>NC_141873.1:24368810-25618810 GCF_056163025.1 Triticum urartu
TTAGTTGCAATGCTTGCAAGGCTTAAGTGATGTGCATTACCGAGAGGGCCCAGAGATACCTCTCCGACAATCGGAGTGACAAATCCTAATCTCGAAATACGTCAACCCAACATGTACCTTTGGAGACACCTGTAGAGCTCCTTTATAATCACCCAGTTACGTTGTGACGTTTGGTAGCACACAAAGTGTTCCTCCGGCAAACGGGAGTTGCATAATCTCATAGTCATAGGAACATATATAAGTCATGAAGAAAGCAATAGCAACATACTAAACGATCGAGTGCTAAGCTAACGGAATGGGTCAAGTCAATCACATCATTCTCCTAATGATGTGATCCCGTTAATCAAATAACAACTCTTTGTCTATGGTTAGGAAACATAACCATCTTTGATTAACGAGCTAGTCAAGTAGAGGCATACTAGTGACACTCTGTTTGTCTATGTATTCACACATGTATTGTGTTTCCGGTTAATACAATTCTAGCATGTATAATAAACATTTATCATGAAATAAGGAAATAAATAATAACTTTACTATTGCCTCTAGAGCATATTTCCTTCAGAAACCAACTATGGTCAAGCTAGATACGATTGATATCTGGATACAGATTCATGATGTTCCTGACAAATATGCATACTGCCTGTAGTAATTTGAAGATATATATATATATATATATATATATATATATATGCTTTATTGTTATACTTACAAATGCAAATTATTCGATGATATGCTTAATGTAGAGCCCAATGATATGCTTTAGTGTAGAGTCTGATCACATGCTCTTATTAGTGTAGAATCCAATGAACTATTAATAGTGTAGATAATCCATATATACTTATTAGTAGAATTCATGATTAGTTAGTACAAATGCGTAGTACTGTGTCTTTTGTTAGTGTAGAAATCTAGACTTAATAGAAATATATTTGCAAGAGTATGTGCGAGGCTATTTATTAATTGATATGTTTTTCTTATTCAGAAATTGCCAAAGAACCTATTGTTGGGGAACGTAGCAGAAATTCAAATTTTTCTACGCATCACCAAGATCAATCTATGGAGTAATCTAGCAACAAGGGGAAGGAGAGTGCATCTACATACCATTGTAGATCGCTAAGCAGAAGCGTTCAAGCGAACGGGGTTGATGGAGTCGTACTCGTCGTGATCCAAATCACCGATGATCCTAGTGCCGAACGGATGGCACCTCCGCATTCAACACACGTACAGCCCGGTGACGTCTCCTACGCCTTGATCCAGCAAGGGGAGAAGGAGAGGTTGGGGAAGACTCCATCCAGCAGCAGCACGACGGCGTGGTGGTGGTGGAGGAGCGCGGGACTCCAGCAGGGCTTCGCCAAGCACTACGAGAGACGAGGAGGAAGAGGGGTAGGGCTGCGCCAACAGGGAGATTGAATCGTGTGTTGGGCTGCCCCTTTGCTCAAGTATATATAGGGGAGGGGAGGGGCTGCGCCCCCACCTAGGGTTCCCTCCCTAGGGGTGGCGGCAGCCCCCAGATCCCATCTGGGAGGCGGCCAAGGGGGAGAGAGAGGGGGGCGCACCTAGGGTGGGCCTTAGGGCCCATCTGCGCCTAGGGTTTGCCCCCTCTCCTCTTGAGGACGCCTTGGGCCTTGGTGGGAGGCGCCCCAGCCCACATAGGGGCTGGTCCCTTCCCACTATTGGCCCATGTAGGCCTCCGGGGCTGGTGGCCCCTCCCGGTGGACCCCCGGACCCCTCCGGTGGTCTCGGTACACTACCGGTGATGCCCAGAACACTTCCGGTGGCCAAAACCATACCTCCTATATATCAATCTTTACCTCCGGACCATTCCGGAACTCCTCGTGACGTCCGGGATCTCATCCGGGACTCCGAACAACATTCGGTAACCGCATACATACTTTCCCTATAACCCTAGCGTCATCGAACCTTAAGTGTGTAGACCCTACGGGTTCGGGAGTCATGCAGACATGGCCGAGACAACTCTCCGGTCAATAACCAACAGCGGGATCTGGATACCCATGTTGGCTCCCACATGTTCCACGATGATCTCATCGGATGAACCACGATGTCAAGGACTTAATCAATCCCGTATTCAATTCCCTTTGTCCAGCGGTATTGTACTTGCCCGAGATTCGATCGTCGGTATCCGATACCTTGTTCAATCTCGTTACCGGCAAGTCTCTTTACTTGTTCCGTAGCACATCATCCCGTGATCAACTCCTTGGTCACATTGTGCACATTATGATGATGTCTACCGAGTGGGCCTAGAGATACCTCTCCGTTACACGGAGTGACAAATCCCAGTCTCGATTCGTGCCAACCCAACAGACACTTTTGGAGATACCTGTAGTGAACCTTTATAGCCACCCAGTTACGTTGTGACGTTTGGCACACCCAAAGCACTCCTACGGTATCCGGGAGTTGCACAATCTCATGGTCTAAGGAAATGATACTTGACATTAGAAAAGCTTTAGCATACGAACTACATGATCTTTGTGCTAGGCTTAGGATTGGGTCTTGTCCATCACATCATTCTCCTAATGATGTGATCCCGTTATCAACGACATCCAATGTCCATGGTCAGGAAACCGTAACCATCTATTGATCAACGAGCTAGTCAACTAGAGGCTTACTAGGGACATGGTGTTGTCTATGTATCCACACATGTATCTGAGTTTCCTATCAATACAATTCTAGCATGGATAATAAATGATTATCATGAACAAGGAAATATAATAATAACCAATTTATTATTGCCTCTAGGGCATATTTCCAACACCTATCTGTGAGTTGTGGTATCGAGCCTAATGAAGAAGGCTCAGGTGGACTACGCCTTACCGCAAGGGGCTCCGTCACCACCTGTATTTACCGCATGGACACAGACGGTCGCACACACTTAAACTCGGTTGGGTGGAAGAGATTCCTCGTTGGCAAGAATCTTCGTGTTGAACACGCCATCCTAATTACTATCAGAAACACCCACCGCCCAGGCTTGAGGATGATGATCGTCGTCGATATCATCTTGAACTACATGTGTGTGTGTGGCTATATCATCTAGAACTACATAGGATGATCGTCGTCGATATCATGTAGAACTACATATGATGATCGTCGTCGATATTATCTAGAACTACATATGATGATCGTCGTGGATATCACCTTGTACTGCTTGAGGATGCATGTTGAGTATATATGAAATTATTATCTAGTACTCCCTCGGTTCCAAATTACTCGTCGTGGTTTTAGTTCAATTGAACTAAAACCACGACGAGTAATTTGGAACCGAGGGAGTACAACCTAGTACCTATAATGCTTAATGAAATTGATATCTAGTAGTACCTAGTATCTGGAAATTGTTGTTTATTGAAGCTGAAATGGGTTAGGAAGCCGCGCGGGGGGGGGGGGGGGGTGATGAAAGATATAGCAGTAGCGCGGGGCAAGGAAATCGCTACAGCTAATTAATAGTAGCGCATTCCGAAAACGCGCTGCTGATACAGTCTAGAATAGTAGCGCGTGTACAGACCGCGCTACTACTATCAGTTAGCTGTAGCGCCTTATTGATAGCGCGGCTGCCCGCGCTGCTAATAATCCCAAAACCCGCGCTACTACTAGGGTTTTCCCTAGTAGTGTGTTATGCCTATTGCAGCAGTTCATCAGTTCAAGCCCAACACTAAGCTCAGAATGGACGTCGAGCTAGGGGATAGGATGATCACCATCGATAACAAGCCTATCAAGCTCTAGATTTGGACATGGTCTTTTATGTTCTCTCATTTACTATAGCAATTAGTACCAGCTACATATGGAAAGATGTGCCACTTCAAACTACTTCATGACATATGAATTTGAGTTGCACAAGGTGGGTGATGACATAAACCTGTAGTGTCGCATTCAGCTATCAAGGCAAATAATCACCTTCCGTGGTTGCTAAATGAGTGGATCTTCTAAGCTACCATGTTGCTGCACCTTCTATCTAGGCCACTCAACTTTGCATCAAGATCCGTGTTGTCTTTACAAATTACATCCGTATTGTGCTATTTTTTTCTTTCAAACAAGAGAACATGTGATCATATTATTGAGATTCTCATATTCTTTTAGACCAATTCACACGCATGTTCATGCTAGTAGTAGCTGTACGTTTTAATTATTGTTTTTCTTGAATGACGTATTCCATAATGTTATTCTGGTTCGAAGCTGCATGTCTCACCCTTTCTTTGAAGTTTTCAACAAAAAAGAGAGAAAAAGAAAGGGGAAGATGGGCCGAGCCCAACTAGCCGCGCCATTCGGGCGCCCGTTGCGAACGGGCGCTTAAGCACCAAATAAGATCCGTTGGCGCCCCCCCCCCCCCCCCCCCCCCCGCTCCCCCAACGTAAGCATGCTATGTGGGTCCACTTATTACAGGGTTTCATCTACCTCTTTTTCTAGCAGGTTTTCATAAGTTTCGTTGGACCAGGTTTTCCTTTCTTTTTCTAGTTTTTTTCTTAATTTCCCTTTTTTGGTTTTATTATTTTAATTCATGGACTTTTTAGATACGTTTTCTTTCATGTTCTGTTCTCCTTTTATTTTCCTTTCCTTTTTCATTTAGAAATTCAGGACATTTTTTAATTCATGCACTGTTTTCAAAACTCACGAACATGTTTTGTTGCAGACCTTTTTCATTTGCTGAACATAGTTTAAAATTCTTAACAATTATTTTGAATTCATGATCATCTTTCAATTGGTGATTTTTTTGTAATTTGGGATTATTTTTTTGACTCGACAAAGATTTTTTTGAAATTAGAAACATTTTTTAATTTCGTGATTTTTAGAAAATCAGGAACATTTTTCAAAAAGTATTTTATTTGAATTCATGAATATTTTTAATACTCGAAAATATTGCTTTAAATACAGCAGCATTTTACAAAATTCCAAAGATTTATAAAAGTTCTGAATATTTTAAGAATTTAAAATATTTTAAAAATTCATGGATATTTTTAAATAAGCAAAAATAAATAAAGGGACACAAGGATAAAGAAAAACAAAAAATAAAAATAAATAAGAGAAATGAAAAAATAGGGTCGTGCAACGCCGCACATGGGCCAACCGAAATTCACGCATGGAGGAGTAGGGATGCTTGTAAGCACAAGCTCCTCGCTAACACATGAAGGGATCAACTAGAGCCCGCTGACCACACTCATCTCTTTGTTAACAATATTTTTTTTGAAGCTTGGACAGCTGAAAACGCCTACAGGCTCACATGAAATAATGGCACCCAAAAGAGTTCAATAGAAGGGAAAATTGGTTGCCGCCAGTTTGAGAGGTTTGTCAAAACTAATGTTGATGCAGGTATTTCGGTTGATCACAATCTCGGAACTGGTACGTCCATTTTGTCATGGTAGCGACGGGAGCTACTTGGGTGGCACTGTCCTAGTTGGCAACGGTCTCACTGAGCCAGCCGCACTCGAGGCGCTGGCCTGCAACGAGGTACTCTTCTTAGCACAAGAGTTGGGGATACAGAACATACAGGTGGCGTAGACTGTAAATAGGTCGTAAATTATATCCACCAGTGGAGGAATTATTAGAGAGATTAGTGAGACATCAAAAGGTTTTAATTCTTCTGCATTTAGTCATGAACAACTTCGAACTTTGAAGCTAATAAGATAGCTAGGCTAGGGTTATCCCTTGCGCCTGGGAGGCATGTTTGGTTAGGATTTCCATACGATTCAGTTGTAATCCTTGTGAATATTCTCAATGATCAATGATAAATGTTAGCAAGAGCTCCCAGTTGGAGCGCGTGGAAGCATACGGGCCGGCCCAACTGCGTTTTTGGTTAATTGCTGGACCAGCGACCTTTTACTGTCGAACGTTTGACAAGGGACCGCTGGCCATGGTGAGTTGACAATTGACTTTTTGGAAAAAGGGAAAAAGTTCACAAAAATAAATAAGGCTCCAAAATTTTGAAAAAATTCATAAATATTGAAAAAATCATGAAACAAAAAAGGTTCATGGTATGTATGAAAATCAAGTCATGGAAAATTTGTAATTTATAAAATCAAAATAAAAATACAAAATTTCATTAAATTTTGATACAATTTTAGTTTGGAAAAGTTCATGAAATGGGATTTTTTTTGAAAAGATTTCAATTTTTTGAGAAAAGAAAGACTAAAAATCTCCCTTCGCTAAAAAAAGAGACTAAATTCCCCAACTCCGCTGTGGCCGTGACGACTCTCAACGAATCCCGATTTGACGACGCGCTCCCCGCCTTCCCTTGACCCGCCCCGCCTCCATCAAATCGGACCGGCAGGGCCTTAGGAAGCTCCACAGTCGTTGCTAGGGTTTGGAGAGATGCCGCGGAATCAGATCGGCGACACGGTCTCCGGTGAAGTGATGCCGCCGCCGAACCAAGTAGGGAATCGGAGGCTCGGCCCGATCTCCGGTGCAGAGGTGCTGCCGAAGCAAGTCAGTAATCGGACGCCCGTGACGGTCCCTCCGCCGTCGAAGCAACGCAAGGATCAGACGGTCCGCACGGTCTCCGGTGGAGCGGTGCTGCCGACGCAAGTTGGGGGTCGGACGCCCGTGTCAGTCCCTCCGTCGTCGCCCAACCAACTTGGAAATCGGAGGGTCAGCACCGTCTCCGCTGGAGAGGTGCCGCCGAAGCATGCTGGGAATCGGTCGACCTTGTCGGCCCAGCTGCCGCCAAAGCAATGCAGGGATGATCGGACGGTCTCCACGCTCTCCCATGGAGATGTGCTGCGGAAGCAAGTCGGGGACCGGACGCCCGTGTCGATCCATCCGGCGCCGAAGCAACGCAGGACTCAGACGGTCGGCCAGGTCTCCGGCAGACAACCCTTGCCGCAGCTGCACACCACACAACAAGGCAGACCGGCCAGCTCCTCGAAACCTAGTGCATGTACGGCTCTTCGTGGCAACACTAGTGCGCAAGCTCGTAAGCCATGTGCTGCTGCAACAAAAACTGTTGTACAAGTTAAGTCGAAGAAGAACAAAGATATAGAAGAAGGGGAGGACGAAATCCGAAGGCTGAACGAATTGGGATTGGGAGATAATGTCAGCAAGAAAGATTATCGTGTTTATCTCAACCAGCTGCCTGGCAGGCCTGATGTCGATATTTCCACTAAGCTGGATGCTGTGCAGCTCAAGGAGCTCAATGTTCGCCATGCGTTGTATCGCCTCAAGTATTATCAGGTTTGGTTTGTAGTCCCATACACTTTATTTATAGGTTGCTTGTGTTACTATTAAATTACTTGTTCTGTGCTGTGCTGCGTATGCTGGTTTGTTAATATACACAGTAAATTTGGTGTCATCACTGATCTCATTGTCTATAGCTGTCACAAAACGTGCCTGAGGATAAGCTTTGCTATGATAAATTGAAAGAGGACTACCCCCCTAGCCGTCTTGAGGAGGAGAGATTCTTTAAGTGCTATGAGGAAGATGGCAAATTAGATTGGTCTTTCCACACTGATTACTGCAAGCTTGCTGGCCTGGAGGACTACCAACGGCTGGTCCCTCAAAATTATGTACGTATTCTTTTTTTTTTTGGCAAGTTGTATGCATCTGTTTATGTTTTGTTGATCTAGTATGATAGACCAGTGTTTAAGCTCAGAAACTTCTCAACAAAACGACTTACTTTTGGTAGATCCAAATCTTTATACGGTGAATCAGTTATTAAACCTTGTATAAAACGTGAAAAGAAATGGCGTTTCAGTATTCTAAGCCTTGTAATAAAAGGTAAAAAGGAATTACAGTTTCAATATTCCTGGCATATTATTTTGATTCTCATATCCTTTTAGACCAATTCGCACGCATGTTCATGCTAGCAGTAGTTGTACGTTTTAGTTATTGTTTCCTTGAATGAAGTGTTCTGCCTACCCCAATTTGTTTGGGACTAAAGGCGTTGTTGTTGTTGTTGTTGTTGTTGTTGTTGTTGTTGTTGTTGTTGTTGTAATGAAGTGTTCTATAATGTTATCTAATTTTTTAAGCCC
Organism: Triticum urartu; assembly: GCF_056163025.1. Lineage (NCBI taxonomy): Eukaryota > Viridiplantae > Streptophyta > Magnoliopsida > Poales > Poaceae > Triticum > Triticum urartu. The sequence continues at coordinate 24,376,778 of NC_141873.1, forward strand.
GACAGTAATACTTATCAAATTCCATGACAAATTGGCCAGTTTGCATAAATTCAAATATAGTGACAATCTTGTTTCACCTTTTTATTCTGTGAATGACATAAATTGGTGAAACTGTTCCTAGTTTTCTTTCTTTGATCAAGGATGGCAGACTATATTATTTCCTTTTAGATGTCTTTTGGCAAATGTAACTAAGTATGTTTTTCTGATAAATTGCATCCGCTTGTTTATCTGATTATAAAATGTTCAACTATTATTATTTGAGTTATGTGATTGTTTGCTAATCTTTCCTTTTTACTGTTGTCTCCCTCTAATTTTTTATTGTAGGGTGGTTATGACTATGTTCGTTGGGATGAATACCACAAGGAATTTCATAGCTATGAGATTGAACAAGAATATGTCAAGTATTGTGAAGAATTGTCCAAGAAACTTAAGGTACGCACCATAGATATGATAAAAGTTACCCAAATGTTGATTGTTTTTTGTACTAACAATCTTTTTTTTTGTCTCGCAATAGTGGATGGAAGCTTATGTGCTAAAAGAACAAACATCACTTATGGTAAGTATGAGTGAGATCTCTTATGCAAAACGCATGAGTAACATTATGTCACTATGTATACTTTAGCACCATTCATAATGCCTCTTTTTTTTTAACTTATGCCTCTCCTATTTTAGCGGGGAATGATTTTGACCAGAGGAACTTACCAAGCAATGAAGATCGCCACTGACTTCTCGAAGATACATGCGAACTTAGCCTTTTCTGGCTTCTATGTAGGGTCCCTTGTGCACTTTTTATTTCATTTAGGTGTTCTGTATTTAACAATTAGACTCTTAATTCAGGAGTGGTTCAAGAGCATGGCTTTTGATGTTACGAACTACAAAGAGTTCGATGTACTCTATTATGAGATTTGGCAGAGGTGCAATCAGGAGGTCAGTAATGTACCCTGGTCTTCTGAACAACTTAGCAATCATTGAATGGTGATATGTGTTTTGATGCTTTGTAATGCATTTTCTTTTTCTCCCCTTGAACAATTCTCAGAAGAAATTCAGAGATGCTTTGGATGAGGTGTATGAACTTAACAGGTTCCCATTGAGCCAAAACAGAATGAGATGTGCACTGGAGAATGACACATTCTGCTCGGAATTCGAAGAGGAGGTAACTTGTTTTCCTTATTCAGATGTTTTCCAAATTCACATGGTATTCATGGTTATAGATCTTTATAACTTATCTTTTTCATACTTCTCATTTTCAGTTTCTTGGTTTCACAGCTTGCCTCAAGGAAGTAAGTTCTGTTCTGTGTGTCTCCCACTCTTATGCCATGTTTGGATGCAAAGTATTTTTAGAGTATTTTCTGAATACCATGGTTTCTGAAAAAACTATAGTTGTACATACTTTTGGGTGTTTGGAGTAGTAAATACCATACTTTTACAAACTGCAGTATTCCCAATACTATGATATTTTTGGAGTATTAAAAAAATCTACTCCTGCCCTCTTTTTTCTTAAAGAGAGAAACAATTGCATGGGTTGTTTTAGTTAGTCTGGCTGCTCTGATTTTACGTCTACTAGGTTGCGCACCATCTTGACGCAAGTCAGCTACTAATGCATGTTAGTTTATATACAACACATGTTGCTCTGAATCAGTGTCACATAGAGGATATAGAAGTATAGATCCTATACGTTAGTTTATATATGGAGCCAATTAACCAAACAGTTGTCTTCAACGTGCATGTGCATGCCCAAAAACTAGTTTGATTTTTTTATGATAGCTATGGAATGCAAAATAAGAAGAGTAAATACTGCTCGCCACACGCTTCATTGTATCTGCACACTTTTTCCTACCTACAAGTCATAGTACTTTGATTTTCAAATAGTGTAGGTTTTTTAAGTAGTACTCAGCATCTAAACAGAGGCTAGATTGAAACTATTGGAATGTTGTTCTTGTGTCTGATGCTCTACCTGACCATAGTTTGCAGAGGACAAAAGCAAGATCACTGAGGATAAAGCCCTGGAGTTGATTGCAGAGGCACTTAGAAAGGAGGTACTTTATTATAAAACTGCATCCGCATGCCTTTTTCAAGTTTCAACTATATAGTTTACTTAAGTGAAGTTCCTTTTCTTTCAGACGCCGAAACCAAAGTTCTATGAGGATTATTGTAGGAAGAAGATAGATATTGCTCAAGCTATTGGAATAATTCCCAGCGTACCGGCTTAACTGTTGATCTTCCTGATTCACACCATTTCATTTATCAAGTTAGATATGCAGCCCAACTGCCACTATTAGACAGTACGGAGTATATACTAAGTAAATGGCACGTGCCATGCACATGTAGAATTCAGGGAATGTAACTTAAAAAGTTGGATATTTTTCATGCTCCCTTTTTCTTGGTGATTACTCTTCATCTGATGACCATCGACTGTACAGAAACGCTACAAGAGTGTTTAGCTTCTGTTGGGTACTTAAGCCACTACGCGAGCATGGTGATCAAAAGCTCCTCCAGTCTAAGGACTTAGTCTTTAATCCAACTGCAATGGCAACTCACAGGACCATTCATTACCACCCACATGACTCCTGTAACGTTGAAATTTTGGCTGGCTTTTGAAAGGGCTTCTTGTTCCCATTTGAATTAATCTTGTATTATTCACATCACATACTAACTTATTTTGCTGTTATAGACATACCTTGTTAAAAATAAGAGGTTACAAATTATCACAGAAATATCTACAAGGAGTTGTTGTAATTGCTTTACTAGTCGAGAACATACATATAAAAGTATGATTATACTAGATCATCATGGAACATGTTGCTGCAGCTGTCAATTTTGACGATAAATGTTTGAAATTTACACAAATATATGGAAGTATGCTGTTCGAAAGTTAAATTTTCATGAAGATATTTATTGTTATTTACACAAACATAGGAAGGTATCCAACATAAAATTACGTTGATTTTTATCGAGTTATATATAAACTAATCAGCAAAAAATAAATATGTTTAATCTCTACTAAATCAGACACAAGTCCATTCTAGCAAAGTCACCCTTCTAAGATCCAAATTCGACTGTTGATCAAATGTGTTAACATGTGTTAATTATGAGGTAAATCATGTTGATTAAATATGTTAACATGTGTTAATTACGGGGTAAATCTCCCTTGTTAACCGTCAGGCAGTTCGCACTAATGCTAGCCCTCGCATTCCTTTGGCTGCGTCCCCTCAACTTGTATATAAGCATAATCTACATCTACATCTACACTATTATTAAAAGAGTAAACATGTGTTTCTCTAAAGAGACATCACAAAGCGTACATGGGATTAGCAGAACCTTCAGATCTAATTGATTAAGTGAAATCTAAGAGCCCATAATGTTCCGGTGGTCTATCAGTCAATCGAACGGTTCAGATTGGATGTTCTGCAGGCAGACCATCCTCACGAACCTTTTATTTAGGAAAAAGTTCTAACTGATTACTCCCCTGGTTCCGTTTAGTGTGGGTTTTTTTTGCCAAATATAATCCATGGTCTGCACGATGAGACATTTCAACGATTCTTTCCAACTATGCTCCTCTACCTCCGCTTCCGTTGTAATTCCGGCACTAATTACTCCAGATCGCACGCCTCCTCCTCCTATCTTTTCACCTTTCATCTTTGTCCACCTCTTCTCCTGCCCGTCAAGCGCATGGCCATGGAAGATATCCACTTGTGGGAACTGGGAAGACGGTAGCTTGCTTGCGGAGGACGGCATCCACCCGAACGGCGGCGTCCACCCGCACAGCGGCGTTCCTGCGGAAGGCGGCATCCAACAAGGCAATGGCGGCATTCCCGCGGAAGGCGGCGTCCACCCGCACAGCGGCGTTCCCGCGGAAGGCGGCATCCAGCAGGGCGATTTTTTTTGAAACTATGATGATTTTTGTAGCAAATTCGGAAACTATACGCCCTAATGCATAAAAATTAAAAGTATCACCCTGTCGGCCTCCTGTTGGCCGAAGAGGGACTTTTCGGCCAACCGTTGGACGAAGAGGGTCTTTTCGGCCAACCGTTGGCCAAAGAGGACTTCTCGGCCAACCGTTGGCCAAAAAGTCCCTCTTCGGCCAAAAGTAGGCCGAAAAGTGGTCTTCGGCCAACACCTGCTCTCCTGTTTTAGAAAATTCATATCAATTAGGATTTTTAATATTTTAATTTTATTCTTTTTGCATTAGATTAGAAATTTTTTGAAGTTATTGTAAATATCAAGTTTGACTAGATTTGAAAATTTGAATTTGAATTTTCATGAATTTTCTCAAATCACTAGATTGCCTATAATTTGAGCTATGTGTATTTTTTAGATGATTCTTTTTTGGTACTGGTTCTTTGTGACTTTGTTTATCAGTAGTAATTAATTGGCAAATTTTAGGATTATTTAAAATTAGGTTTTTATGAAAACAGTTCTGTTTTAGTGTTTTATAGGTTTTGGGCTATTTCTTTTAATTTTAATTACTCTAAATTGTTTTCTTTTGCTTTTTCTAAACATATTCTTTTAGTTTCTGTTAATTTATCAGTAGCTATTTTTTTGTATTTTATTTCTTTTATCCTACTAGAAAACTTTGAGCTAGATAGGAGTTTATATTTAAAAGTGCCTTATAAATCCTGTACAAACATTGCCCTTTTATACATGAAAAAACTATACTTTCCCGCAATCTTTTTCCCTCCATTTTCTTTCCCTCCATTTTCTTTCCCGCCATTTTCTCTGCTGTCATTTTCTTTCCCGCCGTTCTCTCCCGCCACACTAAGGAGGCCAGTGTAGTCTCGTCAAGATGTATCTACTGTTAACTTAACAGAAACTAAAAGAATATGTCAAAAAAAAACTAAAGAAAACAATTCAAAGCAATTAAAATTAAAAGAATATGTAAAAAAAACTAAAGAAAACAATTCAAAGAAATAAAATACAAAAAATACTACAAATAAAATATCTACTATTAACTTAACAGAAACTAAAAGAATATGTCAAAAAAACTAAAGAAAACAATTCAAAGCAATTAAAATTAAAATAAATAGCTCAAATTAAAGGAATCATCTAAAAAATACTCCTAGCTCAAATTATAGGCAATCTAGTGATTTGAGCAAGTTCATGAAAATTCAAATTCAAAGTTTCAAATCTAGTCAAACTTGATATCTACAGAAACTTCATAAAATTTCTAATCTAATGCAAAAAGAATGAAATTAAAATATTAAAAATCCTAATAGATATGAATTTTTTAAAACAAGAGAGCAGGTGTTGGCCGAAGACCACTTTTTGGCCTAGTGGTGGCTGAAGAGGGACTTTTTGGTCAACGGTTGGCCAAAAATCCTCTTTGGCCAATGGTTGGCCGAAAAGTCCTCTTCGGCCTACCATAGGCCGAAAAGTCACTCTTCGGCCAACAGGAGGCCGATGGGGTGATACTTTTGATTTTTATGCATTAGAGTGTATAGTTTCCTAATTTGCTATAAAAATCATCATAGTTTCAAAAAAAAATCCAGCAGGGTAATGGCGGCGTTCCCGCGGAAGGCGGCGTCCAGCAGGGCAACAGAGTCGTCCACCCGCATGACAGCGTGCCCGCGGGGGGCGGCGTCCACCAAGGCGACGACAAGGTCACAGACGGACGTCACGGCTTCGGCCATGCCGTTCGGAGGATTGCCGCCTCATGCAGCCCAACGATGGTAACTATGTGGCGCATATGAGCGGCCAACATGCCAGTGCTGACGATGGCCTTGCATGGCGCAGGTCGACATCCAGCACTCGCACGCCTTGTGGAGTCGCGGGCGTCTACGGACTCCTTCAGGTTCCCGCGGATGACGACCAGGGCGTCGTCACAGCTGTCCTGGAGGACGGTCGCCAAAAGCAGGCCGAGAATGGCGACGACGTGTCGCTCGCGGGCAACCAGCATGCAGGCGCTGATGATGGACACTGCATCGCGCAAGGCGACGACCACCACATAGGCATCCACACACTTGAGACACAGGCGCAGTCGCTCAGCACCGCATCCATCAGGGATTCAGGGGCTCCGTTTTCGCCATCTAATCATGGACCAGCGAGTAAGTGTAAAGAAGAGTGAGGAGAGAAGATCACAGTAAGGACAGGGTGTGCAAGGGATTTATAGCAATGTTCTTCTGTGTTATAGACACCGCACTAAATAAAATTTCTGAAATAAACTTTATATAGTTTAAGAGGGAAAGGGTTCTGGAGAGGGTTCTTTCCTCCCTTCGTTCAAACCAGAGTTTAAGGACGATGAGTAAAACTGAAGCTCTAATAAATTGCGGATTAAGAATTGAGATCTAGAAAATGCATTGTTCATTTTCTTCATTGAAAAATTTGACACGCCACACATAAATAGAAAATACTAAGTTATAGCTAGATTTGTTCATGGAAATATTTTTGCTGAAGAGACAACGATATTTAGCTTCAGGCTGCGTCATCTTTTTGTTTTATACTCCCTCCGTTCTAAAATAGATGACCCAACTTTGTACTAACTTTGAACGGAGGGAGTAGTTGTTTAAACTTTGTGGCGCTGCTGCTCTTGTTGGCCTTCTTTAGGTTGATGTACTCTCCCCTTCTCAATATGTTTACATCAATTCTCATGCGTGTTCCCGGAAAAAAGAAATTAGTGTTTGCTGAATTGGAGCATTGCATTTTTAAGTAAGTTTTCAACCATTATTATTTTTGCATAAATTACTTATCTATACGCAAACGATTTCTCTGATTTTAGTAGTTTTGCAGGACATCAGAGAGCAGATAACACATTGGCCACATCTCCAGTAAATGTGGCAATCATACTAAATCATAAAAGGTTGGAGACTTTTGGATATTGAAAGAATCATACTTTTTGAAGTAATATGAGTATTGATTAACTCATTTTTTGCGTTTCTAGGCTGCCTTGATTTTTCTAATATCTATTTTGCCGTTTCTCTTGGCAGGAAGTATCAATGCAATGCTTAAGAAGACTAGGACTCTGAAAATTGTAAGTGTGGGAGATTGTGGTTTCAAAGTTATTGATAAAGATGATTATGAATAAAATCATACTTATCTTAAGGTTATTAAAATACTTCATATGAAATTAAAATTTTCTTTTCTTCATTAACATATAGGACACGAAGCAGATTTGTGTGCTTGTATGGAGGGAATATTCATTGCCATTCAGAGATCAGAGTTGCCTATTTGTGTGAAACTAGACACGCTATCAGCAGTGAACGTGCTCAAGGAGAAGGATCTGGACAGAGCAATGTTTGCATCATTGATTGCTGAGATCAAACGTCTTTTGTCTCTTCGTTTTGGTTCCGGCTTGCCACAGATAGTAAAGCAGATTGTGATGATGATGCTATTTGAGTAATGCAAGATTTTACCCCTAAAAAAGAGACATATAGGACAAGATGTTCTCAACACGCATGCTGATACTACCATTAGTTTGACATTCCATACCTTGTAAGCTCCCAGGCAATTCGTTAACCATGTTTGGATCCCTGGTCACTACTAGGGAAAAGCCTAGCAGCAGCGCGGGTTTTAGGACTATCAGTAGCGCGGGCAGGAGCGCTACTGATACGGCGCTATAACCTAAGGTTAGCAGTAGCGTTGGTTAACCCACGCTACTGCTACACCGACTTAGTAGTAGCGCTTTCTTGACGCGGCGCTACTGGTAATTACTAGTAGCGCTTCTTCCAGCCTGCGCTATTCCTATTATTCCGTATTTTTTTTATTTCATGTTGTATTCATACACCTCTATACAAGTTTTCATACAGCAGCAAGTTAGAGATTGTTTTTACATCATAATGAGTTATTACATCGTTGGGTGAAAGAACCGTGGACTAGTTTCAAGTGGATGGACATCCACTTGAAACTAATCCGCGGTTCTTTCACGCAATGATATAATAAATATCACCATCATCATCATCATCATCATCATCATCATCATCATCATCATCATCATCATCATATCATTAACAACTTATCATTATAATACATCATTGTCATATAACACCTCCTCATGATCATCGTTTTCATCGATGAGACATCACATAGCAAGTTGGTCACTAGTCATAATCACAACTACTCCTCATCATCAACTCCTCATAGGACCTACTACATTCTCTTAGGACCTACTATATTCTCTAAGGTAAAATAGCAAAAAACAAGATAGCCCCTGGCTCTCCATTATGGAGAATGCAGATTATCCTGTCTCCAATTCTTGCCTTTCGCTTAATGTTGCTTCCAAGAACCTCCTTACGAATGTCCAAACATTTTTTCCACTCTTTGATTAGCATGTGTTCACTGGTTTCAGAAATCCGATATGCACAGGTGAGATCCGTAGGATGACCTGGCTGTATGTTCAGAACTCAATCCATCGGAATTTTCTGTTGAAAAACATAGTAATAACTTCGTAGTTAGCAATGATGTACTAGTTTTAGAAGTATACAAAAGATGCACGGATGTCATAATAGTAAAAAATCTTACCAGGGTATCTCCATAGAAGTTATCGTGGTTCAACACGTGCACTAGTGGCACGTATTCACCATAATTTGGAGGAGTTCGATAATAGGTATTGTAATTCTCAAAGAAAGTACAAAATGCGATCAGATGATTTTTCTCCTTATAAGTTAATTCGAAGCCATCGGTGTAGTGGGTTTTGTCTACCATCTTCTACACATTCTTTGAAGAATGAAAATAAGCTGTCAATGGAAATAAGTTGTCAACTATTTTGAAATAAACAATATAAATTAGTTAATAACTATGTTTGAGAAACTCACATAGCGGTAGAATCGGAAGCGTATCAACAAGGACCCAAATGTCCATATTGTTTTACTCGATGTCAGGATCACCAAGATCCATGGTGACAATCATACCCTCATAAAAACCATACATTTTGCAAAGTGCTTCCCAATTTTGGCAACCAAAATGGGTTACGCTCTGAGAATTGTACATATTTACTTCAAAATCCATATCATGATGGGTCCTTAGATGTATTTTCTTTGTTTCAAAATTTTCATGGTCTTCAAAACCCATCCTCTCCAAGAAAATAGCGTCTTGCATGGCATGGGATAAGCTAGTCGAATTGTAAAAGATGAAAATTACACGTTGAAATAGTTGAAGTCGTGCTTAATTACGAAAAAAACACTTGTCGTCGTTGCGTACCGTTTCAACGTCGAAGGTCTCCTCGAGCTTAATGCTGAAGCGCCGATCATCGTCCAGGTGAGGGCACCTGTCTCACAGACCTCGATCGTCGTGGCTCCAGCTGCACTCCCCCGGGAGACTTTCGTCACCCGAGTACGACATTTCCTACGTTCATAATTCAAAGATTAAACTTGTATAATTAAATATATGTACTAAAAACCCTAAATTAGATCATTATTTTTCGAGAAAATCCAGGCCACTCGATATTTCCTACATATTCTAGCACAAGTCATGCCAGAATTCATGGAAAAATCCGGCATGACCTTTGCTAAAAAGGACATATTGAGTGCCTGAAATTTGCCGGAACGGAAATTAATCAACACTCTGGCAAAACATAGGCCACTTGGAGGTGTAACCTAAACATGACGGGCCACTTGGGCAACCACATATCCTATTTGAGCAACACAGGATATACATGTTTTTATCTACGTCATATATATCTTATAGGACTTATATTGACATGCAGATTTGGCTGGTCTCACCTCGAGGTCGGAGGGGGTCGGTGACGGGGACGACGGCGGGGATGATGGAGGGGCTCCTTGATTTCTGCAAAAGCAAAAACCCTATAAGTTATCACTAAATACATCCCGAATAATTGCTTAAACTAAAAAAATAACAACAAATATGACATGTTCAACTAGTTCTATTAATTCAACTAGTTCTTACTAAATATAAACTTACTATAAATAGAAAACAACTAGGTTCTTTCTAAAAATAAAGTAGTTCAACTAGTTATATTAATTTTCTTACTAAAAATACATTATTTATATTAATTCAACTAGTTCAACTAGTTTATTAATTTACTTACTAAACTTGTTCAACTAAAACTAAACGAGTTCAACTAGTTTATTAATTTACCTACTAATTATTTTAAACACTTACTAAATAAACTAGTTCTATTAAGGACTTACTATAAATAAACTAGTTCTATTAAGCACTTACTAAATAAACCAGCTCTATTAATCACTTAATATAAATAAACTAGTTATATTAATCACTTACTAAATAAATTATTTCTATTAAACACTTGCTAAAAATTCTACTACGCTAGTTCTATCCTAAATTTTCTTACTTCTATTTTATTCAAAACACCTAAAATAGTCAAAAAAATTATTCTATTAAAAAACCTACATTCTACAATGTCTACATTCTAAAATCTACATTTAAATTACCTATAGTTTGCAAGAACAGAGACAAGGGAGGGAGGGAGGTGAAGGAAATATGCCCTAGAGGCAATAATAATGTTATTATTTTATTTCCTTATATCATGATAAATGTTTATAATTCATGCTAGAATTGTATTATCCGGAAACATAATACTTGTGTGAATACATAGACAAACCAAACGTCACTAGTATGCCTGTACTTGACTAGCTCGTTAATCGAAGATGGTTATGTTTCCTAACCATGGACAAAGAGTTGTTATTTGATTAACGGGATCACATCATTGGATGAATGATCTGATTGACATGACCCATTCCATTAGCTTAGCACCCGATCGTTTAGTATGTTGCTATTGCTTTCTTCATGACTTATACATGTTCCTATGACTATGAGATTATGCAACTCCCGTTTATCGGAGGAACACTTTGTGTGCTACCAAACGTCACAACGTAACTGGGTGTTTATAAAGGTGCTCTACAGGTGTCTCCAAAGGTGAATGTTGGGTTGGCGTATTTCGAGATTAGGATTTGTCACTCCAATTGTCGGAGAGGTATCTCTGCTCCCTCTCGGTAATGCACATCACATAAGCCTTGCAAGCATTACAACTAATGAGTTAGTTGCAAGATGATGTATTACGAAACGAGTAAAGAGACTTGCCGGTAACGAGATTGAACTAGGTATTGAGATACCGACGATCGAATCTCGGGCAAGTAACATACCGATGACAAAGGGAACAACGTATGTTGTTATGCGGTCTGACCGATAAAGATCTTCGTAGAATATGTAGGAGCCAATATGAGCATCCAGGTTCCGCTATTGGTTATTGACCGGAGACGTGTCTCGGTCATGTCTACATTGTTCTCGAACCCGTAGGGTCCGCACGCTTAAGGTTTCGATGACAGTTATATTATGAGTTTATGAGTTTTGATGTACCGAAGTTAGTTCGGAGTCCCGGATGTGATCACGGACATGACGAGGAGTCTCGAAATGGTCGAGACATAAAGATTCATATATTGGACGGCTATATTCGGACACCGGAAGTGTTCCGGGTGATTTCGGAGAAAACCGGAGAGCCGGAGGGTTACCGGAACCCCCCCGGGAGATGTAATGGGCCATATGGGCCTTGGTGGAGAGAGAGAGGGGCGGCCAAAGGTGGGCCGCGCGCCTCCTCCCCCCTGGTCCGAATTGGACTAGGAGAGGGGGGGCGGCGCCCCCTTTCCTTCTCCCTCCCCACTTCTTTCCCCCTCCTAGTAGGAGTCCTACTCCTACTAGGAGGAGGACTCCTCCTTGGCGCGCCATAGGGGCCGGCCGGCTTCCTCCCCTTGATCCTTTATATACGGGGGCAGGGGGCACCCCTAGACACACAAGTTGATCCGCGTGATCATATTCTTAGCCATGTGCGGTGCCTCCTTCCACCATAATCCTCGATAATATTGTAGCGGTGCTTAGGCGAAGCCCTGCGACGGTAGTACATCAAGATCGTCACGACGCCGTCGTGCTGACGGAACTCTTCCCTGACACTTTGCTGGATCGGAGTCCGGGGATCGTCATCGAGCTGAACGTGTGCTAGAACTCGGAGGTGCCGTAGTTTCGGTGCTTGATCGGCCGGGCCGTGAAGACGTACGACTACATCAACCGCGTTGTCATAACGCTTCCGCTGTCGGTCTACAAGGGTACGTAGATCACACTCGTCCCTCGTTGCTTTGCATCACCATGATCTTGCGTGTGCGTAGGAAATTTTTTGAAATTACTATGTTCCCCAACAGTGGTATCAGAGCCAGGTTTTATGTGTTGATGTTATATGCACGAGTAGAACACAAGTGAGTTTTGGGCAATATAAGTCATACTGCTTACCAGCATGTCATACTTTGGTTCGGCGGTATTGTTGGACGAAGCGGCCCGGACCGACATTACGCGTACGCTTACGCGAGACCGGTTCTCCCGACGTGCTTTGCTCAAAGGTGGCTAGCGGGTGACAGTTTCTCCAACTTTAGTTGAACCGAGTGTGGCTACGCCCGGTCCTTGTGAAGGTTAAAACAGCACCAACTTGACAAACTATCGTTGTGGTTTTGATGCGTAGGTAAGATTGGTTCTTGCTTAAGCCCGTAGCAGCCACGTAAAACTTGCAACAACAAAGTAGAGGACGTCTAACTTGTTTTTGCAGGGCATGGTCAAGACATGATGCTAAATTTTATTGTATGAGATGATCATGTTTTGTAACCAAGTTATCGGCAACTGGCAGGAGCCATATGGTTGTCGCTTTATTGTATGCAATGCAATTGCACTGTAATGCTTTACTTTATCACTAAACGGCAGCGATAGTCGTGGAAGCATAAGATTGGCGAGATGACAAAGATGCTACGATGGTGATCAAGGTGTCGCGCCGGTGACGATGGTGATCACGACGGTGCTTCAAAGATGGAGATCACAAGCACAAGATGATGATGGCCATATCATATCACTTATTGATTGCATGTGATGTTTATCTTTTATGCATCTTATCTTGCTTCGATTGACGGTAGCAGTTTAAGATGATCTCTCACTAATTATCAAGAAGTGTTCTCCCTGAGTATGCACCGTTGCGAAAGTTCTTCGTGCTGAGACACCACGTGATGACCGGGTGTGATAGGCTCTATGTTCAAATACAACGGGTGCAAAACAGTTGCACACGCAGAATACTCAGGTTATACTTGACGAGCCAAGCATATACATATATGGCCTCGGAACACAGAGACCGAAAGGTCGAGCGTGAATCATATAGTAGATATGATCAACATAGCGATGTTCACCAATGGAACTACTCCATCTCACGTGATGATCGGACATGGTTTAGTTGATTTGGATCACGTAATCACTTAGAGGATTAGAGGGATGTCTATCTAAGTGGGAGTTCTTAAGTAATATGATTAATTGAACCTAAATTTATCATGAACTTAGTACCTGCTAGTATCTTGCTTGTTTATGTTTGATTGTAGATAGATGGCCCGTGCTGTTGTTCCATTGAATTTTAATGCGTTCCTTGAGAAAGCAAAGTTGAAAGATGATGGTAGCAATTACACGGACTGGGTCCGTAACTTGAGGATTATCCTCATTGCTGCACAGAAGAATTACATCCTGGAAGCACCGCTGGGTGCCAAGCCTGCTGCTGGAGCAACACCAGATGTTATGAACGTCTGGCAGAGCAAAGCTGATGACTACTCGATAGTTCAGTGTGCCATGCTTTACGGCTTAGAATCGGGACTTCAACGATGTTTTGAACGTCATGGAGCATATGAGATGTTCCAGGAGTTGAAGTTAATATTTCAAGCAAATGCCCGGATTGAGAGATATGAAGTCTCCAATAAGTTCTATAGCTGCAAGATGGAGGAGAACAGTTCTGTCAATGAGCATATACTCAAAATGTCTAGGTATAATAATCACTTGATTCAATTGGGAGTTAATCTTCCAGATGACTGCGTCATTGACAGAATTCTCCAATCACTACCACCAAGCCACAAGAGCTTCGTGATGAACTATAATATGCAAGGGATGAATAAGACTATTCCCGAGCTCTTCGCAATGCTGAAAGCTGCGGAGGTAGAAATCAAGAAGGAGCATCAAGTGTTGATGGTTAACAAGACCACTAGTTTCAAGAAAAAGGGCAAAGGGAAGAAGAAGGGGAACTTCAATAAGAACAGCAAGCAAGTTGCTACTCAAGAGAAGAAACCCAAACCTGGACCTAAGCCTGAAACTGAGTGCTTCTACTGCAAGCAGACTGGTCACTGGAAGCGGAACTGCCCCAAGTATTTGGCGGATCAGAAGGATGGCAAGGTGAACAAAGGTATATGTGATATACATGTTATTGATGTGTACCTTACTAATGCTTGCAGTAGCACCTGGGTATTTGATACTGGTTCTGTTGCTAATATTTGCAACTCGAAACAGGGACTACGGATTAAGCGAAGATTGGCTAAGGACGAGGTGACGATGCGCGTGGGAAATGGTTCCAAAGTCGATGTGATCGCAGTCGGCACGCTACCTCTACATCTACCTTCGGGATTAGTATTAGACCTAAATAATTGTTATTTGGTGCCAGCGTTAAGAATGAACATTATATCTGGATCTTGTTTGATGCGAGACGGTTATTCATTTAAATCAGAGAATAATAGTTGTTCTATTTATATGAGTAATATCTTTTATGGTCATGCACCCTTAAAGAGTGGTCTATTCTTATTAAATCTCGATAGTAGTGACACACATATTCATAGTGTTGAAGCCAAAAGATGCAGAGTTGATAATGATAGTGCAACTTATTTGTGGCACTGCCGTTTGGGTCATATCGGTGTAAAGCGCATGAAGAAACTCCATACCGATGGGCTTTTGGAACCACTTGATTATGAATCACTTGGTACTTGCAAACCGTGACTTATGGGTAAGATGACAAAAACACCGTTCTCCGGTACTATGGAGAGAGCAACCGATTTGTTGGAAATCATACATACAGATGTATGTGGTCTGATGAATGTTGAGGCTCGTGGCGGATATCGTTATTTTCTCACCTTCACAGATGACTTAAGCAGATATGGGTATATCTACTTAATGAAACATAAGTCTGAAACGTTTGAAAAGTTCAAAGAATTTCAGAGTGAAGTTGAAAATCATCGTAACAAGAAAATAAAATTCCTACGATCTGATCATGGAGGAGAATATTTGAGTTACGAGTTTGGTGTACATTTGAAACAATGTGGAATAGTTTCGCAACTCACGCCACCCGGAACACCACATCGTAATGGTGTGTCCGAACGTCGTAATCGTACTTTACTAGATATGGTGCGATCTATGATGTCTCTTACTGATTTACCGCTATCGTTTTGGGGATATGCTCTAGAGATGGCTACATTCACGTTAAATAGGGCACCATCAAAATCCGTTGAGACGACGCCTTATGAACTGTGGTTTGGCAAGAAACCAAAGTTGTCGTTTCTGAAAGTTTGGGGCTGCGATGCTTATGTGAAAAAGCTTCAACCTGATAAGCTCAAACCCAAATCGGAGAAATGTGTCTTCATAGGATATCCAAAGGAAACTATTGGATACACCTTCTATCAAAGATCCGAAGGCAAGACTTTTGTTGCTAAATTCGGAAACTTTCTGAAGAAGAAGTTTCTCTCGAAAGAAGTGAGTGGGAGGAAAGTAGAACTTGACGAGGTAACTGTACCTGTTCCCTTATTGGAAAGTAGTACATCACAGAAACCTGTTTCTGTGACACCTACACCAGTTAGTGAGGAAGCTAATGATAATGATCATGAAACTTCAGAACAAGATACTACTAAACCTCGTAGATCAACCAGAGTAAGATCCGCGCCAGAGTGGTGCGGTAATCTTGTTCTGGGAGTCATGCTACTAGATCATGATGAACCTACAAACTATGAAGAAGCGATGGTGAGCCCAGATTCCGCAAAATGGCTTGAAGCCATGAAATCTGAGATGGGATCCATGTATGAGAACAAAGTATGGACTTTGGTTGACTTGCCCAATGATCGGCAAGCAATTGAGAATAAATGGATCTTCAAGAAGAAGACTGACGCTGACGGTAATATTACTGTCTACAAAGCTCGACTTGTCGCAAAAGGTTTTCGGCAAGTTCAAGGGATTGACTACGATGAGACCTTCTCACCCGTAGCAATGCTTAAGTCTGTCGAAATCATGTTAGCAATTGCCGCATTTTATGATTATGAAATTTGGCAAATGGATGTCAAAACTGCATTCCTGAATGGATTTCTGCAAGAAGAGTTGTATATGATGCAGCCGGAAGGTTTTGTCGATCCAAAGGAAGCTAACAAAGTGTGCAAGCTCCAGCGATCCATTTATGGACTGGTGCAAGCCTCTCGGAGTTGGAATAAGCGCTTTGATAGTGTGATCAAAGCATTTGGTTTTATACAGACTTTTGGAGAAGCCTGTATTTACAAGAAAGTGAGTGGGAGCTCTGTAGCATTTCTGATATTATATGTAGATGACATATTACTAATCGGAAATGATATAGAATTTCTGGATAGCATAAAAGGATACTTGAACAAAAGTTTTTCAATGAAAGACCTCGGTGAAGCTGCCTACATATTGGGCATCAAGATCTATAGAGACAGATCGAGACGCTTAATTGGACTTTCACAAAGCACATACCTTGACAAAGTTTTGAAAAAGTTCAAAATGGATCAAGCAAAGAAAGGATTCTTGCCTGTGTTACAAGGTGTGAAATTGAGTAAGACTCAAAGTCCGACCAATGCAGAAGATAGAGAGAAAATGAAAGATGTTCCCTATGCTTCAACCATAGGCTCTATCATGTATGCAATGCTGTGTACCAGACCTGATGTGTGTCTTGCTATAAGTCTAGCAGGGAGGTACCAAAGTAATCCAGGAGTGGATCACTGGACAGTGGTCAAGAACATCCTGAAATACCTGAAAAGGACTAAGGATATGTTTCCCATATATGGAGGTGACAAAGAGCTCATCGTAAATGGTTACGTTGATGCAAGCTTTAACACTGATCCGGACGATTCTAAATCGCAAACCGGATACGTGTTTACATTAAACGGTGGAACTATTAGTTGGTGCAGTTCTAAACAAAGCATTGTGGCGGGATCTACATGTGAAGCAGAGTACATAGCTGCTTCGGAAGCAGCAAACGAAGGAGTCTGGATGAAGGAGTTCATATCCGATCTAGGTGTCATACCTAGTGCATCGGGTCTAATGAAAATCTTTTGTGACAATACTGGTGCAATTGCCTTAGCAAAGGAATCCAGATTTCACAAGAGAACCAAGCACATCAAGAGACGCTTCAATTCCATCCGGGATCTAGTCCAGGTGGGAGACATAGAGATTTGCAAGATACATACGGATCTGAATATAGCAGACCCGTTGACTAAGCCTCTTCCACGAGCAAAACATGATCAGCACCAAAGCTCCATGGGTGTTAGAATCATTACTGTGTAATCTAGATTATTGACTCTAGTGCAAGTGGGAGACTGAAGGAAATATGCCCTAGAGGCAATAATAATGTTATTATTTTATTTCCTTATATCATGATAAATGTTTATTATTCATGCTAGAATTGTATTATCCGGAAACATAATACTTGTTTGAATACATAGACAAACCAAACGTCACTAGTATGCCTCTACTTGACTAGCTCGTTAATCAAAGATGGTTATGTTTCCTAACCATTAACATGTGTTGTCATTTGATTAATGGGATCACATCATTAGGAGAAAGATGTGATTGACATGACCCATTCCATTAGCTTAGCACCCGATCGTTTAGTATGTTGCTATTGCTTTCTTCATGACTTATACATGTTCCTATGACTATGAGATTATGCAACTCCCGTTTACCGGAGGAACACTTTGTGTGCTACCAAACGTCACAACGTAACTAGGTGATTATAAAGGGGCTCTACAGGTGTCTCCAAAGGTGAATGTTGGGTTGGCATATTTCGAGATTAGGATTTGTCACTCCGATTGTCGGAGAGGTATCTCTGCTCCCTCTCGGTAATGCACATCACATAAGCCTTGCAAGCATTACAACTAATGAGTTAGTTGCAAGATGATGTATTACGAAACGAGTAAAGAGACTTGCCGGTAACGAGATTGAACTAGGTATTGAGATACCGACGATCGAATCTCGGGCAAGTAACATACCGATGACAAAGGGAACAACGTATGTTGTTATGCGGTCTGACCGATAAAGATCTTCGTAGAATATGTAGGAGCCAATATGAGCATCCAGGTTCCGCTATTGGTTATTGACCGGAGACGTGTCTCGGTCATGTCTACATTGTTCTCGAACCCGTAGGGTCCGCACACTTAAGGTTTCGATGACAGTTATATTATGAGTTTATGAGTTTTGATGTACCGAAGTTAGTTCGGAGTCCCGGATGTGATCACGGACATGACGAGGAGTCTCGAAATGGTCGAGACATAAAGATTCATATATTGGACGGCTATATTCGGACACCGGAAGTGTTCCGGGTGATTTCGGAGAAAACCGGAGAGACGGAGGGTTACCGGAACCCCCCCGGGAGAAGTAATGGGCCATATGGGCCTTAGTGGAGATAGAGAGGGGCAGCCAAAGGTGGGCCGCGCACCTCCTCCCCCCTGGTCCGAATTGGACTAGGAGAGGGGGGGCGGCGCCCCCCTTTCCTTCTCCCCCCCACTTCTTTCCCCCTCCTAGTAGGAGTCCTACTGGAGGAGGACTCCTCCTTGGCGCGCCATAGGGGCCGGCCGGCTTCCTCCCCTTGATCCTTTATATACGGGGGCAGGGGGCACCCCTAGACACACAAGTTGATCCACGTGATCATATTCTTAGCCGTGTGCGGTGCCCCCTTCCACCATAATCCTCGATAATATTGTAGCGGTGCTTAGGCGAAGCCCTGCGACGGTAGTACATCAAGATCGTCACCACGCCGTCGTGCTGATGGAACTCTTCCCCGACACTTTGCTGGATCGGAGTCTGGGGATCGTCATCGAGCTGAACGTGTGCTAGAACTCGAAGGTGCCGTAGTTTCGGTGCTTGATCGGTCGAGCCGTGAAGATGTACGACTACATCAACCGCGTTGTCATAACGCTTCCGCTGTCGGTCTACAAGGGTACGTAGATCACACTCTTCCCTCGTTGCTATGCATCACCATGATATTGCGTGTGTGTACGAAATTTTTTGAAATTACTATGTTCCCCAACAGGAGGAGAGAGGAGGGGGAGGGGGTGTCCGGAGGAGGAGGGGGAGGGGCCGGCCGGAGGAGGAGGAGGGCGGGGCGGTGGGAGGAGGGCTGCCGGCGGAGGAGGAAGGAGGGAGGAGGGGGCAGCCGGAGGAGGAGGGAGGAGGGGCGGCTCGAGGCGGAGGGAGGAGGGCACGGTGGGAGGAGGGAAGGAGGGAGTACCTCGATGGAGGACGGACGATGGGTATCGGCACGGGCGAGAGTGACTGAGAGGGAGAGTGAGTGAGAGAGGGTCGGCCGCGTGGGGAGGATATATAAGGTAGGGTTAGTAGTAGTGCGTGTGCGAGAAAAGCGCTACAGCTAAGGAGAATAGCAGTAGCGCTGGGCGAGGATACGCGCTACTGCTAAGTTGGGCTAGCCATGTGCGCCCAGTTCAAACATAGCAGCAACGCTTTTTACTAGTACGCGCTACTGCTAAAGTTATAGCAGTAGCGTGGTTTATTTACAGGCGCTGCTACTAAGTAGCAGTAGCGCATGATTTGTCCAGCGCTACTGCTAAGATGCTGTGTATAAGGTTTTCCCTAGTAGTGGGTATTTACTTTCTGATCAAACGAATCAGTTATGTTTATGTTTATGTTGAAGCAACATTAATATGAAAAGGGAAAATGATGCAGAAACTCAACCTCATGACAATTGTACAAAAAACCTAGTTTGCAGGAACAAGTGATGCGATTGCCACAATACAACTGGCCAGGCAACTAGATAGGTGGTCAAGTCTAGAGAAAAATGGGTGAAGGTAAACAATTATTCTTTTCAATTCTTTTTTCACAAAATAATGACCAACCACGTGAGTGGTTGCAACCACAAAGGGTGTGTGTTACTTACTGTTGCTCTATACATCTAGAGATGAAGCAACGTGGCGAAAGCTGAAGTCAGAGCATAGGTGTGTTGTTAGGAAACTGATTGCACATGACATTGCAAACTATTTATTAATAGATTGTTGTTTCCACTAAAAGAAAAAAAGACATGAATGGTGTATTGTCCAATTTTTTGGGTGGTGGACGAGAGCGGGTTGTACTATTTTCATGCAATGATATCCTCATCATGCTGGAGTCGAAGCACCCCCCCGGTTTGGAGCAGTGAAATATGTATGAGGGGACCCACTATCTCAACGACAAAGAGAGGGGCAAACTATCACCGCCATTTTCCCCTTAGTTGGACAAGTTAGGAGGGAGTGAACCATGACTCTTTGATGATACATGTGTTGCACGTGCATGCTTACTAGTTATCAATGAAAAGATACATTGATTCACTTTACACCTGAGTGCGGCGTTTCAGTGCCCAGACTCATCTGCACCTGGTTAGAAAAAAATCACAAAAAAATCAAAAAAAAATCCAAATGTTTTTTCATGGTAGAAAATTCATCGCGCGGGGTCCGCTCCAATTTTTAGATTATTTGGACATCTGAGCAGCTCTCAGCAAAAAATACAAATCGGGTCAGAACAATGCATGAACAGTAGACATTTTTACAGACCTTGAATTTGTCTTTTTTTGCCTAGAGCTTCTCATATGTCCAAATGATTTAGAAATTGGAGCGGACCCCACGCATCAAATTATCTACCACACATAAAAAATTGGAATTTTTAAAAAATTTATAGTATTTGTTTTGATTTTTTCGTGAGGGTGGGTGCAGCCGAGCCTGAGCTCAGAAGTGGATTACCCAGCCGCTCTCTCGCGGGGCAATTTCATCGTTAAGGCTCTCCCGCGGGAACACGGAACCGGCGGCGGGCCATGCACGGCGAGTCTCTCGATACCCTCTTTAGTGGAATTCTTCACACGTATCAGAAAAAGATCATGGAGGAACAAGAAGAAAAAACATAGAAGGAGAACCCCATCAATTTGTAGTGATGCAAAAATAAAAAGGTACCATGTGTTCTTCAAATTTCCTTGCAGTGGATCAAGCGACAACTGCGGCAGCTTCCTCTCGCACCAGCCACCCCTACCTCCCCTTTCCCTGCTCTCACGCAAGGCGAAGAGGGAAGCGACCAAGCACTAGTAGAAAACAGGGCTTTGGTTCGGGCAGGGCAAGCCCATTAGTCCCGGTTCAGTCACGAACCAGGACCCATGGGGGCATTCGTCCCGGTTCGTTAGCCCATGGGTCCGGCCGGGGCCTCATGGGCATTGGTCCCGGTTTGTGGGGACCCATTTGTCCCGGTTCTAGGCACGAACCGGGACCAATGGGCCTCGCTCCTGGCCCACAACCATTGGTCCCGATTCCAGCCACGAACTGGGACAAATGAGTTGCCTATATATACCCCATCTCCTCGGCAGAGCACTCCATAGTGCTCTGTTTTTTCTGGCCGGCGAGGGGAGGGCATTTGGGTGCTGTAGCGCCCCGAGACCGATGTGCCAGGTGTCCTCCAGTTATTCGCTGTTGTTGCCTTGTCATTGCTTGCGTGTCATGCATTGCATATCATGTCATCATGTGCATTTCATTTGCATACATGTTCGTCTCATGCATCCGAGCATTTTCCCCGTTGTCCGTTTTGCAATCTGGCGCTCCTATGTCACCCGGTGTCCCTTTCTACCTCTTTTCGTGTGCGGGTGTTAAACGTTTTTGGATTGGACCAAGACTTGTCATGCGGCCTTGGTTTACTACCGGTAGACCGCCTGTCAAGTTTCGTGCCATTTGGACTTCGTTTGATACTCCAACGGTTAACCGAGGGACCGAAAAGGCCTCGTGTGTGTTGCAGCCCAACACCCCTCCAAAGTGGCCCGAAACCCACCTAAACCTCCTCCATCATCTCGGTCGTTCGATCATGATTGCGTGGCCGAAAACCGCACCTCATTTGGAGCTTCCTAGCTCCCTCTACCTATAAAAGAGCACCCCTCCCCGAAATTCCGGATTATTTCGCCCCTAACCCTAGATCCCTTCATCCTCGCGCCACCGGACAAACATCCCGCCAACGGACTGAAGGAAATATGCCCTAGAGGCAATAATAAAGTTATTATTTATTTCCTTATATCATGATAAATGTTTATTATTCATGCTAGAATTGTATTAACCGGAAACATAATACATGTGTGAATACATAGACAAACAGAGTGTCACTAGTATGCCTCTACTTGACTAGCTCGTTAATCAAAGATGGTTATGTTTCCTAACCATGGACAAAGAGTTGTTATTTGATTAACGGGATCACATCATTGGATGAATGATCTGATTGACATGACCCATTCCATTAGCTTAGCACCTGACCGTTTAGTATGTTGCTATTGCTTTCTTCATGACTTATACATGTTCCTATGACTATGAGATTATGCAACTCCCGTTTGCCAGAGGAACACTTTGTGTGCTACCAAACGTCACAACGTAACTGGGTGTTTATAAAGGTGCTCTACAGGTGTCTCCAAAGGTACATGTTGGGTTGGCGTATTTCGAGATTAGAATTTGTCACTCCGATTGTCGGAGAGGTATCTCTGGGCCCTCTCGGTAATGCACATCACATAAGCCTTGCAAGCATTGCAACTAATGAGTTAGTTGTGAGATGATGTATTACGGAACGAGTAAAGAGACTTGCCGGTAACGAGATTGAACTAGGTATTGAGATACCGACGATCGAATCTCAGGTAAGTAACATACCGATGACAAAGGGAACAACGTATGTTGTTATGCGGTCTGACCGATAAAGATCTTCATAGAATATGTGGGATCCAATATGAGCATCTAGGTTCCACTATTGGTTATTGAGCGGAGACGTGTCTTAGTCATGTCTACATTATTCTCGAACCCGTAGGGTCCGCACGCTTACGGTTTCGATGACAGTTGTGTTATGAGTTTATGCATTTTGATGTACCGAAGTTTGTTCGGAGTCCCAGATGTGATCACAGACATGACGAGGAGTCTCGAAATGGTCGAGACATAAAGATTGATATATTGGAAGCCTATATTTGGATATCGGAAGTGTTCCGGGTGAAATCGGGATTTTACGGAGTACCGGGAGGTTACCGGAACCCCCCGGGAGGTATATGGGCCTTAATGGGCTTTAGTGGAAGAGAGGAGAGATGGCTAGGGTTGGGCCGCGGGCCCCCTAGTCCGAATAGGACAAGGAGAGGGGGGCGGCGCCCCCCCTTCCTTCTCTCTCTCCTCCTTCCCCCTCCCGAATCCTATTCCAACTAGGGAAAGGGGGGGAATCCTACTCCCGGTGGGAGTAGGACTCCTCCTGGCGCGCCCTCCTCCTGGCCGGCCGCACCCCCCCTTGATCCTTTATATACGGGGGCAAGGGGCACCCCAAGACACACAAGTTGATCCACGTGATCATATTCTTAGCCGTGTGCGGTACCCCCTTCCACCATAGTCCTCGATAATATTGTAGCGGTGCTTAGGCGAAGCCCTGCGACGGTAGTACATCAAGATCGTCACCACGCCGTCGTGCTGACGGAACTCTTCCCCGACACTCTGCTGGATCGGAGTCCGGGGATCGTCATCGAGCTGAACTTGTGCTAAAACTCGGAGGTGCCGTAGTTTCGGTGCTTGATCGGTCGGGCCGTGAAGACGTACGACTACATCAACCGTGTTGTGCTAACGCTTCCGCTGTCGGTCTACAAGGGTACGTAGATCACACTCTCCCATCTCGTTGCTATGCATCACCATGATCTTGCGTGTGCGTAGGAATTTTTTTGAAATTACTACGTTCCCCAACACGGACACGTCCGACTTCGCCGTCCGCCGCCACGTGGCGTTGTCTGATTCGCGCCGCCCGTGTGCCCACTTCGCCACGCCGCCGGACCCGCCCGAGGCCCATCGCCGGCCCACCTCTGGGCCGAACCGGGCCAGATCCCGCGTGCCGCCCGAGCCACCCCGCTACGGTCGCCGCACCACCGCCGCCGGCGAGCGCCGCCACCGGGCCTCTCCGTCTCCGGCGACCGTGCCACCGCCGGCGCACCCGCCTCGCTCCGCTTCGGAGAACCCCGCACTCGAGCCCGGCCTTCTTCGCGTCTCCTCACCCGCTCGCAGTGCGCCGCCGCTCGTCGTCGCCATCACCGACGACCTCCATCGCCAGAGCAGCCACCAGATCATGAACCGCCTACCTCCTGCACCGCCCCGCGCCCCTACCTCGCCACCCGTCGCCTCCGAGATGAGCTCCAGCTCGGATTCGGCGAGATCCGGTGGAGGAAGCCCCGGATCCGACCTCCCCGGCCTTCTCCGGCCAACTCCGGTGGAATTCCGGCGAGATCCGCCGCCCGTGTTGACTTTCCGCGAGGTCCAAAATTTCCCAAAGTCATTTTGTCCCACCAACTTTTAGGCATTTTCATCATGGCATAACTATGTATCCGTGGCTCCGATTTGCGCGTGTAGCATATCAAAATGTTTGTCTCAGAGAGTACATCATTTCATCTCATTGCATCATTTTCTTTTGAGCTCATCTTGATGCCTGAAATGCTGTTGGAAGAGGGCTATTTGAGATAATTGTCAGATCTGCTGCATCAAATAGCTATTTGTCATTTTTGCCATGATTAATGTGTGCATGATATGCTCCTGAGCTCTACATGTGTTTTGTTATCTGCCATGCCATCTTTACAGAGGTGCTTGCCATGTATTTTTGTGATATTTGTGGTTACTAGCACACGCTTGCAAAGTAGCGTAATCGGTAATGCTGATTTCAGGGACTTAGAATTTCTCTAAGTCCTTGTCCTGATTTTGTCGGTATGCCATATGTTCATGTTGTTTCCTAGTGATCCGTGCCTCTTTTGAGGATGATCAGTAAGGATGATTTGTTAACATTGTGGTGCTATATCCATCCTTGTCTTTTTTTGCATTTATGGAGCACCGTAGCTTGAGTCAATCGAGCTCTACTTTTGCTATATCGTGAATCCTGGCAGATTGTTGACTTGTTAGCAATTTTGCCGAGCATGTTGTTATTGATCCGTGCATGCTATGTTGTTTTTCTTGCCATGTCTAGATTCTATGGTATGTATTCTTGATGGGTGTATGCTTAGTTTGTCATGCCATGCTCTGTAGTGAGTGCGTCGAGGTCGTAAACATGCCTACTCGTTAACAGATTTGCATGCTTAAGTTTTTCACTAAGTCTGTAATCTGTTTATGTTTTTGCCATGTTCACATGCTTGCAATTGTATTTTCTGTCCCCTTTTGGCTCAAGGTCACTAAGGGACTTTTGTTAAGTGCTTTGAGTAGCTTCATGCCATGCTTTTATTTTCCATGCTTAGTTCCTGTAGCATATAGTTTTCATGCTCCAAAATATGCTTCCTGATGATAAATTCTAGACTTGTGTTAATTTCACTAAGTCTGAAACCTGTTATCATTTGCATTTTTGCCATGCTTGTTTGAACCTGTTAATGGATGAATTAGTCGTAGCTCAGTGTTCATCTTTTGTCAAGCATCATGAGTGGATCCCTGCCATGTATTTTTTTGTCATGTTTGAGTGCTGTAGCATATTTATCTTGTTGCATTTATATGGCTACTTGCTGTTTATCGCAGACCGGTGCCATATTTGTTTTGCTTGCCATTTCCAAACCGTGCATCCGATTCCGGTGAACTTTATATCGATTTCAACTGAAATCCCCTCACATTTCCAGTGGCACTCTTGGATTTCCAAGTCGAGGCCAGGTTTAATCATTCCTTTGCACATCATGCATATGTATCACATACCCCATCCCGCAGATCATACCATGATCATGTATTGGTTGTTTACTATGTTGTGTGCTTCTTTCCGGTGTTGCTTCTTCGGGTTGGTTCCGATAACGTCGCGTTTGTGAGGACCCGTTCGACTACGTCCATTTGTCTTCTTCATGGACTCGTTCTTCTTCCTTGTGGGATTTCAGGCAAGATGACCATACCCTCGAAATCACTTCTATCTTTGCTTGCTAGTTGCTCGCTCTTTTGCTATGCCTATGCTGCGATACCTACCACTTGCTTATCATGCCTCCCATATTGTTGAACCAAGCCTCTAACCCACCTTGTCCTAGCAAACCGTTGATTGGCTATGTTACCGCTTTGCTCAGCCCCTCTTATAGCGTTGTTAGTTGCAGGTGAAGATTGAAGTTTGTTCCTTGTTGGAACATGG
This sequence comes from Triticum urartu, assembly GCF_056163025.1. Lineage (NCBI taxonomy): Eukaryota > Viridiplantae > Streptophyta > Magnoliopsida > Poales > Poaceae > Triticum > Triticum urartu. The sequence continues at coordinate 24,402,881 of NC_141873.1, forward strand.
AGATCTTGTTCCTTGTTGGAACATGTTTACTTGTTGGGATATCACAATATCTCTTATTTAATTAATGCATCTATATACTTGGTAAAGGGTGGAAGGCTCGGCCTTATGCCTGGTGTTCTGTTCCACTCTTGCAGCCCTAGTTTCTGTCATATCGGTGTTATGTTCCCGGATTTTGCGTTCCTTACGCGGTTGGGTTATAATGGGAACCCCTTGACAGTTCGCCTTGAATAAAACTACTCCAGCAATGCCCAACATTGGTTTTACCATTCGCCACCTAGCCTTTTCTATTCCCTTGGGAGTCGCGCTCCTGAGGGTCATCATTATTTTAACCCCCCGGGCCAGTGCTCCTCTGAGTGTTGGTCCAAACTAGAGCCCCTTGCAGCGCCACCTCGGGGAAACTCGAGGGCTGGTTTTAGTTGTACGGACTGCTCATCTGAGTGTGCCCTGAGAACGAGATATGTGCAGCTCCTATCGGGATTTGTCGGCACATTCCGGCGGTGTTGCTGGACTTGTTTTACCATTGCCGAGTCTTGTAACCTGGATGCCGAGTCTGATCGGAATGTCTTGGGAGAAGGAATATCATTCGTTGACCGTGAGAGCTTGTGATGGGCTAAGTTGGGACACCCCTGCAGGGATTTGAACTTTCGAAAGACGTGCTCGCGTTTATGGACAGATGGGAATTTGTTAATGTCCGGTTGTAGAAAACCTGAAGTTGACCTTAATTAAAATACATTAACCGCATGTGTAACCATGATGGTTTCTTCTCGGCGGGGTCCGGGAAGTGAACACGGTGTTGGAGTTATGCTTGACGTAGGTTGTTCTAGGATCACTTCTTGATCATAGTTGTTCGATCGTGCTTTGCCTTCTCTTCTCGCTCTATTTTGCATATGTTAGCCACCATATATGCTAGTCGCTTGCTACAGCTCCACCTCATACCTTTTACCTTACCCATAAGCTTAAATAGTCTTGATCGCGAGGGTGTGAAATTGCTGAGTCCCCGTGACTCACAAATACTTCCAAAACCAGCTTGCAGGTGCCGATGAGTCCGTGCAGGTGACACAACCAAGCTCAGGAGGAGCTCGATGAAGATCTTGTCCTTTGTGTTGTTTCGTTCTAGTTGATCAGTAGTGAAGCCCAGTTGGGGTCGATCGGGGATCTGTGTAGCATTTGGGGTAGTCTTCTTTTATTTTGGTTCCGTAGTCGGACCTTGATTGTATTGGATGTTGTAATGTTTTATTCATGTAATTGTGTGAAGTGGCGATTGTAAGCCAACTATGTATCTTTTTCCCTTATGTATTACACGGATTGTTTGCGAAGATTACCTCAATTGCGACATTGCTTTCAATGCGGTTATGCCTCTAAGTCGTGCTTTGACACGTGGGAGATATAGCCGCAGTGAGGGTGTTACAAGTTGGTATGAGAGCCTTCCCCGAACTTAGGAGCCCCCTGCTTGATCGAATCGCTGATGTTATTGAGTCTAGAAATGTTTTGAGTCATTTAGGAATTATATATATCGGAGAGTTAGGACTTCTTTTTACTCATCAGTCCCTTCGTCACTCTGGTGAGGCATCCTTTGACTCTTCTCTTCTCAAATTTCACTAAAAAAATTTTAGGATCACGCGGATATCTTGGAATCGTTCCAATGGTTTTGTGACGAGAACATTGTTCTTGGTGCGTCCTGTCATTTAGGGGTTGTGGCAGTGTCCCGGTGAGTTGAGCTCCGAGGTGTTGTCGTCACAATTTTATCGTTGCAGTTCTGGAATACCTGAGTTTAGTTTCGCCGACATCGAAAAACTCTTTTATGCAGTTGTTGGTGAGATAACCTCGACGCCACCAAGTACTGGGGCGGGAGTTCGGGAGTATTGCCATAACTCGTATAACGGATGCTTTTCGAAGGTTGAGGTAGACGATTTCCGAAGGTTTCTTGGTTATGTGTTGAAGGATGGATACATCTGGATGTAGGATTTGCTAGTTTTGGGTGAGATATTATGCTTCCCCTGTATCCCCAACACCTGATTGCATAACTGGAAAATTTCGGGAGTTTTTAAGTTGGAATTCAAGTAGCTCTTAGGATATCTTTCCGAAAGATGTATGATATGAAATTGGGGTTCGACGTTTAGTGGTCCGCCTATGCACGGTTGGTTTTACAGTGGTCTCGTTGTGTCTTAAAGAGTCCTTGGCTATGCCGACTCGGGGACGCTTCGTATGTCATGTGCACTGCCTTGTACATGATGGTGCTGTACAATCAAGCCCGTGTAGGCCCCACCACGAAAACTTCGGACGAAATCTCTATCATATGTTTGTTCCGGCTTATTCTGCAAGCCAATCCTTTGTTTTGCATTGAGTTGTGGTATTCGAGTTGCTTCAATGTCAAGTGTTTGATTCCATACCTTCCCCAAATGGTGTTCTCATACTCCGATGTGAATACTAATCCTTCATGATAATCGAGATTGTCATGTCAATCCTTTTTAAACCGGTGTGCTTCTCTTCAAGTGGATCCGATCATTGCAACATCCGCAAGATCAAGTATCAGTTCTTCTCAACGGTGTTTGTTTCATCCTGCCTTTGTTTTCCCACCCTCCCACCCTTTTCCCTTCAAGAACTCGGATTTCTTAATTCGTTATCCATTTTAGGGATGGGAAGTCTCTTCTTTCTTTTCAATCAATGTTCTTTTCCGGTGATGCTCATTAAGATACTAACGGAGCCTCAAGCTCATCATTACTCATTCTCTTTTCTTCTCCGGTGGACCAATTCAAGCTTTTGGTGTTGATCATATCCCTTTTTCCTCATTTCAAATACCTTCTCTTGCCGGTGCTCCTCATATTCATTCATTTCTCGCTATTCTATTGTTCCGGAGAGCTAAAGATATCTCAAAGATTCATGTTTCCACTCTGCATTCGTTCAAGATCCTTCGAGGTTGTTATCTCATTCAAGTCATTTAATTCAACCGGTGCAACCTCTCTTTCAAATCATTCAACGGTGTTTTCTTTTGAGTGGGACCTAACCCACAGGTCTTTTCCCAGGATCTTACCTGACTCTTCTTATTTTCCCGGAGCTATCCTTAAATTTCTTTTCGATTTGACGTAAGAATGATTTATCATCAGTCAAATGCCTTTCTCCAAGATCTTTCAAATTCTTTTCACCATTGGCTCAACCTTTCCATTCTTCATTCCGGAGTGTCTCAACAATTCATGGTGTTGTTTCTCATCATCATTCTCTGCGTTTGAAGACTGAAGAAGAGTTTCTCTTAAATCTTGCTCCATTCTCTTCAAGATTCGTGATTCTAGCTTGTTGCCATCCTCTCATAATTATTTTCGATTGTGGGAATTCTTTTCACCCATCCGGTGCAATTCAGGAGTCTTTTCAGGTTGATTATCCAGAGTCCATCAATTCAGGTTTATTCATTCTCAGCTTTCAGTTATCATTCTGCAATCTTACCGGTGCTTCGTTCAAGTGATCGCTAATCGGCTCGTGATCTCTTCGTTCTCATGTATCTAAATCCTCTCAAGCATCTTTGTTCATTTTATAATTCTTCCCGGTGTTTCTTTATCTTCTCTTCATTCATTTTCAGTTCTTACGGTGGTTCGTTCAAGATGTCTCTTCCTTCATTATCATATCAATTCATTCGTTCTTTTCGATCCCGACCGGTGATTCGTTGAAGATCTTACCAAGTTTGCGCTATATCTCTCTTAATCCTTTCTACGTAAATAAGTAGTGTGCCAAATCCATTGGTGGTCATCAATTTAATTGGTGAAGGATAAGCATAACGCAATTCTTATTCTTATTTCTTCCAAATGATTAATTCCCTATTCCGGAGGTTCATCAAAATTCTTGATCTAAATTATTCATCTTATCTTTTTCCCGGAGTTCCTACCTCTCGCAATTATATCACCACGGAGATCCATCTAAATCATTACAAGGTTTCACCTTGTGTTTCCAACTTCTCTTTCTTTTCGTTATCCTTTTGTTACCGGAGTTCTTCATGGAGGTTCTACATGATGGTTCATCAAGGATTTAATTCCTTCTCGAAGTTTTTCATCAAGATTCTTTTCTAAGGAGCTGAAGCATTCTTCATCTTGCTATCCGGAGTGCAATTCTTTTTTCCATATCATCGTAGGTGGTATTATGTCATTCTTGATAATTTGAGTTCATCTTTCATGATTCACATGTTGTTAAGAATGAGATATTTTAAATCCATCAACCTCTTCGTTGGAGTTATCTTGGATTATATTTCACCTAAAGCTTTCCCTAAGGATTGTTGCTAATTAGGGTGCTTATTAATGATCCAAGTTCTTCATTTATCCTCCCGGTGAGATGGTTTCTCGTCTCCTTGTTCTTTCCAATCAAATCTATTCTATGAGCGGCAAGTTGTCACCTCATAATTTTGAGATATCTTCTATAAGTCCATATCAAGCTTATCTTTTCGTTGTTGGTTTTTCCAACAACTCCGTTCGAACCTTTTCCCAAGGATGCATGTTCAAGCTCTTTTGTGGCAGAAATTGGCATTTTCTTCTCCATTCTCCTATTTCAATTATCTATCCTCTATTCTTTTGTTCTGGAGGCATTATGATGTTGCTCTTTTCAACACATCATCTCGTTTTAACCAGAGTGCTTGCATGTACTTCTGCTCCTTTGTAGCCTTTTGTGTCTTTCAACATACAGGGTTCTCGTGTTGTGCCTTGTTCCACTTTTCTAACGGAGGTTATCAACTTTATTCATCTTCATTGTATTATTTCTTTCAATTTGTTCAACTTTTCAAGGTTCTTTGGTCTCACTCGTTTGTCAAAGAAGCTTCTTCGGCCTGGGCCGCGTCCTGGCCGCCGGCTAGCCGTCAGCGCTGTTGCTCAGGGCGGGGCCAGCAAGGAGCAGCAGCAGCATTCGGCCACACGGCTTCTTCGGCCTGGGCCGCGACCTGGCCGCCGGCGCCGTTGCTCGGGGCGGGTTGTGCAGCTTCTTAGGGACCCGACTTGCTCGGGGCGGGTTGTGCAGCTTCTTAGGGACCCGACTGCTTTTTTCAAAAACATATAGGGACCCAGTTGCTTTTTTCAAAAAACTTACAAGGGTTATTCTGGAAAAATGAGGAAGAGACACTGACATGTGGACCTCACATGTCAGTTAACGGTCAAACAAACGGTCAACTAAACGGTGCATTTAGTAGCGGGCCCGACCTGTCATAAACATGTTTAACTTTTGAACAAAGAGGATTTGGAGTTTTTTGAAACAGCCAACCCCTGACTCGGTAGTTATCAGCGAAAAAGATAAATTTGGTAGTTTTTTAAAACCCTAACCCGTAAAGTAGTAGTTTTATGCTATTTACTCGCTCATCCAGTGTGCTCACCCAACGGCAGCGGCAGGCGGGTGGCGAGCCGACGAGCAGCTCCTCCTCCTTCCTCACCGACTCCCCCTCATCCCAGCCCCACTCACGCAGCAGCCCAGAAAAATTTCATCGAGCTCGATCCCCGGCGGCAGCCCGACGGTTGAGGTCGGCACAACCACCAAGGTATGTACACTGAGCCGTTCAGCCACAGTAAGCAGCACTAGGAAATTAAACACACTCACACAATGTTTGAAGAATCCGGGACGAGGCAAGAACAATCGGTAAGCAATGCATGGTCGAGAGACAAACCAGTCAGAAAAGGGAGGACTTACAACTTGATGCAGCCGAGCAAGCACACCAGCAAAGGAAAGCAAGCCTTGGGGATCCTTGCAGCCCTGGAAAGCAAAGGAAACAATTGGAAAGCCGAACACATACACACAAGCAAGTAGGGGCAGCATGGAGCCAAGATAGCGCACCTGAATATCGAGTCACAGTCTTGCGGAAGAGGAAGAAGGACAGCAGAACACCACCAATCTTAGAGTTAGCAAGAGCAGCGTAGCGGCGTAGCCCTGCATGGCAGGCCAAGAAAAAGGATCAGCTACCAGAAGAACTGGATAGGCAAACCAATGCCAAGAAAAATAGCAGTCGACTAAGTACAGGCACAAAGGAAAAGTAAGCCTGCGAGATTCTCGCAATTCTGGGGAGCAAAGAAAAGTATTGCAAAAAGTAAACTAGATGTCGAACACATACAAAGAAGCAATCAAGTGGAGGCAGCACAGAGCGACCAGAGCACAATTGTGTATGCAGTCACGGTGTCGTGAAAGAGGAAGAACCACTGGACACCGATCTTAGAGTTATGAGGAGCAGCGTAGCCCTGCATGACAAGCCAAGAAAGAGGATCATCCAACAGAATAACTGGATAGGCGAACCAATGGCTAGAAAAACAGCAGTCGATTAAGTACAGGCACAGAGGAAAATCAAGCCTGCACAGCACGGGAGAGACAGAGAGGGAGCAAGCAGCAGCACGGGCACGGGTAGGTGGGCAGCCCTGCACAGCACGGCAAGGAGATGAGCCGGCCAAGGAATCCAATCCAATCCAATCCAGATGGTATGGTAGGGGAGAAGAGGGAAACAAACCAGAAGCCGCCGACGGGCGAAACCTCGGCGCCTCGTGGCTCCAATGCCGGAGAAGAAGAAGATGATGATGATGGATCCTCGCGAGGGGGATTTGGGAAGCAAGGAAGCAGCGCGAGAAGCCGCCGCGCCGCTCCGCTCCGCCGCTCCCGTCCCGTCGTCCCCTCTCCTCTCCTCTGCTCTCCTCCTCTCTTTCTTTTTTCTTTTCTTTTGAGGATCCTCTCTTGCTCTCCTCCCTCTTCTCTCAGCAGCAGAGCAGCGTGGGCTACCTCCTCCTTCCGAGCAGGCCAAGCCCGAAGGTTGCGGCCCAGTCTGGGCGTAGAAAAACAAATATAAGGACCCACGAGCACCGAGCCCAGATCCTATTAGGCAGTTTCCCAAGTACTCCTTTCAAATATCACTTCCACCCTTCTCAGGATGCGAGCATGTGTGTCACTTGTCACAACCTGAAAGTTTTTCCTTTTTTATAGATATGTTTATTCAAAACGGTTTATCTCTTATAAGCAGTGCGTCCAAATCTCAAATCCCTCTCAGCACGTACGTGGTAAATGGGCCGGCCCATGTAGTTTTTTTAGTTTTGCAAACTTTTTCCTAAATTCCATGAGATTTTATTTTCAAATTTACAAACTTCTTTCAATTTTTGTGAACTTTTTTAATTCACAAACTTCCTTTGAATTTGCACCATTTTTAATTCCGTGCTTTTTTTTGCATGTTCGTGAACTTCTTTCAATTTTTGTGAACTTTTTTAACTCGCAAACTTCCTTTGAATTTGTGATTTTTTTAATCCGCTAACTTCTAATTGGGAAGAGAGAGAGAGAGAGAGAGGATGTCATCTAGCTACTGCTATGGACACTCAAGTCTTAAGAAAACTACTCACACATGATCATGAAGGCAACAGGTGATTGTGTTCTGGGCTAGGGGGGGGGGGGGGTGCTCACCACATCGTCTCCTAGCCAAGTGGGCCAGGCCGAGGACCCAATGATGATTTACTGGTGGGCCCTGTTTGACAAACCCATGAAGAGATGAACCCGAAGGCTTGGCGCATACTCCAAGACTTAGAGACCATCTATGATGCGATTACCTTAGATATAACTAGCCTTTGGGTAAACCCTAGACCTCCTAGTATCTATATAAACCAAGGGGTAGGACTTGTAGACGAGAGAGGGACTCGTACACACGATCTCGTGGTAGATCAACATGTACTTTGTACCCTTCGAAATCAATACAATCAAAGGAGGACATAGTGTATTATCTCTTCAAGAGAGCCCGAACCTGGGTAAAATCTTGTGTCTCTGTTACCATTGTTCCAAGGCTACCCATCGGGACCCCCTACTCGAAATCGGGTGGATTTAGTTCCACCATTAGTGGCCCATGCAGGAAGATCCTCGACGACGAGAGGAAGCAGCGAAACCTCGGCGCCTCGTGGCCGCAATGCCGAAGAAGAAGAAGAAGAAGAAGAAGATGATGGATCCTCGCGAGGGGGATTTGGGAAGCAAGGAAGTAGCGCGAGAAGCCGCCGCGCCGCTCCGCTCCGCCGCTCCCGTCCCGTCTTCCCCTCCTCTCTCCTCTCCTCTCCTCCTCTCTTTCTTTTTTCTTTTCTTTTGAGGATCCTCTCTTGCTCTCCTCCCTCTCTCTTCTTCTCTCTGCAGCACCGTGGGCTACCTCCTCCTTCTGAATTCTGACCAGGCCAACCCCGAAGGTTGCGGCCCACTCTATCCAGTCTGGGCCTAGAAAAACAAATACCTCCTCCTATTAGGCAGGTTTGAAATAGCATGCGTATTTTTCCTCTAGCTAGGGTTTGCTTCTCCCAGAAGGCGACTCTGTCGCCACCGTCGAGTTTTTGACCTTCCCTCCTCCGATCCCCCTGGCTTCTTGGATTGAGATAGCGAATCCCGATATGGGCTCAGGGCAGAGAAGAGAGATAGGGTCCCCCCTGTTTTACTGCCCGATCTGAGTTTTCTTCTCGAGTAAGGTTTTGTCTAATATGGCGGCAGATGGATCTGGAGGTGCTTCTGGATCAAACTCTGCAACCGAGGTGGAGCGGATGATGGCCAAACTTGGCCTTCGGGAAGAAGATTTTGATGATGTTGTGTATGATGAGAAAGATGTGCCGCCGGATGCAGCAAGGTGGGTAGCTCTTGCTCGGGTACACATTGATAAGCCGTATAGCCAATCGTGGTTCTTCAAGAACATGCGAGCTGCATGGGATCTACCGCATGATGTGAAGTTCCGCCCTCTGGAGGACAATATGTATTCTCTGCAATTCTCTTGTCTTGGTGACTGGGAACGTGTCATGCAAGAAGGCCCATGGAACTTCAGAGGCAACGCAGTGGTGCTTGTTCCTTAGGATGGTGTCATGAAACTGTTGGGGAACGTAGTAATTTCAAAAATTTCCTACGCACACGCAAGATCATGGTGATGCATAACAACGAGTGGGGAGAGTGTTGTCTACGTACCCTCGTAGACCGGAAGCGGAAGCGTCAGCACAACGCGGTTGATGTAGTCGTACGTCTTCACGGCCCGACCGATCAAGCACCGAAACTACGGCACCTCCGAGTTCTAGCACACGTTCAGCTCGATGACGATCCCCGGACTCTGATCCAGCAAAGTGTCGGGGAAGAGTTCCGTCAGCACGACGGCGTGGTGACGATCTTGATGTTCTACCGTCGCAGGGCTTCGCCTAAGCACTGCTACAATATTATCGAGGAGTATGGTGGAAGGGGGCACCGCACACGGCTAAGAAAACGATCACGTGGATCAACTTGTGTGTCCATGGGGTGCCCCCTGCCCCCGTATATAAAGCAGCAAGGGGGGAGGAGGCCGGCCCTAGGAGGGGCGCGCCAGGGGAGTAGGATTCCTACTCCTAGTTGGAGTAGGTTTCCTGCTTTCCTAGTCCAACTAGGAGAAGGGGGGAAAGGGGGGAAGAGGGGAAGGAAGGGAGAGAGGGGCCGCGCCCCAAACCCCTTGTCCAATTCGGACTGGGCTTGGGAGGGGCGCGCGCCACCTCTTGGTCCTTCCCACTAAGGCCCATTAAGGCCCATTGCTTCTTCCTCGTATTCCCGTAACTCCCCGGTACCTCCGAAAATACCCGAATCACTCGGAACCTTTACGATGTCCGAATATAGTCGTCCAATATATCGGTATTTACGTCTCGACCATTTCGAGACTCCTCGTCATATCCCTGATCTCATCCGGGACTCCGAACTCCTTCGGTACATCAAAATATATAAACTCATAATGAAACTGTTATCGAAACCTTAAGCGTGCGGACCCTACGGGTTCGAGAACAATGTAGACATGACCGAGACACGTCTCCGGTCAATAACCAATAGCGGAACCTGGATGCTCATATTGGCCCCCACATATTCTACGAAGATCTTTATCGGTCAGACCGCATAACAACATACGTTGTTCCCTTTGTCATCGGTATGTTACTTGCCCGAGATTCGATCGTCGGTATCTTAATACCTAGTTCAATCTCGTTACCGGCAAGTCTCTTTACTCGTTCCGTAATACATCATCTCGCAACTAACTCATTAGTTGCAATGCTTGCAAGGCTTAAGTGATGTGCATTACCGAGAGGGCCCAGAGATACCTCTCCGACAATCGGAGTGACAAATCCTAATCTCGAAATACGTCAACCCAACATGTACCTTTGGAGACACCTGTAGAGCTCCTTTATAATCACCCAGTTACGTTGTGACGTTTGGTAGCACACAAAGTGTTCCTCCGGCAAACGGGAGTTGCATAATCTCATAGTCATAGGAACATATATAAGTCATGAAGAAAGCAATAGCAACATACTAAACGATCGAGTGCTAAGCTAACGGAATGGGTCAAGTCAATCACATCATTCTCCTAATGATGTGATCCCGTTAATCAAATAACAACTCTTTGTCTATGGTTAGGAAACATAACCATCTTTGATTAACGAGCTAGTCAAGTAGAGGCATACTAGTGACACTCTGTTTGTCTATGTATTCACACATGTATTGTGTTTCCGGTTAATACAATTCTAGCATGTATAATAAACATTTATCATGAAATAAGGAAATAAATAATAACTTTACTATTGCCTCTAGAGCATATTTCCTTCAGAAACCAACTATGGTCAAGCTAGATACGATTGATATCTGGATACAGATTCATGATGTTCCTGACAAATATGCATACTGCCTGTAGTAATTTGAAGATATATATATATATATATATATGCTTTATTGTTATACTTACAAATGCAAATTATTCGATGATATGCTTAATGTAGAGCCCAATGATATGCTTTAGTGTAGAGTCTGATCACATGCTCTTATTAGTGTAGAATCCAATGAACTATTAATAGTGTAGATAATCCATATATACTTATTAGTAGAATTCATGATTAGTTAGTACAAATGCGTAGTACTGTGTCTTTTGTTAGTGTAGAAATCTAGACTTAATAGAAATATATTTGCAAGAGTATGTGCGAGGCTATTTATTAATTGATATGTTTTTCTTATTCAGAAATTGCCAAAGAACCTATTGTTGGGGAACGTAGCAGAAATTCAAATTTTTCTACGCATCACCAAGATCAATCTATGGAGTAATCTAGCAACAAGGGGAAGGAGAGTGCATCTACATACCATTGTAGATCGCTAAGCAGAAGCGTTCAAGCGAACGGGGTTGATGGAGTCGTACTCGTCGTGATCCAAATCACCGATGATCCTAGTGCCGAACGGATGGCACCTCCGCATTCAACACACGTACAGCCCGGTGACGTCTCCTACGCCTTGATCCAGCAAGGGGAGAAGGAGAGGTTGGGGAAGACTCCATCCAGCAGCAGCACGACGGCGTGGTGGTGGTGGAGGAGCGCGGGACTCCAGCAGGGCTTCGCCAAGCACTACGAGAGACGAGGAGGAAGAGGGGTAGGGCTGCGCCAACAGGGAGATTGAATCGTGTGTTGGGCTGCCCCTTTGCTCAAGTATATATAGGGGAGGGGAGGGGCTGCGCCCCCACCTAGGGTTCCCTCCCTAGGGGTGGCGGCAGCCCCCAGATCCCATCTGGGAGGCGGCCAAGGGGGAGAGAGAGGGGGGCGCACCTAGGGTGGGCCTTAGGGCCCATCTGCGCCTAGGGTTTGCCCCCTCTCCTCTTGAGGACGCCTTGGGCCTTGGTGGGAGGCGCCCCAGCCCACATAGGGGCTGGTCCCTTCCCACTATTGGCCCATGTAGGCCTCCGGGGCTGGTGGCCCCTCCCGGTGGACCCCCGGACCCCTCCGGTGGTCTCGGTACACTACCGGTGATGCCCAGAACACTTCCGGTGGCCAAAACCATACCTCCTATATATCAATCTTTACCTCCGGACCATTCCGGAACTCCTCGTGACGTCCGGGATCTCATCCGGGACTCCGAACAACATTCGGTAACCGCATACATACTTTCCCTATAACCCTAGCGTCATCGAACCTTAAGTGTGTAGACCCTACGGGTTCGGGAGTCATGCAGACATGGCCGAGACAACTCTCCGGTCAATAACCAACAGCGGGATCTGGATACCCATGTTGGCTCCCACATGTTCCACGATGATCTCATCGGATGAACCACGATGTCAAGGACTTAATCAATCCCGTATTCAATTCCCTTTGTCCAGCGCTATTGTACTTGCCCGAGATTCGATCGTCGGTATCCGATACCTTGTTCAATCTCGTTACCGGCAAGTCTCTTTACTTGTTCCGTAGCACATCATCCCGTGATCAACTCCTTGGTCACATTGTGCACATTATGATGATGTCTACCGAGTGGGCCTAGAGATACCTCTCCGTTACACGGAGTGACAAATCCCAGTCTCGATTCGTGCCAACCCAACAGACACTTTCGGAGATACCTGTAGTGAACCTTTATAGCCACCCAGTTACGTTGTGACGTTTGGCACACCCAAAGCACTCCTACGGTATCCGGGAGTTGCACAATCTCATGGTCTAAGGAAATGATACTTGACATTAGAAAAGCTTTAGCATACGAACTACATGATCTTTGTGCTAGGCTTAGGATTGGGTCTTGTCCATCACATCATTCTCCTAATGATGTGATCCCGTTATCAACGACATCCAATGTCCATGGTCAGGAAACCGTAACCATCTATTGATCAACGAGCTAGTCAACTAGAGGCTTACTAGGGACATGGTGTTGTCTATGTATCCACACATGTATCTGAGTTTCCTATCAATACAATTCTAGCATGGATAATAAATGATTATCATGAACAAGGAAATATAATAATAACCAATTTATTATTGCCTCTAGGGCATATTTCCAACACCTATCTGTGAGTTGTGGTATCGAGCCTAATGAAGAAGGCTCAGGTGGACTACGCCTTACCGCAAGGGGCTCCGTCACCACCTGTATTTACCGCATGGACACAGACGGTCGCACACACTTAAACTCGGTTGGGTGGAAGAGATTCCTCGTTGGCAAGAATCTTCGTGTTGAACACGCCATCCTAATTACTATCAGAAACACCCACCGCCCAGGCTTGAGGATGATGATCGTCGTCGATATCATCTTGAACTACATGTGTGTGTGTGGCTATATCATCTAGAACTACATAGGATGATCGTCGTCGATATCATGTAGAACTACATATGATGATCGTCGTCGATATTATCTAGAACTACATATGATGATCGTCGTGGATATCACCTTGTACTGCTTGAGGATGCATGTTGAGTATATATGAAATTATTATCTAGTACTCCCTCGGTTCCAAATTACTCGTCGTGGTTTTAGTTCAATTGAACTAAAACCACGACGAGTAATTTGGAACCGAGGGAGTACAACCTAGTACCTATAATGCTTAATGAAATTGATATCTAGTAGTACCTAGTATCTGGAAATTGTTGTTTATTGAAGCTGAAATGGGTTAGGAAGCCGCGCGGGGGGGGGGGGGGGGGGTGATGAAAGATATAGCAGTAGCGCGGGGCAAGGAAATCGCTACAGCTAATTAATAGTAGCGCATTCCGAAAACGCGCTGCTGATACAGTCTAGAATAGTAGCGCGTGTACAGACCGCGCTACTACTATCAGTTAGCTGTAGCGCCTTATTGATAGCGCGGCTGCCCGCGCTGCTAATAATCCCAAAACCCGCGCTACTACTAGGGTTTTCCCTAGTAGTGTGTTATGCCTATTGCAGCAGTTCATCAGTTCAAGCCCAACACTAAGCTCAGAATGGACGTCGAGCTAGGGGATAGGATGATCACCATCGATAACAAGCCTATCAAGCTCTAGATTTGGACATGGTCTTTTATGTTCTCTCATTTACTATAGCAATTAGTACCAGCTACATATGGAAAGATGTGCCACTTCAAACTACTTCATGACATATGAATTTGAGTTGCACAAGGTGGGTGATGACATAAACCTGTAGTGTCGCATTCAGCTATCAAGGCAAATAATCACCTTCCGTGGTTGCTAAATGAGTGGATCTTCTAAGCTACCATGTTGCTGCACCTTCTATCTAGGCCACTCAACTTTGCATCAAGATCCGTGTTGTCTTTACAAATTACATCCGTATTGTGCTATTTTTTTCTTTCAAACAAGAGAACATGTGATCATATTATTGAGATTCTCATATTCTTTTAGACCAATTCACACGCATGTTCATGCTAGTAGTAGCTGTATGTTTTAATTATTGTTTTTCTTGAATGACGTATTCCATAATGTTATTCTGGTTCGAAGCTGCATGTCTCACCCTTTCTTTGAAGTTTTCAACAAAAAAGAGAGAAAAAGAAAGGGGAAGATGGGCCGAGCCCAACTAGCCGCGCCATTCGGGCGCCCGTTGCGAACGGGCGCTTAAGCACCAAATAAGATCCGTTGGCGCCCCCCCCCCCCCCCCCCCCCCGCTCCCCCAACGTAAGCATGCTATGTGGGTCCACTTATTACAGGGTTTCATCTACCTCTTTTTCTAGCAGGTTTTCATAAGTTTCGTTGGACCAGGTTTTCCTTTCTTTTTCTAGTTTTTTTCTTAATTTCCCTTTTTTGGTTTTATTATTTTAATTCATGGACTTTTTAGATACGTTTTCTTTCATGTTCTGTTCTCCTTTTATTTTCCTTTCCTTTTTCATTTAGAAATTCAGGACATTTTTTAATTCATGCACTGTTTTCAAAACTCACGAACATGTTTTGTTGCAGACCTTTTTCATTTGCTGAACATAGTTTAAAATTCTTAACAATTATTTTGAATTCATGATCATCTTTCAATTGGTGATTTTTTTGTAATTTGGGATTATTTTTTTGACTCGACAAAGATTTTTTTGAAATTAGAAACATTTTTTAATTTCGTGATTTTTAGAAAATCAGGAACATTTTTCAAAAAGTATTTTATTTGAATTCATGAATATTTTTAATACTCGAAAATATTGCTTTAAATACAGCAGCATTTTACAAAATTCCAAAGATTTATAAAAGTTCTGAATATTTTAAGAATTTAAAATATTTTAAAAATTCATGGATATTTTTAAATAAGCAAAAATAAATAAAGGGACACAAGGATAAAGAAAAACAAAAAATAAAAATAAATAAGAGAAATGAAAAAATAGGGTCGTGCAACGCCGCACATGGGCCAACCGAAATTCACGCATGGAGGAGTAGGGATGCTTGTAAGCACAAGCTCCTCGCTAACACATGAAGGGATCAACTAGAGCCCGCTGACCACACTCATCTCTTTGTTAACAATATTTTTTTTGAAGCTTGGACAGCTGAAAACGCCTACAGGCTCACATGAAATAATGGCACCCAAAAGAGTTCAATAGAAGGGAAAATTGGTTGCCGCCAGTTTGAGAGGTTTGTCAAAACTAATGTTGATGCAGGTATTTCGGTTGATCACAATCTCGGAACTGGTACGTCCATTTTGTCATGGTAGCGACGGGAGCTACTTGGGTGGCACTGTCCTAGTTGGCAACGGTCTCACTGAGCCAGCCGCACTCGAGGCGCTGGCCTGCAACGAGGTACTCTTCTTAGCACAAGAGTTGGGGATACAGAACATACAGGTGGCGTAGACTGTAAATAGGTCGTAAATTATATCCACCAGTGGAGGAATTATTAGAGAGATTAGTGAGACATCAAAAGGTTTTAATTCTTCTGCATTTAGTCATGAACAACTTCGAACTTTGAAGCTAATAAGATAGCTAGGCTAGGGTTATCCCTTGCGCCTGGGAGGCATGTTTGGTTAGGATTTCCATACGATTCAGTTGTAATCCTTGTGAATATTCTCAATGATCAATGATAAATGTTAGCAAGAGCTCCCAGTTGGAGCGCGTGGAAGCATACGGGCCGGCCCAACTGCGTTTTTGGTTAATTGCTGGACCAGCGACCTTTTACTGTCGAACGTTTGACAAGGGACCGCTGGCCATGGTGAGTTGACAATTGACTTTTTGGAAAAAGGGAAAAAGTTCACAAAAATAAATAAGGCTCCAAAATTTTGAAAAAATTCATAAATATTGAAAAAATCATGAAACAAAAAAGGTTCATGGTATGTATGAAAATCAAGTCATGGAAAATTTGTAATTTATAAAATCAAAATAAAAATACAAAATTTCATTAAATTTTGATACAATTTTAGTTTGGAAAAGTTCATGAAATGGGATTTTTTTTGAAAAGATTTCAATTTTTTGAGAAAAGAAAGACTAAAAATCTCCCTTCGCTAAAAAAAGAGACTAAATTCCCCAACTCCGCTGTGGCCGTGACGACTCTCAACGAATCCCGATTTGACGACGCGCTCCCCGCCTTCCCTTGACCCGCCCCGCCTCCATCAAATCGGACCGGCAGGGCCTTAGGAAGCTCCACAGTCGTTGCTAGGGTTTGGAGAGATGCCGCGGAATCAGATCGGCGACACGGTCTCCGGTGAAGTGATGCCGCCGCCGAACCAAGTAGGGAATCGGAGGCTCGGCCCGATCTCCGGTGCAGAGGTGCTGCCGAAGCAAGTCAGTAATCGGACGCCCGTGACGGTCCCTCCGCCGTCGAAGCAACGCAAGGATCAGACGGTCCGCACGGTCTCCGGTGGAGCGGTGCTGCCGACGCAAGTTGGGGGTCGGACGCCCGTGTCAGTCCCTCCGTCGTCGCCCAACCAACTTGGAAATCGGAGGGTCAGCACCGTCTCCGCTGGAGAGGTGCCGCCGAAGCATGCTGGGAATCGGTCGACCTTGTCGGCCCAGCTGCCGCCAAAGCAATGCAGGGATGATCGGACGGTCTCCACGCTCTCCCATGGAGATGTGCTGCGGAAGCAAGTCGGGGACCGGACGCCCGTGTCGATCCATCCGGCGCCGAAGCAACGCAGGACTCAGACGGTCGGCCAGGTCTCCGGCAGACAACCCTTGCCGCAGCTGCACACCACACAACAAGGCAGACCGGCCAGCTCCTCGAAACCTAGTGCATGTACGGCTCTTCGTGGCAACACTAGTGCGCAAGCTCGTAAGCCATGTGCTGCTGCAACAAAAACTGTTGTACAAGTTAAGTCGAAGAAGAACAAAGATATAGAAGAAGGGGAGGACGAAATCCGAAGGCTGAACGAATTGGGATTGGGAGATAATGTCAGCAAGAAAGATTATCGTGTTTATCTCAACCAGCTGCCTGGCAGGCCTGATGTCGATATTTCCACTAAGCTGGATGCTGTGCAGCTCAAGGAGCTCAATGTTCGCCATGCGTTGTATCGCCTCAAGTATTATCAGGTTTGGTTTGTAGTCCCATACACTTTATTTATAGGTTGCTTGTGTTACTATTAAATTACTTGTTCTGTGCTGTGCTGCGTATGCTGGTTTGTTAATATACACAGTAAATTTGGTGTCATCACTGATCTCATTGTCTATAGCTGTCACAAAACGTGCCTGAGGATAAGCTTTGCTATGATAAATTGAAAGAGGACTACCCCCCTAGCCGTCTTGAGGAGGAGAGATTCTTTAAGTGCTATGAGGAAGATGGCAAATTAGATTGGTCTTTCCACACTGATTACTGCAAGCTTGCTGGCCTGGAGGACTACCAACGGCTGGTCCCTCAAAATTATGTACGTATTCTTTTTTTTTTTGGCAAGTTGTATGCATCTGTTTATGTTTTGTTGATCTAGTATGATAGACCAGTGTTTAAGCTCAGAAACTTCTCAACAAAACGACTTACTTTTGGTAGATCCAAATCTTTATACGGTGAATCAGTTATTAAACCTTGTATAAAACGTGAAAAGAAATGGCGTTTCAGTATTCTAAGCCTTGTAATAAAAGGTAAAAAGGAATTACAGTTTCAATATTCCTGGCATATTATTTTGATTCTCATATCCTTTTAGACCAATTCGCACGCATGTTCATGCTAGCAGTAGTTGTACGTTTTAGTTATTGTTTCCTTGAATGAAGTGTTCTGCCTACCCCAATTTGTTTGGGACTAAAGGCGTTGTTGTTGTTGTTGTTGTTGTTGTTGTTGTTGTTGTTGTTGTTGTTGTAATGAAGTGTTCTATAATGTTATCTAATTTTTTAAGCCCGACAGTAATACTTATCAAATTCCATGACAAATTGGCCAGTTTGCATAAATTCAAATATAGTGACAATCTTGTTTCACCTTTTTATTCTGTGAATGACATAAATTGGTGAAACTGTTCCTAGTTTTCTTTCTTTGATCAAGGATGGCAGACTATATTATTTCCTTTTAGATGTCTTTTGGCAAATGTAACTAAGTATGTTTTTCTGATAAATTGCATCCGCTTGTTTATCTGATTATAAAATGTTCAACTATTATTATTTGAGTTATGTGATTGTTTGCTAATCTTTCCTTTTTACTGTTGTCTCCCTCTAATTTTTTATTGTAGGGTGGTTATGACTATGTTCGTTGGGATGAATACCACAAGGAATTTCATAGCTATGAGATTGAACAAGAATATGTCAAGTATTGTGAAGAATTGTCCAAGAAACTTAAGGTACGCACCATAGATATGATAAAAGTTACCCAAATGTTGATTGTTTTTTGTACTAACAATCTTTTTTTTTGTCTCGCAATAGTGGATGGAAGCTTATGTGCTAAAAGAACAAACATCACTTATGGTAAGTATGAGTGAGATCTCTTATGCAAAACGCATGAGTAACATTATGTCACTATGTATACTTTAGCACCATTCATAATGCCTCTTTTTTTTTAACTTATGCCTCTCCTATTTTAGCGGGGAATGATTTTGACCAGAGGAACTTACCAAGCAATGAAGATCGCCACTGACTTCTCGAAGATACATGCGAACTTAGCCTTTTCTGGCTTCTATGTAGGGTCCCTTGTGCACTTTTTATTTCATTTAGGTGTTCTGTATTTAACAATTAGACTCTTAATTCAGGAGTGGTTCAAGAGCATGGCTTTTGATGTTACGAACTACAAAGAGTTCGATGTACTCTATTATGAGATTTGGCAGAGGTGCAATCAGGAGGTCAGTAATGTACCCTGGTCTTCTGAACAACTTAGCAATCATTGAATGGTGATATGTGTTTTGATGCTTTGTAATGCATTTTCTTTTTCTCCCCTTGAACAATTCTCAGAAGAAATTCAGAGATGCTTTGGATGAGGTGTATGAACTTAACAGGTTCCCATTGAGCCAAAACAGAATGAGATGTGCACTGGAGAATGACACATTCTGCTCGGAATTCGAAGAGGAGGTAACTTGTTTTCCTTATTCAGATGTTTTCCAAATTCACATGGTATTCATGGTTATAGATCTTTATAACTTATCTTTTTCATACTTCTCATTTTCAGTTTCTTGGTTTCACAGCTTGCCTCAAGGAAGTAAGTTCTGTTCTGTGTGTCTCCCACTCTTATGCCATGTTTGGATGCAAAGTATTTTTAGAGTATTTTCTGAATACCATGGTTTCTGAAAAAACTATAGTTGTACATACTTTTGGGTGTTTGGAGTAGTAAATACCATACTTTTACAAACTGCAGTATTCCCAATACTATGATATTTTTGGAGTATTAAAAAAATCTACTCCTGCCCTCTTTTTTCTTAAAGAGAGAAACAATTGCATGGGTTGTTTTAGTTAGTCTGGCTGCTCTGATTTTACGTCTACTAGGTTGCGCACCATCTTGACGCAAGTCAGCTACTAATGCATGTTAGTTTATATACAACACATGTTGCTCTGAATCAGTGTCACATAGAGGATATAGAAGTATAGATCCTATACGTTAGTTTATATATGGAGCCAATTAACCAAACAGTTGTCTTCAACGTGCATGTGCATGCCCAAAAACTAGTTTGATTTTTTTATGATAGCTATGGAATGCAAAATAAGAAGAGTAAATACTGCTCGCCACACGCTTCATTGTATCTGCACACTTTTTCCTACCTACAAGTCATAGTACTTTGATTTTCAAATAGTGTAGGTTTTTTAAGTAGTACTCAGCATCTAAACAGAGGCTAGATTGAAACTATTGGAATGTTGTTCTTGTGTCTGATGCTCTACCTGACCATAGTTTGCAGAGGACAAAAGCAAGATCACTGAGGATAAAGCCCTGGAGTTGATTGCAGAGGCACTTAGAAAGGAGGTACTTTATTATAAAACTGCATCCGCATGCCTTTTTCAAGTTTCAACTATATAGTTTACTTAAGTGAAGTTCCTTTTCTTTCAGACGCCGAAACCAAAGTTCTATGAGGATTATTGTAGGAAGAAGATAGATATTGCTCAAGCTATTGGAATAATTCCCAGCGTACCGGCTTAACTGTTGATCTTCCTGATTCACACCATTTCATTTATCAAGTTAGATATGCAGCCCAACTGCCACTATTAGACAGTACGGAGTATATACTAAGTAAATGGCACGTGCCATGCACATGTAGAATTCAGGGAATGTAACTTAAAAAGTTGGATATTTTTCATGCTCCCTTTTTCTTGGTGATTACTCTTCATCTGATGACCATCGACTGTACAGAAACGCTACAAGAGTGTTTAGCTTCTGTTGGGTACTTAAGCCACTACGCGAGCATGGTGATCAAAAGCTCCTCCAGTCTAAGGACTTAGTCTTTAATCCAACTGCAATGGCAACTCACAGGACCATTCATTACCACCCACATGACTCCTGTAACGTTGAAATTTTGGCTGGCTTTTGAAAGGGCTTCTTGTTCCCATTTGAATTAATCTTGTATTATTCACATCACATACTAACTTATTTTGCTGTTATAGACATACCTTGTTAAAAATAAGAGGTTACAAATTATCACAGAAATATCTACAAGGAGTTGTTGTAATTGCTTTACTAGTCGAGAACATACATATAAAAGTATGATTATACTAGATCATCATGGAACATGTTGCTGCAGCTGTCAATTTTGACGATAAATGTTTGAAATTTACACAAATATATGGAAGTATGCTGTTCGAAAGTTAAATTTTCATGAAGATATTTATTGTTATTTACACAAACATAGGAAGGTATCCAACATAAAATTACGTTGATTTTTATCGAGTTATATATAAACTAATCAGCAAAAAATAAATATGTTTAATCTCTACTAAATCAGACACAAGTCCATTCTAGCAAAGTCACCCTTCTAAGATCCAAATTCGACTGTTGATCAAATGTGTTAACATGTGTTAATTATGAGGTAAATCATGTTGATTAAATATGTTAACATGTGTTAATTACGGGGTAAATCTCCCTTGTTAACCGTCAGGCAGTTCGCACTAATGCTAGCCCTCGCATTCCTTTGGCTGCGTCCCCTCAACTTGTATATAAGCATAATCTACATCTACATCTACACTATTATTAAAAGAGTAAACATGTGTTTCTCTAAAGAGACATCACAAAGCGTACATGGGATTAGCAGAACCTTCAGATCTAATTGATTAAGTGAAATCTAAGAGCCCATAATGTTCCGGTGGTCTATCAGTCAATCGAACGGTTCAGATTGGATGTTCTGCAGGCAGACCATCCTCACGAACCTTTTATTTAGGAAAAAGTTCTAACTGATTACTCCCCTGGTTCCGTTTAGTGTGGGTTTTTTTTGCCAAATATAATCCATGGTCTGCACGATGAGACATTTCAACGATTCTTTCCAACTATGCTCCTCTACCTCCGCTTCCGTTGTAATTCCGGCACTAATTACTCCAGATCGCACGCCTCCTCCTCCTATCTTTTCACCTTTCATCTTTGTCCACCTCTTCTCCTGCCCGTCAAGCGCATGGCCATGGAAGATATCCACTTGTGGGAACTGGGAAGACGGTAGCTTGCTTGCGGAGGACGGCATCCACCCGAACGGCGGCGTCCACCCGCACAGCGGCGTTCCTGCGGAAGGCGGCATCCAACAAGGCAATGGCGGCATTCCCGCGGAAGGCGGCGTCCACCCGCACAGCGGCGTTCCCGCGGAAGGCGGCATCCAGCAGGGCGATTTTTTTTGAAACTATGATGATTTTTGTAGCAAATTCGGAAACTATACGCCCTAATGCATAAAAATTAAAAGTATCACCCTGTCGGCCTCCTGTTGGCCGAAGAGGGACTTTTCGGCCAACCGTTGGACGAAGAGGGTCTTTTCGGCCAACCGTTGGCCAAAGAGGACTTCTCGGCCAACCGTTGGCCAAAAAGTCCCTCTTCGGCCAAAAGTAGGCCGAAAAGTGGTCTTCGGCCAACACCTGCTCTCCTGTTTTAGAAAATTCATATCAATTAGGATTTTTAATATTTTAATTTTATTCTTTTTGCATTAGATTAGAAATTTTTTGAAGTTATTGTAAATATCAAGTTTGACTAGATTTGAAAATTTGAATTTGAATTTTCATGAATTTTCTCAAATCACTAGATTGCCTATAATTTGAGCTATGTGTATTTTTTAGATGATTCTTTTTTGGTACTGGTTCTTTGTGACTTTGTTTATCAGTAGTAATTAATTGGCAAATTTTAGGATTATTTAAAATTAGGTTTTTATGAAAACAGTTCTGTTTTAGTGTTTTATAGGTTTTGGGCTATTTCTTTTAATTTTAATTACTCTAAATTGTTTTCTTTTGCTTTTTCTAAACATATTCTTTTAGTTTCTGTTAATTTATCAGTAGCTATTTTTTTGTATTTTATTTCTTTTATCCTACTAGAAAACTTTGAGCTAGATAGGAGTTTATATTTAAAAGTGCCTTATAAATCCTGTACAAACATTGCCCTTTTATACATGAAAAAACTATACTTTCCCGCAATCTTTTTCCCTCCATTTTCTTTCCCTCCATTTTCTTTCCCGCCATTTTCTCTGCTGTCATTTTCTTTCCCGCCGTTCTCTCCCGCCACACTAAGGAGGCCAGTGTAGTCTCGTCAAGATGTATCTACTGTTAACTTAACAGAAACTAAAAGAATATGTCAAAAAAAAACTAAAGAAAACAATTCAAAGCAATTAAAATTAAAAGAATATGTAAAAAAAACTAAAGAAAACAATTCAAAGAAATAAAATACAAAAAATACTACAAATAAAATATCTACTATTAACTTAACAGAAACTAAAAGAATATGTCAAAAAAACTAAAGAAAACAATTCAAAGCAATTAAAATTAAAATAAATAGCTCAAATTAAAGGAATCATCTAAAAAATACTCCTAGCTCAAATTATAGGCAATCTAGTGATTTGAGCAAGTTCATGAAAATTCAAATTCAAAGTTTCAAATCTAGTCAAACTTGATATCTACAGAAACTTCATAAAATTTCTAATCTAATGCAAAAAGAATGAAATTAAAATATTAAAAATCCTAATAGATATGAATTTTTTAAAACAAGAGAGCAGGTGTTGGCCGAAGACCACTTTTTGGCCTAGTGGTGGCTGAAGAGGGACTTTTTGGTCAACGGTTGGCCAAAAATCCTCTTTGGCCAATGGTTGGCCGAAAAGTCCTCTTCGGCCTACCATAGGCCGAAAAGTCACTCTTCGGCCAACAGGAGGCCGATGGGGTGATACTTTTGATTTTTATGCATTAGAGTGTATAGTTTCCTAATTTGCTATAAAAATCATCATAGTTTCAAAAAAAAATCCAGCAGGGTAATGGCGGCGTTCCCGCGGAAGGCGGCGTCCAGCAGGGCAACAGAGTCGTCCACCCGCATGACAGCGTGCCCGCGGGGGGCGGCGTCCACCAAGGCGACGACAAGGTCACAGACGGACGTCACGGCTTCGGCCATGCCGTTCGGAGGATTGCCGCCTCATGCAGCCCAACGATGGTAACTATGTGGCGCATATGAGCGGCCAACATGCCAGTGCTGACGATGGCCTTGCATGGCGCAGGTCGACATCCAGCACTCGCACGCCTTGTGGAGTCGCGGGCGTCTACGGACTCCTTCAGGTTCCCGCGGATGACGACCAGGGCGTCGTCACAGCTGTCCTGGAGGACGGTCGCCAAAAGCAGGCCGAGAATGGCGACGACGTGTCGCTCGCGGGCAACCAGCATGCAGGCGCTGATGATGGACACTGCATCGCGCAAGGCGACGACCACCACATAGGCATCCACACACTTGAGACACAGGCGCAGTCGCTCAGCACCGCATCCATCAGGGATTCAGGGGCTCCGTTTTCGCCATCTAATCATGGACCAGCGAGTAAGTGTAAAGAAGAGTGAGGAGAGAAGATCACAGTAAGGACAGGGTGTGCAAGGGATTTATAGCAATGTTCTTCTGTGTTATAGACACCGCACTAAATAAAATTTCTGAAATAAACTTTATATAGTTTAAGAGGGAAAGGGTTCTGGAGAGGGTTCTTTCCTCCCTTCGTTCAAACCAGAGTTTAAGGACGATGAGTAAAACTGAAGCTCTAATAAATTGCGGATTAAGAATTGAGATCTAGAAAATGCATTGTTCATTTTCTTCATTGAAAAATTTGACACGCCACACATAAATAGAAAATACTAAGTTATAGCTAGATTTGTTCATGGAAATATTTTTGCTGAAGAGACAACGATATTTAGCTTCAGGCTGCGTCATCTTTTTGTTTTATACTCCCTCCGTTCTAAAATAGATGACCCAACTTTGTACTAACTTTGAACGGAGGGAGTAGTTGTTTAAACTTTGTGGCGCTGCTGCTCTTGTTGGCCTTCTTTAGGTTGATGTACTCTCCCCTTCTCAATATGTTTACATCAATTCTCATGCGTGTTCCCGGAAAAAAGAAATTAGTGTTTGCTGAATTGGAGCATTGCATTTTTAAGTAAGTTTTCAACCATTATTATTTTTGCATAAATTACTTATCTATACGCAAACGATTTCTCTGATTTTAGTAGTTTTGCAGGACATCAGAGAGCAGATAACACATTGGCCACATCTCCAGTAAATGTGGCAATCATACTAAATCATAAAAGGTTGGAGACTTTTGGATATTGAAAGAATCATACTTTTTGAAGTAATATGAGTATTGATTAACTCATTTTTTGCGTTTCTAGGCTGCCTTGATTTTTCTAATATCTATTTTGCCGTTTCTCTTGGCAGGAAGTATCAATGCAATGCTTAAGAAGACTAGGACTCTGAAAATTGTAAGTGTGGGAGATTGTGGTTTCAAAGTTATTGATAAAGATGATTATGAATAAAATCATACTTATCTTAAGGTTATTAAAATACTTCATATGAAATTAAAATTTTCTTTTCTTCATTAACATATAGGACACGAAGCAGATTTGTGTGCTTGTATGGAGGGAATATTCATTGCCATTCAGAGATCAGAGTTGCCTATTTGTGTGAAACTAGACACGCTATCAGCAGTGAACGTGCTCAAGGAGAAGGATCTGGACAGAGCAATGTTTGCATCATTGATTGCTGAGATCAAACGTCTTTTGTCTCTTCGTTTTGGTTCCGGCTTGCCACAGATAGTAAAGCAGATTGTGATGATGATGCTATTTGAGTAATGCAAGATTTTACCCCTAAAAAAGAGACATATAGGACAAGATGTTCTCAACACGCATGCTGATACTACCATTAGTTTGACATTCCATACCTTGTAAGCTCCCAGGCAATTCGTTAACCATGTTTGGATCCCTGGTCACTACTAGGGAAAAGCCTAGCAGCAGCGCGGGTTTTAGGACTATCAGTAGCGCGGGCAGGAGCGCTACTGATACGGCGCTATAACCTAAGGTTAGCAGTAGCGTTGGTTAACCCACGCTACTGCTACACCGACTTAGTAGTAGCGCTTTCTTGACGCGGCGCTACTGGTAATTACTAGTAGCGCTTCTTCCAGCCTGCGCTATTCCTATTATTCCGTATTTTTTTTATTTCATGTTGTATTCATACACCTCTATACAAGTTTTCATACAGCAGCAAGTTAGAGATTGTTTTTACATCATAATGAGTTATTACATCGTTGGGTGAAAGAACCGTGGACTAGTTTCAAGTGGATGGACATCCACTTGAAACTAATCCGCGGTTCTTTCACGCAATGATATAATAAATATCACCATCATCATCATCATCATCATCATCATCATCATCATCATCATCATCATCATCATATCATTAACAACTTATCATTATAATACATCATTGTCATATAACACCTCCTCATGATCATCGTTTTCATCGATGAGACATCACATAGCAAGTTGGTCACTAGTCATAATCACAACTACTCCTCATCATCAACTCCTCATAGGACCTACTACATTCTCTTAGGACCTACTATATTCTCTAAGGTAAAATAGCAAAAAACAAGATAGCCCCTGGCTCTCCATTATGGAGAATGCAGATTATCCTGTCTCCAATTCTTGCCTTTCGCTTAATGTTGCTTCCAAGAACCTCCTTACGAATGTCCAAACATTTTTTCCACTCTTTGATTAGCATGTGTTCACTGGTTTCAGAAATCCGATATGCACAGGTGAGATCCGTAGGATGACCTGGCTGTATGTTCAGAACTCAATCCATCGGAATTTTCTGTTGAAAAACATAGTAATAACTTCGTAGTTAGCAATGATGTACTAGTTTTAGAAGTATACAAAAGATGCACGGATGTCATAATAGTAAAAAATCTTACCAGGGTATCTCCATAGAAGTTATCGTGGTTCAACACGTGCACTAGTGGCACGTATTCACCATAATTTGGAGGAGTTCGATAATAGGTATTGTAATTCTCAAAGAAAGTACAAAATGCGATCAGATGATTTTTCTCCTTATAAGTTAATTCGAAGCCATCGGTGTAGTGGGTTTTGTCTACCATCTTCTACACATTCTTTGAAGAATGAAAATAAGCTGTCAATGGAAATAAGTTGTCAACTATTTTGAAATAAACAATATAAATTAGTTAATAACTATGTTTGAGAAACTCACATAGCGGTAGAATCGGAAGCGTATCAACAAGGACCCAAATGTCCATATTGTTTTACTCGATGTCAGGATCACCAAGATCCATGGTGACAATCATACCCTCATAAAAACCATACATTTTGCAAAGTGCTTCCCAATTTTGGCAACCAAAATGGGTTACGCTCTGAGAATTGTACATATTTACTTCAAAATCCATATCATGATGGGTCCTTAGATGTATTTTCTTTGTTTCAAAATTTTCATGGTCTTCAAAACCCATCCTCTCCAAGAAAATAGCGTCTTGCATGGCATGGGATAAGCTAGTCGAATTGTAAAAGATGAAAATTACACGTTGAAATAGTTGAAGTCGTGCTTAATTACGAAAAAAACACTTGTCGTCGTTGCGTACCGTTTCAACGTCGAAGGTCTCCTCGAGCTTAATGCTGAAGCGCCGATCATCGTCCAGGTGAGGGCACCTGTCTCACAGACCTCGATCGTCGTGGCTCCAGCTGCACTCCCCCGGGAGACTTTCGTCACCCGAGTACGACATTTCCTACGTTCATAATTCAAAGATTAAACTTGTATAATTAAATATATGTACTAAAAACCCTAAATTAGATCATTATTTTTCGAGAAAATCCAGGCCACTCGATATTTCCTACATATTCTAGCACAAGTCATGCCAGAATTCATGGAAAAATCCGGCATGACCTTTGCTAAAAAGGACATATTGAGTGCCTGAAATTTGCCGGAACGGAAATTAATCAACACTCTGGCAAAACATAGGCCACTTGGAGGTGTAACCTAAACATGACGGGCCACTTGGGCAACCACATATCCTATTTGAGCAACACAGGATATACATGTTTTTATCTACGTCATATATATCTTATAGGACTTATATTGACATGCAGATTTGGCTGGTCTCACCTCGAGGTCGGAGGGGGTCGGTGACGGGGACGACGGCGGGGATGATGGAGGGGCTCCTTGATTTCTGCAAAAGCAAAAACCCTATAAGTTATCACTAAATACATCCCGAATAATTGCTTAAACTAAAAAAATAACAACAAATATGACATGTTCAACTAGTTCTATTAATTCAACTAGTTCTTACTAAATATAAACTTACTATAAATAGAAAACAACTAGGTTCTTTCTAAAAATAAAGTAGTTCAACTAGTTATATTAATTTTCTTACTAAAAATACATTATTTATATTAATTCAACTAGTTCAACTAGTTTATTAATTTACTTACTAAACTTGTTCAACTAAAACTAAACGAGTTCAACTAGTTTATTAATTTACCTACTAATTATTTTAAACACTTACTAAATAAACTAGTTCTATTAAGGACTTACTATAAATAAACTAGTTCTATTAAGCACTTACTAAATAAACCAGCTCTATTAATCACTTAATATAAATAAACTAGTTATATTAATCACTTACTAAATAAATTATTTCTATTAAACACTTGCTAAAAATTCTACTACGCTAGTTCTATCCTAAATTTTCTTACTTCTATTTTATTCAAAACACCTAAAATAGTCAAAAAAATTATTCTATTAAAAAACCTACATTCTACAATGTCTACATTCTAAAATCTACATTTAAATTACCTATAGTTTGCAAGAACAGAGACAAGGGAGGGAGGGAGGTGAAGGAAATATGCCCTAGAGGCAATAATAATGTTATTATTTTATTTCCTTATATCATGATAAATGTTTATAATTCATGCTAGAATTGTATTATCCGGAAACATAATACTTGTGTGAATACATAGACAAACCAAACGTCACTAGTATGCCTGTACTTGACTAGCTCGTTAATCGAAGATGGTTATGTTTCCTAACCATGGACAAAGAGTTGTTATTTGATTAACGGGATCACATCATTGGATGAATGATCTGATTGACATGACCCATTCCATTAGCTTAGCACCCGATCGTTTAGTATGTTGCTATTGCTTTCTTCATGACTTATACATGTTCCTATGACTATGAGATTATGCAACTCCCGTTTATCGGAGGAACACTTTGTGTGCTACCAAACGTCACAACGTAACTGGGTGTTTATAAAGGTGCTCTACAGGTGTCTCCAAAGGTGAATGTTGGGTTGGCGTATTTCGAGATTAGGATTTGTCACTCCAATTGTCGGAGAGGTATCTCTGCTCCCTCTCGGTAATGCACATCACATAAGCCTTGCAAGCATTACAACTAATGAGTTAGTTGCAAGATGATGTATTACGAAACGAGTAAAGAGACTTGCCGGTAACGAGATTGAACTAGGTATTGAGATACCGACGATCGAATCTCGGGCAAGTAACATACCGATGACAAAGGGAACAACGTATGTTGTTATGCGGTCTGACCGATAAAGATCTTCGTAGAATATGTAGGAGCCAATATGAGCATCCAGGTTCCGCTATTGGTTATTGACCGGAGACGTGTCTCGGTCATGTCTACATTGTTCTCGAACCCGTAGGGTCCGCACGCTTAAGGTTTCGATGACAGTTATATTATGAGTTTATGAGTTTTGATGTACCGAAGTTAGTTCGGAGTCCCGGATGTGATCACGGACATGACGAGGAGTCTCGAAATGGTCGAGACATAAAGATTCATATATTGGACGGCTATATTCGGACACCGGAAGTGTTCCGGGTGATTTCGGAGAAAACCGGAGAGCCGGAGGGTTACCGGAACCCCCCCGGGAGATGTAATGGGCCATATGGGCCTTGGTGGAGAGAGAGAGGGGCGGCCAAAGGTGGGCCGCGCGCCTCCTCCCCCCTGGTCCGAATTGGACTAGGAGAGGGGGGGCGGCGCCCCCTTTCCTTCTCCCTCCCCACTTCTTTCCCCCTCCTAGTAGGAGTCCTACTCCTACTAGGAGGAGGACTCCTCCTTGGCGCGCCATAGGGGCCGGCCGGCTTCCTCCCCTTGATCCTTTATATACGGGGGCAGGGGGCACCCCTAGACACACAAGTTGATCCGCGTGATCATATTCTTAGCCATGTGCGGTGCCTCCTTCCACCATAATCCTCGATAATATTGTAGCGGTGCTTAGGCGAAGCCCTGCGACGGTAGTACATCAAGATCGTCACGACGCCGTCGTGCTGACGGAACTCTTCCCTGACACTTTGCTGGATCGGAGTCCGGGGATCGTCATCGAGCTGAACGTGTGCTAGAACTCGGAGGTGCCGTAGTTTCGGTGCTTGATCGGCCGGGCCGTGAAGACGTACGACTACATCAACCGCGTTGTCATAACGCTTCCGCTGTCGGTCTACAAGGGTACGTAGATCACACTCGTCCCTCGTTGCTTTGCATCACCATGATCTTGCGTGTGCGTAGGAAATTTTTTGAAATTACTATGTTCCCCAACAGTGGTATCAGAGCCAGGTTTTATGTGTTGATGTTATATGCACGAGTAGAACACAAGTGAGTTTTGGGCAATATAAGTCATACTGCTTACCAGCATGTCATACTTTGGTTCGGCGGTATTGTTGGACGAAGCGGCCCGGACCGACATTACGCGTACGCTTACGCGAGACCGGTTCTCCCGACGTGCTTTGCTCAAAGGTGGCTAGCGGGTGACAGTTTCTCCAACTTTAGTTGAACCGAGTGTGGCTACGCCCGGTCCTTGTGAAGGTTAAAACAGCACCAACTTGACAAACTATCGTTGTGGTTTTGATGCGTAGGTAAGATTGGTTCTTGCTTAAGCCCGTAGCAGCCACGTAAAACTTGCAACAACAAAGTAGAGGACGTCTAACTTGTTTTTGCAGGGCATGGTCAAGACATGATGCTAAATTTTATTGTATGAGATGATCATGTTTTGTAACCAAGTTATCGGCAACTGGCAGGAGCCATATGGTTGTCGCTTTATTGTATGCAATGCAATTGCACTGTAATGCTTTACTTTATCACTAAACGGCAGCGATAGTCGTGGAAGCATAAGATTGGCGAGATGACAAAGATGCTACGATGGTGATCAAGGTGTCGCGCCGGTGACGATGGTGATCACGACGGTGCTTCAAAGATGGAGATCACAAGCACAAGATGATGATGGCCATATCATATCACTTATTGATTGCATGTGATGTTTATCTTTTATGCATCTTATCTTGCTTCGATTGACGGTAGCAGTTTAAGATGATCTCTCACTAATTATCAAGAAGTGTTCTCCCTGAGTATGCACCGTTGCGAAAGTTCTTCGTGCTGAGACACCACGTGATGACCGGGTGTGATAGGCTCTATGTTCAAATACAACGGGTGCAAAACAGTTGCACACGCAGAATACTCAGGTTATACTTGACGAGCCAAGCATATACATATATGGCCTCGGAACACAGAGACCGAAAGGTCGAGCGTGAATCATATAGTAGATATGATCAACATAGCGATGTTCACCAATGGAACTACTCCATCTCACGTGATGATCGGACATGGTTTAGTTGATTTGGATCACGTAATCACTTAGAGGATTAGAGGGATGTCTATCTAAGTGGGAGTTCTTAAGTAATATGATTAATTGAACCTAAATTTATCATGAACTTAGTACCTGCTAGTATCTTGCTTGTTTATGTTTGATTGTAGATAGATGGCCCGTGCTGTTGTTCCATTGAATTTTAATGCGTTCCTTGAGAAAGCAAAGTTGAAAGATGATGGTAGCAATTACACGGACTGGGTCCGTAACTTGAGGATTATCCTCATTGCTGCACAGAAGAATTACATCCTGGAAGCACCGCTGGGTGCCAAGCCTGCTGCTGGAGCAACACCAGATGTTATGAACGTCTGGCAGAGCAAAGCTGATGACTACTCGATAGTTCAGTGTGCCATGCTTTACGGCTTAGAATCGGGACTTCAACGATGTTTTGAACGTCATGGAGCATATGAGATGTTCCAGGAGTTGAAGTTAATATTTCAAGCAAATGCCCGGATTGAGAGATATGAAGTCTCCAATAAGTTCTATAGCTGCAAGATGGAGGAGAACAGTTCTGTCAATGAGCATATACTCAAAATGTCTAGGTATAATAATCACTTGATTCAATTGGGAGTTAATCTTCCAGATGACTGCGTCATTGACAGAATTCTCCAATCACTACCACCAAGCCACAAGAGCTTCGTGATGAACTATAATATGCAAGGGATGAATAAGACTATTCCCGAGCTCTTCGCAATGCTGAAAGCTGCGGAGGTAGAAATCAAGAAGGAGCATCAAGTGTTGATGGTTAACAAGACCACTAGTTTCAAGAAAAAGGGCAAAGGGAAGAAGAAGGGGAACTTCAATAAGAACAGCAAGCAAGTTGCTACTCAAGAGAAGAAACCCAAACCTGGACCTAAGCCTGAAACTGAGTGCTTCTACTGCAAGCAGACTGGTCACTGGAAGCGGAACTGCCCCAAGTATTTGGCGGATCAGAAGGATGGCAAGGTGAACAAAGGTATATGTGATATACATGTTATTGATGTGTACCTTACTAATGCTTGCAGTAGCACCT
Source organism: Triticum urartu (assembly GCF_056163025.1). Classification (NCBI taxonomy): domain Eukaryota; kingdom Viridiplantae; phylum Streptophyta; class Magnoliopsida; order Poales; family Poaceae; genus Triticum; species Triticum urartu. The sequence goes on from NC_141873.1 coordinate 24,435,033, forward strand.
GGGTATTTGATACTGGTTCTGTTGCTAATATTTGCAACTCGAAACAGGGACTACGGATTAAGCGAAGATTGGCTAAGGACGAGGTGACGATGCGCGTGGGAAATGGTTCCAAAGTCGATGTGATCGCAGTCGGCACGCTACCTCTACATCTACCTTCGGGATTAGTATTAGACCTAAATAATTGTTATTTGGTGCCAGCGTTAAGAATGAACATTATATCTGGATCTTGTTTGATGCGAGACGGTTATTCATTTAAATCAGAGAATAATAGTTGTTCTATTTATATGAGTAATATCTTTTATGGTCATGCACCCTTAAAGAGTGGTCTATTCTTATTAAATCTCGATAGTAGTGACACACATATTCATAGTGTTGAAGCCAAAAGATGCAGAGTTGATAATGATAGTGCAACTTATTTGTGGCACTGCCGTTTGGGTCATATCGGTGTAAAGCGCATGAAGAAACTCCATACCGATGGGCTTTTGGAACCACTTGATTATGAATCACTTGGTACTTGCAAACCGTGACTTATGGGTAAGATGACAAAAACACCGTTCTCCGGTACTATGGAGAGAGCAACCGATTTGTTGGAAATCATACATACAGATGTATGTGGTCTGATGAATGTTGAGGCTCGTGGCGGATATCGTTATTTTCTCACCTTCACAGATGACTTAAGCAGATATGGGTATATCTACTTAATGAAACATAAGTCTGAAACGTTTGAAAAGTTCAAAGAATTTCAGAGTGAAGTTGAAAATCATCGTAACAAGAAAATAAAATTCCTACGATCTGATCATGGAGGAGAATATTTGAGTTACGAGTTTGGTGTACATTTGAAACAATGTGGAATAGTTTCGCAACTCACGCCACCCGGAACACCACATCGTAATGGTGTGTCCGAACGTCGTAATCGTACTTTACTAGATATGGTGCGATCTATGATGTCTCTTACTGATTTACCGCTATCGTTTTGGGGATATGCTCTAGAGATGGCTACATTCACGTTAAATAGGGCACCATCAAAATCCGTTGAGACGACGCCTTATGAACTGTGGTTTGGCAAGAAACCAAAGTTGTCGTTTCTGAAAGTTTGGGGCTGCGATGCTTATGTGAAAAAGCTTCAACCTGATAAGCTCAAACCCAAATCGGAGAAATGTGTCTTCATAGGATATCCAAAGGAAACTATTGGATACACCTTCTATCAAAGATCCGAAGGCAAGACTTTTGTTGCTAAATTCGGAAACTTTCTGAAGAAGAAGTTTCTCTCGAAAGAAGTGAGTGGGAGGAAAGTAGAACTTGACGAGGTAACTGTACCTGTTCCCTTATTGGAAAGTAGTACATCACAGAAACCTGTTTCTGTGACACCTACACCAGTTAGTGAGGAAGCTAATGATAATGATCATGAAACTTCAGAACAAGATACTACTAAACCTCGTAGATCAACCAGAGTAAGATCCGCGCCAGAGTGGTGCGGTAATCTTGTTCTGGGAGTCATGCTACTAGATCATGATGAACCTACAAACTATGAAGAAGCGATGGTGAGCCCAGATTCCGCAAAATGGCTTGAAGCCATGAAATCTGAGATGGGATCCATGTATGAGAACAAAGTATGGACTTTGGTTGACTTGCCCAATGATCGGCAAGCAATTGAGAATAAATGGATCTTCAAGAAGAAGACTGACGCTGACGGTAATATTACTGTCTACAAAGCTCGACTTGTCGCAAAAGGTTTTCGGCAAGTTCAAGGGATTGACTACGATGAGACCTTCTCACCCGTAGCAATGCTTAAGTCTGTCGAAATCATGTTAGCAATTGCCGCATTTTATGATTATGAAATTTGGCAAATGGATGTCAAAACTGCATTCCTGAATGGATTTCTGCAAGAAGAGTTGTATATGATGCAGCCGGAAGGTTTTGTCGATCCAAAGGAAGCTAACAAAGTGTGCAAGCTCCAGCGATCCATTTATGGACTGGTGCAAGCCTCTCGGAGTTGGAATAAGCGCTTTGATAGTGTGATCAAAGCATTTGGTTTTATACAGACTTTTGGAGAAGCCTGTATTTACAAGAAAGTGAGTGGGAGCTCTGTAGCATTTCTGATATTATATGTAGATGACATATTACTAATCGGAAATGATATAGAATTTCTGGATAGCATAAAAGGATACTTGAACAAAAGTTTTTCAATGAAAGACCTCGGTGAAGCTGCCTACATATTGGGCATCAAGATCTATAGAGACAGATCGAGACGCTTAATTGGACTTTCACAAAGCACATACCTTGACAAAGTTTTGAAAAAGTTCAAAATGGATCAAGCAAAGAAAGGATTCTTGCCTGTGTTACAAGGTGTGAAATTGAGTAAGACTCAAAGTCCGACCAATGCAGAAGATAGAGAGAAAATGAAAGATGTTCCCTATGCTTCAACCATAGGCTCTATCATGTATGCAATGCTGTGTACCAGACCTGATGTGTGTCTTGCTATAAGTCTAGCAGGGAGGTACCAAAGTAATCCAGGAGTGGATCACTGGACAGTGGTCAAGAACATCCTGAAATACCTGAAAAGGACTAAGGATATGTTTCCCATATATGGAGGTGACAAAGAGCTCATCGTAAATGGTTACGTTGATGCAAGCTTTAACACTGATCCGGACGATTCTAAATCGCAAACCGGATACGTGTTTACATTAAACGGTGGAACTATTAGTTGGTGCAGTTCTAAACAAAGCATTGTGGCGGGATCTACATGTGAAGCAGAGTACATAGCTGCTTCGGAAGCAGCAAACGAAGGAGTCTGGATGAAGGAGTTCATATCCGATCTAGGTGTCATACCTAGTGCATCGGGTCTAATGAAAATCTTTTGTGACAATACTGGTGCAATTGCCTTAGCAAAGGAATCCAGATTTCACAAGAGAACCAAGCACATCAAGAGACGCTTCAATTCCATCCGGGATCTAGTCCAGGTGGGAGACATAGAGATTTGCAAGATACATACGGATCTGAATATAGCAGACCCGTTGACTAAGCCTCTTCCACGAGCAAAACATGATCAGCACCAAAGCTCCATGGGTGTTAGAATCATTACTGTGTAATCTAGATTATTGACTCTAGTGCAAGTGGGAGACTGAAGGAAATATGCCCTAGAGGCAATAATAATGTTATTATTTTATTTCCTTATATCATGATAAATGTTTATTATTCATGCTAGAATTGTATTATCCGGAAACATAATACTTGTTTGAATACATAGACAAACCAAACGTCACTAGTATGCCTCTACTTGACTAGCTCGTTAATCAAAGATGGTTATGTTTCCTAACCATTAACATGTGTTGTCATTTGATTAATGGGATCACATCATTAGGAGAAAGATGTGATTGACATGACCCATTCCATTAGCTTAGCACCCGATCGTTTAGTATGTTGCTATTGCTTTCTTCATGACTTATACATGTTCCTATGACTATGAGATTATGCAACTCCCGTTTACCGGAGGAACACTTTGTGTGCTACCAAACGTCACAACGTAACTAGGTGATTATAAAGGGGCTCTACAGGTGTCTCCAAAGGTGAATGTTGGGTTGGCATATTTCGAGATTAGGATTTGTCACTCCGATTGTCGGAGAGGTATCTCTGCTCCCTCTCGGTAATGCACATCACATAAGCCTTGCAAGCATTACAACTAATGAGTTAGTTGCAAGATGATGTATTACGAAACGAGTAAAGAGACTTGCCGGTAACGAGATTGAACTAGGTATTGAGATACCGACGATCGAATCTCGGGCAAGTAACATACCGATGACAAAGGGAACAACGTATGTTGTTATGCGGTCTGACCGATAAAGATCTTCGTAGAATATGTAGGAGCCAATATGAGCATCCAGGTTCCGCTATTGGTTATTGACCGGAGACGTGTCTCGGTCATGTCTACATTGTTCTCGAACCCGTAGGGTCCGCACACTTAAGGTTTCGATGACAGTTATATTATGAGTTTATGAGTTTTGATGTACCGAAGTTAGTTCGGAGTCCCGGATGTGATCACGGACATGACGAGGAGTCTCGAAATGGTCGAGACATAAAGATTCATATATTGGACGGCTATATTCGGACACCGGAAGTGTTCCGGGTGATTTCGGAGAAAACCGGAGAGACGGAGGGTTACCGGAACCCCCCCGGGAGAAGTAATGGGCCATATGGGCCTTAGTGGAGATAGAGAGGGGCAGCCAAAGGTGGGCCGCGCACCTCCTCCCCCTGGTCCGAATTGGACTAGGAGAGGGGGGGCGGCGCCCCCCTTTCCTTCTCCCCCCCACTTCTTTCCCCCTCCTAGTAGGAGTCCTACTGGAGGAGGACTCCTCCTTGGCGCGCCATAGGGGCCGGCCGGCTTCCTCCCCTTGATCCTTTATATACGGGGGCAGGGGGCACCCCTAGACACACAAGTTGATCCACGTGATCATATTCTTAGCCGTGTGCGGTGCCCCCTTCCACCATAATCCTCGATAATATTGTAGCGGTGCTTAGGCGAAGCCCTGCGACGGTAGTACATCAAGATCGTCACCACGCCGTCGTGCTGATGGAACTCTTCCCCGACACTTTGCTGGATCGGAGTCTGGGGATCGTCATCGAGCTGAACGTGTGCTAGAACTCGAAGGTGCCGTAGTTTCGGTGCTTGATCGGTCGAGCCGTGAAGATGTACGACTACATCAACCGCGTTGTCATAACGCTTCCGCTGTCGGTCTACAAGGGTACGTAGATCACACTCTTCCCTCGTTGCTATGCATCACCATGATATTGCGTGTGTGTACGAAATTTTTTGAAATTACTATGTTCCCCAACAGGAGGAGAGAGGAGGGGGAGGGGGTGTCCGGAGGAGGAGGGGGAGGGGCCGGCCGGAGGAGGAGGAGGGCGGGGCGGTGGGAGGAGGGCTGCCGGCGGAGGAGGAAGGAGGGAGGAGGGGGCAGCCGGAGGAGGAGGGAGGAGGGGCGGCTCGAGGCGGAGGGAGGAGGGCACGGTGGGAGGAGGGAAGGAGGGAGTACCTCGATGGAGGACGGACGATGGGTATCGGCACGGGCGAGAGTGACTGAGAGGGAGAGTGAGTGAGAGAGGGTCGGCCGCGTGGGGAGGATATATAAGGTAGGGTTAGTAGTAGTGCGTGTGCGAGAAAAGCGCTACAGCTAAGGAGAATAGCAGTAGCGCTGGGCGAGGATACGCGCTACTGCTAAGTTGGGCTAGCCATGTGCGCCCAGTTCAAACATAGCAGCAACGCTTTTTACTAGTACGCGCTACTGCTAAAGTTATAGCAGTAGCGTGGTTTATTTACAGGCGCTGCTACTAAGTAGCAGTAGCGCATGATTTGTCCAGCGCTACTGCTAAGATGCTGTGTATAAGGTTTTCCCTAGTAGTGGGTATTTACTTTCTGATCAAACGAATCAGTTATGTTTATGTTTATGTTGAAGCAACATTAATATGAAAAGGGAAAATGATGCAGAAACTCAACCTCATGACAATTGTACAAAAAACCTAGTTTGCAGGAACAAGTGATGCGATTGCCACAATACAACTGGCCAGGCAACTAGATAGGTGGTCAAGTCTAGAGAAAAATGGGTGAAGGTAAACAATTATTCTTTTCAATTCTTTTTTCACAAAATAATGACCAACCACGTGAGTGGTTGCAACCACAAAGGGTGTGTGTTACTTACTGTTGCTCTATACATCTAGAGATGAAGCAACGTGGCGAAAGCTGAAGTCAGAGCATAGGTGTGTTGTTAGGAAACTGATTGCACATGACATTGCAAACTATTTATTAATAGATTGTTGTTTCCACTAAAAGAAAAAAAGACATGAATGGTGTATTGTCCAATTTTTTGGGTGGTGGACGAGAGCGGGTTGTACTATTTTCATGCAATGATATCCTCATCATGCTGGAGTCGAAGCACCCCCCCGGTTTGGAGCAGTGAAATATGTATGAGGGGACCCACTATCTCAACGACAAAGAGAGGGGCAAACTATCACCGCCATTTTCCCCTTAGTTGGACAAGTTAGGAGGGAGTGAACCATGACTCTTTGATGATACATGTGTTGCACGTGCATGCTTACTAGTTATCAATGAAAAGATACATTGATTCACTTTACACCTGAGTGCGGCGTTTCAGTGCCCAGACTCATCTGCACCTGGTTAGAAAAAAATCACAAAAAAATCAAAAAAAAATCCAAATGTTTTTTCATGGTAGAAAATTCATCGCGCGGGGTCCGCTCCAATTTTTAGATTATTTGGACATCTGAGCAGCTCTCAGCAAAAAATACAAATCGGGTCAGAACAATGCATGAACAGTAGACATTTTTACAGACCTTGAATTTGTCTTTTTTTGCCTAGAGCTTCTCATATGTCCAAATGATTTAGAAATTGGAGCGGACCCCACGCATCAAATTATCTACCACACATAAAAAATTGGAATTTTTAAAAAATTTATAGTATTTGTTTTGATTTTTTCGTGAGGGTGGGTGCAGCCGAGCCTGAGCTCAGAAGTGGATTACCCAGCCGCTCTCTCGCGGGGCAATTTCATCGTTAAGGCTCTCCCGCGGGAACACGGAACCGGCGGCGGGCCATGCACGGCGAGTCTCTCGATACCCTCTTTAGTGGAATTCTTCACACGTATCAGAAAAAGATCATGGAGGAACAAGAAGAAAAAACATAGAAGGAGAACCCCATCAATTTGTAGTGATGCAAAAATAAAAAGGTACCATGTGTTCTTCAAATTTCCTTGCAGTGGATCAAGCGACAACTGCGGCAGCTTCCTCTCGCACCAGCCACCCCTACCTCCCCTTTCCCTGCTCTCACGCAAGGCGAAGAGGGAAGCGACCAAGCACTAGTAGAAAACAGGGCTTTGGTTCGGGCAGGGCAAGCCCATTAGTCCCGGTTCAGTCACGAACCAGGACCCATGGGGGCATTCGTCCCGGTTCGTTAGCCCATGGGTCCGGCCGGGGCCTCATGGGCATTGGTCCCGGTTCGTGGGGACCCATTTGTCCCGGTTCTAGGCACGAACCGGGACCAATGGGCCTCGCTCCTGGCCCACAACCATTGGTCCCGATTCCAGCCACGAACTGGGACAAATGAGTTGCCTATATATACCCCATCTCCTCGGCAGAGCACTCCATAGTGCTCTGTTTTTTCTGGCCGGCGAGGGGAGGGCATTTGGGTGCTGTAGCGCCCCGAGACCGATGTGCCAGGTGTCCTCCAGTTATTCGCTGTTGTTGCCTTGTCATTGCTTGCGTGTCATGCATTGCATATCATGTCATCATGTGCATTTCATTTGCATACATGTTCGTCTCATGCATCCGAGCATTTTCCCCGTTGTCCGTTTTGCAATCTGGCGCTCCTATGTCACCCGGTGTCCCTTTCTACCTCTTTTCGTGTGCGGGTGTTAAACGTTTTTGGATTGGACCAAGACTTGTCATGCGGCCTTGGTTTACTACCGGTAGACCGCCTGTCAAGTTTCGTGCCATTTGGACTTCGTTTGATACTCCAACGGTTAACCGAGGGACCGAAAAGGCCTCGTGTGTGTTGCAGCCCAACACCCCTCCAAAGTGGCCCGAAACCCACCTAAACCTCCTCCATCATCTCGGTCGTTCGATCATGATTGCGTGGCCGAAAACCGCACCTCATTTGGAGCTTCCTAGCTCCCTCTACCTATAAAAGAGCACCCCTCCCCGAAATTCCGGATTATTTCGCCCCTAACCCTAGATCCCTTCATCCTCGCGCCACCGGACAAACATCCCGCCAACGGACTGAAGGAAATATGCCCTAGAGGCAATAATAAAGTTATTATTTATTTCCTTATATCATGATAAATGTTTATTATTCATGCTAGAATTGTATTAACCGGAAACATAATACATGTGTGAATACATAGACAAACAGAGTGTCACTAGTATGCCTCTACTTGACTAGCTCGTTAATCAAAGATGGTTATGTTTCCTAACCATGGACAAAGAGTTGTTATTTGATTAACGGGATCACATCATTGGATGAATGATCTGATTGACATGACCCATTCCATTAGCTTAGCACCTGACCGTTTAGTATGTTGCTATTGCTTTCTTCATGACTTATACATGTTCCTATGACTATGAGATTATGCAACTCCCGTTTGCCAGAGGAACACTTTGTGTGCTACCAAACGTCACAACGTAACTGGGTGTTTATAAAGGTGCTCTACAGGTGTCTCCAAAGGTACATGTTGGGTTGGCGTATTTCGAGATTAGAATTTGTCACTCCGATTGTCGGAGAGGTATCTCTGGGCCCTCTCGGTAATGCACATCACATAAGCCTTGCAAGCATTGCAACTAATGAGTTAGTTGTGAGATGATGTATTACGGAACGAGTAAAGAGACTTGCCGGTAACGAGATTGAACTAGGTATTGAGATACCGACGATCGAATCTCAGGTAAGTAACATACCGATGACAAAGGGAACAACGTATGTTGTTATGCGGTCTGACCGATAAAGATCTTCATAGAATATGTGGGATCCAATATGAGCATCTAGGTTCCACTATTGGTTATTGAGCGGAGACGTGTCTTAGTCATGTCTACATTATTCTCGAACCCGTAGGGTCCGCACGCTTACGGTTTCGATGACAGTTGTGTTATGAGTTTATGCATTTTGATGTACCGAAGTTTGTTCGGAGTCCCAGATGTGATCACAGACATGACGAGGAGTCTCGAAATGGTCGAGACATAAAGATTGATATATTGGAAGCCTATATTTGGATATCGGAAGTGTTCCGGGTGAAATCGGGATTTTACGGAGTACCGGGAGGTTACCGGAACCCCCCGGGAGGTATATGGGCCTTAATGGGCTTTAGTGGAAGAGAGGAGAGATGGCTAGGGTTGGGCCGCGGGCCCCCTAGTCCGAATAGGACAAGGAGAGGGGGGCGGCGCCCCCCCTTCCTTCTCTCTCTCCTCCTTCCCCCTCCCGAATCCTATTCCAACTAGGGAAAGGGGGGGAATCCTACTCCCGGTGGGAGTAGGACTCCTCCTGGCGCGCCCTCCTCCTGGCCGGCCGCACCCCCCCTTGATCCTTTATATACGGGGGCAAGGGGCACCCCAAGACACACAAGTTGATCCACGTGATCATATTCTTAGCCGTGTGCGGTACCCCCTTCCACCATAGTCCTCGATAATATTGTAGCGGTGCTTAGGCGAAGCCCTGCGACGGTAGTACATCAAGATCGTCACCACGCCGTCGTGCTGACGGAACTCTTCCCCGACACTCTGCTGGATCGGAGTCCGGGGATCGTCATCGAGCTGAACTTGTGCTAAAACTCGGAGGTGCCGTAGTTTCGGTGCTTGATCGGTCGGGCCGTGAAGACGTACGACTACATCAACCGTGTTGTGCTAACGCTTCCGCTGTCGGTCTACAAGGGTACGTAGATCACACTCTCCCATCTCGTTGCTATGCATCACCATGATCTTGCGTGTGCGTAGGAATTTTTTTGAAATTACTACGTTCCCCAACACGGACACGTCCGACTTCGCCGTCCGCCGCCACGTGGCGTTGTCTGATTCGCGCCGCCCGTGTGCCCACTTCGCCACGCCGCCGGACCCGCCCGAGGCCCATCGCCGGCCCACTTCTGGGCCGAACCGGGCCAGATCCCGCGTGCCGCCCGAGCCACCCCGCTACGGTCGCCGCACCACCGCCGCCGGCGAGCGCCGCCACCGGGCCTCTCCGTCTCCGGCGACCGTGCCACCGCCGGCGCACCCGCCTCGCTCCGCTTCGGAGAACCCCGCACTCGAGCCCGGCCTTCTTCGCGTCTCCTCACCCGCTCGCAGTGCGCCGCCGCTCGTCGTCGCCATCACCGACGACCTCCATCGCCAGAGCAGCCACCAGATCATGAACCGCCTACCTCCTGCACCGCCCCGCGCCCCTACCTCGCCACCCGTCGCCTCCGAGATGAGCTCCAGCTCGGATTCGGCGAGATCCGGTGGAGGAAGCCCCGGATCCGACCTCCCCGGCCTTCTCCGGCCAACTCCGGTGGAATTCCGGCGAGATCCGCCGCCCGTGTTGACTTTCCGCGAGGTCCAAAATTTCCCAAAGTCATTTTGTCCCACCAACTTTTAGGCATTTTCATCATGGCATAACTATGTATCCGTGGCTCCGATTTGCGCGTGTAGCATATCAAAATGTTTGTCTCAGAGAGTACATCATTTCATCTCATTGCATCATTTTCTTTTGAGCTCATCTTGATGCCTGAAATGCTGTTGGAAGAGGGCTATTTGAGATAATTGTCAGATCTGCTGCATCAAATAGCTATTTGTCATTTTTGCCATGATTAATGTGTGCATGATATGCTCCTGAGCTCTACATGTGTTTTGTTATCTGCCATGCCATCTTTACAGAGGTGCTTGCCATGTATTTTTGTGATATTTGTGGTTACTAGCACACGCTTGCAAAGTAGCGTAATCGGTAATGCTGATTTCAGGGACTTAGAATTTCTCTAAGTCCTTGTCCTGATTTTGTCGGTATGCCATATGTTCATGTTGTTTCCTAGTGATCCGTGCCTCTTTTGAGGATGATCAGTAAGGATGATTTGTTAACATTGTGGTGCTATATCCATCCTTGTCTTTTTTTGCATTTATGGAGCACCGTAGCTTGAGTCAATCGAGCTCTACTTTTGCTATATCGTGAATCCTGGCAGATTGTTGACTTGTTAGCAATTTTGCCGAGCATGTTGTTATTGATCCGTGCATGCTATGTTGTTTTTCTTGCCATGTCTAGATTCTATGGTATGTATTCTTGATGGGTGTATGCTTAGTTTGTCATGCCATGCTCTGTAGTGAGTGCGTCGAGGTCGTAAACATGCCTACTCGTTAACAGATTTGCATGCTTAAGTTTTTCACTAAGTCTGTAATCTGTTTATGTTTTTGCCATGTTCACATGCTTGCAATTGTATTTTCTGTCCCCTTTTGGCTCAAGGTCACTAAGGGACTTTTGTTAAGTGCTTTGAGTAGCTTCATGCCATGCTTTTATTTTCCATGCTTAGTTCCTGTAGCATATAGTTTTCATGCTCCAAAATATGCTTCCTGATGATAAATTCTAGACTTGTGTTAATTTCACTAAGTCTGAAACCTGTTATCATTTGCATTTTTGCCATGCTTGTTTGAACCTGTTAATGGATGAATTAGTCGTAGCTCAGTGTTCATCTTTTGTCAAGCATCATGAGTGGATCCCTGCCATGTATTTTTTTGTCATGTTTGAGTGCTGTAGCATATTTATTTTGTTGCATTTATATGGCTACTTGCTGTTTATCGCAGACCGGTGCCATATTTGTTTTGCTTGCCATTTCCAAACCGTGCATCCGATTCCGGTGAACTTTATATCGATTTCAACTGAAATCCCCTCACATTTCCAGTGGCACTCTTGGATTTCCAAGTCGAGGCCAGGTTTAATCATTCCTTTGCACATCATGCATATGTATCACATACCCCATCCCGCAGATCATACCATGATCATGTATTGGTTGTTTACTATGTTGTGTGCTTCTTTCCGGTGTTGCTTCTTCGGGTTGGTTCCGATAACGTCGCGTTTGTGAGGACCCGTTCGACTACGTCCATTTGTCTTCTTCATGGACTCGTTCTTCTTCCTTGTGGGATTTCAGGCAAGATGACCATACCCTCGAAATCACTTCTATCTTTGCTTGCTAGTTGCTCGCTCTTTTGCTATGCCTATGCTGCGATACCTACCACTTGCTTATCATGCCTCCCATATTGTTGAACCAAGCCTCTAACCCACCTTGTCCTAGCAAACCGTTGATTGGCTATGTTACCGCTTTGCTCAGCCCCTCTTATAGCGTTGTTAGTTGCAGGTGAAGATTGAAGTTTGTTCCTTGTTGGAACATGGAGATCTTGTTCCTTGTTGGAACATGTTTACTTGTTGGGATATCACAATATCTCTTATTTAATTAATGCATCTATATACTTGGTAAAGGGTGGAAGGCTCGGCCTTATGCCTGGTGTTCTGTTCCACTCTTGCAGCCCTAGTTTCTGTCATATCGGTGTTATGTTCCCGGATTTTGCGTTCCTTACGCGGTTGGGTTATAATGGGAACCCCTTGACAGTTCGCCTTGAATAAAACTACTCCAGCAATGCCCAACATTGGTTTTACCATTCGCCACCTAGCCTTTTCTATTCCCTTGGGAGTCGCGCTCCTGAGGGTCATCATTATTTTAACCCCCCGGGCCAGTGCTCCTCTGAGTGTTGGTCCAAACTAGAGCCCCTTGCAGCGCCACCTCGGGGAAACTCGAGGGCTGGTTTTAGTTGTACGGACTGCTCATCTGAGTGTGCCCTGAGAACGAGATATGTGCAGCTCCTATCGGGATTTGTCGGCACATTCCGGCGGTGTTGCTGGACTTGTTTTACCATTGCCGAGTCTTGTAACCTGGATGCCGAGTCTGATCGGAATGTCTTGGGAGAAGGAATATCATTCGTTGACCGTGAGAGCTTGTGATGGGCTAAGTTGGGACACCCCTGCAGGGATTTGAACTTTCGAAAGACGTGCTCGCGTTTATGGACAGATGGGAATTTGTTAATGTCCGGTTGTAGAAAACCTGAAGTTGACCTTAATTAAAATACATTAACCGCATGTGTAACCATGATGGTTTCTTCTCGGCGGGGTCCGGGAAGTGAACACGGTGTTGGAGTTATGCTTGACGTAGGTTGTTCTAGGATCACTTCTTGATCATAGTTGTTCGATCGTGCTTTGCCTTCTCTTCTCGCTCTATTTTGCATATGTTAGCCACCATATATGCTAGTCGCTTGCTACAGCTCCACCTCATACCTTTTACCTTACCCATAAGCTTAAATAGTCTTGATCGCGAGGGTGTGAAATTTCTGAGTCCCCGTGACTCACAAATACTTCCAAAACCAGCTTGCAGGTGCCGATGAGTCCGTGCAGGTGACACAACCAAGCTCAGGAGGAGCTCGATGAAGATCTTGTCCTTTGTGTTGTTTCGTTCTAGTTGATCAGTAGTGAAGCCCAGTTGGGGTCGATCGGGGATCTGTGTAGCATTTGGGGTAGTCTTCTTTTATTTTGGTTCCGTAGTCGGACCTTGATTGTATTGGATGTTGTAATGTTTTATTCATGTAATTGTGTGAAGTGGCGATTGTAAGCCAACTATGTATCTTTTTCCCTTATGTATTACACGGATTGTTTGCGAAGATTACCTCAATTGCGACATTGCTTTCAATGCGGTTATGCCTCTAAGTCGTGCTTTGACACGTGGGAGATATAGCCGCAGTGAGGGTGTTACAAGTTGGTATGAGAGCCTTCCCCGAACTTAGGAGCCCCCTGCTTGATCGAATCGCTGATGTTATTGAGTCTAGAAATGTTTTGAGTCATTTAGGAATTATATATATCGGAGAGTTAGGACTTCTTTTTACTCATCAGTCCCTTCGTCACTCTGGTGAGGCATCCTTTGACTCTTCTCTTCTCAAATTTCACTAAAAAAATTTTAGGATCACGCGGATATCTTGGAATCGTTCCAATGGTTTTGTGACGAGAACATTGTTCTTGGTGCGTCCTGTCATTTAGGGGTTGTGGCAGTGTCCCGGTGAGTTGAGCTCCGAGGTGTTGTCGTCACAATTTTATCGTTGCAGTTCTGGAATACCTGAGTTTAGTTTCGCCGACATCGAAAAACTCTTTTATGCAGTTGTTGGTGAGATAACCTCGACGCCACCAAGTACTGGGGCGGGAGTTCGGGAGTATTGCCATAACTCGTATAACGGATGCTTTTCGAAGGTTGAGGTAGACGATTTCCGAAGGTTTCTTGGTTATGTGTTGAAGGATGGATACATCTGGATGTAGGATTTGCTAGTTTTGGGTGAGATATTATGCTTCCCCTGTATCCCCAACACCTGATTGCATAACTGGAAAATTTCGGGAGTTTTTAAGTTGGAATTCAAGTAGCTCTTAGGATATCTTTCCGAAAGATGTATGATATGAAATTGGGGTTCGACGTTTAGTGGTCCGCCTATGCACGGTTGGTTTTACAGTGGTCTCGTTGTGTCTTAAAGAGTCCTTGGCTATGCCGACTCGGGGACGCTTCGTATGTCATGTGCACTGCCTTGTACATGATGGTGCTGTACAATCGAGCCCGTGTAGGCCCCACCACGAAAACTTCGGACGAAATCTCTATCATATGTTTGTTCCGGCTTATTCTGCAAGCCAATCCTTTGTTTTGCATTGAGTTGTGGTATTCGAGTTGCTTCAATGTCAAGTGTTTGATTCCATACCTTCCCCAAATGGTGTTCTCATACTCCGATGTGAATACTAATCCTTCATGATAATCGAGATTGTCATGTCAATCCTTTTTAAACCGGTGTGCTTCTCTTCAAGTGGATCCGATCATTGCAACATCCGCAAGATCAAGTATCAGTTCTTCTCAACGGTGTTTGTTTCATCCTGCCTTTGTTTTCCCACCCTCCCACCCTTTTCCCTTCAAGAACTCGGATTTCTTAATTCGTTATCCATTTTAGGGATGGGAAGTCTCTTCTTTCTTTTCAATCAATGTTCTTTTCCGGTGATGCTCATTAAGATACTAACGGAGCCTCAAGCTCATCATTACTCATTCTCTTTTCTTCTCCGGTGGACCAATTCAAGCTTTTGGTGTTGATCATATCCCTTTTTCCTCATTTCAAATACCTTCTCTTGCCGGTGCTCCTCATATTCATTCATTTCTCGCTATTCTATTGTTCCGGAGAGCTAAAGATATCTCAAAGATTCATGTTTCCACTCTGCATTCGTTCAAGATCCTTCGAGGTTGTTATCTCATTCAAGTCATTTAATTCAACCGGTGCAACCTCTCTTTCAAATCATTCAACGGTGTTTTCTTTTGAGTGGGACCTAACCCACAGGTCTTTTCCCAGGATCTTACCTGACTCTTCTTATTTTCCCGGAGCTATCCTTAAATTTCTTTTCGATTTGACGTAAGAATGATTTATCATCAGTCAAATGCCTTTCTCCAAGATCTTTCAAATTCTTTTCACCATTGGCTCAACCTTTCCATTCTTCATTCCGGAGTGTCTCAACAATTCATGGTGTTGTTTCTCATCATCATTCTCTGCGTTTGAAGACTGAAGAAGAGTTTCTCTTAAATCTTGCTCCATTCTCTTCAAGATTCGTGATTCTAGCTTGTTGCCATCCTCTCATAATTATTTTCGATTGTGGGAATTCTTTTCACCCATCCGGTGCAATTCAGGAGTCTTTTCAGGTTGATTATCCAGAGTCCATCAATTCAGGTTTATTCATTCTCAGCTTTCAGTTATCATTCTGCAATCTTACCGGTGCTTCGTTCAAGTGATCGCTAATCGGCTCGTGATCTCTTCGTTCTCATGTATCTAAATCCTCTCAAGCATCTTTGTTCATTTTATAATTCTTCCCGGTGTTTCTTTATCTTCTCTTCATTCATTTTCAGTTCTTACGGTGGTTCGTTCAAGATGTCTCTTCCTTCATTATCATATCAATTCATTCGTTCTTTTCGATCCCGACCGGTGATTCGTTGAAGATCTTACCAAGTTTGCGCTATATCTCTCTTAATCCTTTCTACGTAAATAAGTAGTGTGCCAAATCC
This sequence comes from Triticum urartu, assembly GCF_056163025.1. Lineage (NCBI taxonomy): Eukaryota > Viridiplantae > Streptophyta > Magnoliopsida > Poales > Poaceae > Triticum > Triticum urartu. Next base: position 24,450,653 of record NC_141873.1, read on the forward strand.
ATTGGTGGTCATCAATTTAATTGGTGAAGGATAAGCATAACGCAATTCTTATTCTTATTTCTTCCAAATGATTAATTCCCTATTCCGGAGGTTCATCAAAATTCTTGATCTAAATTATTCATCTTATCTTTTTCCCGGAGTTCCTACCTCTCGCAATTATATCACCACGGAGATCCATCTAAATCATTACAAGGTTTCACCTTGTGTTTCCAACTTCTCTTTCTTTTCGTTATCCTTTTGTTACCGGAGTTCTTCATGGAGGTTCTACATGATGGTTCATCAAGGATTTAATTCCTTCTCGAAGTTTTTCATCAAGATTCTTTTCTAAGGAGCTGAAGCATTCTTCATCTTGCTATCCGGAGTGCAATTCTTTTTTCCATATCATCGTAGGTGGTATTATGTCATTCTTGATAATTTGAGTTCATCTTTCATGATTCACATGTTGTTAAGAATGAGATATTTTAAATCCATCAACCTCTTCGTTGGAGTTATCTTGGATTATATTTCACCTAAAGCTTTCCCTAAGGATTGTTGCTAATTAGGGTGCTTATTAATGATCCAAGTTCTTCATTTATCCTCCCGGTGAGATGGTTTCTCGTCTCCTTGTTCTTTCCAATCAAATCTATTCTATGAGCGGCAAGTTGTCACCTCATAATTTTGAGATATCTTCTATAAGTCCATATCAAGCTTATCTTTTCGTTGTTGGTTTTTCCAACAACTCCGTTCGAACCTTTTCCCAAGGATGCATGTTCAAGCTCTTTTGTGGCAGAAATTGGCATTTTCTTCTCCATTCTCCTATTTCAATTATCTATCCTCTATTCTTTTGTTCTGGAGGCATTATGATGTTGCTCTTTTCAACACATCATCTCGTTTTAACCAGAGTGCTTGCATGTACTTCTGCTCCTTTGTAGCCTTTTGTGTCTTTCAACATACAGGGTTCTCGTGTTGTGCCTTGTTCCACTTTTCTAACGGAGGTTATCAACTTTATTCATCTTCATTGTATTATTTCTTTCAATTTGTTCAACTTTTCAAGGTTCTTTGGTCTCACTCGTTTGTCAAAGAAGCTTCTTCGGCCTGGGCCGCGTCCTGGCCGCCGGCTAGCCGTCAGCGCTGTTGCTCAGGGCGGGGCCAGCAAGGAGCAGCAGCAGCATTCGGCCACACGGCTTCTTCGGCCTGGGCCGCGACCTGGCCGCCGGCGCCGTTGCTCGGGGCGGGTTGTGCAGCTTCTTAGGGACCCGACTTGCTCGGGGCGGGTTGTGCAGCTTCTTAGGGACCCGACTGCTTTTTTCAAAAACATATAGGGACCCAGTTGCTTTTTTCAAAAAACTTACAAGGGTTATTCTGGAAAAATGAGGAAGAGACACTGACATGTGGACCTCACATGTCAGTTAACGGTCAAACAAACGGTCAACTAAACGGTGCATTTAGTAGCGGGCCCGACCTGTCATAAACATGTTTAACTTTTGAACAAAGAGGATTTGGAGTTTTTTGAAACAGCCAACCCCTGACTCGGTAGTTATCAGCGAAAAAGATAAATTTGGTAGTTTTTTAAAACCCTAACCCGTAAAGTAGTAGTTTTATGCTATTTACTCGCTCATCCAGTGTGCTCACCCAACGGCAGCGGCAGGCGGGTGGCGAGCCGACGAGCAGCTCCTCCTCCTTCCTCACCGACTCCCCCTCATCCCAGCCCCACTCACGCAGCAGCCCAGAAAAATTTCATCGAGCTCGATCCCCGGCGGCAGCCCGACGGTTGAGGTCGGCACAACCACCAAGGTATGTACACTGAGCCGTTCAGCCACAGTAAGCAGCACTAGGAAATTAAACACACTCACACAATGTTTGAAGAATCCGGGACGAGGCAAGAACAATCGGTAAGCAATGCATGGTCGAGAGACAAACCAGTCAGAAAAGGGAGGACTTACAACTTGATGCAGCCGAGCAAGCACACCAGCAAAGGAAAGCAAGCCTTGGGGATCCTTGCAGCCCTGGAAAGCAAAGGAAACAATTGGAAAGCCGAACACATACACACAAGCAAGTAGGGGCAGCATGGAGCCAAGATAGCGCACCTGAATATCGAGTCACAGTCTTGCGGAAGAGGAAGAAGGACAGCAGAACACCACCAATCTTAGAGTTAGCAAGAGCAGCGTAGCGGCGTAGCCCTGCATGGCAGGCCAAGAAAAAGGATCAGCTACCAGAAGAACTGGATAGGCAAACCAATGCCAAGAAAAATAGCAGTCGACTAAGTACAGGCACAAAGGAAAAGTAAGCCTGCGAGATTCTCGCAATTCTGGGGAGCAAAGAAAAGTATTGCAAAAAGTAAACTAGATGTCGAACACATACAAAGAAGCAATCAAGTGGAGGCAGCACAGAGCGACCAGAGCACAATTGTGTATGCAGTCACGGTGTCGTGAAAGAGGAAGAACCACTGGACACCGATCTTAGAGTTATGAGGAGCAGCGTAGCCCTGCATGACAAGCCAAGAAAGAGGATCATCCAACAGAATAACTGGATAGGCGAACCAATGGCTAGAAAAACAGCAGTCGATTAAGTACAGGCACAGAGGAAAATCAAGCCTGCACAGCACGGGAGAGACAGAGAGGGAGCAAGCAGCAGCACGGGCACGGGTAGGTGGGCAGCCCTGCACAGCACGGCAAGGAGATGAGCCGGCCAAGGAATCCAATCCAATCCAATCCAGATGGTATGGTAGGGGAGAAGAGGGAAACAAACCAGAAGCCGCCGACGGGCGAAACCTCGGCGCCTCGTGGCTCCAATGCCGGAGAAGAAGAAGATGATGATGATGGATCCTCGCGAGGGGGATTTGGGAAGCAAGGAAGCAGCGCGAGAAGCCGCCGCGCCGCTCCGCTCCGCCGCTCCCGTCCCGTCGTCCCCTCTCCTCTCCTCTGCTCTCCTCCTCTCTTTCTTTTTTCTTTTCTTTTGAGGATCCTCTCTTGCTCTCCTCCCTCTTCTCTCAGCAGCAGAGCAGCGTGGGCTACCTCCTCCTTCCGAGCAGGCCAAGCCCGAAGGTTGCGGCCCAGTCTGGGCGTAGAAAAACAAATATAAGGACCCACGAGCACCGAGCCCAGATCCTATTAGGCAGTTTCCCAAGTACTCCTTTCAAATATCACTTCCACCCTTCTCAGGATGCGAGCATGTGTGTCACTTGTCACAACCTGAAAGTTTTTCCTTTTTTATAGATATGTTTATTCAAAACGGTTTATCTCTTATAAGCAGTGCGTCCAAATCTCAAATCCCTCTCAGCACGTACGTGGTAAATGGGCCGGCCCATGTAGTTTTTTTAGTTTTGCAAACTTTTTCCTAAATTCCATGAGATTTTATTTTCAAATTTACAAACTTCTTTCAATTTTTGTGAACTTTTTTAATTCACAAACTTCCTTTGAATTTGCACCATTTTTAATTCCGTGCTTTTTTTTGCATGTTCGTGAACTTCTTTCAATTTTTGTGAACTTTTTTAACTCGCAAACTTCCTTTGAATTTGTGATTTTTTTAATCCGCTAACTTCTAATTGGGAAGAGAGAGAGAGAGAGAGAGAGGATGTCATCTAGCTACTGCTATGGACACTCAAGTCTTAAGAAAACTACTCACACATGATCATGAAGGCAACAGGTGATTGTGTTCTGGGCTAGGGGGGGGGGTGCTCACCACATCGTCTCCTAGCCAAGTGGGCCAGGCCGAGGACCCAATGATGATTTACTGGTGGGCCCTGTTTGACAAACCCATGAAGAGATGAACCCGAAGGCTTGGCGCATACTCCAAGACTTAGAGACCATCTATGATGCGATTACCTTAGATATAACTAGCCTTTGGGTAAACCCTAGACCTCCTAGTATCTATATAAACCAAGGGGTAGGACTTGTAGACGAGAGAGGGACTCGTACACACGATCTCGTGGTAGATCAACATGTACTTTGTACCCTTCGAAATCAATACAATCAAAGGAGGACATAGTGTATTATCTCTTCAAGAGAGCCCGAACCTGGGTAAAATCTTGTGTCTCTGTTACCATTGTTCCAAGGCTACCCATCGGGACCCCCTACTCGAAATCGGGTGGATTTAGTTCCACCATTAGTGGCCCATGCAGGAAGATCCTCGACGACGAGAGGAAGCAGCGAAACCTCGGCGCCTCGTGGCCGCAATGCCGAAGAAGAAGAAGAAGAAGAAGAAGATGATGGATCCTCGCGAGGGGGATTTGGGAAGCAAGGAAGTAGCGCGAGAAGCCGCCGCGCCGCTCCGCTCCGCCGCTCCCGTCCCGTCTTCCCCTCCTCTCTCCTCTCCTCTCCTCCTCTCTTTCTTTTTTCTTTTCTTTTGAGGATCCTCTCTTGCTCTCCTCCCTCTCTCTTCTTCTCTCTGCAGCACCGTGGGCTACCTCCTCCTTCTGAATTCTGACCAGGCCAACCCCGAAGGTTGCGGCCCACTCTATCCAGTCTGGGCCTAGAAAAACAAATACCTCCTCCTATTAGGCAGGTTTGAAATAGCATGCGTATTTTTCCTCTAGCTAGGGTTTGCTTCTCCCAGAAGGCGACTCTGTCGCCACCGTCGAGTTTTTGACCTTCCCTCCTCCGATCCCCCTGGCTTCTTGGATTGAGATAGCGAATCCCGATATGGGCTCAGGGCAGAGAAGAGAGATAGGGTCCCCCCTGTTTTACTGCCCGATCTGAGTTTTCTTCTCGAGTAAGGTTTTGTCTAATATGGCGGCAGATGGATCTGGAGGTGCTTCTGGATCAAACTCTGCAACCGAGGTGGAGCGGATGATGGCCAAACTTGGCCTTCGGGAAGAAGATTTTGATGATGTTGTGTATGATGAGAAAGATGTGCCGCCGGATGCAGCAAGGTGGGTAGCTCTTGCTCGGGTACACATTGATAAGCCGTATAGCCAATCGTGGTTCTTCAAGAACATGCGAGCTGCATGGGATCTACCGCATGATGTGAAGTTCCGCCCTCTGGAGGACAATATGTATTCTCTGCAATTCTCTTGTCTTGGTGACTGGGAACGTGTCATGCAAGAAGGCCCATGGAACTTCAGAGGCAACGCAGTGGTGCTTGTTCCTTAGGATGGTGTCATGAAACTGTTGGGGAACGTAGTAATTTCAAAAATTTCCTACGCACACGCAAGATCATGGTGATGCATAACAACGAGTGGGGAGAGTGTTGTCTACGTACCCTCGTAGACCGGAAGCGGAAGCGTCAGCACAACGCGGTTGATGTAGTCGTACGTCTTCACGGCCCGACCGATCAAGCACCGAAACTACGGCACCTCCGAGTTCTAGCACACGTTCAGCTCGATGACGATCCCCGGACTCTGATCCAGCAAAGTGTCGGGGAAGAGTTCCGTCAGCACGACGGCGTGGTGACGATCTTGATGTTCTACCGTCGCAGGGCTTCGCCTAAGCACTGCTACAATATTATCGAGGAGTATGGTGGAAGGGGGCACCGCACACGGCTAAGAAAACGATCACGTGGATCAACTTGTGTGTCCATGGGGTGCCCCCTGCCCCCGTATATAAAGCAGCAAGGGGGGAGGAGGCCGGCCCTAGGAGGGGCGCGCCAGGGGAGTAGGATTCCTACTCCTAGTTGGAGTAGGTTTCCTGCTTTCCTAGTCCAACTAGGAGAAGGGGGGAAAGGGGGGAAGAGGGGAAGGAAGGGAGAGAGGGGCCGCGCCCCAAACCCCTTGTCCAATTCGGACTGGGCTTGGGAGGGGCGCGCGCCACCTCTTGGTCCTTCCCACTAAGGCCCATTAAGGCCCATTGCTTCTTCCTCGTATTCCCGTAACTCCCCGGTACCTCCGAAAATACCCGAATCACTCGGAACCTTTACGATGTCCGAATATAGTCGTCCAATATATCGGTATTTACGTCTCGACCATTTCGAGACTCCTCGTCATATCCCTGATCTCATCCGGGACTCCGAACTCCTTCGGTACATCAAAATATATAAACTCATAATGAAACTGTTATCGAAACCTTAAGCGTGCGGACCCTACGGGTTCGAGAACAATGTAGACATGACCGAGACACGTCTCCGGTCAATAACCAATAGCGGAACCTGGATGCTCATATTGGCCCCCACATATTCTACGAAGATCTTTATCGGTCAGACCGCATAACAACATACGTTGTTCCCTTTGTCATCGGTATGTTACTTGCCCGAGATTCGATCGTCGGTATCTTAATACCTAGTTCAATCTCGTTACCGGCAAGTCTCTTTACTCGTTCCGTAATACATCATCTCGCAACTAACTCATTAGTTGCAATGCTTGCAAGGCTTAAGTGATGTGCATTACCGAGAGGGCCCAGAGATACCTCTCCGACAATCGGAGTGACAAATCCTAATCTCGAAATACGTCAACCCAACATGTACCTTTGGAGACACCTGTAGAGCTCCTTTATAATCACCCAGTTACATTGTGACGTTTGGTAGCACACAAAGTGTTCCTCCGGCAAACGGGAGTTGCATAATCTCATAGTCATAGGAACATATATAAGTCATGAAGAAAGCAATAGCAACATACTAAACGATCGAGTGCTAAGCTAACGGAATGGGTCAAGTCAATCACATCATTCTCCTAATGATGTGATCCCGTTAATCAAATAACAACTCTTTGTCTATGGTTAGGAAACATAACCATCTTTGATTAACGAGCTAGTCAAGTAGAGGCATACTAGTGACACTCTGTTTGTCTATGTATTCACACATGTATTGTGTTTCCGGTTAATACAATTCTAGCATGTATAATAAACATTTATCATGAAATAAGGAAATAAATAATAACTTTACTATTGCCTCTAGAGCATATTTCCTTCAGAAACCAACTATGGTCAAGCTAGATACGATTGATATCTGGATACAGATTCATGATGTTCCTGACAAATATGCATACTGCCTGTAGTAATTTGAAGATATATATATATATATATATATATATATATATATATATATATGCTTTATTGTTATACTTACAAATGCAAATTATTCGATGATATGCTTAATGTAGAGCCCAATGATATGCTTTAGTGTAGAGTCTGATCACATGCTCTTATTAGTGTAGAATCCAATGAACTATTAATAGTGTAGATAATCCATATATACTTATTAGTAGAATTCATGATTAGTTAGTACAAATGCGTAGTACTGTGTCTTTTGTTAGTGTAGAAATCTAGACTTAATAGAAATATATTTGCAAGAGTATGTGCGAGGCTATTTATTAATTGATATGTTTTTCTTATTCAGAAATTGCCAAAGAACCTATTGTTGGGGAACGTAGCAGAAATTCAAATTTTTCTACGCATCACCAAGATCAATCTATGGAGTAATCTAGCAACAAGGGGAAGGAGAGTGCATCTACATACCATTGTAGATCGCTAAGCAGAAGCGTTCAAGCGAACGGGGTTGATGGAGTCGTACTCGTCGTGATCCAAATCACCGATGATCCTAGTGCCGAACGGATGGCACCTCCGCATTCAACACACGTACAGCCCGGTGACGTCTCCTACGCCTTGATCCAGCAAGGGGAGAAGGAGAGGTTGGGGAAGACTCCATCCAGCAGCAGCACGACGGCGTGGTGGTGGTGGAGGAGCGCGGGACTCCAGCAGGGCTTCGCCAAGCACTACGAGAGACGAGGAGGAAGAGGGGTAGGGCTGCGCCAACAGGGAGATTGAATCGTGTGTTGGGCTGCCCCTTTGCTCAAGTATATATAGGGGAGGGGAGGGGCTGCGCCCCCACCTAGGGTTCCCTCCCTAGGGGTGGCGGCAGCCCCCAGATCCCATCTGGGAGGCGGCCAAGGGGGAGAGAGAGGGGGGCGCACCTAGGGTGGGCCTTAGGGCCCATCTGCGCCTAGGGTTTGCCCCCTCTCCTCTTGAGGACGCCTTGGGCCTTGGTGGGAGGCGCCCCAGCCCACATAGGGGCTGGTCCCTTCCCACTATTGGCCCATGTAGGCCTCCGGGGCTGGTGGCCCCTCCCGGTGGACCCCCGGACCCCTCCGGTGGTCTCGGTACACTACCGGTGATGCCCAGAACACTTCCGGTGGCCAAAACCATACCTCCTATATATCAATCTTTACCTCCGGACCATTCCGGAACTCCTCGTGACGTCCGGGATCTCATCCGGGACTCCGAACAACATTCGGTAACCGCATACATACTTTCCCTATAACCCTAGCGTCATCGAACCTTAAGTGTGTAGACCCTACGGGTTCGGGAGTCATGCAGACATGGCCGAGACAACTCTCCGGTCAATAACCAACAGCGGGATCTGGATACCCATGTTGGCTCCCACATGTTCCACGATGATCTCATCGGATGAACCACGATGTCAAGGACTTAATCAATCCCGTATTCAATTCCCTTTGTCCAGCGGTATTGTACTTGCCCGAGATTCGATCGTCGGTATCCGATACCTTGTTCAATCTCGTTACCGGCAAGTCTCTTTACTTGTTCCGTAGCACATCATCCCGTGATCAACTCCTTGGTCACATTGTGCACATTATGATGATGTCTACCGAGTGGGCCTAGAGATACCTCTCCGTTACACGGAGTGACAAATCCCAGTCTCGATTCGTGCCAACCCAACAGACACTTTCGGAGATACCTGTAGTGAACCTTTATAGCCACCCAGTTACGTTGTGACGTTTGGCACACCCAAAGCACTCCTACGGTATCCGGGAGTTGCACAATCTCATGGTCTAAGGAAATGATACTTGACATTAGAAAAGCTTTAGCATACGAACTACATGATCTTTGTGCTAGGCTTAGGATTGGGTCTTGTCCATCACATCATTCTCCTAATGATGTGATCCCGTTATCAACGACATCCAATGTCCATGGTCAGGAAACCGTAACCATCTATTGATCAACGAGCTAGTCAACTAGAGGCTTACTAGGGACATGGTGTTGTCTATGTATCCACACATGTATCTGAGTTTCCTATCAATACAATTCTAGCATGGATAATAAATGATTATCATGAACAAGGAAATATAATAATAACCAATTTATTATTGCCTCTAGGGCATATTTCCAACACCTATCTGTGAGTTGTGGTATCGAGCCTAATGAAGAAGGCTCAGGTGGACTACGCCTTACCGCAAGGGGCTCCGTCACCACCTGTATTTACCGCATGGACACAGACGGTCGCACACACTTAAACTCGGTTGGGTGGAAGAGATTCCTCGTTGGCAAGAATCTTCGTGTTGAACACGCCATCCTAATTACTATCAGAAACACCCACCGCCCAGGCTTGAGGATGATGATCGTCGTCGATATCATCTTGAACTACATGTGTGTGTGTGGCTATATCATCTAGAACTACATAGGATGATCGTCGTCGATATCATGTAGAACTACATATGATGATCGTCGTCGATATTATCTAGAACTACATATGATGATCGTCGTGGATATCACCTTGTACTGCTTGAGGATGCATGTTGAGTATATATGAAATTATTATCTAGTACTCCCTCGGTTCCAAATTACTCGTCGTGGTTTTAGTTCAATTGAACTAAAACCACGACGAGTAATTTGGAACCGAGGGAGTACAACCTAGTACCTATAATGCTTAATGAAATTGATATCTAGTAGTACCTAGTATCTGGAAATTGTTGTTTATTGAAGCTGAAATGGGTTAGGAAGCCGCGCGGGGGGGGGGGGGGGGTGATGAAAGATATAGCAGTAGCGCGGGGCAAGGAAATCGCTACAGCTAATTAATAGTAGCGCATTCCGAAAACGCGCTGCTGATACAGTCTAGAATAGTAGCGCGTGTACAGACCGCGCTACTACTATCAGTTAGCTGTAGCGCCTTATTGATAGCGCGGCTGCCCGCGCTGCTAATAATCCCAAAACCCGCGCTACTACTAGGGTTTTCCCTAGTAGTGTGTTATGCCTATTGCAGCAGTTCATCAGTTCAAGCCCAACACTAAGCTCAGAATGGACGTCGAGCTAGGGGATAGGATGATCACCATCGATAACAAGCCTATCAAGCTCTAGATTTGGACATGGTCTTTTATGTTCTCTCATTTACTATAGCAATTAGTACCAGCTACATATGGAAAGATGTGCCACTTCAAACTACTTCATGACATATGAATTTGAGTTGCACAAGGTGGGTGATGACATAAACCTGTAGTGTCGCATTCAGCTATCAAGGCAAATAATCACCTTCCGTGGTTGCTAAATGAGTGGATCTTCTAAGCTACCATGTTGCTGCACCTTCTATCTAGGCCACTCAACTTTGCATCAAGATCCGTGTTGTCTTTACAAATTACATCCGTATTGTGCTATTTTTTTCTTTCAAACAAGAGAACATGTGATCATATTATTGAGATTCTCATATTCTTTTAGACCAATTCACACGCATGTTCATGCTAGTAGTAGCTGTACGTTTTAATTATTGTTTTTCTTGAATGACGTATTCCATAATGTTATTCTGGTTCGAAGCTGCATGTCTCACCCTTTCTTTGAAGTTTTCAACAAAAAAGAGAGAAAAAGAAAGGGGAAGATGGGCCGAGCCCAACTAGCCGCGCCATTCGGGCGCCCGTTGCGAACGGGCGCTTAAGCACCAAATAAGATCCGTTGGCGCCCCCCCCCCCCCCCCCCCCCCGCTCCCCCAACGTAAGCATGCTATGTGGGTCCACTTATTACAGGGTTTCATCTACCTCTTTTTCTAGCAGGTTTTCATAAGTTTCGTTGGACCAGGTTTTCCTTTCTTTTTCTAGTTTTTTTCTTAATTTCCCTTTTTTGGTTTTATTATTTTAATTCATGGACTTTTTAGATACGTTTTCTTTCATGTTCTGTTCTCCTTTTATTTTCCTTTCCTTTTTCATTTAGAAATTCAGGACATTTTTTAATTCATGCACTGTTTTCAAAACTCACGAACATGTTTTGTTGCAGACCTTTTTCATTTGCTGAACATAGTTTAAAATTCTTAACAATTATTTTGAATTCATGATCATCTTTCAATTGGTGATTTTTTTGTAATTTGGGATTATTTTTTTGACTCGACAAAGATTTTTTTGAAATTAGAAACATTTTTTAATTTCGTGATTTTTAGAAAATCAGGAACATTTTTCAAAAAGTATTTTATTTGAATTCATGAATATTTTTAATACTCGAAAATATTGCTTTAAATACAGCAGCATTTTACAAAATTCCAAAGATTTATAAAAGTTCTGAATATTTTAAGAATTTAAAATATTTTAAAAATTCATGGATATTTTTAAATAAGCAAAAATAAATAAAGGGACACAAGGATAAAGAAAAACAAAAAATAAAAATAAATAAGAGAAATGAAAAAATAGGGTCGTGCAACGCCGCACATGGGCCAACCGAAATTCACGCATGGAGGAGTAGGGATGCTTGTAAGCACAAGCTCCTCGCTAACACATGAAGGGATCAACTAGAGCCCGCTGACCACACTCATCTCTTTGTTAACAATATTTTTTTTGAAGCTTGGACAGCTGAAAACGCCTACAGGCTCACATGAAATAATGGCACCCAAAAGAGTTCAATAGAAGGGAAAATTGGTTGCCGCCAGTTTGAGAGGTTTGTCAAAACTAATGTTGATGCAGGTATTTCGGTTGATCACAATCTCGGAACTGGTACGTCCATTTTGTCATGGTAGCGACGGGAGCTACTTGGGTGGCACTGTCCTAGTTGGCAACGGTCTCACTGAGCCAGCCGCACTCGAGGCGCTGGCCTGCAACGAGGTACTCTTCTTAGCACAAGAGTTGGGGATACAGAACATACAGGTGGCGTAGACTGTAAATATGTCGTAAATTATATCCACCAGTGGAGGAATTATTAGAGAGATTAGTGAGACATCAAAAGGTTTTAATTCTTCTGCATTTAGTCATGAACAACTTCGAACTTTGAAGCTAATAAGATAGCTAGGCTAGGGTTATCCCTTGCGCCTGGGAGGCATGTTTGGTTAGGATTTCCATACGATTCAGTTGTAATCCTTGTGAATATTCTCAATGATCAATGATAAATGTTAGCAAGAGCTCCCAGTTGGAGCGCGTGGAAGCATACGGGCCGGCCCAACTGCGTTTTTGGTTAATTGCTGGACCAGCGACCTTTTACTGTCGAACGTTTGACAAGGGACCGCTGGCCATGGTGAGTTGACAATTGACTTTTTGGAAAAAGGGAAAAAGTTCACAAAAATAAATAAGGCTCCAAAATTTTGAAAAAATTCATAAATATTGAAAAAATCATGAAACAAAAAAGGTTCATGGTATGTATGAAAATCAAGTCATGGAAAATTTGTAATTTATAAAATCAAAATAAAAATACAAAATTTCATTAAATTTTGATACAATTTTAGTTTGGAAAAGTTCATGAAATGGGATTTTTTTTGAAAAGATTTCAATTTTTTGAGAAAAGAAAGACTAAAAATCTCCCTTCGCTAAAAAAAGAGACTAAATTCCCCAACTCCGCTGTGGCCGTGACGACTCTCAACGAATCCCGATTTGACGACGCGCTCCCCGCCTTCCCTTGACCCGCCCCGCCTCCATCAAATCGGACCGGCAGGGCCTTAGGAAGCTCCACAGTCGTTGCTAGGGTTTGGAGAGATGCCGCGGAATCAGATCGGCGACACGGTCTCCGGTGAAGTGATGCCGCCGCCGAACCAAGTAGGGAATCGGAGGCTCGGCCCGATCTCCGGTGCAGAGGTGCTGCCGAAGCAAGTCAGTAATCGGACGCCCGTGACGGTCCCTCCGCCGTCGAAGCAACGCAAGGATCAGACGGTCCGCACGGTCTCCGGTGGAGCGGTGCTGCCGACGCAAGTTGGGGGTCGGACGCCCGTGTCAGTCCCTCCGTCGTCGCCCAACCAACTTGGAAATCGGAGGGTCAGCACCGTCTCCGCTGGAGAGGTGCCGCCGAAGCATGCTGGGAATCGGTCGACCTTGTCGGCCCAGCTGCCGCCAAAGCAATGCAGGGATGATCGGACGGTCTCCACGCTCTCCCATGGAGATGTGCTGCGGAAGCAAGTCGGGGACCGGACGCCCGTGTCGATCCATCCGGCGCCGAAGCAACGCAGGACTCAGACGGTCGGCCAGGTCTCCGGCAGACAACCCTTGCCGCAGCTGCACACCACACAACAAGGCAGACCGGCCAGCTCCTCGAAACCTAGTGCATGTACGGCTCTTCGTGGCAACACTAGTGCGCAAGCTCGTAAGCCATGTGCTGCTGCAACAAAAACTGTTGTACAAGTTAAGTCGAAGAAGAACAAAGATATAGAAGAAGGGGAGGACGAAATCCGAAGGCTGAACGAATTGGGATTGGGAGATAATGTCAGCAAGAAAGATTATCGTGTTTATCTCAACCAGCTGCCTGGCAGGCCTGATGTCGATATTTCCACTAAGCTGGATGCTGTGCAGCTCAAGGAGCTCAATGTTCGCCATGCGTTGTATCGCCTCAAGTATTATCAGGTTTGGTTTGTAGTCCCATACACTTTATTTATAGGTTGCTTGTGTTACTATTAAATTACTTGTTCTGTGCTGTGCTGCGTATGCTGGTTTGTTAATATACACAGTAAATTTGGTGTCATCACTGATCTCATTGTCTATAGCTGTCACAAAACGTGCCTGAGGATAAGCTTTGCTATGATAAATTGAAAGAGGACTACCCCCCTAGCCGTCTTGAGGAGGAGAGATTCTTTAAGTGCTATGAGGAAGATGGCAAATTAGATTGGTCTTTCCACACTGATTACTGCAAGCTTGCTGGCCTGGAGGACTACCAACGGCTGGTCCCTCAAAATTATGTACGTATTCTTTTTTTTTTTTGGCAAGTTGTATGCATCTGTTTATGTTTTGTTGATCTAGTATGATAGACCAGTGTTTAAGCTCAGAAACTTCTCAACAAAACGACTTACTTTTGGTAGATCCAAATCTTTATACGGTGAATCAGTTATTAAACCTTGTATAAAACGTGAAAAGAAATGGCGTTTCAGTATTCTAAGCCTTGTAATAAAAGGTAAAAAGGAATTACAGTTTCAATATTCCTGGCATATTATTTTGATTCTCATATCCTTTTAGACCAATTCGCACGCATGTTCATGCTAGCAGTAGTTGTACGTTTTAGTTATTGTTTCCTTGAATGAAGTGTTCTGCCTACCCCAATTTGTTTGGGACTAAAGGCGTTGTTGTTGTTGTTGTTGTTGTTGTTGTTGTTGTTGTTGTTGTTGTAATGAAGTGTTCTATAATGTTATCTAATTTTTTAAGCCCGACAGTAATACTTATCAAATTCCATGACAAATTGGCCAGTTTGCATAAATTCAAATATAGTGACAATCTTGTTTCACCTTTTTATTCTGTGAATGACATAAATTGGTGAAACTGTTCCTAGTTTTCTTTCTTTGATCAAGGATGGCAGACTATATTATTTCCTTTTAGATGTCTTTTGGCAAATGTAACTAAGTATGTTTTTCTGATAAATTGCATCCGCTTGTTTATCTGATTATAAAATGTTCAACTATTATTATTTGAGTTATGTGATTGTTTGCTAATCTTTCCTTTTTACTGTTGTCTCCCTCTAATTTTTTATTGTAGGGTGGTTATGACTATGTTCGTTGGGATGAATACCACAAGGAATTTCATAGCTATGAGATTGAACAAGAATATGTCAAGTATTGTGAAGAATTGTCCAAGAAACTTAAGGTACGCACCATAGATATGATAAAAGTTACCCAAATGTTGATTGTTTTTTGTACTAACAATCTTTTTTTTTGTCTCGCAATAGTGGATGGAAGCTTATGTGCTAAAAGAACAAACATCACTTATGGTAAGTATGAGTGAGATCTCTTATGCAAAACGCATGAGTAACATTATGTCACTATGTATACTTTAGCACCATTCATAATGCCTCTTTTTTTTTAACTTATGCCTCTCCTATTTTAGCGGGGAATGATTTTGACCAGAGGAACTTACCAAGCAATGAAGATCGCCACTGACTTCTCGAAGATACATGCGAACTTAGCCTTTTCTGGCTTCTATGTAGGGTCCCTTGTGCACTTTTTATTTCATTTAGGTGTTCTGTATTTAACAATTAGACTCTTAATTCAGGAGTGGTTCAAGAGCATGGCTTTTGATGTTACGAACTACAAAGAGTTCGATGTACTCTATTATGAGATTTGGCAGAGGTGCAATCAGGAGGTCAGTAATGTACCCTGGTCTTCTGAACAACTTAGCAATCATTGAATGGTGATATGTGTTTTGATGCTTTGTAATGCATTTTCTTTTTCTCCCCTTGAACAATTCTCAGAAGAAATTCAGAGATGCTTTGGATGAGGTGTATGAACTTAACAGGTTCCCATTGAGCCAAAACAGAATGAGATGTGCACTGGAGAATGACACATTCTGCTCGGAATTCGAAGAGGAGGTAACTTGTTTTCCTTATTCAGATGTTTTCCAAATTCACATGGTATTCATGGTTATAGATCTTTATAACTTATCTTTTTCATACTTCTCATTTTCAGTTTCTTGGTTTCACAGCTTGCCTCAAGGAAGTAAGTTCTGTTCTGTGTGTCTCCCACTCTTATGCCATGTTTGGATGCAAAGTATTTTTAGAGTATTTTCTGAATACCATGGTTTCTGAAAAAACTATAGTTGTACATACTTTTCGGTGTTTGGAGTAGTAAATACCATACTTTTACAAACTGCAGTATTCCCAATACTATGATATTTTTGGAGTATTAAAAAAATCTACTCCTGCCCTCTTTTTTCTTAAAGAGAGAAACAATTGCATGGGTTGTTTTAGTTAGTCTGGCTGCTCTGATTTTACGTCTACTAGGTTGCGCACCATCTTGACGCAAGTCAGCTACTAATGCATGTTAGTTTATATACAACACATGTTGCTCTGAATCAGTGTCACATAGAGGATATAGAAGTATAGATCCTATACGTTAGTTTATATATGGAGCCAATTAACCAAACAGTTGTCTTCAACGTGCATGTGCATGCCCAAAAACTAGTTTGATTTTTTTATGATAGCTATGGAATGCAAAATAAGAAGAGTAAATACTGCTCGCCACACACTTCATTGTATCTGCACACTTTTTCCTACCTACAAGTCATAGTACTTTGATTTTCAAATAGTGTAGGTTTTTTAAGTAGTACTCAGCATCTAAACAGAGGCTAGATTGAAACTATTGGAATGTTGTTCTTGTGTCTGATGCTCTACCTGACCATAGTTTGCAGAGGACAAAAGCAAGATCACTGAGGATAAAGCCCTGGAGTTGATTGCAGAGGCACTTAGAAAGGAGGTACTTTATTATAAAACTGCATCCGCATGCCTTTTTCAAGTTTCAACTATATAGTTTACTTAAGTGAAGTTCCTTTTCTTTCAGACGCCGAAACCAAAGTTCTATGAGGATTATTGTAGGAAGAAGATAGATATTGCTCAAGCTATTGGAATAATTCCCAGCGTACCGGCTTAACTGTTGATCTTCCTGATTCACACCATTTCATTTATCAAGTTAGATATGCAGCCCAACTGCCACTATTAGACAGTACGGAGTATATACTAAGTAAATGGCACGTGCCATGCACATGTAGAATTCAGGGAATGTAACTTAAAAAGTTGGATATTTTTCATGCTCCCTTTTTCTTGGTGATTACTCTTCATCTGATGACCATCGACTGTACAGAAACGCTAGAAGAGTGTTTAGCTTCTGTTGGGTACTTAAGCCACTACGCGAGCATGGTGATCAAAAGCTCCTCCAGTCTAAGGACTTAGTCTTTAATCCAACTGCAATGGCAACTCACAGGACCATTCATTACCACCCACATGACTCCTGTAACGTTGAAATTTTGGCTGGCTTTTGAAAGGGCTTCTTGTTCCCATTTGAATTAATCTTGTATTATTCACATCACATACTAACTTATTTTGCTGTTATAGACATACCTTGTTAAAAATAAGAGGTTACAAATTATCACAGAAATATCTACAAGGAGTTGTTGTAATTGCTTTACTAGTCGAGAACATACATATAAAAGTATGATTATACTAGATCATCATGGAACATGTTGCTGCAGCTGTCAATTTTGACGATAAATGTTTGAAATTTACACAAATATATGGAAGTATGCTGTTCGAAAGTTAAATTTTCATGAAGATATTTATTGTTATTTACACAAACATAGGAAGGTATCCAACATAAAATTACGTTGATTTTTATCGAGTTATATATAAACTAATCAGCAAAAAATAAATATGTTTAATCTCTACTAAATCAGACACAAGTCCATTCTAGCAAAGTCACCCTTCTAAGATCCAAATTCGACTGTTGATCAAATGTGTTAACATGTGTTAATTATGAGGTAAATCATGTTGATTAAATATGTTAACATGTGTTAATTACGGGGTAAATCTCCCTTGTTAACCGTCAGGCAGTTCGCACTAATGCTAGCCCTCGCATTCCTTTGGCTGCGTCCCCTCAACTTGTATATAAGCATAATCTACATCTACATCTACACTATTATTAAAAGAGTAAACATGTGTTTCTCTAAAGAGACATCACAAAGCGTACATGGGATTAGCAGAACCTTCAGATCTAATTGATTAAGTGAAATCTAAGAGCCCATAATGTTCCGGTGGTCTATCAGTCAATCGAACGGTTCAGATTGGATGTTCTGCAGGCAGACCATCCTCACGAACCTTTTATTTAGGAAAAAGTTCTAACTGATTACTCCCCTGGTTCCGTTTAGTGTGGGTTTTTTTTGCCAAATATAATCCATGGTCTGCACGATGAGACATTTCAACGATTCTTTCCAACTATGCTCCTCTACCTCCGCTTCCGTTGTAATTCCGGCACTAATTACTCCAGATCGCACGCCTCCTCCTCCTATCTTTTCACCTTTCATCTTTGTCCACCTCTTCTCCTGCCCGTCAAGCGCATGGCCATGGAAGATATCCACTTGTGGGAACTGGGAAGACGGTAGCTTGCTTGCGGAGGACGGCATCCACCCGAACGGCGGCGTCCACCCGCACAGCGGCGTTCCTGCGGAAGGCGGCATCCAACAAGGCAATGGCGGCATTCCCGCGGAAGGCGGCGTCCACCCGCACAGCGGCGTTCCCGCGGAAGGCGGCATCCAGCAGGGCGATTTTTTTTGAAACTATGATGATTTTTGTAGCAAATTCGGAAACTATACGCCCTAATGCATAAAAATTAAAAGTATCACCCTGTCGGCCTCCTGTTGGCCGAAGAGGGACTTTTCGGCCAACCGTTGGACGAAGAGGGTCTTTTCGGCCAACCGTTGGCCAAAGAGGACTTCTCGGCCAACCGTTGGCCAAAAAGTCCCTCTTCGGCCAAAAGTAGGCCGAAAAGTGGTCTTCGGCCAACACCTGCTCTCCTGTTTTAGAAAATTCATATCAATTAGGATTTTTAATATTTTAATTTTATTCTTTTTGCATTAGATTAGAAATTTTTTGAAGTTATTGTAAATATCAAGTTTGACTAGATTTGAAAATTTGAATTTGAATTTTCATGAATTTTCTCAAATCACTAGATTGCCTATAATTTGAGCTATGTGTATTTTTTAGATGATTCTTTTTTGGTACTGGTTCTTTGTGACTTTGTTTATCAGTAGTAATTAATTGGCAAATTTTAGGATTATTTAAAATTAGGTTTTTATGAAAACAGTTCTGTTTTAGTGTTTTATAGGTTTTGGGCTATTTCTTTTAATTTTAATTACTCTAAATTGTTTTCTTTTGCTTTTTCTAAACATATTCTTTTAGTTTCTGTTAATTTATCAGTAGCTATTTTTTTGTATTTTATTTCTTTTATCCTACTAGAAAACTTTGAGCTAGATAGGAGTTTATATTTAAAAGTGCCTTATAAATCCTGTACAAACATTGCCCTTTTATACATGAAAAAACTATACTTTCCCGCAATCTTTTTCCCTCCATTTTCTTTCCCTCCATTTTCTTTCCCGCCATTTTCTCTGCTGTCATTTTCTTTCCCGCCGTTCTCTCCCGCCACACTAAGGAGGCCAGTGTAGTCTCGTCAAGATGTATCTACTGTTAACTTAACAGAAACTAAAAGAATATGTCAAAAAAAACTAAAGAAAACAATTCAAAGCAATTAAAATTAAAAGAATATGTAAAAAAAACTAAAGAAAACAATTCAAAGAAATAAAATACAAAAAATACTACAAATAAAATATCTACTATTAACTTAACAGAAACTAAAAGAATATGTCAAAAAAACTAAAGAAAACAATTCAAAGCAATTAAAATTAAAATAAATAGCTCAAATTAAAGGAATCATCTAAAAAATACTCCTAGCTCAAATTATAGGCAATCTAGTGATTTGAGCAAGTTCATGAAAATTCAAATTCAAAGTTTCAAATCTAGTCAAACTTGATATCTACAGAAACTTCATAAAATTTCTAATCTAATGCAAAAAGAATGAAATTAAAATATTAAAAATCCTAATAGATATGAATTTTTTAAAACAAGAGAGCAGGTGTTGGCCGAAGACCACTTTTTGGCCTAGTGGTGGCTGAAGAGGGACTTTTTGGTCAACGGTTGGCCAAAAATCCTCTTTGGCCAATGGTTGGCCGAAAAGTCCTCTTCGGCCTACCATAGGCCGAAAAGTCACTCTTCGGCCAACAGGAGGCCGATGGGGTGATACTTTTGATTTTTATGCATTAGAGTGTATAGTTTCCTAATTTGCTATAAAAATCATCATAGTTTCAAAAAAAAATCCAGCAGGGTAATGGCGGCGTTCCCGCGGAAGGCGGCGTCCAGCAGGGCAACAGAGTCGTCCACCCGCATGACAGCGTGCCCGCGGGGGGCGGCGTCCACCAAGGCGACGACAAGGTCACAGACGGACGTCACGGCTTCGGCCATGCCGTTCGGAGGATTGCCGCCTCATGCAGCCCAACGATGGTAACTATGTGGCGCATATGAGCGGCCAACATGCCAGTGCTGACGATGGCCTTGCATGGCGCAGGTCGACATCCAGCACTCGCACGCCTTGTGGAGTCGCGGGCGTCTACGGACTCCTTCAGGTTCCCGCGGATGACGACCAGGGCGTCGTCACAGCTGTCCTGGAGGACGGTCGCCAAAAGCAGGCCGAGAATGGCGACGACGTGTCGCTCGCGGGCAACCAGCATGCAGGCGCTGATGATGGACACTGCATCGCGCAAGGCGACGACCACCACATAGGCATCCACACACTTGAGACACAGGCGCAGTCGCTCAGCACCGCATCCATCAGGGATTCAGGGGCTCCGTTTTCGCCATCTAATCATGGACCAGCGAGTAAGTGTAAAGAAGAGTGAGGAGAGAAGATCACAGTAAGGACAGGGTGTGCAAGGGATTTATAGCAATGTTCTTCTGTGTTATAGACACCGCACTAAATAAAATTTCTGAAATAAACTTTATATAGTTTAAGAGGGAAAGGGTTCTGGAGAGGGTTCTTTCCTCCCTTCGTTCAAACCAGAGTTTAAGGACGATGAGTAAAACTGAAGCTCTAATAAATTGCGGATTAAGAATTGAGATCTAGAAAATGCATTGTTCATTTTCTTCATTGAAAAATTTGACACGCCACACATAAATAGAAAATACTAAGTTATAGCTAGATTTGTTCATGGAAATATTTTTGCTGAAGAGACAACGATATTTAGCTTCAGGCTGCGTCATCTTTTTGTTTTATACTCCCTCCGTTCTAAAATAGATGACCCAACTTTGTACTAACTTTGAACGGAGGGAGTAGTTGTTTAAACTTTGTGGCGCTGCTGCTCTTGTTGGCCTTCTTTAGGTTGATGTACTCTCCCCTTCTCAATATGTTTACATCAATTCTCATGCGTGTTCCCGGAAAAAAGAAATTAGTGTTTGCTGAATTGGAGCATTGCATTTTTAAGTAAGTTTTCAACCATTATTATTTTTGCATAAATTACTTATCTATACGCAAACGATTTCTCTGATTTTAGTAGTTTTGCAGGACATCAGAGAGCAGATAACACATTGGCCACATCTCCAGTAAATGTGGCAATCATACTAAATCATAAAAGGTTGGAGACTTTTGGATATTGAAAGAATCATACTTTTTGAAGTAATATGAGTATTGATTAACTCATTTTTTGCGTTTCTAGGCTGCCTTGATTTTTCTAATATCTATTTTGCCGTTTCTCTTGGCAGGAAGTATCAATGCAATGCTTAAGAAGACTAGGACTCTGAAAATTGTAAGTGTGGGAGATTGTGGTTTCAAAGTTATTGATAAAGATGATTATGAATAAAATCATACTTATCTTAAGGTTATTAAAATACTTCATATGAAATTAAAATTTTCTTTTCTTCATTAACATATAGGACACGAAGCAGATTTGTGTGCTTGTATGGAGGGAATATTCATTGCCATTCAGAGATCAGAGTTGCCTATTTGTGTGAAACTAGACACGCTATCAGCAGTGAACGTGCTCAAGGAGAAGGATCTGGACAGAGCAATGTTTGCATCATTGATTGCTGAGATCAAACGTCTTTTGTCTCTTCGTTTTGGTTCCGGCTTGCCACAGATAGTAAAGCAGATTGTGATGATGATGCTATTTGAGTAATGCAAGATTTTACCCCTAAAAAAGAGACATATAGGACAAGATGTTCTCAACACGCATGCTGATACTACCATTAGTTTGACATTCCATACCTTGTAAGCTCCCAGGCAATTCGTTAACCATGTTTGGATCCCTGGTCACTACTAGGGAAAAGCCTAGCAGCAGCGCGGGTTTTAGGACTATCAGTAGCGCGGGCAGGAGCGCTACTGATACGGCGCTATAACCTAAGGTTAGCAGTAGCGTTGGTTAACCCACGCTACTGCTACACCGACTTAGTAGTAGCGCTTTCTTGACGCGGCGCTACTGGTAATTACTAGTAGCGCTTCTTCCAGCCTGCGCTATTCCTATTATTCCGTATTTTTTTTATTTCATGTTGTATTCATACACCTCTATACAAGTTTTCATACAGCAGCAAGTTAGAGATTGTTTTTACATCATAATGAGTTATTACATCGTTGGGTGAAAGAACCGTGGACTAGTTTCAAGTGGATGGACATCCACTTGAAACTAATCCGCGGTTCTTTCACGCAATGATATAATAAATATCACCATCATCATCATCATCATCATCATCATCATCATCATCATCATCATCATCATCATATCATTAACAACTTATCATTATAATACATCATTGTCATATAACACCTCCTCATGATCATCGTTTTCATCGATGAGACATCACATAGCAAGTTGGTCACTAGTCATAATCACAACTACTCCTCATCATCAACTCCTCATAGGACCTACTACATTCTCTTAGGACCTACTATATTCTCTAAGGTAAAATAGCAAAAAACAAGATAGCCCCTGGCTCTCCATTATGGAGAATGCAGATTATCCTGTCTCCAATTCTTGCCTTTCGCTTAATGTTGCTTCCAAGAACCTCCTTACGAATGTCCAAACATTTTTTCCACTCTTTGATTAGCATGTGTTCACTGGTTTCAGAAATCCGATATGCACAGGTGAGATCCGTAGGATGACCTGGCTGTATGTTCAGAACTCAATCCATCGGAATTTTCTGTTGAAAAACATAGTAATAACTTCGTAGTTAGCAATGATGTACTAGTTTTAGAAGTATACAAAAGATGCACGGATGTCATAATAGTAAAAAATCTTACCAGGGTATCTCCATAGAAGTTATCGTGGTTCAACACGTGCACTAGTGGCACGTATTCACCATAATTTGGAGGAGTTCGATAATAGGTATTGTAATTCTCAAAGAAAGTACAAAATGCGATCAGATGATTTTTCTCCTTATAAGTTAATTCGAAGCCATCGGTGTAGTGGGTTTTGTCTACCATCTTCTACACATTCTTTGAAGAATGAAAATAAGCTGTCAATGGAAATAAGTTGTCAACTATTTTGAAATAAACAATATAAATTAGTTAATAACTATGTTTGAGAAACTCACATAGCGGTAGAATCGGAAGCGTATCAACAAGGACCCAAATGTCCATATTGTTTTACTCGATGTCAGGATCACCAAGATCCATGGTGACAATCATACCCTCATAAAAACCATACATTTTGCAAAGTGCTTCCCAATTTTGGCAACCAAAATGGGTTACGCTCTGAGAATTGTACATATTTACTTCAAAATCCATATCATGATGGGTCCTTAGATGTATTTTCTTTGTTTCAAAATTTTCATGGTCTTCAAAACCCATCCTCTCCAAGAAAATAGCGTCTTGCATGGCATGGGATAAGCTAGTCGAATTGTAAAAGATGAAAATTACACGTTGAAATAGTTGAAGTCGTGCTTAATTACGAAAAAAACACTTGTCGTCGTTGCGTACCGTTTCAACGTCGAAGGTCTCCTCGAGCTTAATGCTGAAGCGCCGATCATCGTCCAGGTGAGGGCACCTGTCTCACAGACCTCGATCGTCGTGGCTCCAGCTGCACTCCCCCGGGAGACTTTCGTCACCCGAGTACGACATTTCCTACGTTCATAATTCAAAGATTAAACTTGTATAATTAAATATATGTACTAAAAACCCTAAATTAGATCATTATTTTTCGAGAAAATCCAGGCCACTCGATATTTCCTACATATTCTAGCACAAGTCATGCCAGAATTCATGGAAAAATCCGGCATGACCTTTGCTAAAAAGGACATATTGAGTGCCTGAAATTTGCCGGAACGGAAATTAATCAACACTCTGGCAAAACATAGGCCACTTGGAGGTGTAACCTAAACATGACGGGCCACTTGGGCAACCACATATCCTATTTGAGCAACACAGGATATACATGTTTTTATCTACGTCATATATATCTTATAGGACTTATATTGACATGCAGATTTGGCTGGTCTCACCTCGAGGTCGGAGGGGGTCGGTGACGGGGACGACGGCGGGGATGATGGAGGGGCTCCTTGATTTCTGCAAAAGCAAAAACCCTATAAGTTATCACTAAATACATCCCGAATAATTGCTTAAACTAAAAAAATAACAACAAATATGACATGTTCAACTAGTTCTATTAATTCAACTAGTTCTTACTAAATATAAACTTACTATAAATAGAAAACAACTAGGTTCTTTCTAAAAATAAAGTAGTTCAACTAGTTATATTAATTTTCTTACTAAAAATACATTATTTATATTAATTCAACTAGTTCAACTAGTTTATTAATTTACTTACTAAACTTGTTCAACTAAAACTAAACGAGTTCAACTAGTTTATTAATTTACCTACTAATTATTTTAAACACTTACTAAATAAACTAGTTCTATTAAGGACTTACTATAAATAAACTAGTTCTATTAAGCACTTACTAAATAAACCAGCTCTATTAATCACTTAATATAAATAAACTAGTTATATTAATCACTTACTAAATAAATTATTTCTATTAAACACTTGCTAAAAATTCTACTACGCTAGTTCTATCCTAAATTTTCTTACTTCTATTTTATTCAAAACACCTAAAATAGTCAAAAAAATTATTCTATTAAAAAACCTACATTCTACAATGTCTACATTCTAAAATCTACATTTAAATTACCTATAGTTTGCAAGAACAGAGACAAGGGAGGGAGGGAGGTGAAGGAAATATGCCCTAGAGGCAATAATAATGTTATTATTTTATTTCCTTATATCATGATAAATGTTTATAATTCATGCTAGAATTGTATTATCCGGAAACATAATACTTGTGTGAATACATAGACAAACCAAACGTCACTAGTATGCCTGTACTTGACTAGCTCGTTAATCGAAGATGGTTATGTTTCCTAACCATGGACAAAGAGTTGTTATTTGATTAACGGGATCACATCATTGGATGAATGATCTGATTGACATGACCCATTCCATTAGCTTAGCACCCGATCGTTTAGTATGTTGCTATTGCTTTCTTCATGACTTATACATGTTCCTATGACTATGAGATTATGCAACTCCCGTTTATCGGAGGAACACTTTGTGTGCTACCAAACGTCACAACGTAACTGGGTGTTTATAAAGGTGCTCTACAGGTGTCTCCAAAGGTGAATGTTGGGTTGGCGTATTTCGAGATTAGGATTTGTCACTCCAATTGTCGGAGAGGTATCTCTGCTCCCTCTCGGTAATGCGCATCACATAAGCCTTGCAAGCATTACAACTAATGAGTTAGTTGCAAGATGATGTATTACGAAACGAGTAAAGAGACTTGCCGGTAACGAGATTGAACTAGGTATTGAGATACCGACGATCGAATCTCGGGCAAGTAACATACCGATGACAAAGGGAACAACGTATGTTGTTATGCGGTCTGACCGATAAAGATCTTCGTAGAATATGTAGGAGCCAATATGAGCATCCAGGTTCCGCTATTGGTTATTGACCGGAGACGTGTCTCGGTCATGTCTACATTGTTCTCGAACCCGTAGGGTCCGCACGCTTAAGGTTTCGATGACAGTTATATTATGAGTTTATGAGTTTTGATGTACCGAAGTTAGTTCGGAGTCCCGGATGTGATCACGGACATGACGAGGAGTCTCGAAATGGTCGAGACATAAAGATTCATATATTGGACGGCTATATTCGGACACCGGAAGTGTTCCGGGTGATTTCGGAGAAAACCGGAGAGCCGGAGGGTTACCGGAACCCCCCCGGGAGATGTAATGGGCCATATGGGCCTTGGTGGAGAGAGAGAGGGGCGGCCAAAGGTGGGCCGCGCGCCTCCTCCCCCCTGGTCCGAATTGGACTAGGAGAGGGGGGGCGGCGCCCCCTTTCCTTCTCCCTCCCCACTTCTTTCCCCCTCCTAGTAGGAGTCCTACTCCTACTAGGAGGAGGACTCCTCCTTGGCGCGCCATAGGGGCCGGCCGGCTTCCTCCCCTTGATCCTTTATATACGGGGGCAGGGGGCACCCCTAGACACACAAGTTGATCCGCGTGATCATATTCTTAGCCATGTGCGGTGCCTCCTTCCACCATAATCCTCGATAATATTGTAGCGGTGCTTAGGCGAAGCCCTGCGACGGTAGTACATCAAGATCGTCACGACGCCGTCGTGCTGACGGAACTCTTCCCTGACACTTTGCTGGATCGGAGTCCGGGGATCGTCATCGAGCTGAACGTGTGCTAGAACTCGGAGGTGCCGTAGTTTCGGTGCTTGATCGGCCGGGCCGTGAAGACGTACGACTACATCAACCGCGTTGTCATAACGCTTCCGCTGTCGGTCTACAAGGGTACGTAGATCACACTCGTCCCTCGTTGCTTTGCATCACCATGATCTTGCGTGTGCGTAGGAAATTTTTTGAAATTACTATGTTCCCCAACAGTGGTATCAGAGCCAGGTTTTATGTGTTGATGTTATATGCACGAGTAGAACACAAGTGAGTTTTGGGCAATATAAGTCATACTGCTTACCAGCATGTCATACTTTGGTTCGGCGGTATTGTTGGACGAAGCGGCCCGGACCGACATTACGCGTACGCTTACGCGAGACCGGTTCTCCCGACGTGCTTTGCTCAAAGGTGGCTAGCGGGTGACAGTTTCTCCAACTTTAGTTGAACCGAGTGTGGCTACGCCCGGTCCTTGTGAAGGTTAAAACAGCACCAACTTGACAAACTATCGTTGTGGTTTTGATGCGTAGGTAAGATTGGTTCTTGCTTAAGCCCGTAGCAGCCACGTAAAACTTGCAACAACAAAGTAGAGGACGTCTAACTTGTTTTTGCAGGGCATGGTCAAGACATGATGCTAAATTTTATTGTATGAGATGATCATGTTTTGTAACCAAGTTATCGGCAACTGGCAGGAGCCATATGGTTGTCGCTTTATTGTATGCAATGCAATTGCACTGTAATGCTTTACTTTATCACTAAACGGCAGCGATAGTCGTGGAAGCATAAGATTGGCGAGATGACAAAGATGCTACGATGGTGATCAAGGTGTCGCGCCGGTGACGATGGTGATCACGACGGTGCTTCAAAGATGGAGATCACAAGCACAAGATGATGATGGCCATATCATATCACTTATTGATTGCATGTGATGTTTATCTTTTATGCATCTTATCTTGCTTCGATTGACGGTAGCAGTTTAAGATGATCTCTCACTAATTATCAAGAAGTGTTCTCCCTGAGTATGCACCGTTGCGAAAGTTCTTCGTGCTGAGACACCACGTGATGACCGGGTGTGATAGGCTCTATGTTCAAATACAACGGGTGCAAAACAGTTGCACACGCAGAATACTCAGGTTATACTTGACGAGCCAAGCATATACATATATGGCCTCGGAACACAGAGACCGAAAGGTCGAGCGTGAATCATATAGTAGATATGATCAACATAGCGATGTTCACCAATGGAACTACTCCATCTCACGTGATGATCGGACATGGTTTAGTTGATTTGGATCACGTAATCACTTAGAGGATTAGAGGGATGTCTATCTAAGTGGGAGTTCTTAAGTAATATGATTAATTGAACCTAAATTTATCATGAACTTAGTACCTGCTAGTATCTTGCTTGTTTATGTTTGATTGTAGATAGATGGCCCGTGCTGTTGTTCCATTGAATTTTAATGCGTTCCTTGAGAAAGCAAAGTTGAAAGATGATGGTAGCAATTACACGGACTGGGTCCGTAACTTGAGGATTATCCTCATTGCTGCACAGAAGAATTACATCCTGGAAGCACCGCTGGGTGCCAAGCCTGCTGCTGGAGCAACACCAGATGTTATGAACGTCTGGCAGAGCAAAGCTGATGACTACTCGATAGTTCAGTGTGCCATGCTTTACGGCTTAGAATCGGGACTTCAACGATGTTTTGAACGTCATGGAGCATATGAGATGTTCCAGGAGTTGAAGTTAATATTTCAAGCAAATGCCCGGATTGAGAGATATGAAGTCTCCAATAAGTTCTATAGCTGCAAGATGGAGGAGAACAGTTCTGTCAATGAGCATATACTCAAAATGTCTAGGTATAATAATCACTTGATTCAATTGGGAGTTAATCTTCCAGATGACTGCGTCATTGACAGAATTCTCCAATCACTACCACCAAGCCACAAGAGCTTCGTGATGAACTATAATATGCAAGGGATGAATAAGACTATTCCCGAGCTCTTCGCAATGCTGAAAGCTGCGGAGGTAGAAATCAAGAAGGAGCATCAAGTGTTGATGGTTAACAAGACCACTAGTTTCAAGAAAAAGGGCAAAGGGAAGAAGAAGGGGAACTTCAATAAGAACAGCAAGCAAGTTGCTACTCAAGAGAAGAAACCCAAACCTGGACCTAAGCCTGAAACTGAGTGCTTCTACTGCAAGCAGACTGGTCACTGGAAGCGGAACTGCCCCAAGTATTTGGCGGATCAGAAGGATGGCAAGGTGAACAAAGGTATATGTGATATACATGTTATTGATGTGTACCTTACTAATGCTTGCAGTAGCACCTGGGTATTTGATACTGGTTCTGTTGCTAATATTTGCAACTCGAAACAGGGACTACGGATTAAGCGAAGATTGGCTAAGGACGAGGTGACGATGCGCGTGGGAAATGGTTCCAAAGTCGATGTGATCGCAGTCGGCACGCTACCTCTACATCTACCTTCGGGATTAGTATTAGACCTAAATAATTGTTATTTGGTGCCAGCGTTAAGAATGAACATTATATCTGGATCTTGTTTGATGCGAGACGGTTATTCATTTAAATCAGAGAATAATAGTTGTTCTATTTATATGAGTAATATCTTTTATGGTCATGCACCCTTAAAGAGTGGTCTATTCTTATTAAATCTCGATAGTAGTGACACACATATTCATAGTGTTGAAGCCAAAAGATGCAGAGTTGATAATGATAGTGCAACTTATTTGTGGCACTGCCGTTTGGGTCATATCGGTGTAAAGCGCATGAAGAAACTCCATACCGATGGGCTTTTGGAACCACTTGATTATGAATCACTTGGTACTTGCAAACCGTGACTTATGGGTAAGATGACAAAAACACCGTTCTCCGGTACTATGGAGAGAGCAACCGATTTGTTGGAAATCATACATACAGATGTATGTGGTCTGATGAATGTTGAGGCTCGTGGCGGATATCGTTATTTTCTCACCTTCACAGATGACTTAAGCAGATATGGGTATATCTACTTAATGAAACATAAGTCTGAAACGTTTGAAAAGTTCAAAGAATTTCAGAGTGAAGTTGAAAATCATCGTAACAAGAAAATAAAATTCCTACGATCTGATCATGGAGGAGAATATTTGAGTTACGAGTTTGGTGTACATTTGAAACAATGTGGAATAGTTTCGCAACTCACGCCACCCGGAACACCACATCGTAATGGTGTGTCCGAACGTCGTAATCGTACTTTACTAGATATGGTGCGATCTATGATGTCTCTTACTGATTTACCGCTATCGTTTTGGGGATATGCTCTAGAGATGGCTACATTCACGTTAAATAGGGCACCATCAAAATCCGTTGAGACGACGCCTTATGAACTGTGGTTTGGCAAGAAACCAAAGTTGTCGTTTCTGAAAGTTTGGGGCTGCGATGCTTATGTGAAAAAGCTTCAACCTGATAAGCTCAAACCCAAATCGGAGAAATGTGTCTTCATAGGATATCCAAAGGAAACTATTGGATACACCTTCTATCAAAGATCCGAAGGCAAGACTTTTGTTGCTAAATTCGGAAACTTTCTGAAGAAGAAGTTTCTCTCGAAAGAAGTGAGTGGGAGGAAAGTAGAACTTGACGAGGTAACTGTACCTGTTCCCTTATTGGAAAGTAGTACATCACAGAAACCTGTTTCTGTGACACCTACACCAGTTAGTGAGGAAGCTAATGATAATGATCATGAAACTTCAGAACAAGATACTACTAAACCTCGTAGATCAACCAGAGTAAGATCCGCGCCAGAGTGGTGCGGTAATCTTGTTCTGGGAGTCATGCTACTAGATCATGATGAACCTACAAACTATGAAGAAGCGATGGTGAGCCCAGATTCCGCAAAATGGCTTGAAGCCATGAAATCTGAGATGGGATCCATGTATGAGAACAAAGTATGGACTTTGGTTGACTTGCCCAATGATCGGCAAGCAATTGAGAATAAATGGATCTTCAAGAAGAAGACTGACGCTGACGGTAATATTACTGTCTACAAAGCTCGACTTGTCGCAAAAGGTTTTCGGCAAGTTCAAGGGATTGACTACGATGAGACCTTCTCACCCGTAGCAATGCTTAAGTCTGTCGAAATCATGTTAGCAATTGCCGCATTTTATGATTATGAAATTTGGCAAATGGATGTCAAAACTGCATTCCTGAATGGATTTCTGCAAGAAGAGTTGTATATGATGCAGCCGGAAGGTTTTGTCGATCCAAAGGAAGCTAACAAAGTGTGCAAGCTCCAGCGATCCATTTATGGACTGGTGCAAGCCTCTCGGAGTTGGAATAAGCGCTTTGATAGTGTGATCAAAGCATTTGGTTTTATACAGACTTTTGGAGAAGCCTGTATTTACAAGAAAGTGAGTGGGAGCTCTGTAGCATTTCTGATATTATATGTAGATGACATATTACTAATCGGAAATGATATAGAATTTCTGGATAGCATAAAAGGATACTTGAACAAAAGTTTTTCAATGAAAGACCTCGGTGAAGCTGCCTACATATTGGGCATCAAGATCTATAGAGACAGATCGAGACGCTTAATTGGACTTTCACAAAGCACATACCTTGACAAAGTTTTGAAAAAGTTCAAAATGGATCAAGCAAAGAAAGGATTCTTGCCTGTGTTACAAGGTGTGAAATTGAGTAAGACTCAAAGTCCGACCAATGCAGAAGATAGAGAGAAAATGAAAGATGTTCCCTATGCTTCAACCATAGGCTCTATCATGTATGCAATGCTGTGTACCAGACCTGATGTGTGTCTTGCTATAAGTCTAGCAGGGAGGTACCAAAGTAATCCAGGAGTGGATCACTGGACAGTGGTCAAGAACATCCTGAAATACCTGAAAAGGACTAAGGATATGTTTCCCATATATGGAGGTGACAAAGAGCTCATCGTAAATGGTTACGTTGATGCAAGCTTTAACACTGATCCGGACGATTCTAAATCGCAAACCGGATACGTGTTTACATTAAACGGTGGAACTATTAGTTGGTGCAGTTCTAAACAAAGCATTGTGGCGGGATCTACATGTGAAGCAGAGTACATAGCTGCTTCGGAAGCAGCAAACGAAGGAGTCTGGATGAAGGAGTTCATATCCGATCTAGGTGTCATACCTAGTGCATCGGGTCTAATGAAAATCTTTTGTGACAATACTGGTGCAATTGCCTTAGCAAAGGAATCCAGATTTCACAAGAGAACCAAGCACATCAAGAGACGCTTCAATTCCATCCGGGATCTAGTCCAGGTGGGAGACATAGAGATTTGCAAGATACATACGGATCTGAATATAGCAGACCCGTTGACTAAGCCTCTTCCACGAGCAAAACATGATCAGCACCAAAGCTCCATGGGTGTTAGAATCATTACTGTGTAATCTAGATTATTGACTCTAGTGCAAGTGGGAGACTGAAGGAAATATGCCCTAGAGGCAATAATAATGTTATTATTTTATTTCCTTATATCATGATAAATGTTTATTATTCATGCTAGAATTGTATTATCCGGAAACATAATACTTGTTTGAATACATAGACAAACCAAACGTCACTAGTATGCCTCTACTTGACTAGCTCGTTAATCAAAGATGGTTATGTTTCCTAACCATTAACATGTGTTGTCATTTGATTAATGGGATCACATCATTAGGAGAAAGATGTGATTGACATGACCCATTCCATTAGCTTAGCACCCGATCGTTTAGTATGTTGCTATTGCTTTCTTCATGACTTATACATGTTCCTATGACTATGAGATTATGCAACTCCCGTTTACCGGAGGAACACTTTGTGTGCTACCAAACGTCACAACGTAACTAGGTGATTATAAAGGGGCTCTACAGGTGTCTCCAAAGGTGAATGTTGGGTTGGCATATTTCGAGATTAGGATTTGTCACTCCGATTGTCGGAGAGGTATCTCTGCTCCCTCTCGGTAATGCACATCACATAAGCCTTGCAAGCATTACAACTAATGAGTTAGTTGCAAGATGATGTATTACGAAACGAGTAAAGAGACTTGCCGGTAACGAGATTGAACTAGGTATTGAGATACCGACGATCGAATCTCGGGCAAGTAACATACCGATGACAAAGGGAACAACGTATGTTGTTATGCGGTCTGACCGATAAAGATCTTCGTAGAATATGTAGGAGCCAATATGAGCATCCAGGTTCCGCTATTGGTTATTGACCGGAGACGTGTCTCGGTCATGTCTACATTGTTCTCGAACCCGTAGGGTCCGCACACTTAAGGTTTCGATGACAGTTATATTATGAGTTTATGAGTTTTGATGTACCGAAGTTAGTTCGGAGTCCCGGATGTGATCACGGACATGACGAGGAGTCTCGAAATGGTCGAGACATAAAGATTCATATATTGGACGGCTATATTCGGACACCGGAAGTGTTCCGGGTGATTTCGGAGAAAACCGGAGAGACGGAGGGTTACCGGAACCCCCCCGGGAGAAGTAATGGGCCATATGGGCCTTAGTGGAGATAGAGAGGGGCAGCCAAAGGTGGGCCGCGCACCTCCTCCCCCCTGGTCCGAATTGGACTAGGAGAGGGGGGGCGGCGCCCCCCTTTCCTTCTCCCCCCCACTTCTTTCCCCCTCCTAGTAGGAGTCCTACTGGAGGAGGACTCCTCCTTGGCGCGCCATAGGGGCCGGCCGGCTTCCTCCCCTTGATCCTTTATATACGGGGGCAGGGGGCACCCCTAGACACACAAGTTGATCCACGTGATCATATTCTTAGCCGTGTGCGGTGCCCCCTTCCACCATAATCCTCGATAATATTGTAGCGGTGCTTAGGCGAAGCCCTGCGACGGTAGTACATCAAGATCGTCACCACGCCGTCGTGCTGATGGAACTCTTCCCCGACACTTTGCTGGATCGGAGTCTGGGGATCGTCATCGAGCTGAACGTGTGCTAGAACTCGAAGGTGCCGTAGTTTCGGTGCTTGATCGGTCGAGCCGTGAAGATGTACGACTACATCAACCGCGTTGTCATAACGCTTCCGCTGTCGGTCTACAAGGGTACGTAGATCACACTCTTCCCTCGTTGCTATGCATCACCATGATATTGCGTGTGTGTACGAAATTTTTTGAAATTACTATGTTCCCCAACAGGAGGAGAGAGGAGGGGGAGGGGGTGTCCGGAGGAGGAGGGGGAGGGGCCGGCCGGAGGAGGAGGAGGGCGGGGCGGTGGGAGGAGGGCTGCCGGCGGAGGAGGAAGGAGGGAGGAGGGGGCAGCCGGAGGAGGAGGGAGGAGGGGCGGCTCGAGGCGGAGGGAGGAGGGCACGGTGGGAGGAGGGAAGGAGGGAGTACCTCGATGGAGGACGGACGATGGGTATCGGCACGGGCGAGAGTGACTGAGAGGGAGAGTGAGTGAGAGAGGGTCGGCCGCGTGGGGAGGATATATAAGGTAGGGTTAGTAGTAGTGCGTGTGCGAGAAAAGCGCTACAGCTAAGGAGAATAGCAGTAGCGCTGGGCGAGGATACGCGCTACTGCTAAGTTGGGCTAGCCATGTGCGCCCAGTTCAAACATAGCAGCAACGCTTTTTACTAGTACGCGCTACTGCTAAAGTTATAGCAGTAGCGTGGTTTATTTACAGGCGCTGCTACTAAGTAGCAGTAGCGCATGATTTGTCCAGCGCTACTGCTAAGATGCTGTGTATAAGGTTTTCCCTAGTAGTGGGTATTTACTTTCTGATCAAACGAATCAGTTATGTTTATGTTTATGTTGAAGCAACATTAATATGAAAAGGGAAAATGATGCAGAAACTCAACCTCATGACAATTGTACAAAAAACCTAGTTTGCAGGAACAAGTGATGCGATTGCCACAATACAACTGGCCAGGCAACTAGATAGGTGGTCAAGTCTAGAGAAAAATGGGTGAAGGTAAACAATTATTCTTTTCAATTCTTTTTTCACAAAATAATGACCAACCACGTGAGTGGTTGCAACCACAAAGGGTGTGTGTTACTTACTGTTGCTCTATACATCTAGAGATGAAGCAACGTGGCGAAAGCTGAAGTCAGAGCATAGGTGTGTTGTTAGGAAACTGATTGCACATGACATTGCAAACTATTTATTAATAGATTGTTGTTTCCACTAAAAGAAAAAAAGACATGAATGGTGTATTGTCCAATTTTTTGGGTGGTGGACGAGAGCGGGTTGTACTATTTTCATGCAATGATATCCTCATCATGCTGGAGTCGAAGCACCCCCCCGGTTTGGAGCAGTGAAATATGTATGAGGGGACCCACTATCTCAACGACAAAGAGAGGGGCAAACTATCACCGCCATTTTCCCCTTAGTTGGACAAGTTAGGAGGGAGTGAACCATGACTCTTTGATGATACATGTGTTGCACGTGCATGCTTACTAGTTATCAATGAAAAGATACATTGATTCACTTTACACCTGAGTGCGGCGTTTCAGTGCCCAGACTCATCTGCACCTGGTTAGAAAAAAATCACAAAAAAATCAAAAAAAAATCCAAATGTTTTTTCATGGTAGAAAATTCATCGCGCGGGGTCCGCTCCAATTTTTAGATTATTTGGACATCTGAGCAGCTCTCAGCAAAAAATACAAATCGGGTCAGAACAATGCATGAACAGTAGACATTTTTACAGACCTTGAATTTGTCTTTTTTTGCCTAGAGCTTCTCATATGTCCAAATGATTTAGAAATTGGAGCGGACCCCACGCATCAAATTATCTACCACACATAAAAAATTGGAATTTTTAAAAAATTTATAGTATTTGTTTTGATTTTTTCGTGAGGGTGGGTGCAGCCGAGCCTGAGCTCAGAAGTGGATTACCCAGCCGCTCTCTCGCGGGGCAATTTCATCGTTAAGGCTCTCCCGCGGGAACACGGAACCGGCGGCGGGCCATGCACGGCGAGTCTCTCGATACCCTCTTTAGTGGAATTCTTCACACGTATCAGAAAAAGATCATGGAGGAACAAGAAGAAAAAACATAGAAGGAGAACCCCATCAATTTGTAGTGATGCAAAAATAAAAAGGTACCATGTGTTCTTCAAATTTCCTTGCAGTGGATCAAGCGACAACTGCGGCAGCTTCCTCTCGCACCAGCCACCCCTACCTCCCCTTTCCCTGCTCTCACGCAAGGCGAAGAGGGAAGCGACCAAGCACTAGTAGAAAACAGGGCTTTGGTTCGGGCAGGGCAAGCCCATTAGTCCCGGTTCAGTCACGAACCAGGACCCATGGGGGCATTCGTCCCGGTTCGTTAGCCCATGGGTCCGGCCGGGGCCTCATGGGCATTGGTCCCGGTTCGTGGGGACCCATTTGTCCCGGTTCTAGGCACGAACCGGGACCAATGGGCCTCGCTCCTGGCCCACAACCATTGGTCCCGATTCCAGCCACGAACTGGGACAAATGAGTTGCCTATATATACCCCATCTCCTCGGCAGAGCACTCCATAGTGCTCTGTTTTTTCTGGCCGGCGAGGGGAGGGCATTTGGGTGCTGTAGCGCCCCGAGACCGATGTGCCAGGTGTCCTCCAGTTATTCGCTGTTGTTGCCTTGTCATTGCTTGCGTGTCATGCATTGCATATCATGTCATCATGTGCATTTCATTTGCATACATGTTCGTCTCATGCATCCGAGCATTTTCCCCGTTGTCCGTTTTGCAATCTGGCGCTCCTATGTCACCCGGTGTCCCTTTCTACCTCTTTTCGTGTGCGGGTGTTAAACGTTTTTGGATTGGACCAAGACTTGTCATGCGGCCTTGGTTTACTACCGGTAGACCGCCTGTCAAGTTTCGTGCCATTTGGACTTCGTTTGATACTCCAACGGTTAACCGAGGGACCGAAAAGGCCTCGTGTGTGTTGCAGCCCAACACCCCTCCAAAGTGGCCCGAAACCCACCTAAACCTCCTCCATCATCTCGGTCGTTCGATCATGATTGCGTGGCCGAAAACCGCACCTCATTTGGAGCTTCCTAGCTCCCTCTACCTATAAAAGAGCACCCCTCCCCGAAATTCCGGATTATTTCGCCCCTAACCCTAGATCCCTTCATCCTCGCGCCACCGGACAAACATCCCGCCAACGGACTGAAGGAAATATGCCCTAGAGGCAATAATAAAGTTATTATTTATTTCCTTATATCATGATAAATGTTTATTATTCATGCTAGAATTGTATTAACCGGAAACATAATACATGTGTGAATACATAGACAAACAGAGTGTCACTAGTATGCCTCTACTTGACTAGCTCGTTAATCAAAGATGGTTATGTTTCCTAACCATGGACAAAGAGTTGTTATTTGATTAACGGGATCACATCATTGGATGAATGATCTGATTGACATGACCCATTCCATTAGCTTAGCACCTGACCGTTTAGTATGTTGCTATTGCTTTCTTCATGACTTATACATGTTCCTATGACTATGAGATTATGCAACTCCCGTTTGCCAGAGGAACACTTTGTGTGCTACCAAACGTCACAACGTAACTGGGTGTTTATAAAGGTGCTCTACAGGTGTCTCCAAAGGTACATGTTGGGTTGGCGTATTTCGAGATTAGAATTTGTCACTCCGATTGTCGGAGAGGTATCTCTGGGCCCTCTCGGTAATGCACATCACATAAGCCTTGCAAGCATTGCAACTAATGAGTTAGTTGTGAGATGATGTATTACGGAACGAGTAAAGAGACTTGCCGGTAACGAGATTGAACTAGGTATTGAGATACCGACGATCGAATCTCAGGTAAGTAACATACCGATGACAAAGGGAACAACGTATGTTGTTATGCGGTCTGACCGATAAAGATCTTCATAGAATATGTGGGATCCAATATGAGCATCTAGGTTCCACTATTGGTTATTGAGCGGAGACGTGTCTTAGTCATGTCTACATTATTCTCGAACCCGTAGGGTCCGCACGCTTACGGTTTCGATGACAGTTGTGTTATGAGTTTATGCATTTTGATGTACCGAAGTTTGTTCGGAGTCCCAGATGTGATCACAGACATGACGAGGAGTCTCGAAATGGTCGAGACATAAAGATTGATATATTGGAAGCCTATATTTGGATATCG
Organism: Triticum urartu; assembly: GCF_056163025.1. Lineage (NCBI taxonomy): Eukaryota > Viridiplantae > Streptophyta > Magnoliopsida > Poales > Poaceae > Triticum > Triticum urartu. The sequence continues at coordinate 24,487,861 of NC_141873.1, forward strand.
GAAGTGTTCCGGGTGAAATCGGGATTTTACGGAGTACCGGGAGGTTACCGGAACCCCCCGGGAGGTATATGGGCCTTAATGGGCTTTAGTGGAAGAGAGGAGAGATGGCTAGGGTTGGGCCGCGGGCCCCCTAGTCCGAATAGGACAAGGAGAGGGGGGCGGCGCCCCCCCTTCCTTCTCTCTCTCCTCCTTCCCCCTCCCGAATCCTATTCCAACTAGGGAAAGGGGGGGAATCCTACTCCCGGTGGGAGTAGGACTCCTCCTGGCGCGCCCTCCTCCTGGCCGGCCGCACCCCCCCTTGATCCTTTATATACGGGGGCAAGGGGCACCCCAAGACACACAAGTTGATCCACGTGATCATATTCTTAGCCGTGTGCGGTACCCCCTTCCACCATAGTCCTCGATAATATTGTAGCGGTGCTTAGGCGAAGCCCTGCGACGGTAGTACATCAAGATCGTCACCACGCCGTCGTGCTGACGGAACTCTTCCCCGACACTCTGCTGGATCGGAGTCCGGGGATCGTCATCGAGCTGAACTTGTGCTAAAACTCGGAGGTGCCGTAGTTTCGGTGCTTGATCGGTCGGGCCGTGAAGACGTACGACTACATCAACCGTGTTGTGCTAACGCTTCCGCTGTCGGTCTACAAGGGTACGTAGATCACACTCTCCCATCTCGTTGCTATGCATCACCATGATCTTGCGTGTGCGTAGGAATTTTTTTGAAATTACTACGTTCCCCAACACGGACACGTCCGACTTCGCCGTCCGCCGCCACGTGGCGTTGTCTGATTCGCGCCGCCCGTGTGCCCACTTCGCCACGCCGCCGGACCCGCCCGAGGCCCATCGCCGGCCCACCTCTGGGCCGAACCGGGCCAGATCCCGCGTGCCGCCCGAGCCACCCCGCTACGGTCGCCGCACCACCGCCGCCGGCGAGCGCCGCCACCGGGCCTCTCCGTCTCCGGCGACCGTGCCACCGCCGGCGCACCCGCCTCGCTCCGCTTCGGAGAACCCCGCACTCGAGCCCGGCCTTCTTCGCGTCTCCTCACCCGCTCGCAGTGCGCCGCCGCTCGTCGTCGCCATCACCGACGACCTCCATCGCCAGAGCAGCCACCAGATCATGAACCGCCTACCTCCTGCACCGCCCCGCGCCCCTACCTCGCCACCCGTCGCCTCCGAGATGAGCTCCAGCTCGGATTCGGCGAGATCCGGTGGAGGAAGCCCCGGATCCGACCTCCCCGGCCTTCTCCGGCCAACTCCGGTGGAATTCCGGCGAGATCCGCCGCCCGTGTTGACTTTCCGCGAGGTCCAAAATTTCCCAAAGTCATTTTGTCCCACCAACTTTTAGGCATTTTCATCATGGCATAACTATGTATCCGTGGCTCCGATTTGCGCGTGTAGCATATCAAAATGTTTGTCTCAGAGAGTACATCATTTCATCTCATTGCATCATTTTCTTTTGAGCTCATCTTGATGCCTGAAATGCTGTTGGAAGAGGGCTATTTGAGATAATTGTCAGATCTGCTGCATCAAATAGCTATTTGTCATTTTTGCCATGATTAATGTGTGCATGATATGCTCCTGAGCTCTACATGTGTTTTGTTATCTGCCATGCCATCTTTACAGAGGTGCTTGCCATGTATTTTTGTGATATTTGTGGTTACTAGCACACGCTTGCAAAGTAGCGTAATCGGTAATGCTGATTTCAGGGACTTAGAATTTCTCTAAGTCCTTGTCCTGATTTTGTCGGTATGCCATATGTTCATGTTGTTTCCTAGTGATCCGTGCCTCTTTTGAGGATGATCAGTAAGGATGATTTGTTAACATTGTGGTGCTATATCCATCCTTGTCTTTTTTTGCATTTATGGAGCACCGTAGCTTGAGTCAATCGAGCTCTACTTTTGCTATATCGTGAATCCTGGCAGATTGTTGACTTGTTAGCAATTTTGCCGAGCATGTTGTTATTGATCCGTGCATGCTATGTTGTTTTTCTTGCCATGTCTAGATTCTATGGTATGTATTCTTGATGGGTGTATGCTTAGTTTGTCATGCCATGCTCTGTAGTGAGTGCGTCGAGGTCGTAAACATGCCTACTCGTTAACAGATTTGCATGCTTAAGTTTTTCACTAAGTCTGTAATCTGTTTATGTTTTTGCCATGTTCACATGCTTGCAATTGTATTTTCTGTCCCCTTTTGGCTCAAGGTCACTAAGGGACTTTTGTTAAGTGCTTTGAGTAGCTTCATGCCATGCTTTTATTTTCCATGCTTAGTTCCTGTAGCATATAGTTTTCATGCTCCAAAATATGCTTCCTGATGATAAATTCTAGACTTGTGTTAATTTCACTAAGTCTGAAACCTGTTATCATTTGCATTTTTGCCATGCTTGTTTGAACCTGTTAATGGATGAATTAGTCGTAGCTCAGTGTTCATCTTTTGTCAAGCATCATGAGTGGATCCCTGCCATGTATTTTTTTGTCATGTTTGAGTGCTGTAGCATATTTATCTTGTTGCATTTATATGGCTACTTGCTGTTTATCGCAGACCGGTGCCATATTTGTTTTGCTTGCCATTTCCAAACCGTGCATCCGATTCCGGTGAACTTTATATCGATTTCAACTGAAATCCCCTCACATTTCCAGTGGCACTCTTGGATTTCCAAGTCGAGGCCAGGTTTAATCATTCCTTTGCACATCATGCATATGTATCACATACCCCATCCCGCAGATCATACCATGATCATGTATTGGTTGTTTACTATGTTGTGTGCTTCTTTCCGGTGTTGCTTCTTCGGGTTGGTTCCGATAACGTCGCGTTTGTGAGGACCCGTTCGACTACGTCCATTTGTCTTCTTCATGGACTCGTTCTTCTTCCTTGTGGGATTTCAGGCAAGATGACCATACCCTCGAAATCACTTCTATCTTTGCTTGCTAGTTGCTCGCTCTTTTGCTATGCCTATGCTGCGATACCTACCACTTGCTTATCATGCCTCCCATATTGTTGAACCAAGCCTCTAACCCACCTTGTCCTAGCAAACCGTTGATTGGCTATGTTACCGCTTTGCTCAGCCCCTCTTATAGCGTTGTTAGTTGCAGGTGAAGATTGAAGTTTGTTCCTTGTTGGAACATGGAGATCTTGTTCCTTGTTGGAACATGTTTACTTGTTGGGATATCACAATATCTCTTATTTAATTAATGCATCTATATACTTGGTAAAGGGTGGAAGGCTCGGCCTTATGCCTGGTGTTCTGTTCCACTCTTGCAGCCCTAGTTTCTGTCATATCGGTGTTATGTTCCCGGATTTTGCGTTCCTTACGCGGTTGGGTTATAATGGGAACCCCTTGACAGTTCGCCTTGAATAAAACTACTCCAGCAATGCCCAACATTGGTTTTACCATTCGCCACCTAGCCTTTTCTATTCCCTTGGGAGTCGCGCTCCTGAGGGTCATCATTATTTTAACCCCCCGGGCCAGTGCTCCTCTGAGTGTTGGTCCAAACTAGAGCCCCTTGCAGCGCCACCTCGGGGAAACTCGAGGGCTGGTTTTAGTTGTACGGACTGCTCATCTGAGTGTGCCCTGAGAACGAGATATGTGCAGCTCCTATCGGGATTTGTCGGCACATTCCGGCGGTGTTGCTGGACTTGTTTTACCATTGCCGAGTCTTGTAACCTGGATGCCGAGTCTGATCGGAATGTCTTGGGAGAAGGAATATCATTCGTTGACCGTGAGAGCTTGTGATGGGCTAAGTTGGGACACCCCTGCAGGGATTTGAACTTTCGAAAGACGTGCTCGCGTTTATGGACAGATGGGAATTTGTTAATGTCCGGTTGTAGAAAACCTGAAGTTGACCTTAATTAAAATACATTAACCGCATGTGTAACCATGATGGTTTCTTCTCGGCGGGGTCCGGGAAGTGAACACGGTGTTGGAGTTATGCTTGACGTAGGTTGTTCTAGGATCACTTCTTGATCATAGTTGTTCGATCGTGCTTTGCCTTCTCTTCTCGCTCTATTTTGCATATGTTAGCCACCATATATGCTAGTCGCTTGCTACAGCTCCACCTCATACCTTTTACCTTACCCATAAGCTTAAATAGTCTTGATCGCGAGGGTGTGAAATTGCTGAGTCCCCGTGACTCACAAATACTTCCAAAACCAGCTTGCAGGTGCCGATGAGTCCGTGCAGGTGACACAACCAAGCTCAGGAGGAGCTCGATGAAGATCTTGTCCTTTGTGTTGTTTCGTTCTAGTTGATCAGTAGTGAAGCCCAGTTGGGGTCGATCGGGGATCTGTGTAGCATTTGGGGTAGTCTTCTTTTATTTTGGTTCCGTAGTCGGACCTTGATTGTATTGGATGTTGTAATGTTTTATTCATGTAATTGTGTGAAGTGGCGATTGTAAGCCAACTATGTATCTTTTTCCCTTATGTATTACACGGATTGTTTGCGAAGATTACCTCAATTGCGACATTGCTTTCAATGCGGTTATGCCTCTAAGTCGTGCTTTGACACGTGGGAGATATAGCCGCAGTGAGGGTGTTACAAGTTGGTATGAGAGCCTTCCCCGAACTTAGGAGCCCCCTGCTTGATCGAATCGCTGATGTTATTGAGTCTAGAAATGTTTTGAGTCATTTAGGAATTATATATATCGGAGAGTTAGGACTTCTTTTTACTCATCAGTCCCTTCGTCACTCTGGTGAGGCATCCTTTGACTCTTCTCTTCTCAAATTTCACTAAAAAAATTTTAGGATCACGCGGATATCTTGGAATCGTTCCAATGGTTTTGTGACGAGAACATTGTTCTTGGTGCGTCCTGTCATTTAGGGGTTGTGGCAGTGTCCCGGTGAGTTGAGCTCCGAGGTGTTGTCGTCACAATTTTATCGTTGCAGTTCTGGAATACCTGAGTTTAGTTTCGCCGACATCGAAAAACTCTTTTATGCAGTTGTTGGTGAGATAACCTCGACGCCACCAAGTACTGGGGCGGGAGTTCGGGAGTATTGCCATAACTCGTATAACGGATGCTTTTCGAAGGTTGAGGTAGACGATTTCCGAAGGTTTCTTGGTTATGTGTTGAAGGATGGATACATCTGGATGTAGGATTTGCTAGTTTTGGGTGAGATATTATGCTTCCCCTGTATCCCCAACACCTGATTGCATAACTGGAAAATTTCGGGAGTTTTCAAGTTGGAATTCAAGTAGCTCTTAGGATATCTTTCCGAAAGATGTATGATATGAAATTGGGGTTCGACGTTTAGTGGTCCGCCTATGCACGGTTGGTTTTACAGTGGTCTCGTTGTGTCTTAAAGAGTCCTTGGCTATGCCGACTCGGGGACGCTTCGTATGTCATGTGCACTGCCTTGTACATGATGGTGCTGTACAATCAAGCCCGTGTAGGCCCCACCACGAAAACTTCGGACGAAATCTCTATCATATGTTTGTTCCGGCTTATTCTGCAAGCCAATCCTTTGTTTTGCATTGAGTTGTGGTATTCGAGTTGCTTCAATGTCAAGTGTTTGATTCCATACCTTCCCCAAATGGTGTTCTCATACTCCGATGTGAATACTAATCCTTCATGATAATCGAGATTGTCATGTCAATCCTTTTTAAACCGGTGTGCTTCTCTTCAAGTGGATCCGATCATTGCAACATCCGCAAGATCAAGTATCAGTTCTTCTCAACGGTGTTTGTTTCATCCTGCCTTTGTTTTCCCACCCTCCCACCCTTTTCCCTTCAAGAACTCGGATTTCTTAATTCGTTATCCATTTTAGGGATGGGAAGTCTCTTCTTTCTTTTCAATCAATGTTCTTTTCCGGTGATGCTCATTAAGATACTAACGGAGCCTCAAGCTCATCATTACTCATTCTCTTTTCTTCTCCGGTGGACCAATTCAAGCTTTTGGTGTTGATCATATCCCTTTTTCCTCATTTCAAATACCTTCTCTTGCCGGTGCTCCTCATATTCATTCATTTCTCGCTATTCTATTGTTCCGGAGAGCTAAAGATATCTCAAAGATTCATGTTTCCACTCTGCATTCGTTCAAGATCCTTCGAGGTTGTTATCTCATTCAAGTCATTTAATTCAACCGGTGCAACCTCTCTTTCAAATCATTCAACGGTGTTTTCTTTTGAGTGGGACCTAACCCACAGGTCTTTTCCCAGGATCTTACCTGACTCTTCTTATTTTCCCGGAGCTATCCTTAAATTTCTTTTCGATTTGACGTAAGAATGATTTATCATCAGTCAAATGCCTTTCTCCAAGATCTTTCAAATTCTTTTCACCATTGGCTCAACCTTTCCATTCTTCATTCCGGAGTGTCTCAACAATTCATGGTGTTGTTTCTCATCATCATTCTCTGCGTTTGAAGACTGAAGAAGAGTTTCTCTTAAATCTTGCTCCATTCTCTTCAAGATTCGTGATTCTAGCTTGTTGCCATCCTCTCATAATTATTTTCGATTGTGGGAATTCTTTTCACCCATCCGGTGCAATTCAGGAGTCTTTTCAGGTTGATTATCCAGAGTCCATCAATTCAGGTTTATTCATTCTCAGCTTTCAGTTATCATTCTGCAATCTTACCGGTGCTTCGTTCAAGTGATCGCTAATCGGCTCGTGATCTCTTCGTTCTCATGTATCTAAATCCTCTCAAGCATCTTTGTTCATTTTATAATTCTTCCCGGTGTTTCTTTATCTTCTCTTCATTCATTTTCAGTTCTTACGGTGGTTCGTTCAAGATGTCTCTTCCTTCATTATCATATCAATTCATTCGTTCTTTTCGATCCCGACCGGTGATTCGTTGAAGATCTTACCAAGTTTGCGCTATATCTCTCTTAATCCTTTCTACGTAAATAAGTAGTGTGCCAAATCCATTGGTGGTCATCAATTTAATTGGTGAAGGATAAGCATAACGCAATTCTTATTCTTATTTCTTCCAAATGATTAATTCCCTATTCCGGAGGTTCATCAAAATTCTTGATCTAAATTATTCATCTTATCTTTTTCCCGGAGTTCCTACCTCTCGCAATTATATCACCACGGAGATCCATCTAAATCATTACAAGGTTTCACCTTGTGTTTCCAACTTCTCTTTCTTTTCGTTATCCTTTTGTTACCGGAGTTCTTCATGGAGGTTCTACATGATGGTTCATCAAGGATTTAATTCCTTCTCGAAGTTTTTCATCAAGATTCTTTTCTAAGGAGCTGAAGCATTCTTCATCTTGCTATCCGGAGTGCAATTCTTTTTTCCATATCATCGTAGGTGGTATTATGTCATTCTTGATAATTTGAGTTCATCTTTCATGATTCACATGTTGTTAAGAATGAGATATTTTAAATCCATCAACCTCTTCGTTGGAGTTATCTTGGATTATATTTCACCTAAAGCTTTCCCTAAGGATTGTTGCTAATTAGGGTGCTTATTAATGATCCAAGTTCTTCATTTATCCTCCCGGTGAGATGGTTTCTCGTCTCCTTGTTCTTTCCAATCAAATCTATTCTATGAGCGGCAAGTTGTCACCTCATAATTTTGAGATATCTTCTATAAGTCCATATCAAGCTTATCTTTTCGTTGTTGGTTTTTCCAACAACTCCGTTCGAACCTTTTCCCAAGGATGCATGTTCAAGCTCTTTTGTGGCAGAAATTGGCATTTTCTTCTCCATTCTCCTATTTCAATTATCTATCCTCTATTCTTTTGTTCTGGAGGCATTATGATGTTGCTCTTTTCAACACATCATCTCGTTTTAACCAGAGTGCTTGCATGTACTTCTGCTCCTTTGTAGCCTTTTGTGTCTTTCAACATACAGGGTTCTCGTGTTGTGCCTTGTTCCACTTTTCTAACGGAGGTTATCAACTTTATTCATCTTCATTGTATTATTTCTTTCAATTTGTTCAATTTTTCAAGGTTCTTTGGTCTCACTCGTTTGTCAAAGAAGCTTCTTCGGCCTGGGCCGCGTCCTGGCCGCCGGCTAGCCGTCAGCGCTGTTGCTCAGGGCGGGGCCAGCAAGGAGCAGCAGCAGCATTCGGCCACACGGCTTCTTCGGCCTGGGCCGCGACCTGGCCGCCGGCGCCGTTGCTCGGGGCGGGTTGTGCAGCTTCTTAGGGACCCGACTTGCTCGGGGCGGGTTGTGCAGCTTCTTAGGGACCCGACTGCTTTTTTCAAAAACATATAGGGACCCAGTTGCTTTTTTCAAAAAACTTACAAGGGTTATTCTGGAAAAATGAGGAAGAGACACTGACATGTGGACCTCACATGTCAGTTAACGGTCAAACAAACGGTCAACTAAACGGTGCATTTAGTAGCGGGCCCGACCTGTCATAAACATGTTTAACTTTTGAACAAAGAGGATTTGGAGTTTTTTGAAACAGCCAACCCCTGACTCGGTAGTTATCAGCGAAAAAGATAAATTTGGTAGTTTTTTAAAACCCTAACCCGTAAAGTAGTAGTTTTATGCTATTTACTCGCTCATCCAGTGTGCTCACCCAACGGCAGCGGCAGGCGGGTGGCGAGCCGACGAGCAGCTCCTCCTCCTTCCTCACCGACTCCCCCTCATCCCAGCCCCACTCACGCAGCAGCCCAGAAAAATTTCATCGAGCTCGATCCCCGGCGGCAGCCCGACGGTTGAGGTCGGCACAACCACCAAGGTATGTACACTGAGCCGTTCAGCCACAGTAAGCAGCACTAGGAAATTAAACACACTCACACAATGTTTGAAGAATCCGGGACGAGGCAAGAACAATCGGTAAGCAATGCATGGTCGAGAGACAAACCAGTCAGAAAAGGGAGGACTTACAACTTGATGCAGCCGAGCAAGCACACCAGCAAAGGAAAGCAAGCCTTGGGGATCCTTGCAGCCCTGGAAAGCAAAGGAAACAATTGGAAAGCCGAACACATACACACAAGCAAGTAGGGGCAGCATGGAGCCAAGATAGCGCACCTGAATATCGAGTCACAGTCTTGCGGAAGAGGAAGAAGGACAGCAGAACACCACCAATCTTAGAGTTAGCAAGAGCAGCGTAGCGGCGTAGCCCTGCATGGCAGGCCAAGAAAAAGGATCAGCTACCAGAAGAACTGGATAGGCAAACCAATGCCAAGAAAAATAGCAGTCGACTAAGTACAGGCACAAAGGAAAAGTAAGCCTGCGAGATTCTCGCAATTCTGGGGAGCAAAGAAAAGTATTGCAAAAAGTAAACTAGATGTCGAACACATACAAAGAAGCAATCAAGTGGAGGCAGCACAGAGCGACCAGAGCACAATTGTGTATGCAGTCACGGTGTCGTGAAAGAGGAAGAACCACTGGACACCGATCTTAGAGTTATGAGGAGCAGCGTAGCCCTGCATGACAAGCCAAGAAAGAGGATCATCCAACAGAATAACTGGATAGGCGAACCAATGGCTAGAAAAACAGCAGTCGATTAAGTACAGGCACAGAGGAAAATCAAGCCTGCACAGCACGGGAGAGACAGAGAGGGAGCAAGCAGCAGCACGGGCACGGGTAGGTGGGCAGCCCTGCACAGCACGGCAAGGAGATGAGCCGGCCAAGGAATCCAATCCAATCCAATCCAGATGGTATGGTAGGGGAGAAGAGGGAAACAAACCAGAAGCCGCCGACGGGCGAAACCTCGGCGCCTCGTGGCTCCAATGCCGGAGAAGAAGAAGATGATGATGATGGATCCTCGCGAGGGGGATTTGGGAAGCAAGGAAGCAGCGCGAGAAGCCGCCGCGCCGCTCCGCTCCGCCGCTCCCGTCCCGTCGTCCCCTCTCCTCTCCTCTGCTCTCCTCCTCTCTTTCTTTTTTCTTTTCTTTTGAGGATCCTCTCTTGCTCTCCTCCCTCTTCTCTCAGCAGCAGAGCAGCGTGGGCTACCTCCTCCTTCCGAGCAGGCCAAGCCCGAAGGTTGCGGCCCAGTCTGGGCGTAGAAAAACAAATATAAGGACCCACGAGCACCGAGCCCAGATCCTATTAGGCAGTTTCCCAAGTACTCCTTTCAAATATCACTTCCACCCTTCTCAGGATGCGAGCATGTGTGTCACTTGTCACAACCTGAAAGTTTTTCCTTTTTTATAGATATGTTTATTCAAAACGGTTTATCTCTTATAAGCAGTGCGTCCAAATCTCAAATCCCTCTCAGCACGTACGTGGTAAATGGGCCGGCCCATGTAGTTTTTTTAGTTTTGCAAACTTTTTCCTAAATTCCATGAGATTTTATTTTCAAATTTACAAACTTCTTTCAATTTTTGTGAACTTTTTTAATTCACAAACTTCCTTTGAATTTGCACCATTTTTAATTCCGTGCTTTTTTTTGCATGTTCGTGAACTTCTTTCAATTTTTGTGAACTTTTTTAACTCGCAAACTTCCTTTGAATTTGTGATTTTTTTAATCCGCTAACTTCTAATTGGGAAGAGAGAGAGAGAGAGAGAGAGGATGTCATCTAGCTACTGCTATGGACACTCAAGTCTTAAGAAAACTACTCACACATGATCATGAAGGCAACAGGTGATTGTGTTCTGGGCTAGGGGGGGGGGGTGCTCACCACATCGTCTCCTAGCCAAGTGGGCCAGGCCGAGGACCCAATGATGATTTACTGGTGGGCCCTGTTTGACAAACCCATGAAGAGATGAACCCGAAGGCTTGGCGCATACTCCAAGACTTAGAGACCATCTATGATGCGATTACCTTAGATATAACTAGCCTTTGGGTAAACCCTAGACCTCCTAGTATCTATATAAACCAAGGGGTAGGACTTGTAGACGAGAGAGGGACTCGTACACACGATCTCGTGGTAGATCAACATGTACTTTGTACCCTTCGAAATCAATACAATCAAAGGAGGACATAGTGTATTATCTCTTCAAGAGAGCCCGAACCTGGGTAAAATCTTGTGTCTCTGTTACCATTGTTCCAAGGCTACCCATCGGGACCCCCTACTCGAAATCGGGTGGATTTAGTTCCACCATTAGTGGCCCATGCAGGAAGATCCTCGACGACGAGAGGAAGCAGCGAAACCTCGGCGCCTCGTGGCCGCAATGCCGAAGAAGAAGAAGAAGAAGAAGAAGATGATGGATCCTCGCGAGGGGGATTTGGGAAGCAAGGAAGTAGCGCGAGAAGCCGCCGCGCCGCTCCGCTCCGCCGCTCCCGTCCCGTCTTCCCCTCCTCTCTCCTCTCCTCTCCTCCTCTCTTTCTTTTTTCTTTTCTTTTGAGGATCCTCTCTTGCTCTCCTCCCTCTCTCTTCTTCTCTCTGCAGCACCGTGGGCTACCTCCTCCTTCTGAATTCTGACCAGGCCAACCCCGAAGGTTGCGGCCCACTCTATCCAGTCTGGGCCTAGAAAAACAAATACCTCCTCCTATTAGGCAGGTTTGAAATAGCATGCGTATTTTTCCTCTAGCTAGGGTTTGCTTCTCCCAGAAGGCGACTCTGTCGCCACCGTCGAGTTTTTGACCTTCCCTCCTCCGATCCCCCTGGCTTCTTGGATTGAGATAGCGAATCCCGATATGGGCTCAGGGCAGAGAAGAGAGATAGGGTCCCCCCTGTTTTACTGCCCGATCTGAGTTTTCTTCTCGAGTAAGGTTTTGTCTAATATGGCGGCAGATGGATCTGGAGGTGCTTCTGGATCAAACTCTGCAACCGAGGTGGAGCGGATGATGGCCAAACTTGGCCTTCGGGAAGAAGATTTTGATGATGTTGTGTATGATGAGAAAGATGTGCCGCCGGATGCAGCAAGGTGGGTAGCTCTTGCTCGGGTACACATTGATAAGCCGTATAGCCAATCGTGGTTCTTCAAGAACATGCGAGCTGCATGGGATCTACCGCATGATGTGAAGTTCCGCCCTCTGGAGGACAATATGTATTCTCTGCAATTCTCTTGTCTTGGTGACTGGGAACGTGTCATGCAAGAAGGCCCATGGAACTTCAGAGGCAACGCAGTGGTGCTTGTTCCTTAGGATGGTGTCATGAAACTGTTGGGGAACGTAGTAATTTCAAAAATTTCCTACGCACACGCAAGATCATGGTGATGCATAACAACGAGTGGGGAGAGTGTTGTCTACGTACCCTCGTAGACCGGAAGCGGAAGCGTCAGCACAACGCGGTTGATGTAGTCGTACGTCTTCACGGCCCGACCGATCAAGCACCGAAACTACGGCACCTCCGAGTTCTAGCACACGTTCAGCTCGATGACGATCCCCGGACTCTGATCCAGCAAAGTGTCGGGGAAGAGTTCCGTCAGCACGACGGCGTGGTGACGATCTTGATGTTCTACCGTCGCAGGGCTTCGCCTAAGCACTGCTACAATATTATCGAGGAGTATGGTGGAAGGGGGCACCGCACACGGCTAAGAAAACGATCACGTGGATCAACTTGTGTGTCCATGGGGTGCCCCCTGCCCCCGTATATAAAGCAGCAAGGGGGGAGGAGGCCGGCCCTAGGAGGGGCGCGCCAGGGGAGTAGGATTCCTACTCCTAGTTGGAGTAGGTTTCCTGCTTTCCTAGTCCAACTAGGAGAAGGGGGGAAAGGGGGGAAGAGGGGAAGGAAGGGAGAGAGGGGCCGCGCCCCAAACCCCTTGTCCAATTCGGACTGGGCTTGGGAGGGGCGCGCGCCACCTCTTGGTCCTTCCCACTAAGGCCCATTAAGGCCCATTGCTTCTTCCTCGTATTCCCGTAACTCCCCGGTACCTCCGAAAATACCCGAATCACTCGGAACCTTTACGATGTCCGAATATAGTCGTCCAATATATCGGTATTTACGTCTCGACCATTTCGAGACTCCTCGTCATATCCCTGATCTCATCCGGGACTCCGAACTCCTTCGGTACATCAAAATATATAAACTCATAATGAAACTGTTATCGAAACCTTAAGCGTGCGGACCCTACGGGTTCGAGAACAATGTAGACATGACCGAGACACGTCTCCGGTCAATAACCAATAGCGGAACCTGGATGCTCATATTGGCCCCCACATATTCTACGAAGATCTTTATCGGTCAGACCGCATAACAACATACGTTGTTCCCTTTGTCATCGGTATGTTACTTGCCCGAGATTCGATCGTCGGTATCTTAATACCTAGTTCAATCTCGTTACCGGCAAGTCTCTTTACTCGTTCCGTAATACATCATCTCGCAACTAACTCATTAGTTGCAATGCTTGCAAGGCTTAAGTGATGTGCATTACCGAGAGGGCCCAGAGATACCTCTCCGACAATCGGAGTGACAAATCCTAATCTCGAAATACGTCAACCCAACATGTACCTTTGGAGACACCTGTAGAGCTCCTTTATAATCACCCAGTTACGTTGTGACGTTTGGTAGCACACAAAGTGTTCCTCCGGCAAACGGGAGTTGCATAATCTCATAGTCATAGGAACATATATAAGTCATGAAGAAAGCAATAGCAACATACTAAACGATCGAGTGCTAAGCTAACGGAATGGGTCAAGTCAATCACATCATTCTCCTAATGATGTGATCCCGTTAATCAAATAACAACTCTTTGTCTATGGTTAGGAAACATAACCATCTTTGATTAACGAGCTAGTCAAGTAGAGGCATACTAGTGACACTCTGTTTGTCTATGTATTCACACATGTATTGTGTTTCCGGTTAATACAATTCTAGCATGTATAATAAACATTTATCATGAAATAAGGAAATAAATAATAACTTTACTATTGCCTCTAGAGCATATTTCCTTCAGAAACCAACTATGGTCAAGCTAGATACGATTGATATCTGGATACAGATTCATGATGTTCCTGACAAATATGCATACTGCCTGTAGTAATTTGAAGATATATATATATATATATATATATATATATATGCTTTATTGTTATACTTACAAATGCAAATTATTCGATGATATGCTTAATGTAGAGCCCAATGATATGCTTTAGTGTAGAGTCTGATCACATGCTCTTATTAGTGTAGAATCCAATGAACTATTAATAGTGTAGATAATCCATATATACTTATTAGTAGAATTCATGATTAGTTAGTACAAATGCGTAGTACTGTGTCTTTTGTTAGTGTAGAAATCTAGACTTAATAGAAATATATTTGCAAGAGTATGTGCGAGGCTATTTATTAATTGATATGTTTTTCTTATTCAGAAATTGCCAAAGAACCTATTGTTGGGGAACGTAGCAGAAATTCAAATTTTTCTACGCATCACCAAGATCAATCTATGGAGTAATCTAGCAACAAGGGGAAGGAGAGTGCATCTACATACCATTGTAGATCGCTAAGCAGAAGCGTTCAAGCGAACGGGGTTGATGGAGTCGTACTCGTCGTGATCCAAATCACCGATGATCCTAGTGCCGAACGGATGGCACCTCCGCATTCAACACACGTACAGCCCGGTGACGTCTCCTACGCCTTGATCCAGCAAGGGGAGAAGGAGAGGTTGGGGAAGACTCCATCCAGCAGCAGCACGACGGCGTGGTGGTGGTGGAGGAGCGCGGGACTCCAGCAGGGCTTCGCCAAGCACTACGAGAGACGAGGAGGAAGAGGGGTAGGGCTGCGCCAACAGGGAGATTGAATCGTGTGTTGGGCTGCCCCTTTGCTCAAGTATATATAGGGGAGGGGAGGGGCTGCGCCCCCACCTAGGGTTCCCTCCCTAGGGGTGGCGGCAGCCCCCAGATCCCATCTGGGAGGCGGCCAAGGGGGAGAGAGAGGGGGGCGCACCTAGGGTGGGCCTTAGGGCCCATCTGCGCCTAGGGTTTGCCCCCTCTCCTCTTGAGGACGCCTTGGGCCTTGGTGGGAGGCGCCCCAGCCCACATAGGGGCTGGTCCCTTCCCACTATTGGCCCATGTAGGCCTCCGGGGCTGGTGGCCCCTCCCGGTGGACCCCCGGACCCCTCCGGTGGTCTCGGTACACTACCGGTGATGCCCAGAACACTTCCGGTGGCCAAAACCATACCTCCTATATATCAATCTTTACCTCCGGACCATTCCGGAACTCCTCGTGACGTCCGGGATCTCATCCGGGACTCCGAACAACATTCGGTAACCGCATACATACTTTCCCTATAACCCTAGCGTCATCGAACCTTAAGTGTGTAGACCCTACGGGTTCGGGAGTCATGCAGACATGGCCGAGACAACTCTCCGGTCAATAACCAACAGCGGGATCTGGATACCCATGTTGGCTCCCACATGTTCCACGATGATCTCATCGGATGAACCACGATGTCAAGGACTTAATCAATCCCGTATTCAATTCCCTTTGTCCAGCGGTATTGTACTTGCCCGAGATTCGATCGTCGGTATCCGATACCTTGTTCAATCTCGTTACCGGCAAGTCTCTTTACTTGTTCCGTAGCACATCATCCCGTGATCAACTCCTTGGTCACATTGTGCACATTATGATGATGTCTACCGAGTGGGCCTAGAGATACCTCTCCGTTACACGGAGTGACAAATCCCAGTCTCGATTCGTGCCAACCCAACAGACACTTTCGGAGATACCTGTAGTGAACCTTTATAGCCACCCAGTTACGTTGTGACGTTTGGCACACCCAAAGCACTCCTACGGTATCCGGGAGTTGCACAATCTCATGGTCTAAGGAAATGATACTTGACATTAGAAAAGCTTTAGCATACGAACTACATGATCTTTGTGCTAGGCTTAGGATTGGGTCTTGTCCATCACATCATTCTCCTAATGATGTGATCCCGTTATCAACGACATCCAATGTCCATGGTCAGGAAACCGTAACCATCTATTGATCAACGAGCTAGTCAACTAGAGGCTTACTAGGGACATGGTGTTGTCTATGTATCCACACATGTATCTGAGTTTCCTATCAATACAATTCTAGCATGGATAATAAATGATTATCATGAACAAGGAAATATAATAATAACCAATTTATTATTGCCTCTAGGGCATATTTCCAACACCTATCTGTGAGTTGTGGTATCGAGCCTAATGAAGAAGGCTCAGGTGGACTACGCCTTACCGCAAGGGGCTCCGTCACCACCTGTATTTACCGCATGGACACAGACGGTCGCACACACTTAAACTCGGTTGGGTGGAAGAGATTCCTCGTTGGCAAGAATCTTCGTGTTGAACACGCCATCCTAATTACTATCAGAAACACCCACCGCCCAGGCTTGAGGATGATGATCGTCGTCGATATCATCTTGAACTACATGTGTGTGTGTGGCTATATCATCTAGAACTACATAGGATGATCGTCGTCGATATCATGTAGAACTACATATGATGATCGTCGTCGATATTATCTAGAACTACATATGATGATCGTCGTGGATATCACCTTGTACTGCTTGAGGATGCATGTTGAGTATATATGAAATTATTATCTAGTACTCCCTCGGTTCCAAATTACTCGTCGTGGTTTTAGTTCAATTGAACTAAAACCACGACGAGTAATTTGGAACCGAGGGAGTACAACCTAGTACCTATAATGCTTAATGAAATTGATATCTAGTAGTACCTAGTATCTGGAAATTGTTGTTTATTGAAGCTGAAATGGGTTAGGAAGCCGCGCGGGGGGGGGGGGGGGGGGGTGATGAAAGATATAGCAGTAGCGCGGGGCAAGGAAATCGCTACAGCTAATTAATAGTAGCGCATTCCGAAAACGCGCTGCTGATACAGTCTAGAATAGTAGCGCGTGTACAGACCGCGCTACTACTATCAGTTAGCTGTAGCGCCTTATTGATAGCGCGGCTGCCCGCGCTGCTAATAATCCCAAAACCCGCGCTACTACTAGGGTTTTCCCTAGTAGTGTGTTATGCCTATTGCAGCAGTTCATCAGTTCAAGCCCAACACTAAGCTCAGAATGGACGTCGAGCTAGGGGATAGGATGATCACCATCGATAACAAGCCTATCAAGCTCTAGATTTGGACATGGTCTTTTATGTTCTCTCATTTACTATAGCAATTAGTACCAGCTACATATGGAAAGATGTGCCACTTCAAACTACTTCATGACATATGAATTTGAGTTGCACAAGGTGGGTGATGACATAAACCTGTAGTGTCGCATTCAGCTATCAAGGCAAATAATCACCTTCCGTGGTTGCTAAATGAGTGGATCTTCTAAGCTACCATGTTGCTGCACCTTCTATCTAGGCCACTCAACTTTGCATCAAGATCCGTGTTGTCTTTACAAATTACATCCGTATTGTGCTATTTTTTTCTTTCAAACAAGAGAACATGTGATCATATTATTGAGATTCTCATATTCTTTTAGACCAATTCACACGCATGTTCATGCTAGTAGTAGCTGTACGTTTTAATTATTGTTTTTCTTGAATGACGTATTCCATAATGTTATTCTGGTTCGAAGCTGCATGTCTCACCCTTTCTTTGAAGTTTTCAACAAAAAAGAGAGAAAAAGAAAGGGGAAGATGGGCCGAGCCCAACTAGCCGCGCCATTCGGGCGCCCGTTGCGAACGGGCGCTTAAGCACCAAATAAGATCCGTTGGCGCCCCCCCCCCCCCCCCCCCCCCCGCTCCCCCAACGTAAGCATGCTATGTGGGTCCACTTATTACAGGGTTTCATCTACCTCTTTTTCTAGCAGGTTTTCATAAGTTTCGTTGGACCAGGTTTTCCTTTCTTTTTCTAGTTTTTTTCTTAATTTCCCTTTTTTGGTTTTATTATTTTAATTCATGGACTTTTTAGATACGTTTTCTTTCATGTTCTGTTCTCCTTTTATTTTCCTTTCCTTTTTCATTTAGAAATTCAGGACATTTTTTAATTCATGCACTGTTTTCAAAACTCACGAACATGTTTTGTTGCAGACCTTTTTCATTTGCTGAACATAGTTTAAAATTCTTAACAATTATTTTGAATTCATGATCATCTTTCAATTGGTGATTTTTTTGTAATTTGGGATTATTTTTTTGACTCGACAAAGATTTTTTTGAAATTAGAAACATTTTTTAATTTCGTGATTTTTAGAAAATCAGGAACATTTTTCAAAAAGTATTTTATTTGAATTCATGAATATTTTTAATACTCGAAAATATTGCTTTAAATACAGCAGCATTTTACAAAATTCCAAAGATTTATAAAAGTTCTGAATATTTTAAGAATTTAAAATATTTTAAAAATTCATGGATATTTTTAAATAAGCAAAAATAAATAAAGGGACACAAGGATAAAGAAAAACAAAAAATAAAAATAAATAAGAGAAATGAAAAAATAGGGTCGTGCAACGCCGCACATGGGCCAACCGAAATTCACGCATGGAGGAGTAGGGATGCTTGTAAGCACAAGCTCCTCGCTAACACATGAAGGGATCAACTAGAGCCCGCTGACCACACTCATCTCTTTGTTAACAATATTTTTTTTGAAGCTTGGACAGCTGAAAACGCCTACAGGCTCACATGAAATAATGGCACCCAAAAGAGTTCAATAGAAGGGAAAATTGGTTGCCGCCAGTTTGAGAGGTTTGTCAAAACTAATGTTGATGCAGGTATTTCGGTTGATCACAATCTCGGAACTGGTACGTCCATTTTGTCATGGTAGCGACGGGAGCTACTTGGGTGGCACTGTCCTAGTTGGCAACGGTCTCACTGAGCCAGCCGCACTCGAGGCGCTGGCCTGCAACGAGGTACTCTTCTTAGCACAAGAGTTGGGGATACAGAACATACAGGTGGCGTAGACTGTAAATAGGTCGTAAATTATATCCACCAGTGGAGGAATTATTAGAGAGATTAGTGAGACATCAAAAGGTTTTAATTCTTCTGCATTTAGTCATGAACAACTTCGAACTTTGAAGCTAATAAGATAGCTAGGCTAGGGTTATCCCTTGCGCCTGGGAGGCATGTTTGGTTAGGATTTCCATACGATTCAGTTGTAATCCTTGTGAATATTCTCAATGATCAATGATAAATGTTAGCAAGAGCTCCCAGTTGGAGCGCGTGGAAGCATACGGGCCGGCCCAACTGCGTTTTTGGTTAATTGCTGGACCAGCGACCTTTTACTGTCGAACGTTTGACAAGGGACCGCTGGCCATGGTGAGTTGACAATTGACTTTTTGGAAAAAGGGAAAAAGTTCACAAAAATAAATAAGGCTCCAAAATTTTGAAAAAATTCATAAATATTGAAAAAATCATGAAACAAAAAAGGTTCATGGTATGTATGAAAATCAAGTCATGGAAAATTTGTAATTTATAAAATCAAAATAAAAATACAAAATTTCATTAAATTTTGATACAATTTTAGTTTGGAAAAGTTCATGAAATGGGATTTTTTTTGAAAAGATTTCAATTTTTTGAGAAAAGAAAGACTAAAAATCTCCCTTCGCTAAAAAAAGAGACTAAATTCCCCAACTCCGCTGTGGCCGTGACGACTCTCAACGAATCCCGATTTGACGACGCGCTCCCCGCCTTCCCTTGACCCGCCCCGCCTCCATCAAATCGGACCGGCAGGGCCTTAGGAAGCTCCACAGTCGTTGCTAGGGTTTGGAGAGATGCCGCGGAATCAGATCGGCGACACGGTCTCCGGTGAAGTGATGCCGCCGCCGAACCAAGTAGGGAATCGGAGGCTCGGCCCGATCTCCGGTGCAGAGGTGCTGCCGAAGCAAGTCAGTAATCGGACGCCCGTGACGGTCCCTCCGCCGTCGAAGCAACGCAAGGATCAGACGGTCCGCACGGTCTCCGGTGGAGCGGTGCTGCCGACGCAAGTTGGGGGTCGGACGCCCGTGTCAGTCCCTCCGTCGTCGCCCAACCAACTTGGAAATCGGAGGGTCAGCACCGTCTCCGCTGGAGAGGTGCCGCCGAAGCATGCTGGGAATCGGTCGACCTTGTCGGCCCAGCTGCCGCCAAAGCAATGCAGGGATGATCGGACGGTCTCCACGCTCTCCCATGGAGATGTGCTGCGGAAGCAAGTCGGGGACCGGACGCCCGTGTCGATCCATCCGGCGCCGAAGCAACGCAGGACTCAGACGGTCGGCCAGGTCTCCGGCAGACAACCCTTGCCGCAGCTGCACACCACACAACAAGGCAGACCGGCCAGCTCCTCGAAACCTAGTGCATGTACGGCTCTTCGTGGCAACACTAGTGCGCAAGCTCGTAAGCCATGTGCTGCTGCAACAAAAACTGTTGTACAAGTTAAGTCGAAGAAGAACAAAGATATAGAAGAAGGGGAGGACGAAATCCGAAGGCTGAACGAATTGGGATTGGGAGATAATGTCAGCAAGAAAGATTATCGTGTTTATCTCAACCAGCTGCCTGGCAGGCCTGATGTCGATATTTCCACTAAGCTGGATGCTGTGCAGCTCAAGGAGCTCAATGTTCGCCATGCGTTGTATCGCCTCAAGTATTATCAGGTTTGGTTTGTAGTCCCATACACTTTATTTATAGGTTGCTTGTGTTACTATTAAATTACTTGTTCTGTGCTGTGCTGCGTATGCTGGTTTGTTAATATACACAGTAAATTTGGTGTCATCACTGATCTCATTGTCTATAGCTGTCACAAAACGTGCCTGAGGATAAGCTTTGCTATGATAAATTGAAAGAGGACTACCCCCCTAGCCGTCTTGAGGAGGAGAGATTCTTTAAGTGCTATGAGGAAGATGGCAAATTAGATTGGTCTTTCCACACTGATTACTGCAAGCTTGCTGGCCTGGAGGACTACCAACGGCTGGTCCCTCAAAATTATGTACGTATTCTTTTTTTTTTTAGCAAGTTGTATGCATCTGTTTATGTTTTGTTGATCTAGTATGATAGACCAGTGTTTAAGCTCAGAAACTTCTCAACAAAACGACTTACTTTTGGTAGATCCAAATCTTTATACGGTGAATCAGTTATTAAACCTTGTATAAAACGTGAAAAGAAATGGCGTTTCAGTATTCTAAGCCTTGTAATAAAAGGTAAAAAGGAATTACAGTTTCAATATTCCTGGCATATTATTTTGATTCTCATATCCTTTTAGACCAATTCGCACGCATGTTCATGCTAGCAGTAGTTGTACGTTTTAGTTATTGTTTCCTTGAATGAAGTGTTCTGCCTACCCCAATTTGTTTGGGACTAAAGGCGTTGTTGTTGTTGTTGTTGTTGTTGTTGTTGTTGTTGTTGTTGTTGTAATGAAGTGTTCTATAATGTTATCTAATTTTTTAAGCCCGACAGTAATACTTATCAAATTCCATGACAAATTGGCCAGTTTGCATAAATTCAAATATAGTGACAATCTTGTTTCACCTTTTTATTCTGTGAATGACATAAATTGGTGAAACTGTTCCTAGTTTTCTTTCTTTGATCAAGGATGGCAGACTATATTATTTCCTTTTAGATGTCTTTTGGCAAATGTAACTAAGTATGTTTTTCTGATAAATTGCATCCGCTTGTTTATCTGATTATAAAATGTTCAACTATTATTATTTGAGTTATGTGATTGTTTGCTAATCTTTCCTTTTTACTGTTGTCTCCCTCTAATTTTTTATTGTAGGGTGGTTATGACTATGTTCGTTGGGATGAATACCACAAGGAATTTCATAGCTATGAGATTGAACAAGAATATGTCAAGTATTGTGAAGAATTGTCCAAGAAACTTAAGGTACGCACCATAGATATGATAAAAGTTACCCAAATGTTGATTGTTTTTTGTACTAACAATCTTTTTTTTTGTCTCGCAATAGTGGATGGAAGCTTATGTGCTAAAAGAACAAACATCACTTATGGTAAGTATGAGTGAGATCTCTTATGCAAAACGCATGAGTAACATTATGTCACTATGTATACTTTAGCACCATTCATAATGCCTCTTTTTTTTTAACTTATGCCTCTCCTATTTTAGCGGGGAATGATTTTGACCAGAGGAACTTACCAAGCAATGAAGATCGCCACTGACTTCTCGAAGATACATGCGAACTTAGCCTTTTCTGGCTTCTATGTAGGGTCCCTTGTGCACTTTTTATTTCATTTAGGTGTTCTGTATTTAACAATTAGACTCTTAATTCAGGAGTGGTTCAAGAGCATGGCTTTTGATGTTACGAACTACAAAGAGTTCGATGTACTCTATTATGAGATTTGGCAGAGGTGCAATCAGGAGGTCAGTAATGTACCCTGGTCTTCTGAACAACTTAGCAATCATTGAATGGTGATATGTGTTTTGATGCTTTGTAATGCATTTTCTTTTTCTCCCCTTGAACAATTCTCAGAAGAAATTCAGAGATGCTTTGGATGAGGTGTATGAACTTAACAGGTTCCCATTGAGCCAAAACAGAATGAGATGTGCACTGGAGAATGACACATTCTGCTCGGAATTCGAAGAGGAGGTAACTTGTTTTCCTTATTCAGATGTTTTCCAAATTCACATGGTATTCATGGTTATAGATCTTTATAACTTATCTTTTTCATACTTCTCATTTTCAGTTTCTTGGTTTCACAGCTTGCCTCAAGGAAGTAAGTTCTGTTCTGTGTGTCTCCCACTCTTATGCCATGTTTGGATGCAAAGTATTTTTAGAGTATTTTCTGAATACCATGGTTTCTGAAAAAACTATAGTTGTACATACTTTTGGGTGTTTGGAGTAGTAAATACCATACTTTTACAAACTGCAGTATTCCCAATACTATGATATTTTTGGAGTATTAAAAAAATCTACTCCTGCCCTCTTTTTTCTTAAAGAGAGAAACAATTGCATGGGTTGTTTTAGTTAGTCTGGCTGCTCTGATTTTACGTCTACTAGGTTGCGCACCATCTTGACGCAAGTCAGCTACTAATGCATGTTAGTTTATATACAACACATGTTGCTCTGAATCAGTGTCACATAGAGGATATAGAAGTATAGATCCTATACGTTAGTTTATATATGGAGCCAATTAACCAAACAGTTGTCTTCAACGTGCATGTGCATGCCCAAAAACTAGTTTGATTTTTTTATGATAGCTATGGAATGCAAAATAAGAAGAGTAAATACTGCTCGCCACACGCTTCATTGTATCTGCACACTTTTTCCTACCTACAAGTCATAGTACTTTGATTTTCAAATAGTGTAGGTTTTTTAAGTAGTACTCAGCATCTAAACAGAGGCTAGATTGAAACTATTGGAATGTTGTTCTTGTGTCTGATGCTCTACCTGACCATAGTTTGCAGAGGACAAAAGCAAGATCACTGAGGATAAAGCCCTGGAGTTGATTGCAGAGGCACTTAGAAAGGAGGTACTTTATTATAAAACTGCATCCGCATGCCTTTTTCAAGTTTCAACTATATAGTTTACTTAAGTGAAGTTCCTTTTCTTTCAGACGCCGAAACCAAAGTTCTATGAGGATTATTGTAGGAAGAAGATAGATATTGCTCAAGCTATTGGAATAATTCCCAGCGTACCGGCTTAACTGTTGATCTTCCTGATTCACACCATTTCATTTATCAAGTTAGATATGCAGCCCAACTGCCACTATTAGACAGTACGGAGTATATACTAAGTAAATGGCACGTGCCATGCACATGTAGAATTCAGGGAATGTAACTTAAAAAGTTGGATATTTTTCATGCTCCCTTTTTCTTGGTGATTACTCTTCATCTGATGACCATCGACTGTACAGAAACGCTACAAGAGTGTTTAGCTTCTGTTGGGTACTTAAGCCACTACGCGAGCATGGTGATCAAAAGCTCCTCCAGTCTAAGGACTTAGTCTTTAATCCAACTGCAATGGCAACTCACAGGACCATTCATTACCACCCACATGACTCCTGTAACGTTGAAATTTTGGCTGGCTTTTGAAAGGGCTTCTTGTTCCCATTTGAATTAATCTTGTATTATTCACATCACATACTAACTTATTTTGCTGTTATAGACATACCTTGTTAAAAATAAGAGGTTACAAATTATCACAGAAATATCTACAAGGAGTTGTTGTAATTGCTTTACTAGTCGAGAACATACATATAAAAGTATGATTATACTAGATCATCATGGAACATGTTGCTGCAGCTGTCAATTTTGACGATAAATGTTTGAAATTTACACAAATATATGGAAGTATGCTGTTCGAAAGTTAAATTTTCATGAAGATATTTATTGTTATTTACACAAACATAGGAAGGTATCCAACATAAAATTACGTTGATTTTTATCGAGTTATATATAAACTAATCAGCAAAAAATAAATATGTTTAATCTCTACTAAATCAGACACAAGTCCATTCTAGCAAAGTCACCCTTCTAAGATCCAAATTCGACTGTTGATCAAATGTGTTAACATGTGTTAATTATGAGGTAAATCATGTTGATTAAATATGTTAACATGTGTTAATTACGGGGTAAATCTCCCTTGTTAACCGTCAGGCAGTTCGCACTAATGCTAGCCCTCGCATTCCTTTGGCTGCGTCCCCTCAACTTGTATATAAGCATAATCTACATCTACATCTACACTATTATTAAAAGAGTAAACATGTGTTTCTCTAAAGAGACATCACAAAGCGTACATGGGATTAGCAGAACCTTCAGATCTAATTGATTAAGTGAAATCTAAGAGCCCATAATGTTCCGGTGGTCTATCAGTCAATCGAACGGTTCAGATTGGATGTTCTGCAGGCAGACCATCCTCACGAACCTTTTATTTAGGAAAAAGTTCTAACTGATTACTCCCCTGGTTCCGTTTAGTGTGGGTTTTTTTTGCCAAATATAATCCATGGTCTGCACGATGAGACATTTCAACGATTCTTTCCAACTATGCTCCTCTACCTCCGCTTCCGTTGTAATTCCGGCACTAATTACTCCAGATCGCACGCCTCCTCCTCCTATCTTTTCACCTTTCATCTTTGTCCACCTCTTCTCCTGCCCGTCAAGCGCATGGCCATGGAAGATATCCACTTGTGGGAACTGGGAAGACGGTAGCTTGCTTGCGGAGGACGGCATCCACCCGAACGGCGGCGTCCACCCGCACAGCGGCGTTCCTGCGGAAGGCGGCATCCAACAAGGCAATGGCGGCATTCCCGCGGAAGGCGGCGTCCACCCGCACAGCGGCGTTCCCGCGGAAGGCGGCATCCAGCAGGGCGATTTTTTTTTGAAACTATGATGATTTTTGTAGCAAATTCGGAAACTATACGCCCTAATGCATAAAAATTAAAAGTATCACCCTGTCGGCCTCCTGTTGGCCGAAGAGGGACTTTTCGGCCAACCGTTGGACGAAGAGGGTCTTTTCGGCCAACCGTTGGCCAAAGAGGACTTCTCGGCCAACCGTTGGCCAAAAAGTCCCTCTTCGGCCAAAAGTAGGCCGAAAAGTGGTCTTCGGCCAACACCTGCTCTCCTGTTTTAGAAAATTCATATCAATTAGGATTTTTAATATTTTAATTTTATTCTTTTTGCATTAGATTAGAAATTTTTTGAAGTTATTGTAAATATCAAGTTTGACTAGATTTGAAAATTTGAATTTGAATTTTCATGAATTTTCTCAAATCACTAGATTGCCTATAATTTGAGCTATGTGTATTTTTTAGATGATTCTTTTTTGGTACTGGTTCTTTGTGACTTTGTTTATCAGTAGTAATTAATTGGCAAATTTTAGGATTATTTAAAATTAGGTTTT
Source organism: Triticum urartu (assembly GCF_056163025.1). Classification (NCBI taxonomy): domain Eukaryota; kingdom Viridiplantae; phylum Streptophyta; class Magnoliopsida; order Poales; family Poaceae; genus Triticum; species Triticum urartu. The sequence goes on from NC_141873.1 coordinate 24,513,341, forward strand.
TATGAAAACAGTTCTGTTTTAGTGTTTTATAGGTTTTGGGCTATTTCTTTTAATTTTAATTACTCTAAATTGTTTTCTTTTGCTTTTTCTAAACATATTCTTTTAGTTTCTGTTAATTTATCAGTAGCTATTTTTTTGTATTTTATTTCTTTTATCCTACTAGAAAACTTTGAGCTAGATAGGAGTTTATATTTAAAAGTGCCTTATAAATCCTGTACAAACATTGCCCTTTTATACATGAAAAAACTATACTTTCCCGCAATCTTTTTCCCTCCATTTTCTTTCCCTCCATTTTCTTTCCCGCCATTTTCTCTGCTGTCATTTTCTTTCCCGCCGTTCTCTCCCGCCACACTAAGGAGGCCAGTGTAGTCTCGTCAAGATGTATCTACTGTTAACTTAACAGAAACTAAAAGAATATGTCAAAAAAAAACTAAAGAAAACAATTCAAAGCAATTAAAATTAAAAGAATATGTAAAAAAAACTAAAGAAAACAATTCAAAGAAATAAAATACAAAAAATACTACAAATAAAATATCTACTATTAACTTAACAGAAACTAAAAGAATATGTCAAAAAAACTAAAGAAAACAATTCAAAGCAATTAAAATTAAAATAAATAGCTCAAATTAAAGGAATCATCTAAAAAATACTCCTAGCTCAAATTATAGGCAATCTAGTGATTTGAGCAAGTTCATGAAAATTCAAATTCAAAGTTTCAAATCTAGTCAAACTTGATATCCACAGAAACTTCATAAAATTTCTAATCTAATGCAAAAAGAATGAAATTAAAATATTAAAAATCCTAATAGATATGAATTTTTTAAAACAAGAGAGCAGGTGTTGGCCGAAGACCACTTTTTGGCCTAGTGGTGGCTGAAGAGGGACTTTTTGGTCAACGGTTGGCCAAAAATCCTCTTTGGCCAATGGTTGGCCGAAAAGTCCTCTTCGGCCTACCATAGGCCGAAAAGTCACTCTTCGGCCAACAGGAGGCCGATGGGGTGATACTTTTGATTTTTATGCATTAGAGTGTATAGTTTCCTAATTTGCTATAAAAATCATCATAGTTTCAAAAAAAAATCCAGCAGGGTAATGGCGGCGTTCCCGCGGAAGGCGGCGTCCAGCAGGGCAACAGAGTCGTCCACCCGCATGACAGCGTGCCCGCGGGGGGCGGCGTCCACCAAGGCGACGACAAGGTCACAGACGGACGTCACGGCTTCGGCCATGCCGTTCGGAGGATTGCCGCCTCATGCAGCCCAACGATGGTAACTATGTGGCGCATATGAGCGGCCAACATGCCAGTGCTGACGATGGCCTTGCATGGCGCAGGTCGACATCCAGCACTCGCACGCCTTGTGGAGTCGCGGGCGTCTACGGACTCCTTCAGGTTCCCGCGGATGACGACCAGGGCGTCGTCACAGCTGTCCTGGAGGACGGTCGCCAAAAGCAGGCCGAGAATGGCGACGACGTGTCGCTCGCGGGCAACCAGCATGCAGGCGCTGATGATGGACACTGCATCGCGCAAGGCGACGACCACCACATAGGCATCCACACACTTGAGACACAGGCGCAGTCGCTCAGCACCGCATCCATCAGGGATTCAGGGGCTCCGTTTTCGCCATCTAATCATGGACCAGCGAGTAAGTGTAAAGAAGAGTGAGGAGAGAAGATCACAGTAAGGACAGGGTGTGCAAGGGATTTATAGCAATGTTCTTCTGTGTTATAGACACCGCACTAAATAAAATTTCTGAAATAAACTTTATATAGTTTAAGAGGGAAAGGGTTCTGGAGAGGGTTCTTTCCTCCCTTCGTTCAAACCAGAGTTTAAGGACGATGAGTAAAACTGAAGCTCTAATAAATTGCGGATTAAGAATTGAGATCTAGAAAATGCATTGTTCATTTTCTTCATTGAAAAATTTGACACGCCACACATAAATAGAAAATACTAAGTTATAGCTAGATTTGTTCATGGAAATATTTTTGCTGAAGAGACAACGATATTTAGCTTCAGGCTGCGTCATCTTTTTGTTTTATACTCCCTCCGTTCTAAAATAGATGACCCAACTTTGTACTAACTTTGAACGGAGGGAGTAGTTGTTTAAACTTTGTGGCGCTGCTGCTCTTGTTGGCCTTCTTTAGGTTGATGTACTCTCCCCTTCTCAATATGTTTACATCAATTCTCATGCGTGTTCCCGGAAAAAAGAAATTAGTGTTTGCTGAATTGGAGCATTGCATTTTTAAGTAAGTTTTCAACCATTATTATTTTTGCATAAATTACTTATCTATACGCAAACGATTTCTCTGATTTTAGTAGTTTTGCAGGACATCAGAGAGCAGATAACACATTGGCCACATCTCCAGTAAATGTGGCAATCATACTAAATCATAAAAGGTTGGAGACTTTTGGATATTGAAAGAATCATACTTTTTGAAGTAATATGAGTATTGATTAACTCATTTTTTGCGTTTCTAGGCTGCCTTGATTTTTCTAATATCTATTTTGCCGTTTCTCTTGGCAGGAAGTATCAATGCAATGCTTAAGAAGACTAGGACTCTGAAAATTGTAAGTGTGGGAGATTGTGGTTTCAAAGTTATTGATAAAGATGATTATGAATAAAATCATACTTATCTTAAGGTTATTAAAATACTTCATATGAAATTAAAATTTTCTTTTCTTCATTAACATATAGGACACGAAGCAGATTTGTGTGCTTGTATGGAGGGAATATTCATTGCCATTCAGAGATCAGAGTTGCCTATTTGTGTGAAACTAGACACGCTATCAGCAGTGAACGTGCTCAAGGAGAAGGATCTGGACAGAGCAATGTTTGCATCATTGATTGCTGAGATCAAACGTCTTTTGTCTCTTCGTTTTGGTTCCGGCTTGCCACAGATAGTAAAGCAGATTGTGATGATGATGCTATTTGAGTAATGCAAGATTTTACCCCTAAAAAAGAGACATATAGGACAAGATGTTCTCAACACGCATGCTGATACTACCATTAGTTTGACATTCCATACCTTGTAAGCTCCCAGGCAATTCGTTAACCATGTTTGGATCCCTGGTCACTACTAGGGAAAAGCCTAGCAGCAGCGCGGGTTTTAGGACTATCAGTAGCGCGGGCAGGAGCGCTACTGATACGGCGCTATAACCTAAGGTTAGCAGTAGCGTTGGTTAACCCACGCTACTGCTACACCGACTTAGTAGTAGCGCTTTCTTGACGCGGCGCTACTGGTAATTACTAGTAGCGCTTCTTCCAGCCTGCGCTATTCCTATTATTCCGTATTTTTTTTATTTCATGTTGTATTCATACACCTCTATACAAGTTTTCATACAGCAGCAAGTTAGAGATTGTTTTTACATCATAATGAGTTATTACATCGTTGGGTGAAAGAACCGTGGACTAGTTTCAAGTGGATGGACATCCACTTGAAACTAATCCGCGGTTCTTTCACGCAATGATATAATAAATATCACCATCATCATCATCATCATCATCATCATCATCATCATCATCATCATCATCATATCATTAACAACTTATCATTATAATACATCATTGTCATATAACACCTCCTCATGATCATCGTTTTCATCGATGAGACATCACATAGCAAGTTGGTCACTAGTCATAATCACAACTACTCCTCATCATCAACTCCTCATAGGACCTACTACATTCTCTTAGGACCTACTATATTCTCTAAGGTAAAATAGCAAAAAACAAGATAGCCCCTGGCTCTCCATTATGGAGAATGCAGATTATCCTGTCTCCAATTCTTGCCTTTCGCTTAATGTTGCTTCCAAGAACCTCCTTACGAATATCCAAACATTTTTTCCACTCTTTGATTAGCATGTGTTCACTGGTTTCAGAAATCCGATATGCACAGGTGAGATCCGTAGGATGACCTGGCTGTATGTTCAGAACTCAATCCATCGGAATTTTCTGTTGAAAAACATAGTAATAACTTCGTAGTTAGCAATGATGTACTAGTTTTAGAAGTATACAAAAGATGCACGGATGTCATAATAGTAAAAAATCTTACCAGGGTATCTCCATAGAAGTTATCGTGGTTCAACACGTGCACTAGTGGCACGTATTCACCATAATTTGGAGGAGTTCGATAATAGGTATTGTAATTCTCAAAGAAAGTACAAAATGCGATCAGATGATTTTTCTCCTTATAAGTTAATTCGAAGCCATCGGTGTAGTGGGTTTTGTCTACCATCTTCTACACATTCTTTGAAGAATGAAAATAAGCTGTCAATGGAAATAAGTTGTCAACTATTTTGAAATAAACAATATAAATTAGTTAATAACTATGTTTGAGAAACTCACATAGCGGTAGAATCGGAAGCGTATCAACAAGGACCCAAATGTCCATATTGTTTTACTCGATGTCAGGATCACCAAGATCCATGGTGACAATCATACCCTCATAAAAACCATACATTTTGCAAAGTGCTTCCCAATTTTGGCAACCAAAATGGGTTACGCTCTGAGAATTGTACATATTTACTTCAAAATCCATATCATGATGGGTCCTTAGATGTATTTTCTTTGTTTCAAAATTTTCATGGTCTTCAAAACCCATCCTCTCCAAGAAAATAGCGTCTTGCATGGCATGGGATAAGCTAGTCGAATTGTAAAAGATGAAAATTACACGTTGAAATAGTTGAAGTCGTGCTTAATTACGAAAAAAACACTTGTCGTCGTTGCGTACCGTTTCAACGTCGAAGGTCTCCTCGAGCTTAATGCTGAAGCGCCGATCATCGTCCAGGTGAGGGCACCTGTCTCACAGACCTCGATCGTCGTGGCTCCAGCTGCACTCCCCCGGGAGACTTTCGTCACCCGAGTACGACATTTCCTACGTTCATAATTCAAAGATTAAACTTGTATAATTAAATATATGTACTAAAAACCCTAAATTAGATCATTATTTTTCGAGAAAATCCAGGCCACTCGATATTTCCTACATATTCTAGCACAAGTCATGCCAGAATTCATGGAAAAATCCGGCATGACCTTTGCTAAAAAGGACATATTGAGTGCCTGAAATTTGCCGGAACGGAAATTAATCAACACTCTGGCAAAACATAGGCCACTTGGAGGTGTAACCTAAACATGACGGGCCACTTGGGCAACCACATATCCTATTTGAGCAACACATGATATACATGTTTTTATCTACGTCATATATATCTTATAGGACTTATATTGACATGCAGATTTGGCTGGTCTCACCTCGAGGTCGGAGGGGGTCGGTGACGGGGACGACGGCGGGGATGATGGAGGGGCTCCTTGATTTCTGCAAAAGCAAAAACCCTATAAGTTATCACTAAATACATCCCGAATAATTGCTTAAACTAAAAAAATAACAACAAATATGACATGTTCAACTAGTTCTATTAATTCAACTAGTTCTTACTAAATATAAACTTACTATAAATAGAAAACAACTAGGTTCTTTCTAAAAATAAAGTAGTTCAACTAGTTATATTAATTTTCTTACTAAAAATACATTATTTATATTAATTCAACTAGTTCAACTAGTTTATTAATTTACTTACTAAACTTGTTCAACTAAAACTAAACGAGTTCAACTAGTTTATTAATTTACCTACTAATTATTTTAAACACTTACTAAATAAACTAGTTCTATTAAGGACTTACTATAAATAAACTAGTTCTATTAAGCACTTACTAAATAAACCAGCTCTATTAATCACTTAATATAAATAAACTAGTTATATTAATCACTTACTAAATAAATTATTTCTATTAAACACTTGCTAAAAATTCTACTACGCTAGTTCTATCCTAAATTTTCTTACTTCTATTTTATTCAAAACACCTAAAATAGTCAAAAAAATTATTCTATTAAAAAACCTACATTCTACAATGTCTACATTCTAAAATCTACATTTAAATTACCTATAGTTTGCAAGAACAGAGACAAGGGAGGGAGGGAGGTGAAGGAAATATGCCCTAGAGGCAATAATAATGTTATTATTTTATTTCCTTATATCATGATAAATGTTTATAATTCATGCTAGAATTGTATTATCCGGAAACATAATACTTGTGTGAATACATAGACAAACCAAACGTCACTAGTATGCCTGTACTTGACTAGCTCGTTAATCGAAGATGGTTATGTTTCCTAACCATGGACAAAGAGTTGTTATTTGATTAACGGGATCACATCATTGGATGAATGATCTGATTGACATGACCCATTCCATTAGCTTAGCACCCGATCGTTTAGTATGTTGCTATTGCTTTCTTCATGACTTATACATGTTCCTATGACTATGAGATTATGCAACTCCCGTTTATCGGAGGAACACTTTGTGTGCTACCAAACGTCACAACGTAACTGGGTGTTTATAAAGGTGCTCTACAGGTGTCTCCAAAGGTGAATGTTGGGTTGGCGTATTTCGAGATTAGGATTTGTCACTCCAATTGTCGGAGAGGTATCTCTGCTCCCTCTCGGTAATGCACATCACATAAGCCTTGCAAGCATTACAACTAATGAGTTAGTTGCAAGATGATGTATTACGAAACGAGTAAAGAGACTTGCCGGTAACGAGATTGAACTAGGTATTGAGATACCGACGATCGAATCTCGGGCAAGTAACATACCGATGACAAAGGGAACAACGTATGTTGTTATGCGGTCTGACCGATAAAGATCTTCGTAGAATATGTAGGAGCCAATATGAGCATCCAGGTTCCGCTATTGGTTATTGACCGGAGACGTGTCTCGGTCATGTCTACATTGTTCTCGAACCCGTAGGGTCCGCACGCTTAAGGTTTCGATGACAGTTATATTATGAGTTTATGAGTTTTGATGTACCGAAGTTAGTTCGGAGTCCCGGATGTGATCACGGACATGACGAGGAGTCTCGAAATGGTCGAGACATAAAGATTCATATATTGGACGGCTATATTCGGACACCGGAAGTGTTCCGGGTGATTTCGGAGAAAACCGGAGAGCCGGAGGGTTACCGGAACCCCCGCGGGAGATGTAATGGGCCATATGGGCCTTGGTGGAGAGAGAGAGGGGCGGCCAAAGGTGGGCCGCGCGCCTCCTCCCCCCTGGTCCGAATTGGACTAGGAGAGGGGGGGCGGCGCCCCCTTTCCTTCTCCCTCCCCACTTCTTTCCCCCTCCTAGTAGGAGTCCTACTCCTACTAGGAGGAGGACTCCTCCTTGGCGCGCCATAGGGGCCGGCCGGCTTCCTCCCCTTGATCCTTTATATACGGGGGCAGGGGGCACCCCTAGACACACAAGTTGATCCGCGTGATCATATTCTTAGCCATGTGCGGTGCCTCCTTCCACCATAATCCTCGATAATATTGTAGCGGTGCTTAGGCGAAGCCCTGCGACGGTAGTACATCAAGATCGTCACGACGCCGTCGTGCTGACGGAACTCTTCCCTGACACTTTGCTGGATCGGAGTCCGGGGATCGTCATCGAGCTGAACGTGTGCTAGAACTCGGAGGTGCCGTAGTTTCGGTGCTTGATCGGCCGGGCCGTGAAGACGTACGACTACATCAACCGCGTTGTCATAACGCTTCCGCTGTCGGTCTACAAGGGTACGTAGATCACACTCGTCCCTCGTTGCTTTGCATCACCATGATCTTGCGTGTGCGTAGGAAATTTTTTGAAATTACTATGTTCCCCAACAGTGGTATCAGAGCCAGGTTTTATGTGTTGATGTTATATGCACGAGTAGAACACAAGTGAGTTTTGGGCAATATAAGTCATACTGCTTACCAGCATGTCATACTTTGGTTCGGCGGTATTGTTGGACGAAGCGGCCCGGACCGACATTACGCGTACGCTTACGCGAGACCGGTTCTCCCGACGTGCTTTGCTCAAAGGTGGCTAGCGGGTGACAGTTTCTCCAACTTTAGTTGAACCGAGTGTGGCTACGCCCGGTCCTTGTGAAGGTTAAAACAGCACCAACTTGACAAACTATCGTTGTGGTTTTGATGCGTAGGTAAGATTGGTTCTTGCTTAAGCCCGTAGCAGCCACGTAAAACTTGCAACAACAAAGTAGAGGACGTCTAACTTGTTTTTGCAGGGCATGGTCAAGACATGATGCTAAATTTTATTGTATGAGATGATCATGTTTTGTAACCAAGTTATCGGCAACTGGCAGGAGCCATATGGTTGTCGCTTTATTGTATGCAATGCAATTGCACTGTAATGCTTTACTTTATCACTAAACGGCAGCGATAGTCGTGGAAGCATAAGATTGGCGAGATGACAAAGATGCTACGATGGTGATCAAGGTGTCGCGCCGGTGACGATGGTGATCACGACGGTGCTTCAAAGATGGAGATCACAAGCACAAGATGATGATGGCCATATCATATCACTTATTGATTGCATGTGATGTTTATCTTTTATGCATCTTATCTTGCTTCGATTGACGGTAGCAGTTTAAGATGATCTCTCACTAATTATCAAGAAGTGTTCTCCCTGAGTATGCACCGTTGCGAAAGTTCTTCGTGCTGAGACACCACGTGATGACCGGGTGTGATAGGCTCTATGTTCAAATACAACGGGTGCAAAACAGTTGCACACGCAGAATACTCAGGTTATACTTGACGAGCCAAGCATATACATATATGGCCTCGGAACACAGAGACCGAAAGGTCGAGCGTGAATCATATAGTAGATATGATCAACATAGCGATGTTCACCAATGGAACTACTCCATCTCACGTGATGATCGGACATGGTTTAGTTGATTTGGATCACGTAATCACTTAGAGGATTAGAGGGATGTCTATCTAAGTGGGAGTTCTTAAGTAATATGATTAATTGAACCTAAATTTATCATGAACTTAGTACCTGATAGTATCTTGCTTGTTTATGTTTGATTGTAGATAGATGGCCCGTGCTGTTGTTCCATTGAATTTTAATGCGTTCCTTGAGAAAGCAAAGTTGAAAGATGATGGTAGCAATTACACGGACTGGGTCCGTAACTTGAGGATTATCCTCATTGCTGCACAGAAGAATTACATCCTGGAAGCACCGCTGGGTGCCAAGCCTGCTGCTGGAGCAACACCAGATGTTATGAACGTCTGGCAGAGCAAAGCTGATGACTACTCGATAGTTCAGTGTGCCATGCTTTACGGCTTAGAATCGGGACTTCAACGATGTTTTGAACGTCATGGAGCATATGAGATGTTCCAGGAGTTGAAGTTAATATTTCAAGCAAATGCCCGGATTGAGAGATATGAAGTCTCCAATAAGTTCTATAGCTGCAAGATGGAGGAGAACAGTTCTGTCAATGAGCATATACTCAAAATGTCTAGGTATAATAATCACTTGATTCAATTGGGAGTTAATCTTCCAGATGACTGCGTCATTGACAGAATTCTCCAATCACTACCACCAAGCCACAAGAGCTTCGTGATGAACTATAATATGCAAGGGATGAATAAGACTATTCCCGAGCTCTTCGCAATGCTGAAAGCTGCGGAGGTAGAAATCAAGAAGGAGCATCAAGTGTTGATGGTTAACAAGACCACTAGTTTCAAGAAAAAGGGCAAAGGGAAGAAGAAGGGGAACTTCAATAAGAACAGCAAGCAAGTTGCTACTCAAGAGAAGAAACCCAAACCTGGACCTAAGCCTGAAACTGAGTGCTTCTACTGCAAGCAGACTGGTCACTGGAAGCGGAACTGCCCCAAGTATTTGGCGGATCAGAAGGATGGCAAGGTGAACAAAGGTATATGTGATATACATGTTATTGATGTGTACCTTACTAATGCTTGCAGTAGCACCTGGGTATTTGATACTGGTTCTGTTGCTAATATTTGCAACTCGAAACAGGGACTACGGATTAAGCGAAGATTGGCTAAGGACGAGGTGACGATGCGCGTGGGAAATGGTTCCAAAGTCGATGTGATCGCAGTCGGCACGCTACCTCTACATCTACCTTCGGGATTAGTATTAGACCTAAATAATTGTTATTTGGTGCCAGCGTTAAGAATGAACATTATATCTGGATCTTGTTTGATGCGAGACGGTTATTCATTTAAATCAGAGAATAATAGTTGTTCTATTTATATGAGTAATATCTTTTATGGTCATGCACCCTTAAAGAGTGGTCTATTCTTATTAAATCTCGATAGTAGTGACACACATATTCATAGTGTTGAAGCCAAAAGATGCAGAGTTGATAATGATAGTGCAACTTATTTGTGGCACTGCCGTTTGGGTCATATCGGTGTAAAGCGCATGAAGAAACTCCATACCGATGGGCTTTTGGAACCACTTGATTATGAATCACTTGGTACTTGCAAACCGTGACTTATGGGTAAGATGACAAAAACACCGTTCTCCGGTACTATGGAGAGAGCAACCGATTTGTTGGAAATCATACATACAGATGTATGTGGTCTGATGAATGTTGAGGCTCGTGGCGGATATCGTTATTTTCTCACCTTCACAGATGACTTAAGCAGATATGGGTATATCTACTTAATGAAACATAAGTCTGAAACGTTTGAAAAGTTCAAAGAATTTCAGAGTGAAGTTGAAAATCATCGTAACAAGAAAATAAAATTCCTACGATCTGATCATGGAGGAGAATATTTGAGTTACGAGTTTGGTGTACATTTGAAACAATGTGGAATAGTTTCGCAACTCACGCCACCCGGAACACCACATCGTAATGGTGTGTCCGAACGTCGTAATCGTACTTTACTAGATATGGTGCGATCTATGATGTCTCTTACTGATTTACCGCTATCGTTTTGGGGATATGCTCTAGAGATGGCTACATTCACGTTAAATAGGGCACCATCAAAATCCGTTGAGACGACGCCTTATGAACTGTGGTTTGGCAAGAAACCAAAGTTGTCGTTTCTGAAAGTTTGGGGCTGCGATGCTTATGTGAAAAAGCTTCAACCTGATAAGCTCAAACCCAAATCGGAGAAATGTGTCTTCATAGGATATCCAAAGGAAACTATTGGATACACCTTCTATCAAAGATCCGAAGGCAAGACTTTTGTTGCTAAATTCGGAAACTTTCTGAAGAAGAAGTTTCTCTCGAAAGAAGTGAGTGGGAGGAAAGTAGAACTTGACGAGGTAACTGTACCTGTTCCCTTATTGGAAAGTAGTACATCACAGAAACCTGTTTCTGTGACACCTACACCAGTTAGTGAGGAAGCTAATGATAATGATCATGAAACTTCAGAACAAGATACTACTAAACCTCGTAGATCAACCAGAGTAAGATCCGCGCCAGAGTGGTGCGGTAATCTTGTTCTGGGAGTCATGCTACTAGATCATGATGAACCTACAAACTATGAAGAAGCGATGGTGAGCCCAGATTCCGCAAAATGGCTTGAAGCCATGAAATCTGAGATGGGATCCATGTATGAGAACAAAGTATGGACTTTGGTTGACTTGCCCAATGATCGGCAAGCAATTGAGAATAAATGGATCTTCAAGAAGAAGACTGACGCTGACGGTAATATTACTGTCTACAAAGCTCGACTTGTCGCAAAAGGTTTTCGGCAAGTTCAAGGGATTGACTACGATGAGACCTTCTCACCCGTAGCAATGCTTAAGTCTGTCGAAATCATGTTAGCAATTGCCGCATTTTATGATTATGAAATTTGGCAAATGGATGTCAAAACTGCATTCCTGAATGGATTTCTGCAAGAAGAGTTGTATATGATGCAGCCGGAAGGTTTTGTCGATCCAAAGGAAGCTAACAAAGTGTGCAAGCTCCAGCGATCCATTTATGGACTGGTGCAAGCCTCTCGGAGTTGGAATAAGCGCTTTGATAGTGTGATCAAAGCATTTGGTTTTATACAGACTTTTGGAGAAGCCTGTATTTACAAGAAAGTGAGTGGGAGCTCTGTAGCATTTCTGATATTATATGTAGATGACATATTACTAATCGGAAATGATATAGAATTTCTGGATAGCATAAAAGGATACTTGAACAAAAGTTTTTCAATGAAAGACCTCGGTGAAGCTGCCTACATATTGGGCATCAAGATCTATAGAGACAGATCGAGACGCTTAATTGGACTTTCACAAAGCACATACCTTGACAAAGTTTTGAAAAAGTTCAAAATGGATCAAGCAAAGAAAGGATTCTTGCCTGTGTTACAAGGTGTGAAATTGAGTAAGACTCAAAGTCCGACCAATGCAGAAGATAGAGAGAAAATGAAAGATGTTCCCTATGCTTCAACCATAGGCTCTATCATGTATGCAATGCTGTGTACCAGACCTGATGTGTGTCTTGCTATAAGTCTAGCAGGGAGGTACCAAAGTAATCCAGGAGTGGATCACTGGACAGTGGTCAAGAACATCCTGAAATACCTGAAAAGGACTAAGGATATGTTTCCCATATATGGAGGTGACAAAGAGCTCATCGTAAATGGTTACGTTGATGCAAGCTTTAACACTGATCCGGACGATTCTAAATCGCAAACCGGATACGTGTTTACATTAAACGGTGGAACTATTAGTTGGTGCAGTTCTAAACAAAGCATTGTGGCGGGATCTACATGTGAAGCAGAGTACATAGCTGCTTCGGAAGCAGCAAACGAAGGAGTCTGGATGAAGGAGTTCATATCCGATCTAGGTGTCATACCTAGTGCATCGGGTCTAATGAAAATCTTTTGTGACAATACTGGTGCAATTGCCTTAGCAAAGGAATCCAGATTTCACAAGAGAACCAAGCACATCAAGAGACGCTTCAATTCCATCCGGGATCTAGTCCAGGTGGGAGACATAGAGATTTGCAAGATACATACGGATCTGAATATAGCAGACCCGTTGACTAAGCCTCTTCCACGAGCAAAACATGATCAGCACCAAAGCTCCATGGGTGTTAGAATCATTACTGTGTAATCTAGATTATTGACTCTAGTGCAAGTGGGAGACTGAAGGAAATATGCCCTAGAGGCAATAATAATGTTATTATTTTATTTCCTTATATCATGATAAATGTTTATTATTCATGCTAGAATTGTATTATCCGGAAACATAATACTTGTTTGAATACATAGACAAACCAAACGTCACTAGTATGCCTCTACTTGACTAGCTCGTTAATCAAAGATGGTTATGTTTCCTAACCATTAACATGTGTTGTCATTTGATTAATGGGATCACATCATTAGGAGAAAGATGTGATTGACATGACCCATTCCATTAGCTTAGCACCCGATCGTTTAGTATGTTGCTATTGCTTTCTTCATGACTTATACATGTTCCTATGACTATGAGATTATGCAACTCCCGTTTACCGGAGGAACACTTTGTGTGCTACCAAACGTCACAACGTAACTAGGTGATTATAAAGGGGCTCTACAGGTGTCTCCAAAGGTGAATGTTGGGTTGGCATATTTCGAGATTAGGATTTGTCACTCCGATTGTCGGAGAGGTATCTCTGCTCCCTCTCGGTAATGCACATCACATAAGCCTTGCAAGCATTACAACTAATGAGTTAGTTGCAAGATGATGTATTACGAAACGAGTAAAGAGACTTGCCGGTAACGAGATTGAACTAGGTATTGAGATACCGACGATCGAATCTCGGGCAAGTAACATACCGATGACAAAGGGAACAACGTATGTTGTTATGCGGTCTGACCGATAAAGATCTTCGTAGAATATGTAGGAGCCAATATGAGCATCCAGGTTCCGCTATTGGTTATTGACCGGAGACGTGTCTCGGTCATGTCTACATTGTTCTCGAACCCGTAGGGTCCGCACACTTAAGGTTTCGATGACAGTTATATTATGAGTTTATGAGTTTTGATGTACCGAAGTTAGTTCGGAGTCCCGGATGTGATCACGGACATGACGAGGAGTCTCGAAATGGTCGAGACATAAAGATTCATATATTGGACGGCTATATTCGGACACCGGAAGTGTTCCGGGTGATTTCGGAGAAAACCGGAGAGACGGAGGGTTACCGGAACCCCCCCGGGAGAAGTAATGGGCCATATGGGCCTTAGTGGAGATAGAGAGGGGCAGCCAAAGGTGGGCCGCGCACCTCCTCCCCCCTGGTCCGAATTGGACTAGGAGAGGGGGGGCGGCGCCCCCCTTTCCTTCTCCCCCCCACTTCTTTCCCCCTCCTAGTAGGAGTCCTACTGGAGGAGGACTCCTCCTTGGCGCGCCATAGGGGCCGGCCGGCTTCCTCCCCTTGATCCTTTATATACGGGGGCAGGGGGCACCCCTAGACACACAAGTTGATCCACGTGATCATATTCTTAGCCGTGTGCGGTGCCCCCTTCCACCATAATCCTCGATAATATTGTAGCGGTGCTTAGGCGAAGCCCTGCGACGGTAGTACATCAAGATCGTCACCACGCCGTCGTGCTGATGGAACTCTTCCCCGACACTTTGCTGGATCGGAGTCTGGGGATCGTCATCGAGCTGAACGTGTGCTAGAACTCGAAGGTGCCGTAGTTTCGGTGCTTGATCGGTCGAGCCGTGAAGATGTACGACTACATCAACCGCGTTGTCATAACGCTTCCGCTGTCGGTCTACAAGGGTACGTAGATCACACTCTTCCCTCGTTGCTATGCATCACCATGATATTGCGTGTGTGTACGAAATTTTTTGAAATTACTATGTTCCCCAACAGGAGGAGAGAGGAGGGGGAGGGGGTGTCCGGAGGAGGAGGGGGAGGGGCCGGCCGGAGGAGGAGGAGGGCGGGGCGGTGGGAGGAGGGCTGCCGGCGGAGGAGGAAGGAGGGAGGAGGGGGCAGCCGGAGGAGGAGGGAGGAGGGGCGGCTCGAGGCGGAGGGAGGAGGGCACGGTGGGAGGAGGGAAGGAGGGAGTACCTCGATGGAGGACGGACGATGGGTATCGGCACGGGCGAGAGTGACTGAGAGGGAGAGTGAGTGAGAGAGGGTCGGCCGCGTGGGGAGGATATATAAGGTAGGGTTAGTAGTAGTGCGTGTGCGAGAAAAGCGCTACAGCTAAGGAGAATAGCAGTAGCGCTGGGCGAGGATACGCGCTACTGCTAAGTTGGGCTAGCCATGTGCGCCCAGTTCAAACATAGCAGCAACGCTTTTTACTAGTACGCGCTACTGCTAAAGTTATAGCAGTAGCGTGGTTTATTTACAGGCGCTGCTACTAAGTAGCAGTAGCGCATGATTTGTCCAGCGCTACTGCTAAGATGCTGTGTATAAGGTTTTCCCTAGTAGTGGGTATTTACTTTCTGATCAAACGAATCAGTTATGTTTATGTTTATGTTGAAGCAACATTAATATGAAAAGGGAAAATGATGCAGAAACTCAACCTCATGACAATTGTACAAAAAACCTAGTTTGCAGGAACAAGTGATGCGATTGCCACAATACAACTGGCCAGGCAACTAGATAGGTGGTCAAGTCTAGAGAAAAATGGGTGAAGGTAAACAATTATTCTTTTCAATTCTTTTTTCACAAAATAATGACCAACCACGTGAGTGGTTGCAACCACAAAGGGTGTGTGTTACTTACTGTTGCTCTATACATCTAGAGATGAAGCAACGTGGCGAAAGCTGAAGTCAGAGCATAGGTGTGTTGTTAGGAAACTGATTGCACATGACATTGCAAACTATTTATTAATAGATTGTTGTTTCCACTAAAAGAAAAAAAGACATGAATGGTGTATTGTCCAATTTTTTGGGTGGTGGACGAGAGCGGGTTGTACTATTTTCATGCAATGATATCCTCATCATGCTGGAGTCGAAGCACCCCCCCGGTTTGGAGCAGTGAAATATGTATGAGGGGACCCACTATCTCAACGACAAAGAGAGGGGCAAACTATCACCGCCATTTTCCCCTTAGTTGGACAAGTTAGGAGGGAGTGAACCATGACTCTTTGATGATACATGTGTTGCACGTGCATGCTTACTAGTTATCAATGAAAAGATACATTGATTCACTTTACACCTGAGTGCGGCGTTTCAGTGCCCAGACTCATCTGCACCTGGTTAGAAAAAAATCACAAAAAAATCAAAAAAAAATCCAAATGTTTTTTCATGGTAGAAAATTCATCGCGCGGGGTCCGCTCCAATTTTTAGATTATTTGGACATCTGAGCAGCTCTCAGCAAAAAATACAAATCGGGTCAGAACAATGCATGAACAGTAGACATTTTTACAGACCTTGAATTTGTCTTTTTTTGCCTAGAGCTTCTCATATGTCCAAATGATTTAGAAATTGGAGCGGACCCCACGCATCAAATTATCTACCACACATAAAAAATTGGAATTTTTAAAAAATTTATAGTATTTGTTTTGATTTTTTCGTGAGGGTGGGTGCAGCCGAGCCTGAGCTCAGAAGTGGATTACCCAGCCGCTCTCTCGCGGGGCAATTTCATCGTTAAGGCTCTCCCGCGGGAACACGGAACCGGCGGCGGGCCATGCACGGCGAGTCTCTCGATACCCTCTTTAGTGGAATTCTTCACACGTATCAGAAAAAGATCATGGAGGAACAAGAAGAAAAAACATAGAAGGAGAACCCCATCAATTTGTAGTGATGCAAAAATAAAAAGGTACCATGTGTTCTTCAAATTTCCTTGCAGTGGATCAAGCGACAACTGCGGCAGCTTCCTCTCGCACCAGCCACCCCTACCTCCCCTTTCCCTGCTCTCACGCAAGGCGAAGAGGGAAGCGACCAAGCACTAGTAGAAAACAGGGCTTTGGTTCGGGCAGGGCAAGCCCATTAGTCCCGGTTCAGTCACGAACCAGGACCCATGGGGGCATTCGTCCCGGTTCGTTAGCCCATGGGTCCGGCCGGGGCCTCATGGGCATTGGTCCCGGTTCGTGGGGACCCATTTGTCCCGGTTCTAGGCACGAACCGGGACCAATGGGCCTCGCTCCTGGCCCACAACCATTGGTCCCGATTCCAGCCACGAACTGGGACAAATGAGTTGCCTATATATACCCCATCTCCTCGGCAGAGCACTCCATAGTGCTCTGTTTTTTCTGGCCGGCGAGGGGAGGGCATTTGGGTGCTGTAGCGCCCCGAGACCGATGTGCCAGGTGTCCTCCAGTTATTCGCTGTTGTTGCCTTGTCATTGCTTGCGTGTCATGCATTGCATATCATGTCATCATGTGCATTTCATTTGCATACATGTTCGTCTCATGCATCCGAGCATTTTCCCCGTTGTCCGTTTTGCAATCTGGCGCTCCTATGTCACCCGGTGTCCCTTTCTACCTCTTTTCGTGTGCGGGTGTTAAACGTTTTTGGATTGGACCAAGACTTGTCATGCGGCCTTGGTTTACTACCGGTAGACCGCCTGTCAAGTTTCGTGCCATTTGGACTTCGTTTGATACTCCAACGGTTAACCGAGGGACCGAAAAGGCCTCGTGTGTGTTGCAGCCCAACACCCCTCCAAAGTGGCCCGAAACCCACCTAAACCTCCTCCATCATCTCGGTCGTTCGATCATGATTGCGTGGCCGAAAACCGCACCTCATTTGGAGCTTCCTAGCTCCCTCTACCTATAAAAGAGCACCCCTCCCCGAAATTCCGGATTATTTCGCCCCTAACCCTAGATCCCTTCATCCTCGCGCCACCGGACAAACATCCCGCCAACGGACTGAAGGAAATATGCCCTAGAGGCAATAATAAAGTTATTATTTATTTCCTTATATCATGATAAATGTTTATTATTCATGCTAGAATTGTATTAACCGGAAACATAATACATGTGTGAATACATAGACAAACAGAGTGTCACTAGTATGCCTCTACTTGACTAGCTCGTTAATCAAAGATGGTTATGTTTCCTAACCATGGACAAAGAGTTGTTATTTGATTAACGGGATCACATCATTGGATGAATGATCTGATTGACATGACCCATTCCATTAGCTTAGCACCTGACCGTTTAGTATGTTGCTATTGCTTTCTTCATGACTTATACATGTTCCTATGACTATGAGATTATGCAACTCCCGTTTGCCAGAGGAACACTTTGTGTGCTACCAAACGTCACAACGTAACTGGGTGTTTATAAAGGTGCTCTACAGGTGTCTCCAAAGGTACATGTTGGGTTGGCGTATTTCGAGATTAGAATTTGTCACTCCGATTGTCGAAGAGGTATCTCTGGGCCCTCTCGGTAATGCACATCACATAAGCCTTGCAAGCATTGCAACTAATGAGTTAGTTGTGAGATGATGTATTACGGAACGAGTAAAGAGACTTGCCGGTAACGAGATTGAACTAGGTATTGAGATACCGACGATCGAATCTCAGGTAAGTAACATACCGATGACAAAGGGAACAACGTATGTTGTTATGCGGTCTGACCGATAAAGATCTTCATAGAATATGTGGGATCCAATATGAGCATCTAGGTTCCACTATTGGTTATTGAGCGGAGACGTGTCTTAGTCATGTCTACATTATTCTCGAACCCGTAGGGTCCGCACGCTTACGGTTTCGATGACAGTTGTGTTATGAGTTTATGCATTTTGATGTACCGAAGTTTGTTCGGAGTCCCAGATGTGATCACAGACATGACGAGGAGTCTCGAAATGGTCGAGACATAAAGATTGATATATTGGAAGCCTATATTTGGATATCGGAAGTGTTCCGGGTGAAATCGGGATTTTACGGAGTACCGGGAGGTTACCGGAACCCCCCGGGAGGTATATGGGCCTTAATGGGCTTTAGTGGAAGAGAGGAGAGATGGCTAGGGTTGGGCCGCGGGCCCCCTAGTCCGAATAGGACAAGGAGAGGGGGGCGGCGCCCCCCCTTCCTTCTCTCTCTCCTCCTTCCCCCTCCCGAATCCTATTCCAACTAGGGAAAGGGGGGGAATCCTACTCCCGGTGGGAGTAGGACTCCTCCTGGCGCGCCCTCCTCCTGGCCGGCCGCACCCCCCCTTGATCCTTTATATACGGGGGCAAGGGGCACCCCAAGACACACAAGTTGATCCACGTGATCATATTCTTAGCCGTGTGCGGTACCCCCTTCCACCATAGTCCTCGATAATATTGTAGCGGTGCTTAGGCGAAGCCCTGCGACGGTAGTACATCAAGATCGTCACCACGCCGTCGTGCTGACGGAACTCTTCCCCGACACTCTGCTGGATCGGAGTCCGGGGATCGTCATCGAGCTGAACTTGTGCTAAAACTCGGAGGTGCCGTAGTTTCGGTGCTTGATCGGTCGGGCCGTGAAGACGTACGACTACATCAACCGTGTTGTGCTAACGCTTCCGCTGTCGGTCTACAAGGGTACGTAGATCACACTCTCCCATCTCGTTGCTATGCATCACCATGATCTTGCGTGTGCGTAGGAATTTTTTTGAAATTACTACGTTCCCCAACACGGACACGTCCGACTTCGCCGTCCGCCGCCACGTGGCGTTGTCTGATTCGCGCCGCCCGTGTGCCCACTTCGCCACGCCGCCGGACCCGCCCGAGGCCCATCGCCGGCCCACCTCTGGGCCGAACCGGGCCAGATCCCGCGTGCCGCCCGAGCCACCCCGCTACGGTCGCCGCACCACCGCCGCCGGCGAGCGCCGCCACCGGGCCTCTCCGTCTCCGGCGACCGTGCCACCGCCGGCGCACCCGCCTCGCTCCGCTTCGGAGAACCCCGCACTCGAGCCCGGCCTTCTTCGCGTCTCCTCACCCGCTCGCAGTGCGCCGCCGCTCGTCGTCGCCATCACCGACGACCTCCATCGCCAGAGCAGCCACCAGATCATGAACCGCCTACCTCCTGCACCGCCCCGCGCCCCTACCTCGCCACCCGTCGCCTCCGAGATGAGCTCCAGCTCGGATTCGGCGAGATCCGGTGGAGGAAGCCCCGGATCCGACCTCCCCGGCCTTCTCCGGCCAACTCCGGTGGAATTCCGGCGAGATCCGCCGCCCGTGTTGACTTTCCGCGAGGTCCAAAATTTCCCAAAGTCATTTTGTCCCACCAACTTTTAGGCATTTTCATCATGGCATAACTATGTATCCGTGGCTCCGATTTGCGCGTGTAGCATATCAAAATGTTTGTCTCAGAGAGTACATCATTTCATCTCATTGCATCATTTTCTTTTGAGCTCATCTTGATGCCTGAAATGCTGTTGGAAGAGGGCTATTTGAGATAATTGTCAGATCTGCTGCATCAAATAGCTATTTGTCATTTTCGCCATGATTAATGTGTGCATGATATGCTCCTGAGCTCTACATGTGTTTTGTTATCTGCCATGCCATCTTTACAGAGGTGCTTGCCATGTATTTTTGTGATATTTGTGGTTACTAGCACACGCTTGCAAAGTAGCGTAATCGGTAATGCTGATTTCAGGGACTTAGAATTTCTCTAAGTCCTTGTCCTGATTTTGTCGGTATGCCATATGTTCATGTTGTTTCCTAGTGATCCGTGCCTCTTTTGAGGATGATCAGTAAGGATGATTTGTTAACATTGTGGTGCTATATCCATCCTTGTCTTTTTTTGCATTTATGGAGCACCGTAGCTTGAGTCAATCGAGCTCTACTTTTGCTATATCGTGAATCCTGGCAGATTGTTGACTTGTTAGCAATTTTGCCGAGCATGTTGTTATTGATCCGTGCATGCTATGTTGTTTTTCTTGCCATGTCTAGATTCTATGGTATGTATTCTTGATGGGTGTATGCTTAGTTTGTCATGCCATGCTCTGTAGTGAGTGCGTCGAGGTCGTAAACATGCCTACTCGTTAACAGATTTGCATGCTTAAGTTTTTCACTAAGTCTGTAATCTGTTTATGTTTTTGCCATGTTCACATGCTTGCAATTGTATTTTCTGTCCCCTTTTGGCTCAAGGTCACTAAGGGACTTTTGTTAAGTGCTTTGAGTAGCTTCATGCCATGCTTTTATTTTCCATGCTTAGTTCCTGTAGCATATAGTTTTCATGCTCCAAAATATGCTTCCTGATGATAAATTCTAGACTTGTGTTAATTTCACTAAGTCTGAAACCTGTTATCATTTGCATTTTTGCCATGCTTGTTTGAACCTGTTAATGGATGAATTAGCCGTAGCTCAGTGTTCATCTTTTGTCAAGCATCATGAGTGGATCCCTGCCATGTATTTTTTTGTCATGTTTGAGTGCTGTAGCATATTTATCTTGTTGCATTTATATGGCTACTTGCTGTTTATCGCAGACCGGTGCCATATTTGTTTTGCTTGCCATTTCCAAACCGTGCATCCGATTCCGGTGAACTTTATATCGATTTCAACTGAAATCCCCTCACATTTCCAGTGGCACTCTTGGATTTCCAAGTCGAGGCCAGGTTTAATCATTCCTTTGCACATCATGCATATGTATCACATACCCCATCCCGCAGATCATACCATGATCATGTATTGGTTGTTTACTATGTTGTGTGCTTCTTTCCGGTGTTGCTTCTTCGGGTTGGTTCCGATAACGTCGCGTTTGTGAGGACCCGTTCGACTACGTCCATTTGTCTTCTTCATGGACTCGTTCTTCTTCCTTGTGGGATTTCAGGCAAGATGACCATACCCTCGAAATCACTTCTATCTTTGCTTGCTAGTTGCTCGCTCTTTTGCTATGCCTATGCTGCGATACCTACCACTTGCTTATCATGCCTCCCATATTGTTGAACCAAGCCTCTAACCCACCTTGTCCTAGCAAACCATTGATTGGCTATGTTACCGCTTTGCTCAGCCCCTCTTATAGCGTTGTTAGTTGCAGGTGAAGATTGAAGTTTGTTCCTTGTTGGAACATGGAGATCTTGTTCCTTGTTGGAACATGTTTACTTGTTGGGATATCACAATATCTCTTATTTAATTAATGCATCTATATACTTGGTAAAGGGTGGAAGGCTCGGCCTTATGCCTGGTGTTCTGTTCCACTCTTGCAGCCCTAGTTTCCGTCATATCGGTGTTATGTTCCCGGATTTTGCGTTCCTTACGCGGTTGGGTTATAATGGGAACCCCTTGACAGTTCGCCTTGAATAAAACTACTCCAGCAATGCCCAACATTGGTTTTACCATTCGCCACCTAGCCTTTTCTATTCCCTTGGGAGTCGCGCTCCTGAGGGTCATCATTATTTTAACCCCCCGGGCCAGTGCTCCTCTGAGTGTTGGTCCAAACTAGAGCCCCTTGCAGCGCCACCTCGGGGAAACTCGAGGGCTGGTTTTAGTTGTACGGACTGCTCATCTGAGTGTGCCCTGAGAACGAGATATGTGCAGCTCCTATCGGGATTTGTCGGCACATTCCGGCGGTGTTGCTGGACTTGTTTTACCATTGCCGAGTCTTGTAACCTGGATGCCGAGTCTGATCGGAATGTCTTGGGAGAAGGAATATCATTCGTTGACCGTGAGAGCTTGTGATGGGCTAAGTTGGGACACCCCTGCAGGGATTTGAACTTTCGAAAGACGTGCTCGCGTTTATGGACAGATGGGAATTTGTTAATGTCCGGTTGTAGAAAACCTGAAGTTGACCTTAATTAAAATACATTAACCGCATGTGTAACCATGATGGTTTCTTCTCGGCGGGGTCCGGGAAGTGAACACGGTGTTGGAGTTATGCTTGACGTAGGTTGTTCTAGGATCACTTCTTGATCATAGTTGTTCGATCGTGCTTTGCCTTCTCTTCTCGCTCTATTTTGCATATGTTAGCCACCATATATGCTAGTCGCTTGCTACAGCTCCACCTCATACCTTTTACCTTACCCATAAGCTTAAATAGTCTTGATCGCGAGGGTGTGAAATTGCTGAGTCCCCGTGACTCACAAATACTTCCAAAACCAGCTTGCAGGTGCCGATGAGTCCGTGCAGGTGACACAACCAAGCTCAGGAGGAGCTCGATGAAGATCTTGTCCTTTGTGTTGTTTCGTTCTAGTTGATCAGTAGTGAAGCCCAGTTGGGGTCGATCGGGGATCTGTGTAGCATTTGGGGTAGTCTTCTTTTATTTTGGTTCCGTAGTCAGACCTTGATTGTATTGGATGTTGTAATGTTTTATTCATGTAATTGTGTGAAGTGGCGATTGTAAGCCAACTATGTATCTTTTTCCCTTATGTATTACACGGATTGTTTGCGAAGATTACCTCAATTGCGACATTGCTTTCAATGCGGTTATGCCTCTAAGTCGTGCTTTGACACGTGGGAGATATAGCCGCAGTGAGGGTGTTACAAGTTGGTATGAGAGCCTTCCCCGAACTTAGGAGCCCCCTGCTTGATCGAATCGCTGATGTTATTGAGTCTAGAAATGTTTTGAGTCATTTAGGAATTATATATATCGGAGAGTTAGGACTTCTTTTTACTCATCAGTCCCTTCGTCACTCTGGTGAGGCATCCTTTGACTCTTCTCTTCTCAAATTTCACTAAAAAAATTTTAGGATCACGCGGATATCTTGGAATCGTTCCAATGGTTTTGTGACGAGAACATTGTTCTTGGTGCGTCCTGTCATTTAGGGGTTGTGGCAGTGTCCCGGTGAGTTGAGCTCCGAGGTGTTGTCGTCACAATTTTATCGTTGCAGTTCTGGAATACCTGAGTTTAGTTTCGCCGACATCGAAAAACTCTTTTATGCAGTTGTTGGTGAGATAACCTCGACGCCACCAAGTACTGGGGCGGGAGTTCGGGAGTATTGCCATAACTCGTATAACGGATGCTTTTCGAAGGTTGAGGTAGACGATTTCCGAAGGTTTCTTGGTTATGTGTTGAAGGATGGATACATCTGGATGTAGGATTTGCTAGTTTTGGGTGAGATATTATGCTTCCCCTGTATCCCCAACACCTGATTGCATAACTGGAAAATTTCGGGAGTTTTTAAGTTGGAATTCAAGTAGCTCTTAGGATATCTTTCCGAAAGATGTATGATATGAAATTGGGGTTCGACGTCTAGTGGTCCGCCTATGCACGGTTGGTTTTACAGTGGTCTCGTTGTGTCTTAAAGAGTCCTTGGCTATGCCGACTCGGGGACGCTTCGTATGTCATGTGCACTGCCTTGTACATGATGGTGCTGTACAATCGAGCCCGTGTAGGCCCCACCACGAAAACTTCGGACGAAATCTCTATCATATGTTTGTTCCGGCTTATTCTGCAAGCCAATCCTTTGTTTTGCATTGAGTTGTGGTATTCGAGTTGCTTCAATGTCAAGTGTTTGATTCCATACCTTCCCCAAATGGTGTTCTCATACTCCGATGTGAATACTAATCCTTCATGATAATCGAGATTGTCATGTCAATCCTTTTTAAACCGGTGTGCTTCTCTTCAAGTGGATCCGATCATTGCAACATCCGCAAGATCAAGTATCAGTTCTTCTCAACGGTGTTTGTTTCATCCTGCCTTTGTTTTCCCACCCTCCCACCCTTTTCCCTTCAAGAACTCGGATTTCTTAATTCGTTATCCATTTTAGGGATGGGAAGTCTCTTCTTTCTTTTCAATCAATGTTCTTTTCCGGTGATGCTCATTAAGATACTAACGGAGCCTCAAGCTCATCATTACTCATTCTCTTTTCTTCTCCGGTGGACCAATTCAAGCTTTTGGTGTTGATCATATCCCTTTTTCCTCATTTCAAATACCTTCTCTTGCCGGTGCTCCTCATATTCATTCATTTCTCGCTATTCTATTGTTCCGGAGAGCTAAAGATATCTCAAAGATTCATGTTTCCACTCTGCATTCGTTCAAGATCCTTCGAGGTTGTTATCTCATTCAAGTCATTTAATTCAACCGGTGCAACCTCTCTTTCAAATCATTCAACGGTGTTTTCTTTTGAGTGGGACCTAACCCACAGGTCTTTTCCCAGGATCTTACCTGACTCTTCTTATTTTCCCGGAGCTATCCTTAAATTTCTTTTCGATTTGACGTAAGAATGATTTATCATCAGTCAAATGCCTTTCTCCAAGATCTTTCAAATTCTTTTCACCATTGGCTCAACCTTTCCATTCTTCATTCCGGAGTGTCTCAACAATTCATGGTGTTGTTTCTCATCATCATTCTCTGCGTTTGAAGACTGAAGAAGAGTTTCTCTTAAATCTTGCTCCATTCTCTTCAAGATTCGTGATTCTAGCTTGTTGCCATCCTCTCATAATTATTTTCGATTGTGGGAATTCTTTTCACCCATCCGGTGCAATTCAGGAGTCTTTTCAGGTTGATTATCCAGAGTCCATCAATTCAGGTTTATTCATTCTCAGCTTTCAGTTATCATTCTGCAATCTTACCGGTGCTTCGTTCAAGTGATCGCTAATCGGCTCGTGATCTCTTCGTTCTCATGTATCTAAATCCTCTCAAGCATCTTTGTTCATTTTATAATTCTTCCCGGTGTTTCTTTATCTTCTCTTCATTCATTTTCAGTTCTTACGGTGGTTCGTTCAAGATGTCTCTTCCTTCATTATCATATCAATTCATTCGTTCTTTTCGATCCCGACCGGTGATTCGTTGAAGATCTTACCAAGTTTGCGCTATATCTCTCTTAATCCTTTCTACGTAAATAAGTAGTGTGCCAAATCCATTGGTGGTCATCAATTTAATTGGTGAAGGATAAGCATAACGCAATTCTTATTCTTATTTCTTCCAAATGATTAATTCCCTATTCCGGAGGTTCATCAAAATTCTTGATCTAAATTATTCATCTTATCTTTTTCCCGGAGTTCCTACCTCTCGCAATTATATCACCACGGAGATCCATCTAAATCATTACAAGGTTTCACCTTGTGTTTCCAACTTCTCTTTCTTTTCGTTATCCTTTTGTTACCGGAGTTCTTCATGGAGGTTCTACATGATGGTTCATCAAGGATTTAATTCCTTCTCGAAGTTTTTCATCAAGATTCTTTTCTAAGGAGCTGAAGCATTCTTCATCTTGCTATCCGGAGTGCAATTCTTTTTTCCATATCATCGTAGGTGGTATTATGTCATTCTTGATAATTTGAGTTCATCTTTCATGATTCACATGTTGTTAAGAATGAGATATTTTAAATCCATCAACCTCTTCGTTGGAGTTATCTTGGATTATATTTCACCTAAAGCTTTCCCTAAGGATTGTTGCTAATTAGGGTGCTTATTAATGATCCAAGTTCTTCATTTATCCTCCCGGTGAGATGGTTTCTCGTCTCCTTGTTCTTTCCAATCAAATCTATTCTATGAGCGGCAAGTTGTCACCTCATAATTTTGAGATATCTTCTATAAGTCCATATCAAGCTTATCTTTTCGTTGTTGGTTTTTCCAACAACTCCGTTCGAACCTTTTCCCAAGGATGCATGTTCAAGCTCTTTTGTGGCAGAAATTGGCATTTTCTTCTCCATTCTCCTATTTCAATTATCTATCCTCTATTCTTTTGTTCTGGAGGCATTATGATGTTGCTCTTTTCAACACATCATCTCGTTTTAACCAGAGTGCTTGCATGTACTTCTGCTCCTTTGTAGCCTTTTGTGTCTTTCAACATACAGGGTTCTCGTGTTGTGCCTTGTTCCACTTTTCTAACGGAGGTTATCAACTTTATTCATCTTCATTGTATTATTTCTTTCAATTTGTTCAACTTTTCAAGGTTCTTTGGTCTCACTCGTTTGTCAAAGAAGCAACTTAGCCTTACCTCTTCTCTTTCTCTTCCGTTTTTCCCTCCGGTGCCATTCTAGATCTCGGATGAGATCCTCTCGTAGTGGTGGAGTGTTGTAGCGCCCCGAGACCAATGTGCCAGGTGTCCTCCAGTTATTCGCTGTTGTTGCCTTGTCATTGCTTGCGTGTCATGCATTGCATATCATGTCATCATGTGCATTTCATTTGCATACATGTTCGTCTCATGCATCCGAGCATTTTCCCCGTTGTCCGTTTTGTAATCCGGCGCTCCTATGTCACCCGGTGTCCCTTTCTACCTCTTTTCGTGTGCGGGTGTTAAACGTTTTCGGATTGGACCGAGACTTGTCATGCGGCCTTGGTTTACTACCGGTAGACCGCCTGTCAAGTTTCATGCCATTTGGACTTCGTTTGATACTCCAACGGTTAACCGAGGGACAGAAAAGGCCTTGTGTGTGTTGCAGCCCAAAACCCCTCCAAAGTGGCCCAAAACCCACCTAAACCTCCTCCATCATCTTGGTCATTCGATCACGATCGCGTGGCCGAAAACCGCACCTCATTTGGAGCTTCCTAGCTCCCTCTACCTATAAAAGAGCACCCCTCCCCGAAATTCTGGATCATTTCGCCCCTAACCCTAGATCCCTTCATCCTCGCGCCACCGGACAAACATCCCGCTGACGGACACGT
Organism: Triticum urartu; assembly: GCF_056163025.1. NCBI lineage: Eukaryota > Viridiplantae > Streptophyta > Magnoliopsida > Poales > Poaceae > Triticum > Triticum urartu. The sequence goes on from NC_141873.1 coordinate 24,540,510, forward strand.
CCGACTTCGCCGTCCGCCGCCACGTGGCGTCGTCTGATTCGCGCCGCCCGTGTGCCCACTTCGCCGCGCCGCCGGACCCGCCCGAGGCCCATCGCCGGCCCGCCTCTGGGTCGAACCGGGCCAGATCCCGCGCGCCGCCCGAGCCGCCCCGCTACGGCCGCCGCACCACCGCCGCCGGCGAGCGCCGCCACCGGGCCGCTCCATCTCCGGCGACCGCGCCACCCGCCGGCGCGCCCGCCTCGCTCCGCTTCAGAGAACCCCGCACTCGAGCCCGGCCTTCTCCACGCCTCCTCACCCGCTCGCAGTGCGCCGTCGCTCGTCGTCGCCATCACCGGCGACCTCCATCGCTGGAGCAGCCGCCGGATCACGAACCGCTGACCTCCTGCGCCACCCCGCGCCCCTACCTTGCCACCCGTCGCCTCCCAGACGAGCTCCACCTCAGATCCGGCGAGATCCGGTGGAGGAAGCCCCGGATCCGACCTCCCCGGCCTTCTCCGGCCAACTCCGGTGGAATTCCGGCGAGATCCGCCGCCCGCGTTGACTTTCCGCGAGGTCCAAATTTTCCCAAAGCCATTTTGTCCCTGTAACTTTTAGGCATTTTGAAAATGGCATAACTCTGCATCCGTGGCTCCGATTTGCGCGTGTAGCATAACAAAATGTTCGCCTCAGAGAGTACATCATTTCATCTCATTGCATCATTTTCTTTTGAGCTCATCTTGATGCCCGAAATGCTGTTGGAAGAGGGATATTTGAGATAATTGTCAGATCTGCTGCATCAAATAGCTATTTGTCATTTTTGCCATGATTAATTTGTGCATGATATGCTCCTGAGCTCTACATGTGTTTTGTTATATGCCATGCTATCTTTACAGAGGTTCTTGCCATGTATTTTTGTGATATTTGTGGTGACTAGCACAAGCTTGCAAAGTAGCATAATCGGTAATGCTGATTTCAGGGACTTAGAATTTCTCTGTCATTGTCCTGATTTTGTCGGTATGCCATATGTTCATGTTGTTTCCTAGTGATCCGTGCCTCTTTTGAGGATGATCAGTAAGGATGATTTGTTAAAATTGTGGTGCTATATCCATCCATGTCTTTGTTTGCATTTATGGAGCACCCTAGCTTGAGTCAATCGAGCTCTACTTTTGCTATATCGTGAATCCTGGCAGATTGTTGACTTGTTAGCGATTTTGCCGAGCATGTTGTTATTGATCCGTGCATGTTATGTTGTTGTTCTTGCCATGTATAGCTTCTATGATATGTATTCTTGATGGGTGTATGCTTAGTTTGTCATGCTATGCTCTGTAGTGAGTGCATCGAGCTCGTAAACATGCCTACTCATTAACAGATTTGCATGCTCCAGTTTTTCACCAAGTCTGTAATCTGTTTATGTTTTTGCCATGTTCACATGCTTGCAATGGTATTTTCTGATCCCTTTCGGCTCAAGGTCGCTAAGGGAATTTTGTTAAGTGCTTTGAGTAGCTTCATGCCATGCCTTGCTTTGCCATGTTAATTTCCTGTAGCATATTCTTTACATGCTCCAAAGTATGCTTCCTGATGATAAATTCCAGACTTGTGTTAATTTCACTAAGTCTGAAACCTGTTATCATTTGCATTTTTGCCATGCTTGTTTGAACCTGTTAATGAATGAATTAGCCGTAGCTCAGTGTTTTTCTTTTGTCAAGCATCATGAGTGGATCCCTGCCATGTATTTTGTTGTCATGTTTGAGTGTTGTAGCATATTTATCTTGTTGCATTTAGATGGCTACTTGCTGTTTATCGCAGACCGGTGCCATATTTGTTTTGCTTGCCATTCCCAAACCGTGCATCCGATTCCGGTGATCTTTATATCAATTTCAACCGAAATCACCTCACCTTTCCAGTGGCACTCTTGGATTTTCAAGTCGAGGCCAGGTTCAATCATTCCTTTACACATCATGCATATGCATCACATACCGCATCCCGCATATCATACCATGATCATGTATTGGTTGTTTACTATGTTGTGTGCTTCTTTCCGGTGTTGCTTTTTCGGGTTGGTTCCGATAACGTCGCGTTTGTGAGGACCCGTTCGACTACGTCCGTTTGTCTTCTTCATGGACTCATTCTTCTTCCTTGTGGGATTTCAGGCAATATGACCATACCCTCGAAATCACTTCTATCTTTGCTTGCTAGTTGCTCGCTCTTTTGCTATGCCTATGCTGCGATACCTAATACTTGCTTATCATGCCTCCCATATTGTTGAACCAAGCCTCTAACCCACCTTGTCCTAGCAAACCGTTGATTGGCTATGTTACTGCTTTGCTCAGCCCCTCTTATAGCGTTGTTAGTTGCAGGTGAAGATTGAAGTTTGTTCCTTGTTGGAACATGGAGATGTTGTTCCTTGTTGGAACATGTTTACTTGTTGGGATATAACAATATCTCTTATTTAATTAATGCATCTATATACTTGGTAAAGGGTGGAAGGCTCGGCCTTATGCCTGGTGTTTTGTTCCACTCTTGCTGCCCTAGTTTCAGTCATATCGGTGTTATGTTCCCGGATTTTGCGTTCCTTACGCGGTTGGGTTATAATGGGAACCCCTTGACAGTTTGCCTTGAATAAAACTCCTCCAGCAATGCCCAACATTGGTTTTACCATTCGCCACCTAGCCTTTTCTTTTCCCTTGGGAGTCGCGCTCCTGAGGGTCATCATTATTTTAACCCCCCGGGCCAGTGCTCCTCTGAGTGTTGGTCCAAACTAGAGCCCCTTGCAGCGCCACCTCGGGGAAACTCGAGGGCTAGTTTTAGTTTTGCGGACTGCTCATCTGAGTGTGCCCTGAGAACGAGATATGTGCAGCTCCTATCGGGATTTGTCGGCACATTCGGGCGGTGTTGCTGGACTTGTTTTAGCATTGTCGAAATGTCTTGTAACCTGGATGCCGAGTCTGATTGGAATGTCTTGGGAGAAGGAATATCCTTCGTTGACCGTGAGAGCTTGTGATGGGCTAAGTTGGGACACCCCTGCAGGGATTTGAACTTTCGAAAGTCGTGCCCGCGGTTATGGGCATATGGGAATTTGTTAATGTCCGGTTGTAGAAAACCTGAAGTTGACCTTAATTAAAATACATCAACCGCGTGTGTAACCATGATGGTCTCTTCTTGGCTGGGTCCGGGAAGTGAACACGGTGTTGGAGTTATGCTTGACGTAGGTTGTTCTAGGATCACTTCTTGATCATAGTTGTTCGATCGTGGTTTGCCTTCTCTTCTCGCTCTCTTTTGCGTATGTTAGCCACCATATATGCTAGTCGCTTGCTGCAGCTCCACCACATACCTTTTACCTTACCCATAAGCTTAAATAGTCTTGAGTCCCCGTGAAATTGTTGAGTCCCCGTGACTCACAGATACTTCCAAAACCAGCTTGTAGGTGCCGATGAGTCTGTGCAGGTGACGCAACCAAGCTCAGGAGGAGCTCGATGAAGATCTTGTCCTTTGTGTTGTTTCGTTCTAGTTGATCAGTAGTGGAGCCCAGTTGGGGTCGATCGGGGATCTGTGTAGCATTTGGGGTAGTCTTCTTTTATTTTGGTTCCGTAGTCGGACCTTGATTGTATTGGATGTTGTAATGCTTTATTCATGTAATTGTGTGAAGTGGCGATTGTAAGCCAACTATGTATCTTTTTCCCTTATGTATTACATGGGTTGTTTGCGAAGATTACCTCACTTGCGACATTGCTTTCAATGCGGTTATGCCTCTAAGTCGTCCTTCGACACATGGGAGATATAGCCGCATCGAGGGTGTTACAGGTGCTCTAGCTCACCTCCTATGGCACATGAGGTGTTCGATGAAATGTCTGAGCCACACTAGTTAATCTTTCTCCTCTCGAAACTCGACCTCCGAGCTCCATTTTCCCTGAGATTTGTCTAGGTTTAGCGGTCCGTCATGTCCCATCTCCGTCTTCACCGCCGTCGATCGCCCGATAACCCACAAGTATTAGAAACTGAGTTGTCAATTCTGCCACACCTGGATAACTTAATATCTGCAGCAAAGTATTTAGTAGCAAAGTAGTATGATAGTAGTGGTAACGGTAACAAAAGAGTAATGAAAGCAAAAGTAATATTTTTGGTGTTTTGTAGTGATTGTAACAATAACAACGGGAAAGTAAATAAGCGAGAACCAGTATATGGAAAGCTCGTAGGCATTGGATCGGTGATGGATAATTATGCCGGATGCGGTTCATCATGTAACAGTCATAACATAGGGTGACACAGAACTAGCTCCAATTCATCAATGTAATGTAGGCATGTATTCCGAATATAGTCATACATGCTTATGGAAAAGAACTTGCATGACATCTTTTGTCCTACCCTCCCGTGGCAGCGGGGTCCTAATGGAAACTAAGGGATATTAAGGCCTCCTTTTAATAGAGAATCGGAACAAAGCATTAGCACATAGTGAATACATGAACTCCTCAAACTATGGTCATCACCAGGAGTGGTCCCGATTATTGTCACTTCGGGGTTGCCGGATCATAACACATAGTAGGTGATTATAGACTTGCAAGATAGGATCAAGAACACACATATATTCATGAAAACATAATAGGTTCAGATCTGAAATCATGGCACTCTGGCCCTAGTGACAAGCATTAAGCATAGCAAAGTCATAGCAACATCAATCTCAGAACATAGTGGATACTAGGGATCAAACCCTAACAAAACTAACTTGATTACATGATAGATCTCATCCAACCCATCACCGTCCAGCAAGCCTAAGATGGAATTACTCACGCACGGCGGTGAGCATCATGAAATTGGTGATGGAGGATGGTTGATGATGACGACGGCGACGAATCCCCCTCTCTGGAGTCACGAACGGACTCCAGATCAACCCTCCCAAGAGGTTTTAGGGCTTGGCGGTGGCTCCGTATCGTAAAACGCGATGATTTATTCTCCTTGATTTTTTTCTCCCTGAAAGCAAAAATATAGAGTTGTAGTTGGCGTCGGAGGAGCCTCAGGGGGCCCACGAGGTAGGGGGGCGCCCTAGGGGGGGCACCCTCGTGGACAGGGTGTGGGCCCCCTGGTCTTCATCTTTGGTGAGGATTTTTATTATTTTTAACTAGACAATCCGTGGAGTTTCAGGTCATTCTGAGAACTTTTGTTTCTGCACATAAATAACACCATGGAAAGTTTGCTGAAAACAGCGTCAGTTCGGGGTTACTTCCATTCAAATCATGCAAATTAGAGTCCAAAACAAGGGCAAAAGTGTTTGGAAAGTTAGATACGACGGAGACGTATCAACTCCCCCAAGCTTAAAACTTTGCTTGTCCTCAAGCAATTCAGTTGATAAACTGAAAGTGATAAAGAAAAACTTTTACAAACTCTGTTTGCTCTTGTTGTTGTGAATATGTAAAGCCATCATTCAAGTTTTCAGCAAAGATCATGACTAACCACATTTGCAATAATTTTCAGGTCTCATGTTTACTCATATCAATAGGATAATCAACTAGAGAGCCATAATAATAAATCTCGGATGACAACACTTTCTCAAAACAATCATAATATGATATAACAGGATGGTATCTCGCTAGCCCTTTCTGAGACCGCAAAAAATAAATGCAGAGCACCTTTAAAGATCAAGGACTGACTAGACATTGTAATTCATGGTAAAAGAGATCCAATCATAGTCACACCCAATATAAATTAATAGTAATGAATGCAAATGACAGCTGCACTCTCTAGCTAGTGCTTTTTAATAAGAAGGTGATGACTCAACATAAAAGTAAATAGATAGGCCCTTCGCAGAGGGAAGTAGGGATTTGTAAAGGTGCAAGAGCTCGGTTTGGAGATAGATAGAAATAATATTTTGATCGGCATACTTTCATTGTCAACATAACAACTAAGAGATGGTGATATCTTCCATGCTAAACACATTATAGGCGGTTCCCAAACAGAATGGTAAATTTTATACCCCCCCTCCACCAACAAGCATCAATCCATGACTTGCTCGAAACAATGAGTGTCTCCAACTAGCAATAGTCCCAGGGGGAGTTTTGTTTGTAATTAATTTTGATTTAGTTTGCATAAAGCATGGGACTGGGCATCCCGGTGACCAGCCATTTTCTCGTGAGTGAGGAGCGGAGTCCACTCCTCTTGAGAATAACCCGCCTAACATGGAAGATAAGGGCAGCCCTGGTTGATACATGAGCTATTGGAGCATACAAAACAGAATGTTTATTTGAAGGTTTAAACCTTCAAATAAACATTCTGTTTTGTATGCTCGAATAGCTCATGTATCAACCCCACTATATAGGAAGGTATAGGAAGGTAGATACCGTATATGGAAGGTATAGTGGACTCATATGGCGTAACTTTGGGGTTTAAGGGATTGGATGCACAAGCAGTATTCCCGCTTAGTACAAGTGAAGGCTAGCAAAAGACTGGGAAGCGACCAACTAGAGAGCGACAACAGTCATGAACATGCATTAAAATTAATAAACATTGGATGCAAGAATGAGTAGGATATAATCCACCATGAACATAAATATCGTGAAGGCTATGTTGATTTGTTTCAACTACATGTGTGAACATGTGCCAAGTCAAGTCACTTAAATCATCCAAAGGAGGATACCACCCCACTATACCACATCACAACCATTTTAATAGCATGTTGGCACGCAAGGTAAACCATTATAACTCATAGCTAATCAAGCATGGCACAAGCAACTATGATCTCTAATTGTCATTGCAAACATCTTTAAGCTGAATCAGGAACGATGAACTCATCATATTTACAAAAACAAGAGAGGTCGAGTTCATACCAGCTTTTCTCATCTCAGTCAGTCCATCATATATCATCATAATTGCCTTTCACTTGCACGACTGAACGATGTGAATAATAATAAGAGTGCACATGCATTGGACTAAGCTGGAATCTGCGAGCATTCAATAAACAGGAGAAGACAAGGCAATATGGGCTCTTGGTTATATCAACAATAATGCATATAAGAGCCACTTCAACAATTTAATCATGGTCTTCTCCTATCGACCCCCAAAGAAAAGAAACGAAATAAAACTATTTACACGGGAAAACTCCCAACAAGCAAAAGAAGAATGGGAAATATTTTTGGGTTTTCTTTTTAATTATTACTACTACAGCAAGAAAAGTAAACTAACTAATTTTTTGGTTTTCTTAAGGTTTAACAAACACACAAGAAGAAAGTAGGAAAAAGAAAATAAACTAGCATGAATATTACAGTGAAAGAGTATGAGCACCGACATCTAGCAATGGGTGTGTGTAAACATAAATGTAATGTCGGTGGGAAATATGTACTCCCCAAGCTTAGGCTTTTGGCCTAAGTTGGTTCATTGCCAGGGATGGCCTAGCGGATACCCATAGGTGTAGCTGGGGTCGTATTGTGATGCAACGTTTATCACCTCCTGAGCTGCAGCGTGGCGGCGAGCTGCCTCCGCTCTCCTCTCGTACTCATCTGCCTCCTCTCTGGTAATAGTATATCTTCCTTTTTCCTGGTGATCAAAGAAGGCAGGAGCAGGGAGAGTAATACAGACAACACGCCATTTTTCAAAGATTAGTCGATACAGGAGAGGTGATTCATTCCTCTCGACAAACTGGTGGGAGACCATAGAATTAAAATCTAAATAAGTTGGAGGCAACTCCATATCATCCTCACGAACGTCTACCTCAAGAAAATTAGCTAAGCGGGGTGCATAAATTCCTCCAAAGAATTCTCCATTATATCTATTATGATGCAACCTACGTGCTACAATGGCTCCCATATGATAAGATTGGTCTCCTAACACAGCACTCCTAAGAATACTGAGGTCAGGCACACACATATGACATGCTTCATCCTTACCAGTTATGCACCTACCTATGAAGAGAGCAAAATAATGTATAGCAGGAAAGTGAATGCTCCCTATAGTAGCTCGTGCTATATCTCTAGGTTCCCCTACAGTCATACCAACAAGAAAATCTCTAAATTCAGATTTACGGGGATCACTAGCACTACCCCATTGTGGAAGTTTGCAAGCAAAAGTAAAATCCTCTAAGTCCATGGTATAAGATTTGTCATAAAGATCAAACATGACTGTTGGAGAATTACGTGAAGATGAAAATTCAAACCTCCTCACAAATGAACTAGTGAGTTCATGGTACTTTGGGCATTTGTTTGCCTCAAAGCTCACAAGATTGGCGTTACGCAAATATGTGTTAAATTCCTCTTTGATTCCCGCTCGATCCATAAAATTTTCTGATGGCCATTCACAAGGGCGCACTAGAGCGTTCCTTGGGGGCTCCTCATCAGCATCACGCATTGCAAGCCTGGGTCCTTTCCTTGAAGAACCACCTTGGAACATTTTCCTAAGCATATTGCTTTCTCTGAAAAATTTCTGAAATTTTTAGTAACTTCAAACAAAAGTGAGCCAAGCTCAACAAAATTGATAGCAAATACTCCTACAAGTGCCTAGAGCCTGTATCAAGCATTAGAACAACTTGGAACCATATAAATTTGACATGCAAGCTCAAGAACATGGTCACCTATGCAGCACAAATTTGCAATGAATAAAGCACTAGAGCGAAAAATAATTGGACCAATGGAGGAGTCACATACCAAGGAACAATCTCCCCAAGCAGTTTTATGAGAGGTGCTTTGAGCAAGGAGATCGAAAATCACAGCAAAGTGAGCTAGAACTCGTGCTTGAACCAGATATTCATGTTTGTGGGAGGAAGAAGAAGATGATGGGTGCAGGAATAAGTGGAGGAGGGCCACCGTGGGCCCACGAGGCAGGGGGCGCGCCCTCCACCCTCGTGGCCAGGTGGCAGCTCCCCCCGCAGTGTTTTCAGTACCATAAATCCTCATATATTCCAGAAAAAATCATATTAAATTGGCATGGCATTTGGAGGACTTTTATTTTTGGGGTATTTTTATATTGCACGGATAAATCAGAAAACAGACAGAAAAATACTATTTTTTTACTTCATTTCAACTAAATAACAGAAAGTATAAAGAGGGTACAGAAGGTTGTGCCTTCTAGTTTCATCCATCTCATGCTCATCAAAAGGAATCCACTAACAAGGTTGATCAGGTCTTGTTAATAAACTCATTCCGATTAACATGAAACCGGAGAAATTTCGAATAACACTATGTTACCTCAACGGGGATATGCACATCCCCAATAATAAGTATATCATATTTCTTCTTGAGAGTAGGAAGAGGGAATTCAAAACCTCCAAATATAATCGATTGGAATTTTTCCAATAGAATTGATACTATGAACTTGAGGTTGTTTCCTTGAAAAGTGTACCGTATGCTCATTACCATTAACATGAAAAGTGACATTGCCTTTGTTGCAATCAATAACAACCCCTGCAGTATTTAGAAAAGGTCTTCCAAGAATAATAGACATACTATCGCCCTCAGGAATATCAAGAATAACAAAGTCAGTTAAAATAGTAACATTTGCAACCACAATAGGCACATCCTCACAAATACCGACAGGTATAGCAGTTGATTTATCAGCCATTTGCAAAGATATTTCAGTAGGTGTCAACTTATTCAAATCAAGTCTATTATATAAAGAGAGAGGCATAACACTAACACCGGCTCCAAGATCACATAAAGTAGTTTTAACATAGTTTCTTTTAATGGAGCATGGTATAGTAGGTACTCCTGGATCTCCAAGTTTCTTTGGTATTCCACCCTTAAAAGTATAATTAGCAAGCATGGTGGAAATTTCAGCTTCCGGTATCTTTCTTTTATTAATGACAATATCTTTCATATACTTAGCATAAGGATTCATTTTGAGCATATCAGTCAATTGCATACGCAAAAAGATAGGTCTAATCATTTCAGCAAAGCGCTCAAAGTCCTCATCATCCTTTTTCTTGGATGGTTTGGGTGGAAAAGGCATGGGTTTCTGAACCCATGGTTCTCTTTCTTTACCATGTTTCCTAGCAACAAAGTCTCTCTTATCATAACGTTGATTCTTTGATTGTGGGTTATCAAGATCAACAGCAGGTTCAACTTCTACATCATTATCATTACTAGGTTGAGCATCATCATGAACATCATCATTAACATTTTCACTAGGTTCATGTTCATTACCAGATTGTGTTTCAGCATCAGACATAGAGATATCATTTGGATTCTCAGGTGGTTCAACAAATAGGTTCACTAGAAGTTTGCAAAGTCCTATCATTTTTTCTTCCTTTTAGAAGAACTAGGTACATCAATATTATTTCTCTGAGAATCTTGCTCAATTCTATTACGGTGGCCTTCAGGATACAAAGGTTCCTGAGTCATTCTACCAGTTCTAGTAGCCACTCTAATAGCATAATCCTTTTTCTTACTATTCATTTCATTGAGCAAATCATTTTGAGCTTTAAGTACTTGTTCTACTTGAGTATTAACCATACAAGCATGTTTGCTAACAAGTTTAAGTTCACCTCTAATATTAGCCATATAGTCACCTAAGTGTTTAATCATATAAGCATTTTGTTTTAATTTTCTACCAAAATAAGCATTAAAATTTTCTTGTTTGACACTAAAATTATCAAACTCATCTAAGCATTGTCTAGCAGACTTATAGTGAGGAATATCACCTTCATCAAATCTATAGAGAGAATTTACCTTTACTACATGTGTCGGGTTATCAAGACCAGGAGGTTCTTCAATAGGTAATGAATTAAGATCATATGTTTCTTCAATAGGCGGTATATTAATACCATGTATTTCTTCAATAGGAGGTAAATTCTTAACATCTTCAGCTTTAATACCTTTTTCTTTCATAGATTTCTTTGCCTCTTGCATATCTTCAGGACTGAGAAATAGAACACCTCTCTTCTTAGGAGTTGGTTTAAGAATAGGCTGAGTAGTTGGCTCAGAGGCTGGCTCAGGAGGTGCCCAATTATTTTCATTTGTCAACATATTATTCAATAGAATTTCAGCTTCATCCGGTGTTCTTTCCCTGAAAATAGAACTAGCACAACTATCCAGGTAATCTCTGGAAGCATCGGTTAGTCCATTATAAAAGATATCAAGTATTTCATTTTTCTTAAGAGGATGATCAGGCAAAGTAATAAGTAACTTGAGAAGCCTCCCCCAAGCTTGTGGGAGACTCTCTTCTTTAATTCGCACAAAGTTGTATATTTCCTTTAAAGAAGCTTGTTTCTTATGAGCAGGGAAATATTTACCAGAGAAGTAGTAAATCATATCCTGGGGACTACGCACACAACTAGGATCAAGAGGATTAAACCATATCTTAGCATCACCCTTTAATGAGAACGGAAATATTTTAAGGATATAAAAGTAGCAAGATCTCTCATCATTAGTGAACAGGGTGGCTATATCATTTAATTTAGTAAGATGTGCCACAACAGTTTCAGATTCATAGGCATGAAAAGGATCAGATTCAACCAAAGTAATTATATCAGGATCAACAGAGAATTCATAATCCTTATCGGTAACTGATACGTCTCCGTCGTATCTACTTTTCCAAACACTTTTGCCCATGTTTTGGACTCTAACTTGCATGATTTGAATGGAACTAACCCGGACTGACGCTGTTTTCACCAGAATTGCCATGATGTTGTTTTATGTGCAGAAAACAAAAGTTCTCGGAATGACCTGAAACTCCACGGAATGTCTAGTTAAAAATAATAAAAAATCCTTGCCAAAGATGAAGACCAGGGGGCCCACACCCTGTCCATGAGGGTGGGGGGCGCCCCCCCTAGGGTGCGCCCCCTACCTCGTGGGCCCCCTAGAGCTCCTCCGACGCCAACTCCAAATCTATATATTTTCTTTCGGGGAGAAAAAAATCAAGGAGAAGAAATCATCGCGTTTTACAATACGGAGCCGCCACCAAGCCCTAAAACCTCTCGGGAGGGCTGATCTGGAGTCCGTTCGGGGCTCCGGAGAGGGGGATTCGTCGCCGTCGTCATCATCAACCATCCTCCATCACCAATTTCATGATGCTCATCGCCGTGCGTGAGTAATTCCATCGTAGGCTTGCTGGACGGTGATGGGTTGGATGAGATCTATCGTGTAATCGAGTTAGTTTTGTTAGGGCTTGATCCCTAGTATCCACTATATTTTGAGATTGATGTTGCTATGACTTTGCTATGCTTAATGCTTGTCACTAGGGCCTGAGTGCCATGATTTCAGATCTGCACCTATTATGTTTTCATGAATATATGTGTGTTCTTGATCCTATCTTGCAAGTCTATAGTCACCTACTATGTGTTATGATCCGGCAACCCCGAACTGACAATAATCGGGACCACTCTCGGTGTTGACCATAGTTTGAGGAGTTCATGTATTCACTATGTGCTAATGCTTTGTTCCGGTTCTCAATTAAAAGAAGGCCTTAATTTCCCTTAGTTTCCATTAGGACCCCGCTGCCATGGGAGGGTAGGACAAAAGATGTCATGCAAGTTCTTTTCCATAAGCACGTATGACTATATTCGGAATACATGCCTACATTACATTGATGAATTGGAGCTAGTTCTGTGTCACCCTATGTTATGACTTTTACATGATGAACCGCATCCGACATAATTATCCATCACCGATCCAATGCCTACGAGCTTTCCATATACCGGTTCTTGCTTATTTACTTTCCCGTTGCTATTGTTACAATCACTACAAAACACCAAAAATACTACTTTTGCTTTCATTACTCTTTTGTTCCGTTACCACTACTATCATATTACTTTGCTACTAAATACCTTGCTGCAGATATTAAGTTATCCAGGTGTGGCTGAATTGACAACTCAGTTTCTAATACTTGAGAATATTCTTTGGCTCCCTTTGTGTCGAATCAATAAATTTGGGTTGAATACTCTACCCTCGAAAGCTGTTGCGATCGCCTACACTTGTGGGTTATCAAGACTAATTTCTGGCGCCATTGTCGGGGAGCATAGCTCTATTATTTGAGTCACTTGGGATTTATATTTGCTGGACACCATGAAGAATTTGAAAGATGCTAAGACAACAATTTATCCCTCAACTACGAGGGGAGGTAAGGAACTGCCATCTAGCTCTGCACTTGATTCACCTTCTGTTTTGAGTAAGCTTGCGACACCTAAACCTGCCTCTGCTATTCGTTCTGATATGTCACATGTTATTGATGATGCCACTTCTGCTATGCATGATACTTATGATGAAACTACTTCTATGCTTGATACAACTGTGCCCCTTAGTGAATTTCTTGATGAACAAATTGCTAGGGATAGAGAGAAAGAAATTATTGAATCTGGGCATGTTATTCCTGAGGGTTATGTTTTTGATAAAGAAGCTTCTGCAACTATTTTAGCTTGCAAAGATAGTCGTGAACTCAAGAGGCTATTAATTAAATGGAACAAGGAATCTCTTAGAGATAGAATGAAACCTGACCCTGCTTTCGCTACTTCACCTATTTGTGTTGCCGATAAGGATTATGAATTCTCTGTTGATCCCGATATAATTACTTTGGTTGAATCTGAACCTTTTCATGGCTATGAATCTGAAACTGTCGTGGCACATCTTACTAAATTAAATGATATAGCCACCCTGTTCACTAATGATGAGAGATCTCGCTACTTTTATATCCTTAAAATATTTCCGTTCTCATTAAAGGGTGATGCTAAGATATGGTTTAATTCTCTTGATCCTGGTTGTGTGCGTAGTCCCCAGGATATGATTTATTACTTCTCTGCTAAATATTTCCCTGCTCATAAGAAACAAGCTGCTTTAAAGGAAATATACAACTTTGTGCAAATTGAAGAAGAGAGTCTCCAACAAGGTTGGGGGAGGCTTCTCAAGTTACTTAATGCTTTGCCTGATCATCCTCTTAAGAAAAATGAAATACTTGATATCTTTTATAATGGACTAACCGATGCTTCCAGAGATTACCTGGATAGTTGTGCTGGTTCTCTTTTCAGGGAAAGAACACCGGATGAAGCTGAAATTCTATTAATAATATGTTGACAAATGAAAATAATTGGGCACCTCCTGAGCCAGCTCCTGAGCCAGCCCCTGCTCCAGTTACTGAGCCTATTCCTAAACCAACTCCGAAGAAGAAATGTGTTCTATTTCTCAGTCCTGAAGATATACAAGAGGCAAAGAAATCTACGAAAGAGAAAGGTATTAAAGCTGAAGATGTTAAGAATTTACCTCGTATTGAAGAAATTCATGGTCTTAATTTACCGCCTGTTGAAGAAACATATGATTTAAATTCATTACCTATTGAAGAACCTCCTGATCTTGATAACCCGACACATGTAGTAAAGGTAAATTCTCTCTATAGATTTGATGAAGGTGATATTCCTCACTATAATTCTGTTAGACAATGCTTTGATGAGTTTGATAATTTTATCGTCAAACAAGAAAACTTCAATGCTTATTTTGGTAGACAATTAAAACAAAATGCCTATATGATTAAACACTTGGGTGATTATATGGCTAATATTAGAGGTGAACTTAAACTTGTTAGCAAACATGCTTCTATGGTTACCACTCAGGTAGAGTGGCTACTAGAACTGGTAGAATGACTCAGGAACCTTTGTATCCTGAAGGCCACCCTAAGAGAATTGAACAAGATTCTCAGCGAAATAATATTGATGCACCTAGTTCTTCTAAAAGGAAGAAAAAGAAAAATGATAGGACTTTGCAAACTTCTAGTGAACCTATTGCTGAACCACCTGAGAATCCAAATGATATCTCTATCTTTGATGCTAAAACACAATCTGGTAATGAACATGAGCCTAACGAAAATGTTAATGATGATGTTCATGATGATGCTCAACCTGTAATGATAATGATGTAGAAATTGAACCTGCTGTTGATCTTGATAACCCACAATCAAAGAATCAACGTTATGACAAGGGAGACTTTGCTGCTAGGAAACATGGTAAAAAAAGGGATCCATGGGTTCAGAAACCCATGCCTTTTCCTCCCAAACCATCCAAGAAAAAGGATGATGAGGATTTTGAGCGCTTTGCTGAAATGATTAGACCTATCTTTTTGCGTATGCGATTAACTGATATGCTCAAAATGAATCCTTATGCTAAGTATATGAAGGATATTGTCACTAATAAAAGAAAGATACCGGAAGCTGAAATTTCCACCATGCTTGCAAATTATACTTTTAAAGGTGGAATACCAAAGAAACTTGGAGATCCAGGAGTGCCTACTATACCATGCTCCATTAAAAGAAACTATGTTAAAACTGCTTTGGGTGATCTTGGAGCCGGTGTCAGTGTTATGCCTCTCTCTTTATATCATAGACTTGATTTGTATAAGTTGACACCTACTGAAATATCTTTGCAAATGGCTGATAAATCAACTGCCATACCGGTCGGTATTTGTGAGGATGTGCCTGTTGTGGTTGCAAACGTTACTATTTTAACGGACTTTGTTATTCTTGATATTCCTGAGGACGATAGTATGTCTATTATTCTTGGAAGACCTTTTTTGAATACTGCAGGGGCTGTTATTGATTGCAACAAAGGCAATGCCACCTTTCATGTTAATGGTAATGAGCATACGGTACACTTTCCGAGGAAACAACCTCAAATTCATAGTATCAATTCTATTGGAAAAATTCCATTGATTATATTTGGAGGTTTTGAATTTCCTCTTCCTACTATCAAAAAGAAATATGATATTCTTATTATAGGGGATGTGCATATCCCCGTTGAGGTAACATAGTGATATTCGTAATTGCTCCGGTTCCATGTTAATCGGAATGAGTTTGTTAACAAGACTTGATCAACCTTGTTAGTGGATTCTTTTTTATGAGCATGAGACGGATGAAACTAGAAGCACAAACTTTTGTACCTTCTTTATACTTTCTGTTATTTAGTTGAAATAAAGTAAAAATATTATTATTCTCTCTGTTTCCTGATTTATCCGTGCAATATAAAAATACCCCGAAAATAAAAGTCCTCCAAATGCCATGCCAATTTAATATGATTTTTTCGGGAATATTTGAGGATTTATGGTACTGAAAGCACCGCGGGGGGAGCTGCCACCTGGCCACGAGGGTGGAGGACGCGCCCTACCCCCCAGGGCGCGCCCCTGCCTCGTGGGCCCACGGTGGCCCTCCTCCACTTATTCCTGCACCCATCCTCTTTTTCTTCCTCCCACAAACACGAATATCCAACTCAAGCACGAGTTCTAGCTCACTTTGCTGCGATATTCGATCTCCTTGCTCAAAGCACCTCTCACAAAACTGCTTGGGGAGATTGTTTCTTGGTATGTGACTCCTCCTTTGGTCCAATTAGTTTTTTCTCTAGTGCTTTATTCATTGCAAATTTGTGCTGCATAGGTGACCATGTTCTTGAGCTTGCATGTCAAATTTATATGGTTCCAAGTAGTTCTAATGCATGATATAGCCTCTAGGCACTTGTAGGAGTAGTTGCTATCAATTTTATTGAAGTTGGTTCACTTTTTGTTTGAAGTTACTAAAAATTTCAGAATATTTCAGAAAATAATGAAGAGACTTTTGAGGGGCTCATCGAGCCGAAGCTCGAAGGAAAAACAAAATGAAGAAGCACAGAGGCCCAAATATAATTTTCCTCGTACCACGGAGGTCCGGCCGTGTGAATGGCCCTCCGATAACTTCTTGAGACAAGCTGGGATTTATGAGGATTTCTATTCATTGACTGAGAATGTTGGCCTCACCGACTTCCTCCGCGACCAATGTCATCAGTATCTCTTACTCACTAATACTTTTGTGCAAAACTTCTACTATTTTCCTAAGGAATCACCCCCTTCAGTAGAGTTTCATTTATATGACCTTGTTAAGAAGATGCCATTAACTTAATTTTGCAAGGTTTGCAAAATACCCTCCGAGGGTACCTTAGATGAACCACATCGTAAGGATGTGGAAGAATTTATTAACACCATCACTGTGGGAGAAACCAGGAAGGTTTCTGATGCAAGAATCACTAGCATACATTTTCCTGTTTTACGCTACTTTGCCTTATTTGCTAGTCGTTGCTTGATTGGTCGCGGAAACTGTGGAAACCTTAGTGTTCCTGATATTATAATTTTGTTCCATGGTTTTGTACCGCGGTAACACTGTTAGTATGGGCGGAATTATTGCTAAACAATTAAGTTAGAACCGTACTAAAGGCCCCATCTTTGGAGGTACTTATGCTTCGCGCCTAGCTGCACATTTTAACATACCTATTAGGCTTTATGATAAAGAAGAAAAATTGCTGCCTGGTGCTTATTTAGATTATAAGAGTATGCTAGCGCATGATTTTATTGTTAAAGGTAGGGAAGGAGAGCTTAAATATAAACTGTATTTCAATAAAAAATCATCCTGAGACTATTACCTTGCCTGCTCCTTCCTTGTTTAATTTTGAAGGACCGTATCTCGTTACGTGGGCTGCCGTTCAAGCCTACCGGAATCCTGCACTAGCCCCGAAACCGGAAGCACAATATGAGCCTCCAAGACAGTCTGTTTATTCTTGGGATCCGGAGGTGGTTGCCAGCCAATGGCAGTCAGAGTCTTCTTCATTGCAGTACGACCCCAGCTACACCTATGGGCATCCGCCAGGCCATCCCTGGCAATAAACCAACTTAGGCCAAAAGCCTAAGCTTGGGGGAGTACGTATTTCCCACCGACATTACATTTATGTTTACACACACTCATTGCTAGATGTCGTTGCTCATACTCTTTCACGGTAATATCCATGCTAGTTTATTTTCTTTTTCCCGCTTTCTTCTTGTGTGTTTGTTAAACCTTAAGAAAAACCAAAAAAATAGTAGTAGTTTACTTTTCTTGCTATAGTAGTAATAATTAAAAAGAAAACCCAAAAATATTTCCCGTTCTTCTTTTTGCTTGTTGGGAGCTTTCCCGTGTAAATAGTTTTATTTTTATTTTCTTTGGGGGTCGATAGGAGAAGACCATGATCAAATTGTTCGGCGTTAGGAAAAACTATGCAATAAAGGAACGCCATGAGTCATTCTGGCATCCGAATACTTACGATTTCGCCAGGGGCTTGGCCCTGTGCGGCCACTCCTCTTCGCCGTCGTTGGCGTTGGTGGAGTAGTCCAGAAGAAGGGTTTTCCCCTTATTGGACCCTCCAGCCTCCCCAGTTGGGGCGGCCTTCCTTTTCTTTCCTCCCCCCGCTTGAGGGGGAGAGGCCTCTTCTTCCTCCTCCTCGTCTTCACGGGAGGAGTGCGTCTCAGAGCCGTCGGACGACGACTCCGACACCACTAGATGCCAGGAACTCTTTCGAGTTCCCGCGACCTTCTTCTTGGCCTTCTTCTCCGGCACCACTTAGGGTGCCGGAACCAGCAGCCCCCTCAAGCGGGTGTCCGCTGGGTCTTCGGGCAATGGAGCCGGACAGTTGATCTGTTCGGACTTCTCCTGCCATTCCTACTAAAGGTAAGGGAGTTTAGATCCCGCATAAAGTCAAACTATGAAAAATAAATATCCTATAAAAGGTAAAAACGGCTTACCGCGCCGGCTTGACGCTGCGCGCTGAAACCGCGATCCTCAGTAGCGGATGCGGGAGCTTCGGCACCCTTGAATAGCACCTTCCAGGCATCTTCGTACATTGTGTCGAAGAGCCTGCTCAGGGTTTGGTACTGGGCCGGATTGAACTCCCACAAGCTGAAAGCCCGTTGTTGTCATGGGAGTATCCGGCGTATGAGCATGACCTGGACTACACTGACAAGCTTGAGCTTCTTGTCCACCAGGTTTTGGATGCATGTTTGGAGTCCGGTCAGCTCTCCCTTTTTGACCCACGATAGGCCCGTCTCCTTCCAGGAGGTGAGCCGCGTAGGAGCTCCGGATCGGAACTTGGGGGCTGCGACCCATTTAGGGTCACGCAGCTCGGTGATGTAGAACCACCCCGATTGCCACCCCTTTAGGGTCTCCACGAAAGAGCCCTCGAGCAATAGGACATTGGGCATTTTGGCCACCATGGCACCTCCGCACTCCGCCTGGCAGCTGCGCACTACCTTCGGCTTGACGTTAAAGGTCTTCAGCCATAAACCGAAGTGGGGTGGGATGCGGAGGAAGGCCTCGCACACAACGATGAAAGCCGAGATGTTGAGGATAAAGTTTGGGGCCAGATCGTGGATATCTAGGCCTTGGTAGGACATGAGATCCCGGACAAATGGGTGGAGAGGAAAACCTAGTCTGCGGAGGAAATAGGTGAGGAACACCACCCTCTCATGGGGCCTTGGGGTGGGAAGGAGCTGCCCCTTTTCGGGAAGCCGATACGCGATGTCGTCAAACAAGTATCCGGCCTTCCTTAGCTTTTTGATGTGTCCCTCCGTTACGGAGGAGACCATATGATGGGTTTCGTAGTAATTTCAAAAATTTTCCTACGCACACGCAAGATCATGTGATGCATAGCAACGAGAAGGGGGGGAGTGTGATCTACATACCAAGTAGATCGACAACGGAAGCATTTGGTTGATGTAGTCGTACGTCTTCACGATCCGACCGATCAAGCACCGAAACTACGCCACCTCCGAGTTCTAGCACACGTTCAGCTCAATGACGATCCCCGGACTCCGATCCAGCAAAGTGTCGGGGAAGAGTTCCGTCAGCACGACGGCGTGGTGACGATCTTGATGTACTATAGCAGCAGGGCTTCGCCTAAACTCCGCTACAATATTATCAACGACTATGGTGGCTGGGGGCGCCGCACACGGCTAAGCAAAAAGATCACGTGGATCAACTTGTGTGTTTCTGGGGTGCCCCTGCCTCCGTATATAAAGGACTAAAGGGGGGAGGCCGGCCGGCCATGAGGGGCGCGCCAGGAGAGTCCTACTCCCTCTGGGAGTAGGATTCCCCCCCCCCCAATCCTAGTTGGAATAGGACTCGCGGAGGGGGGGGGGGAAAGAGAGAGAGGGGCCGGCCCCCTCTCCTTGTCCAATTCGGACCAAGGGAGGGGAGGGGCGCGCGGCCCACTATGGGCTGCCTCTTCTCTTTTCCACTAAGGCCCAATAAGGCCCATCTAGCTCCCCGGGGGGTTCCGGTAACCTCCCGGTACTCCGGTAAAATCCCGATTTCACCCGGAACACTTCCGATATCCAAACATAGGCTTCCAATATATAAATCTTTATGTCTCGACCATTTCGAGACTCCTCGTCATGTCCGTGATCACATCCGGGACTCCGAACAACCTTCGGTACATAAAAATGCATAAACTCATAATATAACTGTCATCGTAACCTTAAGCGTGCGGACCCTACGGGTTCGAGAACAATGTAGACATGACCGAGACACGTCTCCGGTCAATAACCAATAACGGGACCTGGATGCCCATATTGGCTCCTACATATTCTACGAAGATCTTTATCGGTCAGACCGCATAACAACATACGTCGTTCCCTTTGTCATCGGTATGTTACTTGCCCGAGATTCGATCGTCGGTATTCCAATACCTAGTTCAATCTCGTTGTTGGCAAGTCTCTTTACTCGTTCTGTAATACATCATCCCGCAACTAACTCATTAGTCGCAATGCTTGCAAGGCTTAAGTGATGTGCATTACCGAGAGGGCCCAGAGATACCTCTCCGACAATCGGAGTGACAAAACCTAATCTCGAAATACGCCAACCCAACATGTACCTCCGGTAAACGGGGGTTGCATAATCTCATAGTTATAGGAACATGTATAAGTCATGAAGAAAGCAATAGCAACATACTAAACGATCGGGTGCTAAGCTAATGGAATGGGTCATGTCAATCAGATCATTCACTTAATGATGTGATCCCGTTAATCAAATAACAACTCATTGTTCATGGTTAGGAAACATAACCATCTTTGATTAACGAGCTAGTCAAGTAGAGGCATACTAGTGACACTTTGTTTGTCTATGTATTCACACATGTATTATGTTTCCGGTTAATACAATTATAGCATGAATAATAAACATTCATCATGATATAAGGAAATAAATAATAACTTTATTATTGCCTCTAGGGCATATTTCCTTCAGTCTCCCACTTGCACTAGAGTCAATAATCTAGATTACACAGTAATGATTCTAACACCCATGGAGCCTTGGTGCTGATCATGTTTTGCTCGTGGAAGAGGCTTAGTCAACGGGTCTGCAACATTCAGATCCGTATGTATCTTGCAAATCTCTATGTCTCCCACCTGGACTAGATCCCGGATAGAATTGAAGCGTCTCTTGATGTGCTTGGTTCTCTTGTGAAATCTGGATTCCTTTGCCAAGGAAATTGCATTAGTATTGTCACAAAAGATTTTCATTGGACCTGATGCACTAGGTATGACACCTAGATCGGATATGAACTCCTTCATCCAGACTCCTTTGTTTGCTGCTTCAGAAGCAGCTATGTACTCCGCTTCACATGTAGATCCCGCCACAACGCTTTGTTTAGAACTGCACCAACTGACAGCTCCACCGTTTAATGTAAACACGTATCCGGTTTGCGATTTAGAATCGTCCGGATCAGTGTCAAAGCTTGCATCAACGTAACCGTTTACGATGAGCTCTTTGTCACCTCCATATACGAGAAACATATCCTTAGTCCTTTTCAGGTATTTGAGGATGTTCTTGACCGCTGTCCAGTGATCCACTCCTGGATTACTTTGGTACCTCCCTGCTAGACTTATAGCAAGGCACACATCAGGTCTGGTACACAGCATTGCATACATGATAGATCCTATGGCTGATGCATAGGGAACATCTTTCATATTCTCTCTATCTTCTACAATGGTCGGGCATTGAGTCTTACTCAACTTCACACCTTGTAACACAGGCAAGAATCCTTTCTTTGCTTGATCCATTTTGAACTTTTTCAAAACTTTGTCAAGGTATGTGGTTTGTGAAAGTCCAATTAAGCGTCTTGATCTATCTCTATAGATCTTAATGCCTAATATGTAAGCAGCCTCACCGAGGTCTTTCATTGAAAAACTTTTATTCAAGTATCCCTTTATGCTATCCAGAAATTCTACATCATTTCCAATTAGTAATATGTCATACACATATAATATCAGAAATGCTACAGAGCTCCCACTCACTTTCTTGTAAATATAGGCTTCTCCAAAAGTCTGTATAAAACCAAATGCTTTGATCACACTATCAAAACGTTTATTCCAACTCCGAGAGGCTTGCACCAGTCCATAAATGGATCGCTAGAGCTTGCACACTTTGTTAGCTCCCTTTGGATCGACCAAAACCCTCTGGTTTCATCATATACAACTCTTCCTCCAGAAATCCATTCAGGAATGCAGTTTTGACATCCATCTGCCAAATTTCATAATCATAAAATGCGGCAATTGCTAACATGATTCGGACAGACTTAAGCATCGCTACGGGTGAGAAGGTCTCATCATAGTCAATCCCTTGAACTTGCCTAAAACCTTTTGCGACAAGTCAATCTTTGTAGACAGTAATATTACCGTCGGCGTCAGTCTTCTTCTTGAAGATCCATTTATTCTCAATTGCTTGCCGATCATCGGGGAAGTCAACCAAAGTCCAGACTTTGTTCTCATACATGGATCCCATCTCAGATTTCATGGCTTCAAGCCATTTTGCGGAATCTGGGCTCACCATCGCTTCTTCATAGTTCGTAGGTTCATCATGATCTAGTAGCATGACTTCCAGAACAGGATTACCGTACCACTCTAGTGCGGATCTTACTCTGGTTGATCTACGAGGTTCAGCAGTATCTTGTTCTGAAGTTTCATGATCATTATCATTAGCTTCCTCACTAATCGGTGTAGGTGTCGCAGAAACAGGTTTCTGTAATGTACTACTTTCCAATAAGGGAGCAGGTACAGTTACCTCGTCAAGTTCTACTTTCCTCCCACTCACTTCTTTCAAGAGAAACTCCTTGTCTAGAAAGGATCCATTCTTAGCAACGAATGTCTTGCCTTCGGATCTGTGATAGAAGGTGTACCCAACAGTCTCCTTTGGGTATCCTATGAAGACACATTTCTCCGATTTGGGTTCGAGCTTATCAGGTTGAAGTTTTTTCACATAAGCATCGCAGCCCCAAACTTTAAGAAACGACAACTTTGGTTTCTTGCCAAACCATAGTTCATAAGGCGTCGTCTCAACGGATTTTGATGGTGCCCTATTTAACGTGAATGCGGCCGTCTCTAAAGCATAACCCCAAAATGATAGCGGTAAATCAGTAAGAGACATCATAGATCACACCATATCCAGTAAAGTACGATTACGACGTTCGGACACACCATTACGCTGTGGTGTTCTGGGTGGCGTGAGTTGCGAAACTATTCTGCATTGTTTCAAATGTACACCAAACTCGTAACTCAAATATTCTCCTCCACGATCAGATCGTAGAAACTTTATTTTCTTGTTACGATGATTTTCAACTTCACTTCCAAATTCTTTGAACTTTTCAAATGTTTCAGACTTGTGTTTCATTAAGTAGATATACCCATATCTTCTTAAGTCATCTGTGAAGGTGAGAAAATAACGATATCCGCCACGAGCCTCAATATTCATCGGACCACATACATCTGTATGTATGATTTCCAACAAATCTGTTGCTCTCTCCATAGTACCGGAGAACGGTGTTTTAGTCATCTTGCCCAAGAGGCACGGCTCGCAAGTACCAAGTGATTCATAATCAAGTGTTTCCAAAAGTCCATCAGTATGGAGTTTCTTCATGCGCTTTACACCGATATGACCTAAACGGCAATGCCACAAATAAGTTGCACTATCATTATCAACTCTGTATCTTTTGGCTTCAACATTATGAATATGTGTGTTACTACTATCGAGATTCATCAAAAATAGACCACTCTTCAAAGGTGCATGACCATAAAAGATATTACTCATATAAATAGAACAACCATTATTCTCTGATTTAAATGAATAACCGTCTCGCATCAAACAAGATCCAGATATAATGTTCATGCTCAACGCTGGCACCAAATAACAATTATTTAGGTCTAATACTAATCCCAAAGGTAGATTTAGAGGTAGCGTGCCGACCGCGATCACATCGACTTTGGAACCATTTCCCACGCGCATCGTCACCTCGTCCTTTGCCAGTGTTCGCTTAATCCGTAGTCCCTGTTTCGAGTTGCAAATATTAGCAACAGAACCATTATCAAATACCCAGGTGCTACTGCGAGCTCTAGTAAGGTACACATCAATAACATGTATATCACATATACCTTTGTTCACCTTGCCATCCTTCTTATCCGCCAAATACTTGGGGTAGTTCCGCTTCCAGTGACCAGTCTGCTTGCAGTAGAAGCACTCAGTTTCAGGCTTAGGTCCAGACTTGGGTTTCTTCTCTTGAGTAGCAACTTGCTTGCCGTTCTTTTTGAAGTTCCCCTTCTTCTTCCCTTTGCCCTTTTTCTTGAAACTAGTGGTCTTGTTGACCATCAACACATGATGCTCCTTCTTGATTTCTACCTCCGCGGCTTTCAGCATTGCGAAGAGCTCGGGAATAGTCTTATTCATCCCTTGCATATTATAGTTCATCACGAAGCTCTTGTAGCTTGGTGGCAGTGATTGGAGAATTCTATCAATGACGCAATCATCTGGAAGATTAACTCCCAATTGAATCAAGTGATTATTATACCCAGACATTTTTAGTATATGCTCACTGATAGAACTGTTCTCCTCCATCTTGCAGCTATAGAACTTATTGGAGACTTCATATCTCTCAATTCGGGCATTTGCTTGAAATATTAACTTCAACTCCTGGAACATCTCATATGCTCCATGACGTTCAAAACGTCGTTGAAGTCCCGATTCTAAGTCGTAAAGCATGGCACACTGAACTATCGAGTAGTCATCAGCTTTGCTCTGCCAGACGTTCATAACATCTGGTGTTGCTCCAGCAGCAGGCCTGGCACCCAGCAGTGCTTCCAGGACGTAATTCTTTTGTGCAGCAATGAGGATAATCCTCAAGTTACGGACCCCGTCCGTGTAATTGCTACCATCATCTTTGAATTTTACTTTCTCAAGGAACACATTAAAATTCAACGGAACAACAACACGAGCCATCTATCTATAATCAAACATACATAAGCAAGATACTATCAGGTTCTAAGTTCATGCTAAATTTAAGTTCAATTAGTCAAATTACTTAAAGAACTCCCACTTAGACAGACATCCCTCTAATCCTCTAAGTGATCACGTGATCCAAATCAACTAAACCATAACCGATCATCATGTGATATGGAGTAGTTTTCAATGGTGAACATCGTTATGTTGATCATATCTACTATATGATTCACGCTCGACCTTTCGGTCTCCGTGTTCCGAGGCCATATCTGCATATGCTAGGCTCGTCAAGTATAACCCGAGTATTCTGCGTGTGCAAAGCGGGCTTGCACCCGTTGTAGATGGACGTAGAGCTTATCACACCCGATCATCACGTGGTGTCTGGGCACGACAAACTTTGGCAACGGTGCATACTCAGGGAGAACACTTCTTGATAATCTTATAATGGTACCGTCAATCAAAGCAAGATAAGATGCATAAAAAGATAAACATCACATGCAATCAATATAAGTGATATGATATGGCCATCATCATCTTGTGCTTGTAATCTCCATCTCCGAAGCATTGTCGTGATCACCATCGTCATCAGCGTGACACCTTGATCTCCATCGTAGCGTCGTTGTCGTCTCGCCAAGTTTGTGCTTCCACGACTATCGCTACCGTTTAGTGATAAAGTAAAGCATTACATCGCAATTGCATTGCATACAATAAAGCGACAACCATATGGCTCCTGCCAGTTGCCGATAACTCGGTTACAAAACATGATCATCTCATACAATAAAATTCAGTATCATGTCTTGACCATATCACATCACAACATGCCTTGCAAAAACAAGTTAGACGTCCTCTACTTTGTTGTTGCAAGTTTTACGTGGCTGCTACGGGCTTAAGCAAGAACCAATCTTACCTACGCATCAAAACCACAACGATAGTTTGTCAATTTGACTCCGTTTTAACCTTCGCAAGGACCGGGCGTAGCCACACTCGGTTCAACTAAAGTTGGAGAGACTGTCTCCTGCAAGCCACCTATGTGCAAAGCACGTCGGGAGAACCGGTCTCGCATAAGCGTACGCGTAATGTCGGTCCGGGTCGTCTCGTCCAACAATACCGCTGAACCAAAGTATGACATGCTGGTAGGCAGTACGACTTATATCGCCCACAACTCACTTGTGTTCTACTCGTGCATATAACATCAACATATAAAACCTAGGCTCGGATGCCACTGATGGGTTTGGTAGTAATTTCAAAAAATTTCCTACGCACACGCAAGATCATGTGAAGCATAGCAACGAGAAGGGGGGGAGTGTGATCTACATACCTAGTAGATCGACAACGGAAGCGTTTGGTTGATGTAGTCGTACGTCTTCACGATCCGACCGATCAAGCACCGAAACTACGGCACCTCCGAGTTCTAGCACACGTTCAGCTCGATGACGATCCCCAGACTCCGATCCAGCAAAGTGTCGGGGAAGAGTTCCATCAGCACGACAGCATGGTGACGATCTTGATGTACTACAGCAGCAGGGCTTCGCCTAAACTCCGCTACAATATTATCGAGGACTATGGTGGCTGGGGGCGCCGCACACGGCTAAGGAAAAGATCACGTGGATCAACTTGTGTGTTTTTGGGGTGCCCCTGCCTCCGTATATAAAGGACTAAAGGGGGGGAGGCTGGCCGGCCATGAGGGGCGCGCCAGGAGAGTCCTACTCCCTCTGGGAGTAGGATTCCCCCCCCCCAATCCTAGTTGGAATAGGACTCGTGGAGGGGGGGAAAAGAGAGAGAGGGGCCGGCCCCCTCTCCTTGTCCAATTCGGACCAAGGGAGGGGAGGGCGCGCGGCCCACTATGGGCTGCCTCTTCTCTTTTCCACTAAGGCCCAATAAGGCCCATCTAGCTCCCCGGGGGGTTTCGGTAACCTCCCGGTACTCCGGTAAAATCCCGATTTCACCCGGAACACTTCCGATATCCAAACATAGGCTTCCAATATATCAATGTTTATGTCTCGAGCATTTCGAGACTCCTCGTCATGTCCGTGATCACATTCGGGACTCCGAACAACCTTCGGTACATCAAAATGCATAAACTCATAATATAACTATCATCGTAACCTTAAGCGTGCGGACCCTACGGGTTCGAGAACAATGTAGAAATGACCGAGACACGTCTCTGGTCAATAACCAATAGCGGGACCTGGATGCCCATATTGGCTCCTACATATTCTATGAAGATCTTTATCGGTCAGACCGCATAACAACATACGTCGTTCCCTTTGTCATCGGTATGTTACTTGCCCGAGATTCGATCGTCGGTATTCCAATACCTAGTTCAATCTCGTTGTTGGCAAGTCTCTTTACTCGTTCTGTAATACATCATCCCGCAACTAACTCATTAGTCGCAATGCTTGCAAGGCTTAAGTGATGTGCATTACCGAGAGGGCCCAGAGATACCTCTCCGACAATCGGAGTGACAAAACCTAATCTTGAAATACGCCAACCCAACATGTACCTTTGGAGACACCAGTAGAGCTCCTTTATAGTCACCCAGTTACGTTGTGACGTTTGGTAGCACACAAAGTGTTCCTCCGGTAAACGGGAGTTGCATAATCTCATAGTTATAGGAACATGTATAAGTCATGAAGAAAGCAATAGCAACATACTAAACGATCGGGTGCTAAGCTAATGGAATGGGTCATGTCAATCAGATCATTCACTTAATGATGTGATCCCGTTAATCAAATAACAACTCATTGTTCATGGTTAGGAAACATAACCATCTTTGATTAACGAGCTAGTCAAGTAGAGGCATACTAGTGACACTTTGTTTGTCTATGTATTCACACATGTATTATGTTTCCGGTTAATACAATTGTAGCATGAATAATAAATATTCATCATGATATAAGGAAATAAATAATAACTTTATTATTGCCTCTAGGGCATATTTCCTTCACCATCCACTTGCCTCCCGCTCCAGACATGGCTGGAGAAGGTTGAGGTGGGGAATGCGAACTTGGGCGCTGGAGATCGAGTATGCGAAAATGGATGAGCAAAGGAGGAAGAAGGCGTAGGTGAAAAGGTGGATCCTTATCCCCTTATATGGGCGGACGAAAACTGCGTGCCCCCACTAGCCTGGTAAAACTCGCTTATCTCCCAAGCGCCGTAATCAATGGCGCGCTTGGGTTACCCACGCCCGTATTGATGAGAATCCCGAAATAAGGGGACATGATCTCTGCTTCAACAAGACGTGCCAAGGAAACCGCCTCGCTAAACACGCTGAGGTGGGACAACAAAACGATTCGAGTAAACGCTTGGCCGTGGTGTGGTGTCACGCCACGAAATGCGTCAGCTGATTAGATTTGTGTAAATACTACTCTCTCTCTATGGCAGTGTGTGGAATTTATTTTGCAGAGCCGGACACTATCCTTGTGATTCGAATTCTTATATGAAGTATTCCGAGGAGGAACCCGCCTTGCAATGCCGAAGACAATTTGCGTGCCGGACTCGTCGTCATTGAAGCCTGGTTCAGGGGCTACCGAGGGAGTCCTGGATTAGGGGGTGTCCGGATAGCCGGACTATAACCGTTGGTCGGACTCCTGGACTATGAAGATACGAGATTGAAGACTTCGTCCCGTGTCCGGATGGGATTTTCCTTGGCGTGGAAGGCAAGCTTGGCGATGCGGATATGTAGATCTCCTTCCGTTGTAACCGACTCTGTGTAACCCTAACCCTCTCCGGTGTCTATATAAACCAGAGGGTTTTAGTCCGTAGGACGAACAACAATCATACCATAGGCTAGCTTCTAGGGTTTAGCCTCTCTGATCTCGTGGTAGGTCTACTCTTGTACTACCCATATCATCAATATTAATAAAGCAGGAGTAGGGTTTTACCTCCATTGAGAGGGCCCGAACCTGGGTAAAAACATCGTGTCCCTTGTCTCCTGTTACCATTTGCCTAGATGCACAGTTCGGGACGCCCTACTCGAGATCCGCCGGTTTTGGCACCGACACCCGTTTTGCGGTATGCCACACCCCTCCCGATGAACAGGGCCCCCGTTTCGACCGTAGTGCTCGAACACAAGTCCGTTTTGTCCGTTTTGCGGTACGCCACACCCCTCCCGATGAACAGGACCCCCGTTTCGACCGTAGGAGGTCCGTTTCGTCCGTTTTGCGGTATGCCACACCCCTCTCGATCAACATGACCCCCGTTTCGACCGTAGGAGGTCAGTTTCCTCCGTTCTGCGGTACGCTAGGCCTCATTTCCATCGCCTGTTCTGTACAACCCTCCCGATGAACACGACCATGTTGGGGAACATAGTAATTTCAAAAAAAATTCCTACGCACATGCAAGATCATGGTGATGCATAGCAACGAGAGGGGAGAGTGTGATCTACGTACCCTTGTAGACGGACAGCGGAAGCGTTACCACAACGCGGTTGATGTAGTCGTACGTCTTCACGGCCCGACCGATCAAGCACGGAAACTACGGCACCTCCGAGTTCTAGCACACGTTCAGCTCGATGACGATCCCCGAACTCTGATCCAGCAAAGTGTCGGGGAAGAGTTCCGTCAGCACGACGGCGTGGTGACGATCTTGATGTACTACCGTCGCAGGGCTTCGCCTAAGCACCGCTACAATATTATCGAGGATTATGGTGGAAGGGGGCACCGCATACGGCTAAGAATATGATCACGTGGATCAACTTGTGTGTCTAGGGGTGCCCCTGCCCCCGTATATAAAGGATCAAGGGGAGGAGGCCGGCCGACCCCTATGGCGCGCCAAGCAGGAGTCCTCCTCCTAGTAGGAGTAGGACTCCTACTAGGAGGGGGAAAGAAGTGGGGAGGGAGAAGGAAAGGGGGGCGCCGCCCCCCCTCTCCTAGTCCAATTCGGACCAGGGGCGAGGAGGTGCGCGGCCCACCTTTGGCTGCCCCTCTCTCTCTCTCCACTAAGGCCCATATGGCCGATTGCTTCTCCCAGGGGGGGGGGGGTTCCGGTAACCCTCCGGCTCTCCGGTATTCTCCGAAATCACCCGAAACACTTCCGGTGTCCGAATATAGCCGTCCAATATATCAATCCTTATGCCTCGACCATTTCGAGACTCCTCGTCATGTCTGTGATCACATTTGGGACTCCGAACTAACTTCGGTACATCAAAACTCATAAACTCATAATATAACTCTCATCGAAACCTTAAGTGTGCAGACCCTACGGGTTCGAGAACAATGTAGACATGACCGAGACACGTCTCCGGTCAATAACCAATAGCGGAACCTGGATGCTCATATTGGCTCCTACATATTCTACGAAGATCTTTATTGGTCAGACCGCATAACAACATACGTTGTTCCCTTTGTCATCGGTATGTTACTTGCCCGAGATTCGATCGTCGGTATCTCAATACCTAGTTCAATCTCATTACCGGCAAGTCTCTTTACTCGTTTCGTAATACATCATCTCGCAACTAACTCATTAGTTGTAATTCTTGCAAGGCTTATGTGATGTGCATTACCGAGAGGGCCCATAGATACCTCTCCGACAATCGGAGTGACAAATCCTAATCTCGAAATACGCCAACCCAACATTCATCTTTGGAGACACCTGTAGAGCTCCTTTATAATCACCAAGTTACGTTGTGACGTTTGGTAGCACACAAAGTGTTCCTCCGGTAAACGTAAGTTGCATAATCTCATAGTCATAGGAATATGTATAAGTCATGAAGAAAGCAATAGCAACATACTAAACGATCGGGTGCTAGGCTAATGGAATGGGTCATGTCAATCACATCATTCTCCTAATGATGTGATCCCATTAATTAAATGACAACACATGTCTATGGTTAGGAAACATAACCATCTTCGATTAATAAGCTAGTCAAGTAGAGGCATACTAGTGACACTTTGTTTGTCTATGTATTCACACATGTATTATGTTTCCGGTTAATATAGTTCTAGCATGAATAATAAACATTTATCATGAAATAAGGAAATAAATAATAACTTTATTATTGCCTCTAGGGCATATTTCCTTCAGACGACGCATTCCATTGCCCCCATGAACACGACGACGACGTTGTTTCTCCGTTCCGACCCAGCCATGTACACGAGCCATGGTTGTACATATGCGCGAGTAGGCGTTCGAGACCCCGCCCGTATGTACACATACATGGCCGTATTTTCTTTCTTGCACCCTGGCCGCTGTACATACGTGTGCATGCTATGTGCGCGCCTCTACTACGACATGTGCATGCCTCTACGTGGACTAGTATATATGTATGTGTTGGGGATCGTAGTAGAAATTTAAAATTTTCTACGCATCACCAAGATCAATCTATGGAGTAACCTAGCAACGAGGGGAAGGGGAGTGCATCTACATACCCTTGTAGATCGCTAAGCGGAAGCTTTGCAAGAATGCGGATGAAGGAGTCGTCCTCGTAGCGATTCAGATCGTAGTTGGTTCCGATCTAAGCGCCGAACCACGGCGCCTCCACGTTCAACACACATGCAGCCCGGTGACGTCTCCCACGCCTTGATCCAGCAAGGGGAGAAGGAGAGGTTGGGGAAGACTCTGTCCAATAGCAGCACGACGGCGTGGTGGTGGTGGAGGAGCGCGGAACTCCAGCAGGGCTTCGCCAAGCACTACGAGAGACAAGGAGGGAGAGAGGTAGGGCTGCGCCAAGAGGGAGATCAAATCATGTGTTGGGCAGCCCCCATACCTCAAGTATATATAGGGGGAGGGGAGGGGCTGCGACCCCACCTAGGGTTCCCTCCCTAGGGGTGGCGGCAGCCCCCAGATCCCATCTGGGAGGCGCCAAGGGGGGAGAGAGGGGGCGCACCTAGGGTGGGCCTTAGGGCCCATCTGCGCCTAGGGTTTGCCCGCTCTCCTCTTGAGGGCGCCTTGGGCCTTGTTGGGGGGGTGCACCAGCCCACCTGGGGCTGATTCCCTCCCACACTTGGCCCACGCAGCCTTCTGGGGTTGGTGGCCCCACCTGGTAGACCCCCGGACCCTCCCGATGGTCCCGGTACATTACCGATAGTACCTGAAACTTTTCCAGTGACCAAAACGGGACTTCCCATATATAAATCTTTACCTCCGGACCATTCCGGAACTCCTCGTGACGTCCGGGATCTCATCCGGGACTCCGAACAACATTCGGTAACTGCATACATACTTTCCTTATAACCCTAGCGTCATCGAACCTTAAGTGTGTAGACCCTACGGGTTCGGGAACCATGTAGACATGACCGAGACAACTCTCCGGACAATAACCAACAGCGGGATCTAGATACCCATGTTGGCTCCCACATGTTCCACGATGATCTCATTGGATGAACCACGATGTCAAGGATTCAATCAATCCCGTATACAATTCCCTTTGTCTACCGGTATAGTACTTGCCCAAGATTCAATCGTCGGTATCCCGATACCTTGTTCAATATCGTTACCGGCAAGTCTCTTTACTCGTTCCGTAACACATCATCCCGTGATCAACTCCTTGATCACATTGTGCCATTGTGATGATGTCCTACCGAGTGCCCCCAGAGATACCTCTCCGTCACACGGAGTGACAAATCCCAGTCTCGATTCATGCCAACCCAATAGACACTTTCGGAGATACCCGTAGTGCACCTTTATAGCCACCTAGTTACGTTGTGACGTTTGGTACACACAAAGCATTCCTACGGTATCCGGGAGTTGCACAATCTCATGGTCTAAGGAAATGATACTTGACATTTAGAAAAGCTTTAGCATACGAACTACACGATCTTGTGCTAGGCTTAGGATTGGGTCTTGTCCATCACATCATTCTCCTAAAGATGTGATCCCGTTATTAATGACATCCAATGTCCATGGTCAGGAAACCGTAACCATCTATTGATCAACGAGCTAGTCAACTAGAGGCTTACTAGGGACATGGTGTTGTCTATGTATCCACACATGTATCTGAGTTTCCTATCAATACAATTCTAGCATGGATAATAAACAATTATCATGAACAAGGAAATATAATAATAACTAATTTATTATTGCCTCTAGGGCATATTTCCAACAGTCTCCCACTTGCACTAGAGTCAATAATCTAGTTCACATCGCTATGTGATTAACACTCAAGGTCACATCCCCATGTGACTAGCACCCAAAGAGTTCTGGGTTTGATCATGTTATGCTTGTGAGAGATGTTATAGTCAATGGGTCTGAACCTCTCAGATCCGTGTGTGCTTTACAAATCTCTATGTCATCTTGTAGATGCAGCTACCACGCTCTATTTGGAGCTATTCCAAATAAATGTTCTACTATACAAATCCGGGTTACTACTCAGAATCATCCAGATTAGTGTCAAAGATTGCATCGGCGTAATCCTTTACGACGAACTCTTTTACCACCTCCATAATCGAGAAAATTCCTTAGTCCACTAGTTACTAAGGATAACCTTGACCGTTGTCCTGTGATCCATTCCTAGATCACATTTGTACCCCTTCAGGTGTGGTACACAACATAACATACTTTAGAGCCTACGTCTTAAGCATAGGGGACGCCCTTCGTTCTTTCTCTCTATTCTACCGTGGTCAAGTCTTGAGTCTTACTCAATACTCATACCTTATAACACAGCCAAGAACTCCTTCTTTGCCGATCTATTTTTGAACTCCTTCAAAATCTTGTCATGGTATGTGTTCGTTTGAAAGTACTATTAAGCGATTTTGATCTATCCTTATAGATCTTGATGCTCAATGTTCAAGTATCTTAATCCAGGTTTTCCATTGAAAAACACTTTTCAAATAACCCTGCATGCTTTCCAGAAATTCTACATCATTTCTGATAAAAAATATGTTAACAACATATACTCATCAAAATTCTATAGTGCTCCCACTCACTTCTTTGGAAATATAAGTTTCTCATAAACTTTGTATAAATCCAAAATATTTGATCATCTCATCAAAGCGTACATTCCGATTCCGATATGCTTACTCCAGTCCTTAGAAGGATTGCTAGAGCTTTGCATACTTGTTAGCATCTTTCAGGATTGACAAAACCTTCTGGTTGTATCTAAAGGAAATATGCCCTAGAGGCAATAATAAAGTTATTATTTATTTCCTTATTTCATGATAAATGTTTATTATTCATGCTAGAATTGTATTAACCGGAAACATAATACATGTGTGAATACATAGACAAACAAAGTGTCACTAGTATGCCTCTACTTGACTAGCTCATTAATCAAAGATGGTTATGTTTCCTAAGCATAGACATGTGCTGTCATTTGATTAATGGGATCACATCATTAGGAGAATGATGTGATTGACATGACCCATTCCATTAGCTTAGCACCCAATCGTTTAGTATGTTGCTATTGCTTTCTTCATGACTTATACATGTTCCTATGACTATGAGATTATGCAACTCCCGTTTACCGGAGGAACACTTTGTGTGCTACCAAACGTCACAACGTAACTGGGTGATTATAAAGGAGCTCTACAGGTGTCTCCATATATGAATGTTGGGTTGGCGTATTTCGAGATTAGGATTTGTCACTCCGATTGTCGGAGAGGTATCTCTGGGCCCTCTCGGTAATGCACATCACATAAGCCTTGCAAGCATTACAACTAATGAGTTAGTTGCGAGATGATGTATTACGAAACAAGTAAAGAGACTTGCCGGTAACGAGATTGAACTAGGTATTGAGATACCGACGATCGAATCTCGGGCAAGTAACATACCGATGACAAAGGGAACAACGTATTTTGTTATGCGGTCTGACCGATAAAGATCTTCGTACAATATGTAGGAGCCAATATGAGCATCCAGGTTCCGCTATTGGTTATTGACCGGAGACGTGTCTCGGTCATGTCTACATTGTTCTCGAACCCGTAGGGTCCGCACACTTAAGGTTTCGATGACAATTATATTATGAGTTTATGAGTTTTGATGTACCCAAGTTAGTTCGGAGTCCCGGATGTGATCGTGGACATGACGAGGAGTCTCGAAATGGTCGAGACATAAAGATTGATATATTGGACGGCTATATTCGGACACCGGAAGTGTTCCGGGTGATTTCGGAGAAAACCGGAGAGCCGGAGGGTTACCGGAACCCCCCGGGAGAAGCAATGGGCCATATGGGCCTTAGTGGAGAGAGAGAGGGGCAGCCAAAGGTGGGCCGCGCGCCTCCCCCCCTGGTCCGAATTGGACTAGGAGAGGGGGGGGGGGGGGGCGGCGCCCCCCTTTCCTTTTCCCTCCCCACTTCTTTCCCCCTCCTAGTAGGAGTCCTACTCCTACTAGGAGGAGGACTCCTCCTTGGTGCGCCATAGGGGCCGGCCGGCCTCCTCCCCTTGATCCTTTATATACGGGGGCAGGGGGCACCCCTAGACACACAAGTTGATCCACGTGATCATATTCTTAGCCGTGTGCGGTGCCCCCTTCCACCATAATCCTTGATAATATTGTAGCGGTGCTTAGGCGAAGCCCTGCGACGGTAGTACATCAAGATCGTCACCACGCCGTCGTGCTGACGGAACTCTTCCCCGACACTTTGCTGGATTGGAGTCCGGGGATCGTCATCGAGCTGAACGTGTGCTAGAACTCGGAGGTGCCGTAGTTTCGGTGCTTGATCGGTCGGGCCGTGAAGACATATGACTACATCAACCGCGTTGTGCTAACGCTTCCGCTGTCGGTCTACAAGGGTACATATATCACACTCTCCCCTCTCGTTGCTATGCATCACCATGATTTTGCGTGTGCGTAGGAAAATATTGAAATTAGTACGTTCCCCAACAGTGGCATCCGAGCCTAGGTTTTATGTGTTGATGTTATATGCACGAGTAGAACACAAGTGAGTTGTGGGCGATATAAGTCATACTGCTTACCAGCATGTCATACTTTGGTTTGGCGGTATTGTTGGACGAAGCGGCCTGGACCGACATTACGCGTACGCTTACGCGAGACCGGTTCTCCCGACGTGATTTGCACAAAGGTGGCTAGCGGGTGACAGTTTCTCCAACTTTAGTTGAACCGAGTGTAGCTACGCCCGGTCCTTGCGAAGGTTAAAACAGCACCAACTTGACAAACTATCATTGTGTTTTTGATGCGTAGGTAAGATTGTTTCTTGCTTAAGCCCGTAGCAGCCACGTAAAACTTGCAACAACAAAGTAGAGAACGTCTAACTTGTTTTTGCAGGGCATGTTGTGATGTGATATGGTCAAGACATGATGGTAAATTTTATTGTATGAGATGATCATGTCTTGTAACCAAGTTATCGGCAACTGGCAGGAGCCATATGGTTGTCGCTTTATTGTATGCAATGCAATTGCGCTGTAATGCTTTACTTTATCACTAAGCGGTAGCGATAGTCGTGGAAGCATAAGATTGGCGAGAAGACAACGATGCTACGATGGTGATCAAGGTGTCGCGCCGGTGACGATGGTGATCACGACGGTGCTTCGAAGATGGAGATCACAAGCATAAGATGATGATGGCCATATCATATCACTTATATTGATTACATGTGATGTTTATCTTTTATGCATCTTATCTTGCTTTGATTGACGGTAGCATTTTAAGATGATCTCTCACTAATTATCAAGAAGTGTTCTCCATGAGTATGCACCATTGCGAAAGTTCTTCGTGCTGAGACACCACGTGATGATCGGGTGTGATAGGCTCTACGTTCAAATACAACGGGTGCAAAACAATTGCACACGCAGAATACTCAGGTTATACTTGACGAGCCAAGCATATACAGATATGGCCTCGGAACACAGAGACCGAAAGGTCGAGCGTGAATCGTATAGTAGATATGATCAACATAGCGATGTTCACCAATGAAACTACTCCATCTCACGTGATGATCGGACATGGTTTGGTTGATTTGGATCACGTAATCACTTAGAGGATTAGAGGGATATCTATATAAGTGGGAGTTCTTTAGTAATATGATTAATTGAACCTAAATTTATCATGAAATTAGTACCTGATAGTATCTTTCTTGTTTATGTTTGATTGTAGATAGATGGCCCGTGCTGTTGTTTCGTTGAATTTTAATGCGTTCCTTGAGAAAGCAAAGTTGAAAGATGATGGTAGCAATTACACAGACTGGGTTCGTAACTTGAGGATTATCCTCATTGCTGCACAGAAGAATTACGTCCTAGAAGCACCGATGGGTGCCAGGCCTGCTGCTGGAGCAACACCAGATGTTATGAACGTCTGGCAGAGCAAAGCTGATGACTACTCGATAGTTCAGTGTGCCATGCTTTACGGCTTAGAATCAGGACTTCAACGACGTTTTGAACGTCATGGAGCATATGAGATGTTCCAGGAGTTGAAGTTAATATTTCAAGCAAATGCCCGGATTGAGAGATATGAAGTCTCCAATAAGTTCTATAGCTGCAAGATGGAGGAGAACAGTTCTGTCAGTGAGCATATACTCAAAATGTCTAGGTATAATAATCACTTGATTCAATTGGGAGTTAATCTTCCAGATGATTGCGTCATTGACAGAATTCTCCAATCACTGCCACCAAGCTACAAGAGCTTCGTGATGAACTATAATATGCAAGGGATGAATAAGACTATTCCGGAGCTCTTCGCAATGCTGAAAGCTGCGGAGGTAGAAATCAAGAAGGAGCATCAAGTGTTGATGGTCAACAAGACCACTAGTTTCAAGAAAAAGGCAAAGGGAAGAAGAAGGGGAACTTCAAAAAGAACAGCAAGCAAGTTGCTACTCAAGAGAAGAAACCCAAACCTGGACCTAAGCCTGAAACTGAGTGCTTCTACTGCAAGCAGACTGGTCACTAGAAGCGGAACTGCCCCAAGTATTTGGCGGATAAGAAGGATGGCAAGGTGAACAAAGGTATATGTGATATACATGTTATTGATGTGTACCTTACTAATGCTCGCAGTAGCACCTGGGTATTTGATACTGGTTCTGTTGCTAACATTTGCAACTCGAAACAGGGACTACGGATTAAGCGAAGATTGGCTAAGGACGAGGTGACGATGCCCGTGGGAAATGGTTCCAAAGTCGATGTGATCGCAGTCGGCACGCTACCTCTACATCTACCTTCGGGATTAGTATTAGACCTAAATAATTGTTATTTGGTGCCAGCGTTAAGCATGAACATTATATCTGGATCTTGTTTGATGCGAGACGGTTATTCATTTAAATCAGAGAATAATGGTTGTTCTATTTATATGAGTAATATCTTTTATGGTCATGCACCCTTAAAGAGTGGTCTATTCTTATTAAATATCGATAGTAGTGACACACATATTCATAATGTTGAAACCAAAAGATGCAGAGTTGATAATGATAGTGCAACTTATTTGTGGCACTGCCATTTGTGTCATATTGGTGTAAAGCGCATGAAGAAACTCCATACTGATGGGCTTTTGGAACCACTTGATTATGAATCACTTGGCACTTGCGAACCGTGCTTTACGGGTAAGATGACAAAAACACCATTCTCCGGTACTATGGAGAGAGCAACGGATTTGTTGGAAATCATACATACAGATGTATGTGGTCCGATGAATATTGAGGCTCGTGGCAGATATCGTTATTTTCTCACCTTCACAGATGATTTAAGCAGATATGGGTATATCTACTTAATGAAACATAAGTCTGAAACATTTGAAAAGTTCAAAGAATTTCAGAGTGAAGTTGAAAATCATCGTAGCAAGAAAATAAAATTCCTACGATCTGATCGTGGAGGAGAATATTTGAGTTACGAGTTTGGTGTACATTTGAAACAATGTGGAATAGTTTCGCAACTCACGCCACCCAGAACACCACAGCGTAATGGTGTGTCTGAACATCATAATCGTACTTTACTAGATATGGTGCGATCTATGATGTCTCTTACTGATTTACCGCTAGCATTTTGGGGATATGCTCTAGAGACGGCCGCATTCACGTTAAATAGGGCACCATCAAAATCCGTTGAGATGACGCCTTATGAACTGTGGTTTGGCAAGAAACCAAAGTTGTCATTTCTGAAAGTTTGGGGTTGCGATGCTTATGTGAAAAAGCTTCAACCTGATAAGCTCGAACCCAAATCGGAGAAATGTGTCTTCATAGGATATCCAAAGGAAACTATTGGATACACCTTCTATCACAGATCCGAGGCAAAACTTTTGTTGCTAAATTCGGAAACTTTCTAGAGAAGGAGTTTCTCTCGAAAGAAGTGAGTGGGAGGAAAGTAGAACTTGACAAGGTAACTGTACCTGCTCCCTTATTGGAAAGTAGTACATTACAAAAACCAGTTTCTGTGACACCTACACCAATTAGTGAGGAAGCTAATGATAATGATCATGAAACTTCAGAACAAGATACTAATGAACCTCGTAGATCAAACAGAGTAAGATCCGCGCCAGAGTGGTACGGTAATCCTGTTCTGGAAGTCATGCTACTAGATCATGATGAACCTACGAACTATGAAGAAGCTATGGTGAGCCCAGATTCCGCAAAATGGCTTGAAGCCATGAAATCTGAGATGGGATCCATGTATGAGAACAAAGTATGGACTTTGGTTGACTAGCCAATGATCGGCAAGCAATTGAGAATAAATGGATCTTTAAGAAGAAGACTGACGCTGACGGTAATGTTACTGTCTATAACGCTCGACTTGTCGCAAAAGTTTTCGGCAAGTTCAAGGGATTGACTATGATGAGACCTTCTCACCCGTAGCGATGCTTAAGTCTGTCCGAATCATGTTAGCAATTGCCGCATTTTATGATTATGAAATTTGGCAAATGGATGTTAAAACTGCATTCCTGAATGGATTTCTGCAAGAAGAGTTGTATATGATGCAGTCGGAAGGTTTTGTCGATCCAATGGGAGCTAACAAAGT
Organism: Triticum urartu; assembly: GCF_056163025.1. NCBI lineage: Eukaryota > Viridiplantae > Streptophyta > Magnoliopsida > Poales > Poaceae > Triticum > Triticum urartu. The sequence goes on from NC_141873.1 coordinate 24,580,304, forward strand.
GTGCAAGCTCCAGCGATCCATTTATGGACTGGTGCAAGCCTCTCAGAGTTGGAATAAACGCTTTGATAGTGTGATCAAAGCATTTGGTTTTATACAGACTTTTGGAGAAGACTGTATTTACAAGAAAGTGAGTGGGAGCTCTGTAGCATTTCTGATATTATATGTAGATGACATATTAATAATCGGAAATGATATAGAATTTCTGAATAGCATAAAGGGATAATTGAATAAAAGTTTTTCGATGAGAGACCTCGGTGAAGCTGCCTACATATTGGGCATCAAGGTCTATAGAGATAGATCGAGACGCTTAATTGGACTTTCACAAAGCACATACCTTGACAAAGTTTTGAAAAAGTTCAAAATGGATCAAGCGAAGAAAGGATTCTTGCCTGTGTTACAAGGTGTGAAATTGAGTAAGACTCAAAGTCCGACCAATGCAGAAGATAGAGAGAAAATGAAAGATGTTCCGTATGCTTCAGCCATAGGCTCTATCATGTATGCAATGCTGTGTACCAGATCTGATGTGTGTCTTGCTATAAGTCTAGCAGGGAGGTACCAAAGTAATCCAGGAGTGGATCACTGGACAGCGGTCAAGAACATCCTGAAATACCTGAAAAGGACTAAGGATATGTTTCTCATATATGGAGGTGACAAAGAGCTCATCATAAATGGTTACGTTGATGCAAGCTTTGACACTGATCCGGACGATTCTAAATCGCAAACCGGATACGTGTTTACATTAAACGGTGGAGCTGTCAGTTGGTGCAGTTCTAAACAAAGCGTTGTGGCGGGATCTACATGTGAAGCGGAGTACATAGCTGCTTCGGAAGCAGCAAACGAAGGAGTCTGGATGAAGGAGTTCATATCCGATCTAGGTGTCATACCTAGTGCATTGGGTCCAATGAAAATCTTTTGTGATAATACTAGTGCAATTGCCTTGGCAAAGGAATCCAGATTTCACAAGAGAACCAAGCACATCAGGAGACGCTTCAACTCCATCCGGGATCTAGTCTAGGTGGGAGACATAGAGATTTGCAAGATACATACGGATCTGAATGTTGCAGACCTGTTGACTAAGCCTCTTCCACGAGCAAAACATGATCAGCACCAAAGCTCCATGGGTGTTAGAATCATTACTGTGTAATCTAGATTATTAACTCTATCGCAAGTGGGAGACTGAAGGAAATATGCCCTAGAGGCAATAATAAAGTTATTATTTATTTCCTTATTTCATGATTAATGTTTATTATTCATGCTAGAACTGTATTAACCGGAAACATAATACATGTGTGAATACATAGACAAACAAAGTGTCACTAGTATGCCTCTACTTGACTAGCTCATTAATCGAAGATGGTTATGTTTCCTAACCATAGACATGTGTTGTCATTTGATTAATGGGATCACATCATTAGGAGAATGATGTGATTGACATGACCCATTCCATTATCTTAGCACCCGATCGTTTAGTATGTTGCTATTGCTTTCTTCATGACTTATACATGTTCCTATTACTATGAGATTATGCAACTCCCGTTTACCGGAGGAACACTTTGTGTGCTACCAAACGTCACAACATAACTGGGTGATTATAAAGGAGCTCTACAGGTGTCACCAAAGATGAATGTTGGGTTGGCGTATTTCGAGATTAGGATTTGTCACTCCGATTGTCGGAGAGGTATCTCTGGGCCCTCTCGGTAATGCACATCACATAAGCCTTGCAAGCATTACAACTAATGAGTTAGTTGCGAGATGATGTATTACGAAACGAGTAAAGAGACTTGCTGGTAACAAGATTGAACTAGGTATTGAGATACCGACGATTGAATCTCGGGCAAGTAACATACCGATGACAAAGGGAACAACGTATGTTGTTATGCGGTCTGACCGATAAAGATCTTCGTAGAATATGTAGGAGCCAATATGAGCATCCAAGTTCCGCTATTGGTTATTGACCGGAGACGTGTCTCGGTCATGTCTACATTGTTCTCGAACCCATAGGGTCCGCACACTTAAGGTTTCGATGACAGTTATATTATGAGTTTATGAGTTTTGATGTACCAAAGTTAGATCGGAGAGCCGGATGTGATCACAGACATGACGAGGAGTCTCGAAATGGTCGAGACATAAAGATTGATATATTGGACGGCTATATTCGGACACCGGAAGTGTTCCGGGTGATTTCAGAGAAAACTGGAGAGCCGGAGGGCTATCGGAACCCCCCTGGGAGAAGCAATGGGCCATATGGGCCTTAGTGGAGAGAGAGAGGGGCAGCCAAAGGTGGGCCACGTGCCTCCTCCCCCCTGGTCCCAATTGGACTAGGTGAGGGGGGGCGGCGCCCCCCTTTCCTTCTCCCTTCCCACTTCTTTCCCCCTCCTAGTAGGAGTCCTACTCCTACTAGGAGGAGGACTCCTCCTTGGCGCGCCATAGTGGCCGGACGGCCTCCTCCCCTTGATCCTTTATATACGGGGGCAGGGGGCACCCCTAGACACACAAGTTGATCCATGTGATCATATTCTTAGCCGTGTGCGGTGCCCACTTCCACCTTTTCACCTACGCCTTCTTCCTCCTTTGCTCATCCATTTTTGCATACTCGAGCTCCAGCGCCCAAGTTCGCATTCCCCACCTCAACATTCTCCAGCCATGTCCGGAGCGGGAGACACGTGGATGGTCTCCTCCGTAACGGAGGGACACATCAAAAATCTGAGGAAGGCCGGATACTTGTCTGACGACATCACGCATTGGCTTCCCGAAAAGGGGCAGCTCCTTCCCACCCCTAGGCCCCATGATAGGGTGGTGTTGTTGGGGAACATAGTAATTTCAAAAAAATTCCTACGCACACGCAAGATCATGGTGATGCATAGCAACGAGAGGGGAGAGTGTTGTCTACATACCCTCGTAGACCGACAGCGGAAGCGTTATGACAACGCGGTTGATGTAGTCGTACGTCTTCACGGCCCGACCGATTAAGCACCGAGACTACGACACCTCCGAGTTCTAGCACACGTTGAGCTTGATGACGATCCCCGGACTCCGATCCAGCAAAGTATCGGGGAAGAGTTCCGTCAGCACGACGGCGTGGTGACGATCTTGATGTTCTACTGTCGCAGGGCTTTGCCTAAGCACCGCTACAATATTATCGAGGATTATGGTGGAGGGCGGCACCGCACACGGCTAAGAGAACGATCATGACGATCAACTTGTGTGTCTAGAGGTGCCCCGCTGCCCCCGTATATAAAGGAGCAAGGGGGGAGGAGGCCGGCCCTAGGAGGGGCGCGCCAGGTGTTGGGGATATTACTACTGGGCGTAAACTGGCCTATCTGGGCCGGGTTTACTTCGTCAGTAGTTAAGTATGTTAAAGCCCAAGAAGACAGATGAGGGCTCAGGGCCCATGGTCGGTTCAAGGCCTGTAGCCGTAAACCGGCATTAGTAGTTAACTTGTATTGTATGTTAGGAATAAGTAGAGACCAAATCGGACACATCTATGAGCCGGTATTGGGACTGTGTAAGCCGACGGGAGTCACCCGTGTATATAAGGGGACGACCCGACGGCGGTTCAAGGACAACAGACAACAACTCGAGACATAGGCGAAGCTTGTTTGCTCCCTAGTCATCGAAACCCCATCAATTCCATCACAACTAGACGTAGGCTTTTACCTTCATCGAAGGGGCCGAACTAGTATAAACTCTCTTGCGACCCTGTGTCCGCTTTAACCCCTTCAAGCTAACCCGTCGCGATGGCTCCACGACTAAGTCCTTTCTCTAGGACATCTGCCATGACAAAGCCACGATAGTTGGCGCCCACCGTGGGGCTATCGCACGATGGTTTCCGGTTCTTAGAGGGCCGCTTTGAAGGACTCGAGGGCTACGCGGTAGGCGGATGACTAAGAGTCGTCGCGGCAAGTTCTACATCGACGACGCAGGCTGGGGCCACGAGGCCGGCTCAATTGAGTACGGGTACCGGGTCCCCTTTGGAGGCATTCACGTTTTCATTGGCAAGATCAGTGAACCGGGCCCTGAGCCGGACATCTGCACCGACCTCGTCGAGATGGCTCAGCGTGCGTGATCCGCCCGGGTTAAACCGGCCATGAAGCGTGCCTTCGTGGGAGTCATCCATGGAGGAAGTTATGAGGACGGATCGGAATCTCGCGGCGATACCGTCGTTTGTTCCGATGATGAGTCATCGACCGGAGAAACCGAATCTCTTTATCAGCTACAAGACGGCCGGATTGGGGGCTGTTCCGATGGCGACAGTATTCCGGACCCCTCTCATCTGCCCAACCGGGTTGTAATATTCATGACTGGCACACAAGTAGCGCTTCATTCTTTGACCGCTGCAGCAACAACCTCCGGTTCAGCAGCAGCGACGGCTGCCAGGGCAGGAGGCCCTGTGCGCCCGCGGGCTCAAGTTCTATCAGAGCTGTTTGATGCGTTGGCTGTGCTTATGGCGGAGGCTAATCCGGCGGATCAGGGCATTCACAACGCCGAGATTGCAAAAGTGAAGGAACAGATCACCCAGGCCAAGGCAGATCTGGCAGCTGAGGACACCAGGATGGCCACAGAGCGGGCCGCTTTAGACGCACAAGCCTACATGCTCATGTTGGACCAGAGTGCGTTGCAGGAAGTCATGAGGAGGAAGTACCGATCCCGTTTGCCTCCGGTTTTTGAGGCCAGAGACCTTTTCAACACTCCAGGAGTAGGAACCGGCAATCCGCTGGAGGGAAACCGGGCGGAAGCTCCCGGGACCGGGGCACCGGTTCAGCCTCGTCAGATGGACCCGCCTCGTCAAAACACCGTTATACCTCAGGCTGTTTTAACACCTCCGGGTCACTACTCCAACCCAATGGACAATCTCGTTGCCGTTGCTGCACGGCTGGAGGCCATTCCAATCGAAGGTGATTCGTAGAGACGCGACGGGTCAAGGAGCTTCTGAGGACAACTTTGGTCCAACAGGAAGCGTACTCGTACAGCCGCGACCGGATCCACTCGACCCCCCGTCCAAGCCGGAGCTATAGCAGACATATGGATGAACCGACAGTGTCAAGTAACGAACGACGTGGAGCACCCCGTGGCAACAACCCGACGGGTGGTGCTGATAACGCTCAGGAAGTGGTGAACCGGGCCCGAGCGTGCAGGGAGGCCGAGTTAGCCACACAGCATCAGGATCGGCAGCTCACGCCGGTTCGTCCAACCATCGCAATCGAACCTGGTGTTACTTCTAGTTCTTTGGGGGTGCTTTGCCTTATCCCCGCTTTATGCAATGTGCGCCTGCCCAAGGATTTCAAAGGCCCGTGCAAGGTACCAAATTACACGGCGGATCAGCCTCCGGAGACATGGGTGGAGAGCTATGAAATGGCCATGGAGATGCTTGATGTGGATGACGCGGTGTGTGCGAAATACTTCACCATGATGCTTGAAGGAATGGCCCGTACTTAGTTAAAAAGCTTGCCGGCTAATTCTATCAGTTCATGGGCCCAATTACGAGCCCGGTTTATCAGCAATTTCAAGGATACATGTAAACAGCCTATGTCGATAGTGGACTTAGCTGCATGCGTCCAGGAGGAAGGAGAGTCAACGACTCATTGGGTGCGCCGGGTTTCACAAGTGTTGCACCCATCAGACCGCATCAATGCTGACACCGTAGTGTTAACCTTAGAAGGCAACTGCCGGTTTGGGCCCCTGAAGCTGAAGTTGGGACGGATGAAGCGTCATTGCACTGACATGGGGACCCTCATGGCCGCTTTGGTGAAATATGCTGATTCTGATAGTACCAAGGATCCCGAATCTGATGATGACAAGACAGGGAAGGGAAAGAGGAACATCAATTCCAAAGGTCAGCAGCATCACTCGGCAGGCAATGGTGGTGGAGGCAAGCGTAAAGCGGATGGTAACATGGACTTTGTGGCTAATACTAACGCACAGGACAATGGCCAGCGACGCAGGGGTAAACCGAAAAATCATAATGGGGCACCCAACCCTAACCCAGACCGCCTAAACTATCTGCTAAGCCAGCCATGTCCAAGACATGGGACGAAGGAGGTGCCAGCAAACCACCTTTGGAAGGATTGCTTTATTATGCAGGAGTTCAAGAATTCTAATAATTTTCGGTATGATCATGAATCTGGCGGTGGCTCAAGATCCGGGCCGGGTTACGATGGAGGAAGTTCCGGTTCAGGATTTAATGGTAATCCGGGCGGACATAATGGTCAAAATAGTCAGAACAACCAGGGTGGTTTCAACCAACAGCAGCAACAGTCAGGTTACCAGAGCAACCCAAAGCAGTTGAGTAGTTGGCAGTACCATGTCTTCACCACTAGCTTGGACAAGCGAGACCGGAAGGTTCAGAGGCGGGCCGTCAACTCTGTTGAACCAGCCAAATCCCGTTATCTATGTTGGTCTGAACAGCCAAGCATATGGAGCAGAGCGGATCACCCTCCCCAGGTCGATAATCCGGGTCAGTTGGCTCTGGTGGTGACGCCTCAGGTGGGAGGTTATAAGTTCACCAAGGTGCTCATGGATGGAGGTAGCAGCATTAATATCTTGTACTATGAGACCTTCCGTCGTATGGGACTGACAGATAAAAATCTTAAACCATCTGATACGGTGTTCCACAGTGTAGTACCTGGCAGATCAGCATATCCTGTTGGTAAGATAGCTCTAGAAGTGGCCTTTGGGGATGATCATGATTCTAGGTCGGAGACATTGATGTTTGAAGTGGTGAAAATCCAAAGTCCGTATCACGCCCTATTTGGGCGACCGGCCTACGCCAAGTTTATGGCAGGGCCCTGTTATGTGTATTTGCAGCTCAAGATGCCGGGTCACAAGGGGACAATAACGGTTCACGGAAGCCGCAAATTCGCTTTGGAGTGCGAGGAAGGTGATGCGGCCTATGCAGAGTCGGTTTGTGCCACCGAGGAGCTGAAGTATTATAAGGACAATGTTGATCCGGCGGACATGACTCCATTAAAGAAGCCAACTACGGAGCATGATCCAGCCCTGAAGTTCAAATCGGTAGCAGAAACTAAGCTTGTTGACTTTGTACCTGGCGATTCGTCCAAGCAGTTCAGCATCAGTGCTAATTTGGATCCGAAATAGGAAAGCGCGCTCATCGAGTTTATCCATGAGAATCGGGACATTTTTGCATGGAAGCCCTCTGACATGCGAGGTGTACCGAGGCAACTCGCTGAGCATACCCTTAATGTGGATCCTAAAAACAAACCGGTGAAACAGTTCCTCCGCTGGTTTAACGAAGAAAGACGCAAGGCAATTGGAGAAGAGGTAGCCAGGCTCTTAGCAGCTGGTTTTATTGTTGAAGTTTTTCACCCTAAGTGGCTTGCCAATCCGGTGCTGGTCCTTAAGAAAAACGGCACCTGGCGCATGTGTGTGGATTACACAGATCTTAATAAAGCTTGTCCAGCAGATCCTTTTGCCCTCCCCCGTATTGATCAAATTATTGAAGCTACGGCAGGTTGTGAGCGTTTAAGTTTTTTGCATGCATATTCTGGCTATCATCAGATCAAAATGGCAGTTAAGGACCAGGAGAAAACGACATTCATAACTCCCTTTGGAGCCTTCTGCTATGTGTCTATGCCCTTTGGGCTCAAGAGTGCCCAGGCAACTTATCAACGTTGTGTGCAAAATTGTCTACACAAACAGATTGGCCGTAATGTACACGCCTACGTGGATGATATCGTGGTTAAATCCAGGGAGAAGGAGACTCTGATTGGTGATTTAAAGGAAACCTCTGATAACCTGAGGACATACAAGATGATGCTTAATACGGACAAATGCGTCTTTGGTGTACCGGCGGGCAAGTTATTAGGCTTCCTGGTGTCCAATAGGGGAAATGAGGCTAATCCAGAGAAGATCACAGCCATCACCTCCCTGGCTAAACCGAAGTGTATCAATGATGTTCAACGCCTGGCAGGCCGGATTGCCGCATTAAGCCGGTTTATCAGTCGTCTTGGTGAGAAGTCAATCCCTTTGTATCAGATGTTGAAGAAGACGAATCAGTTTGTCTGGAGTTCTGCTGCTGATGAAGCATTTGAGGACTTAAAGCGGCAATTGGCCAATCCGCCTGTGCTCGCCGCTCCCATTGACAAGGAGCCGTTACTGCTATATGTTGCTGCTAATGCTCGGGCGGTCAGCGTGGCTATTGTGGTGGAGTGAAAGGAGGCAGGTAAGGAGCATCTGGTTCAACATCCGGTCTATTATATCAGCGAGGTGCTCATTGAGTCCAAGAAAAGGTATCCGCATTGGCAGAAGCTGGTGTATGGAGTTTTTATGGCAAGCCGGAAGCTTAAACAATACTTCCAAGGGCATCCAATTACGGTGGTCAGTTCTGCTCCTTTGGGGGATATCATCCAGAACCGGCAAGCAACTGGCCGGATTGCCAAGTGGGCTATAGAGCTTGGGCCGCACGATTTGAAGTATGTGCCTCGGACGGCGATTAAGTCTCAAGCACTAGTTGATTTTATCAATGATTGGACGAAAATGCAAGCACCTGAAGAAAAGCCGGATCACACATATTGGACCATCCATTTTGACGGATCCAGGCAATTGGAAGGTTCGGGGGCTGGAGTCGTATTAACTTCCCCACGAGGTGATAACTTTTGTTATGTTCTCCGCTTAATGTTCCCTTGTACTGACAATGCAGCTGAGTATGAAGCCTTGCTCCATGGTCTCCGGATGGCTAAGGAGATGAATCTAGGTCGAGTTAAGTGCTTCCGTAACTCGGACCTTGTGGCTCAGCAAGTGTCTGGTACTTGGGACTCCAAGGATCCACTCATGGCAGCATATCGTCATGAGGTGGATATTGTTGTAGGTCATTTCAAAGGCTATCAGGTGGACCACGTGGACCGGCGGAAAAATGAAGCGGCAGACGCTTTAAGCCGGCTGGGCTCTTAGCGCAAACCGGTTCCGCCCAATGTTTTTCTAGATGTGCTGGACAACCCGTCGGTCAAGATCCCTGGTGAAGCGGATTTGGCTATTCCTGATCTGGAAGCTCAATTGGTGGCAGCTCTTCATGTTATTCCGGATTGGACGCTTCCCTACCTGGCGTACAAGGACCGGGGCGAGTTACCAGAGGATGAGACTCTGGCCAGACAGATAATCCGGCGATCCAAGTCCATGACTATTATCAACGGCGAGTTGCATCATTGCAGTGTGTCAGGAGCATTTCAACGCTGTGTGTCTCCTGAAGAAGGCCGTGAAATTTTGCGTGAGATCCGCGCAGGATATTGTGGTCACCATGCCGGTTCAAAATCTCTGGTGGCTAAAGCGTTTCGCCATGGTTTCTATTGGTTAACTGCTCATGCTGATGCAGAAGATCTGGTTAGACAATGTGATGGTTGCCAAAAGTTCTCAAGACGTGCTCATGTACCAGCTCAAGAATTGAGAATGATTCCAATTACTTGGCCGTTTGCGACTTGGGGGCTGGATATGGTTGGGCCTTTCAAAAGGTCCAAAGATAAGAAGACTCACCTCCTGGTGGCGGTTGACAAGTTTACAAAGTGGGTGGAGGCAGAACCTGTTAGCAAGTGTGATGCGGCCACGGCGGTTCAGTTCATTAAAAAAGTGATTTTCCGGTTTGGCTTTCCACGCAGTATCATCACAGATAATGGTACCAATTTGTCCAAAGGTGCCATGAAGGAGTTCTGCGAACGAGAGCACATCCGGCTCGACGTTTCATCAGTGTCACACCCACAGTCCAATGGTCAAGCAGAAAGAGCTAATCAAGAGATCTTGAGAGGCATCAAGCCTCGGCTCATGGTTCCTTTGCAGAGAATGTCGGGTTGTTGGGTAGAAGAATTACCATCTGTGTTATGGAGCATCAATACAACACCCAACAGGTCAACAGGATACACACCGTTCTTCATGGTTTATGGAGCGGAGGCGGTTCACCCCAGTGATATCCATCATGATTCACCTCGTGTGACGGCTTATATTGAAGCAGACAATGAAACGGCACGGCAAGATGCTTTGGACCGGTTGGATGAAGAGCGTGATATAGCAGCCGCCCGATCGGCGATTTACCAACAGGATCTTCGTCGTTATCACAGTCACCGAGTCAGAACCAGAACCTTCCAGGAAGGAGATTTGGTGCTTCGGCTCATCCAAGATCAGACTGATATGCATAAGTTATCCCCACCTTGGGAGGGGCCTTTCGTGGTCAGCAAGAATCTTCACAACGGGTCATACTATCTGATCGATATTCGAGAGCATAAGGACTCACGTACATTAGAGGAGGAAACCAACAGGCCATGGAACATAGCTCATCTTCGGCCTTATTATACCTGAGCCATTGGTTCTACTTATGTACATATTACAACGATGTATATATTATGATTAACTATAATAAACCGGAACCTCAGCTAAAGTGGGGTATCTATTCTTTTACATCATGTGTGGTTACACGGAGTTGTTCTAAAGCGGCCTCCAGTTTACCCCTTGAGTTCGCTTTTCTAAAAGCATCGTGTTATATCACTTGGAGGTTTGGTCGTGTCCGAACCAATACCATACCTCTTGATAGGCGAGAGCCACCAGATCACTTGGGGACTTGGTCACGTCTGAACCACTCATGCCTCTTAATCGGCCTAAGGCCACAGAATCACTTGGGGGCTTGGTCGAACCCGAACCATCGCCATGCCACTTGGTCGGCATAAATGCCACGGTTTCATTTGGGGACCTGGCTGACTAGAACCATAGTTACACCTAACGGGAGCTTGGTCGTGTTCGGCCATCGTAACGCCATTTGATCAGCTCAAATAAACCTTTTTTGCAAATGGTTTTCTCATTGCTTTTGCTTCGCACTTTTCTTTGCAAGATACTTTTTTTCTTTTTTATTGCGTTCTTTTTAAACCGACAAAGTTTTCAACCAATCCATTGACGGAACACAGTTCACGTCAATCCGGAGACTATTTGCCCGGTTTGATCCTTGTTGTTAACATCCTCTTATGGAGTAACACGGTGTTTATTATAACCCGGCACAGTTTACATGGTAAACTAGCGTCATATATATACAGGAGCTGTTATCTCCTCCAACAATGTGGGTTTGCAAAACTCCGCTTCAAGATTGGCCAAGCCAACTTCACGCTCAACGATGGCAGGTATTATGTATCTCAAAAATTTGGTTATATACTTAATTTTTTTGGATGTTTTGACTTCATATATGCAGACATCATATTCCGCCTGACGGTACAACCGCGGTGGCACTTGAAGAGTTTCTTATTGCAGAAAGTGCTTTGGAAAATTCATCACCATAGGAAGAACAAATTATGCACGAAGGCATATCAACATCAAAAGTATCAGCTAGCCTATTACAAGGCAACATGGTGCCCATAATAATATCATTGTTTTTTGCAAAGGAGAGGCAGTTTTAAAACCAGCTTCCGGTTCAAGCTTGGTCACCAGCCTGGCCTGATGGTTGTGGGTCATCCTGCGCCGCTTCAGCCTCCGTTTCTCTACCCAGTGGCTGGAAATCAAGAGTTGTCTAGTCGATTCCCATTAATGCTTGAAAAACAGCTTCATCATGGATCAGCAATAACGGGTCAATATCGGGAGTGTAAGTATGCTTACGGATTGGAGGGATCAGATTTTCCGATTCATGGATTGGTGCAGCTATTCGCTTCTTCTGATTGTCATATTGGGCTTGATAATGAGACAAGTCTGCTTCTTCAGCCAATTGACAAGCTAGCGGACGTACCTCTCGGTTTATTGCTCGCAGATCCTCTTCACCAAATTCTGACCCGTCTTCCTTCCAGCTGGGATAGCCCTGAGCTGCTTCAATAGGATCAAAATCCGGCACCCAGGCTTTTGCCCGGATTAAGGCATTGATCGCACCGGTTCGAGCAGCAGATTTCTTCAGCTCTTCAACCCGGGCAGGAAGCACCGACAGTTTATCAGAGTGTCTTGAGTCAAAGTGGGCGCCGGTTTGTTATGGGACGCGGTACAGATGATCCGCTGGGCATCAGTATACAATTGTTCAACCAATGTATAGGCGGCTTTCAGTTTCTTCCGCACATCTGACCCCAAGTGACCAATGCGTGTCCCTGAATACCATAAAGGGTTAATAAACCGGTAACTCTATAAGAAGGCAGAGCCAATTCAGAAGTCAAACTGACTTACTAAAGATAGCAGTAGTCATGGCATGCACGTGCCGCTTTATGCTGGTCAGTTCATCCGCCACTGGTTTTAGTGCAGCCTCGGCATCCTCTGCTCGTTTGATTAAAGCGGACTTTTCAGTGGCCCAATCCGCCCGCTTCTTCTTGAAGCTCTCCTTAAGCTGTTCCATGGCTCTTAAAGCGTTGGTTAATTCCTCTTTTTCTTTAGAGGTTTCAGCTTGTTGGGTTTTCAGGTTTTCTTGGAGATCGGCGACTTGGCTTTCTTTCGTTTTCAGCTCCGCCTGCATGCAGACAGTTATATGCTTCAACAAAACGGTACAAGGATTGAAGTACCAATCACATAACAAGTTATGCACTTAGAACTTGGGGGCTAATGCATATTCAATTGATTACAAAGTCCCAAGATCAATACAAGTATTCAACTTGGCACTTGGGGGGCTAATGGCTATTTGCTCATATATATATATTCTGATGCGGTAATCTCAATTACTTAAAGTACCGGTTTAACTACGCTAAGTTGAACCAGCCCTTGGGGGCTACATCGGCGAATTTCAAAGTACTAAGATTTATGTTAGTAAGTCCCGGTTTGAAAGAAGATTACAAACCGGCCCTTGGGGGCTAGGAGAGTCAGCAAGTATTGAAGCGTACAAGCAGGAAAGAGCATATGGAAGTTACCTCGTATTTATCCTTCATCATATTAACCAGACTGGCTTCATAGTCACGGCTGGTATACAGCCGGTTCAGGTAGCCGGAATGGATATCTTGGGTGTTCAGAGCAGCATAAGTTGCCAGATTAGCATTCCACTTGCCTTTACCAAAGGCAGCAAATTCTTCCTTGGCAGAATGTTTGGACAAAGCAACAGGGTTGCTTGGCTCGGTATGGCCAGTGCCAGTAATGACAACCTCGTCCTCCTGAGTATCGCCAGTTTGCACTGGAGCTATTGGCTTGTCAGTAGGTTTTGCTGGACCGGTGGATCTCTCAATCCGGATGGAGCCTGTGGGCTGATTGACAGGACCTGAGGCATCAGTAGGTCTTTCTTCAGCAATAAGATCATCGTCTGGCTGCGGTGGATCATTGGGTATATCCTCAGGAATAGCCGCTTCAAGATCGGGTGTCTTGCCTGGCTCAAGAACGGCATCTTCTTCGGCCGCTTTGTCCAGGCGGGCCTTCTTGCTTGGCCTAGGTTTGGCCCTGAAAAGAATAACAAAATCAAATAAGTATAGCTTACCCAAGCACCGTTTTGAGTGGTGGCAGCTGAGTAGCCGATGACTCGCCAGAAGATGAGTGGGAAGTAACCTGGTAATCGGAGTCAGATGGATTAAGAGGTTGACGAAAGCAGCCCGCTTTAGGACAATCACTGACAAGCAAATTAGAGACCTCTGTACGGCGTTTCCGAACTGGACTGTTCGGTAAACCGGCGGAGGAAACTACCTGGCCGCTGTGCCGGGTTGTGCGACGAGCTTCGTGCTGTTGGGTCTTCATAAGAAATTTGGGATCCAAATAAGCAAGAGGATGAGAAAATTTAACTTTCCGGTTTGCCTGACGGATTTTTAGCGACGGCAAAGGTTCTGAATCGGAAGAGAGAATAATTACCTCTGCAGCATCAGCGTGGCTGGCTTCGGCATCATCCTGACAAATCTCATCATCAATAAGACTCATGAAAAATAAGCCAAGTGAGTCAAGCTCTACCTCAAGGTCCGGATTATCCACATCATCATCAGGGGCCATATTAGAAGATGCAGTAGTTCTCTTCCTATGGGTAGTCTTCTTTACAGCTTTAGTCTTTTGCCGGGTTGCTCTTTCCGGTTTGTCTGGTTTTTTCGGTTTCTCCTGCGGCAATTTCTTGCTCCAAAACGGATCATTGCCCTGATTACACAGACACTGATATTAAACAATGACCAGATATATCAATAACATATTCAGCAAAAGGAAAAATCAAGGTCTTACAGCTGGTGGTTTGTTGGTGGCACAGAAGGGAAGCAGGCCGTTTTTAGCACAGATATGTTCTGGTTCATTCAGCATCTTATTCACAGCTTCTGTGATTTCTTCATCGGTGAGCTGGATTTTGGAATGTCGCAGTGGGTCATCAACATTACCGGTATACTCGCACATCAAACCGGAGCACTGACTAAGGGGCAGTATGCTCCAGGATATCCAACAGCGAGCGAGATCAACCCCTGTTAAACCATTGGCCATAAAGGCTCTGAGCTTCGACAGTTGAGGAGCATATTTGCTTCTCTCCTGGGCAGTCAATCTTTGCGGAAAAGGCTGTGTATTGCTGAGCCGCTCCGAACGAAAGCCGGGCAAGGGATTCTCACCAGCAGGGGAGGTGTCTTTGCAGTAGAACCATGTCTGATTCCACTCTTTGGGGTGACTGTGTAGCTTCGCGTGAGGGTATGTGACCTCTTTCCTTTTCTGGATCGCCACGCCACCCAACTCCGTATTGGAGCCGTCAGTAAACTCAATACGGCGGTTTAGATGGAAAAGGTCTCGGAACAATTCCACTGTGGGCTCCTCTTGAAAGAACGCTTCACAGAGCACTTGGAAGTGACACATATTTGTAACAGAATTGGGGCCAGTATCTTGTGGATGGAGTTGGAAATCGGCCAAAACATCTCGGTAAAATTTAGAACCGGGTGGCTTAAAGCCCCGAGCTAAGTGATCTACGAAAACAACAACTTCTCCTTCTTGAGGAGTGGGAAGGCATTCTTTGCCAGGAGCCCTCCAATGGATAGTATCTTTGCTGCCTAAAGCGCCGATCAGGACTAGATCGTCCAGCTGAGCCTCTGTGACGTGAGAAGGAACCCAATTGCATTCATATACTTGCTTGGCCATGATGGAATCTACAAGGTAGAAGATCCCGGTTCAAAAATGCATTTAATCAAGGTACATTGGTATGTGCAATGTTAAACCGGAGACAAATCTATCTGAACCGGAGTTTTATGAAGCAACAACATCTGGCGGTTCAACAAGGGTACTAATGGTATATACCGGTTTGGCAATTTTTTCCTACAAGGTTAAACCGCTGGGTTCAAACATTGAAGCAAATGAGTAAGTTTATAGAAACAGATTTCGTAAGATTTATCTACAGCGATGGATCTGAAGCAAGTTCAGAAAAAAGATAAATATTCAGAGGTCCAAAAAGGAGCAGTACCGAATCAATGAGCAAGACGTACATACAGATCTATGGTTTTGAGATGTGTAAGTGAAGGCGAAAGGTAAACAGCTACCATTGCAAAGAGTTAAGATTTGCGGAGCCATCTAAAGATCTATCGTATGAGCAAGAGGCAGATGATGAAGACTGAAGAACTGTGAAACCCTAGGTCAGATCTGCGGGGGAAAGGATAGAAGATTTACCGAAGCTGAGGAGGACGCGGAATGTTGCCGCGATGCTCTGGTGTGCTCAGGTTGATGTAGTGGCCAAGGTTGAGGCAGAGGTCGACGGTGGCGGTGGAGCTCCAAGGCTGGCGACGCGAGGAAGACGAAGAAGGCATGAAGGGGAGAAAAGAAATGACCCTTTAGTCCTATTTATAAGGAGAAAGAACATGTGTCAGGTGCGACAATCAAGGGGCCACGAAACGGAGCTGTCGCCTCAATTTCTGCAGATCTATTAAACAAAGAAGCATAATGGATAGCTTCGTTATGACAGGTGACATCACTCCGGTTTACAGCAGTCAGAGAAGATGACATCATGGCGGTTTACCAATTTATGAGAAGATGTTGAAGATGAAGCTTTTGTTAAAGGATTGACATGAACCCGTTCAAATCAATCTGGGGCCTAATGTTGGGGATATTACTACTGGGCATAAACCGGCCTATCTGGGCCGGGTTAACTTCGTCAGTAGTTAAGTATGTTAAAGCCCAAGAAGACAGATGAGGGCTCAGGGCCCATGGTCGGTTCAAGGCCTGTAGCCGTAAACCGGCATTAGTAGTTAACTTGTATTGTATGTTAGGAATAAGTAGAGACCAAACCGGACACATCTATGAGCCGGTATTGGGACTCTGTAAGCCGACGGGAGTCACCCGTGTATATAAGGGGACGACCCAGCGGCGGTTCAAGGACAACAGACAACAACTCGAGACATAGGCGAAGCTTGTTTGCTCCCTAGTCATCGAAACCCCATCAATTCCATCACAACTAGACATAGGCTTTTACCTTCATCGAAGGGGCCGAACTAGTATAAACTCTCTTGCGTCCCTGTGTCCGCTTTAACCCCTTCAAGATAACCCGTCGCGATGGCTCCACGACTAAGTCCTTTCTCTAGGACATCTGCCGCGACGAAGCCATGACACCAGGGGAGTAGGATTCCTACTCCCAGTTGGAGTAGGTTTCCTCCTTTCCTAGTCCAACTAGGAGAAGGGGGGAAAGGGGGGAAGAGGGGAAGGAAGGGAGAGAGGGGCCGCGCCCCAAACCCCTTGTCCAATTCAGACTGGGCTTGGGAGGGGCACGCGCCACCTCCTGGTCCTTCCCACTAAGGCCCATTAAGGCCCATTGCTTCTTCCTCATTTTCCCGTAACTCCCCGGTATCTCCGAAAATACCCGAATCACTCGGAACCTTTCCGATGTCCGAATATATTCGTCCAATATATCGATCTTTACGTCTCGACCATTTCGAGACTCCTGGTCATGTCCCTGATCTCATCCGGGACTCCGAACTCCTTCGGTACATCAAAACTTATAAACTCATAATATAACTATCATTGAAACCTTAAGCGCGCGGACCCTACGGGTTCGAGAACAATGTAGACATGGCCGAGACATGTCTTCGGTCAATAACCAATAGCGGAACCTGGATGCTCATATTGGCTCCCACATATTCTATGAAGATCTTTATCGGTCAGACCGCATAATAGCATACGGTGTTCCCTTTGTCATCGGTATGTTACTTGCCCGAGATTCGATCGTCGGTCTCTTAATACCTAGCTCAATCTCGTTACCGGCAAGTCTCTTTACTCATTCCGTAATACATCATCTCACAACTAACTCATTAGTTTCAATGCTTGCAAGTCTTATGTGATGTGCATTACCGAGAGGGCCCAGAGATACCTCTCCGATAATCGGAGTGACAAATCCCAATCTTGAAATATGCCAACCCAACATGTACCTTTGGAGACACCAGTAGAGCTCCTTTATAGTCACCCAGTTACGTTGTGACGTTTGGTAGCACACAAAGTGTTCCTCCGGCAAACGGGAGTTGCATAATCTCATACTCATAGGAACGTGTGTAAGTCATGAAGAAAGAAATAGCAACATACTAAACGATCGGGTGCTAACCTAATGGAATGGGTCATGTCAATCACATCATTCTTCTAATGATGTGATCCCGTTAATCAAATAACAGCTCTTTTGTTCATGGTTAGGAAACATAACCATCTTCGATTAACGAGCTAGTCAAGTAGAGGCATACTAGTGACACTCTGTTTGTCTATGTATTAACACATGTATTATGTTTCTGGTTAATACAATTCTAGCATGAATAATAAACATTTATCATGATATAAGGAAATAAATAATAACTTTATTATTGCCTCTAGGGCATATTTCCTTCAGTCTCCCACTTGAACTAGAGTCAATAATCTAGTTCACATCGCCATGTGATTCAACACTAATAGTTCACATCACCATGTGATTAACACCCATAGTTCACATCGTCGTGTGACCTATACCCAAAGGGTTTACTAGAGTCAGTAATCTAGTTCACATCGTTTATGTGATTAACACCCAAAGAGTACTAAGGTGTGATCATATTTTGCTTGTGAGATAATTTTAGTCAACGGGTCTCTCACATACAGATCCGTAAATATTTTGCGAATTCTATGTCTACAATGCTCTGCACGAAGCTACTCTAGCTAATTTCTCCCACTTTCAATATCTATCTAGATCGAGACTTAGAGTCATCCAGATCTGTGTCAAAACTTGCATCGACGTAACTTTTACGATGAACCTTTTGTCACCTCCATAATTGAGAAATATTTCCTTATTCCACTAAGGATAATTTTGACCGCTGTCCAGTGATCTACTCTTAGATCACTATTGTACTCCCTTGCTTAACACAGTGTAGGGTATACAATAGATCTGGTACACAGCATGGCATACTTTATAGAACCTATGGCTGAGGCATAGGGAATGACTTTCATTCTCTTTCTATCTTCTGCCGTGGTCAGGCTTTGAGTCTTACTCAATTTCACACCTTGTAACACAGCCAAGAACTCTTTCTTTGACTGATCCATTTTGAACTACTTTAAAATATTGTCAAGGTATGTACTCATTGAAAAAACTTATCAAGTGTCTTGATCTATCTCTATAGATCTTGATGCTTAATATGTAAGCAGCTTCACCGAGGTCTTTCTTTGAAAAACTTCTTTCAAAACACTCCTTTATGCTTTGCAGAATAATTCTACATTATTTCCCATCAACAATATGTCATCCACATATACTTATCAGAAATGCTGTAGTGCTCCCACTCACTTTCTTGTAAATACGGGCTTCACCGCAAGTCTGTATAAAACTATATGCTTTGATCATCTCATCAAAGCGCATATTCCAACTCCGAGATGCTTGCACTAGTCCATAGATGGATCGCTGGAGCTTGCACATTTTGTTAGCACATTTAGGATTGACAAAACCTTCTGGTTGTATCATATACAACTCTTCTTTAATAAATCCATTAAGGAATGCAGTTTTGTTTATCCATTTGCCAGATTTCATAAAATGCGGCAATTGCTAACATGATTCGGACAGACTTAAGCATAGATACGAGTGAGAAACTCTCATCGTAGTCAACACCTTGAACTTGTCGAAAACCCTTTTGCGACAATTCTAGCTTTGTAGATAGTAACACTACTATCAGCGTCCGTCTTCCTCTTGAAGATCCATTTAATCTCAATGGCTCACCGATCATTGGGCAAGTCAATCAAAGTCCATACTTTGTTCTCATACATGGATCTCATCTCAGATTTCATGGCCTCAAGCCATTTCGCGGAATCTGGGCTCATCATCGCTTCCTCATAGTTCGTAGGCTCGTCATGGTCAAGTAACATGACCTCGAGAACTGGATTACCGTACCACTCTGGTGCGGATCTCACTCTGGTTTACCTACGAGGTTCGGTAGTAACTTGATCTGAAGTTACATGATCATCATCATTAGCTTTCTCACTAATCGGTCTAGTAGTCACAGGAACAGATTTCTGTGATGAACTACTTTCCAATAAGGGAGCAGGTACAGTTACCTCATTAAGTTCTACTTTCCTCCCACACACTTCTTTCGAGAGAAACTCCTTCTCTAGAAAGGATCCATTCTCAGCAACGAATATATTGCTTTCGGATCTGTGATAGAAGGTGTACCCAACATTTTCTTTTGGGTATCCTATGAAGACGCACTTCTCCGATTTGGGTTAGAGCTTATCAGGTTGAAACTTTTTCACATAAGCATTGCAACCTCAAACTTTAAGAAACGACAGCTTAGGTTTCTTGCCAAACCATAGTTCATACGGTGTCATCTCAACGGATTTAGATGGTGCCCTATTTAACGTGAATGTAGCTGTCTCTAATGCATAACCCCAAAATGATAGCGGTAAATCTGTAAGAGACATCATAGATCGCACCATATCAAGTAAAGTACGGTTACGATGTTCGGACACACTATTACACTGTGGTGTTCCAGGTGGCGTGAGTAGTGAAACTATTTCACATTGTTTTAACTGAAGGCCAAACTCGTAACTCAAATATTTTACTTCTGCGATCATATCGTAGAAACTTTTATTTTTGTTATGATGATTCTCCACTTCACTCTGAAATTCTTTGAACTTTTCAAATATCTCAGACTTGTGTTTCATTAAGTAGATATACTCATATCTGCTCAAATCATCTGTGAAGATCAGAAAATAATGATACCTGCTACGACCTTCAATATTCATCGGACCACATACATCAGTATGCATAATTTCCAACAAATCTGTTGCTTGCTGCATTGTTCCGGAGAACGGAGTCTTAGTCATCTTGCCCATGAGGCATGGTTCGTAAGCATCAACTAATTCATAATCAAGTTATTCCAAAAGTCCATCAGCATGGAGTTTCTTCATCCGCTTTACACCAATATGACCTAAACGGCAGTGCCACAAATAAGTTGCACTATCACTATTAACTTTGCATCTTTTGGTTTCAATATTATGAATATGTGTATCACTACGATCGAGATCCAACGAACCAATTTCATTGGGTGTGTAACCATATATGTGAAGGAAATATGCCCTAGAGGCAATAATAAAGTTATTATTTATTTCCTTATAATCATGATAAATGTTTATTATTCATGCTAGAATTGTATTAACCGGAAACATAATACATGTGTGAATACATAGACAAACAAAGTGTCACTAGTATGCCTCTACTTGACTAGCTCGTTAATCAAAGATGGTTATGTTTCCTAACCATGAACAATGAGTTGTTATTTGATTAACGAGGTCACATCATTAGTTGAATGATCTGATTGACATGACCCATTCCATTAGCTTAGCACCCGATCGTTTAGTATGTTGCTATTGCTTTCTTCATGACTTATACATGTTCCTATGACTATGAGATTATGCAACTCCCGTTTACCAGAGGAACACTTTGGGTGCTACCAAACGTCACAACGTAACTGGGTGATTATAAAGGAGCATTACAGGTGTCTCCGAAGGTAGATGTTGGGTTGGCGTATATCGAGATTAGGATTTGTCACTCCGATTGTCGGAGAGGTATCTCTGGGCCCTCTCGGTAATACACATCACATAAGCCTTGCAAGCATTACAACTAATATGTTAGTTGTGAGATGATGTATTACGGAACGAGTAAAGAGACTTGCCGATAACGAGATTGAACTAGGTATTGGATACCGACGATCGAATCTCGGGCAAGTAACATACCGATGACAAAGGGAACAACGTATGTTGTTATGCGGTCTGACCGATAAAGATCTTCGTAGAATATGTAGGAGCCAATATGGGCATCCAGGTCCCGCTATTGGTTATTGACCGGAGACGTGTCTCGGTCATGTCTACATTGTTCTCGAACCCGTAGGGTCCGCACGCTTAAGGTTACGATGACAGTTACATTATGAGTTTATGCATTTTGATGTACCGAAGGTTGTTCGGAGTCCCGGATGTGATCACGGACATGACGAGGAGTCTCGAAATGGTCGAGACGTAAAGATTGATATATTGGAAGCCTATGTTTGGACATCGGAAGTGTTCTGGGTGAAATCGGGATTTTACCGGGTTACCGGGAGGTTATCGGAACCCCCCGGGAACCATATGGGCCTACATGGGCCTTAGTGGAAAGGAGAAAGGGGCAGCCCAAGGTGGCTGCGCCACTTCCCCCTCCCCTAGTCCTATTAGGACTAGAAGAAGGTGGCCGGCCCCCCTCTCTCTCTTTCCCCCCTTGGGAATCCTATTTGGAATAGGATTGGGGGGGGGAGTCCTACTCCCGGAAGGAGTAGGACTCCTCCTGCGCCTCCCTCCTTGGCCGGCCAGCCTCCCCCCCTCTACTCCTTTATATACGGAGGCAAGGGACACCTCTAGACACACAAGTTGATCCACGTGATCTATTCCTTAGCCGTGTGCGGTGCCCACTGCCACCATATACCTCGATAATACTGTAGCGGAGTTTAGGCGAAGCCCTGTTGCTGTAGTACATCAAGATCGTCACCACGCCGTCGTGCTGACGGAACTCTTCCCCGACACTTTGCTGGATCGGAGTCCGGGGATCGTCATCGAGCTGAACGTGTGCTCGAACTCGGAGGTGCCGTAGTTTCGGTGCTTGATCGGTTGGATCGTGAAGACGTACGACTACTTCATCTACGTCGTGTCATCGCTTCCGCAGTCGGTCTGCGTTGGGTACGTAGACAACACTCTCCCCCTCGTTGCTATGCATCACATGATCTTGCGTGTGCGTAGGAATTTTTTTGAAATTACTACGAAAGCCAACAGTGGCATCCGAGCCTAGGTTATTGATGTTGATGTTATATGCACGAGTAGAACACAAGTGAGTTGTGGACGATACAAGTCATACTGCCTACCAGCATGTCATACTTTGGTTCGGCGGCATTGTTGGACGAGACGACCTGGACCAACCTTACGCGTACGCTTACGTGAGACCGGTTCCCTCGACGTGCTTTGCACATAGATGGCTTGCGGGCGACTGTCTCTCCAACTTCAGTTGAACCGAGTGTGGCTACGCCCGGTCCTTGCGAAGGTTAAAACGGAGTCTATTTGACAAACTATCGTTGTGGTTTTGATGCGTAGGTGAGATTGGTTCTTACTTAAGCCCGTAGGAGCCACATAAAACATGCAACAACAAAGTAGAGGACGTCTAACTTGTTTTTGCAGGGCATGTTGTGATGTGATATGGTAAAGGCATGATGCTGAATTTTATTGTATGAGATGATCATGTTTTGTAACCGAGTTATCGGCAACTGGCAGGAGCCATAGGGTTGTCGCTTTATTGTATGCAATGCAATCGCGATGTAATGCTTTACTTTATTACTAAACGGTAGTGATAGTCGTGGAAGCATAAGATTGGCGAGACGACAACGATGCTACGATGGAGATCAAGGTGTCGCGCCGGTGACGATGGTGATCATGACGGTGCTTCGGAGATGGAGATCACAGGCACAAGATGATGATGGCCATATCATATCACTTATATTGATTGCATGTGATGTTTATCTTTTATGCATCTTACCTTGCTTTGATTGACGGTAGCATTATAAGATGATCTCTCACTAAATTATCAAGAAGTGTTCTCCCTGAGTATGCACCGTTGCGAAAGTTCTTCGTGCTGAGACACCACGTGATGATCGGGTGTGATAGGCTCTACGTTCAAATACAACGGGTGCAAAACAGTTGCGCACGCAGAATACTCAGGTTATACTTGACGAGCCAAGCATATACAGATATGGCCTCGGAACACGGAGACCGAAAGGTCGAGCGTGAATCATATAGTAGATATGATCAACATAATGATGTTCACCGATGAAACTACTCCATCTCACGTGATGATCGGACATGGTTTAGTTGATTTGGATCACGTGATCACTTAGAGGATTAGAGGGATGTCTATCTAAGTGGGAGTTCTTAAATAATATGATTAATTGAACTTAAATTTATCATTAACTTAGTACCTGATAGTATCTTGCTTGTTTATGTTCATTGTAGATAGATGGCTCGTGCTGTTGTTCCGTTGAATTTTAATGCGTTCCTTGAGAAAGGAAAGTTGAAAGATGATGGTAGCAATTACACGGACTGGGTCCGTAACTTGAGGATTATCCTCATTGCTGCACAGAAGAATTACGTCCTGGAAGCACCGCTGGGTGCCAGGCCTGCTGCTGGAGCAACGCCAGATGTTATGAACGTCTGGCAGAGCAAAGCTGATGACTACTCGATAGTTCAGTGTGCCATGCTTTACGGCTTAGAATCGGGACTTCAACGACGTTTTGAACGTCATGGAGCATATGAGATGTTCCAGGAGTTGAAGTTAATTAATATTTCAAGCAAATGCCCGGATTGAGAGATATGAAGTCTCCAATAAATTCTATAGCTGCAAGATGGAGGAGAACAGTTCTGTCAGTGAGCATATACTCAAAATGTCTGGGTATAATAATCACTTGATTCAATTGGGAGTTAATCTTCCAGATGATTACGTCATTGACAGAATTCTCCAATCACTGCCACCAAGCTACAAGAGCTTCGTGATGAACTATAATATGCAAGGGATGAACAAGACTATTCCCGAGATCTTCGCGATGCTGAAATCTGCGGAGGTAGAAATCAAGAAAGAGCATCAAGTGTTGATGGTCAACAAGACCACTAGTTTCAAGAAAAAGGGCAAAGGAAAGAAGAAGGGGAACTTCAAGAAGAACGGCAAGCCAGTTGCTGCTCAAGAGAAGAAACCCAAGTCTGGACCTAAGCCTGAAACTGAGTGCTTCTACTGCAAGCAGACTGGTCACTGGAAGCGGAACTGCCCCAACTATTTGGCGGATAAGAAGGATGGCAAAGTGAACAAAGGTATATATGATATACATGTTATTGATGTGTACCTTACTAATGCTCGCAGTAGCACCTGGGTATTTGATACTGGTTCTGTTGCTAATATTTGCAACTCGAAACAGGGGCTACGGATTAAGCGAAGATTGGCTAAGGACGAGGTGACGATGCGCGTGGGAAACGGTTCCAATGTCGATGTGATCGCGGTCGGCACGCTACCTCTACATCTACCTTCGGGATTAATATTAGACCTAAATAATTGTTATTTGGTGCTAGCGTTGAGCATGAACATTATATCTGGATCTTGTTTAATGCGAGACGGTTATTCATTTAAATCAGAGAATAATGGTTGTTCTATTTATATGAGTAATATCTTTTATGGTCATGCACCCTTGGAGAGTGGTCTATTCTTATTGAATCTCGATAGTAGTAATACACATATTCATAATGTTGAAGCCAAAAGATGCAGAGTTGATAATGAAAGTGCAACTTATTTGTGGCACTATCGTTTAGGTCATATCGGTATAAAGCGCATGAAGAAACTCCATACTGATGGACTTTTGGAACCACTTGATTATGAATCACTTGGTACTTGCGAAACGTGCCTCATGGGCAAGATGACTAAAACACCGTTCTCCGGTACTATGGAGAGAGCAACAGATTTGTGGGAAATCATACATACCGATGTATGTGGTCCGATGAATATTGAGGCTCGTGGCGGATATCGTTATTTTCTCACCTTCACAGATGATTTAAGCAGATATGGGTATATCTACTTAATGAAACATAAGTCTGAAACATTTGAAAAGTTCAAAGAATTTCAGAGTGAAGTTGAAAATCATCGTAACAAGAAAATAAAGTTTCTGCGATCTGATCGTGGAGGAGAATATTTGAGTTACGAGTTTGGTGTACATTTGAAAAACTGTGAAATAGTTTCGCAACTCACGCCACCCGGAACACCACAACGTAATGGTGTGTCCGAACGTCGTAATCGTACTTTACTAGATATGGTGCGATCTATGATGTCTCTTACTGATTTACCGCTATCATTTTGGGGTTATGCTCTAGAGACGGCCGCATTCACGTTAAATAGGGCACCATCAAAATCTGTCGAGACGACGCCTTATGATCTGTGGTTTGGCAAGAAACCAAAGTTGTCGTTTCTTAAAGTTTGGGGCTGTGATGCTTATGTGAAAAAGCTTCAATCTGATAAGCTCGAACCCAAATCGGAGAAATGTGTCTTCATAGGATATCCAAAGTTAACTATTGGATACACCTTCTATCACAGATCCGAAGGCAAGACTTTTGTTGCTAAATTCGGTAACTTTCTTGAGAAGGAGTTTCTCTCGAAAGAAGTGAGTGGGAGGAAAGTAGAACTTGACGAGGTAACTGTACCTGCTCCCTTGTTGGAATGTAGTACATCACAGAAAATTGTTTCTGCGACACCTACACCAATAAGTGAGGAAGTTAATGATAATGATCATGAAACTTCAGAACAAGATACTACTGAACCTCGTAGATCAACCAGAGTAAGATCCGCACCAGAGTGGTACGGTAATCCAGTTCTGGAAGTCATGCTACTAGATCATGATGAACCTACGAATTATGAAGAAGTGATGGTGAGCCCAGATTCCGCAAAGTGGCTTGAAGCCATGAAATCTGAGATGGGATCCATGTATGAGAACAAAGTATGGACTTTGGTTGACTTGCCCGATGATCGGCAAGCAATTGAGAATAAATGGATCTTCAAGAAGAAGACTGACGCTGATGGTAATGTTACTGTCTACAAAGCTCGACTTGTCGCGAAAGGTTTTCGACAAGTTCAAGGGATTGACTACGATGAAACCTTCTCACCTGTAGCGATGCTTAATTCCGTCCGAATCATGTTAGCGATTGCCGCATTTTACGATTATGAAATTTGGCAGATGGATGTCAAAACTGCATTCCTGAATGGATTTCTGGAAGAAGAGTTGTATATGATGCAACTGGAAGGTTTTGTCGATCCAAAGGGAGCTAACAAAGTGTGCAAGCTCCAGCGATCCATTTATGGACTGGTGCAAGCCTCTCGGAGTTGGAATAAACGTTTTGATAGTGTGATCAAAGCATTTGGTTTTATACAGACTTTCGGAGAAGCCTGTATTTACAAGAAAGTGAGTGGGAGCTCTGTAGCATTTCTGATATTATATGTGGATGACATATTGCTAATTGGAAATGATATAGAATTTCTGGATAGCATAAAAGGATACTTGAATAAAAGTTTTTCAATGGAAGACCTCGGTGAAGCTGCTTACATATTAGGCATTAAGATCTATAGAGATAGATCAAGACGCTTAATTGGACTTTCACAAAGCACATACCTTGACAAAATTTTGAAGAAGTTCAAAATGGATCAAGAAAAGAAAGGGTTCTTGCCTGTGTTACAAGGTGTGAAATTGAGTAAGACTCAATGCCCGACCACTGCAGAAGGTAGAAAGAATTTGAAAGATGTTCCCTATGCATCAGCCATAGGATCTATCATGTATGCAATGCTATGTACCAGACCTGATGTGTGCCTTGCTATAAGTTTAGCAGGGAGGTACCAAAGTAATCCAGGAATGGATCACTGGACAGCGGTCAAGAACATCCTGAAATACCTGAAAAGGACTAAGGATATGTTTCTCGTATATGGAGGTGACAAAGAGCTCACCGTAAAAGGTTACGTTGATGCAAGCTTTGACACTGATCCGGATGATTCTAAATCGCAAACCGGATACGTGTTTACATTAAACGGTGGAGCTGTCAGTTGGTGCAGTTCTAAACAAAGCGTCGTAGCAGGATCTACATGTGAAGCGGAGTACATAGCTGCTTCGGAAGCAGCGAACGGAGGAGTCTGGATGAAGGAGTTCATATCCGATCTAGGTGTCATACCTAATGCATCGGGTCCAATGAAAATCTTTTGTGACAATACTGGTGCAATTGCCTTGGCAAAGGAATCCAGATTTCACAAAAGGACCAAACACATCAAGAGACGCTTCAACTCCATCCGGGATCTAGTCCAGGTGGGAGACATAGAGATTTGCAAGATACATACGGATCTGAATGTTGCAGACCCGTTGACTAAGCCTCTTCCACGAGCAAAACATGATCAGCACCAAAGCTCCATGGGTGTTAGAATCATTACAGTGTAATCTAGATTATTGACTCTAGTGCAAGTGGGAGACTGAAGGAAATATGCCCTAGAGGCAATAATAAAGTTATTATTTATTTCCTTATAATCATGATAAATGTTTATTATTCATGCTAGAATTGTATTAACCGGAAACATAATACATGTGTGAATACATAGACAAACAAAGTGTCACTAGTATGCCTCTACTTGACTAGCTCGTTAATCAAAGATGGTTATGTTTCCTAACCATGAACAATGAGTTGTTATTTGATTAACGAGGTCACATCATTAGTTGAATGATCTGATTGACATGACCCATTCCATTAGCTTAGCACCCGATCGTTTAGTATGTTGCTATTGCTTTCTTCATGACTTATACATGTTCCTATGACTATGAGATTATGCAACTCCCGTTTACCAGAGGAACACTTTGGGTGCTACCAAACGTCACAACGTAACTGGGTGATTATAAAGGAGCATTACAGGTGTCTCCGAAGGTAGATGTTGGGTTGGCGTATATCGAGATTAGGATTTGTCACTCCGATTGTCGGAGAGGTATCTCTGGGCCCTCTCGATAATACACATCACATAAGCCTTGCAAGCATTACAACTAATATGTTAGTTGTGAGATGATGTATTACGGAACGAGTAAAGAGACTTGCCGATAACGAGATTGAACTAGGTATTGGATACCGACGATCGAATCTCAGGCAAGTAACATACCGATGACAAAGGGAACAACGTATGTTGTTATGCGGTCTGACCGATAAAGATCTTCGTAGAATATGTAGGAGCCAATATGGGCATCCAGGTCCCGCTATTGGTTATTGACCGGAGACGTGTCTCGGTCATGTCTACATTGTTCTCGAACCCATAGGGTCCGCACGCTTAAGGTTACGATGACAGTTACATTATGAGTTTATGCATTTTGATGTACCGAAGGTTGTTCGGAGTCCCGGATGTGATCACAGACATGACGAGGAGTCTCAAAATGGTCGAGACGTAAAGATTGATATATTGGAAGCCTATGTTTGGACATCGGAAGTGTTCCGGGTGAAATCGGGATTTTACCGGGTTACCGGGAGGTTACCGGAACCCCCCGGGAGCCATATGGGCCTACATGGGCCTTAGTGGAAAGGAGAAAGGGGCAGCCCAAGGTGGCTGCGCCACTTCCCCCTCCCCTAGTCCTATTAGGACTAGAAGAAGGTGGCCGGCCCCCCTCTCTCTCTTTCCCCCCTGGGAATCCTATTTGGAATAGGATTGGGGGGGGGGGAGTCCTACTCCCAGAAGGAGTAGGACTCCTCCTGCGCCTCCCTCCTTGGCCGGCCAGCCTCCCCCTCTACTCCTTTATATACGGAGGCAGGGGACACCTCTAGACACACAAGTTGATCCACGTGATCTATTCCTTAGCCGTGTGCGGTGCCCCCTGCCACCATATACCTCGATAATACTGTAGCGGAGTTTAGGCGAAGCCCTGCTGCTGTAGTACATCAAGATCGTCACCACGCCGTCGTGCTGACGGAACTCTTCCCCGACACTTTGCTGGATCGGAGTCCGGGGATCGTCATCGAGCTGAACGTGTGCTCGAACTCAGAGGTGCCGTAGTTTCGGTGCTTGATCGGTTGGATCGTGAAGACATACGACTACTTCATCTACATCGTGTCATCGCTTCCGCAGTCGGTCTGCGTTGGGTACGTAGACAACACTCTCCCCCTCGTTGCTATGCATCACATGATCTTGCGTGTGCGTAGGAAATTTTTTGAAATTACTACGAAACCCAACAATATGTAAACAGAACAACAATTTATTCTCTTACTTAAATGAATAACCATATTGCAATAAACATGATCAAATCATATTCATGCTCAACGCAAACACCAAATAACACTTATTTAGGTTCAACACTAATCCCGAAAGTATAGGGAGTGTGCGATGATGATTATATCAATCTTGGAACCACTTCCAACACACATCGTCACTTCACCCTTAACTAGTCTCTATTTATTCTGCAACTCCCGTTTCGAGTTACTAATCTTAGCAACTGAACTAGTATCAAATACTGAGGGGTTGCCATAAACACTAGTAAACTACACATCAATAACAAGTATATCAAATATACTTATGTTCACTTTGCCATCCTTCTTATCCGCCAATCACTTGGGGTAGTTCCGCTTCCAGTGTCTAGTCCCTTTGCAGTAGAAGCACTTAGTCTCAGGCTTAGGACCAGACTTGGGCTTCTTCACTTGAGCAGCAACTTGCTTGCTGTTCTTCTTGAAGTTCCCCTTCTTCCCTCTGCCCTTTTCTTGAAACTAGTGGTCTTGTCTACCATCAACACTTGATGTTTTTCTCGATTTCTACCTTCGTCAATTTCAGCATTACGAAGACCTTGGGAATCGTTTCCGTTATCCCTTGCATATCATAGTTCATCACGAAGTTCTACTAACTTGGTGGTGGTGACTAGAGAATTCTGTCAATCACTATTTTTATCTGGAAGATTAACCCCACTTGATTCAAGCAATTGTAGTACCCAGACAATCTGAGCACATGCTCACTAGTTGAGCGATTCTCCTCCATCTTTTAGCTATAGAACTTGTTGGAGACTTCATATCTCTCAACTCGGGTATTTGCTTGAAATATTAACTTCAACTCCTGGAACATCTCATATGGTCCATGACGTTCAAAACGTCTTTGAAGTCCCGATTCTAAGCCGTTAAACATGGTGCACTAAACTATCAAGTAGTCATCATATTGAGCTAGCCAAACGTTCATAACGTCTACATCTGCTCCTGCAATAGGTCTGTCACCTAGCGGTGCATCAAGGACATAATTCTTCTATGCAGCAATGAGGATAAACCTCAGATCACGGATCCAATCCGCATCATTGCTACTAACATCTTTCAACACAATTTTCTCTAGGAACATATCAAAATAAACATATGAAAGCAACAACGCGAGCTATTGATCTACAACATAGATATGTTAACACTACCAGGACTAAGTTCATGATAAATTAAAGTTCAATTAATCATATTACTTAAGAACTCCCACCTAGAAAGACATCCCTCTAATCTTCTGAGTGATCACGTGATCCAAATCAACTAAACCATGTCCGATCATCACGTGAGATGGAGTAGCTTTATTGGTGCACATCACTATGTTGATCATATCTACTATATGATTCACGCTCGACCTTTCGGTCTTCGTGTTCCGAGGCCATATCTGTATATGCTTGGCTCGTCAAGTATAACCTGAGTATTCCGCGTGTGCAACTGTTTTGCACCCGTTGTATTTGAACGTAGAGCCTATCACACCCGATAATCATGTGGTGTCTCAGCACGAAGAACTTTCGCAAAGGTGCATACTCAGGGAGAACACTTCTTGATAATTAGTGAGAGATCATCTTAAAATGCTACCATCAATCAAAGCAAGATAAGATGCATAAAACACATGTAATCAAAATATGTGACATGATATGGCCATCTTCATCTTGTGCCTTTGATCTCCATCTCCAAAGTATCGTCATGATTTCCATCGTCACCGGCATGACACCATGATCTCCATCATCTTGATCTATATCAATGTGTCGTCACATGGTCGTCTCGCCAACTACTACTCTTGCAACTATTGCTATCGCATAGCAATAAAGTAAAGCAATTATTTGGCGCTTGCATCTTATGCAATAAAGAGACAACCATAAGGCTTCTGCCAGTTGCCAATAACTTAAACAAAACATGATCATCTTATACAACAACTTATATCTCATCACGTCTTGACCATATCAAATCACAACATGCCCTGCAAAAACAAGTTAGACGTCCTCTACTTTGTTGTTGCAAGTTTTACGTGGCTGCTACGGGCTTAAGAAAGAACCAATCTTACCTACGCATCAAAACCACAACGATAGTTTGTCAAGTTGGTGCTATTTTAACCTTCAAAGTTGGAGAAACTGACACCCGCCAGCCACCTGTGTGCAAAGCACGTCGGTAGAACCAGTCTCGCGTAAGCTTACGCGTAATGTCGGTCCGGGCTGCTTCATCCAACAATACCGCCGAACCAAAGTATGACATGCTGGTAAGCAGTATGACTTATATCGCCCAGAACTCGCTTGTGTTCTACTCGTGCACAACATCAACGCATAAAACCTAGGCTCTGATACCACTGTTGGGGAACGTAGTAATTTCAAAAAAATTCCTACGCACACGCAAGATCATGGTGATGCATAGCAACGAGACGGGAGAGTGTTGTCTACGTACCCTTGTAGACCGACAGCGGAAGCGTTATGACAACGAAGTTGATGTAGTCGTACGTCTTCACGGCCCGACCGATCAACCACCGAAACTACGACACCTCCGAGTTCTAGCACACGTTCAGCTCGATGACGATCCCCAGACTCTGATCCAGCAAAGTATCGGGGAAGAGTTCCGTCAGCATGACGGCGTGGTGACGATGTTTTTGTTCTACTATCGCAGGTCTTCGCCTAAGCACTGCTACAATATTATCGATGATTATGGTGGAGGGGGGCACCGCACACGGCTAAAAGAACGATCATGAAGATCAACTTGTGTGTCTAGAGGTGCCCCCCCGCCCCCGTATATAAAGGAGCAAGGGGGGAGGAGGCCGGCCCTAGGAGGGGCGCGCCAAGGGAGTAGGACTCCTACTCCTAGTTGGAGTAGGTTTCCTCCTTTCCTAGTGCAACTAGGAGAAGGGGGAAAGGGGGGAAGAGGGGAAGGAAGGGAGAGAGGGGCCGCACCCCAAACCCCTTGTCCAATTCGGACTGGGCTTGGGTGGGGCGCGCGCCACCTCCTGGTCCTTCCCACTAAGGCCCATTAAGGCCCATTGCTTCTTCCTCGTATTCCCGTAACTCCCCAGTACCTCCGAAAATACCCGAATCACTCCGAACCTTTCCGATGTTCGAATATAGTCGTCCAATATATCGATCTTTACATCTCGACCATTTCGAGACTCCTCGTGATGTCCCCGATCTCATCTGGGACTCCGAACTCCTTCGGTACATCAAAACTTATAAACTCATAATATAACTATCATCGAAACCTTAAGCGTGCGGACCCTACTGGTTCGAGAACAATGTAGACATGACCGAGAAATGTCTTCGGTCAATAACCAATAGCGGAACCTGGATGCTCATATTGGCTCCCACATATTCTATGAAGATCTTTATCGGTCAGACCGCATAACAACATAAGGTGTTCCCTTTGTCATCGGTATGTTACTTGCCCGAGATTCGATCGTCGGTATCTTAATACCTAGTTCAATCTCGTTACCGGCAAGTCTCTTTACTCGTTCCGTAATACGTCATCTCATAACTAACTCATTAGTTGCAATGCTTGCAAGGCTTATGTGATGTGCATTACCGAGAGGGCCCAGAGATACCTCTCCGACAATCGGAGTGACAAATCCTAATCTCGAAATACGCCAACCCAACATGTACCTTTGGAGACACCTGTAGAGCTCCTTTATAATCACCCAGTTACGTTGTGACGTTTGTGTTGGAAATATGCCCTAGAGGCAATAATAAATTGGTTATTTCCTTGTTCATGATAATCGTTTATTATCCATGCTATAATTGTATTGATAGGAAACTCGCATACATGTGTGGATACATAGACAACACCATGTCCCTAGTAAGCCTCTAGTTGACTAGCTCGTTGATCAATTGATGGTTACGGTTTCCTGACCATGGACATTGTATGTCATTGATAACGGGATCACATCATTAGGAGAATCATGTGATGGACGAGACCCAAACCTAAGCCTAGCACACAGATCGTGTAGTTCGTATGCTAAAGCTTTTCTAATGTCAAGTATCATTTCCTTAGACCATGACATTGTGCAACTCCCGGATACCGTAGTAATGCTTTGGGTGTGCCAAACATCACAACGTAACTGGGTGGCTATAAAGGTACACTACAGGTATCTCCGAAAGTGTCTGTTGGGTTGGCACGAATCGAGACTGGGATTTGTCACTCCGTGTGACGGAGAGGTATCTCTGGGCCCACTCGGTAGGACATCATAATATGCGCAATGTGACCAAGGAGTTGATCACGGGATGATGTGTTACGGAATGAGTAAAGAGACTTGCCAGTAACGAGATTGAACAAGGTATCGGATACCGACGATCGAATCTCGGGTAAGTACAATACCGTTAGACAAAGGGAATTGAATACGGGATTGATTGAATCCTTGACATCGTGGTTCATCCGATGAGATCATCGTGGAACATGTGGGAGCCAACATGGGTATCCGGATCCCGCTGTTCGTTATCGGCCGAAGAGGTGTCTCAGTCATGTCTGCATGGTTCCCGAACCCATAGGGTCCACACACTTAAGGTTCGAGGACGCTAGGGTTATAGGGAATAGATATACGTGGTTACCGAATGTTGTTCGGAGTCCCGGATGAGATCCTGGACATCACGAGGAGTTACAGAATGGTCCGGAGGTAAAGATTTATATATGGGAAGTCCTGTTTTGGTCACCGGAAAAGTTCCGGGTGCTATCGGTAACGTACCGGGACCACCGGGAGGGTCCCGGGGGTCCACCAGGTGGGGCTACCTGCCCCAGAGGGCTGCGTGGGCCAAGTGTGAGAAGGGACCAGCCCCAGGTGGGCTGGTGCGCCCCCCACCAGGGCCCAAGGCGAAGAGAGAAGGGAAAAGGGGGAAACCCTAGGCTCAGATGGGCCTAAGGCCCACCTAGTGGTGCGCCCCCCCTCTCTCCCCCCTTGGCCGCCCCCCTAGATGGGATCTAGGGCTGGCCGCCACCCCTAGGGGTGGAAACCTAGGTGGGGGCGCAGCCCCTCCCTTTCCCCTACATATAGTGGGGTCTTGTGCTTCCATACACATGAGAACATCTCCTTCTTGGCGCAGCCCTACCCCTCTCCCTCCTCGTCTCTTGCGGTGCTTGGCGAAGCCCTGCTAGAGTACCACGCACCTCCACCACCACCACGCCATCGTGCTGCTACTGGACGGAGTCTTCCCCAGCCTCTCCCTCTCACCTTGCTGGATCAAGGCATTGGAGACGTCACCGGGCTGCATGTGTGTTGAACGCGGAGGTGCCGTCCGTTCGGCACTAGGATCATTGGTGATTTGGATCACGGCGAGTACGACTCCATCAACCCCGTTCACTTGAATGCTTCCGCTTAGCGATCTACAAGGGTATGTAGATGCACTCTCCTTCCCCTCATTGCTAGATTACTCCATAGATTGATCTTGGTGATGCGTACAAAATTTTGAATATCTGCTACCATAACCCAAAGTGGCATCATGAGCTAGGTCTATGCATAGTTTCTATGCACTAGTAGAACACAAAGTAGTTGTGGGCATCGATTTTGTCAATTTACTTGCCGTTACTAGTCTTATCTTGATTCGGCGGCATTGTGAGATGAAGCGGCCCGGACAAACCTTACATGTACGCTTACGTGAGACTGGTTCCACCGACTGACATGCACTAGTTGCATAAGGTGGCTGGCGGGTGTCTGTCTCTCCCACTTTAGTCGGATCGGATTCGATGAACATGGTCCTTATGAAGGGTAAATAGAAATTGGCAATTCACGTTGTGGTTTTGGCATAGGTAAGAAACGTTCTTGCTAGCAACCTATAGCAGCCACGTAAAAAACTTGCAACAACAATTAGAGGACGTCTAACTTGTTTTTGCAGCAAGTGTTTTGTGATGTGATGTGGCCAAAGGATGTGATGAATGATATATGTGATGTATGAGATGATCATGTTCTTGTAATAGGAATCACGACTTGCATGTCGATGAGTATGACAACCGGCAGGAGCCATAGGAGTTGTCTTAATTTATTTATTACCTGCATGTCAGCATAAACGTCATGTAATTACTTTACTTTATTGCTAACCGTTAGCTGTAGTAGTAGAAGTAATAGTTGGCGAGACAACTTCATGAAGACACGATGATGGAGATCATGATGATGGAGATCATGGTGTCATGCCGGTGACGATGATGATCATGGAGCCCCGAAGATGGAGATCAAAAGGAGCAAAGTGATGATGGCCATATCATGTCACTATTTGATTGCATGTGATGTTTATCATGTTTTTACATCTTATTTGCTTAGAACGGCGGTAGCTTAAATAAGATGATCCCTCACTAAAATTTCAAGAAAAGTGTTCTCCCTAACTATGCACCGTTGCGAAGGTTTGTCATTTCGAAGCACCACGTGATGATCAGGTGTGATAGATTCTTACGTTCGAATACAACGGGTGTTGACGAGCCTAGCATGTACAGACATGGCCTCGGAACACATGCGAAACACTTAGGTTAACTTGACGAGACTAGCATGTACAGACATGGCCTAGGAACACGGAGGACCGAAAGGTCGAACATGAGTCATATAGAAGATGCGATCAACATGAGATGTTCACCGATGATGACTAGTCCGTCTCACGTGATGATCGGACACGGCCTAGTCGATTCGGATCATGTATGACTTAGATGACTAGAGGGATGTCTATCTGAGTGGGAGTTCATGAAATAATCAGATGAACTCAATTATCATGAACATAGTCAAAAGGACTTTGCAAATTATGTCGTAGCTCATGCTTTAGTTCTACTGTTTTAGATATGTTCCTAGAGAAAATTTAGTTGAAAGTTGATAGTAGCAATTATGCGGACTAGATCCGTAAATAGAGGATTGTCCTCATTGCTGCGCAGAAGGATTATGTCCTTAATGCACCGCTCAGTGAGCTGACCCGCGAATGTCGGTTGTGGATGTTGCGAACATCTGACATACATGTTTTGATGACTACATGATAGTTCAGTGCGTAATGCTAAATGGTTTAGAATTGAGGCACCAAAGATGTTTTTGAAACATCGCAGAACATATGAGATGTTCCTAGGACTGAAATTGGGATTTCAGTCTAGTGCCCACGTCAAGAGGTATGAGACCTTTGACAAGTTTCTTAAGCCTGCAAACTAAGGAGAAAAGCTCAACCGTTGAGCATGTGCTCAGATTGTATGAGTACAACAATCGCTTGAATCGAGTGGGAGTTAATCTTCCAGATGAGATAGTGATGGTTCTCCAAAGTCACTGTCACCAAGCTACTGGAGCTTCGTGATGAACTATAACATATCAGGGATAGATATGATCCTTGAGCTATTCGCGACACCGCGAAAGTAGAAATCAAAAGGGAGCATCAATTGTTGATGGTTAGTAAAACCACTAGTTTCAAGAAGGGCAAGGGCAAGAAAGGGATACTTCATGAAACAACAAATCAGTTGTTGCTCTAGTGAAGAAACCCAAAGTTGAACCCAAGCCCGAGACTAAGTGCTTCTGTAATAAGGGGAACGGTCACTGAAGCAGAAGCACCCTAGATACTTGGTAGATAAGAAGGCTGACAAGGTTGATAGAAGTATGTATTGGACATATATTAAATGTGTACTTTACTAGTACTCCTAGTAGCAGCAGGGTATTAGATACCGGTTCAGTTACTAAGTGTTAGTAACTCGAAATAAAAGGCTACAGAATAAACAGAGACTAGCCAAAGGTGAGACGACGATAGGTGTTGGAAGAGTTTCCAAGGTTGATGTGATCAAACATCGCACGCTCCGTCTACCATCGGGGTTGGTGTTAAACCTAAATAATTGTTATTTGGTGTTTGCGTTGAGCATGGACATGATTAGATTATGTTCATCGCAATGCGGTTATTCATTTAAGGAGAATAATGGTTACTCTGTTTATTTGAATAATACCTTCAATGGTCTTACACCTAAAATGAATGGTTTATTGAATCCCGATCATAGTGATACACATGTTCATGCCAAAAGATATAAGATAGTAATGATAGTACCACATACTTGTGGCACTGCAATTTTAGTCACAATGGTATAAAACGCATGAAGAAGCTGCATGTTGATGGATCTTTGGACTCGCTTGATTCTGAATCATTTGAGACATGCAAATCATACCACATGAGCAAGATGACTGAAAGGCCTCGTTTTCAGTAAGATGGAACAAGAAAGCAACTTGTTGGAAGTAATACATCTTGATGTGTGCAGTCCAATGAGTGCTGAGGCATGTAGTGGATATTGTTATATTCTTACTTCACAGATGATTTGAGCAGATGCTGAGTATATATACTTGATGAATCACGAGTCTGAATTATTGAAAGGTTCAAGTAATTTCAGGGTGAAGTTGAAGATCGTCGTGACAAGAGGATAAAATATCTATGATATGATCATAGAGATGAATATCTGAATTATGAGTTTGGCACAAAATTAAGACATTGTGGAAATTGTTTCACAACTAATACAGACTGGAACACCATAGTGTGATGGTGTGTCCGAACATCATAACTGCACCCTATTGGATATGATGCATACCATGATGTCTCTTATCCAATTACCACGATAGTTTATGGGTTAGGCATTAGAGACAACCACATTCACTTTAAATAGGGCACCACGTAATTCTGATGAGATGACACCGTATGAACTATGGTTTAGAGAAACCTAAGCTGTCATTTCTTAAAAGTTTGGGGCTGCGACGCTTATGTGAAAAAGTTTCAGGCTGATAAGCTCGAACCCAAAGCGGATAAATGCATCTTCATAGGACATCCAAAACAGTTGGGTATACCTCCTGTCTCAGATCCAAAAGCAATAGGGATTGTTTCTCGAATCGGGTCCTTTCTCGAGGAAAAGTTTCTCTTGAAAGAATTGAGTGGGAGGAAGATAGAACTTGATAAGGTTGTTGAACCTTTACTTCAACCAGAGAGTAGCGCAGCACAGGAAAAATGTTTCTGTGGCACCTGCCTCAGTTGAAGAGAAAGCTAATGATGATGATCATGGAGCTTTAGATCAAGTTACTATCGAACCTCATGGGTTGACAAGGGTGTGTACAACTTCTAAGTGGTAACCCTGTCTTAAAGGTCACGTTGTTGGACAACAATGAACCTATGAGCTATGGAGAAGCGATGGTGGGCCCGGATTCTGAAAATTGGCTCGAGGCCATAAAATCCGAGAGAGGATCCATGTATGAAAACAAAGTGTAGACTTTGGAAGAACTACTTGATGGTCGTAAGGCTGTTAGGTACATGTGGATTTTAAGAAGAAGACGGACGTGGACGGTAATGTCATCGTCTATGAAGCTCGACTTGTGGCGAAGACTTTTTCACAAGTTCAAGTAGTTGACTACGATGAGATATTCTCACCCGTAGCGATGTTTAAGTCCGTCGGAATCATGTTAGCATAAGCTGCATTTATGAAATCTGGCAGATGGATGTCAAAACAAGTTTCCTTACCAGTTTTCATAAGGAAAGGTTGTATGTGATACAATCAGAAAGGTTTTGTCGATCCTAAGGATGCTAAAAGGTATGCTAGCTCCAGCGATCCTTCCATGGACTAGAGCAAGCATCTTGGAGTGGGAATATATACTTTGATGGAGTAATAAAAGTTTATGGGTTTATACAAAGTTTGTTAGAAACTTGTATTTACAATAAAGTGAGTGGGAGCACTACAACATTTCTGATAAGTATATGTGGATGACATATTGTTGATCCGAAATTATGTAGAATTTCTGGAAAGCATATAGGGTTATTTGAAAGGTGTTTTTCAATGGAAAACCTGGATTAAGCTACTTGAACATTGAGCATCAAGATCTATAAGGATAGATAAAAAAC
The DNA here is from genome assembly GCF_056163025.1 of Triticum urartu. Lineage (NCBI taxonomy): Eukaryota > Viridiplantae > Streptophyta > Magnoliopsida > Poales > Poaceae > Triticum > Triticum urartu. Next base: position 24,619,249 of record NC_141873.1, read on the forward strand.
GCTTAATGGTACTTTCAAATGAGCACATACCTTGACATGATCTTGAAGGTGTTCAAGATGGATCAGCCAAAGAAGGAGTTCTTGCTTGAGTTGTAAGGTATGAAGTTAAGACTTAAAGCTCGACCACGGCAGAAGAAAGAGGAAGGACGAAGGTCGTCCCCTATGCTTTTTTCATAGGCTCTATACGGTATGCCATGCTGAGTACCGCACCTAATGTGTGCCTTGCCACATGTCTGGCAAGAGGGTACAAAGGTGATCTAGGAGTAGATCACCAGATAGCGGTCAAAATTATCCTTAGAGGAATAAGGATATGTTTCTCGGTTATGGAGGTGATAAATAGTTCGACGTAAAGAGTTACGTCGATGCAAGCTTAACACCTATCCGGATAGCTCTGAGTAGAGATACCGGATACGTATAATGGAGCAACAATTTAGAATAGCTCCAAGTAGAACCGTTACTTGAAATGGCTCCAAATATAGCGTAGAGATTTGCAAAGTACATACGGATCTGAATGTGACAGACCCATAGACTACAACCTCTCTCACAAGTAACATGATCAAACCTAGAACTCATTGAGTGTTAATCACATAGTGATGTGAACTAGATTATTGAACTCTAGTAAACTCTTTGGATGTTGGTCACATGGCGATGTGACCTGTGAATGTTAATCACATGGCGATGTGAACTAGATTATTGACTCTAGTGCAAGTGGGAGACTGTTGGAAATATGCCCTAGAGGCAATAATAAATTGGTTATTTCCTTGTTCATGATAATTGTTTATTATCCATGCTATAATTGTATTGATAGGAAACTCAGATACATGTGTGGATACATAGACAACACCATGTCCCTAGTAAGCCTCTAGTTGACTAGCTCGTTGATCAATTGATGGTTACGGTTTCCTGACCATGGACATTGGATGTCGTTGATAACGGGATCACATCATTAGGAGAATCATGTGATGGACAAGACCCAATCCAAAGCCTAGCACAAAGATCGTGTAGTTCGTATGCTAAAGCTTTTCTAATGTCAAGTATCATTTCCTTAGACCATGAGATTATGCAACTCCCGGATACCGTAGGAATGCTTTGGGTGTGCCAAACGTCACAACGTAACTGGGTTGCTATAAAGGTACACTACGGGTATCTCCGAAAGTGTCTGCTGGGTTGGCACAAATCGAGACTGGGATTTGTCACTCCGTGTGACGGAGAGGTATCTCTGGGCCCACTCGGTAGGACATCATCATATGCGCAATGTGACCAAGGAGTTGATCACGGGATGATGTGTTATGGAACGAGTAAAGAGACTTGCCGGTAACGAGATTGAACAAGGTATCGGATACCGATGATCGAATCTCGGGCAAGTACAATACCGCTAGACAAAGGGAATTGAATACGGGATTGATTGAATCCTCGACATCGTGGTTCATCCGATGAGATCATCGTGGAACATGTGGGAGCCAACATGGGTATGTAGATCCCGCTGTTGGTTATTGGCCGGAGAGGTGTCTCGGTCATGTCTGTATGGTTCCCGAACCCGTAGGGTCTACACATTTAAGGTTCGATGACGCTAGGGTTATAGGGAATAGATATACGTGGTTAACGAATACTGTTTGGAGTCTCGGATGAGATCCCGGACATCACGAGGAGTTCCAGAATGGTCCGGAGGTAAAGATTTATATATGGGAAGTCCTGTTTTGGTCACCGGAAAAGTTTCGGGTGCTATCGGTAACGTACCGGGACCACCGGGAGGGTCCCGGGGGTCCACCAGGTGGGGCTACCTGCCCAGAGGGCTGCGTGGGCCAAGTGTGAGAGGGGACCAGCCCCAGGTGGGCTGGTGCATGTTGGAAATATGCCCTAGAGGCAATAATAAAAGCATTATTATTATATTTCCTTGTTCATGATAATTGTCTTTATTCATGCTATAATTGTGTTATTCAGAAATCGTAATACATGTGTGAATAATAGACACCAACATGTCCCTAGTAAGCCTCTAGTTGACTAGCTCATTGATCAACAGATAGTCATGGTTTCCTGACTATGGACATTGGATGTCATTGATAACGAGATCACATCATTAGGAGAATGATGTGATGGACAAGACCCAATCCTAAACATAGCATAAGATCGTATAGTTCGTTTGCTAGAGTTTTTCCAATGTCAAGTATCCTTTCCTTAGACCATGAGATCGTGTAACTCCCGGATACCGTAGGAGTGTTCTGGGTGTACCAAACGTCACAACGTAACTGGGTGACTATAAAGGTGTACTACGGGTATCTCCAAAAGTGTCTGTTGGGTTGACACGGATCAAGACTGGGATTTGTCACTCCGTATGACGGAGAGGTATCACTGGGCCCACTCGGTAATGCATCATCATTATGAGCTCAAAGTGACCAAGTGTCTGGTCACGGGATCATGCATTACGGTACGAGTAAAGTGACCTGCCGGTAATGAGATTGAACGATGTATTGGGATACCGACGATCGAATCTCGGGCAAGTAACATACCGATTGACAAAGGGAGTTGTATACGGGGTTGCTTGAATCCTCGACATCGTGGTTCATCCGATGAGATCATCGAGGAGCATGTGGGAGCCAACATGGGTATCCAGATCCCGCTGTTGGTTATTGACCAGAGAGCGATCTCGGTCATGTCTACATGTCTCCCGAACCCGTAGGGTCTACACACTTAAGGTTCGGTGATGCTAGGGTTGTAGGGATATGTATATGCAGTAACCCGAATGTTGTTCGGAGTCCCGGACATCACGAGGAGTTCCGGAATGGTCTGGAGGTAAAGAATTACATATAGGAAGTTCTATTTCGGCCATCGGGACGAGTTTTGGGGTCACCGGTATTGTACCGGGACCACCGGAAGGGTCCCGAGGGTCCACCGGGTGGGGCCACCTGCCCCGGGGGGCCACATGGGATGTAGGGGTGTGCGCCTTGGCCTATATGGGCCAAGGGCACCAGCCCCAAGAGGCCCATGCGCCAAGAGATAAGGAAGGGAAGAGTCCTAAAGGGGGAAGACACCTCCTAGGTGCCTTGGGGAGGAGGGATTCCTCCCTTGGCCGACGCCCCCCTAGGAGATTGGATCTCCTAGGGCCGGCGCCCCCCCTAGGCTCCCTATATATAGTGGGGGAAGGAGGGCCTCTGACCCCATGCCTTTGGTGCCTCCCTCTCCCTCTCCAACACCTCCTCCTCCTCCGTAGAGCTTAGCGAAGCCCTGCCGGAGTACTGCAGCTCCACCACCACCACGCTGTCGTGCTGCTACTGGAGCCATCTTCCTCAACCTCTCCTTCCCCCTTGCTGGATCAAGAAGGAGGAGACGTTACGCTGATCGTACGTGTGTTGAACGCGGAGGTGCCGTCCGTTCAGCGCTAGGATCTCCGGTGATTTGGATCACGTCAAGTACGACTACCTCATCCCCGTTCTTTGAACGCTTCCGCGCGTGATCTACAAAGGTATGTAGATGCAATCCGATCACTCGTTGCTAGATGAACTCCTAGATGGATCTTGGTGAAACCGTAGGAAATTTTTTGTTTTCTGCAACGTTCCCCAACAGTGGCATCATGAGCTAGGTCTATGCGTAGTTCTCTTTGCACGAGTAGAACACAATTTGTTGTGGGCGTAGATGTTGTCAACTTTCTTGCTGCTACTAGTCTTATCTTGCTTCAGCGGTATTGTGGGATGAAGCGGCCCGGACCAACCTTACACGTACGCTCACGTGAGACCGGTTCCACCGACTAACATGCACAAGTTGCATAAGGTGGCTGGCGGGTGTCTGTCTCTCCCACTTTAGTTGGAGCGGATTCGATGAAAAGGGTCCTTATGAAGGGTAAATAGAAGTTGACAAATCACGTTGTGGCTTTCACGTAGGTAAGAAAACATTCTTGCTAGAACCCTCTTGCAGCCACGTAAAACTTGCAACAACAATTAGAGGACGTCTAACTTGTTTTTGCAGCAAGTGTTCTGTGATATGATATGGCCGAAGTTGTGATGAATGATGAATGATATATATGTGATGTATGAGATGTTCATGCTATTGTAATAGGAATCACGACTTGCATGTCGATGAGTATGACAACCGGCAGGAGCCATAGGAGTTGTCTTTATTTTTGTATGACCTGCGTGTCATTGAGAAACGCCATGTAAATTACTTTACTTTATTGCTAAACGCGTTAGCCGTAGTAGTAGAAGTAATAGTTGGAGAGCAACTTCATGGAGACACGATGATGGAGATCATGATGATGGAGATCATGGTGTCATGCCGGTGACAAGATGATCATGGAGCCCCAAGATGGAGATCAAAGGAGCTATGTGATATTGGCCATATCATGTCACTATTATTATTTGATTGCATGTGATGTTTATCATGTTTTGCATCTTGTTTACTTAGAACGACGGTAGTAAATAAGATGATCCCTCATAATAATTTCAAGAAAGTGTTCCCCCTAACTGTGCACCGTTGCGACAGTACGTTGTTTTGAAGCACCACGTGATGATCGGGTGTTAGATTCTAACGTTCACATACAACGGGTGTAAGTCAGATTTACACATGCAAACACTTAGGTTGACTTGACGAGCCTAGCATGTACAGACATGGCCTCGGAACACAGAAGACCGAAAGGTCGAGCATGAGTCGTATAGAAGATATGATCAACATGAAGATGTTCACCGATGTTGACTAGTCCGTCTCACGTGATGATCGGACACAGCCAAGTTAACTCAGATCATGTTATACTTAGATTACTGGAGGGATGTCTAAGTGGGAGTTCATTGAATAATTTGATTAGATGAACTTAATTATCATGAACTTCGTCTAAAAATGTTTACAATATGTCTTGTAGATCAAATGGCCAATGTAGTCCTCAACTTCAACGCGTTCCTAGAGAAAACCAAGCTGAAAGACGATGGCAGCAACTATACGGACTGGGTCCGGAACCTGAGGATCATCCTCATAGCTGCCAAGAAAGATTATGTCCTACAAGCATCGCTAGGTGACACACCCGTCCCACAGAACCAAGACGTTATGAACGCTTGGCAGACACGTGCTGATGATTACTCCCTCGTTCAGTGCGGCATGCTTTACAGCTTAGAGCCGGGGCTCCAAAAACGTTTTGAGAGACACGGAGCATATGAGATGTTTGAAGAGATGAAAATGGTTTTCCAAGCTCATGCCTGGGTCGAGAGATATGAAGTCTCCGACAAGTTCTTTAGCTGCAAGATGGAGGAAAATAGTTCTGTCAGTGAGCACATACTCACAATGTCTGGGTTACACAACCGCTTGACTCAGCTGGGAGTTAATCTCCCGGATGACGCGGTCATTGACAGAATCCTCCAGTCGCTTCCACCAAGCTACAAGAGCTTTGTGATGAACTTCAATATGCAGGGGATGGAAAAGACCATTCCTGAGGTATTTGCAATGCTGAAATCAGCAGAGGTAGAAGTCAAAAAGGAACATCAAGTGTTGATGGTGAATAAAACCACTAAGTTCAAGAAAGGCAAAGGTAAGAAGAACTTCAAGAAGGACAGCAAGGGAGTTGCCGCGCCCGGTAAGCAAGCTGCCGGGAAGAAGCCAAAGAATGGACCCAAGCCCGAGACTGAGTGCTTTTATTGCAAGGGAAGTGGTCACTGGAAGCGGAACTGCCCCAAATACTTAGCGGACAAGAAGGCCGGCAAAACAAAAGGTATATGTGATATACATGTAATTGATGTGTACCTTACCAGTATTCGTAGTAGCTCCTGGGTATTTGATACCGGTGCGGTTGCTCACATTTGTAACTCAAAGCAGGGGCTGCGGAATAAGCGGAGACTGGCAAAGGACGAGGTGACGATGCGCGTCGGGAATGGTTCCAAGGTCAATGTGATCGCCGTCGGCACGCTACCTCTACATTTGCCTTCGGGATTAGTTTTAAACCTTAATAATTTTTATTTAGTGCCAGCTTTGAGCATGAACATTGTATCAGGATCTCGTTTAATTCGAGATGGCTACTCATTTAAATCCGAGAATAATGGTTGTTCTATTTATATGAGAGATATGTTTTATGGTCATGCTCCGATGGTGAATGGTTTATTCTTAATGAATCTCGAGCGTAATACTACACATGTTCATAGTTTGAGTACCAAAAGATGTAAGATTGATAATGATAGTCCCACATACTTGTGGCACTGCCGCCTTGGTCACATAGGTGTCAAACGCATGAAGAAGCTCCATGCTGATGGACTTTTAGAGTCTCTTGATTACGAATCATTTGACACGTGCGAACCATGCCTCATGGGTAAAATGACCAAGACTCCGTTCTCAGGAACAATGGAGCGAGCAACCAACTTATTGGAAATCATACATACTGATGTGTGCGGTCCAATGAGTGTTGAGGCTCGTGGTGGCTATCGTTATGTTCTCACCCTCACTGATGACTTGAGTAGATATGGGTATATCTATTTAATGAAACACAAGTCTGAGACCTTTGAAAAGTTCAAGGAATTTCAGAGTGAGGTTGAGAATCAACGTGACAGGAAAATCAAGTTCCTGCGATCAGATCGTGGAGGAGAATACTTGAGTCATGAGTTTGGCACACACTTAAGAAAATGTGGAATAGTTTCACAGCTCACGCCGCCTGGAACACCTCAGCGTAATGGTGTGTCCGAACGTCGTAATCGCACTCTATTACATATGGTGCGATCTATGATGTCTCTTACCGATTTACCGCTATCTTTTTGGGGCTATGCTTTAGAGACTGCCGCATTCACTTTAAATAGGGCTCCGTCGAAATCCGTTGAGACGACACCGTATGAATTATGGTTTGGGAAGAAACCTAAGCTGTCATTTCTAAAAGTTTGGGGATGCGATGCTTATGTCAAGAAACTTCAACCTGAAAAGCTCGAACCCAAGTCGGAAAAATGCGTCTTCATAGGATACCGTAAAGAAACTATTGGGTATATCTTCTACCTCAGATCCGAAGGCAAGATCTTCGTTGCCAAGAATGGATCCTTTCTAGAGAAGGAGTTTCTCTCGAAAGAAGTAAATGGGAGGAAAGTAGAACTTGATGAAGTATTTCCTCTTGAACCGGGAAATGGCGCAACTCAAGAAAATGTTCCTGAGGTGCCTGCACCGACTAGAGAGGAAGTTAATGATGATGATCAAGATACTTCTGATCAAGCTCCTACTGAAATTCGAAGGTCCACAAGGACACGTTCTGCGCCAGATTGGTACGGCAACCCTGTCATGGAAATCATGTTGTTAGACAATGGTGAACCTTCGAACTATGAAGAAGCGATGGCGGGCCCGGATTCCGACAAATGGCTGGAAGCCATGAAATCCGAGATAGGATCCATGTATGAAAACGAAGCATGGACTTTGACTGACTTGCCCGTAGAGCGGCGAGCCATAGAAAATAAATGGATCTTTAAGAAGAAGACAGACGCGGATGGTAATGTGACCATCTATAAAGCTCGGCTTGTCACTAAGGGTTATCGACAAGTTCAAGGGGTTGACTACGACGAGACTTTGTCACCGGTAGCGAAGCTGAAGTCCGTCTGAATCATGTTAGCAATTGCCGCATTCTATGATTATGAGATATGGCAAATGGACGTCAAAACGACATTCCTTCATGGTTTCCTTAAGGAAGAATTGTATATGATGCAGCCAGAAGGTTTTGTTGATCCTAAGAATGCTAACAAGGTGTGCAAGCTCCAACGCTCGATTTATGGGCTGGTGCAAGCATCTCGGAGTTGGAACATTCGCTTTGATGAGATGATCAAAGCGTTTGGGTTTATGCAGACTTACGGAGAAGCCTGCATTTACAAGAAAGTGAGTGGGAGCTCTGTAGCATTTCTCATATTATATGTAGATGACATACTTTTGATGGGAAATGATATAGAACTCTTGGACAGCACTAAGGCCTACTTGAATAAGAGTTTTTCAATGAAGGACCTTGGAGAAGCTGCTTATATATTAGGCATCAAGATCTACAGAGATAGATCAAGACGCCTCATAGGTCTTTCACAAAGCACATACCTTGATAAGATATTGAAGAAATACAATATGGATCAGTCTAAGAAGGGGTTCTTGCTTGTGTTACAAGGTGTGAGATTGAGCTCAGCTCAATGTCCGACCACGGCAGAAGATATAGAAGAGATGAGCGTCATCCCCTATGCCTCAGCCATAGGTTCTATTATGTATGCCATGCTGTGTACCAGAACTGATGTAAACCTTGCCGTAAGTTTGGTAGGAAGGTACCAAAGTAATCCCGGCAAGGAACACTGGACAGCGGTCAAGAATATCCTGAAGTACCTGAAAAGGACTAAGGAAATGTTTCTCATTTATGGAGGTGACGAAGAGCTCGTCGTAAAAGGTTACGTCGACGCTAGCTTTGACACAGATCTGGATGACTCCAAGTCACTAACCGGATACGTGTATATTTTGAATGGTGGGGCAGTAAGCTGGTGCAGTTGCAAGCAAAGCGTCGTGGCAGGATCTACATGTGAAGCGGAGTACATGGCAGCCTCGGAGGCAGCACATGAAGCAATTTGGGTGAAGGAGTGCATCACTGACCTAGGAGTCATACCCAATGCGTCGGGGCCGATCAAGCTCTTCTGTGACAACACTGGAGCTATTGCTCTTGCCAAGGAGCCCAGGTTTCACAAGAAGACAAGGCACATCAAGCGTCGCTTCAACTCCATTCGTGAAAATGTTCAAGATGGAGACATAGATATTTGTAAAGTACATACGGACCTGAATGTAGTAGATCCGTTGACTAAACCTCTCCCAAGAGCAAAACATGATCAACACCAGAATTCCATGGGTGTTCGATTCATCACAATGTAACTAGATTATTGACTCTAGTGCAAGTGGGAGACTGTTGGAAATATTCCCTAGAGGCAATAATAAAAGCATTATTATTATATTTCCTTGTTCATGATAATTGTCTTTATTCATGCTATAATTGTGTTATTCGGAAATCATAATACATGTGTGAATAATAGACACCAACATGTCCCTAGTAAGCCTCTAGTTGACTAGCTCGTTGATCAACAGATAGTCATGGTTTCCTGACTATGGACATTGGATGTCATTGATAACGAGATCACATCATTAGGAGAATGATGTGATGGACAATACCCAATCCTAAACATAGCATAAGATCGTATAGTTCGTTTGCTAGAGTTTTTCCAATGTCAAGTATCCTTTCCTTAGACCATGAGATCATGTAACTCCCGGATACCGTAGGAGTGTTTTGGGTGTACCAAACGTCACAACGTAACTGGGTGACTATAAAGGTGTACTACGGGTATCTCCAATAGTTTCTGTTGGGTTGACACGGATCAAGACTGGGATTTGTCACTCCGTATGATGGAGAGGTATCACTGGGCCCACTCGGTAATGCATCATCGTTATGAGCTCAAAGTGACCAAGTGTCTGGTCACGGGATCATGCATTACGGTACGAGTAAAGTGACTTGCCGGTAACGAGATTGAACGAGGTATTGGGATACCGACGATCGAATCTCGGGCAAGTAACATACCGATTGACAAAGGGAGTTGTATACGGGGTTGCTTGAATCCTCGACATCGTGGTTCATCCGATGAGATCATCAAGGAGCATGTGGGAGCCAACATGGGTATCCAGATCCCGCTGTTGGTTATTGATCGGAGAGCAATCTCGGTCATGTCTACATGTCTCGCGAACCCGGACTTCACGAGGAGTTCCGGAAATGGTCCCGAGGTAAATAATTATATATAGGAAGTTCTATTTCGGCCATCGGGACGAGTTAGGGGTCACCGGTATTGTATCGGGACCACCGGAAGGGTCCCGGGGGTCCACCGGGTGGGGCCACCTGCCCCGGGGGGCCACATGGGCTGTAGGGGTGTGCGCCTTGGCCTATATGGGCCAAGGGCACCAGCCCCAAGAGGCCCATGTGCCAAGAGATAAGGAAGGGAAGAGTCCTAAAGGGGGAAGACACCTCCTAGGTGCCTTGGGGAGGAGGGATTCCTCCCTTGGCCGCTGCCCCCCTAGGAGATTGGATCTTGTAGGGCCGGCGCCCCCCCCTAGGCTCCCTATATATAGTGGGGGAAGGAGGGCCTCTCACCCCATGCCTTTGGTGCCTCCCTCTCCCTCTCCAACACCTCCTCCTCCTCCATAGAGCTTAGCGAAGCCCTGCCGGAGTACTGCAGCTCCACCACCACCACGCCGTCGTGCTGCTGCTGGAGCCATCTTCCTCAACCTCTCCTTCCCCCTTGCTGGATCAAGAAGGAGGAGATGTTATGCTGACCGTACGTGTGTTGAACGTGGAGGTGCCGTCCGTTCGGCGCTAGGATCTCCGGTGATTTGGATCACGTCAAGTATGACTACCTCATCCCCGTTCTTTGAACGCTTCCGCGCGTGATCTACAAAGGTATGTAGATGCAATCCGATCACTCGTTGCTAGATGAGCTCCTAGATGGATCTTGGTGAAACTGTAGGAAAATTTTTATTTTCTGCAACGTTCCCCAACAGTGTGCCCCCCACCAGGGCCCAAGGCGAAGAGAGAAGGGAAAAGGGGGAAACCCTAGGCTCAGATGGGCCTAAGGCCCACCTAGTGGTGCGCCCCCCTCTCTCCCCCCTTGGCCGCCCCCCTAGATGGGATCTAGGGCTGGCCGCCACCCCTAGGGGTGGAAACCTAGGTGGGGGCGCAGCCCCTCCCTTTCCCCTATATATAGTGGGGTTTTGGGCTGCCATACACACGAGAACATCTCCTTCTTGGCGCAGCCCTACCCCTCTCCCTTCTCGTCTCTTGCGGTGCTTGGCGAAGCCCTGCTAGAGTACCACGCTCCTCCACCACCACCACGCCATTGTGCTGCTGCTGGACGGAGTCTTCCCCAACCTCTCCCTCTCACCTTGCTGGATCAAGGCATGGGAGACGTCACCGGGCTGCATGTGTGTTGAACGCGGAGGTGCCGTCCGTTCGGAACTAGGATCATTGGTGATTTGGATCACGGCGAGTACGACTCCATCAACCCCGTTCGCTTGAACGCTTCCGCTTAGCGATCTACAATGGTATGTAGATGCACTCTCCTTCCCCTCGTTGCTAGATTACTCCATAGATTGATCTTGGTGATGCGTAGAAAATTTTGAATTTCTGCTACCATAACCCAACAGTTTGGTAGCACACAAAGTGTTCCTCCGGCAAACGGGAGTTGCATAATCTCATAGTCATAGGAACATGTATAAGTCATGAAGAAAGCAATAGCAACATACTAAATGATCGGGTGCTAAGCTAATGGAATGGGTCATGTCAATCACATCATTCTTCTAATGATGTGATCCTGTTAATCAAATAACAACTCTTTTGTTCATGGTTAGGAAACATAACCATCTTCGATTAACGAGCTAGTCAAGTAGAGGCATACTAGTGACACTCTGTTTGTCTATGTATTCACACATGTATTATGTTTTTGGTTAACACAATTCTAGCATGAATAATAAACATTTATCATGATATAAGGAAACAAATAATAACTTTATTATTGCCTCTAGGGCATATTTCCTTCAGGTGTTCCTCACCCATTTCCTCCGCAGACTAGGTTTTCCTCTTCACCCATTTGTCCGGGGTCTGATGTTCTACTACGGCCTAGATTTCCACGATCTGGCCCCAAACTTTATCCTCAACATCTCGGCTTTCATCGTCGTGCGCGAGGCCTTCCTCCGCATCCCACCCCACTCCGGTTTATGGCTGAAGACCTTTAACGTCAAGCCGAAGGTAGTGCGCGGCTGCCAGGCGGAGTGCGGAGGTGCCATGGTGGGAAAAAATGCCCAACATCCTATGGCTCGAGGGCTCTTTCGTGGAGACCCTAAAGGGGTGGCAATCGGGGTGGTTCTACATCACCGAGCCGCGTGAACCTAAATGGGTTGCAACCCCCGAGTTCCGATCCGGAGCTCCTACGCGGCTCACCTCCTGGAAGGAGACGGGCCTATCGTGGGGCAAAAAGGGAGAGCTGACCGGACTCCAAACATGCGTCCAAAACCTGGTGGACAAGAAGCTCAAGCTTGTCAATGTAGTCCAGGTCATGCTCATCCGTGAGATACTCCCATGCCAAGAACGGGCTTTCAACTTGTGGGAGTTCAATCCGGCCCAGCACCAAACCCTGAGCAGTCTCTTCGACACAACGTATGAAGATGCCTGGAAGGTGCTATTCAAGGGTGTCGAAGCTCCTGCATCCGCTACTGAGGATCGCGGTTTCAGCGCACAGCGTCAAGCCAGCGCGGTAAGCTGTTTTTACCTTTTATAGGATATTTATTTTTCATAGTTTGAGTTTATGCGGGATCTAAACTCCCTTACCTTTGACAGGACTGGCATGAGACGTCCGGACAGATCAACTGTTTGGCTCCTTTGCCCAAAGACCCAATGGACGCCCGCTTGACGGGGCTGCTGGTTTCGGCACCCTACGTGGTGCCGGAGAAGAACGCCAAGAAGAAGGCCGCGGGAACTCGAAAGAGTTCTTGGAATCTGGTGGTGTTGGAGTCGTCGTCCGACGGCTCCGAGACGCACTCCTCCCATGAAGACGGGGAGGAGGAGGAAGAGGCCTCTCCCCCTCTAGCGGGGGGAGGAAAGAAAAGGAAAGCCGCCCCAACTGGGGAGGCCGGAGGGTCCAAGAAAGGGAAAACCCTTCTTCTGAACTACTCCACCAATGCCGACGACGGCGAAGAGGAGTGGCCGCATAGGGCCAAGCCCCTGGCGAAATCATAAGTATTCGGATGCCAGAATGACTCATGGTGTTCCTTTATTGCATAGCTTTTCCTGACACCGAATATATTTGTGTAGTCCGCCCAAAGACCAGTTCGACGTATCGTCGAGCGGTTCCCTGGATTCGGCGGATGTGAACAGTACTTCACTTCCGGCCGCCTCCTCCCCTCACCCTATGGATAATGCCGAGGCGTTGTCCCAGGAGGCTCCAGGCCAGGAGGAGGTGGTCCTGGAGGCGCCGCAAGGCGACCTCCTGGACTCCAGGCGCCAAGGGGACAAAAACCCCAAGGGCTCCAAGTCCGGCCCTGGGTCGGACACCGCACCGGAACCGTCAAAGGTTCCGAAGTTCGGCAGGCGGCCCCGTAAGAAGGGCAAGCCTACGACGCCGGTGACCTCCGCCTAACCGGAGGCACCGGATAACTTGCTGGAGGTGCTTAACAGCGCCTCCATCGACGAGGAGCACCGCACTATTATGAGTGCGGTGATTCAGAAGGTTCAGTCTGCTAAGGGAGGGCTGACCGAAGCCTGTGCCAGCCTGTTGACAGGCTTTGAGGTATGTAAAAAATATGTAAAAATATTACCGCATAGACAGTAGCCCCTGATGCTCTGTTTGGCGTTCAGAAAGAAAAGCTGAATAGAGGATCTAATAACATTCGCAGGAGTCTAACAAAAGTAAGCCAATATGCGTATGCAGGCTTCACTGCTGGCATCCGCCGCATTGACTGCGGAGGTGGACACGCTGAAGCAGAGCCTCGAGCGGTCCGAGCAAGAGCTCGGCCTTGCCAAGAAGCAGCTCGAGGACAAAGAAGGTAAGAGATACCTTTTTGTTTTTTTAAATATATATAAAAGGTGAAATTGCAAGAAAATGACAGGATTAATGTGGCTATTGTAGGGGCCAGAACTGAGGTGGCGACCCTTAAGCAGGCGCTGTCCGAGGCCGAAAAGAAGGCGGCCACGGAGCGCACAGAGCGGGAGAAGCATGAGGCGCAGGTTGGCGAGGTGCGGCAAGAGCTACAGGGTCTCATGAAAAAACATGAGAGTTTGGAGTTTGACTCGAAGAAGCGAGAGTCCGAGCTCGCGACGGCCATTGAAAGTGCCAAGTCTGCCAAGGCCGAAGCCCAGAAGGCCCTCCAAGAAGTTGAGGCGATGAAGAAGATAGCGGTGGGTAAGGCTTTCTTTATGCAAAGCGAGCATGTGAAAGTGAATTATTTGTTACTTACCAGAATTCGGAGCTCTCTAGGAGCATTCGCAGATTTGCCCCGTAGCGTGTCTGATGCCGCCGCCTTCTATCGAGCCGAGGAGGGCAGCTCGACAGAGAAGGTGTTCTAGTCTCCGTACGCTGAGGCCGGACACCCGGTGCCTTTGAGCGACCAGTTGAAGCAACTGGTCGAGATCCACAAGGTGGCCGAACAGGCCCTGAAGGTCTTTATAGTTCGGCTGTGGCCTGGAGAGGCCCTGCCTCGGAGCTACTTCGAGCTGGTGAGGCGGCTGGTGGGTGCCTGTCCGAGGCTTGAGGTTGTCAAGCACTCCGTCTGCATCGAGGGTGCCCGAAGGGCCCTTGCCCGTGCTAAGGTGCACTGGGGCAAATTGGATGCCGTGAAGCTTGTGGAGGACGGGCCGCCGCAGGGCAAGGAGCATCGCCACCCCGAGATGTATTACGAGGGTGTCTTGAAGGGTGCCCGCCTTGTGGTGGATGAATGCTTGAAGGATGTAATATTTGAGTGAAACTTTGTTCGTTTTATCCTGTGCGCTGAAAACTTGTTCATATGCGCTATGCAACGCTTGTTTAATTGAAAATATTACCTTTTGTGCGGCCGTTTATTATATTTGAGAGATGGCGAGTCGTCGGCTTCTGCCCCCATGCCACGAGTGCTGGGATGTTCGGGATAAACCTGAGCACTCTTTTTCCCATTCTTGGGTCCTTCAAGGGAGGTGCTCAGCACAACGAACAAGGCAATCGGACTATAATGCGTTATCACTCTCACTTAGCCATAGAATTCTATAATTTTAAATTTCGGAGAAGCCCCTAGTATTCGGAAGACCGAGTTAGGGGCGCTATACATGCCTAGGCCGGACAAAGCCGGCTCCTCGCTCTAAGCGGCATAAGTCTTTAAGGACTCGAAACCTTCCCGAACAGCGACCAGCTCTCGCCCTATCATGACAGTCAGTTTTAGTTTTCTCTACTCAGGTGCTTAGGCCCAGCTCAACTGGGGCACAATCGCAGTAGTTCTCCCAGTGCTACCTTAGCCGATATAGCGGAACGTAAGGTACCAAAACATGGGAGCCGGGCAAACCCAACAATTGACCAAAGACATGATTCGGAGCTGATGCATATAATGCTATAAGATTGGAGGGCCGCACTTGTGAAAGTGTTCGGACTTCTCACACCGTATTATGGGGTGCTTGAGCCCCTGGCGTATTGGTGCTAAATGCCATAACTGAACATATATATTTAAAAAGAAATGAATAGAGAATGCAGTAATAAGCTGAAGCTAAGCATTGTTTACTTTAAAATGTTGCTGTAAAACCAGAATGATACAAATAGTGCGATAAGCAAGAGATGGGACTATGTTGACATGTCCCCCTCCAGGGGCGAGCTGCGAGAAGATATGTAAGACAGGTATTTTGCTCGTTATAGAGACCACCTGGGAATTTGGCGTAGCTTCCTGCCTCCTTGGTTGTTGCATCGTGTGTTCGGCGATTTTATTGCCGGATAGGCCCTCCGGATGATGGAGTCCTGAAAGTAAGAAAAAATAATGAGATCGGGAGCCCCTAGTGCGGTTGAGCCGTATTTAGGGCATGCCGAGGCCGTGCCCCTCCCCCTGTGCCCATGGAATTTTCAGAGCGTAGTTATGTACGCGTAGTACTGATTTCACGGTTTCGCCAGGGCTGGGGTTGGGGCCGTATTGCTACGCTTGTTCGGAACATGCCAGGCGGTCTTGTTGTAGGTTACTCCGGGCGCGCTTGACGGTGTCCGGATGTTTAAAAGCTGGGCTGGAGAATTGCCTTGAGAGGCTACTCTATACTTCCGCTGCCAGTGCCGCCGTATGCTCCTCCGTTCGGAGAGAGCGTTCGGTGTTTCCATTGACCGTAATGACTCGTCGAGGGCCTGGCATCTTGAGCTTGAGGTATGAGTAGTGCGGCACCGCATTGAACTTTGCGAATGCGTTTCGTCCAAGCAGTGCGTGATAGCCGCTGTGGAACGGGACTATGTCGAAGATTAACTCCTCGCCTCGGAAATTATCCAAGGATCCGAAGACCACTTTAACTGTAACTGAGCTTGTACAGTTGGCCTCTACACCTGGTATGACGCCTTTAAAGGTCGTTTTTGTGGGTTTAATCCTTGAGGGATCTATGCCCATTTTCCACACTGTATCCTGATAAAGCAGGTTCAGGCTGCTGTCGCCGTCCATAAGGACTCTAGTGAGGTGAAATCCGTCAATGATTGGGTCAAGAACCAATGCGGCGAATCTGCCATGACGGATGCTAGTGGGGTGGTCCCTTCGATCAAAAGTGATCGAGCAGGAGGACCATGGGTTGAACTTTGGGGCGACTAGCTCTAACGCATATACGTCCCTGAGTGCACGCTTCCGCTCCCGCTTGGGAATGTGGGTTGTGTATATCATGTTCACCGTCCGCACTTGTGGGGGGAAACCCTTCTATCCACTATTGTTCGGCGGCCGGGGCTCCTCCTCGTCATCGCTATGCAGCCCCTTGTCTCTGTTTTCGGCATGTAACTTGCCTGCCTGCTTGAACACCCAACAATCCCTGTTGGTGTGATTGGCTGGCTTTTCGGGGGTGCCATTTATCTGACACGAGCGATCGAGTATTCGGTCCAAACTGGACGGGCCCGGAGTATTTCTCTTGAATGCCTTTTTCGCTGATCGGGTTTAGAGCCTCTGAATCCGGCGTTAACTATCGTATCCTCAGTACTGTCGCCGTTAATGCGGCGCTTGTGCTTGTTGCGATGCGACCTACCATTGCTGTCCTTGGTATCCGAATTACCAGGGCTCTTGGTCATGTTATTACTACGAGCTAGCCAGCTGTCTTCTCCCGCGCAAAAGCGGGTCATGAGTGTCGTGAGGGCGTCCATGGATTTCGGCTTTTCCTGTCCTAGGTGCCGGGCAAGCCACTCGTCACAGATGTTATGTTTGAAGGCTGCTAGGGCCTCTGCATCCGGACAGTCGAGGATTTGATTTTTCTTTGTTAAGAACCATGTCCAGAATTGTCTGGCAGATTCATCTGGCTGCTGAATTATGTGGCTCAGGTCATCGGCGTCTGGTGGTCGCACATAGGTGCCCTGGAAATTGTCGAGGAATGCGGATTCCAGGTCCTCCCAACAACCAATTGATTCTGCTAGCAAGCTGTTAAGCCAATGCCGAGCTGGTCCTTTAAGCTTGAGTGGGAGGTATTTGATGGCATGCAGATCATCACCGCGGGCCATGTGGATATGGAGATAGTCCTTGATCCATACCGCAGGGTCTTTTGTGCCATCGTATGATTCGATGTTTACGGGTTTGAAACCCTCTAGGATTTGATGATCCATTACTTCATCCATGAAGCATAGTGGGTGTTCGGCGCCTCTATACTGGGCTATATCACGATGTAGCTCAAATGAGCTTTGTCTGCTGTGTTCGGCCCGGCCGGATTTGCTGTATCCGGCGTGACGGTTATCATCTCGAGTCGTGGGGCGCCCATGCAATCCGTAGATCGATCTTGTTTGCCTTGACTTTTCCTCCAACATATCGCGCAGGTCTAGTGCGTTTCCCCGTGCCTTCGTATTTTTTGAGCGGCGCCGGGGTGCGGCTTGAGCGGAGGGCCATGAGGCCTCTCTGTCACGGCCACGAGGTGGCCGATCGGCCGCGTCATGCGCTGGTGATGTAGGTTTAGGTGCTTCCTCCTCTAATCGGGGTAGCAGCCTGCGCTTTGGGTAGCTCTTGGAGGGGCGTTCGAGTTCATACTCTTCGGCTGCCAGGATTTCAGTCCATCTGTCGGCTAGCAAGTCTTGATCAGCTCTAAGCTGTTGCTGTTTTTTCTTGAGGCTGCTCGCCGTGGCCATAAGCCTGCGCTTAAAGCGCTCTTGTTCAGCGGGATCTTCGGGCACGACAAATTCGTCGTCGCCGAGGCTTGCCTCGTCTTTGGAGGGAGGCATGTAATTGTCATCCTCTTCCTCTCTGTCTGCCGCCCTCTCAGGAGGGCTGGCTTCTCCATCCTCCTGCGCTGAATCTTGCTGGAGGGAGTTGTCTTCGGCACTGTCCGGGGTGTTATTGTCTCCGGTGCCGGTTTCACCGTTTTTGCTTTGGCGGGACTTAGAGCGGCGCCACTGACGCCGGCGCTTTGGTTGCTTCTTGGAGGGGTCATCCCCCGTTGTTCCGTCGCCATTGGCTTCTTTCACTACTAGGAAAAGGCCTACTAATGGCACACCAGTTTTGCCTACTAATGGCGCATCACTAGTGCGCCATTAGTAACATGCCACTAGTAATTTTTACTAATGGCGCACCACCAAGTGCGCCATTAGTATATAACACCATGCGCCATTAGTGTGCCTCCCAGGGGCCATATTTAACCATGTGCTTTGGCACACTAATGGCGCACTGCGGATAGATGCGCCATTAGTATACTTGGCATACTAATGGCGCACTCTGTCTTGATGCGCCATTAGTATCCTTTGGCATACTAATGGCGCACTCTGTCTTGATGCGCCATTAGTATCCTTTGGCATACTAATGGCGCACCTTGTGGTGATGCGCCATTAGTATGAATATTTGGTTTTTTTACTTTTCTGATTTTTGCACAAGTTACAAAATATATTATTTGACAGAATATAGATAGTAGCACACAGCAACAGCAGATTCATCGAATACAATAGAAGATTAGAGTCCGAATACAATTCATCATATTAGTCACCGAATTCAAAAGACCGAACAAAGATAAAACATTACAAGTCTCGAGACCGCGAGTATCGAGTTTGTCTTCACATTACAAGTCGATATCAATCATCTAAACTACCATCACATAGAAGAGAGCTGCGGTCATCGCGATGAGCATCATCGCGGTCAAACTGGTCTTCATCCGGTTCCTCCAACGCTCCCTCCTCTCTCCCGCTACATAGCAGGCGTATCTAGATCCGGCCTCCGCCCTAGTGGTGTACCCTTTGTAACTGTTACCGGTGAAACGGTGAACCTGTCTCCGACACTCCTCCCAGTCGTCGTAGACTCCGGGAACCTTACCCTTGTACACGACATACGACGGCATCTCTATGCACAAGCCAAACAACAGACAATACAACATAAGCAATATATAAGTATGCAACAAAAGGATCGGAAGAGAAAAGCAAGACATTAATAGCACGATTCATGGTCCTACTAATGAATAGCATCGATTACATCTAAGTTGAACGACTGTCCAAACCAAAGAGACATACAATTCATTAGAGTTTAATTACAACATGAGCCAATCAATGTTTCAGAACTACACATCACTACTTTCGACTCGACTCATGGACAGGAGCGTGGATGAAGCCGCCGTCTGTCGTGATGGTCATGAAATCGGGGGCGTTGTCAGCCTGCATTTGTAGCATTCCGTCTATCTCAATGTTGGACGGTTGATATCTGAGGAAGAACTGCCCCGAGGTATGAAGGACATCTTGATGGATGATGTCCGCAAACTCCGACTGGATGCGAAAGAATTCTTGTCTGATGTCCGCGTCCTGGATTGCCGACAAGCTCGTGGCCCAATCTTTGAGATTATTTGGTAGCAGAAGGTGATGATGGTCCCTTACGATCGCCCGTATGTGATGGAGGGTGTAGTAGGCATCCTTCTGACCGCCAGGCGGCTGCTTGACGCAGCAGAACATCGTATTGTGGGTGAACACGTGCTTGTTATACTTACGAACTGCCCTGATGAAGGTGCCTCCAGATTTGGCGTAGCCAGGGAGAACATCATCAAGAACTTTCTTGATATTTGTGTAGTCTATCTTGGAGTTACGGTTCGGGTCGAAATACGTGGCCATGGAATATTTCGGGATTAAGAGGATGAGTGTGCAATGTGTGTCACTACACAGAACACGGAATGTTAGAAAAAAAAGAACGATCGAAATCTAAGAAATCATATGTTACGGGGCGGTTAAGGGATGACTTACTCGGGAAAGTAAGCCACAAGGAAGTTATCCTTATCTGGGTTTGCCAGAATGACGTCTTCGAGGTGTGAACTCGCGACTTGGCGGTCCCCAGCGCTGCTCAAGAGCTTGGCACGCATGTAGAAGGGGTCGACGATCACGATGTCCGAGGTCTTGTCTCTAATGATCCGCATCTCCATACTCAGCGAAAACAGCCGAACGAAGGTGTAGTGCAGCGGATGAAGGTTGAACATAGCAAAGATGTCATCAAACCGCAGGACGATCGTACCCCCGATGGCGCCATCCACAAAGCCCTTGCCCTCTGGCACCTTGGCCACGAAAACCGGGTATGCCACATCATTCTCTCTGAGACGCCGCTTCTCCAAAGAAAGAACACTGTCGTGCAGACTCCGCATAGCACCGGTTGCAGCATTGAGCATATTTGTCGGTAGCATCACCCTACCCGCCACATGCACCCTCCTCGAGATATCCTTAGGTGAAGGTGGCCCGTCCTGAGCACGAATCATACTCAGTGCCGGCTGGCTCGCAACGGCGCCCTTTTTAGTCGGTCGTTTCCGACCCTTCTTCTTGATCTGCTGTAATGGGACCGAGTTCTGCTCATAGACCGCCTTCTTGAGCGTGTTGGGGCTGATAATATTTGGCACCTCCGCTATCTGAGGCTCGGTGAAGGCGGCAGCTGGAGGCATCTCCTGAGAACTGAACGCCAGACGACACCTGTTGCAATTGGGTTTCTCCGCCGTACCAGCTAGATCGTGGTCGTCTTGTTTGGGTTCTTGAGAAGGAGGCCCACAGAACTCGTCACCGTACCCATGTTCGGCAAAGTACTTATCGACGTTGGTAAATGTACCATCGTCGTTGTCGTCGTCCGGATCCTGTGCCATATGCATGTCCGGATCCTGTGCAATAGGGATGTCCGGCATGTCCGGTAGCGTTGCGGCGTTCTTGCCATGGCTTGGCACCGGCATGACTGGCGGTCTTGTCTGTGGGGTGGTGTCCCCCGCCCCCAAACGAATCTGGCTCTTCGGCCAAAGCATGGTCCATCTTACGCAGGCGCTGAGGGTCATCTCATCTTCTTCGTCGGCCCCAGCGGGTCGAATCGGAGGTAACAGCTCGTCGCAGCCTGGCAGCACCCGAACCACTTCAACCCTATACATTGTGGGTGGCATCGGATTACCGTGGAACACGGGGTTGCCTGGTTGAACGATTCTTCCCTTGGCGACATCGAGCAACTCGCCGCCCACGAAGTGCAGGAGAGTGCAAGGAACGTCGGCGGCGCCCTGCGAAAACATGTAGGGCATCAGGTATGCCCAGTCAAAGGCAAGGATATGAAGTCCTCGGCCGAGAGGCTTAGTTACCGTGATGCCGTCCAGCTCGGCTAATGTCGAGGCACCTCCAACGGCGGGCGTGCAACTGACGGAGGGGCCGCTTGCTGGCAAGGTGCCGGCCGGCGTACACCCGGGTGCATTAAGCTCCAATGCCGGTGTCGGAGACACCAATACCGCCGCCGCCGGAGACACCAATGGCACCGCCACCATAGACACCAATACCGCCGCCGCCGGAGACACCAATGGTGCCGCCTGCGCGTTGTGCGAGTTGCTGGCCGTGAAGCTGGGAATTGGGGGCGGCCCCTGTTGGCCACCCGCAATTCACATCGTTATCCCATGAATCAAGGTAGGCATAATGCCGGTGAGCGTCGATCCCAGTTGTTGTTGCACTTGCTCTTGGACCATCTCCGAAATCCACGCCACTTGCGCCTTGAGTGCTTCAACCTCGCGCGACTGGCTTTCCGAGCTGGTCTTTTTCTCCTTTCGCCCACCAGCGGTATAGTATGACGACCATTTTGTGGACAAGCCTTTGTCGGCCACACGACCAGCTGACGTTGGCTTACTGAGCTTATCCTTGTTTTTCATTATGTTCAACGCCCTATTCAAAGGGGTGTCGAAAGGGGAGCTCTGAGACGACCCCACCCTACTGCATTCTTTGTCCTGCGGAAGGAACGTGAACCATTTAGAAATATTGGGGATTAATTAGAATGCAACCATATGGAGCTAATTATGCGGGGTGTATTCCTTACCAGAACAAGCTCAAGCTCCTTGGTCTTCGGATCCGTGCTAAGCTCCTTTGTTACCGGGTCCTCCTTGTACCGGGCCCTGAGAAAGTTCCTGGTCTGCTTGTCACTGTATTTCTCGAAGCGGGGCGGTAGGCCTTGCTCGGCATGCTCCGCGTCCTGCTTGTCCCATACAGGCTCCGCCACTCTGTAACCGCCGGGACCGAGTTGGTGGACTCCTATGTTCAACTGCCGCATTTCTTTCCCCCACTTACTTGATTCGGAGGTTGCGGGGCTCTCGCACTTGATCCTGAACTCCTTGTAGTCATCTTCGCTCATCAAAGGATATTTCGCCTTGATCTTCTCATAACTATCACCTTTGTCAATCATTGCCTTCACCGTGCTTTTCCAAGTACATAGGGCCGTGCTCATCATCGTGAGGGCGGCACCGTTCACTTTATTACCCGAGAGGCGTGTGTTTGCGAACTCAGCGGGGAACTTGTATCGTTCGTGCAGCTTCGTGAAGAGGAGGCTGCGCAAATTCCCTCGGTCCTTATGCCTTAGGTTCTCGGTGTTGATCGAGGCAGTGCTCCGGAGAATGCACCCGAGATGAATCGAGTACCCCTTGACTACGTGTTTGGGCGTCGTCGGATGCCCGTCGGAGTTCACTTCAGTAAATTCCTCCCTGACGGTGCCGAGCATGTTCGGGCGCCGGTCCTTCCGTTGCCTCTTCGGTTGGCTGCCATCTGTGCGTGCGCTGCCATCATCAGTGGTGGCATCCGCGGCGCCATCATCAGTGGTGTCATCCCCGACGCCACTAGGGGTTGTGTAGTCAGGATCGGTGTCTTCCGCAGCGTCCTCATAGCGGTGAGGTTCTTCCTCCAACTCCTGGGACAGCTCCCAGAATTGCTTGCCACCCGAACCGCCGGCCTCATCGTTGTGGGCCATGTTTCGCTCTAAATAGGAAAAAAGTTTGGTCAAAAAGTTGGTTATTGTCAAGGAACAAGATCATGGTCTCATCATTTAGGGTTTGTCGACACCGAGGCATCCTAAAAGCTAAGCTTTTATCATTTAGGGTTTGTCGACGCCGCGGCACCCTAAAAGCCTAAGCGTACATCATTGAGGTTCTCATCGACACCGAGGCACCCTAAAAGCCAAGGTTTCATCATTTAGGGTTTGTCGACGCCGAGGCACCCTAAATGCTAAGTTTTCATCATTTAGGGTTTATCGACACCGAGGCACCCTAGGTTGGGCCTAATCACTTGGCACTAATCAGTTGGCTCTATTGCCACCTATGTTGGGTTTATCATCTAGGGTTTATCGATGCTGAGGAGAATTTCTATGTTGGGCCTAATCACTTGGCTCTATTGCCACCTATGGTTTAATGCAGCAAGAATAAAGGGGCAGTTGATCCTACTTAATTAAGTACTAAGATACCCTGGCCCATGCATTGGTAGCAAGTACCTCATATGTCTGATTTTTAGCAAAGTCATGCTAAAATTCACGGAAAATTTCAGCATGACCTTTGCTGAAAATAGGACATATGGAGTACCCGAATTTGCCGGAACGGAAGTTAATCGACATTCCGACAAACTCAAGGGCCTCTTGGGGTACCTGCAAAATCATCATGACATGAAGGGCCTCTCAAGGGCCTCAAGCAGCAGCGGCGTCTCCCAGGACCCCATTTTTTTGCTAAATTTCTTTGAGCAACAATCAGAGCAGAAAATTCAGCATATTTCTATACAACAGCACTGTAAAGATGAAGAACCGTTCTACAGCAGCCCATTTATATACAATAGCATCTTTGGTCATACCAATTTTTGAAACAATTCAAATCTGAACTGTATCTTTGGTCATACAAATCTTTGAAACTATACAAATCTGAAATATATATCTTTGATCATCATCTTTGCATGTCTTCCTCAATGTGATCACAAGTAATTCAGAGGCATCACAAGTAATTCAGAGCATCACAAGGCATTAGTAGTTCAGTACATGAACAAGTTTTACAAAGCACATCAATATGTTACAACAAACAAAAGTTCTGAAATTTGTTTCCCTAACTGAATTAACTGAATTTTTAGTAACCGAATAAACTGAATTTTCAAAACTGCAAGAAGCCATTTAAAAAAATCCTCTCATCTCATATGAGGAGTGTTAATCCTAAGACTAATAGTTTGTTGTGCAGTACAGCTACAGTGATGCCCTGTCCATTTGTCCCTCCCCAACTAGATACTAGAGTAGCACTGTTGATGCCCTGTTCTTGCTGAACTATATGACAGTATATACAACAACTTATCCTAAATGTGGCTAGAACTGCAGATTTACAAATTAAAGGACACAAACTCAAGCAAGCTTCCTGAACAATACCCTGACAGAAAACATAGGATAAGCAATGAATTTCTAAAACCAGTAAGAACAGGGGGATGATTTTAGCAAGTTAAGTGCAGCTCTAGCACCCTGTGAATGAAATGTATCATGTATCAAACCATCAATTAGCTGCTGAAAAACATAATTGGACCATGTGAATATATAATACCTTCACGAGCGAACTCAATGAGTGTGAACCAATAGAGTGTGGGTCACCACAGATTGTGTAGTCAAAAACCTCCAGGACAGCATGAAAATAGTTACAATATGCTTGCAAGTAATTTGAGGAGGGAGCTACACTACACTACATACCCCAATTTGAGAAGAGCGGGAACTACAGTACACAGCACTACACTACAAGGTCACTACTACTCCAATTTGGAAATAATACTCCAGGCTGCCAAAGTATAGCACAGGAGCAACGATATTAAACCTAGTAGCACTACTGAACCTAATTGAACCTAGGAAATACTCCAACTGAATGCTGGACCATGCATGTTCTCACTACTAAACCCCAAGAGAAAAACTCAGTAACAAATGGAGTTACAGATTAACAAATAACAGTACACAAGAACTAAACTTTGGTTAACTGAATGCATTCTCTATTAAGTTGTCCAGATTAACAAACTACAGTGCACAAATCTCCTGTCATCATCAGTAACAAAATTTAGATTAACAGATTACATCCATATGTCAATTTACAGTGCACAAACTTTACTGTTATCATCATGAGTAACAAAATTCAGACATTACAGGTGGAGCTGGGGGGGTGAAGTAGCCACAGTAGAAGGCATTGCAGGTGTTTATCTGCGGCCATCACGAATCCATTCGTCATTACCCAGGGAACAGAGACTGATAAATTTGTCAATTTTAGAAGAAAAAGAACGGATTACTAGCATGGCATCTCCATTCTCCATTGTCTTTTTGTCTAAACCTAGGAACACAGTCATTACTGTCTGTCTGAACCTAGGAACACATGAGAGGGAGGAAGGAGGAGAGGTACCTGGACGGGAGGACGGCAGCAGCGGCGGCAGCGGCTGGAGGACGGCATCGTCGACGAACTCGAGGGCGGGGGCACCAGATGCTCCTCTCGTTGATGGGGGTTGGTGAGGAGCAGGTGGCCGGCGTCGTGGTTGGCAAGGCGGCGCTGCCTCTGAGGCTCTGCCTCCGAGGAGGTGGTTGGTGCCTTGGTGGCCGGCGGTGGCGGAGGCCTGGAGGATGGAGGGACCGAGAGCGAGAGATGGAATCGGGGGCACGGGGGCGAGGGGGCGGTGGGGGTGGAGTCCGGCGGGGGTGGGGGCGCGGGGGTGGCGGGGGTGGGGGCGCGGGGGCGGCGGGGGTGGAGTCCTGTGAGGGTCGGGGCGGCGGCGTCGTGGGTCGGGGCAGCGCGCGGGTGGATCTGGTGGCGAGGGAGAGAGGGTCGAAGGGGATCTGGCGAGGGAGAGGGGGATAGCTAGGGGGAAGCTTACTAATGGCGCACCACACCTCGGTGCGCCATTAGAAATCTTTTTTTTAGATAGCAATGGCGCACCCAGCAGCGGTGCGCCATTAGAAATCTTTTTTTCAGATAGCAATGGCGCACCCCGCAGCGGTGCGCCATTAGAATTTTTTTTATTACAGTTCAAATTTGTTACTTGAAAATATCATCGGCGGTGGCGGTGGGGCGGGGGAGGGTGTGGGGGGTGCCCGTTGGCGGCGGTGTAGTGGGGGAGGGTGCGGGGGGCCGGGTGCTCGTCGGCGGTGGTGGAGGGCGATCGAGATCGAGTGTCCTCATGAATTCAAAAAGTGCCCGTGAAATTTAAAAATATTCATGATATCAAAAAGTGCCCATGAAATACAATGAAGAAATGAAGACTACGATTTAAATACAATCGATCTTAGCTAGCTATCTGTTCACAATCTTCTTGTCGTTCTTTTTCGCAAATGGAGTTCTTCTGTGGAACGGACGTCCTTTAGGTAGGGTGGTCTTGCTTCTTCTTGTGGTGTGTACTGCTACTTCATCGTCGTCGTCATGTTCGATCTTCGGGTCACCGTACTTGTCGAAGTCTTGCTCGTTGGCTACTCCATCCATTCCGATGATCTTCCTTTTGCCTCTCCTCACGACAACACGACTGGGCTTTGACGGGTCGGTAATGAAGAAGCATTGGTCCACTTGGGAAGCCAGTACCCATGGCTCATTTTTCGCGGTGATGTTTGCGCCCGCGGTCTTGGATTTGGCTTCGGGTATAACCATGGTGGTGAAATACCGGTCTTCTTTTAGGACGCTCTTGGCCCATCTGACACGGAACATCGGGACCATCTCTCCAGCGTAGCTCAGCTCCCAGATCTCCTCGATCCTTCTGTTGTATCTGTCCTTGTCGTTACCAGTGTAGGATTCCATCGTTACCCCGCAGTTCTGATAACCATCGCTCTTCATGTCCTTGTTCTCGGTGTAGAATGTGTAGCCGTTGATATCGTACGCCTCATAGGTCATCAGGTTTAGCTCGGCGCCCTGTGACAAGGCGAATATGAGTTGTTCTTCCGCGGAAGAATCCTCATGTAAAGGGTACGACAGAAGCTTCTGCTTGAACCAACGCGAGAAACATGAGTTGTGCTCTTTGATTTTATCTACGTCTGTCCTCTGTTGGCCTCGGTCATTGTACGTCTTCTCAATAAAGGTTTTGTGCTCTACCACCCAAGGATTGACCACGTCTATGTGTTGTAGCGTGACTAGGTTTGCTCTTTCAAAGTCGGCGAGTCGACCCTCGAAGTCGACATGTATTTCGCGGCGACCCTCACGGTGACCCCATCCAGCGAGCCTGCCAAGGTGCCTGTTGACGGGCAGAGCAACGGGGTTCTCGATGCCTAGATAATTCATGCAGTAGGAGATGCACTCTTCGGTCAGAAAGCCCCTGGCTAT
Organism: Triticum urartu; assembly: GCF_056163025.1. Classification (NCBI taxonomy): domain Eukaryota; kingdom Viridiplantae; phylum Streptophyta; class Magnoliopsida; order Poales; family Poaceae; genus Triticum; species Triticum urartu. The sequence continues at coordinate 24,646,424 of NC_141873.1, forward strand.
ACTTCCCTCTGGACGAGACATGTTGCGAACGTATCCTTTGATGACACCATTCATCCTTTCGAACGGCATCATGCTGTGCAGGAACGTCGGCCCGAGTTGGATGATATCATCCACGATATGGACCAGCAGATGCACCATAACGTCGAAGAATGCGGGCGGGAAGTACATCTCAAGCTCGCATAGTATCACCATGATCTCTTCCTGTAGCCTTCTGAGTTGCCTCACGCCAATCGACTTCCGAGAGATGACGTCGAAAAAGTTGCATAGGCCAAATAGCGTTTCACGGACGTGCACGTCCATGATCCCACGGATTGCAACGGGATGTATCTGCGTCATCAGCACGTGACAGTCGTGAGACTTCATCCCGCTGAACTTCTGCTTCGCTGGGTCTAGGTATCTGCTTATCTTCCCCGCGTAACCGTAAGGAAGTTTTACTCCTACGAGGCAGGTGAAAAACTGCTCGATCTCCTCCTGACTTAGAGTGAAGCACGCGGGAGGGTAGTCACTTCCGGTCTTCTTGGCCTTTTTGCCTTCGCGACGAGTTTCTTTGTCCTGCTTCGCCTCATCATCATCATTAGCGTGAAGCTCCTGCCTGATGCCCATTGATTTCAAGTCTTCCCTTGCTTTCGGCCCATCTTTGGTCTTCTCTGGCATGTTGAGCAGGGTACCAAGCAGACTCTCGCACACGTTCTTCGTGATATGCATGGCATCAAGGTTGTGAGGCACACGGTGGATCTTCCAGTACGGCAAGTCCCAGAAAACAGACCTCGTTTTCCATACCTTCAGTAGCGGCTCTGGCGCCTTTCACTTCTTTCCCGGCTCTGGCGCCTTTTGCTTCTTTCCCGGCAATGGGAAATCTTTCCAATTTTTCAATAGCTCGTCTATTTCCTCGCCGCTCCTCGTACGCGGGCGTTTTCGGGGTTCGGTTTCACCATCGAACAGATCCTTGCGTTTCCTCCACGGGTCATCCTCGCGAAGCCACCTTTGATGTCCCATGAACACGGTTTTCGAAGACCCGGGATCTCTATCTAGCTGGCGATACGTTGTGTCATCCATGCACCTTACGCATCCAGAAAATCCGTGGACTACCTGCCCCGCGAGATATCCGTAACCGAGATAGTCATGCACCGTCGTGAGCAGTACGGCTCTCATAGGGAAATATTCTTTCTCTGCGGCGTCCTACGTATTGGCTGGCGTTTTCCACAGCGTGTCTAGCTCCTCTTTCAGCAGCCCCAGATATAGATTGATGTCGTTCCCTGGTTGTTTCGGCCCTTCAATTAGCATACTCATGTGAATGTACTTCCTCTTCATGCACAACCTGGGGGGAAGGTTGTACATCCACACAAACACAGGCCACGTGCTATGTGTGCTTCTCTGGCTGCCAAACGGATTGACTCCATCGGTGCTCGCGCCCAGCACGATGTTCCTTGGATCCTTCCCAAATTCTAGGTATTCGAAGTTCAACGCTTGCCACTGGCTCGCATCCTTAGGGTGACTCAGCATCTTGTCTTTTTTATTTATCTCCGGATCATTTCCGTCATCTTCCCGCTTCTTCTCCTCCCTATCCGCGTGCCAATGCAGGAGCTTTGCTACCTTAGGGTCCGCGAAATACTGCTACAGACGAGGAGTGATCGGAAAGTACCACACCGATTTTCGAGGAGCTTTCTTCCTCTTCTTGTATCGAGTGACGCCGCACACCGGACATATGGTAGACTCCGCGTGCTCGTCCCGATAAATGATACAATTGTTCATGCACACATGGTATTTCACGTGCGGTAAATCCAGAGGACACACGATTTTCTTCACCTCCTTGAAACTGGTCGGGCACTTGTTCCCCTTGGGAAGACGTTCGTGCAAGAATGACATGTTCTCGTCGAAGCATGCGTCGGTCATTTTGTGTTTAACTTCATCTCTAGAGCCATGAGCATTACTTTCAGGCGGGTATCCTCGGGCCTGCATCCTTCAAACAATGGAGTAACCGCGTCTATCTCCAGTTGATCTAGCTTGGCTTTCTCTCGGGCGGCAGCTCTTGCGTTATCCATCTACTTGAGAAGCAGCTCTTGAATATGAGGGTCCTGCACCCAGCCTCCATCGTCGTCTGCTCCTGCATCTTCATCTTCATGATCATGCCCTTCGTCTTGATCTTCCTCATCATCATGTACGACATCTTCTACATGATGACTGTGTACAGCATCACCGTCGTGATCATGTCCTGGAGATTCTTCATCTTCTCGCCCGCCCTCGCCGCGGTGGTACTTGTCTTGTTGTCCTTCCTCATTTCTTGCCCGGCCCCCATGGACGACTTCATAGTCATCTTCATCACCTTGCCACTGATAGCCATCCATGGAACCACGCAAGAGCAGGTGGTCCCGCACCTGCCCAGAATCCGGGTCCGCAATAAGGCTCTTCAGCTTGCATCTTCGACACGGACATCTTATCTCCCTCTCGTTCTTTTGAAGCATCTCGGCCTTCGCGGAGCTCAAAAACTATTCACGATGCCTTCGGTCATCGTGCGAACCATGGTCGCCTGCGGGGTAGAGCAAAACGATATTTTAGAACCAACAAAAAATTTGGCATGACCTTCCCTAAAAATAGGACCAAAAAAATGCATAGTGCAAAAATTCTCACCGAAACGGAAATGAATCAACATTCCGGCAAAATATTCACAACTATCGCATTTCAAATACCGGTACCTGCAAACACAAACATATATGCAACACCACAAACACATGCAACACCACAAACATACATAGATCTAGCTAGGCCACAAAAACTGCATGTGCACGTTGTTGGAGCGAGCTAGGGAGAAAAAAAGTAGATCTACATCATGAAGATAGCTTTCCCTTACTTACCTATCAAAAAAAGGTAATTTCACCACTTAATTTTGATGAATCTATGGTGGAAATGAGGTGAGGAGGAGGAGGCAGCCGAAAGCTTGGAGAAGGAGGTGGAGGGAATGAAGTGGGGAAAGTGAGTGAGTAGGTGTGGGGCTGTCCAAAATATCTTGTTGGGGTCCCAGGTTACTAATGGCGCACCACCTGCACATGTGCCATTAGTATCCCTGATTACTAATGGCGCACCTGCAGGTGGTGCGCCATTAGTAGTTTTGCAGAAAAGTAAATATATATATATACTAATGGCGCACTTTTACAGGGTGCGCCATTAGTAGTTTAAACTAGTAATGGCGCACCGTGAGGCGGTGCGCCAGTAGTTTTGCAAAAAAAAGAATAAAAATATTTCAGTACTAGCGCACTCCATGTCTGGTGCGCCATTACTAGTTAGAACTAGTAATGGCGCACCAGACATAGGATGCGCCATTAGTATGTATGTAAAAATAAAAAAAATTATCACTAGTGGCGCACCTGTTTTCTGGTGCGCCATTAGTGTCTTCCACACTAATGGCGCATCGCCAACTAGTGCGCCATTAGTATATAGTAGTGGCGCACTACTTCCCTGGTGCGCCATTAGTGTCAATCCTATCTATAGCCCTTTTCCTAGTAGTGTTTGGGTGTATCCACCATGTATATGTCATATGATGAGGTGGCCTTCTAGTGCCCTATAGGCGCTGGTTCCTGTTCGTCTCCTACATCGTCGTCCATACCGTCGATGTCTTCGGAGTCAAAGTCTAGCATGTCGGTTAAATCATCGACAGTGGCTACGAAGTGGGTGGTGGGTGGGCATCGAATATCTTCGTCGTCCGCATCCCAATCCTGTTGGCCATAATCCGGCCAGGACTCTCTTGACAAGGTGAGAGACCTTAGTGAATTCAGAATATCGCCGAAGGGCGAGTGCTAAAAGATATCCGCGGTGGTGAATCCCATGATTGGCAAGGGTGCGGGGGGCTCGGAGTCCGGAGAGGAGTCTGGCACCTTGGAGTCACGGGCTTCACAGAGGGTAAGGCTGGTGTTCGGCTCGATCGCCGTAGAGATTGCAGCCCCCGAGGCGGTGTCCAGCCACCCGTCCTCGATCGATGAATTCGGCTCCGAGCTAAGGGTCGGAGCAGACATGGGTGCGGCCTCCAAGGCACTGTCCGGCGGCAGAGCTAGATCATGCCCTTCGCGATAGTGCGACGCGCCCGGCTGTGGCTCGAATCCGTCGAAGACCAAGTCTCCGCGGATATCAGCCGTGTAATTCAAGTTTCCAAATCTGACCTAATGGCCAGGGGCGTAGCTTTCAATCTGCTCCAGATGGCCAAGAGAATTGGCCCGCAGTGCAAAGCCGCCGAATACGAAGATCTGTCTGGGGAGAAAATTCTCACCCTGGACCGCATCGCTGTTGATGATTGGAGGAGCCATCGGGCCTAAAAGCGACGACACAGAGGAACTCTCAATGAAAGCACCAATGTCGGTGTCAAAACCGGCGGATCTCGGGTAGGGGGTCCCGAACTGTGTGTCTAGGCGGATGGTAACAGGAGACAAGGGACACGATGTTTTTACCCAGGTTCGGGCCCTCCCGATGGAGGTAAAACCCTACTCCTGCTTGATTAATATTGATGATATGGGTAGTACAAGAGTAGACCTACCACGAGATTAGAGAGGCTAAACCCTAGAAGCTAGCCTATGGTATGATTGTTGTTCATCCTATGGACTAAAACCCTCCAGTTTATATAGACACCGGAGAGGGTTAGGGTTACACAGAGTCGGTTACAATGGAAGGAGATCTACATATCCGCATCGCAAAGCTTTCCTTCCACGCCAAGGAAAATCCCATCCGGACACAGGACGAAGTCTTCAATCTTGTATCTTCATAGTACAGGAGTCCGGCCAACGGTTATAGTCCGGCTATCCGGACACCCCCTAATCCAGGACTCCCTCAGTGACCATGGAGAACCATCACTATCTCATCTGGAAGATTAACTCCCACTCGATTCAAGTGATTGTAGTACTCAGACAATCTGAGCACATGCTCAATGATTGAGCTTTTCTCCCTTAGTTTGCAGGCTAAGAAACTTGTCAGAGGTATTACACCTCTTGACGTGGGCACGAGCCTGAAATCCCAATTTCAGCTCTTGGAACATCTCATATGTTATGCGACGTTTCAAAGATGTCTTCGGTGCCCCAATTCTAAACCGTTTAACATTATGCACTGAACTATCACGTAGTCATCAAAACGTGTATGTCAGATGTTCGCAACATCCACAAACGACGCTCGAGGTTCAGCACACCGAGCGGTGCATTAAGGACATAAGCCTTCTGTGCAGCAATGAGGACAATCCTCAGAATACGGATCCAGTCCGCATAATTGCTACTGTCAACTTTCAACTAAATTTTCTCTAGAAACGTATCTTAAACAGTAGAACTAAAGCGTAAGCTACAACATAATTTGCAAAGATCTTTTGACTACGTTCATGATAATTAAGTTCATCTGATTATTTAATGAACTCCCACTCAGATAGACATCCCTCTAGTCATCTAAGTGATACATGATCCGAGTCGACTAGGACATGTCCGATCATCATGTGAGACGGACTAGTCATCATCGGTGAACATCTTCATGTTGATCGTATCTTCTATACGCTCATGTTCGACCTTTTGGTCTTCTGTGTTCCGAGGCCATGTCTGTAGATGCTAGGCTCGTCAAGACAACCTAAGTGTATTGCGTGTGTAAATCTAGCTTACACTCGTTGTATTCGAACGTTAGAATCTATCACACCCGATCATCACATGGTGCTTCAAAACAACGAACCTTCACAATGGTGCACAGTTAGGGGGAACACTTTCTTGAAATTTTAGCGAGGGATCATCTTATTTATGCTACCGTCGTTCTAAGCAAATAAGATGTAAAACATGATAAACATCACATGCAATCAAATAGTGACATGATATGGCCAATATCATTTTGCTCCTTTTGATCTCCATCTTCGGGGCGCCATGATCATCATCGTCACCAGCATGACACCATGATCTCCATCATCGTGTCTTCATGAAGTTGTCTCGTCAACTATTACTTCTACTACTACGACTAACGGTTAGCAATGAAGTAAAGTAATTACATGACGTTTATGTTGACATGCAGGTCATAAATAAATTAAGACAACTCCTATGGCTCCTGCCGGTTGTCATACTCATCGACATGCAAGTCGTGATTCCTATTACAAGAACATGATCAATCTCATACATCACATATCATTCATCACATTATTTTGGCCACATCACATCACATAGCATACCCTGCAAAAACAAGTTAGACGTCCTCTAATTGTTGTTGCATGTTTTTATGTGGCTGCTATGGGTTTCTAGCAAGAACGTTTCTTACCTACGCAAAAGCCACAACGTGATATGCCAATTACTATTTACCCTTCATAAGGACCCTTTTCATCGAATCCGATCTGAATAAAGTGGGAGAGACAGACACCCGCTAGCCACCTTATGCAACTAGTGCATGTCAGTCGGTGGAACCTGTCTCACTTAAGTGTACGTGTAAGGTCGGTCCGAGCCGCTTCAACCCACTATGCCGCCGAATCAAGATAAGACTAGTAACGGCAAGTAAATTGACAATATCGACGCCCACAACAAACTTGTGTTCTACTCGTGCATAGAAACTACGCATAGACCTAGCTCATGATGCCACTGTTGGGGATCGTAGCAGAAATTTAAAATTTTCGACGCATCACCAAGATCAATCTATGGAGTAATCTAGCAACGAGGGGAAGGGGAGTGCATCTACATACCCTTGTAGATCGCTAAGCGGAAGCGCTGCAAGAACCCGGATGAAGGAGTCATACTCGTAGCGATTCAGATCGCGGTTGGTTCCGATCTAAGCGCCGAACCACGGCGCCTCCACGTTCAACACACATGCAGCCCGGTGACGTCTCCCACGCCTTGATCCAGCAAGGTGAGAAGGAGAGGTTGGGGAAGACTCCGTCCAACAGCAGCACGACGGCGTGGTGGTGGTGGAGGAGCGCGGAACTCCACCAGGGCTTCGCCAAGCACTACGAGAGACGAGGAGGGAGAGAGGTAGGGCTGCGCCAAGAGGGAGATCAAATCATGTGTTGGGCAGCCCCCATACCTCAAGTATATATAGGGGGAGGGGAGGGGCTGCGCCCCCACCTAGGGTTCCCTCCCTAGGGGTGGCGGCAGCCCCCAGATCCCATCTGGGAGGCGGCCAAGGGGGAAGAGAGGGGGCGCACCTAGGGTGGGCCTTAGGGCCCATCTGCGCCTAGGGTTTGCCCCCTCTCCTCTTGAGGGCGCATTGGGCCTTGGTGGGGGGCGCACCAGCCCACCTAGGGCTGATCCCCTCCCACACTTGGCCCACGCAGCCTTCTCGGGTTGGTGGCCCCACCTGGAGGACCCCCGGACCCTCCCGGTGGTCCCGGTACGTTACCGATAGTACCTGAAACTTTTCCAGTGACAAAAACGGGACTTCCCATATATAAATCTTTACCTCCGAACCATTCCGGAACTCCTCGTGACGTCCGGGATCTCATCTGGGACTCCGAACAACATTCGGTAACCGCGTACATAGTTTCCTTATAACCCTAGCGTCATCGAACCTTAAGTGTGTAGACCCTACGGGTTCGGGAACCATGTAGACATGACCGAGACAACTCTCCGGCCAATAACCAACAGCGGGATCTGGATACCCATGTTGGCTCCCACATGTTCCACGATGATCTCATCGGATGAACCACGATGTCAAGGATTCAATCAATCCCGTATACAATTCCCTTTGTCTACCGGTATAGTACTTGCCAGAGATTCGATCATCGGTATCCCGATACCTTGTTCAATCTCGCTACCGGCAAGTCTCTTTACTCGTTCCGTAACACATCATCCCGTGATCAACTCCTTGATCACATTGTGCACATTATGATGATGTCCTACCAAGTGGGCCCATAGATACCTCTCCGTCACACAGAGTCTTGATTCGTGCCAACCCAACAGACACTTTCGGAGATACCCGTAGTGGACCTTTATAGCCAGCCAGTTACGTTGTGATGTTTGGTACACACAAAGCATTCCTACGGTATCCGGGAGTTGCACAATCTCATGGTCTAAGGAAATGATACTTGACATTTAGAAAATCTTTAGCATACAAACTACATGATCTTGTGCTAGGCTTAGGATTGGGTCTTGTCCATCATTTCGTTCTCCTAATGATGTGATCCCGTTATCAATGACATCCAATGTCCATGGTCAGGAAACCGTAACCATCTATTGATCAACGAGCTAGTCAACTAGAGGCTTACTAGGGAAATGGTGTTGTCTATGTATCCACACATGTATCTGAGTTTCCCATCAATACAATTCTAGCATGGATAATAAACGATTATCATGAACAAGGAAATATAATAATAACTAATTTATTATTGCCTCTAGGGCATATTTCCAATAGTACGTACACGTTCGCGACCAGAATGACAACACTACATACGCTTCGACCAGTTGGGTCCCGACTGTCAGGCACTTTCTTGCGTGTGAAGATGTAGCTGGTGGGTCCCAGCAGTCAGGGGCAAACGTTTTTTTCGTGAAATACGGTGGCCCGTCCGGTGGGTCCCCACTGTCAGGTGGAGGAATAATTATTTTGCACGTAATAAGGAGGCACTTCCTTGTAGCGGCCGTGGACCCAGCTATCAGCCTCTCCACGTACAGTCCACGTCCGATGGAAGCCGTTCCTTGACCATGTTTTCCACGCCGCGCCGAGAGCACCAGGGCGGTGGACGACGGCGAGGCCTAGGAAGGGGACGACGCGGAGCCGGGGAAGATGCGACAGTGGATGCCCATGCGTAGAGGAGTATGAGGGTTCACTGGTTCGCTGCGGTGTGAGGCTGTCGTCGCCACAGAATAACAGGGGGTGTGGGTGAGTAGAGGGATGGCCTGGCCAGCGGTGGGAGTAGTAGGGGGCGATGAGGCCTCCGCCGCATCGCAGCCGACCACGGGAGGCAGCAGCACGAGGCACGACCGACGCTGGTTTGGGCGGCTGGAGAAAAAAGACCAGAGGTTGAAGAAGCAATACGGCCGTTGGATGGATATCGTACGGTCACTGGAGCTAGAATCGTGCATATTGACTAAGTTGACAAAGCCCTCCATCCCCGTCAACTTAGTAGGCCCACAAGTCAGCCTCCCACCAAAGTGGGTCCCAGCTAGCAGGGGGTATTCATTTTTTTGTGCTAAATAAGGAGGCACTTTCGGTGGGTCCGAGCTGACAGCAGGGGGAACATTTTTTCACGAAATACGGTGGCCCATTGGGTGGGTCCCAGCAGTCAGGGGCAAACGTTTTTTCGCAATATACTGGTGGGCGTCCGGTGGGTCCCTGCTGTCAGGTGGAGGAATAATTATTTTCTGCGTAATAAGGAGGCACTTCCTTGCGGCTGCCGTGGACCAAGCTGTCAGCCTCTCCACGTACAGTATTCTTCCGATGGAATTCGGTCGTTGACCACATTGACCACGCCGTGCCGACAGCACCACGGCGGTGGACGACGGCGAGGCCTAGGAAGGGGATGACGCGGAGCCGGGGAAGACGCGGCAGTGGATGCCCACGCGGAGACGAGTACGAGGGTTCACTGGTTCGGCTGCGCTGCCGTCGCTGCAAAATAACAGGTGGTGTGGGTGAGTGGAGTGGAGGGATGTCCTGGCCAGCAGTGGGAGTACTATGGGGCGGTGAGCCCTCCGCGGCAGCATAGTCGGCCACGGGAGGCAGGAGCAGGCGGCACGACCGGCACTGCTTTGGGCGGCTGGAGCAAGAAGACCAGAGGTTGAAGAAGCACTACGGCCGTTGGATGGACATCGTACGGTTAGTCAAGCTAGAATCATGCATATTGAGTAAGTTGACAAAGCCCTTCGTCCCCGTCAACTTAGTAGGCCCACTATACTGGGTCCCAGCTAGCAGGGGGAGTATTCATTTTTTTGTGCGTAATAAGGAGGCACTTCCTTGCGTGCGAAGATATAGCTGGTGGGTCCGAGCTGTCAGCGGCGGTAACGTTTTTTTCGCGAAATACAGAGGCCCATTCGGTGGGTCCCAGATGTCAGGTGGAGGAATCATTATTTTGCGCGTAATAAGGAGGCATTTCCTTGCATGCGGCCGTGGACCCAGCTGTCAGCCTCTCCACGTACAGTCCACTTCAGATGCATGTCGGTCGTTGACCACGCTGACCACGCCACGCCGAGAGCACCAGGGCGGTGGACGACAGCGAGGCCTAGGAAGGGAACGACACAGAGGCAGGGAAGACTCGACCATTGTTTTTGTTTCCCACACGGAGGGGAATATGACTGTATGAGGGTTTACTGGTTCGTCTGCCGTTGCCGGAGAATAACAGCAGGTGTGGGTGAGTAGAGGGATGGCTAGGCCAGCGATGGGAGTACGATGGGGCGGTGAGGCCTGCGCGGCAGCACAGCCGGCTGATAATCCCCAAGTGCAAGGAATCATCGTAGCACTTTCCAAAGGTGGAAGTGATAAGTATGGAGTGTCGAACCCACAAGGAGCTAAAGGTAAGATCAATATTCTCTCAAGCCCTATCTGCCACTGATACGACTCTACGTACACCGAACGTTTGCTTGCAACTAGCAACGGGAAATAAAACTATGTTGTGGGTATGAAGAGGATAACTTTGTATCGTATCGGAGAGCTAAAACACAAAAGTAGGTGTTGTTATCATAAAGTTAGAATATATTACTAAATAATATAATAGTGAGTGTGGAATAATGGTGGATCGGTGTGCGGAATTGTCATAGGCAATTGTTAGCAAGACCAATAGTCATCATTGCAATTTCATATGAGGGAGAGGCATAAGCTAACATACTTTCTCTACTTGGATCATATGCACTTATGATTGGAACTCTAGCAAGCATCTGCAACTACTAAAGATCATTAAGGTAAAACCCAGCCATAGCATTAAAGCATCAAGTCCTCTTTATTCCCATACGCAACAATCCCTCTTACTCGGGTTTGTGTTTCAGTCACTCACCAACCCACTATAAGCGAATCATGAACGTATTGAAACACCCTACAGCGGGAACCCCTCACGCTTGCGCGACACGGAGGGCACCATAGGACAGCACCAAAATAAAACATACAACTCATACCAATCTAGATCATCAATCAACCCAAAGACAAAAGATATCTACTCAAAACATCATAGGATGGCAACACATCATTGGATCATAATATGGGGCATAAAGCACCATGTTCAAGTAGGGATTACAGCGGGGTGCGAGAGAGTGGACCGCGTAAAAGAGATGAGGATGGTGATGATGATGGTGATGTTGATGAAGACGATCACCGTGGCGATAATTCCCCTCCCGATGGCACTACGGCGCCACCGGAAGAGAGGAGGAGAGGTTCTCCCCCTTGTCCTTCCTCCTCCATGGCCTCCACCTTCTGGTCCTTGGCCTTCATGGTGATGATGGCCCTCCGAGATACTCCTCCATGGCCACCGGTGATGATGGCCCCCTCCGGCAGGGTGCCGGAGAGGACCCCGATTGGTTTTTGGTGGCTACAGAGGCTTGCGGCGGTGGAACTTCTGATCTAATCTTCGTTCTGGAAGTTTTAGGGTACGAGAGTATATATGGGTGCAGGAAGGACGTCGGTTGACCTCCGGGCTGTCCACGAGGGAGGGGAGCACGCCCTAGGGGGGTGGGCGTGCCCCCCCCCCACCCTCATGGGCAGCCCGGGACTCCCCTGGTGAACTTCCGGTACTCCGTGGGCTTCTTCTGGTCCAAAAATAAGTTCCGTGGAGTTTCAGGTCTTTTGGACTCCGTTTGATATTCCTTTTCTTCAAAACACTGAAATAGGAAAAAAAACAGCAAATCTGGGCTGGGCCTCCGGTTAATAGGTTAGTCCCAAAAGTAATATAAAAGTGGATAATAAAGCCCAATATTGCCTGAAACAGTAGATAATATAGCATGGAGCAATCAAAAATTATAGATACGTTGGAGACGTATCACCGGCCGCGGGGAGGAGGGAGCAGGCAGTCCCGCCGGCGCTTGTTTGAGCGGCTGGAGCAGGAAGAGCAGAGATTGAAGAAGCACGACGACTGTTAGATGCACATCGAACAGTATACAGGCCATCTGTGGGAAGCCTCAAATCTGTGGAAAACAGCATACAGCCCATCTGCCATTATTTCAAATAATTTATAGCCCATTTGCTAATTCTTATGGGTTTTTTTGGAGCCCATATTCTTTATGTTAGCATTACAGCCCATATTGTGGCCATGGTTAAAAAATTATACGAAATTTTGCATATGTCGGTGCGGTCTGAACTGTTTTTAATCCCGGAATTTCGAGTCACATTCAGACTGATTTTAAAAATAAATGTATATCAATATAAGATCCAATAAATTGTCCACGCATAAAAATCAATGCATTTTAATATCTCGAAATGAAAAAAAGATATTTGAAAATAATTGCCGGTTTGATGTGTTTTAAAAATGTACATCCCATTTCTCATTAATGATAGGCCATTTTCTCGGCCAGCCGAATGAAGCTCTCCTCGTCTTGAAAGATTTGCAGCCCAACAGGCCTGATAGAGCGACTTACTTGACAAATCACAAAAAAACTGGGCTAGCCATTTTCATAAAGAAAAAAACTACTGGCCTGGTCTGTGGTAAACATAAAAGAAAAGGCTGTCTAGACAGGCCAGAGTGTCCCGCGCAGCCCAGTTGACACCTTGCTTCCGTCTCAAAAACAAATTAGATAAATGCCACTCCAATTATGGCGATTCATAAAAATCCCACTGCAATTTCCAAACTTTGAAAAATGCCACTGCAATTATTGCAAACTTTGAAAAACGCCACTGCAGTTTGCAAACTTTGAAAAACGCCTCTCCAGACTTCGAAAAATGCCACTAGAAATGGCATGAAATGGCATTTTTCAAAGTTTGGAAATTGCAGTGGCATTTCTCGGATACACCAGATTTGGAGTGGCATTTATCAAATTAACCCAAAACAAAAATAACTAGGCGAGCTGCTGGGTCCCTGGTGTCAGCCGCTCGTTGTGCAATTCTCTCGTTTATTGACTACGTTGACAATGGCATGAAACCCAGATGTCATAAATCCACTAGGAGGAGCCATTTTTTTATTGGCTAGAAATAAGGAGGCACTTGCTTGCGTACTGCCATGACCTTGGCGGGTCCCTGCTATCATCCTCTCCATGTACAATCATCTCCTGATTGTGTACGCGTCAACTTGCTAGGCCCACAAGTCAGCCTCTAAACCGTGGAGGACAAATACAACCCATTTAAAAAAATAACAGCCCATTCCATACGTTCAATGGAAAGTTCAACATTCAGAGCAAAGTAACAGGTCTGATCCACATATAGAGTACTGAACTTCCACGTTGACAACCATCATAGCCAAGTTAACTATCTACTCCCACTAACACTCTAGTAGCGTACAAGTACTAACTTACTCTTAGCTAACTAGGCGATGCCGGCCACCATCTGCTGTCCATGCTAAACGTCGGCACCGGCGGCCTCCGCCTCGCCTCGGACTTGCCAGAGGTGCAATAGGACGCGTTGCTCGCGCGCGTTGGCCCTTTCCATGCCGGTGTGGTCCACCGAAGCTTTGGCTTCCAAGCGGAAACCCACTTGACGAGCTGGTAGTAAAAATCGGCGTCACGAATGCGTGCGTGCCCGACAGCCTCCAGGGCTATTTGCCAAGCGCCGGCCTCCACGTAGTCGGCCCAGTTGCGGGCGCTCTGCTCGCGACTCAGAGCGTGGGAGCGCTGCTGCTCCATGTCCCGCTGGCGGCGCAAATCGGCGATACATTGCTCCTCCGCCAGGCGGTCGCGCTCCAACAACTCCTGCTCCTCCGCCATGCGGTCACGGTCCAACAACTCCTCGATCTCCGCATTGCCATCTAAAGACAGATAGAATGCCTCCTCCCTCCGTCTGCCTTCCGGTGAAAACCCGAACACTAGTTCCGGCGGTGACCGCCTCCGACGTCACCTACCGCGGACGGGCGTGGGCATGGCGGACGTGGTGAGCGACGTCGGGCCAGTGGGGGCTTATGAGGATATGGCGAGTTGGGTCACGGTGGCACCGGAGAAGGCCGGGAAACAGTACTTATAGGCTGAAGGTAGCGTGACTGTCGGGGGTTGGGTGCGACATATGCCAAAGGATGGCTTATCATGGTGGGAGCGAGTAGAATGTCGCCGGTGCCTGGAATCGGGATGAGGCGTAGACATGTCCGCTGGCGAATCTTACCCAGCTTCAGGGCTCTCCGTGGAGATAACACCCCTACTGCTGCTCTGCGGGGTCTCCGCATGGTCACTATGGCAAAGTGAATACAAGGTCTCCTCGAGCTATTTCCTGGAGGTAGGAGAAGGCAAGGCTAGCTCTCTCCTTCCTATATGATCTGGTCTAATGCTACTAGATTCGAACCCTTTGCATGGGTGCCCCGGGGGGTTTATATAGGCCTACCCCCCAGGGGTACAATGGTAATCCGGTTGGGCGCAGGGACCAGCCGTCAGTCTCCTGGGCCACCGTCTTCTCCGCTGACTGCCAGGGCCCGCCGTCTGGTGGCCCCCGTCGACTGGTCCGGTATGGAGCTGACAAGCTGTGTCCGCCGCGGGCGGGTCTTGCCAGCTGCTGATTACTATAGCCGTGCCTCTAATGATGCAGGCTTGGTCATGGGGTCGTGGCTACAGCTCCGCCGCCTAGCGGGCGATTACTGTAGCCACTCCTCGTCTCGTCTGGTTAATGGCGCGTGGGACTCGTGGGAGGGGCGAGCCGACTCCTGGAGGCCGACTCCCATCGGGTCCGACTGGTGGCGCTCTCGCCGTCTTCTGGATCCTCGCTGACCGGTGGGACCCGCCATCCTAGGGCCGTACAGACAGGCCGTCGTGGTCGTAGGACTCTGCCTATGGTGCTGATGTTAGGGCCCGCATGGCAACAGTGCCGTGCCGGACAGAGATCTCTGCGGGTATGGCGCACTATGGCCATACCTGCCCCTGCAAAGAGGAGGGAGTGGGCTTTACTGTAGCCACTCCCTATCTCGTCCCTCTTGATGAGGGTTAGGGTATTCGTTGGTGCCGTGGGCCGGCTCCTGGCGGCCGGCTTCTTTGGAAGCTGCCAGACAGGAGTCGGCGTGTCTTGAACTCGCCCCCAGGACTCGGCTGCGAGGGGGAGTCAGCCATGCTTCCCGCTGGCTTCTAGAAGACGGCTCTTTGTCATGGCATCTTTGAGGGGCGCAGCCTGCCCGGACGTCTTGAAAGGTTCTGGGCTTAGGGTTAGTCTACCCGTGGCCCATTACTCCGACAGTAGTCCCCGAAGCTGGTGAGGCGCCATGGACGATCAGTCGAGGAGCCTCAGCAGTTTCTCTCTCCGGGAGCCCGAGACTCGGATCTTGTCTGACTTTCGCCTGGCCGACTAGAAGGAGTCGGACTCACCCAACTCTGACTCATCCAATATTTCGAACGCCCCGACGGGAACCAAGTAGTGTGCTGGCTAAGCTTCCAGGCCGCCGCCCGATTCGGGCCTGTCATGTGGCAGCGCGCGGGCAGGCCAGTCTACCTGCCCACGCACGTGACGGGATAGGTCTACGAGCGGGGCCCACCACTACCGTGCCTCGACGCGCGAGCAGATCCACTGCAGCCATGGCGGACGGTTGGGGTTCATACGGAGTTGCTGCGTGCAGTAACTCCGTGCGATAAACGTGGGGGGGCGTGGGGTCGTGGCGCAGTAAATCCCACAACCGGCCCCTCGGCTTCGCAGCCCATGAGGCTATAAGTAGGGGGAGGAGGGGGGACCGGCAGAGCACGCGCGCCCCTCCTTCATGCTACTCTTTGCTCCTCTTCTTCTTCTTCGCACCACCACGCCCGGAGCCTCGTCGAGCGCTGCGACGACCACCCACGATGAGTTCTCCCTCCGTCGCCGCACCCCCTTCGGTGCATTCCGGCACCTGGGATGGCTCGGAGGTTCTTGACGACCACATCGATTTCCTCCGCAAAATGCGTCGGCTCCCCGGCAAAGATTATGTGCGGGTACGTCTCGCGCCAAAGGGGGCGATCTCGTCGGCACCGTGAAGACTTCCTCGGAGTCCTGCCCACCATCGAGCTTTGGGGGGAGTTCTTCCACTGCAAGCTCGGCACTCAGGCCGCAGGCGTGCCGGCTCAGTGCGGTGTGTTCATCACCGTGCGGAGGTCAGGGGCCGACAATCCCTTCCCCGCCATCAAGCTGATAAAGTCAGTGAAGATGTGGCAGCGATCGTACTTCTACGTGAAAAGCATCTTCGTGGAGGGAAATTGGGTCAATCTGCCGGCTTTCGTAGCCGGGCCGCCGGCTGGGAGGCTGCCCAACTGGTCATACCGGGCCAAGTCGCTGACGCCTGCAGGAGCCGGCGCCATCACGCGACTCCGAGTGCTGACGCAGACGGAGGGCCTGACCGGCCCGGATCTGCTGGCCGCCTTCGTGGCGCACCGAGTCCTCCCGCTCCAAGGTCGGCCCCATATGATATGCCAAATGAGCGGGCGCCGAAACCCGAGCGGGTGTGCACCAAGGACATGCCTCATGCAGAGGTGGCCTATATGGTGAACTACCTCTCAGACAGCAAGCTCCTGGAGGATTGGCAGTTCGGCAAGGATCCGTACTCTCGCGCCAACCCCCCACCTATAGTAAGTTGCCTCTTTCCTTCTTTCTTTAAATTGTCTTCTTTCTTGCCGAGTTTGTCTTGTCCGACCTGACTAGTCGGCCTTGGTCAGAATCCCCTCCTCCATCCATCAGCCGGCACCGTAGGGCCGGCCCGCGAGTTCTTCGCCGACTGGGCGGAAAGCGACACCGACGACCCCGATCTGGGGGCGGCGGCTTTGGAAGACGACGCCGAGGGAGGAGGCGGCCCGCGGCTCGGGGCCAGTCTAGAGGACTGGCCTGATGACGATGAGGAAGTGTTCCCCCGCCACCAACCAGGAGCTGGCCAGCCCGGCGCGAGCTCCTCTGCCGCGCCGGACGCTCAAGGCGGCATGAAGAAGCGCAGGGCCGTGCCAAGCTTGTTCGGCAGTCGGCCGAAGAAGCCCAAGAGCTCGGCCGCGGCGACCAAGCGGGACGAGGCGGCCGCGAAGGCCAACCGCTTCCGTAGGGAAGTGAAGAAGCCGTCGCTGGTCTCCGCGTGAGTACTCCATCTTTCTGCCTTTATTTTTTCTTTGTAGCTTTCGTCTAAGTCTTTACTTGCTTCCCTTGCTTCAGGGCTCCCCTCACTCTTGAGAGGGTCACCATCGCCTCCATCATGGGGTCGGCGGAATCGTCCGCCACCACCCGGCGGGTCGACACCGCCGCCGACCTCCGGGAGGTGACAGAGCGGAACGTGCAAGAGAAGCACGAGGAGGAGCAGGCCGCCCGCCTGGAGAAGGCGAAGGCCTCTGCCAAGAAGAAATTGGAAGAGGCCGCCGTCGCGGCAAGGCGGCAGGCTGAGGAAGCCGCGCGCCGCCAATCGGCGGTGCTCATCATGCCACTAAACTCTGCGCCGCCGCAGCCGGGGTTCACGGGGCAGACTGGGGGAGTCGGCGGCAAGAACCCTGTTGGGGAACATAGTAATTTCAAAAAAATTCCTACGCTCACGCAAGATCATGGTGATGCATAGCAACGAGAGGGGAGAGTATGATCTACGTACCCTTGTAGATCGACAACGGAAGCGTTTGGTTGATGTAGTCGTACGTCTTCACGGCCCGACCGATCAAGCACCGAAACTACGGCACCTCCGAGTTCTAGCACACGTTCAGCTCGATGACGATACCCGGACTCCGATCCAGCAAAGTGTCGGGGAAGAGTTCCGTCAGCACGACGGCGTGGTGACGATCTTGATGTACTACTGCAGCAGGGCTTCGCCTAAACTCCGCTACAATATTATCGAGGACTATGGTGGAAGGGGGCACCGCACACGGCTAAGAATATGATCACGTGGATCAACTTGTGTCTATGGGGTGCCCCTTGCCTCAGTATATAAAGGATGGAGGAGGAGGAGGCCGGCCAAGGCAATTGGTGCGGCCAGGATGTGGAGTCCTACTAGGACTCCAAGTCCTAGTAGGAGTCCACCAAGAGGGGAGGAAGGGAGAAGGAAGTGGAGGAGAAGGAGAGGTGTCCGGCCCCCTTTTCCCTAGTCCAATTCGGACCAGAGGGGAGGGGGGGGCGCAGCAGCCCCTTGGCCCTTTCTCCTCTTCCCACTAAAGCCCATCAAGGCCCATTGCTTCTCCCGTAACTACCCGGTACTCCGAAAAATACCCGAATCACTCGGAACCTTTCCGATGTCCGAATATAGTCGTCCAATATATCGATATTTACGTCTCGACCATTTCGAGACTCCTCGTCATGTCCCCAATCTCATCCGGGACTCCGAACTCCTTCGGTACATCAAAACTCATAAACTCATAATATAACTGTCATCGAAACCTTAAGCATGCGGACCCTATGGGTTCGAGAACAACGTAGACATGACCGAGACACGTCTCCGGTCAATAACCAATAGCGGGACCTAGATGCCCATATTGGCTCCTACATATTCTACGAAGATCTTTATCGGTCAGACCGCATAACAACATACGTTGTTCCCTTTGTCATCGGTATGTTACTTGCCCGAGATTCGATCATCGGTATCCAATACCTAGTTCAATCTCGTTACCGGCAAGTCTCTTTACTCGTTCTGTAATACATCATCCCGCAACTAACTCATTAGTTGCAATGCTTGCAAGGCTTAAGTGATGTGCATTACCGAGAGGGCCCAGAGATACCTCTCCGACAATCGGAGTGACAAATCCTAATCTCGAAATACGCCAACCCAACATGTACCTTTGGAGACACCTGTAGAGCTCCTTTATAATCACCCAGTTACGTTGTGACGTTTGGTAGCACACAAAGTGTTCCTCTGGTAAACGGGAGTTGCATAATCTCATAGTCACAGGAACATGTATAAGTCATGAAGAAAGCTATAGCAACATACTAAACGATCGGGTGCTAAGCTAATGGAATGGGTCATGTCAATCAGATCATTCACCTAATGATGTGATCCCGTTAATCAAATAACAACTCTTTGTCCATGGTTAGGAAACATAACCATCTTTGATTAACGAGCTAGTCAAGTAGAGGCATACTAGTGACACTCTGTTTGTCTATGTATTCACACATGTATTATGTTTCCGGTTAATACAATTCTAGCATGAATAATAAACATTTATCATGAAATAAGGAAATAAATAATAACTTTATTATTGCCTCTAGGGCATATTTCCTTCAGTCTCCCACTTGCACTAGAGTCAATAATCTAGTTCACATCGCCATGTGATTTAACAGCAATAGTTCACATCACCATGTGATTAACACCCATAGTTCACATCGTCATGTGACCAACACTCAAAGGGTTTACTAGAGTTAGTAATCTAGTTCACATATCTATGTGATTAACACCCAAAGAGTACTAAGGTGTGATCATGTTTTGTTTGTGAGATAATTTTAGTCAACGGGTCTGTCACATTCAGATCCGTAAGTATTTTGCAAGTTCTATGTCTACAATGCTCTACATGGAGCTACTCTAGCTAATTGCTCCCACTTTCAATATGTATCTAGATTGAGACTTAGAGTCATCTAGATTAGTGTCAAAACTTGCATTGACATAACCTTTTACGATGAACCTTTTGTCACCTCTATAATCGAGAAACATATCCTTATTCCACTAAGGATAATTTTGACCGCTGTCCAGTGATCTACTCCTAGATCACTATTTTATTCCCTTGCCAAAATCAGTGTAGGGTATACAATAGATCTGGTACACAGCATGGCATACTTTATAGAACCTATGGCCAAGGCATAGGGAATGACTTTCATTCTCTTTCTATCTTCTGCCGTGGTCGGGTTTTGAGTCTTACTCAACTTCACACCTTGTAACACAAGCAAGAACTCTTTCTTTGACTGTTCCATTTTGAACTACTTCAAAATCTTGTCAAGGTATGTACTCATTGAAAAAAAACTTATCAAGCGTCTTGATCTATCTTTATACATCTTGATGCTCAATATGTAAGCAGCTTCACCGAGGTTTTCTTGAAAAATCCTTTCAAACACTCCTTTATGCTTTGCAGAATAATTCTACATTATTTCCGATCAACAATATGTCATACACATATACTTATCAGAAATGCTGTAGTGCTCCCACTCACTTTCTTGTAAATACAGGCTTCACTGTAAGTCTGTATAAAACTATATGCTTTGATCATCTTGTCAAAGCGTATATTCCAACTCCGAGATGCTTGCACCAGTCCATAGATGGATCGCTGGAGCTTGCTTATTTTGTTAGCACCTTTAGGATTGACAAAACCTTCCAGTTGCATCATATACAACTCTTCTTCCAGAAATCCATTCAGGAATGCAGTTTTGACATCCATCTGCCAAATTTCATAATCATAAAATGCGGCAATTGCTAACATGATTCAGACAGACTTAAGCATCGCTACGAGTGAGAAAATCTCATCATAGTCAACACCTTGAACTTGCCGAAAACCTTTTTGCGACAATTCTAGTGTAGATAGTAACACTACAATCAGCGTCCGTCTTCCTCTTGAAGATCCATTTATTTTCTATGGCTTGCCGATCATCGGGCAAGTCAACCAAAGTCTACACTTTGTTCTCATACATGGATCCCATCTCAGATTTCATGGCCTCAAGCCATTTTGCGGAATCTGGGCTCATCATCGCTTCCTCATAGTTTGCAAGTTCGTCATGGTCTAGTAACATGACTTCCAGAACAGGATTACCGTACCACTCTGGTGCGGATCTCACTCTGGTTTACCTACAAGATTCGGTAGTAACTTGATCTGAAGTTACATGATCATCATCATTAGCTTCCTCACTAATTGGTGTAGTAGTCATAAGAACAGATTTCTGTGATGAACTACTTTCCAATAAGGGAGATGATACAATTACCTTATCAAGTTTTCTACTTTCCTCCCACTCACTTCTTACGAGAGAAACTCCTTCTCTAGAAAAACTCCGAATTTAGCAACAAAAGTCTTGCCTTTGGATTTGTGATAGAAGGTGTACCCAAAAGTCTCCTTTGGGTATCCTATGAAGACATATTTCTCCGATTTGGGTTTGAGCTTATTAGGATGAAACTTTTTCATATAAGTATCACAACCCCAAACTTTAAGAAACGACAACTTTGGTTTCTTGCCAAACGACAGTTCAGATTGTGTCGTCTCAACGGACTTAGATGGTGCCCTATTTTACGTGAATGCATCTGTCTCTAATGCATAACCCCAAAACGATAGTGGTAGATCGGTAAGAGACATCATAGATTGCACTATATCCAATAAAGTACGGTTATGACGTTAGGACACACCATTATGCTGTGGTGTTCCATGTGGCATGAGTTTGTGAAACTATTCCACATTGTTTTAATTGAAGACCAAACTCGTAACTCAAATATTTGTCTCCGCGATCAGATCGTAGAAACTTTATTTTCTTGTCACGGTGATTTTCCACTTCACTCTGAAATTCTTTGAACTTTTCAAATGTTTCAGACTTATGTTTCATCAAGTAGATATACCCATATCTGCTCAAATCATCTATGAAGTTCAGAAAATAACGATACTTGCCGTGAGCCTTAACACTCATCGGACCGCATACATCAGTATGTATTATTTCCAATAAGTCAGTTGCTCGCTCTGGAGAACGGAGTCTTAGTCATCTTGCCCATGAGGCATGGTTCGCAAGCATCAAGTGATTCATAATCAAGTGATTCCAAAATCCCATCAGCATGGAGTTTCTTCATGCGCTTTACACCAATATGACCTAAACAGAAGTGCCACAAATAAGTTGCACTATCATTATTAACTTTGCATCTTTTGGTTTAAATATTATGATTATGTGTATCACTACGATCGAGATCCAACGAACTTTTTTCATTGGGTGTGTAACCATATAAGGTTTTATTCATGTAAACAGAACAACAATTTATTCTCTTACTTAAATGAATAACTGTATTACAATAAACATGATCAAATCATATTCATGCTCAACGTAAACACCAAATAACACTTATTCAGGTTCAACACTAATCCCGAAAGTATAGGGAGTGTGCGATGGTGATCATATCAATCTTGGAACCACTTCCAACACACATCGTCACTTCACCCTCAACTAGTCTTTATTCTGCAACTCCCGTTTCGAGTTACTAATCTTAGCAACTGAACTAGTATCAAATACTGAGGGGTTGCTATAAACACTAGTAAAGTACAAATCAATAACATGTATATCAAATATACTTATGTTCACTTTGCCATCCTTCTTATCTGCCAATCACTTGGGGTAGTTCCGCTTCCAGTGACCAGTCCCTTTGCAGTAGAAACACTTAGTCTCAGGCTTAGGACCAGACTTGGGCTTCTTCACTTGAGCAGCAACTTGCTTGCTGTGCTTTTTGAAGTTCCCCTTCTTCCCTCTGCCCTTTTCTTGAAACTAGTGGTCTTGTCTACCATCAACACTTGATGTTTTTCTCGATTTCTACCTTCATCAATTTCCGCATTACGAAGAGCTTGGGAATCATTTCTGTTATCCCTTGCATATCATAGTTCATCACGAAGTTCTACTAACTTGGTGATGGTGACTAGAGAATTCTGTCAATCACTATCTTATCTGGAAGATTAACTCCCACTTGATTCAAGCGATTGTTGTACTCAGACAATCTGGGCACATGCTCACTAGTTGAGCGATTCTCCTCCATCTTTTAGCTATAGAACTTGTTGGAGACTACATATCTCTCAACTCAGGTATTTGCTTGAAATATTAACTTCAACTCCTGGAACATCTCATATGGTCCATGATGTTCAAAACGTCTTTGAAGTCCTGATTCTAAGCCATTAAGCATGGTGCACTAAACTATCAAGTAGTCATCATATTGAGCTAGCCAAACGTTCATAATGTCTGCATCTGCTCCTGCAATAGGTCTGTCATCTAGCGGTGCATCAAGGACATAATTCTTCTGTGCAGCAATGAGGATAAACCTCAGATCACGGATCCAATCCGCATCATTGCTACTAACATCTTTCAACACAATTTTTTCTAGGAACATATCAAATTAAACACAGGGAAGCAACAACGCGAGCTATTGATCTACAACATAATTTGAAAAATACTACCAGGACTAAGTTCATGATAAATTTAAGTTCAATTAATCATATTACTTAAGAACTCCCACTTAGATAGACATCCCTCTAATCCTCTAAGTGATCATGTGATCCAAATCAACTAAACCATGTCTGATCATCACGTGAGATGGAGCAGTTTCATTGGTGAACATCACTATGTTGATCATATCTACTATATGATTCACGCTCGACCTTTCGGTCTCCGTGTCCCGAGGCCATATCTGTATATGCTTGGCTCGTCAAGTATAACCTGAGTATTCCGCGTGTGCAACTGTTTTGCACCCATTGTATTTGAACGTAGAGCCTATCACATCCGAACATCACGTGGTGTCTCAGCATGAGAACTTTCGCAACGGTGCATACTCAGGGAGAACACTTCTTGATAATTAGTGAGAGATCATCTTAAAATGCTACCGTCAAACTAAGCAAAATAAGATGTATAAAAGATAAACATCATATGCAATCAAAATATGTGACATGATATGGCCATCATCATCTTGCGCCTTTGATTTCCATCTCCAAAGTACTGTTATGATCTCTATCGTCACCGGCACGACACCATGATCTCCATCATCTTGATCTATATCAATGTATCGTCACGTGGTCGTCTCGCCAACAATTGCTCTTGCAACTATTGCTATCGCATAGCAATAAAGTAAAGCAGTTATTGGGCGCTTGCATCTTATGCAATAGAGAGACAACCATAAGGATTTTTCCAGTTGCCGATAACTTCAACAAAACATGATCATCTCATACAACAACTTATATCTCATCACGTCTTGACCATATCACATCACAACATGCCCTGCAAAAACAAGTTAGACGTCCTCTACTTTGTTGTTGCAAGTTTTACGTGGCTACTACGGGCTTAGCAAGAACCGTTCTTACCTACGCATCAAAAACCACAATGATAGTTTGTCAAGTTGGTGTTGTTTTAACCTTCGCAAGGACCGGGCGTAGCCACACTCGGTTCAACTAAAGTTGGAGAAACTGTCACCCGCAAACCACCTATGTGCAAAGAATGTCGGGAGAACAGGTCTCGCGTAAGCGTACGTGTAATGTCGGTCCGGGCCGCTTCATCCAACAATACCGCCGAACCAAAGTATTACATGCTGGTAAGCAGTATGACTTATATCGCCCACAACTCACTTGTGTTCTACTCGTGCATATAACATCAACACATAAAACCTAGGCTCGGATGCCACTGTTGGGGAACGTAGTAATTTCAAAAAAATTCCTACGCTCACGCAAGATCATGGTGATGCATAGCAACGAGAGGGGAGAGTATGATCTACGTACCCTTGTAGATCGACAACGGAAGCGTTTGGTTGATGTAGTCGTACGTCTTCACGGCCCGACCGATCAAGCACTGAAACTACGGCACCTCCGAGTTCTAACACACGTTCAGCTCGATGACGATCCCCGGACTCCGATTCAGCAAAGTGTCGGGGAAGAGTTCCGTCAGCATGACGGCGTGGTGACGATCTTGATGTACTACTGCAGCAGGGCTTCGCCTAAACTCCGCTACAATATTATCAAGGACTATGGTGGAAGGGGGCACCGCACACGGCTAAGAATATGATCACGTGGATCAACTTGTGTCTATGGGGTGCCCCTTGCCTCAGTATATAAAGGATGGAGGAGGAGGAGGCCGGCCAAGGCAATTGGTGCGGCCAGGATGTGGAGTCCTACTAGGACTCCAAGTCCTAGTAGGAGTCCACCAAGAGGGGAGGAAGGGAGAAGGAAGTGGAGGAGAAGGAGAGGTGTCCGGCCCCCTTTTCCCTAGTCCAATTCGGACCAGAGGGGAGGGGGGGCGCAGCAGCCCCTTGGCCCTTTCTCCTCTTCCCACTAAAGCCCATCAAGGCCCATTGCTTCTCCCGTAACTACCCGGTACTCCGAAAAATACCCGAATCACTCGGAACCTTTCCGATGTCCGAATATAGTCGTCCAATATATCGATCTTTACGTCTCGACCATTTCGAGACTCCTCGTCATGTCCCCGATCTCATCCGGCACTCCGAACTCCTTCGGTACATCAAAACTCATAAACTCATAATATAACTGTCATCAAAACCTTAAGCGTGCGGACCCTACGGGTTCGAGAACAATGTAGACATGACCGAGACACGTCTCCGGTCAATAACCAATAGTGGGACCTGGATGCCCATATTGGCTCCTACATATTCTACGAAGATCTTTATCGGTCAGACCGCATAACAACATACGTTGTTCCCTTTGTCATCGGTATGTTACTTGCCCGAGATTCGATCGTCGGTATCCAATACCTAGTTCAATCTCGTTACCGGCAAGTCTCTTTACTCGTTCTGTAATACATCATCCCGCAACTAACTCATTAGTTGCAATGCTTGCAAGGCTTAAGTGATGTGCATTACCGAGAGGGACCAGAGATACCTCTCCGACAATCGGAGTGACAAAACCTAATCTCGAAATACGCCAACCCAACATGTACCTTTGGAGACACCTGTAGAGCTCCTTTATAATCACCCAGTTACGTTGTGACGTTTGGTAGCACACAATGTGTTCCTCTGGTAAATGGGAGTTGCATAATCTCATAGTCATAGGAACATGTATAAGTCATGAACAAAGGAATAGCAACATACTAAACGATCGGGTGCTAAGCTAATGGAATGGGTCATGTCAATCAGATCATTCACCTAATGATGTGATCCCGTTAATCAAATAACAACTCTTTGTCCATGGTTAGGAAACATAACCATCTTTGATTAACGAGCTAGTCAAGTAGAGGCATACTAGTGACACTCTGTTTGTCTATGTATTCACACATGTATTATGTTTCCGGTTAATACAATTCTAGCATGAATAATAAACATTTATCATGAAATAAGGAAATAAATAATAACTTTATTATAGCCTCTAGGGCATATTTCCTTCAAACCCGATCATGGAGAGGGAAAGCGGCGATGCCTCCATGCCGGACGTGATTGTGTCGCCACCGCCGCCGCCGCCAGCCGGGGCCGCGCAAGGCGAGGAGCCGGCAGGCCCGCCGGTGCCGCCGACTGGAGATGAGGTCGAGGCGGGCCTGCTTCTTCAAGTCGGGACGCCGACGCGTTGCCGTCTCACAAAGGCGACTTCAGCGCCACGCCCTCTGGATACTGGCGCCGCGAGCTCCACGATCCCAGACGCCGAGGCGACGAGCGCCGCGCCCACTGGGTGGGTGCGGGGAGGCGGGACGGGCCCATTGAACCTGGGACTTCTGGACGTCCAGGCCAAGCTCCGAGCTGAGAGCGACGCCATCCAGAACTGCACCAAGGCGCATCTGGTGTCACGGATAGCCATCCGAGTACGTATCCTTCTTCTTGTTTTATTTGTTTTTTCCTCTTTTTCTTTTTCCTGTGGGGGCGCGCCAGCACACCCACTGGGTGTAGTCCCCGAGTTCCGAGTCGGCTGCTGAGCAGGCGGCTTGGAACTCTAATCGGTGAGTTCTAAGTACTAATCGTCTGTCTGACATGTTTGCCATAGGACTATCATAATATTCAAGGAACCGCCTTCAACCGCAACGTCGAGGAGCTAGGCAAGCGGACTGTCAACTTGTCAGAGAGTCGGAGTGAGTCTTCCTTCTTTCCGCGGGGGCGCACTGGCGCACCCGCGGGCTTTAGTCCCTGAGATTCGGGCCGACTACTGAGCAGTCGGGCCAGATCTTCCTGGCGACCTTCTTTGTTGATGACTGATACCTTCTTTCTTCTTTTCTTTAGAGGCCAACGCCACCCTGCAGCAGCAGTTGGGCGAAGCCAACACCGTGCTGCGTGCCAAGGAGGAGGAGCGCAGCAAGCTGGCCGCGGAGCGCGACCTGCTGGTTACGCAACTGGCGGAGCAGAAGGAGCCGCTCAAGAAGGCTCGAGACGAGGCGGAGGAAAAGGAAACCGCGCTCATGGCCGAGTTCACGAGCGAACGCTCCTCCTGGACCGACAGGGAGGCGCTGCTGACCTCCGGCTTCCATGAGATCGAGGATCTTGTCGACGGTGGGTTTCCTCCTTTTTCTTCTTCTAGTTGCCGACTATAGGTCAAGCCGACTCCTGGTTTATTTGACTTGTTCTTCATTCTTTCGTCTCGGCAGACTTCTCCCCAGGCCACTAACAGGCCGCGAATCAAGCCATCGAGGCTGATCGCGAGGGGTGGAGGGCGGATGGCGCAGAAATCGCCGCCAATGCCCCACGAACCCATAACGAGCAGATCCTGAGCATCCGGGCAGGATGAGGCCGTTTGCTCGCTCCACCTGGCCGTTTGACTGTGGATGGGCAACGGACGCTAAGTCCAGTCGGATGCCCTGCATCACGCAGAAACGGGCCAAGGCGCCTTTATCCAAATTTGTGCCGTTGTCGGTGATGATGCTGTGTGGTATGCCGTACCGAATTGTGATGTCGGAGATGAAAGTCACGGCAGTTGGGCCATTCAGCTTCTTGATTGGCTTTGCTTCTATCCACTTGGTGAACTTGTCCACCGCGACAAGTAAGTGAGTCAGGCCGCCTCGCGCCGTCTTGAATGGTCCCACCATGTCCAGGCCCCAAACAGCGAAGGGCCAGGCAATGGGGATAGTCTTGAGTGCAGAAGCCGGCTAATGCGACTTGGAGCGGAACTTCTGGCACCCCTTGCATTTTTGGACCAAGTCCTTGGCTTCTTCCAAAGCAGTCGGCCAGAAGAAACCATGGCGGAAAGCTTTGGCTACGAGTGCTCTTGAAGCTGCGTGGTAGTCACACTCGCCTTGATGGATGTCCTTGAGTATTGCTTGGCCTTGCTCTGGCTCCACGCAGCGCTGGTAGGCGCTAGTGACACTGCGCCTGACCAGCTCTCTGTTGACTATGGTATAGGCTCTGCTCGGCGTTGCACTTGCCGAGCCAAGATCTCATCAGTCGGCAGCTCTTTGCTTACCAAAAATTTGAGGATGGGCTGGGCCCACGAGGGTGCTGCAATTTCTTCGACTGTCAGAACTGCGACTTGGACAAGGCCGGCTGGGCCGAGGCGCTGCGAGTTGGAGTCGGCAGCCGCTTGCTGGATTGACGAAGTCCCCGAGCCGAGTTCTGAAGTCCCCGGGCCGAGTTCTGAAGTCCCCGGGCCGGGTTCTGAAGTCCTCGGGCCAGGTTCTGAAGTCCCCTGGCCGGCTTTGACTGCTGCGATCCTGGAGCCGTCTGTCAGGATCCTTGTGCCATCTGCTTGAGCTCTTGAGTCGGATCCGGCTGCTTTAGGTGGAGCCTGATTCTGGAGAAGGCTTGACAGATGGATTGAGGAGGCGTTGAAGGGCGACACCGGATGGTATTGCTTATCGGGTAGAGCCGATTCGTGCCAGGGCGTCTGCTTGGTCGTTGTCGTTTCTTGGCACATGGAGGAACTCGCATCCCTCAAAATATCCGCTGAGTTGCTGAACGAGGAAATGGTAGCTCGCCATATTTGCATCCTTGGTGTCCCAGTCGCCAGACGACTGCTGGACCACCAAGTCGCAGTCACCATAACACAGGATCCGGCAAATGCCGAGTTCTTTGGCAAGCCGGAGCCCGTGAATGAGTGCCTCATACTCAGCGACGTTGTTGGAGGCGGCGAAATGGATTTGCAGCACATATTTGAGTTTGTCGCCTTTGGGAGAGGTGAGGACAATGCCGGCTCCCAAGCCGGTGCGCATCTTGGAGCTGTCAAGTGCATCCGCCAATGGGTGGAGTCAGGCACTGGAGGCAGGTACTCGGTCTCGGCCCAGTCGACGAGGAAGTCGGCCAGCGCCTGTGACTTCATGGAAGTGCGAGGCTGGTAGTAGATGGTGTAGGGGGCCAACTCTATGGCCCACTTGGCCACTCGGCCTGAGGCATCTCGGCTTCCGATGATCTCGGCTAGTGAGGTTGTGCAGACCACTGTGATTGGATGCTCTTGAAAGTAAGGCTTCAACTTCTTGGCGACAAAGTGCACGCCATAGCACATCTTCTGGTAGTGGGGGTAGTTCTGCTTGGAGGTCGACAACACTTCGCTTAGGTAATATACTGGTCTCTGGACCGGTAGTACCTTCCCTTCCTCCTTGCATTCCACCACAATAACTGTGCTGATTACCCGGCTGGTGGCGGCGATGTATAGGAGCATGGGCTCCTTAGGAGTCGGAGCCGCTAGAACAGGTGGAGTAGTCAACATCTTCTTCAATTGGAGAAAATCTTCGTCCGCCTTGTGGTTCCACTCGAAAAAAGTGGTCTTGTTCATGAGTTGGTATAAGGGGAGAGCTGATGAATCGGCTGATGGACGCCAAGCAGCCAGTGAACTTTTGCACGTCCAACAGTCGGCTGGGTACTTCCATCCTCTCGATGGCCTTGATCTTCACGGGATTGCACTCTATGCTACGTTCGGAGACCAGGAAACCAAGAAGCTGGCCGACCGGTACTCCGAAGACGCACTTCTCAAGGTTGAGCTTGATCTGAAATCGACGCAGGTTCTCAAAGGTCTCCTCGAGGTCTTCCAGCAGTGTTCCACGCTTTTTCGTCTTCACCGCCACATCGTGCACGTAAACGTGGGCATTTCTGCCGAGTTGCTTGAGGAGGCACTTCTGCATGCAACGTTGAAAGGTGGCGCCGGCATTCCTCAAGCCGAACGTCATGGTCAAGTAGCAGAAGGCTCCAAATGGCGTGATGATGGCAGTCTTCAGTCTGTCAGCCGGGTTCAGCTTGATCTGGTGATATCCTGAATAGGCATCTAAGAAACTCAGCAGCTCGCATCCGGCTCTGGAGTCTATCACTTGATCAATCCTTGGCAAAGCAAATGGATCCTTTGGGCAAGCTTTGTTGAGGCTTGTGTCGTCAATACACATTCGCCACTGCTTGTTCTTCTTCAATACCAGGACTGGGTTGGCTAACCATTCTGGAAAAAATACTTCCATGATGAAGCCAGCTGCTAGAAGATGGGCTATCTCCTCTCCAACAACTCTTCTCTTCTCTTCTGACAGGCGGTGCAAGGGCTGCCTGACGGGCTTCACATCAGATCGGACGTGTAACGTGTGCTCGGCAAATTCCATCGGAACACCCGGCATGTCTTTGGGGGACCATGCGAAGATGTCCCGATTCTCACGGAGGAAATCGACGAGCTCGCCTTCCTATTTGCTGTCGAGGTTCGCACCTATGACAGTGTACCTTTCTGGGTGCTCCGGGTCCAAGGGTATCTTCATCGTCTCTTTAGCCGGCTTGAACGAACCTTCAGCTTCCGACTCCTTGGGGTTGGGCAACTTCTCCGGATGCTTGCCGTCCATTGCCACAACCCGGTCAAGGAGCCGCTTCTCGGCCGCGATCACCAGGGACTCGGCCAGCCGACTACTCTCAGCTGCACAGGCGGACGACTTTCTGTAGTTGCCAGCTATGGTCAGAATCCCCTTGGAACTCGGCATCTTCATCTTGAGGTAGGCGTAGTGGGGGACCGCCATGAACTTGGCCAAAGCAGGTCGGCCAAGCAATGCATGGTATGGGCTTTTGAGGTCCACCACTTCAAACCAAACTGACTCTCGGCGGAAGTGATCTTTGTCTCCGAAGAGGACATCTATCAGGATCTTGCCGATTGGTGAGCAGGAAAGGCCAGGGACTATGCCATGGAATACAGTCCGGCTGTTTTGAAGCTGTCTTTGCTCGATTCCTAAGTTCTCCATGGTGTCCTTATACAGGATGTTGATGCTGCTGCCGCCGTCTATCAGGACTCGGGAGAAGCGAGGTGCCCGCTTGTCTGTAGCAAAGGTGGCATCGAATACCATGGTGTAGGAGCCCAGACTACTTTGGGAAGGCAAGTACTTAGCTTTTTTAGAGCTTTCTAGCAAGTTGAATAGAAGGCGCCGGGCCAACTGCTTAAGAGTCGGTTTGCGAAAAAAGGCTGGAAGCCGGCTTAAGCTATGTTTATGCTTTGAGTCCTTAGCCATTTTTCATGTGGACGCCCATTCTACCCTACTCCTGCCCACCAGTCAGTCGCTCTGCGAGCTGCGGCTTCTGACAGGAGACGGCTTAGGTGCCACACATTACTTGTCCAACTGCAAGAAGCATTTCATAGTGCAAGGTGGCAAGTCCCCGGGTCGACTAGTCGAACCCGGTGCCAAGCGGCATGACACAAAGCAACATACTTGTAGGCATAATTCTTATCATATAGATAAAAGAGGGCAGTCCCCAAGCTCTTCTCGGGGGGGCCCGAAGTCTTGGTACTTTAATACAAAAGGTAGCGCGATACATACTGCTTTTAACTGTAAAATCTTCTAAGGAGATTTGCGTTCCATGGTCGCTTCGTCTCTTTGCCGGAGTCATCCCTCTTGCGTGCTCGGGGCTTCTGAGCGTCGATCAAGTAGTAGGAGTCGTTGCCCAACACTTTGTTGATGATGAAAGGGCCTTCCCAAGGCGCCGACAGCTTGTGCTGGCCAGCTATTCACTGGATCAGTCGGAGCACAAGGTCGCCCTCTTGGAAGGATCTCGGCCTGACCTTCCTGTTGCAGTACCGACGCAAGCTCTGCTGGTAGATGCTGGACCGGCTGAGTGCCAACTGCCGGCCCTCTTCCAGCAGATCGACGCCGTCTTGACATGCTTCTTCTGCTTCCTCCATGGTGTACATGGTGACTCATGGGGAGTCGAACTCTATGTCCGTTGGGATGACGGCTTCAGCACCGTAGACGAGGAAGAAAGGCGTGAAGCTAGATGACTTGTTTGGAGTTGTGCGCAGACTCCAGAGGACGGCTAGCAGCTCGTGGAGCCAGCAGCCAGCCGAGCGCTCTAGAGGCTCGATCAGTCGAGGCTTGATACCGGACAGGATGAGGCCGTTTGCTCGCTCCACCTGGCCGTTTGACTGCGGATGGGCAACGGACGCTAAGTCTAGTCGGATGCCCTGCATCGCGCAGAAACGGGCCAAGGCGCCTTTATCCAAATTTGTGCCGTTGTCGGTGATGATGCTGTGTGGTATGCCGTACCGAATTGTGATGTCGGAGATGAAAGTCACGGCAGTTGGACCATTCAGCTTCTTGATTGACTTTGCTTCTATCCACTTGGTGAACTTGTCCACCGCGACAAGTAAGTGAGTCAGGCGGCCTCGCGCCGTCTTGAATGGTCCCACCATGTCCAGGCCCCAAACAGCGAAGGGCCAGGCAATGGGGATAGTCTTGAGTGTAGAAGCTGGCTAATGCGGCTTGGAGCGGAACTTCTGGCACCCCTTGCATTTTTGGACCAAGTCCTTGGCTTCTTCCAAAGCAGTCGGCCAGAAGAAACCATGGCGGAAAGCTTTGGCGACGAGTGCTCTTGAAGCTGTGTGGTGGCCACACTCGCCTTGATGGATGTCCTTGAGTATTGCTTGGCCTTGCTCTGGCTCCACGCAGCGCTGCTAGACGCTAGTGACACTGCGCCTGACCAGCTCTCTGTTGACTATGGTATGGGCCCACGAGGGTGCTGCAATTTCTTCAAGTGTCAGAACTGCGACTTGGATGAGGGCGGCTGGGCCGAGGAGCGGCGAGTTGGAGTCGGCAGCCGCTTGCTGGATTGACGAAGTCCCCGAGCTGAGTTCTGAAGTCCCCGGGCCGAGTTCTGAAGTCCCCGGGCCGGGTTCTGAAGTCCCCTGGCCGGCTTTGACTCCTGCGATCCTGGAGCCGTCTGTCGGGATCCTTGTGCCATCTGCTTGAGCTCTTGAGTCGGATCCGGCTGCTTCAGGTGGAGCCTGATTCTGGAGAAGGCTTGACAGACGGCTTGAGGAGGCGTTGAAGGGCAACACCGGATGGTATTGCTTGTCGGGTAGAGCCGATTCGTGCTAGGGCGTCTGCTTCGTCATTGTCGTTTCTTGGCATATGGAGGAACTCGCATCCCTCAAAATATCCGCTAAGTTGCTTCACGAGGAAACGGTAGCTCGCCATATTTGCATCCTTGGCGTCCCACTCGCCAGACGACTGCTGGACCACCAAGCCGGAGTCACCATAACACAGGATCCGGCGAATGCCGAGTTCTTTGGCAAGCCGGAGCCCGTGAATGAGTGCCTCGTACTCGGCGACGTTGTTGGAGGCGGCGAAATGGATTTGCAGCACATATTTGAGTTTGTCGCCTTTGGGAGAGGTGAGGACAATGCCAGCTCCCAAGCCGGTGCACATCTTGGAGCCGTCGAAGTGCATCCGCCAATGGGTGGAGTCAGGCACTGGAGGCAGGTACTGGGTCTCGGCCCAGTCGACGAGGAAGTCGGCCAGCGCCTGTGACTTCATGGCAGTGCGAGGCTGGTAGTAGATGGTGTAGGGGGCCAACTCTATGGCCCACTTGGCCACTCGGCCAGAGGCATCCCGGCTTCCGATGATCTCGGCTAGTGAGGTTGTGCAGACCACTGTGATTGGATGCTCTTGAAAGTAAGGCTTCAACTTCTTGGCGGCAAAGTGCACGCCATAGCACATCTTCTGGTAGTGGGGGTAGTTCTGCTTGGAGGTCGACAGCACTTCGCTTAGGTAATATACTAGTCTCTGGACCGGTAGTGCCTTGCCTTCCTCCTTGCATTCTACCACGATAACTGTGCTGACTACCCGGCTGGTGGCGGCGATGTATAGGAGCATGGGCTCCTTAGGAGTCGGAGCCGCCAGAACAGGTGGAGTAGTCAACATCTTCTTCAATTGGAGAAAATCTTCGTCCGCCTTGTGGTTCCACTCGAAAAAAGTGGTCTTCTTCATGAGTTGGTATAAGGGGAGAGCCTTCTCGCCCAGCCGACTGATGAATCGGCTGATGGACGCTAAGCAGCCAGTGAACTTTTGCACGTCCAACAGTTGGCTGGGTACTTCCATCCTCTCGATGGCCTTGATCTTCACGGGATTGCACTCTGTGCCGCGTTCGAAGACCAGGAAACCAAGAAGCTGGCCGATCGGTACTCCAAAGACACACTTCTCAGGGTTGAGCTTGATCTGAAATCGGCACAGGTTCTCAAAGGTCTCCTTGAGGTCTTCCAGCAGTGTTCCACGCTTTTCCGTCTTCACCACCACATCATCCATGTAAACATGGGCATTTCTGCCGAGTTGCTTGAGGAGGCACTTCTGCATGCAACGTTGAAAGGTGGCGCCGGCATTCCTCAAGCCGAACGTCATGGTCAAGTAGCAGAAGGCTTCAAATGGCGTGATGAAGGCAGTCTTCCATCTGTCAGCCGGGTTCAGCTTGATCTGGTGATATCCTGAATAGGCACCCGGCATGTCTGTGGGGGACCATGCGAAGATGTCCCGATTCTCATGGAGGAAATCGACGAGCTCGCCTTCCTATTTGCTGTCGAGGTTCGCACCTATGACAGCGTACCTTTCTGGGTGCTCCGGGTCCAAGGGTATCTTCATCGTCTCTTTAGATGGCTTGATAGAACCTTCAGCTTCCGACTCCTTGGGGTTGGGCGACATCTCCGGATGCTTGCCGTCCATTGCCACAACCCGGTCAAGGAGCCGCTTCTCGGCCGCGATCACCAGGGACTCGGCCAGCCGACTACTCTCAGCCGCACAGGCCGATGACTTTCTGTAGTCGCCGGCTATGGTCAGAATCCCCTTGGAACTCGGCATTTTCATCTTGAGGTAGGCGTAGTGGGGGACCGCCATGAACTTGGCCAAAGCAGGTCCGCCAAGCAATGCATGGTATGGGCTTTCGAGGTCCACCGCTTCAAACCAAACTGACTCTCGGCGGAAGTGATCTTTGTCTCCGAAGAGGACATCTATCAGGATCTTGCCGATTGGTGAGCAGGAAAAGCCAGGGACTATGCCATGGAATACAGTACGGCTGTTCTGAAGCTATCTTTGCTTGATTCCTAACTTCTCCATGGTGTCCTTATACAGGATGTTGATGTTGCTGCCGCCGTCTATCAGGACTCCGGAGAAGCGAGCTGCCCGCTTGTCTATAGCAAAGGTGGCATCCAATACCATGGCGTAGGAGCCCAGACTTGGCATCACCTCTGGGTGATCCACCCTGCTCCAGCTGATAGGCTTCTCCGACCAATGCATAAACTCTGGTGCTTCTAACGCTACTGCATTCACCTCTTGCCGCTGCTGCCGCCTGCTGCGTCGGTCATCGGCCACACTGGTGAACACCACGTAGGCTCTGTGCTCTTCTGGGTACTCGTCTTGCACTGCGCCGACTGGCCTGACCACCGGCTGCTGGGGCGGAGGAGGAGGCGGCTGCCCAGCAGGCGGGGGAGGCAAGAGGTCGTCTCCCTTGGCGATCCTGGTGAGCCAGTGGCATTTCCGAGTGGTGTGGTTGGACAGCTTTGCACCACTATGGAACTTCTAGGGTCCGTCCAAAGTCCGCTCGTAGGAGAAAGCCGGCAACCAGTTGGACTTGCCGCCCTTCTGACGTTTGGGCGGAGGCTGCCCCTCCGGCTGCTGGTCTTCAACTGTCGCCACCTGCCGGCTGCTGGAAGCCGGCTGTGGGGCCTTGCGCTTGTGGTCGCTCTGCTACTGTCGTCGACTGGCGTCTCCAGCCGAGGTTCTAGGGGCCTGAGGAGCCACTTTGCCAGTCGCACTAACTTGAATCTCCGCGTTCATGGAGGAGTCGGCCGTGGCGTACTTGTCTGCTATGATTAGCAGCTCGTCGAGGGTCTCTGACTCGTCGCAGAGGAGCTTGTGCTTGAGGAGGGTGCCCTCTCTGCACCCGGCGGTGAAGTACTTGATAGCCTGCACCTCGTGCATGCCCTCGCAAGAGTTCCGGAGCTCGGCCCAACGCGTGAGGTAGTCGCGAGTTGACTCGTTGGGATCTTGCATGCATAGGGAAAGCTGGCGAGGCTTGGGAGGTCGCTTGTACGTGCTGGTGAAGTTGCGAACGAAGGCATTGGTGAAGTTGACCCAGCTGTTGATGCTGCGGGGCCTCAGGCTGTTCAGCCACGTCCGGGTCGTGCCCTGAAGCATGAGCGGAACGTACTTCACGGAGCTGGTGTATTTGGGTGTATCTCTTGGGAGCGTGAACCCCTTGGGAAAGGGCTCGTCTCGGATGCGGGGACCGAAACACGGCGGGCCCAGCTCGTCCTCTTCTTTGAGCGCCTGGGATCGGTGGAGTCGGTCGATCCGGGGGTGAGCGTCGTTTTCTCCGACTCCTTTCCGGCGGCCGAGGCGGTCGCCGAGGCGGCCTTTCCCTGTGAGGGTGAGGAGGCGGACAGTCATCCCGTCGTTCCACTGCTCTTGGGCGGCCATCTTGGTCGCGCTCAATGGTGACACGGGTCCGACTGCGGCTGGCAGTCGGCTCCTTGTCTTTTCTTCCGCGGACCCCGCCAGTCGGCGTCCGAGACGTCGTGCCTTATCTCGGCAGGGAGGCGGGTCATCATCTTGCCGTCGCGGTGCATCAGTGCGCCAGCCGGCCTCGTTCTACTCGGCAGCCGTGTCGAGGAGTCGCTGGACGCGCTCCGTCATCAGGCGACGTTCTTCACCCTCGAAATTGTCCAGCTTGTTAGCCGCTGCCTGGGCGGCTCGGATGTTCTCCGCAGGCGTGGCGTAAACGGGGCGATTCGCCCCGAACAGGTTGGCGATGGCTACGCCACGCTGCTGGACCGCGCCAAGGCGGGTAGGCCCAGCTGGAGCCGGCGAGCCACCCACAGCATGGTCCATCTTGCGCTGGTAGGCCTTTGACAGGCGTCTCATGCTAGCCAGCTTCTTCGCGCCTTCGACGAGCTGAAGGCAGCGTGCCTCCAGCGTCTCGGCGTCGGCGTCTTCGGGAATGGGCGCGATTAGATCTTGTAGCGCCGCATCAAGCGGGTCGTGAGCTCCTCCGCCAGAGTGCTCGCCATGACTGATGACAAGCACCTCCGTGACGGCACTCTCGTCACTCTCCGCGGGGGGAGCGGCTCGTCGTAGACCACCACGTTGGTGGGGAACGCGTCTAGCGACGCGGTGTCGGAATCGATCAACATCGGGTCGGTGGATCCCACGGATTCCAAGTCCACAGCTAGCTCGCTGGCGACGTGAAGTTGATCGAGGAGGCCCGCGAGGAGGCTCTCAGGGCCGCCTGTGCCCGCCTCGGACGCGAGCTCATCGGAGAGGCGGACCTCACCAACAAGATCGGCGAGGCAGCTGGCCGCGTAGGTGATCTCAGCGCCATGCAGTGCGTCGGCACAGACTCCGTCTGGTGTGCCGGGCTGGCTGCGCTCGCTAGGGAGGAAAAGGGTTCCCGTCGAGAGAAGATCTCCGGACGACGGTGCACCCCGCCCCACGGTGGGCGCCAAATGTCGGTGGTTGGGTGCGACATATGCCAAAGGATGGCTTATCATGGTGGGAGTGAGTAGAACGTCGCCGGTGCCTGAAAGCGGGATGAGGCGTAGACATGTACGCCGGCGAATCTTACCCAGCTTCAGGGCTCTCCGTGGAGATAACACCCCTACTGCTGCTCTGCGGGGTCTCCGCATGGTCACTATGGCAAAGTGAATACAAGGTCGCTCCTCGAGCTGTTTCCTGGAGGTAGGAGAAGGCAAGGCTAGATCTCTCCTTCCTATATGATCTGGTCTAATGCTACTAGATTCGAACCCTTTGCATGGGTGCCCCGGGGGGTTTATATAGGCCTACCCCAGGGGTACAATGGTAATCCGGCTGGGCGCAGAGCCCAGCCGTCGGTCTCTTGGCCCGCCGTCTTCTCCGCTGACTGCCAGGGCCCGCCGTCTGGTGGCCCCGCCGACTGGTCCGGTACGGAGCTGACAGGCCGTGTCCGCCGCGGGCAGGTCTTGCCGACTGCTGATTACTGTAGTCGTGCCTCTAATGACGCAGGCTTGGTCATGGAGTCGTGGCTACAGCTCTGCCGCCTGGCGGGCGATTACTGTAGCCACTCCCCGTCTCGTCTGGTTAATGGCGTGTGGGACCCGTGGGAGGGGCGAGCCGACTCCTGGAGGCCGACTCCCACCGGGTCCGACTGGTGGCGCTCTCGCCGTCTTCTGGATCCTCGCTGACCGGTGGGACCCGTCGTCCCAGGGCCGTACAGACAGGCCGTCGTGGTCGTAGGACTCTGCCTATGGTGCTGATGTCAGGGCCGGCATGGCAACAGTGCCGCGCCGGACGCAGGGGCGGGCCCACCTCAATTCAAGGGTATTCAGCTGAAGATCCATTATTTTTGGCGAAAAAATAGGTATATATTGTATACTGTATCAGTATAAGAAAAAACGAAACTGATACGCCAACGTGCTAGTTAAGCATTTATATGCCCAAAACAGAGGCTGGCCCAGTAGCCCACCCTCTCCTTGATTCCACACCTTGGCCCACAAGCGCATCGCATG
Source organism: Triticum urartu (assembly GCF_056163025.1). Lineage (NCBI taxonomy): Eukaryota > Viridiplantae > Streptophyta > Magnoliopsida > Poales > Poaceae > Triticum > Triticum urartu. Next base: position 24,684,673 of record NC_141873.1, read on the forward strand.
GATACATCGTCGCCAAAAAAAGTCGATCGATCGATCAGACGCGAGACGAACCGGCACCTCCCGCCACGACGAACCCCTAGCTTCCTCTCCCTGCTTCCCTTTTGTTCTGACTTCTGAATTTTCTCATCTCTGAACCTGAAGTAGGCAGCGACAACAGCCAACAGACCGCATTGATTCAGTTTCAAATACACAACCACTGAGTTTGTAAGCAACAGCCAACTTTTGAATATTCTCATCTCTGAACCTGAAGTGGCACTGAATTTATCTTACAGGTTTTCTCTCCTTTTTTTTACTTCCGTAGGTTCTGTCTCTCTGATTTTGTAAGCAACAGGCACTGTCCAGCAGGCTGCACTATTGCAGGAGCATAGTTCGCCTCCTAAGTATGTATTTTGACCACTTGACTTTCTTATTTAATTGTAGGGAAAGTAAAGACTAGTTTGCAGCCAATTATGAATTGTTTAGACATGAGAATGTGCAATTTTCACATTTGTTGAAAGGGATTTCCTCTTGCAAGTTAAGGATGAAGACATCATCACTCATTTCCAGAGCATCAAGGATCGCAAAGTTATCCTGTAATTTGTACGCTTTTTTGTATCATTTATTATTTTCTATCCTCTATATATCTTAGATTTTGCCATGCAGTGGCGGAGCTAGAAAGAATATTCAGGGAGTGCTAAACCAAAATATAGATGCTTCAAAGGGCCAAAAGCTAAATTTATTCTAATCTAAGCAGCCCCAAACATATTCCTTCATGTTTTTTACAAAGGCTGGGGGGAGGGGGGCATGGCCCTCCGCCCCTGTTGCCATGATATGTTGAACAACTTTTTACTTCTACATGTTGAACAATACCAAGTTATGATCAATTTTTATGAATATAATATATTATGTGGTATCTTTTGTGTAGTTCAGAACTAGTACAATATGCTGCTATAATTGCTTTTACGCACCAAAAGGAAGGTCGTAGGCCAAAAAAAGTTTTCAAATTTTGAATACGCGGTCTTGAATTCCTGGGCCCGCCCCTGGCCGGACGGAGATCTCTGCGGGTACGGCGCACTGTGGCCATACCTGCCCCTGGAAAGAGGAGGGAGTGGGCTTTACTGTAGCCACTCCCTATCTCATCCCTCTTGATGAGGGTTAGGGTATTCGTTGGTGCCGTGGGCCGGCTCCTGCCGGCCGGCTTATCTAGAAGCCGCCAGACAGGAGTCCGCGTGTCTTGAACTCGCCCCCAGGACTCGGCTGCGAGGGGGAGTCGGTCGTGCTTCTCGTCGGCTTCTAGAAGACGGCTCTTTGTCGTGGCATCTTTGAGGGGCGCAGCCTGCCCCAACGTCTTGAAAGGTTCTGGGCTTAGGGTTAGCCTACCCGTGGCCCATTACTCCGACAGTGACGGACATCGGAATTCAATGCATAATGGCTTAGCGCGCCAGCTTGCCGTGGAAAACTAGAGAAACTGAAATTACGACTATGCCGTCCCGTCCTGTCTGGGTCGCACGCCGGCATGGCGGTCAATAGAGTGCACTCGAATCATCTCCCTCCTTGTCAATAATGATTCCATAGATTTAAAGCGTATCTTTTTTCGCATCAGTTAGCTGCCTTAATTACGGCCGGCTACATGCAGGCACTCAGAATCACTCGCAGGCAGTACGCGAAGCAGCATGCAGCCACTTTGCACTTTTATCCGTGTAGGATCGATAGTGTAGCTTGTCAGTTTCTTTAGAGGTAGGCATTTTTATTCGAAAAACTGCCACTTCGCATCTTGCGTCGCAAATAAAACTGCCAGGAGCGCATTTGTAGGCTAGCTAGTAAACACTGAGCGAACAGAAATAAGTAACTGTTAATGCATCTCAATGATTCACAAATCATATACAAATATGTATCTCCAAAAGCAAAGATCAGCCACTTCGGATATTGCGTCGCAACTAAAACTAACTAGTACGATTCCCATACATAAGATCAACATGTTAATGCATCTCAATGATTCACAGATCATATACAAATATGTAGCTCCAAAAGCAAAGATCTAGAAAAACCATATGTTCTTCCTACTAACATGGATGCTTCTCTTGGCCAACATTCAGTACAGACTGAAAGACAAATTTGTTTGTGAAGTCTACAATTCCTCTTACAAACGTAAGTGGTTTCACCAACAGCTGGAACCATGAGAATGAACCACACATGATGGAGGAACATCCACTGCAATATGATTTGGTCTTCTCTCGATCACACGGCGAGACTATTTTCGGAATACAAACTTTAACTTAGGCAAAATGATGCCCATTGTATAATCAGACCAAAGCACTGAAGCACCTAGTGGCCAATAAATAGTACAGTGCTACTTTTCTGCAGTCCATGAAGTGACTATCCAATCTTTCTGTGTCTATTTTCAAATGGCACTGCATGCAGTGACTATACTATTCTCTTGTGCAGTTCAACCAAAATTGCGGGCACTTTGTTTGTTTGCCAAATAGCAACGGGCAGACATCTCTTTCTGCACAAATATCAAGCAGCTAGTAAACATATACCACAGCTTGTATTTTTGGTTTAAACATGTCTCTTCCGCTTAGCATCTGTCATGTTCTGCACTGGACAATCTGATACAGTTATGTTTTGCCCTGGACAATTTCATAATGAATTGATTTGCTGGTTCAGAGCAGAAATATAGCACCTATTCTTCATCAGACCAAGGATATCCATGTTCGCAGTAATGGAAGAGGTGAAATCGATACAACCGAAATTGAGCATCCAATCATTGAATCCTGCACTGGACCTCCAATGTAGGTCCACCCTGCCAATAAATTCACATGCAAACCACTTGTATTACTATCTAATGATAGTACAAAAGGAGTAGCAAGATAATAGCAAACGATGTACCTTCGTAATGAATAGCTCATAGTGCCACCAATTGGATATAAAGGTTTGGAAAAAAACATGCTCCTAATGTTGAACCAGTTGGACTTTTTATGCAGTTCCACTAAAATCAAGCACCCCTGTTTGCATAGATATTGAAAGTGTGATTACTCTAAAAGTGACACTAGGTGAAGCATAGACTCACAAATATAAGCATTCCAATTTTTTAATGGGAAAAGGTAGCAAGACTGTTTCTAACCACATGTTGAAGGAATAAATAAAGCAACAACGGCTGATGTCAGAAAGGCATACATAGTTTTTTTTGGAAAAGTGAGCCATTCCTGACCTTTCCTCTTCTTTTAAGCAAATTTTGTGCAGTTCTACTAAAATAAAATGCCATCACGCCTTGACAATTCAGTGACACTGTACAAAAGGAAATGACTTAACATTACATCATGATGTCAGGTATGTAGTCGACAGGCATTAGAGACAAACATACAGACCTCCTCAAGAGAACAGCCGGAGGAGGAGGTGCCCACTCTTGACCTTTCCTCTTATCTTCATAATTGTCTGTGCAGTTTAACCAAAATAAAATGACATCAGCGCCTTGGCATTTTGGTGACACTATACAAAAAATTAACTTATCTCATGAAAGTGAGGTATGTAATCTATAATCATTAATAGTGCAACAATCTGAAGGTAGTAACAAGTTTCATCGTTGGTATACTGGCTGTGCAACAGCATTAGAATGCCTTAGCTGAAAAATCTTTAATACATCCACAATCAATAGCTAACCCTGAAATAATCCAGTGACATTAAATGGCATTGCTTAAATTTATGGGTGGCATTAGACTGAGAGCAGCATTAGTTAAATGTGGCATCACTTTAGCAGTAGCATTGCTTGACTTGACTGCTGGCGTTATACTAACAGCAAAAAAAGTGGCAATAAGAGCATGGGAGGCCCATTCGGACAGTGGGCGCACCAGTACGATGTACCTCCACGGACGCAGAGTGGTGAGGGAGGTATGGTTGCCCAGAGCAACAAATATCCAGGCAGCATATGTGGATTACGTCCCATTTTTGTTCTCTTTAGCCACCTTTTTCCTATGCGAGGACAACAAACCGATTGACCTGGTCATTCTCTATTGCATTGTCATGCCTTTCTACCCTTCTTCAACCAAGAGACATGAGACTCGTTCCTTAGCTACTGATTTTCCCCTTTTCAACCTAGATGCGGGTTCGATGCCTACTCTCTTTGACAGTACAGTCTCCCTTCCTTTCCTTATTCAACCCAGACATGGATTAGTCTGCATGAAGTAGGGTTTCCTTTAATAGTGCAAATTATGGTTTTCGTCTGCATGGCCAGCAGAGCAGAGGATAGCAAATTGGGAAGATGGTGGAGTGGAAAAAGATCCACATGCAACGACATGGCAGATGGGGCAATAGAACAAGGTTATGGTTCGAAAAGAGGTAGCATACCTGAGGGTCGGCGGGAAGTGGCTTCGCTCGTGGTCGTCATCCTCCGCACACACTACGGCAGTGAGCTTGGGGACGGAGGCCATCCTGCGCGGGCGCTAGGTCTGAGAGGACGGCCTTGTCGTCAGTGCGTGACCTCGCTCGCCGACGACGAGTGCATCAATGTTGCACGTCCTTTTCTTCCCCGGCGGATCTGTGACCACCGGTGAGGAGGGAGAGAGAGGTCGTCTTTTTTAGATCTGGAGAGAGGGTGGTGGTGTGAGAAGCAAGTGGGCAGCCCTTAGCAAGAAAGCGCTGAAGCTCCAGCCTATATATCTTTTTTATACTACTAGTACTGGAGGTGGGGTAGTGGTAGAGTAGTTTATATTTTCTCTGCGTATAGTACCAGTTAGTCGTGCTTCAAAACTGATCGGCACGCCATTAAAAAAATAAAGGTCGATAACTAATGCGGCACCTCGGGCCAACGCGGCCAGATCACATTTTGCACGAGAAATTCCACACCATGTTTCGTTGACATGTGGTCCCATTCCAACATATCAGTGAGACGACGACGAGTAGTAGGAGTATTTCCGAACAGAGGTGTAGGCCGGGGCGCCTCTTCATGAACCATGGCAAACTCGCAAACATCCACCGACTCTTCGCCTTTCCCTCTCAATTTGGAACTGCTGGCGCACGCTCTTCCTCTCCCTCCTCCATTTTCCTTCGCCCTTCACCCTTTCTTCTGCCATTGTTCGATCGTCTTCTCCATGGAGGGAACAGGCCGGAAACGACCCCGTTATTCTTGCCCCGATCTGAAAGATGACGTGGTGGAGGAACTCATTGATCGGTGCAACGTCATCACCTCGGCTAGAATGGCAGGTTCGTTCAAGCCCATTCTCGACTCAACTAATAACATCATTGCAAGGAACCCAAGAGTAAAGGAGCGGTTTGATCTCCCCTATCTTCTTCGCCGTGACCCTGATGACTGGCGCCGGCACGACGGAGGCCTCCCCCTGTGCAAGTTGATGTCGCTTGATAATGATACGTATGATGTTAAGATGCCATCGCTTGAGGGCAAGGCTTGGGTGGGCGCAAATGGAGATTGGGTTGTTTACATTGGGTCCAACTGCGAGTGGGAACTTGTGAATGTGTACACTCGTGACCGGGTTCCACTTCCAAAAATCTCAGCAGACTGCCCAGAGGTTGAGCACACCGGTATTGTATGCACGTTCAAATACGATCATGGCGATTTTCTTCTACGGAAGATAGCAATTTTTCGAGTTCCCAACCGCTCTTGGAATTACAACAACTTTGAAGTTGTTTCTATCTTCGACAAGCTTGTTGTCGTCCTTAGTGGGTTGACTCGATGGATATTGCTCAAAAATCAGTTTCTGTACACGGATGAGTACTGTGATGCAATTCAATACGAGGGCCTTGTGTTTGCTGCCACCACTCGTGGCACTGGTTTTGCATGGCATCCTCGTTGTTTCGGTACGTTTGTCTTCCACCGTAATTATAATTGTTTCATCCACATGCATGCGGGTTAGCAAGTTTCCCTTTACTAATTAACCTTCTTCTTGTGTTTCCAAGGTCCTATGAACATCCCACCACCTATACTTGAAAAAATTTATAACCAAGGGGGAGATGCTGATGGTGATGATCACGAGCAGCGCCCATATACTCTGTGGCACCTGGCAACTAATTCTGATGGATCACCTCTTCTTGTGTGTATACAGTCCACTGATGATGTTACTGCTAAGGAAGCACGTGTCTCCCATGGTCGCACTCTCCGGACCTATTCCAACACCCGTTGCATGGTATTCGGGATGGATACTAGTGTGCTAGTGCCAAGTCCTTCTCCCTGGCACAGAATTGATAGTCTTGGAGAAAACTTGTTCTTCCTTGGACAAAACTATTCGATGATGGTGAAAGGCGATCCAACTGCTGTTGACACATTTATGAGAAGCAACTGTGTCTATACCTCGGACATTTGGGTGGTTCCCTACCCTGGTACTGATATAGTAGGCTGCTTCAACCTGGACGATCAGTCCTGCGTTGGTCTCCAGATCGACAATGGATGGCCCGTCCCAGAGAATCACTTGTGGTTCAAAGCAAGCGTTTCCAACGCCGAGGAATGGTTGAGTTGAAGTTCATTTCATTGCTTGTTATTTGTTGTGTGGTGAAAACTTTAGTATTTATAATGTATCCTCATTGTCGATGTGGGTTGATGACCTATTCTATGTAATAAAATGATATGCCTGTGATAAACTTACTAAATTTATGAATGGCTTTCGAGTCGCTTCTCTCAATGAGTGGTGCGATGAGGCAAAAAAATATTTTCTGAATACATAATTCTACGTGCATTGCAACAGGTTATCGGATGAGGCCAATCAACAATAGTAGTAGTACACTATTTTTACTAGCTTCACATGCTTCGCGCGTCGGGCGGGTGTTTTTACTATAGCCATATGTTAATGTGTTCGCATTACGTAACCAGCACCTCGAATCCTCGATACTAGTACTCCTATATAGTAGGAGTAAGTAGTAGGAGTAGTAGGGTGGCATGGGCCAGAACAAGCATTCACGTCCAGGAGTACGGCACACGCCACCACGACGACATCCATCTGACACCATATTATTTCTTGGAGTCCGTGCTAGAGCAATCTCTTCAACCGTGTCGTTTCTCTAACTTCAGCCATCGTGCGGCAGGCGAGGTGGGGGTTTGCCGATAGTCGGTTTCCTTAACTGCGGTCGCACTTGTAAGGCCAACTCCAACGCACGACCCCAAACGCACCTCCATTTTGCACAAACTCCAACGATAATTTTGACTAGAAAAGCAAGACCAAAGAAAACAAGAACCACAAGAATACATTTTACTACTCCTATAAGTTGGATTAGTGCCTTCTCGATGCATTCATTGTTGATCTGCGGAGGCTCGATCTTGCGTGCTTCTTTCTTCTTCGAGTGTAAAGAAGTAGACGTTGCTTCCTCGCATCTAGTCTCATGTCTAGCCTCTATTCTAGTAGGAGTATCAACAAGTGCACTAATCTCATCTCTAGCCACTGTCCTACTAGCTAAAAGTGATAGAACATCTACTAAAGTGCGCTCTATCAATATATGGATGTACTCTTCTTCCCAATACAAAAACTTGCATCCATTCTACTCCCTCCGTTGCACAATACATGCCTTCTATTTGTCAAATTATATATGTATCTAGACATGTCTTAGTATATAGGTACATCCATTTTTGGACAAATAGAAGTCAAGTATTTTGGAACGGAGGGAGTACACAATAAAATTTTTAAGTTAGCACAACTAGTCTAATCCGAGAGCAGAACCAAAGATTTGGTCGGGTTCTTCCTCCTTTTGCCGACACGTGGGACATCCAGCATCCAGGTCGTGTCAGGAAAGAAAATAGAGTGGTAGTTGAAGCCACGAGATGTGCATCTTGGGTTAAATTGTAAATAGAATCTTACTACTCTTGAGTAACTCCAAAAGCGGCCACCAAAGATCTTTATTGGACTTGTTTTTCATCACCAGCACGTCGAGGTGAAAGATGTGCAGGTTCAGTGGGTCCTCTTGCGTTTTCACTGACATGTGGGGCCGCATGTGAGCAAACAGACGATGGGCTCCGCACGTCCGCTGGCTGGCTGAGAAGAGAGATAGAGGAGGGCTGAGCATGGACTGCAGGAAATTTGTTCGACGTACCTCGATATAGGCTCGATATAGTGGGGTGGCATGGGCCATAACTACCATTCACGTCTAGCAGTACGGCACATGCCACCCACACGAGTCCCATCCGACACCAATTTTCTTGGAGTCTGTGCTACAACCATCTCTTCTCCCTCCTATTTTCTCAGCCATCGCGAGGTGGGCGGGGTGGGGGTTTGCCGATAGTCAGTTTGCTCAACTGCGGTCCCACTTGTAAGTGAAAATGCAACACCGCACGCATTCCCGCTTGATCGGCGTGCCGGACCAACCGTGTGGGGGTGCGACGCGAACACAGCAAGCTTTTCCTTTTGAACTCGTAACTTGTAAAATTTGGTTCTGCTCCATGGCGCGACCGATAGATAGAAAATAATTATTTTTCCTAGAGTAATGAGAAGTTTGGTTCTGGCGCCGTTCATGCATGGAGTACGTACGAAAATTATGAAGTTGATGCGAAAGGTAAGATAATTACTGTAGTATCATATACTACTACATGGATTTTACGGAAAGATAAAAATACATATGGATCCAACAACGCTCAACGACATCCTCATGCCCTAGTGTGCCGGTTCACCAACCGACGTGTGAGGAGCAGCGGCGTTGGCGGCGAGCTCAACGTGCTTCTGAACAGTGTCGTCCAAGGTTGCCCTGCGCTCCAAGAAGGCCAGCGTCCTATCGTCCTCCTCTTGCATGTAGTAGTCCTTGTGGACGATTTGCGCGTAGACGTGGGTGATTATGTCGATGGTGTCTTGCTGCGCCAAGCGCTGCGCGGCGAGCGCGACCTCGAGGTGGACATTCTCCGGCGCGATGACGGGCAGTCGCAGGGCCACCAGTGCGTTGAAGAGGTTGTTACCATAGTGGTCGTTGAGGGTGGCGGGCATTGCAAAGCCTAGGCGCGTCGGCTGGAGGCTTACGTCAAAGTTGTCCACAAGCTTCTTGACGACGGTGAACTTGTCAAGGAAACCGACGAGGACCTCATCGAACAAGGAGACGAAGCTGTCGTCCAAGCGGCCCCTCGCCCTGGCGACCTCAAGCAATACTGCCTGGAGACGTTCCTCGGTGTCGGGCCGTAGGCCGGCGTCGTGGACCATCTAGCACAGCCGGCTGATGCTCGCGCTCATCGCCTCCATGGGTCTAGCGTAGCTTCTAGTCAACTGATCTTGCAATTTGAGTGATCACTCTTGCCCTTGGTTAGCGTGCATAGGTGCTTAGGATTTCTTACTACTCCTCGGCCCTCTACTGCACCTGCCTCTGGCTGTATGATAGGTGGGCCAGCCACCCCCTGGGCCCACGTGTCATTCACCCAAAGGCAGTTGATGTAAGTCAATGAAGCTGTGCCCCCCTCCGTGCCGGTGCAGTATAGACATCTCACCGAACCTCTAGTTGGGGCCAAACGAGAGAAGTTTGATGTTTACTGGTTTAGTGGTCTCCTTTGCATTTTGCGCCAAGTTTTGACCTTTGATTTAACTAATAAAATGTTAATGCATGTAAACAAAAATGTTGTGTAAGTCACCTTACGAAAACCAAATAATTCCAAAATACTTAGGCACGGTGCATTAACTCCCTCCTTGTTTCTTATTTCGTGACATATCAACCAATGAGAGATGTGGGCCGTGCATGCTTTCAATGACTTGAGACTACCAAACATGACATGCGGTGTTTAGTTCATTGCATGTAATCCTATTAGTACTCTAGTTAGCAAAAAACATTAAGTTCTCTTGCCGATAGGAATAAAACACCATGTATTTATTTACAGAGGGAGTAGTACATTTTTTGTGACATGCAGTACTAGATATTGCTAATCAAATACTAAAATCTAGATGGACGTGGTAGTACTCCTAATCCAGACGGTAGTGCTACTAGTACTAGTAGTAGTACTACCAATGTAGTAGCAGGAGTACTAGCACTGTACTACCCGTTGGTCAAATTATTACGTGTTGCTCCTCACAGTGAAGTGACAAGACCCTGCGCCGGAGATGACACCTGAGTATAGGTGCCGTGTTCGGCATACCATAGTCAGCCTCACTGTCTGCAGTCACTATCATCATGGCTGTAGAGCTAGCCTGCTTACAACTAGCCCTGTTCAACATAATTTCCCATGCGTAGATGCTCGTGCATTGCACGGAACACCAAGATTGGGGGTGGACGGCTCCGGCAGCAGCCCTCGTGCCAGATTTTTCCACGGCCTTCTACTCCTAGATGTGGTGGGGAGGAGATGAGGTTGATTGTGAGAGACAAGGAGTTGTTTGTAAATAGGGAACAAGTGCGGGCATCTTTTTGCAAAATGGAGAAGCTTGGTTTGTATGCGTCAGATCTAGATCCGACAGCTATTGGTGAAAGATGGGAGGCACAACATCATCACCAACTCAGGACCTGTTCGATTCGCAGGATTTTGAAAATGCAAGAATAGGACACGGCAATATTACAAGTTTCAAAATGATATTACAAATGTTAAGAGTAATGTTGCACCTACGAAGAGGGAATTACTAGGAAGTTTACGTAAGAACTTTCGTTACTTTAGGTGGATGCAGCATTATCGTACAAATTAAAATCCACTGCCCTGACAAGTCACTAATGGGCAAATAAGTTTTCGAGTCTCTGGCCACTTGATGTTTCAAAAACAAATTCAGCTTCTGTGGAGACTTTGTCATTTAGGCTTAGACGCTTGCGGTGATCAGCACGCCATTCATTGTTGCTCCAGAGAACGCCAAACCTCATTACCTTGAGCACACTTGCCTCCAGAGCAAAGAACCTGGCCAATTTAATCTCAGATGTGCTGCCTCGGTAGTCAATCAAATCAATTTCCGTAAGATGGAGATCAAGGCATTCGATGAGATTGTTATAGTGCAGCACATTTTTCACTTTCGGGTCTTATTTTATCTGCAAAAGAAGAGAACATATTAGAGCAGCTGGCTGCATAGGATTGACGTGTCATCAAGAGGTACCAATATCATTCGCTCATACGATAGGGTTGGCTGGCTAGTGATATTTTTTCACACACTCTCTCTCTCTCTCTGTCTCTCTCTGTCTCTCTCTCTCTCTCTTTCTGTTTCCTCTCATTTAACTAGGAGCACGTGAAGAGCTTGGGCATTTGTTGCCTTCCACTATGTGGCTGCTGCCATATTTTGCAAAAGTATTCCACATAATACGCATCGATGTCAAATCAAAAGATTTTGGCACCGCTCTCACGATGTGAGAGAGTTGGCACCGCTGTGCACACAGACCCACATGTATAAACAAATCAATTAAACCAACTACACCAGCCTCTCACTCTCCCAAACAAGTGTTTTTTTATTGCCTCAGTCCTCTCTCTCTCCCACGCAGTGTTTTCTCATTGCGTGAGTTAATTTGGCACCAGAGCAAAGTAGGTGATCCAGATTGGGACACCAGGTGAGCAATGGAGGGGCATCGATGCCAAATGCATCACAAGTGAATTTGGCACATGTTTTGGCCTACATAGCCCACTTTTATACTCCCTCCATCCCAAAAATCTTGTCTTAAGTTTGTCTAAATATGGATGTATCTAGTTACATTTTAGTGTTAGATACATCTGTATCTAAACAAATGTAAGACAAGAATTTTGGGACGGAGGGAATACTACCTCGTATTTAGTATAAAATTTTGACCATAGATTTACCTAAGAAAATGCCAATGCATGTCACTAAAAATTACACCATTTGAAATTACGTTCAAATAAGAATCCAACGATATAGTTCTTAGTGACATGCATTAACATTTTGTCAGTTAAATCTATGGTCAAATTTTGATACTACAAAATTGGAAGAGTAAACCAAGATGGAGGTAGTACTTGCTTTTAGGGTAACCATAGAGTTACTGGAGTAGTCTAAGTTACTTTCCACTATGACTAGCCTACACTACTATAGTAGTACAGCATAAAAACGATGCAGGTGATCACGTGAGGAAAAATACTAAAAACATTTCTTTCGGTGCAGTGCGTAGATGCAGCTTTGAACACTACACTTGTCATCATAATTTGGGAAAATTACGAAAAAATTGAGCTACGTTGTGATTACCGTTTCCTTATAGGAAAGAAGTTTCACCTCGATGACTAGCTTCTCCGTGCACGGAAAGCATGTAAGGAATCCAACAACTTGATCCAGATTGGGGCCAATATATTTTAGTGCTAAGATCTTCACTGTGCGCATGGACTGGGTCAAGCTTGTGGGAATCATTTTCTGGAAGACGGTCGTAAATACATCAAGAAGAAATTTAAAAATGTGAATTTCAAGAAGACGGAGAAGAAGATGAGTGCTGTACCTGAACGATTATGGATCCAATAAAGAGTTCGTAGAATTTGGCAGACGAGTACACCAACTCTGTCAATTTCGGCGCGTCAATGACCCTGATTTTTGTTGGACCTTCTAGATCCGATACAAGCAATCTCTCAAGGAAAGGCGCATTCTCAATGACCATGACGTGGAACAGGTGGAGTGATCTCTTCCCAATTGATGTCTTGTTGCGGGGCAAGCAAGACACATAAATCCATCGGAGATTCGTCAAGGCGATGTGGAGGCTAATGAACCCGTGGATCTGCTCAAGACGATGGTACTCGAGTGCAGTACAGCTGCGCAGCAGGTGCTCCATAGCCTTCTTCAAGATGACAATGTCGAAGAGGTCGAGATGCTTGAGTTGAGGGAGAAGAAGAGCGGGCGCATCATTAATCTAGGGAAGATAGCAGGAGCTGAAGCTGGCGCGGCGCAGCGTTGGCGTGAGGCGGAGAGTGGACGGCGGCAGAGAGCGACATCGTCCAGCTTCAAAGCTGAGCTCCTCGAGCTGATCTAGGGCGGGGGATAAGAACCACTCATCGAACTTGGGTTGGACCTTGCAGTTGGTACTGGAAATGCGGATGTCAAGGCATTTGGCTAGCCCAGGGTGCGATGAAAGGATCTTGGAGACTGCGGAAATGCATTTGCAATCCCCGTCGTAGAGGCAGTTGTCGATAGTGAGGTTGAGAGGGGCGCAGCGCCAGAGGGGGCGCCACCGCCGGGAGAGCAGGGCGGTCCGCACGACAGATTTGGTGGGGAGGAGGCCGATGATGACGAGTAGCATGTCGTCGGGGAGGCTGCTGATGAAGTCCAAGCTCGCCGGATGCGGTTTTGGCTCGAGCCGCCTCCGCTTGTTGGCTGCCTTGCCATCCATCTCAACCGGCGGCGACGCCGGTGTACACGTGTGCTGGTGTATATTGTGTGCTGAGTGTGCGCGAGTGCGTCCTTCTGTGCATACCGCCGTGCAGTGGTGAATTGTGCGCGAGTGTGTCCTTCGCGCGCAAGAAGTTTGTCCTCAATGCGCCCTCAATTTACTAGCGTGTGGGGTGCTAACCCGAGTGGTTTCAACTTTGTTTACTTCACCGACTGTCAGATGGGCCTCTAGTTTACTTATTTTCACCCCCTGCCACATGGGCCAGCACACGAAGATACAGAACACAAGCTGACAAGGCAGCATGTGGATTGGTTGACCGGTCAACTAAACAATATACGGAGCTATACGCTGACATAGTGAGCGTATAATCCGTCGGTATAGAGAGTTCGAGTGAGAGGGGAGGCCCGTGAGAGATAGCAGAGAGAGAGAAAGAGCTACTCCCTCCGGTCGATAATGTAGTTCCAACATTTTTTTAAGTCAAACTTTTGAAACTTTGACCAAGTTTAATAAGGAATTACTTATATCTACAATACCAAAGATAAATGATAGTATGAAGTAAGTACATGTTGTGATGAATCTAATGATCGTTCCAGATGTAATTTTTTTCTCCACATATACCGGGTCAAACTTTTCTAAGGATTGACTTTTCAAAACATCCATATGCTTATGGACGTGATAGAGTCCCTAAGAAGAGAGAGAGAGAGAGAGAGAGAGAGAGAGAGAGAGAGTGAGTGAGTGAGAGTGAGTGAGTGAAAAAAGTGTGTGTGCGTGTGTGAAAGAGACATGGACAACACACAATAAAAGTAGAGAAAAAGTGTGTGTGTCTTATGCATACATATCACACATGCATCTTTGACAACGGAGGCAAGGTGAGGAGATAGTGTGTGGTTGTTTGGAACCAAGAGAGCAAGACCCCTAGCACGTGGCCAAGAGGGGTCTGACAAACAAGGGAGAGAGGTCGAGAGAGACGTATGGAGAAAATGTAGACATGGGGAGGAGAGAGTGTATGTTTGTCATAGAGAGATCCCCTGGAGATCGTGATGGGACTACATGGGTGGGAGATCGAGTGACAAGGTGTGTGCGCGATAGAAGATGCCCCAAGAGATATCGAGATAGACGTATGGATGGAAGGAGACAATACGTGTGTTCCTGATGGCTAGTAAGAGATAATCATACTTAGGAGGGGGGAGTGCTTGCGCCTATGATGGATTGAGGGATTATGGTACTTAGGGGGTGCGTGTCACATGGAGAGAGAACAAGGGCGGAGAGTGTTGGATGGGTCTATATGTATAACGCGAGCGAGACATGTGTATGTGTGAACTAGGGAGATATAAGGCCAGTTTGGCTTGCGTCCTGAGCATCTTTTGCCTGGCCTGGGGTTGTGGCTGGATTTCATGCACGCTTGTTTGGTTGCTACCCTGTGAAAAAGAAAGCCCGCCTGGCCTGGGTTCCCTTGCACTTTAATTAGCCTGGCTGAACTCCAAACACTGCAAGTAGCCTGGCCCAGGCGACCGATTTCGAACGCCTGGCCGTGCCTGGTCGTGTGGCCACGAGGCTAACAGCAACATGGATGGATATTAGCATTAATTAATTGATGCATGGATTGATTGATGGTACATTGATGCTTTGCGTGGCCCAGGCATGAACCAAACACTTCAGCACCACACAAGCCTGGCCAGGCAAAAATATTTTACATCTCACGTCCACACCAGGCAGTACCGGCCATCAAGGCATGAGGGTCAGGTCACAAACCAAACTGACCAATAAAGTTTGAGAGAGATTGAGGAGCCCCGATAAGGCTGAGTGGTGTGTCAGATAGCTGAGAGGGGGGAAGAGATATTCCATCCGCTCGATAATGTAGTGCATGTAAATTTTTTAGAAGTCAAACTTTGGAAACTTTGATCAGGTTTACGCAAATGTTATTTATATCTACAATACCAAAGATACATCATACAAAACTACATCTCATTGTGAATCTAATGGTATATGTTTGTCGTACTAGATGTAATTCTTTTTCTCCACGTACATGGTCAAACTTTGTGATGTTTGACTTTTTAATAAATCTATATGCTATGGACCGACGAGAGTGCCTCAGTCGAGACAGATCAAGTGCGTGTGAATGAGAATGAGTAAGTGTGCAAAAAGAGTATGTGTGTGAAAGAGAAAGTGACAACAAATGATAAATTAGAGAGAGAGAGAGTGTGTGTATGTTTTCGTTTCTTATGCGAACATATCACGCATGCATCTCCGAGATGGAAAAGCGAGGCGAGGAGATACACGAAGATAGCTAGTGTGTGATTGTTTGCAACGGAGAGAGACACCCCTATAGCACATGTCCAATAGAGGTCTGGCCAACAAGGAACAAAGGTCGAGAGGGACACATCGATGGCATGGACGCATGGGGAGGGAGAGAGGGTGTGTTTGTGATAGAGAGATCTCGTCGAGATCGTGAGGGGACTATATGGGTGGGAGATTGAGGGAGTGCGTGCACGATAGAAAGATGCCCCGAGAGAAATCGAGATAGACCATGCACATGTTTGTGATGGAGACTAAGATTAGCTAGTCATATACATATAGGGGGGACTGCGTGTGCCTACAATTGAGTGAGAGACCATCATACTTGGCTAGCTGGGCATGAGATTGTGTGTGTGCGCGTGTGAGATGGAGAGAGAACGAGGGGGAGAGATAGAGTTTTAGATGGGCCTATCGAGTGCGAGTGAGATATGCATGTGTATGTGTGACCCAGGTGGATGGAGAGTTTGAGAGAGGGGGAGAGCTCCGAGACGACATAGTGGTGCGTGAGAGAGTTACAGGCAAAGAGCCAACGAATCTGTGTGCGTACGATGAGTGCACCCAAGATATTTAGCTTGGACTAGCTAGAGTATCATACATAGTGTGCGAGAGAGACCTATAGATGGTGTATATATGCATGCAAACTAGAAAGACCCCACACACACACAAAGAGAGAGAGAGAGAGAGAGAGCTATGGAGAGAAAGGGAGAGGGACCAACAAGGTTTTTGTGTCGGATGCGTGCGACAGAATTGAAGATTGTCGATGAGAGAGAGAGAGAGAGAGAGAACAGGAGTCTGGGAGAGGGGGAGGTCGCGTTTTATGCATCAAAGACTGATATAAACCATGTTTCGATATAAACTTGCATTCAAATATTTAAATTGGAGAACATGTTGTCTGCAATCCACACATGAGCGGATATATGCGTATATCAAACAAGTTCATTAATTTGACTTTCAACATGTTCATGGAGTACTATAATACTGTACAACATGCTAATCGATTGAGGTGTTCAATTTTGGATTTAGTTCAATATTTTGACCTACTGAACGAGCTATTTCATTGAATCAAGATATTTCATTTTGGGTTTGATTCGCGTTTTTGAGTGGGTCAACTATTTGTCATATAGTAAATCGCTAGCAACGAGCATGTAAAAACACATTACTCCCGAGCATCATCTCTCCATCTAAAAAAGAAGTGGCAAGCTAATATTTCAAAATTTGATCCGAATCGACTTAGTAAGATAGACGTGGATGCTCGTTTTCCCAAAATTTGAACGAACCGTTAAACATCCTCTCTGCTCGGTGGAATTCGCCCGAGCAAATAAATGGGAGACGCGAAATTACCGTCCTATGTGGGACACGCATCAATTGGCCCGTTGTACATCGAGGGTAGGTTCGTAACTTCATCCAAGCGCGCCTTCTCCTCGGCCAAAATGACATGTGCCGAATAATTCATAAACCATGGTCGGCAAAACACGCTCTCCTCGCCCGAAATAGCTCGCACCCACTATTTCAAAACACGCTCTCCTCGCCCGAAATCGCTCGCGCCCACTATAGTTCAAAACATGCCCTCCTCGCCCGAAATCGCTCCCGCCCACTATTTGGGGAGAAGCAAAGTTACTCTACTATCCCGACCCTCAGTACACAGACCCAAGCCGAGAAGCCTATAGGCAAGGGTAGAACTGTAACTCCCCCTCACATTTCAGACAAATAAGTCTGTAAGACATGGTTCCACTCCCCTCCCAATTCCCCCCCACCCGCCCCCATTCATACCTCGTGGGCGCCAAATCACCTTCTCCCCAGGAAGCTCCCTTTTCCCGAGCCGCGAAAACTCAGCCCCACTTCCATGGCGCCCCCACCACACCAATTTCGCAGCCGCCCTCCTCCCTAATGCCGGAGGCGCTGTCCATTTGTCGTCATGCACTGGGCCGTGTGCCTCTTACTCCGTGCTGCTGGTGCTGCCTCGACGACGGCCGCGTGAACCGTACCGGAGCCGATTCACCCCCGCCGTTGTTCACAGCGCTAGAGCAGCTCCAACTTCGTATCCGTCCAGATTCATGGCGCTGCTTCGGCGTAGCCGTCGACCGTCGTGACATCGCTCTTTCCTTGCCGCCGGTCGCCACCTCAACCGCGCCGGCCTCACCGACTCGGCAGCTGGACCTGCCTACTTCACCATGCTGCCAGATAGGTCGCACCCTCATCTCAAATCACTTTATTTAGGCGTCAGTTGTCTTAATTTTTATTCTGGGCCAATCGATTTGCAATGGGAAGCAGCACCCCTCGAGGCGGCGGAGCTCCTAGGCTGCCGGTTGGCTGGTGTCTAACGTAAGGGTGCGGGGCCGCAAGTTCGCCGCGAAAGCAGCGCTTAGATGGCTATCTTTTAGAGTTGCGTGGGTTGAAGGTACTGCCGCCGCCGGATCTGGATGACGGGGAGTCTTTGTGGATTGGCCTGGGGGCGGCGCAACCACGGCAGTGCGGTGGGGCGGGGAGCGGGGTTTTGGCCGGGGCCACGGACGGCGGAGGCAGGCTGCTCTGCCATTGGTCGCTGGCTCTTCGGGGAAGATTCCGAACAGTGTCAGCCGGGAGGCACAAGACGGCCAGCCATCCGGCGTAGATCGGACAGTACCAAAATAAAATAAAATCGTGTGACCCCAATTTAGTCTTCAGTCAACAGACGTGTGACCACTCTTGTACCTTGCTGTTGATCTCTTAGTGTATTTCTTCAGATCAGAGAGATATGTCGTTCTTAACATTATGCGTTATCTGCATCTTTAGACACACCGTCTTCCGACTCACTGCAGCTGTTCCAACAAGGGAAGCATACACCAGAAGGGAGCTATAGTCCCCACTCAACAGTTCCCTGCATCGAATGCGTGTGCCTGACATGCACAGCCACAACAACTACAGGGCCATCGACAAGTCAGCACATGATGCTCACTCCTATGGATGGCAGCCAGATAGGTTGTAACCTCATCTTACTTGTGTGCAACATTTATGGCTTTGTTATTCATCTAAGCATGGAAAATAGATCATCACATTTCACTGTATATTCATGCTGATCTCTTACGGGTCTTGTTCAGGAGTTAACGTTGTTCCATAGTTCAACTAAGATACTTGTTCTTTAGGTAACACTGTTCCATAGTTATCATCCATCAGCCAATGCTATCCCACAGGCTGGTGATTATAGTATTATACCACTTCTAGTATTACCTATGTTGTTCTTTAATACTTTTGTGTGCCATCTAGTTAATCTAGAGTACAAACGATACATATTCTGTAGCTTTCATCTGTGTTCTCCCTTTAGTTTATGAGACCTGTTGCTGCTAGTTAACCCCAGTCCTACTATTTATGTCGTCTCCTACAGGCACTCATTACATAAATCTAACTACTGGTTGTCTTCCATGCATGTCAGATATAATTGCACACACTGATATATCCACAAGAACCTCACGGAGCAATGTCCAATAAACATGATGTCAATGATACCCAATATGATGGAACATGTAAAGGAAGTTCTTCAGAAGACTTGCAGAAAGATGATGAATCCTATTCACCCCACAAGGTCCTTGCTCTAACTTGTCCTATGATATGGGTACAACATGCATATAATGTCCTGGAGTGTATCTACTCTGTTGCAATGCCATGTGCTTAGCATGCTGATCATGCATGTAAATATGTCATGCCTTCCTACTTTTCAGTACCTATTCCATTCATGATAACATGTTTTCAAATTCAAGTACTGTCATTCTACTCTATCGCAATGCCATCTGCTTAATTTGGACATGATGCTTCTGAATATCTTATGCATTGTTATTCATCAGTATGTACTTCATCTGTCTACCATACCATGTTTTTTACATTGAAGTGTTGTTCTAGTGCTCTGTTGCAATGCCATCTTATTTTCCCAATCATACACGTGTATGTTGCCTTAGTTATTTCTGTACGTATTCCGCTAGCATACAGTTTTACATTCAACTAGTGTGTGTTTTTTGCTGTGTTGTCCTGTCGTATCCCTAGCTCTTACACCATACTCCCTCCGTCTGGATT
This sequence comes from Triticum urartu, assembly GCF_056163025.1. NCBI lineage: Eukaryota > Viridiplantae > Streptophyta > Magnoliopsida > Poales > Poaceae > Triticum > Triticum urartu. The sequence continues at coordinate 24,704,179 of NC_141873.1, forward strand.
ACATGTTGCCGAAATGGATAAAAAAGGATGTATCTAGAACTGAAATACGCCTAGAACCATCCATTTTTTCCGGATGGAGGGAATACATGTCAATATGTCATGCCTTTCTATTCTTCAGTACCTATTCCATCTCTCTGCTGCCGCATGTTTTATAATTGAAGCACCATTCTTCTATACAAGGCATGCAAGGGGAAGACGACTATGTTACAATCTGAAGGGTTACAAACAAGGCCTTTGCAAAAGATCCAAACGCCAGGAGATAATAAACCAACTCCAGTTTTTATAGATACTGCTCCAGCACAGAGGAACCCAACTCCTACTGATAATAAGCAGATTCCAGTGGCCAAAGAACTAGTCCGCTGCAGTCCAGCAAAAATATGTCAACTCAATTCTAAGAAGCGTGTGCGTATCCTTGCATCATGAAATTTTATAGCATGCTAATCATATTTTCTACATGTTTCTTACCCATCTCTCTTTTAGAAAATAAGCTTAACAGATAGAAGATTTTCTGTAATGGTATCGTTTATGAGGAAAGATTCTTGCAGGAATTCTCTGTGCTCCAATGTAGATGTAAGTACCTGTTGTATATCACTATATTTTTACATCAGCATGTATTTTGTTAATCGGCGTGAATCCAACCTTTATCTGATCTAAATTTAATTGTAGCAAAATGTATGATTAAAGGCCACAATGTTGATTTTTGCAAGGAAAACTGCCTGGTAGTTTTGCATCCTGAGCTGCATGAGTGTACTATCTCATATCAGGTCCGTTAACAGGCCGAAAGGCACACAGGGCCGGGAATTGGCCCAACACTTAAATGGGTCGCTAAAAGGCCAAAACTCAGGTCCGACTACAAATGGCCCAACTGATTTATGGGCCGTCACCAGGCTGAAAGTGACACTGGGCCAGAAATTGGCCCAACACTTAAATGGACTGCTAAAAGGTCGAAACTCAGGTCTGACTAAGAATGGCCCATCAGATTTATGGGCCGTCAACAGGCTGAAAGACACACCGAGCTGGAAATTTGCCCAACATTTAAATGGGTCACTAAAAGGCTGAAAGATGTACATCCTGAAAATTGGCCCATCCATTAAATGGGCCGTTAACAGACCGAAATCTCATCGGGCCGATATTGAGCCCAAATATATAGCGGGCTGTTAACGGGCTCGAACTGACGATGGGCTGCAATGGTGTCGAATATTTAACGGGCCTAATTGGCACATCTTGTATGGGCCGAGGGCTTAAGTGGACCTGACACAAGTAGGCCTTATATGGGCCGGCCTGCTAATTTTTATTGGGCCGGCCTTTTTCACCGGAATGGGCCACTGTTGGGCCGTGCCACGTGTTGACCTATCATAGGCGCCTCCTGTCCAATGAGTGGATGACATATGTCCCAACGATGAGCCGACACGTGTTTCCTCTAGCCAATGATGATTTTACACGTGGAAAATCCCCATTGGTCGGGGCTGTTAACGGGTTATCAGATCCAAAACCTGACCCGATAGCTTAACGGCGTTCCGTTACGGTGAATGCCACGTGTCGGTCACCCTTGACGAAAGCACTTCTGTGACGCGTGATTTAGCGTCATGGAAGAGGACACTTCCGTGATGATAATTTTGGTAATGTCATGGAACACTTCTACGACAACACAGGTATGACTATCTTGATTCTGTCATAAATTTGTCATGGATGTACATGCATGACAAAAAACGTGACCTACTGTGACAAACACGTATCATCACGGAAGTGTATTTTTTTGTAGTGTTGGAATTTCATCAAAAGTATTATCCTATGCATCTTGTTCATCGTGATCGCAATTATATATATAATTTTTGGCCTCGCGAAGGAGAAATCATCACTCAAGCTTGGGGGAGGCTTAAATCAATGTTATATTCATGCCCCAATCATGAGCTCTCAAAAGAAATAATTCTTCAAAGTTTTTATGCTCGGCTTTCTGAAAACAATCGCACCATGCTTGATACTTCTTGTGCTGGCTCTTTTATGATGAATACTATTGAATTCAAATGGAATTTATTGGATAGAATTAAACGCAACTCTGAAGATTGGGATCTCGACGAAGGTAAGGAGTCAGATATGACACCTAAGTTTGATTGTGTTAAATCTTTTATGGATACTGATATTTTCCGTAAATTTAGCACTAAATATGGACTTGACTTTGAGATAGTAGCTTCTTTCTGTGAATCTTTTGCTACTTATGTTGATCTCCCTAAGGAGAAGGGTTTTAAATATCATCCTCCCATAGAAGTAAAAGTAGCTGCACCTATTAAAGTTGAAGAAAAGATTGTCACTTATAATGATCCTATTGTTCCTACTTCTTATGTTGAGAAACCACCTTTCCCTGTTAGGATAAAGGGTCATGCTAAAGCTTCAACTATGGTTCATAAAAGCAATATTAGAACTAATACACCTCCTGAGCAAGTTAAAGTAGAACCTAATATTGCTATTGTTAAAGATCTCTTGGCTGATAATATTGATGGGCATGTTATTCAATTCTGCGGTGAAACTACTAGAATTGCTAAACCTTGTGCTAAAGATAAACATAGACCTGTGGTAGGTGTGCCTGTTATTTTTGTTAAAATAGGCGATCATTGTTATCATGGATTATGTGATATGGGTGCTAGTGCTAGTGTTATACCACATACTTTATACGAAGAAATCAAGCACGAAATTGCACCTGCTGAGTTAGAAGATATTGCTGTTACAATTAAACTTGCCAATAGAGATACTATTTCAGCAGTGGGAATAGTTAGAGATGTTGAAGTCTTGTGTGGGAAAACTAAATATCCTGCTGATTTTCTTGTTCTTGGTTCCCCACAAGATAGCTTTTGCCCCATTATATTTGGTAGACCCTTCTTGAATACTGTAAACGCTAAGATAGACTGCGAAAAGAATGTTGTTACTATTGGCCTGGATGATATGGTTCATGAGTTTAATTTCTCTAAATTTAGTAAACAACATCGTGAAGAAGAATTGCCTAGTAAGGATGAAATTATTGGTCTTGCTTCTATTGCCATACCTCCTAGTGATCCTTTAGAACATTATTTGCTAGACCATGAAAATGATATGTTTATGAATGAAAGAAGGGAAATAGATGAAGTATTCTTTAAACAGGAACCTATTCTGAAACACAATTTGCCTGTTGAAATCCTAGGGGATCCTCCTCCACCCAAGGGTGATCCCGTGTTTGAGCTTAAATTGTTGCCTGATAATCTTAAATATGCTTATCTTGATGAAAAGAAGATATATCCTGTTATTATTAGTGCTAACCTTTCAGAACATGAAGAAGAAAGATTATTGAAAACTCTGAAGAAGCACCGTGCTGCTATTGGATATACTCTTGATGATCTTAAGGGCATTAGTCCCACCCTATGTCAACATAAAATAAATTTGGAAGAAGATGCCAAACCAATTCGTGATCCTCAATGACGGCTTAATCCTAAAATGAAAGAAGTGGTAAGGAAAGAAATACTAAAGCTTCTAGAGGCAGGTATAATTTATCCCGTTGCTGATAGTCAGTGGGTAAGTCATGTCCATTGTGTCCCTAAGAAGGGAGGTATAACTGTTGTTCCTAATGATAAAGATGAATTGATTCCGCAAAGAATTATTATAGGTTATAGGATGGTAATTGATTTCCGTAAATTAAATAAGGCTACTAAAAAGGATCATTACCCCTTAACTTTTATCGATCAAATGCTAGAAAGATTATGCAAACATACACACTATTGCTTTCTAGATGGTTATTCAGGTTTCTCTCAAATACCTGTGTCAGCTAAAGATCAATCAAAGACTACTTTTACTTGCCCTTTTGGTACTTTTGCTTATAGACGTATGCCTTTTTGTTTATGTAATGCACCTGCTACCTTTCAAAGATGCATGATGGCTATATTCTCTGAATTTTATGAAAAGATTTGTGAGGTTTTCATGGACAATTTTTCCATCTATGGATCTTCTTTTGATGATTGCTTGAGCAATCTTGGTCGAGTTTTGCAGAGATGTGAAGAAACTAATCTTGTCTTGAATTGGGAAAAGTGCCACTTTATGGTTAATGAAGGTATTTTCTTGGGGCATAAAGTTTCTGAAAGAGGTATTGAAGTTGACAAAGCCAAGGTTGATGCTATTGAAAAGATGCCATGTCCCAAGGACATCAAAGGTATAAGAAGTTTCCTTGGTCACGTCGGTTTTTATAGGAGGTTCATTAAGGACTTCTCAAAAAAAATTCGGCCTCTAACTAATTTATTACAAAAAGATATACCATTTGTCTTTGATGATGATTGCGTAGAAGCATTTGAAATACTTAAGAAAGCATTGATCTCTGCACCTATCATTCAACCACCTGTTCTAGGGCAAAGAGTTGATAAGAAATTAAATGTTATCCATTATGCTAGTAAAACTCTAGACAATGCTCAAAGAAATTATGCTACCATTAAAAAAGAATTATTAGCAGTTGTATTTGCTTGTGATAAGTTCAGACCTTATATTGTTGATTCTAAAGTAACTATTCACACTGATCATGCTGCTATTAAATATCTTATGGAAAAGAAAGATGCTAAACCTAGACTTATTAGATGGGTTCTCTTGCTACAAGAATTTGATTTGCATATTGTTGATAGAAAGGGAGCTGAGAACCCCGTTGCAGACAACTTGTCTAGGTTAGAAAATGTTCTTGATGACCCACTACCTATTGATGATAGCTTTCCTGATGAACAATTAAATGTTATAAGTACTGCTCGTAGTACTCCATGGTATGCTGATTATGCTAATTACATTGTTGCTAAATTTATACCACCTAGTTTCACATACCAACAAAAGAAAAAGTTCATCTATGATTTGAGGCATTACTTTTGGGATGACCCACATATTTATAAAGAGGGAGTAGATGGTGTTATTAGACGTTGTGTACCTGAGCATGAATAGGAACAGATCCTACGCAAGTGTCACTCCGAAGCTTATGGAGGACACCACGCTGGAGACAGAACTGCACATAAGGTATTGCAATCCGGTTTTTATTGGCCTACTCTCTTCAAGGATGCCCGTAAGTTTGTCTTGTCTTGTGATGAATGTCAAAGTATTGGTAATATTAGTAGACGTCAAGAAATGCCTATGAATTATTCGCTTGTCACTGAGCCATTTGATGTTTGGGGCTTTGATTATATGGGACCTTTTCCTTCCTCTAATGGATATACACATATTTTAGTTGTTGTTGATTACATTACTTAGTGGGTAGAAGCTATTCCAACTAGTAGTGCTGATCATAACACTTCTACTAAAATGCTTAAGGAAGTTTTTTTTCAAGGTTTGGAGTCCCTAGATATTTAATGACTGATGGTGGTTCACATTTTATTCATGGTGCTTTTCGTAAAATGCTTGCTAAGTATGATGTTAATCATAGAATTGCATCCCCTTATCATCCACAGTCTAGTGGTCAAGTAGAATTGAGCAATAGAGAGCTCAAATTAATTTTGCAAAAGACTGTCAATAGATCTAGAAAGAATTGGTCCAAGAAACTTGATGATGCATTATGGGCCTATGGAACTGCATATAAAAATCCTATGGGTATGTCTCCGTATAAAATGGTTTATGGAAAAGTATGTCACTTACCTCTCGAACTAGAACATAAGGCACATTGGGCTATTAAAGAGCTCAATTATGATTTCAAACTTGCCTGTGAAAATAGGTTATTTGATATTAGCTCACTTGATGAATGGAGAACCCAAGCTTATGAAAATGCCAAGTTGTTTAAGGAAAAAGTTAAAAGATGGCATGACAAAAGGATACAAAAGCGTGAGTTTAATGTAGATGATTATGTATTGCTATACAACTCTCATTTAAGATTTTTTGCAGGAAAACTTCTCTCTAAATGGGAAGGCCCTTACGTTATCGAGGAAGTCTATCGTTCCAGTGCCATAAAGATCAACAATTTTGAAGGCACAAATCTGAAGGTGGTGAACGGTCAAAGAATCAAACATTATATCTCAGGTAATCCTATAAATGTTGAAACCAATATTATTGAAACCGTAAGCCCTGAGGAATACATAAGGGACACTTTTCAGAATGTTTCATACTCCGAAAAGGAATAGGTATGTGGTACAGTAAGTAAACCGACTCCAAAACAATTTTTAAGGCAATATTTCTCCATTTTGGAATATTTAGAAAAATAGAAAAATAAGTAGCATCCGGGAAGGACTCGAGGGCTCCACGAGGGTGGAGGGCGTGCCCTACCCCCCTGGGCGCGCCCCCTACCTCGTGAGCACCTCGTGTGCCTTCCGGACTCCGTTTTCTTGTACGATACGTATTTTGGTCGGTAAAAATTCATTATATATTCTCCCTAAGGTTTTGACTCCTGTATCACGCAAATATCCTCTGTTTTCGTTTCGAGCTGTTGCTGCTGCAGATTAGATCAACATGTCTTCCCAGGATTCGGAGGGAGAAAGCTATGTGGATGATTACTTAGCAAACACTAAGGTCTATGGAGATGTGGAGCACGATGGTTGGACCACGGAGGAAGAAGAGGACTATGAACCCAAGGGGAAGGAGGAGACAAGCTCAGATGAAGATGAAGCACCATTACCTCAACCTGGGGACATGCATGTGGAGTTTAAAAAGTCAAGTCTCCCTGATAGGGTCAAGAAACCAAAGATCGATTTTATCCCTTTTTGTCTTTTTCTGGAAAATAAGCAAGACCTATGCAAAAAGATATTGACCCTGGAGTGGGAGATTAATGATTTGAGGGACCAAAATTCTGTCCTTAAGCACAAATTAAGGGAGAGGTCTATGCCATCAAACAAGTCAACATCACCACCATCATCTTCCCCAACAAAGAAGGAGACATAACCACATGGGTATGGGCACTCCCCTTGGCAACTGCCAAGCTTGGGGGAGGTGCCCCGGTATCGTATCACAATCACATATCCTATCTTTACCGTTTTTCTTAGTTCGATCCTATTAGTAGTATCTTGATCTAGCAGAATAAAGTTTATGGCATGATCTAGTTTTGAGTTTTTCTTTATGATCTCTCTATGTAATCGAGTCCGTGAGCTATATAATAAAGATTAGTGTTGAGTCAAGGGCTTGATTATTTTGCCATGATCTTGAGTGAATAAAAGGAAAGAAAAGAGAAAAATAATAAAAAGAAACAAAGAGTTCATATTGATCTTATTGAGAGTAATGACTTCACATAGAAAGAGTATGATGATTAAAAGTTGTTGGGAGTTGGCAAACATAGCTTTGGTCATCGTTGCAATTAATAGGAAGTAATAAAGAAAGAGAGGTTTCACATATAGATATTTATCATTGACCTCTTTTATGATTGGGAGCACTCATTAAAATATGACATGGTAAAGAGTTGATGTTGGACAAGGAAGACAATGTAATGGATTATGTTTTCTTATATCTGAGATAAAGTATATTGTCATGGATCGTCCAACATGTTGAGCTTGCCTTTCCCCTCATGCTAGCCAAAATTATCACCACCAAGTAGAGATACTACTTGTGCTTCCAAAAACCCTTAAACCAGTTTTGCCATGAGAGTCCACCATATCTACCTATGGATTGAGTAAGATTCTTCAAGTAAGTTGTCATCGGTGCAAAGCAATAAAAATTGCTCTAAATATGTATGATTGATTGGTGTGGGAGAAATAAGATTTATACGATCTTGTGATGTGGAAGTAATAAAAGCGATGGACTGCATAATAAAGTTTCATATCACAAGGGGCGATATAAAGTGACGTTCTTTCGCATTAAGATTTTGTGCATCCAACCATAAAAGCGCATGGCAACCTCTACTTCCCTCTGCGAAGGGCCTATCTGTTATTTATTATCTCCTACCTTATGCAAGAGTCATGGTGATCTTCACCTTTCCTTTTTCATTTTATCCTTTGGCAAGCACAGTATGTTGGAAGGATCCTGATAGATATATCTAATTGGATGTAGGGGAGCATGAGTTATTATTGTTGACATTACCCTTGAGGTAAAAGGTTGGGAGGCGAAACTATAAGCCCCTATCTTTCTCTGTGTCCGATTAAAACTCTGTAACCACAAGTATCGCGTGAGTGTTAGCAATCATGAAAGACTAAATGATAGTTGAGTATGTGGACTTGCTATTAAGCTCTGACATAGACTCTTTCTGATGTTATGATAAATTGCAATTGCTTCAATGACTGAGATTATAGTTTGTTAGTTCTCAATAAAGTTTTTGATTCATACTTTTGCATTGTGATTTGATTATTACTTGAGCATAAGAAATCATATGACAATATCTATATATGTTGTTGTTATGAGAATAATCATGGTGCCTTAATGTCTGTATTTTATTTTTATCGACACCTCTACCTCTAAACATGGGGACATATTTATCGTTATCGGCATTCGCTTGAGGACAAGCGAGGTCTAAGCTTGGGGGAGTTGATACGTCCATTTTGCATCATGCTTTTATATGGATATTTATTGCATTATGGGCTGTTATTACATGTTATGTTACAATATTTATGCCTATTTTCTCTTATTTTACAAGGTTTATATAAGGAGGGAGAATGCCGGCAGCTGGAATTCTGGGCTGGAAAAGGAGCAAATATTATAGACCTATTCTGCACAACTCCAAAAGTCCTGAAACACCACGAAAGTCATTTTGGGAATTAATAAAAAATATCCAGCGGAAGAAGTTCACCAGAGGGGGGACCACCTGTCCATGAGGGTGGGGGTGCGCCCTACCCCCCAGGGCGCGCCCCCTACCTCGTGGGCCCCCTATTGGCCCTTCGATGCCCATCTCCTGCTATATGAGGTATTTCGTCGAGGAAAAAATCATAAGCAACCTTTCGGGACGAGACTCCGCTGCCACAAGGTGGAACCTTGGTGGAACCAATCTAGGGCTCCGGCAGAGCTGTTCTGTCGGGGACACTTCCCTTCGGGAGGGCGAAATCATCGCCATCGTCATCACCAACGCTCCTCTCATCGGGAGAGGGCAATCTCCATCAACATCTTCACCAGCACCATCTCATCTCAAAACCCTAGTTCATCTCTTGTATCCAATTCTTGTCTCCAAGTCCGGGATTGGTACTAGTAGGTTGCTTGTAGTGTTGATTACTCCTTGTAGTTGATGCTAGTTGGTTTATTTGGTAGAAGATCATATGTTCATATCCTATATGCATATTATTACCCCTCTGATTATGAACATGAATATGCTTTGTGAGTAGTTACGTTAGTTCCTGAGGACATGGGAGAAGTCTTGCTATTAGTAGTCATGTGAATTTGGTATTCGTTCGATATTTTGATGAGATGTATGTTGTCTAGCCTCTAGTGGTGTTATGTGAACGTCGACTACATAAAACTTCACCATTATTTGGGCCTAGAGGAAGGCATTGGGAAGTAATAAGTAGATGATGGGTTGCTAGAGTGACAGAAGCTTAAACCCTAGTTTATGTGTTGATTCGTAAGGGGCTGATTTGGATCCACATGTTTCATGCTATGGTTAGGTTTACCTTAATACTTTTGTTGTAGTTGCGGATGCTTGCAATAGAGGTTAATCATAAGTGGGATGCTTGTTCAAGTAAGAACAGCACCCAAGCACCGGTCCACCCACATATCAAATTACCAAAGTACCGAACGCGAATCATATGAACGTGATGAAAACTAGCTTGACGATATTCCCATGTGTCCTCGGGAGCGCTTTTCCTATTATAAGAGTTTGTCCAGGCTTGTCCTTTGTTACAAAAAGGATTGGTCCACCTTGCTGAACTTTATTTACTTTTGTTACTTGTTGCTCGTTACAAATTATCTTATCACAAAACTATCTGTTACCACTTATTTCAGTACATGCAGAGAATACCTTGCTGAAAACCGCTTATCATTTCCTTCTGCTCCTCGTTGGGTTCGACACTCTTACTTATCGAAAGGACTACGATAGATCCCCTATACTTGTGGGTCATCACCAAGCCCTAAAACCTCTCGGGAGGGCTGATCTGGAGTCTGTTCGGGGCTCCGGAGAGGGGGATTCGTCGCCGTCATCATCATCAACCATCCTCCATCACCAATTTCATGATGCTCATCGCCGTGCGTGAGTAATTCCATCGTAGGCTTGCTGGACGGTGATGGGTTGGATGAGATCTATCATGTAATCGAGTTAGTTTTGTTAGGGTTTGATCCCTAGTATCCACTATGTTCTGAGATTGATGTTGCTATGACCTTGCTATGCTTAATGCTTGTCACTAGGGCCCGAGTGCCATGATTTCAGATCTGAACCTATTATATTTTCATGGATATATGTGTGTTCTTGATCCTATCTTGCAAGTCTATAGTCTATAGTGACAATAATCGGGACCACTCCCGGTGATGACCATAGTTTGAGGAGTTCATGTATTCACTATGTGCTAATGCTTTGTTCCGGTTCTCTATTAAAAGGATGCCTTAATATCCCTTAGTTTCCATTAGGACCCCGCTGCCACGGGAGGGTAGGACAAAAGATGGCATGTAAGTTCTTTTCCATAAGCATGTATGACTATATTCGGAATACATGCCTACATTACATTGATGAATTGGAGCTAGTTCTGTGTCACCCTATGTTATGACTATTACATGATGAACCGCATCTGGCATAATTATCCATCACCGATCCAATGCCTACGAGCTTTCCATATACTGGTTCTTGCTTATTTACTTTCCCGTTGCTATTGTTACAATCACTACAAAATAGCAAAAATACTACTTTTGCTTTCATTACTCTTTGGTTACCGTTACCACTACTATCATATTACTTTGCTACTAAATACCTTGCTGCAGATATTAAGTTATCCAGGTGTGGCTGAATTAACAACTCAGTTGCTAATACTTGAGAATATTCTTTGGCTCCCCTTATGTCGAATCAATAAATTTGGGGAGCCAAAGAATATTCTCAAGTATTAGCAACTGAGTTGTCAATTCAGCCACACCTAGATAACTTAATATCTGCAGCAAGGTATTTAGTAGCAAAGTAGTATGATAGTAGTGGTAACGGTAACAAAAGAGTAATGAAAGCAAAAGTAATATTTTTGGTGTTTTGTAGTGATTGTAACAATAACAACAGGAAAGTAAATAAGCGAGAACCAGTATATGGAAAGCTCGTACGCATTGGATCGGTGATGGATAATTATGCGGGATGCGGTTCATCATGTAACAGTCATAACATAGGGTGACACAGAACTAGCTCCAATTCATCAATGTAATGTAGGCATGTATTCCGAATATAGTCATACGTGCTTATGGAATAGAACTAGCATGACATCTTTTGTCCTACCCTCCCGTGCCAGCGGGGTCCTAATGGAAACTAAGGGATATTAAGGCCTCCTTTTAATAGAGAACCGGAACAAAGCATTAGCACATAGTGAATACATGAACTCCTCAAACTATGGTCATCACCGGGAGTGGTCCCGATTATTGTCACTTCGGGGTTGCCGGATCATAACACATAGTAGGTGACTATAGACTTGCAAGATAGGATCAAGAACACACATATATTCATGAAAACATAATAGGTTCAGATCTGAAATCATGGCACTCAGGCCCTAGTGACAAGCATTAAGCATAGCAAAGTCATAGCAACATCATCTCAGAACATAGTGGATACTAGGGATCAAACCCTAATAAAACTAACTCGATTACATGATAGATCTCATCCAACCCATCACCGTCCAGCAAGCCTAAGATGGAATTACTCACGCACGGCGGTGAGCATCATGAAATCGGTGATGGAGGATGGTTGATGATGACGACGGCGAGGAATCCCCCTCTTCGGAGCCCCGAACGGACTCCAGATTAGCCCTCCCGAGAGGTTTTAGGGCTTGGCGGCGGCTCCGTATCGTAAAACGCGATGATTTCTTCTCCTTGATTTTTTTCTCCCCGAAAGAACATATATAGAGTTGGAGTTGGCGTCGAAGGAGCCTCAGGGGGCCCACGAGGTAGGGGCGCGCCCTAGGGGGCGCCCCCCACCCTCGTGGACAGGGTGTGGGCCCCCTGGTCTTCATCTTTGGTGAGGATTTTTTATTATTTTTAACTAGACGATCTGTGGAGTTTCAGGTCATTCCGAGAACTTTTGTTTCTGCACATAAATAACACCATGGAATGTCTGCTGAAAACAGCGTCAGTCCGGGGTTAGTTCCATTCAAATCATGCAAATTAGAGTCCAAAACAAGGGCAAAAGTGTTTGGAAAAGTATATACGACGGAGACGTATCATCGCCCGCGCCGATCTTGTCGCCGGAACCACCGTGGTGAGCCTCTTGTTCTTATCTTCTTTCTGAAAGAAAAAAATTCTTACTTCAGATAGATACTTGTCTAATTTTCTTACTTTTATTATTCCTTGTTATTATATAGTGCGATGGTTTTGGTATCCGCCCCCGTCGGCCCTCATCCTGTCTATGATTCGGATGTGGTATATATTATCTTTTTATAACTATTTGGTTCATTTATTGTTTATGACAATTATGCCGACCAACGTGACATAGATTTTTTTTATCTAGGAGGTGGTTGAACCGGAAATTCCAACCGACCCTATTGTCGAGAGGTTAAATTTAGTTGAAGAAGAAAACAATTACTTGAAGGAAAAAATAAAAAAAATTGAGGAGGAGAAGATGATATTGGAGTTGCATGTTGCGGATGTCGTCGATGATCACAAAATCAAGATGGATGCTATGCGGTTGAAGAATAGAAAGATTAGAAAATATGCCATTCATACCGAGGCTTGGTGCCATTATGTAGTTGGATCAATTGTTACCTTGGTTGCGATTATGATCGCATTTGTTGTTGCATTGAAATGTTTTACAAAATTTCAATGTATGGTTTAATTAGATGCTCTGGAGAGCTATATGTCGTTCAATGAGAACTATGTATGTACTTTGGTAAGAATGTGATGATGAACTTCTATTAATTTGGTCAATTATCTATTCATGAGAGCTATATGTTGCCTTCAATTTCAGGGTCTTATAGCTCAAAATAATCATTAAATGCATGAAGAATAACAAATGAAGTCAGAAAGGGTTGAAAATTGATGATGTGGCTTTGAATGGTGCATTTTGAGCACAGAGAAACTATGGAGTTCAAATAAGTTCAAAAAAATGAAATCCCTTTGTAACAGACGAGTTTCCGTATGAAACCCTGATACTTCGAAAAAGATTGTCCGTTTTGTACACGAAGTGCATCCAGTTTTTGCCGTAACCCTCTCTACTTTCTTGCACATGCTATGTGGGTGAAATGACGATACCATGCCAACTTTCAACCATTTCAGAGTTCATTTGAAATGCTTTTCAATTTCAGGGTCTTATAGCTCAAAATAATCAGTAAATGCATGAAAAATAACAAATGAAGTCAGAAAGGGTTGAAAATTGAGGATGTGGCTTTGAATGGTGCATTTTGAGCATAGAAAAACTATGGAGTTCAAATAAGATCAAAAAATGAAATACCTTTGTAACAGACGAGTTTCCGTATGAAACCCTGATACTTTGAAAAAGATTGTCCGTTTTGTACACGAAGTGGATCCAGTTTTTGCCGTAACCCTCTCTACTTTCTTGCACATGCTATGTGGGTGAAATGACGATACCATGCCAACTTTCAACCATTTCAGAGTTCATTTGAAATGCTTTTCAATTTCAGGGTTTTATAGCTCAAAATAATCAGTAAATGCATGAAAAATAACAAATGAAGTCAGAAAGGGTTGAAAATTGAGGATGTGGCTTTGAATGGTGCATTTTGAGCATAGAAAAACTATGGAGTTCAAATAAGTTCAAAAAATGAAATCCCTTTGTATCAGACGAGTTTCCGTATGAAACCCTGATACTTCGAAAGAGATTGTCCGTTTTGTACACGAAGTGCATCCAGTTTTTGCCGTAACCTTCTCTGCTTTCTTGCACATGCTATGTGGGTCAAATGACGATACCATGCCAACTTTCAACCATTTCAGAGTTCATTTGAAATGCTTTTCAATTTCAGGGTCTTATAGCTCAAAATAATCAGTAAATGCATGAAAAATAACAAATGAAGTCAGAAAGGGTTGAAAATTGAGGATGTGGCTTTGAATGGTGCATTTTGAGCATAGAAAAACTACGGAGTTCAAATAAGTTCAAAAAATGAAATCCCTTTGTATCAGACGAGTTTCCGTATGAAACCCTGATATTTCGAAAGAGATTGTCCGTTTTGTACACGAAGTGCATCCAGTTTTTGTCGTAACCTTCTCTGCTTTCTTGCACATGCTATGTGGGTCAAATGACGATACCATGCCAACTTTCAACCATTTCAGAGTTTGTTTGAAATGCTTTTCAATTTCAGGGTCTTATAGCTCAAAATAATCAGTAAATGCATGAAAAATAACAAATGAAGTCAGAAAGGGTTGAAAATTGAGGATGTGGCTTTGAATGGTGCATTTTGAGTACAGAAAAACTATGGAGTTCAAATAAGTTCAAAAAATGAAATGCCTTTGTATCAGACGAGTTTCCGTATGAAACCCTGATACTTCGAAAGAGATTGTCCGTTTTGTACACGAAGTGCATCCAGTTTTTGCCGTAACCTTCTCTGCTTTCTTGCACATGCTATGTGGGTCCAATGACGATACCATGCCAACTTTCAACCATTTCAGAGTTCATTTGAAATGCTTTTCAATTTCAGGGTCTTATAGCTCAAAATAATCAGTAAATGCATGAAAAATAACAAATGAAGTCAGAAAGGGTTGAAAATTGAGGATGTGGCTTTGAATGGTGCATTTTGAGCATAGAAAAACTATGGAGTTCAAATAAGTTCAAAAAATGAAATCCCTTTGTAACAGACGAGTTTCCGTATGAAACCCTGATACTTCGAAAGAGATTGTCCATTTTGTACATGAAGTGCATCCAGTTTTTGCCGTAACCCTCTCTAATTTCTTGCACATGCTATGTGGGTCAAATGATGATACCATGCCAACTTTCAACCTTTTCAGAGTTCACTTGAAATGCTTTTCAATTTCAAGGTTTTATAGCTCAAAATAATCAGTAAATGCATGAAAATAACAAATGAAGTTAGAAAGGGTTAAATTGCTGATGTGGCTTTGAATGGTGCATTTTGAGCACAGAAAAACTATGGAGTTCAAATAAGTTCAAAAAAATGAAATCCCTTTGTAACAGACGAGTTTCCGTATGAAACCCTGATATTTCGAAAGAGATTGTCCGTTTTGTACACGAAGTGCATCCAGTTTTTGTCGTAACCTTCTCTGCTTTCTTGCACATGCTATGTGGGTCAAATGACGATACCATGCCAACTTTCAACCATTTCAGAGTTCATTTGAAATGCTTTTCAATTTCAGGGTCTTATAGCTCAAAATAATCAGTAAATGCATGAAAAATAACAAATGAAGTCAGAAAGGGTTGAAAATTGAGGATGTGGCTTTGAATGGTGCATTTTGAGCATAGAAAAACTATGGAGTTCAAATAAGTTCAAAAAATGAAATCCCTTTGTATCAGACGAGTTTCCGTATGAAACCCTGATACTTCGAAAGAGATTGTCCGTTTTGTACACGAAGTGCATCCAGTTTTTGCCGTAACCCTCTCTACTTTCTTGCACATGCTATGTGGGTCAAATGATGATACCATGCCAACTTTCAACCTGTTCAGAGTTCACTTGAAATGCTTTTCAATTTCCAGGTTTTGTAGCTCAAAATAATCAGTAAATGCATGAAAATAACAAATGAAGTTAGAAAGGGTTAATGCTGATGTGGCTTTGAATGGTGATTTTGAGCACAGAAAAACTATGGAGTTCAAATAAGTTCAAAAAAATGAAATCCCTTTGTAACAGACGTGTTTCCGTATGAAACCCTGATACTTCGAAAAAGATTGTCCGTTTTGTACACGAAGTGCATCCAGTTTTTGCCGTAACCCTCTCTACTTTATAGCACATGCTATGTGGGTGAAATGACGATACCATGGCAACTTTCAACCATTTCAGAGTTCATTTGAAATGCTTTTCAATTTCAGGGTCTTATAGCTCAAAATAATCAGTAAATGCATGAAAAATAACAAATGAAGTCAGAAAGGGTTGAAAATTGAGGATGTGGCTTTGAATGGTGCATTTTGAGCATAGAAAAACTACGGAGTTCAAATAAGTTCAAAAAATGAAATCCCTTTGTATCAGACGAGTTTCCGTATGAAACCCTGATACTTCGAAAGAGATTGTCCGTTTTGTACACGAAGTGCATCCAGTTTTTGCCGTAACCTTCTCTGCTTTCTTGCACATGCTATGTGGGTCAAATGACGATACCATGCCAACTTTCAACCATTTCAGAGTTTGTTTGAAATGCTTTTCAATTTCAGGGTCTTATAGCTCAAAATAATCAGTAAATGCATGAAAAATAACAAATGAAGTCAGAAAGGGTTGAAAATTGAGGATGTGGCTTTGAATGGTGCATTTTGAGCATAGAAAAACTACGGAGTTCAAATAAGTTCAAAAAATGAAATCCCTTTGTATCAGACGAGTTTCCGTATGAAACCCTGATATTTCGAAAGAGATTGTCTGTTTTGTACACGAAGTGCATCCAGTTTTTGCCGTAACCTTCTCTGCTTTCTTGCACATGCTATGTGGGTCAAATGACGATACCATGCCAACTTTCAACCATTTCAGAGTTTGTTTGAAATGCTTTTCAATTTCAGGGTCTTATAGCTCAAAATAATCAGTAAATGCATGAAAAATAACAAATGAAGTCAGAAAGGGTTGAAAATTGAGGATGTGGCTTTGAATGGTGCATTTTGAGTACAGAAAAACTATGGAGTTCAAATAAGTTCAAAAAATGAAATCCCTTTGTAACAGACGAGTTTCCGTATGAAACCCTGATACTTCGAAAGAGATTGTCCGTTTTGTACATGAAGTGCATCCAGTTTTTGCCGTAACCCTCTCTAATTTCTTGCACATGCTATGTGGGTCAAATGATGATACCATGCCAACTTTCAACCTGTTCAGAGTTCATTTGAAATGCTTTTCAATTTCAAGGTTTTATAGCTCAAAATAATCAGTAAATGCATGAAAATAACAAATGAAGTTAGAAAGGGTTAAATTGCTGATGTGGCTTTGAATGGTGCATTTTGAGCACAGAAAAACTATGGAGTTCAAATAAGTTCAAAAAAATGAAATCCCTTTGTAACAGACGAGTTTCCGTATGAAACCCTGATACTTCGAAAAAGATTGTTCGTTTTGTACACGAAGTGCATCCAGTTTTTGCCGTAACCATCTCTACTTTCTTGCACATGCTATGTGGGTGAAATGACGATACCATGCCAACTTTCAACCATTTCAGAGTTCATTTGAAATGCTTTTCAATTTCAGGGTCTTATAGCTCAAAATAATCAGTAAATGCATGAAAAATAACAAATAAACTCAGAAAGGGTTGAAAATTGAGGATGTGGCTTTGAATGGTGCGTTTTGAGCATAGAAAAACTATGGAGTTCAAATAAGTTCAAAAAATGAAATCCCTTTGTATCAGACGAGTTTCCGTATGAAACCCTGATACTTCGAAAGAGATTGTCCATTTTGTACACGAAGTGCATCCAGTTTTTGCCGTAACCTTCTCTGCTTTCTTGCACATGCTATGTGGGTCCAATGACGATACCATGCCAACTTTCAACCATTTCAGAGTTCATTTGAAATGCTTTTCAATTTCAGGGTCTTATAGCTCAAAATAATCAGTAAATGCATGAAAAATAAGAAATGAAGTCAGAAAGGGTTGAAAATTGAGGATGTGGCTTTGAATGGTGCATTTTGAGCACAGAAAAACTATGGAGTTCAAATAAGTTCAAAAAATGAAATCCCTTTGTAACAGACGAGTTTCCGTATGAAACCCTGATACTTCGAAAGAGATTGTCCGTTTTGTACATGAAGTGCATCCAGTTTTTGCCGTAACCCTCTCTAATTTCTTGCACATGCTATGTGGGTCAAATGATGATACCATGCCAACTTTCAACCTTTTCAGAGTTCACTTGAAATGCTTTTCAATTTCAAGGTTTTATAGCTCAAAATAATCAGTAAATGCATGAAAATAACAAATGAAGTTAGAAAGGGTTAAATTGCTGATGTGGCTTTGAATGGTGCATTTTGAGCACAGAAAAACTATGGAGTTCAAATAAGTTCAAAAAAATGAAATCCCTTTGTAACAGACGAGTTTCCGTATGAAACCCTGATACTTCGAAAAAGATTGTCCGTTTTGTACACGAAGTGCATCCAGTTTTTGCCGTAACCCTCTCTACTTTCTTGCACATGCTATGTGGGTGAAATGACGATACCATGCCAACTTTCAACCATTTCAGAGTTCATTTGAAATGCTTTTCAATTTCAGGGTCTTATAGCTCAAAATAATCAGTAAATGCATGAAAAATAACAAATGAAGTCAGAAAGGGTTGAAAATTGAGGATGTGGCTTTGAATGGTGCATTTTGAGCATAGAAAAACTATGGAGTTCAAATAAGTTCAAAAAATGAAATCCCTTTGTATCAGACGAGTTTCCGTATGAAACCCTGATACTTCGAAAGAGATTGTCCGTTTTGTACACGAAGTGCATCCAGTTTTTGCCGTAACCCTCTCTAATTTCTTGCACATGCTATGTGGGTCAAATGATGATACCATGCCAACTTTCAACCTGTTCAGAGTTCACTTGAAATGCTTTTCAATTTCCAGGTTTTGTAGCTCAAAATAATCAGTAAATGCATGAAAATAACAAATGAAGTTAGAAAGGGTTAATGCTGATGTGGCTTTGAATGGTGATTTTGAGCACAGAAAAACTATGGAGTTCAAATAAGTTCAAAAAAATGAAATCCCTTTGTAACAGACGTGTTTCCGTATGAAACCCTGATACTTCGAAAAAGATTGTCCTTTTTGTACACGAAGTGCATCCAGTTTTTGCCGTAACCCTCTCTACTTTATTGCACATGCTATGTGGGTGAAATTACGATACCATGGCAACTTTCAACCATTTCAAAGTTCATTTGAAATGCTTTTCAATTTCAGGGTCTTATAGCTCAAAATAATCAGTAAATGCATGAAAAATAACAAATGAAGTCAGAAAGGGTTGAAAATTGAGGATGTGGCTTTGAATGGTGCATTTTGAGCATAGAAAAACTATGGAGTTCAAATAAGTTCAAAAAATGAAATCCCTTTGTATCAGACGAGTTTCCGTATGAAACCCTGATACTTCGAAAGAGATTGTCCGTTTTGTACACGAAGTGCATCCAGTTTTTGCCGTAACCTTCTCTGCTTTCTTGCACATGCTATGTGGGTCAAATGACGATACCATGCCAACTTTCAACCATTTCAGAGTTCATTTGAAATGCTTTTCTATTTCAGGGTCTTATAGCTCAAAATAATCAGTAAATGCATGAAAAATAACAAATGAAGTCAGAAAGGGTTGAAAATTGAGGATGTGGCTTTGAATGGTGCTTTTGAGCATAGAAAAACTACGGAGTTCAAATAAGTTCAAAAAATGAAATCCCTTTGTATCAGACGAGTTTCCGTATGAAACCCTGATATTTCGAAAGAGATTGTCTGTTTTGTACACGAAGTGCATCCAGTTTTTGCCGTAACCTTCTCTGCTTTCTTGCACATGCTATGTGGGTCAAATGACGATACCATGCCAACTTTCAACCATTTCAGAGTTTGTTTGAAATGCTTTTCAATTTCAGGGTCTTATAGCTCAAAATAATCAGTAAATGCATGAAAAATAACAAATGAAGTCAGAAAGGGTTGAAAATTGAGGATGTGGCTTTGAATGGTGCATTTTGAGTACAGAAAAACTATGGAGTTCAAATAAGTTCAAAAAATGAAATCCCTTTGTAACAGACGAGTTTCCGTATGAAACCCTGATACTTCGAAAGAGATTGTCCGTTTTGTACATGAAGTGCATCCAGTTTTTGCCGTAACCCTCTCTAATTTCTTGCACATGCTATGTGGGTCAAATGATGATACCATGCCAACTTTCAACCTGTTCAGAGTTCATTTGAAATGCTTTTCAATTTCAAGGTTTTATAGCTCAAAATAATCAGTAAATGCATGAAAATAACAAATGAAGTTAGAAAGGGTTAAATTGCTGATGTGGCTTTGAATGGTGCATTTTGAGCACAGAAAAACTATGGAGTTCAAATAAGTTCAAAAAAATGAAATCCCTTTGTAACAGACGAGTTTCCGTATGAAACCCTGATACTTCGAAAAAGATTGTTCGTTTTGTACACGAAGTGCATCCAGTTTTTGCCGTAACCATCTCTACTTTCTTGCACATGCTATGTGGGTGAAATGACGATACCATGCCAACTTTCAACCATTTCAGAGTTCATTTGAAATGCTTTTCAATTTCAGGGTCTTATAGCTCAAAATAATCAGTAAATGCATGAAAAATAACAAATAAACTCAGAAAGGGTTGAAAATTGAGGATGTGGCTTTGAATGGTGCGTTTTGAGCATAGAAAAACTATGGAGTTCAAATAAGTTCAAAAAATGAAATCCCTTTGTATTAGACGAGTTTCCGTATGAAACCCTGATACTTCGAAAGAGATTGTCCGTTTTGTACACGAAGTGCATCCAGTTTTTGCCGTAACCTTCTCTGCTTTCTTGCACATGCTATGTGGGTCCAATGACGATACCATGCCAACTTTCAACCATTTCAGAGTTCATTTGAAATGCTTTTCAATTTCAGGGTCTTATAGCTCAAAATAATCAGTAAATGCATGAAAAATAAGAAATGAAGTCAGAAAGGGTTGAAAATTGAGGATGTGGCTTTGAATGGTGCATTTTGAGCACAGAAAAACTATGGAGTTCAAATAAGTTCAAAAAATGAAATCCCTTTGTAACAGACGAGTTTCCGTATGAAACCCTGATACTTCGAAAGAGATTGTCCGTTTTGTACATGAAGTGCATCCAATTTTTGCCGTAACCCTCTGTAATTTCTTGCACATGCTATGTGGGTCAAATGATGATACCATGCCAACTTTCAACCTTTTCAGAGTTCATTTGAAATGCTTTTCAATTTCAAGGTTTTATAGCTCAAAATAATCAGTAAATGCATGAAAATAACAAATGAAGTTAGAAAGGGTTAAATTGCTGATGTGGCTTTGAATGGTGCATTTTGAGCACAGAAAAACTATGGAGTTCAAATAAGTTCAAAAAAATGAAATCCCTTTGTAACAGACGAGTTTCCGTATGAAACCCTGATACTTCGAAAAAGATTGTCCGTTTTGTACACGAAGTGCATCCAGTTTTTGCCGTAACCCTCTCTACTTTCTTGCACATGCTATGTGGGTGAAATGACGATACCATGCCAACTTTCAACCATTTCAGAGTTCATTTGAAATGCTTTTCAATTTCAGGGTCTTATAGCTCAAAATAATCAGTAAATGCATGAAAAATAACAAGTGAAGTCAGAAAGGGTTGAAAATTGAGGATGTGGCTTTGAATGGTGCGTTTTGAGCATAGAAAAACTATGGAGTTCAAATAAGTTCAAAAAATGAAATCCCTTTGTATCAGACGAGTTTCCGTATGAAACCCTGATACTTCGAAAGAGATTGTCCGTTTTGTACACGAAGTGCATCCAGTTTTTGCCGTAACCTTCTCTGCTTTCTTGCACATGCTATGTGGGTCAAATGACGATACCATGCCAACTTTCAACCATTTCAGAGTTCATTTGAAATGCTTTTCAATTTCAGGGTCTTATAGCTCAAAATAATCAGTAAATGCATGAAAAATAACAAATGAAATCAGAAAGGGTTGAAAATTGAGGATGTGGCTTTGAATGGTGCATTTTGAGCACAGAAAAACTATGGAGTTCAAATAAGTTCAAAAAATGAAATCCCTTTGTAACAGACGAGTTTCCGTATGAAACCCTGATACTTCGAAAGAGATTGTCCGTTTTGTACATGAAGTGCATCCAGTTTTTGCCGTAACCCTCTCTAATTTCTTGCACATGCTATGTGGGTCAAATGATGATACCATGCCAACTTTCAACCTGTTCAGAGTTCATTTGAAATGCTTTTCAATTTCAAGGTTTTATAGCTCAAAATAATCAGTAAATGCATGAAAATAACAAATGAAGTTAGAAAGGGATAAATTGCTGATGTGGCTTTGAATGGTGCATTTTGAGCACAGAAAAACTATGGAGTTCAAATAAGTTCAAAAAAATGAAATCCCTTTGTAACAGACGAGTTTCCGTATGAAACCCTGATACTTCGAAAGAGATTGTCCGTTTTGTACATGAAGTGCATCCAGTTTTAGCCGTAACCCTCTCTAATTTCTTGCAGATGCTATGTGGGTCAAATGATGATACCATGCCAACTTTCAACCTTTTCAGAGTTCATTTGAAATGCTTTTCAATTTCATGGTCTTATAGCTCAAAATAATCAGTAAATGCATGAAAAATAACAAATGAAGTCAGAAAGGTTGAAAATTGATGATGTGGCTTTGAATGGTGCATTTTGAACACAGAAAAACTATGGAGTTCAAATAAGTTCAAAAAAATGAAATCCCTTTGTAACAGACGAGTTTCCGTATGAAACCCTGATACTTCGAAAAAGATTGTCCGTTTTGTACACGAAGTGCATCCAGTTTTTGCCGTAACCCTCTCTACTTTCTTGCACATGCTATGTGGGTGAAATGACGATACCATGCCAACTTTCAACCATTTCAGAGTTCATTTGAAATGCTTTTCAATTTCAGGGTCTTATAGCTCAAAATAATCAGTAAATGCATTAAAAATAACAAATGAAGTCAGAAAGGGTTGAAAATTGAGGATGTGGCTTTGAATGGTGCATTTTGAGCATAGAAAAACTATGGAGTTCAAATAAGTTCAAAAAATGAAATCCCTTTGTATCAGACGAGTTTCCGTATGAAACCCTGATACTTCGAAAGAGATTGTCCGTTTTGTACACGAAGTGCATCCAGTTTTTGCCGTAACCTTCTCTGCTTTCTTGCACATGCTATGTGGGTCAAATGACGATACCATGCCAACTTTCAACCATTTCAGAGTTTGTTTGAAATGCTTTTCAATTTCAGGGTCTTATAGCTCAAAATAATCAGTTAATGCATGAAAAATAACAAATGAAGTCAGAAAGGGTTGAAAATTGAGGATGTGGCTTTGAATGGTGCATTTTGAGTACAGAAAAACTATGGAGTTCAAATAAGTTCAAAAAATGAAATCCCTTTGTAACAGACGAGTTTCTGTATGAAACCCTGATACTTCGAAAGAGATTGTCCGTTTTGTACATGAAGTGCATCCAGTTTTTGCCGTAACCCTCTCTAATTTCTTGCACATGCTATGTGGGTCAAATGATGATACCATGCCAACTTTCAACCTTTTCAGAGTTCACTTGAAATGCTTTTCAATTTCAAGGTTTTATAGCTCAAAATAATCAGTAAATGCATGAAAATAACAAATGAAGTTAGAAAGGGTTAAATTGCTGATGTGGCTTTGAATGGTGCATTTTGAGCACAGAAAAACTATGGAGTTCAAATAAGTTCAAAAAAATGAAATCCCTTTGTAACAAACGAGTTTCCGTATGAAACCCTGATACTTTGAAAAAGATTGTCCGTTTTGTACACGAAGTGCATCCAGTTTTTGCCGTAACCCTCTCTACTTTCTTGCACATGCTATGTGAGTGAAATGACGATACTATGCCAACTTTCAACCATTTCAGAGTTCATTTAAAATGCTTTTCAATTTCAGGGTCTTATAGCTCAAAATAATCAGTAAATGCATGAAAAATAACAAATGAAGTCAGAAAGGGTTGAAAATTGAGGATGTGGCTTTGAATGGTGCATTTTGAGCATAGAAAAACTATGGAGTTCAAATAAGTTCAAAAAATGAAATCCTTTTGTATCAGACGAGTTTCCGTATGAAACCCTGATACTTCGAAAGAGATTGTCCGTTTTGTACACGAAGTGCATCCAGTTTTTGCCGTAACCTTCTCTGCTTTCTTGCACATGCTTTGTGGGTGAAATGACGATACCATGCCAACTTTCAACCATTTCAGAGTTCATTTGAAATGCTTTTCAATTTCAGGGTCTTATAGCTCAAAATAATCAGTAAATGCATGAAAAATAACAAATGAAGTCAGAAAGGGTTGAAAATAGAGGATGTGGCTTTGAATGGTGCATTTTGAGCATAGAAAAACTACGGAGTTCAAATAAGTTCAAAAAATGAAATCCCTTTGTATCAGACGAGTTTCCGTATGAAACCCTGATACTTCGAAAGAGATTGTCCGTTTTGTACACGAAGTGCATCCAGTTTTTGCCGTAACCTTCTCTGCTTTCTTGCACATGCTATGTGGGTCAAATGATGATACCATGCCAACTTTCAACCATTTCAGAGTTTGTTTGAAATGCTTTTCAATTTCAGGGTCTTATAGCTCAAAATAATCAGTAAATGCATGAAAAATAACAAATGAAGTCAGAAAGGGTTGAAAATAGAGGATGTGGCTTTGAATGGTGCATTTTGAGTACAGAAAAACTATGGAGTTCAAATAAGTTCAAAAAATGAAATCCCTTTGTAACAGACGAGTTTCCGTATGAAACCCTGATACTTCGAAAGAGATTGTCCGTTTTGTACATGAAGTGCATCCAGTTTTTGCCGTAACCCTCTCTAATTTCTTGCACATGCTATGTGGGTCAAATGATGATACCATGCCAACTTTCAACCTGTTCAGAGTTCATTTGAAATGCTTTTCAATTTCAAGGTTTTATAGCTGAAAATAATCAGTAAATGCATGAAAATAAGAAATGAAGTTAGAAAGGGTTAAATTGCTGACGTGGCTTTGAATGGTGCATTTTGAGCACAGAAAAACTATGGAGTTCAAATAAGTTCAAAAAAATGAAATCCCTTTGTAACAGACGAGTTTCCGTATGAAACCCTGATACTTCGAAAAAGATTGTCCGTTTTGTACACGAAGTGCATCCAGTTTTTGCCGTAACCCTCTCTACTTTCTTGCACATGCTATGTGGGTGAAATGACGATACCATGCCAACTTTCAACCATTTCAGAGTTCATTTGAAATACTTTTCAATTTCAGGGTCTTATAGCTCAAAATAATCAGTAAATGCATGAAAAATAACAAATGAAGTCAGAAAGGGTTGAAAATTGAGGATGTGGCTTTGAATGGTGCATTTTGAGCATAGAAAAAGTATGGAGTTCAAATAAGTTCAAAAAATGAAATCCCTTTGTATCAGACGAGTTTCCGTATGAAACCCTGATACTTCGAAAGAGATTGTCCGTTTTGTACACGAAGTGCATCCAGTTTTTGCCGTAACCTTCTCTGCTTTCTTGCACATGCTATGTGGGTCAAATGACGATACCATGCCAACTTTCAACCATTTCAGAGTTCATTTGAAATGCTTTTCAATTTCAGGGTCTTATAGCTCAAAATAATCAGTAAATGCATGAAAAATAACAAATGAAGTCAGAAAGGGTTGAAAATTGAGGATGTGGCTTTGAATGGTGCATTTTGAGCATAGAAAAACTACGGAGTTCAAATAAGTTCAAAAAATGAAATCCCTTTGTATCAGACGAGTTTCCGTATGAAACCCTGATACTTCGAAAGAGATTATCCGTTTTGTACATGAAGTGCATCCAGTTTTTGCCGTAACCTTCTCTGCTTTCTTGCACATGCTATGTGGGTCAAATGACGATACCATGCCAACTTTCAACCATTTCAGAGTTTGTTTGAAATGCTTTTCAATTTCAGGGTCTTATAGCTCAAAATAATCAGTAAATGCATGAAAAATAACAAATGAAGTCAGAAAGGGTTGAAAATTGAGGATGTGGCTTTGAATGGTGCATTTTGAGTACATAAAAACTATGGAGTTCAAATAATTTCAAAAAATGAAATCCCTTTGTAACAGACGAGTTTCTGTATGAAACCCTGATACTTCGAAAGAGATTGTCCGTTTTGTACATGAAGTGCATCCAGTTTTTGCCGTAACCCTCTCTAATTTCTTGCACATGCTATGTGGGTCAAATGATGATACCATGCCAACTTTCAACCATTTCAGAGTTCATTTGAAATGCTTTTCAATTTCAGGGTCTTATAGCTCAAAATAATCAGTAAATGCATGAAAATAACAAATGAAGTTAGAAAGGGATAAATTGCTGATGTGGCTTTGAATGGTGCATTTTGAGCACAGAAAAACTATGGAGTTCAAATAAGTTCAAAAAAATGAAATCCCTTTGTAACAGACGAGTTTCCGTATGAAACCCTGATACTTCGAAAAAGATTGTCCGTTTTGTACACGAAGTGCATCCAGTTTTTGCCGTAACCCTCTCTACTTTCTTGCACATGCTATGTGGGTGAAATGACGATACCATGCCAACTTTCAACCATTTCAGAGTTCATTTGAAATGCTTTTCAATTTCAGGGTCTTATAGCTCAAAATAATCAGTAAATGCATGAAAAATAACAAATGAAGTCAGAAAGGGTTGAAAATTGAGGATGTGGCTTTGAATGGTGCATTTTGAGCATAGAAAAACTATGGAGTTCAAATCAGTTCAAAAAATGAAATCCCTTTGTATCAGACGAGTTTCGTATGAAACCCTGATACTTCGAAAGAGATTGTCCGTTTTGTACACGAAGTGCATCCAGTTTTTGCCGTAACCTTCTCTGCTTTCTTGCACATGCTATGTGGGTCAAATGACGATACCATGCCAACTTTCAACCATTTCAGAGTTCATTTGAAATGCTTTTCAATTTCAGGGTCTTATAGCTCAAAATAATCAGTAAATGCATGAAAAATAACAAATGAAGTCAGAAAGGGTTGAAAATTGAGGATGTGGCTTTGAATGGTGCATTTTGAACACAGAAAAACTATGGAGTTCAAATAAGTTGAAAAAAATGAAATCCCTTTGTAACAGACGAGTTTCCGTATGAAACCCTGATACTTCGAAAAAGATTGTCCGTTTTGTACACGAAGTGCATCCAGTTTTTGCCGTAACCCTCTCTACTTTCTTGCACATGCTATGTGGGTGAAATGACGATACCATGCCAACTTTCAACCATTTCAGAGTTCATTTGAAATGCTTTTCAATTTCAGGGTCTTATAGCTCAAAATAATCAGTAAATGCATGAAAAATAACAAATGAAGTCAGAAAGGGTTGAAAATTGAGGATGTGGCTTTGAATGGTGCATTTTGAGCATAGAAAAACTATGGAGTTCAAATAAGTTCAAAAACTGAAATCCCTTTGTATCAGACGAGTTTCCGTATGAAACCCTGATACTTCGAAAGAGATTGTCCGTTTTGTACACGAAGTGCATCCAGTTTTTGCCGTAACCTTCTCTGCTTTCTTGCACATGCTATGTGGGTCAAATGATGATACCATGCCAACTTTCAACCATTTCAGAGTTCATTTGAAATGCTTTTCAATTTCAGGGTCTTATAGCTCAAAATAATCAGTAAATGCATGAAAATAACAAATGAAGTTAGAAAGGGTTAAATTGCTGATGTGGCTTTGAATGGTGCATTTTGAGCACAGAAAAACTATGGAGTTCAAATAAGTTCAAAAAAATGAAATCCCTTTGTAACAGACGAGTTTCCGTATGAAACCCTGATACTTTGAAAAAGATTGTCCGTTTTGTACACGAAGTGCATCCAGTTTTTGCCGTAACCCTCTCTACTTTCTTGCACATGCTATGTGAGTGAAATGACGATACTATGCCAACTTTCAACCATTTCAGAGTTCATTTAAAATGCTTTTCAATTTCAGGGTCTTCTAGCTCAAAATAATCAGTAAATGCATGAAAAATAACAAATGAAGTCAGAAAGGGTTGAAAATTGAGGATGTGGCTTTGAATGGTGCATTTTGAGCATAGAAAAACTATGGAGTTCAAATAAGTTCAAAAAATGAAATCCCTTTGTATCAGACGAGTTTCCGTATGAAACCCTGATACTTCGAAAGAGATTGTCCGTTTTGTACATGAAGTGCATCCAGTTTTTGCCGTAACCTTCTCTGCTTTCTTGCACATGCTTTGTGGGTCAAATGACGATACCATGCCAACTTTCAACCATTTCAGAGTTCATTTGAAATGCTTTTCAATTTCAGGGTCTTATAGCTCAAAATAATCAGTAAATGCATGAAAAATAACAAATGAAGTCAGAAAGGGTTGAAAATTGAGGATGTGGCTTTGAATGGTGCATTTTGAGCATAGAAAAACTACGGAGTTCAAATAAGTTCAAAAAATGAAATCCCTTTGTATCAGACGAGTTTCCGTATGAAACCCTGATACTTCGAAAGAGATTGTCCGTTTTGTACATGAAGTGCATCCAGTTTTTGCCGTAACCTTCTCTGCTTTCTTGCACATGCTATGTGGGTCAAATGACGATACCATGCCAACTTTCAACCATTTCAGAGTTTGTTTGAAATGCTTTTCAATTTCAGGGTCTTATAGCTCAAAATAATCAGTAAATGCATGAAAAATAACAAATGAAGTCAGAAAGGGTTGAAAATTGAGGATGTGGCTTTGAATGGTGCATCTTGAGTACAGAAAAACTATGGAGTTCAAATAATTTCAAAAAATGAAATCCCTTTGTAACAGACGAGTTTCCGTATGAAACCCTGATACTTCGAAAGAGATTGTCCGTTTTGTACATGAAGTGCATCCAGTTTTTGCCGTAACCCTCTCTAATTTCTTGCACATGCTATGTGGGTCAAATGATGATACCATGCCAACTTTCAACCATTTCAGAGTTCATTTGAAATGCTTTTCAATTTCAGGGTCTTATAGCTCAAAATAATCAGTAAATGCATGAAAATAACAAATGAAGTTAGAAAGGGATAAATTGCT
The DNA here is from genome assembly GCF_056163025.1 of Triticum urartu. Taxonomy (NCBI): domain Eukaryota; kingdom Viridiplantae; phylum Streptophyta; class Magnoliopsida; order Poales; family Poaceae; genus Triticum; species Triticum urartu. The sequence goes on from NC_141873.1 coordinate 24,732,972, forward strand.
GATGTGGCTTTGAATGGTGCATTTTGAGCACAGAAAAACTATGGAGTTCAAATAAGTTCAAAAAAATGAAATCCCTTTGTATCAGACGAGTTTCCGTATAAACCCTGATACTTCGAAAAAGATTGTCCGTTTTGTACACGAAGTGCATCCAGTTTTTGCCGTAACCCTCTCTACTTTCTTGCACATGCTATGTGGGTGAAATGACGATACCATGCCAACTTTCAACCATTTCAGAGTTCATTTGAAATGCTTTTCAATTTCAGGGTCTTATAGCTCAAAATAATCAGTAAATGCATGAAAAATAACAAATGAAGTCAGAAAGGGTTGAAAATTGAGGATGTGGCTTTGAATGGTGCATTTTGAGCACAGAAAAACTATGGGGTTCAAATAAGTTCAAAAAAATGAAATCCCTTTGTAACAGACGAGTTTCCGTATGAAACCCTGATACTTTGAAAAAGATTGTCCGTTTTGTACACGAAGTGCATCCAGTTTTTGCCGTAACCCTCTCTGCTTTCTTGCACATGCTATGTGAGTGAAATGACGATACTATGCCAACTTTCAACCATTTCAGAGTTCATTTAAAATGCTTTTCAATTTCAGGGTCTTATAGCTCAAAATAATCAGTAAATGCATGAAAAATAACAAATGAAGTCAGAAAGGGTTGAAAATTGAGGATGTGGCTTTGAATGGTGCATTTTGAGCATAGAAAAACTATGGAGTTCAAATAAGTTCAAAAAATGAAATCCCTTTGTATCAGACGAGTTTCCGTATGAAACCCTGATACTTCGAAAGAGATTGTCCGTTTTGTACACGAAGTGCATCCAGTTTTTGCCGTAACCTTCTCTGCTTTCTTGCACATGCTTTGTGGGTCAAATGACGATACCATGCCAACTTTCAACCATTTCAGAGTTCATTTGAAATGCTTTTCAATTTCAGGGTCTTATAGCTCAAAATAATCAGTAAATGCATGAAAAATAACAAATGAAGTCAGAAAGGGTTGAAAATTGAGGATGTGGCTTTGAATGGTGCATTTTGAGCATAGAAAAACTACGGAGTTCAAATAAGTTCAAAAAATGAAATCCCTTTGTATCAGACGAGTTTCCGTATGAAACCCTGATACTTCGAAAGAGATTGTCCGTTTTGTACACGAAGTGCATCCAGTTTTTGCCGTAACCTTCTCTGCTTTCTTGCACATGCTATGTGGGTCAAATGATGATACCATGCCAACTTTCAACCATTTCAGAGTTTGTTTGAAATGCTTTTCAATTTCAGGGTCTTATAGCTCAAAATAATCAGTAAATGCATGAAAAATAACAAATGAAGTCAGAAAGGGTTGAAAATTGAGGATGTGGCTTTGAATGGTGCATTTTGAGTACAGAAAAACAATGGAGTTCAAATAAGTTCAAAAAATGAAATCCCTTTGTAACAGACGAGTTTCCGTATGAAACCCTGATACTTCGAAAGAGATTGTCCGTTTTGTACATGAAGTGCATCCAGTTTTTGCCGTAACCCTCTCTAATTTCTTGCACATGCTATGTGGGTCAAATGATGATACCATGCCAACTTTCAACCTGTTCAGAGTTCATTTGAAATGCTTTTCAATTTCAAGGTTTTATAGCTGAAAATAATCAGTAAATGCATGAAAATAAGAAATGAAGTTAGAAAGGGTTAAATTGCTGATGTGGCTTTGAATGGTGCATTTTGAGCACAAAAAAACTATGGAGTTCAAATAAGTTCAAAAAAATGAAATCCCTTTGTAACAGACGAGTTTCCGTATGAAACCCTGATACTTCGAAAAAGATTGTCCGTTTTGTACACGAAGTGCATCCAGTTTTTGCCGTAACCCTCTCTACTTTCTTGCACATCCTATGTGGGTGAAATGACGATACCATGCCAACTTTCAACCATTTCAGAGTTCATTTGAAATGCTTTTCAATTTCAGGGTCTTATAGCTCAAAATAATCAGTAAATGCATGAAAAATAACAAATGAAGTCAGAAAGGGTTGAAAATTGAGGATGTGGCTTTGAATGGTGCATTTTGAGCATAGAAAAACTATGGAGTTCAAATAAGTTCAAAAAATGAAATCCCTTTGTATCAGACGAGTTTCCGTATGAAACCCTGATACTTCGAAAGAGATTGTCCGTTTTGTACACGAAGTGCATCCAGTTTTTGCCGTAACCTTCTCTGCTTTCTTGCACATGCTATGTGGGTCAAATGACGATACCATGCCAACTTTCAACCATTTCAGAGTTCATTTGAAATGCTTTTCAATTTCAGGGTCTTATAGCTCAAAATAATCAGTAAATGTATGAAAAATAACAAATGAAGTCAGAAAGGGTTGAAAATTGAGGATGTGGCTTTGAATGGTGCATTTTGAGCACAGAAAAACTATGGAGTTCAAATAAGTTCAAAAAATGAAATCCCTTTGTAACAGACGAGTTGCCGTATGAAACCCTGATACTTCGAAAGAGATTGTCCGTTTTGTACACGAAGTGCATCCAGTTTTTGCCGTAACCCTCTCTAATTTCTTGCACATGCTATTTGGGTCAAATGATGATACCATGCCAACTTTCAACCTTTTCAGAGTTCATTTGAAATGATTTTCAATTTCAGGGTCTTATAGCTCAAAATAATCAGTAAATGCATGAAAAATAACAAATGAAGTCAGAAAGGTTGAAAATTGATGATGTGGCTTTGAATGGTGCATTTTGAACACAGAAAAACTATGGAGTTCAAATAAGTTGAAAAAAATGAAATCCCTTTGTAACAGACGAGTTTCCGTATGAAACCCTGATACTTCGAAAAAGATTGTCCGTTTTGTACACGAAGTGCATCCAGTTTTTGCCGTAACCCTCTCTACTTTCTTGCACATGCTATGTGGGTGAAATGACGATACCATGCCAACTTTCAACCATTTCAGAGTTTATTTGAAATGCTTTTCAATTTCAGGGTCTTATAGCTCAAAATAATCAGTAAATGCATGAAAAATAACAAATGAAGTCAGAAAGGGTTGAAAATTGAGGATGTGGCTTTGAATGGTGCATTTTGAGCATAGAAAAACTATGGAGTTCAAATAAGTTCAAAAAATGAAATCCCTTTGTATCAGACGAGTTTCCGTATGAAACCCTGATACTTCGAAAGAGATTGTCCGTTTTGTACACGAAGTGCATCCAGTTTTTGCCGTAACCTTCTCTGCTTTCTTGCACATGCTATGTGGGTCAAATGACGATACCATGCCAACTTTCAACCATTTCAGTGTTCATTTGAAATGCTTTTCAATTTCAGGGTCTTATAGCTCAAAATAATCAGTAAATGCATGAAAATAACAAATGAAGTTAGAAAGGGTTAAATTGCTGATGTGGCTTTGAATGGTGCATTTTGAGCACAGAAAAACTATGGAGTTCAAATAAGTTCAAAAAAATGAAATCCCTTTGTAACAGACGAGTTTCCGTATGAAACCCTGATACTTTGAAAAAGATTGTCCGTTTTGTACACGAAGTGCATCCAGTTTTTGCCGTAACCCTCTCTACTTTCTTGCACATGCTATGTGAGTGAAATGACGATACTATGCCAACTTTCAACCATTTCAGAGTTCATTTAAAATGCTTTTCAATTTCAGGGTCTTATAGCTCAAAATAATCAGTAAATGCATGAAAAATAACAAATGAGGTCAGAAAGGGTTGAAAATTGAGGATGTGGCTTTGAATGGTGCATTTTGAGCATAGAAAAACTATGGAGTTCAAATAAGTTCAAAAAATGAAATCCCTTTGTATCAGACGAGTTTCCGTATGAAACCCTGATACTTCGAAAGAGATTGTCCGTTTTGTACACGAAGTGCATCCAGTTTTTGCCGTAACCTTCTCTGCTTTCTTGCACATGCTTTGTGGGTCAAATGACGATACCATGCCAACTTTCAACCATTTCAGAGTTCATTTGAAATGCTTTTCAATTTCAGGGTCTTATAGCTCAAAATAATCAGTAAATGCATGAAAAATAACAAATGAAGTCAGAAAGGGTTGAAAATTGAGGATGTGGCTTTGAATGGTGCATTTTGAGCATAGAAAAACTACGGAGTTCAAATAAGTTCAAAAAATGAAATCCCTTTGTATCAGACGAGTTTCCGTATGAAACCCTGATACTTCGAAAGAGATTGTCCGTTTTGTACACGAAGTGCATCCAGTTTTTGCCGTAACCTTCTCTGCTTTCTTGCACATGCTATGTGGGTCAAATGATGATACCATGCCAACTTTCAACCATTTCAGAGTTTGTTTGAAATGCTTTTCAATTTCAGGGTCTTATAGCTCAAAATAATCAGTAAATGCATGAAAAATAACAAATGAAGTCAGAAAGGGTTGAAAATTGAGGATGTGGCTTTGAATGGTGCATTTTGAGTACAGAAAAACTATGGAGTTCAAATAAGTTCAAAAAATGAAATCCCTTTGTAACAGACGAGTTTCCGTATGAAACCCTGATACTTCGAAAGAGATTGTCCGTTTTGTACATGAAGTGCATCCAGTTTTTGCCGTAACCCTCTCTAATTTCTTGCACATGCTATGTGGGTCAAATGATGATACCATGCCAACTTTCAACCTGTTCAGAGTTCATTTGAAATGCTTTCCAATTTCAAGGTTTTATAGCTGAAAATAATCAGTAAATGCATGAAAATAAGAAATGAAGTTAGAAAGGGTTAAATTGCTGATGTGGCTTTGAATGGTGCATTTTGAGCACAAAAAAACTATGGAGTTCAAATAAGTTCAAAAAAATGAAATCCCTTTGTAACAGACGAGTTTCCGTATGAAACCCTGATACTTCGAAAAAGATTGTCCGTTTTGTACACGAAGTGCATCCAGTTTTTGCCGTAACCCTCTCTACTTTCTTGCACATCCTATGTGGGTGAAATGACGATACCATGCCAACTTTCAACCATTTCAGAGTTCATTTGAAATGCTTTTCAATTTCAGGGTCTTATAGCTCAAAATAATCAGTAAATGCATGAAAAATAACAAATGAAGTCAGAAAGGGTTGAAAATTGAGGATGTGGCTTTGAATGGTGCATTTTGAGCATAGAAAAAGTATGGAGTTCAAATAAGTTCAAAAAATGAAATCCCTTTGTAACAGACGAGTTTCCGTATGAAACCCTGATACTTTGAAAAAGATTGTCCGTTTTGTACACGAAGTGCATCCAGTTTTTGCCGTAACCCTCTCTGCTTTCTTGCACATGCTATGTGGGTGAAATGACGATACCATGCCAACTTTCAACCATTTCAGAGTTTGTTTGAAATGCTTTTCAATTTCAGGGTCTTATAGCTCAAAATAATCAGTAAATGCACGAAAAATAACAAATGAAGTCAGAAAGGGTTGAAAATTGAGGATGTGGCTTTGAATGGTGCATTTTGAGCACAGAAAAACTATGGAGTTCAAATAAGTTCAAAAAAATGAAATCCCTTTGTAACAGACGAGTTTCCGTATGAAACCCTGATACTTTGAAAAAGATTGTCCGTTTTGTACACGAAGTGCATCCAGTTTTTGCCGTAACCCTCTCTCCTTTCTTGCACATGCTATGTGGGTGAAATGACGATACCATGCCAACTTTCAACCATTTCAGAGTTTGTTTGAAATGCTTTTCAATTTCAGGGTCTTATAGCTCAAAATAATCAGTAAATGCATGAAAAATAACAAATGAAGTCAGAAAGGGTTGAAAATTGAGGATGTGGCTTTGAATGGTGCATTTTGAGTACAGAAAAACTATGGAGTTCAAATAATTTCAAAAAATGAAATCCCTTTGTAACAGACGAGTTTCCGTATGAAACCCTGATACTTCGAAAGAGATTGTCCGTTTTGTACATGAAGTGCATCCAGTTTTTGCCGTAACCCTCTCTAATTTCTTGCACATGCTATGTGGGTCAAATGATGATACCATGCCAACTTTCAACCATTTCAGAGTTCATTTGAAATGCTTTTCAATTTCAGGGTCTTATAGCTCAAAATAATCAGTAAATGCATGAAAATAACAAATGAAGTTAGAAAGGGATAAATTGCTGATGTGGCTTTGAATGGTGCATTTTGAGCACAGAAAAACTATGGAGTTCAAATAAGTTCAAAAAAATGAAATCCCTTTGTAACAGACGAGTTTCCGTATGAAACCCTGATACTTCGAAAAAGATTGTCCGTTTTGTACACGAAGTGCATCCAGTTTTTGCCGTAACCCTCTCTACTTTCTTGCACATGCTATGTGGGTGAAATGACGATACCATGCCAACTTTCAACCATTTCAGAGTTCATTTGCAATGCTTTTCAATTTCAGGGTCTTATAGCTCAAAATAATTAGTAAATGCATGAATAATAACAAATGAAGTCAGAAAGGGTTGAAAATTGAGGATGTCGCTTTGAATGGTGCATTTTGAGCATAGAAAAACTATGGAGTTCAAATAAGTTCAAAAAATGAAATCCCTTTGTATCAGACGAGTTTCCGTATGAAACCCTGATACTTCGAAAGAGATTGTCCGTTTTGTACACGAAGTGCATCCAGTTTTTGCCGTAACCTTCTCTGCTTTCTTGCACATGCTATGTGGGTCAAATGACGATACCATGCCAACTTTCAACCATTTCAGAGTTCATTTGAAATGCTTTTCAATTTCAGGGTCTTATAGCTCAAAATAATCAGTAAATGCATGAAAAATAACAAACGAAGTCAGAAAGGGTTGAAAATTGAGGATGTGGCTTTGAATGGTGCATTTTGAGCACAGAAAAACTATGGAGTTCAAATAAGTTCAAAAAATGAAATCCCTTTGTAACAGACGAGTTGCCGTATGAAACCCTGATACTTCGAAAGAGATTGTCCGTTTTGTACACGAAGTGCATCCAGTTTTTGCCGTAACCCTCTCTAATTTCTTGCACATGCTATTTGGGTCAAATGATGATACCATGCCAACTTTCAACCTTTTCAGAGTTCATTTGAAATGATTTTCAATTTCAGGGTCTTATAGCTCAAAATAATCAGTAAATGCATGAAAAATAACAAATGAAGTCAGAAAGGTTGAAAATTGATGATGTGGCTTTGAATGGTGCATTTTGAACACAGAAAAACTATGGAGTTCAAATAAGTTGAAAAAAATGAAATCCCTTTGTAACAGACGAGTTTCCGTATGAAACCCTGATACTTCGAAAAAGATTGTCCGTTTTGTACACGAAGTGCATCCAGTTTTTGCCGTAACCCTCTCTACTTTCTTGCACATGCTATGTGGGTGAAATGACGATACCATGCCAACTTTCAACCATTTCAGAGTTCATTTGAAATGCTTTTCAATTTGAGGGTCTTATAGCTCAAAATAATCAGTAAATGCATGAAAAATAACAAATGAAGTCAGAAAGGGTTGAAAATTGAGGATGTCGCTTTGAATGGTGCATTTTGAGCATAGAAAAACTATGGAGTTCAAATAAGTTCAAAAAATGAAATCCCTTTGTATCAGACGAGTTTCCGTATGAAACCCTGATACTTCGAAAGAGATTGTCCGTTTTGTACACGAAGTGCATCCAGTTTTTGCCGTAACCTTCTCTGCTTTCTTGCACATGCTATGTGGGTCAAATGACGATACCATGCCAACTTTCAACCATTTCAGAGTTTGTTTGAAATGCTTTTCAATTTCAGGGTCTTATAGCTCAAAATAATCAGTAAATGCATGAAAAATAACAAATGAAGTCAGAAAGGGTTGAAAATTGAGGATGTGGCTTTGAATGGTGCATTTTGAGCATAGAAAAACTATGGAGTTCAAATAAGTTCAAAAAATGAAATCCCTTTGTAACAGACGAGTTTCCGTATGAAACCCTGATACTTCGAAAGAGATTGTCCGTTTTGTACACGAAGTGCATCCAGTTTTTGCCGTAACCCTCTCTAATTTCTTGCACATGCTATTTGGGTCAAATGATGATACCATGCCAACTTTCAACCTTTTCAGAGTTCATTTGAAATGATTTTCAATTTCAGGGTCTTATAGCTCAAAATAATCAGTAAATGCATGAAAAATAACAAATGAAGTCAGAAAGGTTGAAAATTGATGATGTGGCTTTGAATGGTGCATTTTGAGCATAGAAAAACTATGGAGTTCAAATAAGTTGAAAAAAATGAAATCCCTTTGTAACAGACGAGTTTCCGTATGAAACCCTGATACTTCGAAAAAGATTGTCCGTTTTGTACACGAAGTGCATCCAGTTTTTGCCGTAACCCTCTCTACTTTCTTGCACATGCTATGTGGGTGAAATGACGATACCATGCCAACTTTCAACCATTTCAGAGTTCATTTGAAATGCTTTTCAATTTCAGGGTCTTATAGCTCAAAATAATCAGTAAATGCATGAAAAATAACAAATGAAGTCAGAAAGGGTTGAAAATTGAGGATGTGGCTTTGAATGGTGCATTTTGAGCATAGAAAAACTATGGAGTTCAAATAAGTTCAAAAAATGAAATCCCTTTGTATCAGACGAGTTTCCGTATGAAACCCTGATACTTCGAAAGAGATTGTCCGTTTTGTACACGAAGTGCATCCAGTTTTTGCCGTAACCTTCTCTGCTTTCTTGCACATGCTATGTGGGTCAAATGACGATACCATGCCAACTTTCAACCATTTCAGAGTTTGTTTGAAATGCTTTTCAATTTCAGGGTCTTATAGCTCAAAATAATCAGTAAATGCATGAAAAATAACAAATGAAGTCAGAAAGGGTTGAAAATTGAGGATGTGGCTTTGAATGGTGCATTTTGAGTACAGAAAAACTATGGAGTTCAAATAATTTCAAAAAATGAAATCCCTTTGTAACAGACGAGTTTCCGTATGAAACCCTGATACTTCGAAAGAGATTGTCCGTTTTGTACATGAAGTGCATCCAGTTTTTGCCGTAACCCTCTCCAATTTCTTGCACATGCTATGTGGGTCAAATGATGATACCATGCCAACTTTCAACCATTTCAGAGTTCATTTGAAATGCTTTTCAATTTCAGGGTCTTATAGCTCAAAATAATCAGTAAATGCATGAAAATAACAAATGAAGTTAGAAAGGGATAAATTGCTGATGTGGCTTTGAATGGTGCATTTTGAGCACAGAAAAACTATGGAGTTCAAATAAGTTCAAAAAAATGAAATCCCTTTGTAACAGACGAGTTTCCGTATGAAACCCTGATACTTCGAAAAAGATTGTCCGTTTTGTACACGAAGTGCATCCAGTTTTTGCCGTAACCCTCTCTACTTTCTTGCACATGCTATGTGGGTGAAATGACGATACCATGCCAACTTTCAACCATTTCAGAGTTCATTTGCAATGCTTTTCAATTTCAGGGTCTTATAGCTCAAAATAATTAGTAAATGCATGAATAATAACAAATGAAGTCAGAAAGGGTTGAAAATTGAGGATGTCGCTTTGAATGGTGCATTTTGAGCATAGAAAAACTATGGAGTTCAAATAAGTTCAAAAAATGAAATCCCTTTGTATCAGACGAGTTTCCGTATGAAACCCTGATACTTCGAAAGAGATTGTCCGTTTTGTACACGAAGTGCATCCAGTTTTTGCCGTAACCTTCTCTGCTTTCTTGCACATGCTATGTGGGTCAAATGACGATACCATGCCAACTTTCAACCATTTCAGAGTTCATTTGAAATGCTTTTCAATTTCAGGGTCTTATAGCTCAAAATAATCAGTAAATGCATGAAAAATAACAAACGAAGTCAGAAAGGGTTGAAAATTGAGGATGTGGCTTTGAATGGTGCATTTTGAGCACAGAAAAACTATGGAGTTCAAATAAGTTCAAAAAATGAAATCCCTTTGTAACAGACGAGTTGCCGTATGAAACCCTGATACTTCGAAAGAGATTGTCCGTTTTGTACACGAAGTGCATCCAGTTTTTGCCGTAACCCTCTCTAATTTCTTGCACATGCTATTTGGGTCAAATGATGATACCATGCCAACTTTCAACCTTTTCAGAGTTCATTTGAAATGATTTTCAATTTCAGGGTCTTATAGCTCAAAATAATCAGTAAATGCATGAAAAATAACAAATGAAGTCAGAAAGGTTGAAAATTGATGATGTGGCTTTGAATGGTGCATTTTGAACACAGAAAAACTATGGAGTTCAAATAAGTTGAAAAAAATGAAATCCCTTTGTAACAGACGAGTTTCCGTATGAAACCCTGATACTTCGAAAAAGATTGTCCGTTTTGTACACGAAGTGCATCCAGTTTTTGCCGTAACCCTCTCTACTTTCTTGCACATGCTATGTGGGTGAAATGACGATACCATGCCAACTTTCAACCATTTCAGAGTTCATTTGAAATGCTTTTCAATTTGAGGGTCTTATAGCTCAAAATAATCAGTAAATGCATGAAAAATAACAAATGAAGTCAGAAAGGGTTGAAAATTGAGGATGTCGCTTTGAATGGTGCATTTTGAGCATAGAAAAACTATGGAGTTCAAATAAGTTCAAAAAATGAAATCCCTTTGTATCAGACGAGTTTCCGTATGAAACCCTGATACTTCGAAAGAGATTGTCCGTTTTGTACACGAAGTGCATCCAGTTTTTGCCGTAACCTTCTCTGCTTTCTTGCACATGCTATGTGGGTCAAATGACGATACCATGCCAACTTTCAACCATTTCAGAGTTTGTTTGAAATGCTTTTCAATTTCAGGGTCTTATAGCTCAAAATAATCAGTAAATGCATGAAAAATAACAAATGAAGTCAGAAAGGGTTGAAAATTGAGGATGTGGCTTTGAATGGTGCATTTTGAGCATAGAAAAACTATGGAGTTCAAATAAGTTCAAAAAATGAAATCCCTTTGTAACAGACGAGTTTCCGTATGAAACCCTGATACTTCGAAAGAGATTGTCCGTTTTGTACACGAAGTGCATCCAGTTTTTGCCGTAACCCTCTCTAATTTCTTGCACATGCTATTTGGGTCAAATGATGATACCATGCCAACTTTCAACCTTTTCAGAGTTCATTTGAAATGATTTTCAATTTCAGGGTCTTATAGCTCAAAATAATCAGTAAATGCATGAAAAATAACAAATGAAGTCAGAAAGGTTGAAAATTGATGATGTGGCTTTGAATGGTGCATTTTGAGCATAGAAAAACTATGGAGTTCAAATAAGTTGAAAAAATGAAATCCCTTTGTAACAGACGAGTTTCCGTATGAAACCCTGATACTTCGAAAAAGATTGTCCGTTTTGTACACGAAGTGCATCCAGTTTTTGCCGTAACCCTCTCTACTTTCTTGCACATGCTATGTGGGTGAAATGACGATACCATGCCAACTTTCAACCATTTCAGAGTTCATTTGAAATGCTTTTCAATTTCAGGGTCTTATAGCTCAAAATAATCAGTAAATGCATGAAAAATAACAAATGAAGTCAGAAAGGGTTGAAAATTGAGGATGTGGCTTTGAATGGTGCATTTTGAGCATAGAAAAACTATGGAGTTCAAATAAGTTCAAAAAATGAAATCCCTTTGTATCAGACGAGTTTCCGTATGAAACCCTGATACTTCGAAAGAGATTGTCCGTTTTGTACACGAAGTGCATCCAGTTTTTGCCGTAACCTTCTCTGCTTTCTTGCACATGCTATGTGGGTCAAATGACGATACCATGCCAACTTTCAACCATTTCAGAGTTTGTTTGAAATGCTTTTCAATTTCAGGGTCTTATAGCTCAAAATAATCAGTAAATGCATGAAAAATAACAAATGAAGTCAGAAAGGGTTGAAAATTGAGGATGTGGCTTTGAATGGTGCATTTTGAGCATAGAAAAACTACGGAGTTCAAATAAGTTCAAAAAATGAAATCCCTTTGTATCAGACGAGTTTCCGTATGAAACCCTGATACTTCGAAAGAGATTGTCCGTTTTGTACACGAAGTGCATCCAGTTTTTGCCGTAACCTTCTCTGCTTTCTTGCACATGCTATGTGGGTCAAATGACGATACCATGCCAACTTTCAACCATTTCAGAGTTTGTTTGAAATGCTTTTCAATTTCAGGGTCTTATAGCTCAAAATAATCGGTAAATGCACGAAAAATAAGAAATGAAGTCAGAAAGGGTTGAAAATTGAGGATGTGGCTTTGAATGGTGCATTTTGAGCATAGAAAAACTATGGAGTTCAAATAAGTTCAAAAAAATGAAATCCCTTTGTAACAGACGAGTTTCCGTATGAAACCCTGATACTTTGAAAAAGATTGTCCGTTTTGTACACGAAGTGCATCCAGTTTTTGCCGTAACCTTCTCTGCTTTCTTGCACATGCTATGTGGGTCAAATGACGATACCATGCCAACTTTCAACCATTTCAGAGTTTGTTTGAAATGCTTTTCAATTTCAGGGTCTTATAGCTCAAAATAATCAGTAAATGCATGAAAAATAACAAATGAAGTCAGAAAGGGTTGAAAATTGAGGATGTGGCTTTGAATGGTGCATTTTGAGCATAGAAAAACTATGGAGTTCAAATAAGTTCAAAAAATGAAATCCCTTTGTATCAGACGAGTTTCCGTATGAAACCCTGATACTTCGAAAGAGATTGTCCGTTTTGTACACGAAGTGCATCCAGTTTTTGCCGTAACCTTCTCTGCTTTCTTGCACATGCTATGTGGGTCAAATGACGATACCATGCCAACTTTCAACCATTTCAGAGTTTGTTTGAAATGCTTTTCAATTTCAGGGTCTTATAGCTCAAAATAATCAGTAAATGCATGAAAAATAACAAATGAAGTCAGAAAGGGTTGAAAATTGAGGATGTGGCTTTGAATGGTGCATTTTGAGCACAGAAAAACTATGGAGTTCAAATAAGTTCAAAAAAATGAAATCCCTTTGTAACAGACGAGTTTCCGTATGAAACCCTGATACTTTGAAAAAGATTGTCCGTTTTGTACACGAAGTGCATCCAGTTTTTGCCGTAACCCTCTCTGCTTTCTTGCACATGCTATGTGGGTGAAATGACGATACCATGCCAACTTTCAACCATTTCAGAGTTTGTTTGAAATGCTTTTCAATTTCAGGGTCTTATAGCTCAAAATAATCAGTAAATGCACGAAAAATAACAAATGAAGTCAGAAAGGGTTGAAAATTGAGGATGTGGCTTTGAATGGTGCATTTTGAGCACAGAAAAACTATGGAGTTCAAATAAGTTCAAAAAAATGAAATCCCTTTGTAACAGACGAGTTTCCGTATGAAACCCTGATACTTTGAAAAAGATTGTCCGTTTTGTACACGAAGTGCATCCAGTTTTTGCCGTAACCCTCTCTACTTTCTTGCACATGCTATGTGGGTGAAATGACGATACCATGCCAACTTTCAACCATTTCAGAGTTCATTTGAAATGCTTTTCAATTTCAGGGTCTTATAGCTCAAAATAATCAGTAAATGCATGAAAAATAACAAATGAAGTCAGAAAGGGTTGAAAATTGAGGATGTGGCTTTGAATGGTGCATTTTGAGCATAGAAAAACTATGGAGTTCAAATAAGTTCAAAAAATGAAATCCCTTTGTATCAGACGAGTTTCCGTATGAAACCCTGATACTTCGAAAGAGATTGTCCGTTTTGTACACGAAGTGCATCCAGTTTTTGCCGTAACCTTCTCTGCTTTCTTGCACATGCTATGTGGGTCAAATGACGATACCATGCCAACTTTCAACCATTTCAGAGTTCATTTGAAATGCTTTTCAATTTCAGGGTCTTATAGCTCAAAATAATCAGTAAATGCATGAAAAATAACAAATGAAGTCAGAAAGGGTTGAAAATTGAGGATGTGGCTTTGAATGGTGCATTTTGAGCATAGAAAAACTACGGAGTTCAAATAAGTTCAAAAAATGAAATCCCTTTGTATCAGACGAGTTTCCGTATGAAACCCTGATACTTCGAAAGAGATTGTCCGTTTTGTACACGAAGTGCATCCAGTTTTTGCCGTAACCTTCTCTGCTTTCTTGCACATGCTATGTGGGTCAAATGACGATACCATGCCAACTTTCAACCATTTCAGAGTTTGTTTGAAATGCTTTTCAATTTCAGGGTCTTATAGCTCAAAATAATCAGTAAATGCACGAAAAATAAGAAATGAAGTCAGAAAGGGTTGAAAATTGAGGATGTGGCTTTGAATGGTGCATTTTGAGCACAGAAAAACTATGGAGTTCAAATAAGTTCAAAAAAATGAAATCCCTTTGTAACAGACGAGTTTCCGTATGAAACCCTGATACTTTGAAAAAGATTGTCCGTTTTGTACACGAAGTGCATCCAGTTTTTGCCGTAACCCTCTCTGCTTTCTTGCACATGCTATGTGGGTGAAATGACGATACCATGCCAACTTTCAACCATTTCAGAGTTTGTTTGAAATGCTTTTCAATTTCAGGGTCTTATAGCTCAAAATAATCAGTAAATGCACGAAAAATAAGAAATGAAGTCAGAAAGGGTTGAAAATTGAGGATGTGGCTTTGAATGGTGCATTTTGAGCACAGAAAAACTATGGAGTTCAAATAAGTTCAAAAAAATGAAATCCCTTTGTAACAGACGAGTTTCCGTATGAAACCCTGATACTTTGAAAAAGATTGTCCGTTTTGTACACGAAGTGCATCCAGTTTTTGCCGTAACCCTCTCTACTTTCTTGCACATGCTATGTGGGTGAAATGACGATACCATGCCAACTTTCAACCATTTCAGAGTTCATTTGAAATGCTTTTCAATTTCAGGGTCTTATAGCTCAAAATAATCAGTAAATGCATGAAAAATAACAAATGAAGTCAGAAAGGGTTGAAAATTGAGGATGTGGCTTTGAATGGTGCATTTTGAGCATAGAAAAACTATGGAGTTCAAATAAGTTCAAAAAATGAAATCCCTTTGTAACAGACGAGTTTCCGTATGAAACCCTGATACTTCAAAAGAGATTGTCCGTTTTGTACACGAAGTGCATCCAGTTTTTGCCGTAACCCTCTCTAATTTCTTGCACATGCTATTTGGGTGAAATGACGATACCATGCCAACTTTCAACCATTTCAGAGTTCATTTGAAATGCTTTTCAATTTCAGGGTCTTATAGCTCAAAATAATCAGTAAATGCATGAAAAATAACAAATGAAGTCAGAAAGGGTTGAAAGTTGAGGATGTGGCTTTGAATGGTGCATTTTGAGCATAGAAAAAGTATGGAGTTCAAATAAGTTCAAAAAATGAAATCCCTTTGTATCAGACGAGTTTCCGTATGAAACCCTGATACTTCGAAAGAGATTGTCCGTTTTGTACACGAAGTGCATCCAGTTTTTGCCGTAACCTTCTCTGCTTTCTTGCACATGCTATGTGGGTCAAATGACGATACCATGCCAACTTTCAACCATTTCAGAGTTCATTTGAAATGCTTTTCAATTTCAGGGTCTTATAGCTCAAAATAATCAGTAAATGCATGAAAAATAACAAATGAAGTCAGAAAGGGTTGAAAATTGAGGATGTGGCTTTGAATGGTGCATTTTGAGCATAGAAAAACTACGGAGTTCAAATAAGTTCAAAAAATGAAATCCCTTTGTATCAGACGAGTTTCCGTATGAAACCCTGATACTTCGAAAGAGATTGTCCGTTTTGTACACGAAGTGCATCCAGTTTTTGCCGTAACCTTCTCTGCTTTCTTGCACATGCTATGTGGGTCAAATGACGATACCATGCCAACTTTCAACCATTTCAGAGTTCATTTGAAATGCTTTTCAATTTCAGGGTCTTATAGCTCAAAATAATCAGTAAATGCATGAAAAATAACAAATGAAGTCAGAAAGGGTTGAAAATTGAGGATGTGGCTTTGAATGGTGCATTTTGAGCACAGAAAAACTATGGGGTTCAAATAAGTTCAAAAAAATGAAATCCCTTTGTAACAGACGAGTTTCCGTATGAAACCCTGATACTTCGAAAAAGATTGTCCGTTTTGTACACGAAGTGCATCCAGTTTTTGCCGTAACCCTCTCTACTTTCTTGCACATGCTATGTGGGTGAAATGACGATACCATGCCAACTTTCAACCATTTCAGAGTTCATTTGAAATGCTTTTCAATTTGAGGGTCTTATAGCTCAAAATAATCAGTAAATGCATGAAAAATAACAAATGAAGTCAGAAAGGGTTGAAAATTGAGGATGTCGCTTTGAATGGTGCATTTTGAGCATAGAAAAACTATGGAGTTCAAATAAGTTCAAAAAATGAAATCCCTTTGTATCAGACGAGTTTCCGTATGAAACCCTGATACTTCGAAAGAGATTGTCCGTTTTGTACACGAAGTGCATCCA
This sequence comes from Triticum urartu, assembly GCF_056163025.1. Lineage (NCBI taxonomy): Eukaryota > Viridiplantae > Streptophyta > Magnoliopsida > Poales > Poaceae > Triticum > Triticum urartu. The sequence goes on from NC_141873.1 coordinate 24,749,248, forward strand.
GTTTTTGCCGTAACCTTCTCTGCTTTCTTGCACATGCTATGTGGGTCAAATGACGATACCATGCCAACTTTCAACCATTTCAGAGTTTGTTTGAAATGCTTTTCAATTTCAGGGTCTTATAGCTCAAAATAATCAGTAAATGCATGAAAAATAACAAATGAAGTCAGAAAGGGTTGAAAATTGAGGATGTGGCTTTGAATGGTGCATTTTGAGCATAGAAAAACTATGGGGTTCAAATAAGTTCAAAAAATGAAATCCCTTTGTAACAGACGAGTTTCCGTATGAAACCCTGATACTTCGAAAGAGATTGTCCGTTTTGTACACGAAGTGCATCCAGTTTTTGCCGTAACCCTCTCTAATTTCTTGCACATGCTATTTGGGTCAAATGATGATACCATGCCAACTTTCAACCTTTTCAGAGTTCATTTGAAATGATTTTCAATTTCAGGGTCTTATAGCTCAAAATAATCAGTAAATGCATGAAAAATAACAAATGAAGTCAGAAAGGTTGAAAATTGATGATGTGGCTTTGAATGGTGCATTTTGAGCATAGAAAAACTATGGAGTTCAAATAAGTTGAAAAAAATGAAATCCCTTTGTAACAGACGAGTTTCCGTATGAAACCCTGATACTTCGAAAAAGATTGTCCGTTTTGTACACGAAGTGCATCCAGTTTTTGCCGTAACCCTCTCTACTTTCTTGCACATGCTATGTGGGTGAAATGACGATACCATGCCAACTTTCAACCATTTCAGAGTTCATTTGAAATGCTTTTCAATTTCAGGGTCTTATAGCTCAAAATAATCAGTAAATGCATGAAAAATAACAAATGAAGTCAGAAAGGGTTGAAAATTGAGGATGTGGCTTTGAATGGTGCATTTTGAGCATAGAAAAACTATGGAGTTCAAATAAGTTCAAAAAATGAAATCCCTTTGTATCAGACGAGTTTCCGTATGAAACCCTGATACTTCGAAAGAGATTGTCCGTTTTGTACACGAAGTGCATCCAGTTTTTGCCGTAACCTTCTCTGCTTTCTTGCACATGCTATGTGGGTCAAATGACGATACCATGCCAACTTTCAACCATTTCAGAGTTTGTTTGAAATGCTTTTCAATTTCAGGGTCTTATAGCTCAAAATAATCAGTAAATGCATGAAAAATAACAAATGAAGTCAGAAAGGGTTGAAAATTGAGGATGTGGCTTTGAATGGTGCATTTTGAGCATAGAAAAACTACGGAGTTCAAATAAGTTCAAAAAATGAAATCCCTTTGTATCAGACGAGTTTCCGTATGAAACCCTGATACTTCGAAAGAGATTGTCCGTTTTGTACACGAAGTGCATCCAGTTTTTGCCGTAACCTTCTCTGCTTTCTTGCACATGCTATGTGGGTCAAATGACGATACCATGCCAACTTTCAACCATTTCAGAGTTTGTTTGAAATGCTTTTCAATTTCAGGGTCTTATAGCTCAAAATAATCAGTAAATGCATGAAAAATAACAAATGAAGTCAGAAAGGGTTGAAAATTGAGGATGTGGCTTTGAATGGTGCATTTTGAGCACCGAAAAACTATGGAGTTCAAATAAGTTCAAAAAAATGAAATCCCTTTGTAACAGACGAGTTTCCGTATGAAACCCTGATACTTTGAAAAAGATTGTCCGTTTTGTACACGAAGTGCATCCAGTTTTTGCCGTAACCCTCTCTGCTTTCTTGCACATGCTATGTGGGTGAAATGACGATACCATGCCAACTTTCAACCATTTCAGAGTTTGTTTGAAATGCTTTTCAATTTCAGGGTCTTATAGCTCAAAATAATCAGTAAATGCACGAAAAATAACAAATGAAGTCAGAAAGGGTTGAAAATTGAGGATGTGGCTTTGAATGGTGCATTTTGAGCACAGAAAAACTATGGAGTTCAAATAAGTTCAAAAAAATGAAATCCCTTTGTAACAGACGAGTTTCCGTATGAAACCCTGATACTTTGAAAAAGATTGTCCGTTTTGTACACGAAGTGCATCCAGTTTTTGCCGTAACCCTCTCTACTTTCTTGCACATGCTATGTGGGTGAAATGACGATACCATGCCAACTTTCAACCATTTCAGAGTTCATTTGAAATGCTTTTCAATTTCAGGGTCTTATAGCTCAAAATAATCAGTAAATGCATGAAAAATAACAAATGAAGTCAGAAAGGGTTGAAAATTGAGGATGTGGCTTTGAATGGTGCATTTTGAGCATAGAAAAACTATGGAGTTCAAATAAGTTCAAAAAATGAAATCCCTTTGTATCAGACGAGTTTCCGTATGAAACCCTGATACTTCGAAAGAGATTGTCCGTTTTGTACACGAAGTGCATCCAGTTTTTGCCGTAACCTTCTCTGCTTTCTTGCACATGCTATGTGGGTCAAATGACGATACCATGCCAACTTTCAACCATTTCAGAGTTCATTTGAAATGCTTTTCAATTTCAGGGTCTTATAGCTCAAAATAATCAGTAAATGCATGAAAAATAACAAATGAAGTCAGAAAGGGTTGAAAATTGAGGATGTGGCTTTGAATGGTGCATTTTGAGCATAGAAAAACTACGGAGTTCAAATAAGTTCAAAAAATGAAATCCCTTTGTATCAGACGAGTTTCCGTATGAAACCCTGATACTTCGAAAGAGATTGTCCGTTTTGTACACGAAGTGCATCCAGTTTTTGCCGTAACCTTCTCTGCTTTCTTGCACATGCTATGTGGGTCAAATGACGATACCATGCCAACTTTCAACCATTTCAGAGTTTGTTTGAAATGCTTTTCAATTTCAGGGTCTTATAGCTCAAAATAATCAGTAAATGCACGAAAAATAAGAAATGAAGTCAGAAAGGGTTGAAAATTGAGGATGTGGCTTTGAATGGTGCATTTTGAGCACAGAAAAACTATGGAGTTCAAATAAGTTCAAAAAAATGAAATCCCTTTGTAACAGACGAGTTTCCGTATGAAACCCTGATACTTTGAAAAAGATTGTCCGTTTTGTACACGAAGTGCATCCAGTTTTTGCCGTAACCCTCTCTGCTTTCTTGCACATGCTATGTGGGTGAAATGACGATACCATGCCAACTTTCAACCATTTCAGAGTTTGTTTGAAATGCTTTTCAATTTCAGGGTCTTATAGCTCAAAATAATCAGTAAATGCACGAAAAATAAGAAATGAAGTCAGAAAGGGTTGAAAATTGAGGATGTGGCTTTGAATGGTGCATTTTGAGCACAGAAAAACTATGGAGTTCAAATAAGTTCAAAAAAATGAAATCCCTTTGTAACAGACGAGTTTCCGTATGAAACCCTGATACTTTGAAAAAGATTGTCCGTTTTGTACACGAAGTGCATCCAGTTTTTGCCGTAACCCTCTCTACTTTCTTGCACATGCTATGTGGGTGAAATGACGATACCATGCCAACTTTCAACCATTTCAGAGTTCATTTGAAATGCTTTTCAATTTCAGGGTCTTATAGCTCAAAATAATCAGTAAATGCATGAAAAATAACAAATGAAGTCAGAAAGGGTTGAAAATTGAGGATGTGGCTTTGAATGGTGCATTTTGAGCATAGAAAAACTATGGAGTTCAAATAAGTTCAAAAAATGAAATCCCTTTGTAACAGACGAGTTTCCGTATGAAACCCTGATACTTCAAAAGAGATTGTCCGTTTTGTACACGAAGTGCATCCAGTTTTTGCCGTAACCCTCTCTAATTTCTTGCACATGCTATTTGGGTGAAATGACGATACCATGCCAACTTTCAACCATTTCAGAGTTCATTTGAAATGCTTTTCAATTTCAGGGTCTTATAGCTCAAAATAATCAGTAAATGCATGAAAAATAACAAATGAAGTCAGAAAGGGTTGAAAGTTGAGGATGTGGCTTTGAATGGTGCATTTTGAGCATAGAAAAAGTATGGAGTTCAAATAAGTTCAAAAAATGAAATCCCTTTGTATCAGACGAGTTTCCGTATGAAACCCTGATACTTCGAAAGAGATTGTCCGTTTTGTACACGAAGTGCATCCAGTTTTTGCCGTAACCTTCTCTGCTTTCTTGCACATGCTATGTGGGTCAAATGACGATACCATGCCAACTTTCAACCATTTCAGAGTTCATTTGAAATGCTTTTCAATTTCAGGGTCTTATAGCTCAAAATAATCAGTAAATGCATGAAAAATAACAAATGAAGTCAGAAAGGGTTGAAAATTGAGGATGTGGCTTTGAATGGTGCATTTTGAGCATAGAAAAACTACGGAGTTCAAATAAGTTCAAAAAATGAAATCCCTTTGTATCAGACGAGTTTCCGTATGAAACCCTGATACTTCGAAAGAGATTGTCCGTTTTGTACACGAAGTGCATCCAGTTTTTGCCGTAACCTTCTCTGCTTTCTTGCACATGCTATGTGGGTCAAATGACGATACCATGCCAACTTTCAACCATTTCAGAGTTTGTTTGAAATGCTTTTCAATTTCAGGGTCTTATAGCTCAAAATAATCAGTAAATGCACGAAAAATAACAAATGAAGTCAGAAAGGGTTGAAAATTGAGGATGTGGCTTTGAATGGTGCATTTTGAGCACAGAAAAACTATGGAGTTCAAATAAGTTCAAAAAAATGAAATCCCTTTGTAACAGACGAGTTTCCGTATGAAACCCTGATACTTTGAAAAAGATTGTCCGTTTTGTACACGAAGTGCATCCAGTTTTTGCCGTAACCCTCTCTACTTTCTTGCACATGCTATGTGGGTGAAATGACGATACCGTGCCAACTTTCAACCATTTCAGAGTTCATTTGAAATGCTTTTCAATTTCAGGGTCTTATAGCTCAAAATAATCAGTAAATGCATGAAAAATAACAAATGAAGTCAGAAAGGGTTGAAAATTGAGGATGTGGCTTTGAATGGTGCATTTTGAGCATAGAAAAACTATGGAGTTCAAGTAAGTTAAAAAAATTAAATCCCTTTGTAACAGACGAGTTTCCGTATGAAACCCTGATACTTCAAAAGAGATTGTCCGTTTTGTACACGAAGTGCATCCAGTTTTTGCCGTAACCCTCTCTAATTTCTCGCACATGCTATTTGGGTGAAATGATGATACCATGCCAACTTTCAACCTTTTCAGAGTTCATTTGAAATGATTTTCAATTTCAGGGTCTTATAGCTCAAAATAATCAGTAAATGCATGAAAAATAACAAATGAAGTCAGAAAGGTTGAAAATTGATGATGTGGCTTTGAATGGTGCATTTTGAACACAGAAAAACTATGGAGTTCAAATAAGTTGAAAAAAATGAAAACCCTTTGTAACAGACGAGTTTCCGTATGAAACCCTGATACTTCGAAAAAGATTGTCCGTTTTGTACACGAAGTGCATCCAGTTTTTGCCGTAACCCTCTCTACTTTCTTGCACATGCTATGTGGGTGAAATGACGATACCATGCCAACTTTCAACCATTTCAGAGTTCATTTGAAATGCTTTTCAATTTCAGGGTCTTATAGCTCAAAATAATCAGTAAATGCATGAAAAATAACAAAGGAAGTCAGAAAGGGTTGAAAATTGAGGATGTGGCTTTGAATGGTGCATTTTGAGCATAGAAAAACTATGGAGTTCAAATAAGTTCAAAAAATGAAATCCCTTTGTATCAGACGAGTTTCCGTATGAAACCCTGATACTTCGAAAGAGATTGTCCGTTTTGTACACGAAGTGCATCCAGTTTTTGCCGTAACCTTCTCTGCTTTCTTGCACATGCTATGTGGGTCAAATGACGATACCATGCCAACTTTCAACCATTTCAGAGTTTGTTTGAAATGCTTTTCAATTTCAGGGTCTTATAGCTCAAAATAATCAGTAAATGCATGAAAAATAACAAATGAAGTCAGAAAGGGTTGAAAATTGAGGATGTGGCTTTGAATGGTGCATTTTGAGCATAGAAAAAGTATGGAGTTCAAATAAGTTCAAAAAATGAAATCCCTTTGTATCAGACGAGTTTCCGTATGAAACCCTGATACTTCGAAAGAGATTGTCCGTTTTGTACACGAAGTGCATCCAGTTTTTGCCGTAACCTTCTCTGCTTTCTTGCACATGCTATGTGGGTCAAATGACGATACCATGCCAACTTTCAACCATTTCAGAGTTTGTTTGAAATGCTTTTCAATTTCAGGGTCTTATAGCTCAAAATAATCAGTAAATGCATGAAAAATAACAAATGAAGTCAGAAAGGGTTGAAAATTGAGGATGTGGCTTTGAATGGTGCATTTTGAGCATAGAAAAACTACGGAGTTCAAATAAGTTCAAAAAATGAAATCCCTTTGTATCAGACGAGTTTCCGTATGAAACCCTGATACTTCGAAAGAGATTGTCCGTTTTGTACACGAAGTGCATCCAGTTTTTGCCGTAACCTTCTCTGCTTTCTTGCACATGCTATGTGGGTCAAATGACGATACCATGCCAACTTTCAACCATTTCAGAGTTTGTTTGAAATGCTTTTCAATTTCAGGGTCTTATAGCTCAAAATAATCAGTAAATGCACGAAAAATAACAAATGAAGTCAGAAAGGGTTGAAAATTGAGGATGTGGCTTTGAATGGTGCATTTTGAGCACAGAAAAACTATGGAGTTCAAATAAGTTCAAAAAATGAAATCCCTTTGTATCAGACGAGTTTCCGTATGAAACCCTGATACTTCGAAAGAGATTGTCCGTTTTGTACACGAAGTGCATCCAGTTTTTGCCGTAACCTTCTCTGCTTTCTTGCACATGCTATGTGGGTGAAATGACGATACCGTGCCAACTTTCAACCATTTCAGAGTTTGTTTGAAATGCTTTTCAATTTCAGGGTCTTATAGCTCAAAATAATCAGTAAATGCATGAAAAATAACAAATGAAGTCAGAAAGGGTTGAAAATTGAGGATGTGGCTTTGAATGGTGCATTTTGAGCATAGAAAAACTATGGAGTTCAAGTAAGTTAAAAAAATTAAATCCCTTTGTAACAGACGAGTTTCCGTATGAAACCCTGATACTTCAAAAGAGATTGTCCGTTTTGTACACGAAGTGCATCCAGTTTTTGCCGTAACCCTCTCTAATTTCTCGCACATGCTATTTGGGTGAAATGATGATACCATGCCAACTTTCAACCTTTTCAGAGTTCATTTGAAATGATTTTCAATTTCAGGGTCTTATAGCTCAAAATAATCAGTAAATGCATGAAAAATAACAAATGAAGTCAGAAAGGTTGAAAATTGATGATGTGGCTTTGAATGGTGCATTTTGAACACAGAAAAACTATGGAGTTCAAATAAGTTGAAAAAAATGAAAACCCTTTGTAACAGACGAGTTTCCGTATGAAACCCTGATACTTCGAAAAAGATTGTCCGTTTTGTACACGAAGTGCATCCAGTTTTTGCCGTAACCCTCTCTACTTTCTTGCACATGCTATGTGGGTGAAATGACGATACCATGCCAACTTTCAACCATTTCAGAGTTCATTTGAAATGCTTTTCAATTTCAGGGTCTTATAGCTCAAAATAATCAGTAAATGCATGAAAAATAACAAAGGAAGTCAGAAAGGGTTGAAAATTGAGGATGTGGCTTTGAATGGTGCATTTTGAGCATAGAAAAACTATGGAGTTCAAATAAGTTCAAAAAATGAAATCCCTTTGTATCAGACGAGTTTCCGTATGAAACCCTGATACTTCGAAAGAGATTGTCCGTTTTGTACACGAAGTGCATCCAGTTTTTGCCGTAACCTTCTCTGCTTTCTTGCACATGCTATGTGGGTCAAATGACGATACCATGCCAACTTTCAACCATTTCAGAGTTTGTTTGAAATGCTTTTCAATTTCAGGGTCTTATAGCTCAAAATAATCAGTAAATGCATGAAAAATAACAAATGAAGTCAGAAAGGGTTGAAAATTGAGGATGTGGCTTTGAATGGTGCATTTTGAGCATAGAAAAACTATGGAGTTCAAATAAGTTCAAAAAATGAAATCCCTTTGTATCAGACGAGTTTCCGTATGAAACCCTGATACTTCGAAAGAGATTGTCCGTTTTGTACACGAAGTGCATCCAGTTTTTGCCGTAACCTTCTCTGCTTTCTTGCACATGCTATGTGGGTCAAATGACGATACCATGCCAACTTTCAACCATTTCAGAGTTTGTTTGAAATGCTTTTCAATTTCAGGGTCTTATAGCTCAAAATAATCAGTAAATGCATGAAAAATAACAAATGAAGTCAGAAAGGGTTGAAAATTGAGGATGTGGCTTTGAATGGTGCATTTTGAGCACAGAAAAACTATGGAGTTCAAATAAGTTCAAAAAAATGAAATCCTTTGTAACAGACGAGTTTCCGTATGAAACCCTGATACTTTGAAAAAGATTGTCCGTTTTGTACACGAAGTGCATCCAGTTTTTGCCGTAACCCTCTCTGCTTTCTTGCACATGCTATGTGGGTGAAATGACGATACCATGCCAACTTTCAACCATTTTCAGAGTTCATTTGAAATGCTTTTCAATTTCAGGGTCTTATAGCTCAAAATAATCAGTAAATGCATGAAAAATAACAAAGGAAGTCAGAAAGGGTTGAAAATTGAGGATGTGGCTTTGAATGGTGCATTTTGAGCATAGAAAAACTATGGAGTTCAAATAAGTTCAAAAAATGAAATCCCTTTGTATCAGACGAGTTTCCGTATGAAACCCTGATACTTCGAAAGAGATTGTCCGTTTTGTACACGAAGTGCATCCAGTTTTTGCCGTAACCTTCTCTGCTTTCTTGCACATGCTATGTGGGTCAAATGACGATACCATGCCAACTTTCAACCATTTCAGAGTTTGTTTGAAATGCTTTTCAATTTCAGGGTCTTATAGCTCAAAATAATCAGTAAATGCATGAAAAATAACAAATGAAGTCAGAAAGGGTTGAAAATTGAGGATGTGGCTTTGAATGGTGCATTTTGAGCATAGAAAAACTATGGAGTTCAAATAAGTTCAAAAAATGAAATCCCTTTGTATCAGACGAGTTTCCGTATGAAACCCTGATACTTCGAAAGAGATTGTCCGTTTTGTACACGAAGTGCATCCAGTTTTTGCCGTAACCTTCTCTGCTTTCTTGCACATGCTATGTGGGTCAAATGACGATACCATGCCAACTTTCAACCATTTCAGAGTTTGTTTGAAATGCTTTTCAATTTCAGGGTCTTATAGCTCAAAATAATCAGTAAATGCATGAAAAATAACAAATGAAGTCAGAAAGGGTTGAAAATTGAGGATGTGGCTTTGAATGGTGCATTTTGAGCACAGAAAAACTATGGAGTTCAAATAAGTTCAAAAAAATGAAATCCCTTTGTAACAGACGAGTTTCCGTATGAAACCCTGATACTTTGAAAAAGATTGTCCGTTTTGTACACGAAGTGCATCCAGTTTTTGCCGTAACCCTCTCTACTTTCTTGCACATGCTATGTGGGTGAAATGACGATACCATGCCAACTTTCAACCATTTCAGAGCTCATTTGAAATGCTTTTCAATTTCAGGGTCTTATAGCTCAAAATAATCAGTAAATGCATGAAAAATAACAAATGAAGTCAGAAAGGGTTGAAAATTGAGGATGTGGCTTTGAATGGTGCATTTTGAGCATAGAAAAACTATGGAGTTCAAATAAGTTCAAAAAATGAAATCCCTTTGTATCAGACGAGTTTCCGTATGAAACCCTGATACTTCGAAAGAGATTGTCCGTTTTGTACACGAAGTGCATCCAGTTTTTGCCGTAAGCTTCTCTGCTTTCTTGCACATGCTATGTGGGTCAAATGACGATACCATGCCAACTTTCAACCATTTCAGAGTTCATTTGAAATGCTTTTCAATTTCAGGGTCTTATAGCTCAAAATAATCAGTAAATGCATGAAAAATAACAAATGAAGTCAGAAAGGGTTGAAAATTGAGGATGTGGCTTTGAATGGTGCATTTTGAGCATAGAAAAACTACGGAGTTCAAATAAGTTCAAAAAATGAAATCCCTTTGTATCAGACGAGTTTCCGTATGAAACCCTGATACTTCGAAAGAGATTGTCCGTTTTGTACACGAAGTGCATCCAGTTTTTGCCGTAACCTTCTCTGCTTTCTTGCACATGCTATGTGGGTCAAATGACGATACCATGCCAACTTTCAACCATTTCAGAGTTTGTTTGAAATGCTTTTCAATTTCAGGGTCTTATAGCTCAAAATAATCAGTAAATGCATGAAAAATAACAAAGGAAGTCAGAAAGGGTTGAAAATTGAGGATGTGGCTTTGAATGGTGCATTTTGAGTACAGAAAAACTATGGAGTTCAAATAAGTTCAAAAAATGAAATCCCTTTGTAACAGACGAGTTTCCGTATGAAACCCTGATACTTCGAAAGAGATTGTCCGTTTTGTACATGAAGTGCATCCAGTTTTTGCCGTAACCCTCTCTAATTTCTTGCACATGCTATGTGGGTCAAATGATGATACCATGCCAACTTTCAACCTGTTCAGAGTTCATTTGAAATGCTTTTCAATTTCAAGGTTTTATAGCTCAAAATAATCAGTAAATGCATGAAAATAAGAAATGAAGTTAGAAAGGGTTAAATTGCTGATGTGGCTTTGAATGGTGCATTTTGAGCACACAGAAAAACTATGGAGTTCAAATAAGTTCAAAAAAAATGAAATCCCTTTGTAACAGACGAGTTTCCGTATGAAACCCTGATACTTCGAAAAAGATTGTCCGTTTTGTACACGAAGTGCATCCAGTTTTTGCCGTAACCCTCTCTACTTTCTTGCACATGCTATGTGGGTGAAATGACGATACCATGCCAACTTTCAACCATTTCAGAGTTCATTTGAAATGCTTTTCAATTTCAGGGTCTTATAGCTCAAAATAATCAGTAAATGCATCAAAAATAACAAATGAAGTCAGAAAGGGTTGAAAATTGAGGATGTGGCTTTGAATGGTGCATTTTGAGCATAGAAAAACTATGGAGTTCAAATAAGTTCAAAAAATGAAATCCCTTTGTATCAGACGAGTTTCCGTATGAAACCCTGATACTTCGAAAGAGATTGTCCGTTTTGTACACGAAGTGCATCCAGTTTTTGCCGTAACCTTCTCTGCTTTCTTGCACATGCTATGTGGGTCAAATGACGATACCATGCCAACTTTCAACCATTTCAGAGTTCATTTGAAATGCTTTTCAATTTCAGGGTCTTATAGCTCAAAATAATCAGTAAATGCATGAAAAATAACAAATGAAGTCAGAAAGGGTTGAAAATTGAGGATGTGGCTTTGAATGGTGCATTTTGAGCATAGAAAAACTATGGAGTTCAAATAAGTTCAAAAAATGAAATCGCTTTGTAACAGACGAGTTTCCGTATGAAACCCTGATACTTCGAAAGAGATTGTCCGTTTTGTACATGAAGTGCATCCAGTTTTTGCCGTAACCCTCTCTAATTTCTTGCACATGCTATGTGGGTCAAATGATGATACCATGCCAACTTTCAACCTGTTCAGAGTTCATTTGAAATGCTTTTCAATTTCAAGGTTTTATAGCTCAAAATAATCAGTAAATGCATGAAAATAAGAAATGAAGTTAGAAAGGGTTAAATTGCTGATGTGGCTTTGAATGGTGCATTTTGAGCACAGAAAAACTATGGAGTTCAAATAAGTTCAAAAAAATGAAATCCCTTTGTAACAGACGAGTTTCCGTATGAAACCCTGATACTTCGAAAAAGATTGTCCGTTTTGTACACGAAGTGCATCCAGTTTTTGCTGTAACCCTCTCTACTTTCTTGCACATGCTATGTGGGTGAAATGACGATACCATGCCAACTTTCAACCATTTCAGAGTTCATTTGAAATGCTTTTCAATTTCAGGGTCTTATAGCTCAAAATAATCAGTAAATGCATGAAAAATAACAAATGAAGTCAGAAAGGGTTGAAAATTGAGGATGTGGCTTTGAATGGTGCATTTTGAGCATAGAAAAACTATGGAGTTCAAATAAGTTCAAAAAATGAAATCCCTTTGTATCAGACGAGTTTCCGTATGAAACCCTGATACTTCGAAAGAGATTGTCCGTTTTGTACACGAAGTGCATCCAGTTTTTGCCGTAACCTTCTCTGCTTTCTTGCACATGCTATGTGGGTCAAATGACGATACCATGACAACTTTCAACCATTTCAGAGTTCATTTGAAATGCTTTTCAATTTCAGGGTCTTATAGCTCAAAATAATCAGTAAATGCATGAAAAATAACAAATGAAGTCAGAAAGGGTTGAAAATTGAGGATGTGGCTTTGAATGGTGCATTTTGAGCACAGAAAAACTATGGAGTTCAAATAAGTTCAAAAAATGAAATCGCTTTGTAACAGACGAGTTTCCGTATGAAACCCTGATACTTCGAAAGAGATTGTCTGTTTTGTACATGAAGTGCATCAAGTTTTTGCCGTAACCCTCTCTAATTTCTTGCACATGCTATGTGGGTCAAATGATGATACCATGCCAACTTTCAACCTTTTCAGAGTTCATTTGAAATGCTTTTCAATTTCAGGGTCTTATAGCTCAAAATAATCAGTAAATGCATGAAAAATAACAAATGAAGTCAGAAAGGTTGAAAATTGATGATGTGGCTTTGAATGGTGCATTTTGAACACAGAAAAACTATGGAGTTCAAATAAGTTCAAAAAAATGAAATCCCTTTGTAACAGACGAGTTTCCATATGAAACCCTGATACTTCGAAAAAGATTGCCCGTTTTGTACACGAAGTGCATCCAGTTTTTGCCGTAACCCTCTCTACTTTCTTGCACATGCTATGTGGGTGAAATGACGATACCATGCCAACTTTCAACCATTTCAGAGTTCATTTGAAATGCTTTTCAATTTCAAGGTTTTATAGCTCAAAATAATCAGTAAATGCATGAAAAATAACAAATGAAGTCAGAAAGGGTTGAAAATTGAGGATGTGGCTTTGAATGGTGCATTTTGAGCATAGAAAAACTATGGAGTTCAAATAAGTTCAAAAAATGAAATCCCTTTGTATCAGACGAGTTTCCGTATGAAACCCTGATACTTCGAAAGAGATTGTCCGTTTTGTACACGAAGTGCATCCAGTTTTTGCCGTAAGCTTCTCTGCTTTCTTGCACATGCTATGTGGGTCAAATGACGATACCATGCCAACTTTCAACCATTTCAGAGTTCATTTGAAATGCTTTTCAATTTCAGGGTCTTATAGCTCAAAATAATCAGTAAATGCATGAAAAATAACAAATGAAGTCAGAAAGGGTTGAAAATTGAGGATGTGGCTTTGAATGGTGCATTTTGAGCATAGAAAAACTACGGAGTTCAAATAAGTTCAAAAAATGAAATCCCTTTGTATCAGACGAGTTTCCGTATGAAACCCTGATACTTCGAAAGAGATTGTCCGTTTTGTACACGAAGTGCATCCAGTTTTTGCCGTAACCTTCTCTGCTTTCTTGCACATGCTATGTGGGTCAAATGACGATACCATGCCAACTTTCAACCATTTCAGAGTTTGTTTGAAATGCTTTTCAATTTCAGGGTCTTATAGCTCAAAATAATCAGTAAATGCATGAAAAATAACAAAGGAAGTCAGAAAGGGTTGAAAATTGAGGATGTGGCTTTGAATGGTGCATTTTGAGTACAGAAAAACTATGGAGTTCAAATAAGTTCAAAAAATGAAATCCCTTTGTAACAGACGAGTTTCCGTATGAAACCCTGATACTTCGAAAGAGATTGTCCGTTTTGTACATGAAGTGCATCCAGTTTTTGCCGTAACCCTCTCTAATTTCTTGCACATGCTATGTGGGTCAAATGATGATACCATGCCAACTTTCAACCTGTTCAGAGTTCATTTGAAATGCTTTTCAATTTCAAGGTTTTATAGCTCAAAATAATCAGTAAATGCATGAAAATAAGAAATGAAGTTAGAAAGGGTTAAATTGCTGATGTGGCTTTGAATGGTGCATTTTGAGCACAGAAAAACTATGGAGTTCAAATAAGTTCAAAAAAAATGAAATCCCTTTGTAACAGACGAGTTTCCGTATGAAACCCTGATACTTCGAAAAAGATTGTCCGTTTTGTACACGAAGTGCATCCAGTTTTTGCCGTAACCCTCTCTACTTTCTTGCACATGCTATGTGGGTGAAATGACGATACCATGCCAACTTTCAACCATTTCAGAGTTCATTTGAAATGCTTTTCAATTTCAGGGTCTTATAGCTCAAAATAATCAGTAAATGCATGAAAAATAACAAAGGAAGTCAGAAAGGGTTGAAAATTGAGGATGTGGCTTTGAATGGTGCATTTTGAGCATAGAAAAACTATGGAGTTCAAATAAGTTCAAAAAATGAAATCCCTTTGTATCAGACGAGTTTCCGTATGAAACCCTGATACTTCGAAAGAGATTGTCCGTTTTGTACACGAAGTGCATCCAGTTTTTGCCGTAACCTTCTCTGCTTTCTTGCACATGCTATGTGGGTCAAATGACGATACCATGCCAACTTTCAACCATTTCAGAGTTTGTTTGAAATGCTTTTCAATTTCAGGGTCTTATAGCTCAAAATAATCAGTAAATGCATGAAAAATAACAAATGAAGTCAGAAAGGGTTGAAAATTGAGGATGTGGCTTTGAATGGTGCATTTTGAGCATAGAAAAACTATGGAGTTCAAATAAGTTCAAAAAATGAAATCCCTTTGTATCAGACGAGTTTCCGTATGAAACCCTGATACTTCGAAAGAGATTGTCCGTTTTGTACACGAAGTGCATCCAGTTTTTGCCGTAACCTTCTCTGCTTTCTTGCACATGCTATGTGGGTCAAATGACGATACCATGCCAACTTTCAACCATTTCAGAGTTTGTTTGAAATGCTTTTCAATTTCAGGGTCTTATAGCTCAAAATAATCAGTAAATGCATGAAAAATAACAAATGAAGTCAGAAAGGGTTGAAAATTGAGGATGTGGCTTTGAATGGTGCATTTTGAGCACAGAAAAACTATGGAGTTCAAATAAGTTCAAAAAAATGAAATCCCTTTGTAACAGACGAGTTTCCGTATGAAACCCTGATACTTTGAAAAAGATTGTCCGTTTTGTACACGAAGTGCATCCAGTTTTTGCCGTAACCCTCTCTGCTTTCTTGCACATGCTATGTGGGTGAAATGACGATACCATGCCAACTTTCAACCATTTTCAGAGTTCATTTGAAATGCTTTTCAATTTCAGGGTCTTATAGCTCAAAATAATCAGTAAATGCATGAAAAATAACAAAGGAAGTCAGAAAGGGTTGAAAATTGAGGATGTGGCTTTGAATGGTGCATTTTGAGCATAGAAAAACTATGGAGTTCAAATAAGTTCAAAAAATGAAATCCCTTTGTATCAGACGAGTTTCCGTATGAAACCCTGATACTTCGAAAGAGATTGTCCGTTTTGTACACGAAGTGCATCCAGTTTTTGCCGTAACCTTCTCTGCTTTCTTGCACATGCTATGTGGGTCAAATGACGATACCATGCCAACTTTCAACCATTTCAGAGTTTGTTTGAAATGCTTTTCAATTTCAGGGTCTTATAGCTCAAAATAATCAGTAAATGCATGAAAAATAACAAATGAAGTCAGAAAGGGTTGAAAATTGAGGATGTGGCTTTGAATGGTGCATTTTGAGCATAGAAAAACTATGGAGTTCAAATAAGTTCAAAAAATGAAATCCCTTTGTATCAGACGAGTTTCCGTATGAAACCCTGATACTTCGAAAGAGATTGTCCGTTTTGTACACGAAGTGCATCCAGTTTTTGCCGTAACCTTCTCTGCTTTCTTGCACATGCTATGTGGGTCAAATGACGATACCATGCCAACTTTCAACCATTTCAGAGTTTGTTTGAAATGCTTTTCAATTTCAGGGTCTTATAGCTCAAAATAATCAGTAAATGCATGAAAAATAACAAATGAAGTCAGAAAGGGTTGAAAATTGAGGATGTGGCTTTGAATGGTGCATTTTGAGCACAGAAAAACTATGGAGTTCAAATAAGTTCAAAAAAATGAAATCCCTTTGTAACAGACGAGTTTCCGTATGAAACCCTGATACTTTGAAAAAGATTGTCCGTTTTGTACACGAAGTGCATCCAGTTTTTGCCGTAACCCTCTCTACTTTCTTGCACATGCTATGTGGGTGAAATGACGATACCATGC
The DNA here is from genome assembly GCF_056163025.1 of Triticum urartu. Taxonomy (NCBI): domain Eukaryota; kingdom Viridiplantae; phylum Streptophyta; class Magnoliopsida; order Poales; family Poaceae; genus Triticum; species Triticum urartu. The sequence goes on from NC_141873.1 coordinate 24,765,448, forward strand.
CAACTTTCAACCATTTCAGAGCTCATTTGAAATGCTTTTCAATTTCAGGGTCTTATAGCTCAAAATAATCAGTAAATGCATGAAAAATAACAAATGAAGTCAGAAAGGGTTGAAAATTGAGGATGTGGCTTTGAATGGTGCATTTTGAGCATAGAAAAACTATGGAGTTCAAATAAGTTCAAAAAATGAAATCCCTTTGTATCAGACGAGTTTCCGTATGAAACCCTGATACTTCGAAAGAGATTGTCCGTTTTGTACACGAAGTGCATCCAGTTTTTGCCGTAAGCTTCTCTGCTTTCTTGCACATGCTATGTGGGTCAAATGACGATACCATGCCAACTTTCAACCATTTCAGAGTTCATTTGAAATGCTTTTCAATTTCAGGGTCTTATAGCTCAAAATAATCAGTAAATGCATGAAAAATAACAAATGAAGTCAGAAAGGGTTGAAAATTGAGGATGTGGCTTTGAATGGTGCATTTTGAGCATAGAAAAACTACGGAGTTCAAATAAGTTCAAAAAATGAAATCCCTTTGTATCAGACGAGTTTCCGTATGAAACCCTGATACTTCGAAAGAGATTGTCCGTTTTGTACACGAAGTGCATCCAGTTTTTGCCGTAACCTTCTCTGCTTTCTTGCACATGCTATGTGGGTCAAATGACGATACCATGCCAACTTTCAACCATTTCAGAGTTTGTTTGAAATGCTTTTCAATTTCAGGGTCTTATAGCTCAAAATAATCAGTAATTGCATGAAAAATAACAAAGGAAGTCAGAAAGGGTTGAAAATTGAGGATGTGGCTTTGAATGGTGCATTTTGAGTACAGAAAAACTATGGAGTTCAAATAAGTTCAAAAAATGAAATCCCTTTGTAACAGACGAGTTTCCGTATGAAACCCTGATACTTCGAAAGAGATTGTCCGTTTTGTACATGAAGTGCATCCAGTTTTTGCCGTAACCCTCTCTAATTTCTTGCACATGCTATGTGGGTCAAATGATGATACCATGCCAACTTTCAACCTGTTCAGAGTTCATTTGAAATGCTTTTCAATTTCAAGGTTTTATAGCTCAAAATAATCAGTAAATGCATGAAAATAAGAAATGAAGTTAGAAAGGGTTAAATTGCTGATGTGGCTTTGAATGGTGCATTTTGAGCACACAGAAAAACTATGGAGTTCAAATAAGTTCAAAAAAAATGAAATCCCTTTGTAACAGACGAGTTTCCGTATGAAACCCTGATACTTCGAAAAAGATTGTCCGTTTTGTACACGAAGTGCATCCAGTTTTTGCCGTAACCCTCTCTACTTTCTTGCACATGCTATGTGGGTGAAATGACGATACCATGCCAACTTTCAACCATTTCAGAGTTCATTTGAAATGCTTTTCAATTTCAGGGTCTTATAGCTCAAAATAATCAGTAAATGCATCAAAAATAACAAATGAAGTCAGAAAGGGTTGAAAATTGAGGATGTGGCTTTGAATGGTGCATTTTGAGCATAGAAAAACTATGGAGTTCAAATAAGTTCAAAAAATGAAATCCCTTTGTATCAGACGAGTTTCCGTATGAAACCCTGATACTTCGAAAGAGATTGTCCGTTTTGTACACGAAGTGCATCCAGTTTTTGCCGTAACCTTCTCTGCTTTCTTGCACATGCTATGTGGGTCAAATGACGATACCATGCCAACTTTCAACCATTTCAGAGTTCATTTGAAATGCTTTTCAATTTCAGGGTCTTATAGCTCAAAATAATCAGTAAATGCATGAAAAATAACAAATGAAGTCAGAAAGGGTTGAAAATTGAGGATGTGGCTTTGAATGGTGCATTTTGAGCATAGAAAAACTATGGAGTTCAAATAAGTTCAAAAAATGAAATCGCTTTGTAACAGACGAGTTTCCGTATGAAACCCTGATACTTCGAAAGAGATTGTCCGTTTTGTACATGAAGTGCATCCAGTTTTTGCCGTAACCCTCTCTAATTTCTTGCACATGCTATGTGGGTCAAATGATGATACCATGCCAACTTTCAACCTGTTCAGAGTTCATTTGAAATGCTTTTCAATTTCAAGGTTTTATAGCTCAAAATAATCAGTAAATGCATGAAAATAAGAAATGAAGTTAGAAAGGGTTAAATTGCTGATGTGGCTTTGAATGGTGCATTTTGAGCACAGAAAAACTATGGAGTTCAAATAAGTTCAAAAAAATGAAATCCCTTTGTAACAGACGAGTTTCCGTATGAAACCCTGATACTTCGAAAAAGATTGTCCGTTTTGTACACGAAGTGCATCCAGTTTTTGCTGTAACCCTCTCTACTTTCTTGCACATGCTATGTGGGTGAAATGACGATACCATGCCAACTTTCAACCATTTCAGAGTTCATTTGAAATGCTTTTCAATTTCAGGGTCTTATAGCTCAAAATAATCAGTAAATGCATGAAAAATAACAAATGAAGTCAGAAAGGGTTGAAAATTGAGGATGTGGCTTTGAATGGTGCATTTTGAGCATAGAAAAACTATGGAGTTCAAATAAGTTCAAAAAATGAAATCCCTTTGTATCAGACGAGTTTCCGTATGAAACCCTGATACTTCGAAAGAGATTGTCCGTTTTGTACACGAAGTGCATCCAGTTTTTGCCGTAACCTTCTCTGCTTTCTTGCACATGCTATGTGGGTCAAATGACGATACCATGACAACTTTCAACCATTTCAGAGTTCATTTGAAATGCTTTTCAATTTCAGGGTCTTATAGCTCAAAATAATCAGTAAATGCATGAAAAATAACAAATGAAGTCAGAAAGGGTTGAAAATTGAGGATGTGGCTTTGAATGGTGCATTTTGAGCACAGAAAAACTATGGAGTTCAAATAAGTTCAAAAAATGAAATCGCTTTGTAACAGACGAGTTTCCGTATGAAACCCTGATACTTCGAAAGAGATTGTCTGTTTTGTACATGAAGTGCATCAAGTTTTTGCCGTAACCCTCTCTAATTTCTTGCACATGCTATGTGGGTCAAATGATGATACCATGCCAACTTTCAACCTTTTCAGAGTTCATTTGAAATGCTTTTCAATTTCAGGGTCTTATAGCTCAAAATAATCAGTAAATGCATGAAAAATAACAAATGAAGTCAGAAAGGTTGAAAATTGATGATGTGGCTTTGAATGGTGCATTTTGAACACAGAAAAACTATGGAGTTCAAATAAGTTCAAAAAAATGAAATCCCTTTGTAACAGACGAGTTTCCATATGAAACCCTGATACTTCGAAAAAGATTGCCCGTTTTGTACACGAAGTGCATCCAGTTTTTGCCGTAACCCTCTCTACTTTCTTGCACATGCTATGTGGGTGAAATGACGATACCATGCCAACTTTCAACCATTTCAGAGTTCATTTGAAATGCTTTTCAATTTCAAGGTTTTATAGCTCAAAATAATCAGTAAATGCATGAAAAATAACAAATGAAGTCAGAAAGGGTTGAAAATTGAGGATGTGGCTTTGAATGGTGCATTTTGAGCATAGAAAAACTATGGAGTTCAAATAAGTTCAAAAAATGAAATCCCTTTGTATCAGACGAGTTTCCGTATGAAACCCTGATACTTCGAAAGAGATTGTCCGTTTTGTACACGAAGTGCATCCAGTTTTTGCCGTAAGCTTCTCTGCTTTCTTGCACATGCTATGTGGGTCAAATGACGATACCATGCCAACTTTCAACCATTTCAGAGTTCATTTGAAATGCTTTTCAATTTCAGGGTCTTATAGCTCAAAATAATCAGTAAATGCATGAAAAATAACAAATGAAGTCAGAAAGGGTTGAAAATTGAGGATGTGGCTTTGAATGGTGCATTTTGAGCATAGAAAAACTACGGAGTTCAAATAAGTTCAAAAAATGAAATCCCTTTGTATCAGACGAGTTTCCGTATGAAACCCTGATACTTCGAAAGAGATTGTCCGTTTTGTACACGAAGTGCATCCAGTTTTTGCCGTAACCTTCTCTGCTTTCTTGCACATGCTATGTGGGTCAAATGACGATACCATGCCAACTTTCAACCATTTCAGAGTTTGTTTGAAATGCTTTTCAATTTCAGGGTCTTATAGCTCAAAATAATCAGTAAATGCATGAAAAATAACAAAGGAAGTCAGAAAGGGTTGAAAATTGAGGATGTGGCTTTGAATGGTGCATTTTGAGTACAGAAAAACTATGGAGTTCAAATAAGTTCAAAAAATGAAATCCCTTTGTAACAGACGAGTTTCCGTATGAAACCCTGATACTTCGAAAGAGATTGTCCGTTTTGTACATGAAGTGCATCCAGTTTTTGCCGTAACCCTCTCTAATTTCTTGCACATGCTATGTGGGTCAAATGATGATACCATGCCAACTTTCAACCTGTTCAGAGTTCATTTGAAATGCTTTTCAATTTCAAGGTTTTATAGCTCAAAATAATCAGTAAATGCATGAAAATAAGAAATGAAGTTAGAAAGGGTTAAATTGCTGATGTGGCTTTGAATGGTGCATTTTGAGCACAGAAAAACTATGGAGTTCAAATAAGTTCAAAAAAAATGAAATCCCTTTGTAACAGACGAGTTTCCGTATGAAACCCTGATACTTCGAAAAAGATTGTCCGTTTTGTACACGAAGTGCATCCAGTTTTTGCCGTAACCCTCTCTACTTTCTTGCACATGCTATGTGGGTGAAATGACGATACCATGCCAACTTTCAACCATTTCAGAGTTCATTTGAAATGCTTTTCAATTTCAGGGTCTTATAGCTCAAAATAATCAGTAAATGCATCAAAAATAACAAATGAAGTCAGAAAGGGTTGAAAATTGAGGATGTGGCTTTGAATGGTGCATTTTGAGCATAGAAAAACTATGGAGTTCAAATAAGTTCAAAAAATGAAATCCCTTTGTATCAGACGAGTTTCCGTATGAAACCCTGATACTTCGAAAGAGATTGTCCGTTTTGTACACGAAGTGCATCCAGTTTTTGCCGTAACCTTCTCTGCTTTCTTGCACATGCTATGTGGGTCAAATGACGATACCATGCCAACTTTCAACCATTTCAGAGTTCATTTGAAATGCTTTTCAATTTCAGGGTCTTATAGCTCAAAATAATCAGTAAATGCATGAAAAATAACAAATGAAGTCAGAAAGGGTTGAAAATTGAGGATGTGGCTTTGAATGGTGCATTTTGAGCACAGAAAAACTATGGAGTTCAAATAAGTTCAAAAAATGAAATCGCTTTGTAACAGACGAGTTTCCGTATGAAACCCTGATACTTCGAAAGAGATTGTCCGTTTTGTACATGAAGTGCATCCAGTTTTTGCCGTAACCCTCTCTAATTTCTTGCACATGCTATGTGGGTCAAATGATGATACCATGCCAACTTTCAACCTGTTCAGAGTTCATTTGAAATGCTTTTCAATTTCAAGGTTTTATAGCTCAAAATAATCAGTAAATGCATGAAAATAAGAAATGAAGTTAGAAAGGGTTAAATTGCTGATGTGGCTTTGAATGGTGCATTTTGAGCACAGAAAAACTATGGAGTTCAAATAAGTTCAAAAAAATGAAATCCCTTTGTAACAGACGAGTTTCCGTATGAAACCCTGATACTTCGAAAAAGATTGTCCGTTTTGTACACGAAGTGCATCCAGTTTTTGCCGTAACCCTCTCTACTTTCTTGCACATGCTATGTGGGTGAAATGACGATACCATGCCAACTTTCAACCATTTCAGAGCTCATTTGAAATGCTTTTCAATTTCAAGGTTTTATAGCTCAAAATAATCAGTAAATGCATGAAAAATAACAAATGAAGTCAGAAAGGGTTGAAAATTGAGGATGTGGCTTTGAATGGTGCATTTTGAGCATAGAAAAACTATGGAGTTCAAATAAGTTCAAAAAATGAAATCCCTTTGTATCAGACGAGTTTCCGTATGAAACCCTGATACTTCGAAAGAGATTGTCCGTTTTGTACACGAAGTGCATCCAGTTTTTGCCGTAAGCTTCTCTGCTTTCTTGCACATGCTATGTGGGTGAAATGACGATACCATGCCATCTTTCAACCATTTCAGAGTTCATTTGAAATGCTTTTCAATTTCAGGGTCTTATAGCTCAAAATAATCAGTAAATGCATGAAAAATAACAAATGAAGTCAGAAAGGGTTGAAAATTGAGGATGTGGCTTTGAATGGTGCATTTTGAGCATAGAAAAACTACGGAGTTCAAATAAGTTCAAAAAATGAAATCCCTTTGTATCAGACGAGTTTCCGTATGAAACCCTGATACTTCGAAAGAGATTGTCCGTTTTGTACACGAAGTGCATCCAGTTTTTGCCGTAACCTTCTCTGCTTTCTTGCACATGCTATGTGGGTCAAATGACGATACCATGCCAACTTTCAACCATTTCAGAGTTTGTTTGAAATGCTTTTCAATTTCAGGGTCTTATAGCTCAAAATAATCAGTAAATGCATGAAAAATAACAAAGGAAGTCAGAAAGGGTTGAAAATTGAGGATGTGGCTTTGAATGGTGCATTTTGAGTACAGAAAAACTATGGAGTTCAAATAAGTTCAAAAAATGAAATCCCTTTGTAACAGACGAGTTTCCGTATGAAACCCTGATACTTCGAAAGAGATTGTCCGTTTTGTACATGAAGTGCATCCAGTTTTTGCCGTAACCCTCTCTAATTTCTTGCACATGCTATGTGGGTCAAATGATGATACCATGCCAACTTTCAACCTGTTCAGAGTTCATTTGAAATGCTTTTCAATTTCAAGGTTTTATAGCTCAAAATAATCAGTAAATGCATGAAAATAAGAAATGAAGTTAGAAAGGGTTAAATTGCTGATGTGGCTTTGAATGGTGCATTTTGAGCACAGAAAAACTATGGAGTTCAAATAAGTTCAAAAAAAATGAAATCCCTTTGTAACAGACGAGTTTCCGTATGCAACCCTGATACTTCGAAAAAGATTGTCCGTTTTGTACACGAAGTGCATCCAGTTTTTGCCGTAACCCTCTCTACTTTCTTGCACATGCTATGTGGGTGAAATGACGATACCATGCCAACTTTCAACCATTTCAGAGTTCATTTGAAATGCTTTTCAATTTCAGGGTCTTATAGCTCAAAATAATCAGTAAATGCATCAAAAATAACAAATGAAGTCAGAAAGGGTTGAAAATTGAGGATGTGGCTTTGAATGGTGCATTTTGAGCATAGAAAAACTATGGAGTTCAAATAAGTTCAAAAAATGAAATCCCTTTGTATCAGACGAGTTTCCGTATGAAACCCTGATACTTCGAAAGAGATTGTCCGTTTTGTACACGAAGTGCATCCAGTTTTTGCCGTAACCTTCTCTGCTTTCTTGCACATGCTATGTGGGTCAAATGACGATACCATGCCAACTTTCAACCATTTCAGAGTTCATTTGAAATGCTTTTCAATTTCAGGGTCTTATAGCTCAAAATAATCAGTAAATGCATGAAAAATAACAAATGAAGTCAGAAAGGGTTGAAAATTGAGGATGTGGCTTTGAATGGTGCATTTTGAGCACAGAAAAACTATGGAGTTCAAATAAGTTCAAAAAATGAAATCGCTTTGTAACAGACGAGTTTCCGTATGAAACCCTGATACTTCGAAAGAGATTGTCCGTTTTGTACATGAAGTGCATCCAGTTTTTGCCGTAACCCTCTCTAATTTCTTGCACATGCTATGTGGGTCAAATGATGATACCATGCCAACTTTCAACCTGTTCAGAGTTCATTTGAAATGCTTTTCAATTTCAAGGTTTTATAGCTCAAAATAATCAGTAAATGCATGAAAATAAGAAATGAAGTTAGAAAGGGTTGAAAATTGAGGATGTGGCTTTGAATGGTGCATTTTGAGCATAGAAAAACTATGGAGTTCAAATAAGTTCAAAAAATGAAATCCATTTGTATCAGACGAGTTTCCGTATGAAACCCTGATACTTCGAAAGAGATTGTCCGTTTTGTACACGAAGTGCATCCAGTTTTTGCCGTAACCTTCTCTGCTTTCTTGCACATGCTATGTGGGTCAAATGACGATACCATGCCAACTTTCAACCATTTCAGAGTTCATTTGAAATGCTTTTCAATTTCAGGGTCTTATAGCTCAAAATAATCAGTAAATGCATGAAAAATAACGAATGAAGTCAGAAAGGGTTGAAAATTGAGGATGTGGCTTTGAATGGTGCTTTTTGAGCACAGAAAAACTATGGAGTTCAAATAAGTTCAAAAAATGAAATCCCTTTGTAACAGACGAGTTTTCGTATGAAACCCTGATACTTCGAAAGAGATTGTCCGTTTTGTACATGAAGTGCATCCAGTTTTTTCCGTAACCCTCTCTAATTTCTTGCACATGCTATGTGGGTCAAATGATGATACCATGCCAACTTTCAACCTTTTCAGAGTTCATTTGAAATGCTTTTCAATTTCAGGGTCTTATAGCTCAAAATAATCAGTAAATGCATGAAAAATAACAAATGAAGTCAGAAAGGTTGAAAATTGATGATGTGGCTTTGAATGGTGCATTTTGAATACAGAAAAACTATGGAGTTCTAATAAGTTCAAAAAAATGAAATCCCTTTGTATCAGACGAGTTTCCGTATGAAACCCTGATACTTCGAAAAAGATTGTCCGTTTTGTACACGAAGTGCATCCAGTTTTTGCCGTAACCCTCTCTACTTTCTTGCACATGCTATGTGGGTGAAATGACGATACCATGCCAACTTTCAACCATTTCAGAGTTCATTTGAAATGCTTTTCAATTTCAGGGTCTTATAGCTCAAAATAATCAGTAAATGCATGAAAAATAACAAATGAAGTCAGAAAGGGTTGAAAATTGAGGATGTGGCTTTGAATGGTGCATTTTGAGCATAGAAAAACTATGGAGTTCAAATAAGTTCAAAAAATGAAATCCCTTTGTATCAGACGAGTTTCCGTATGAAACCCTGATACTTCGAAAGAGATTGTCCGTTTTGTACACGAAGTGCATCCAGTTTTTGCCGTAACCTTCTCTGCTTTCTTGCACATGCTATGTGGGTCAAATGACGATACCATGCCAACTTTCAACCATTTCAGAGTTCATTTGAAATGCTTTTCAATTTCAGGGTCTTATAGCTCAAAATAATCAGTAAATGCATGAAAAATAACGAATGAAGTCAGAAAGGGTTGAAAATTGAGGATGTGGCTTTGAATGGTGCTTTTTGAGCACAGAAAAACTATGGAGTTCAAATAAGTTCAAAAAATGAAATCCCTTTGTAACAGACGAGTTTCCGTATGAAACCCTGATACTTCGAAAGAGATTGTCCGTTTTGTACATGAAGTGCATCCAGTTTTTGCCGTAACCCTCTCTAATTTCTTGCAGATGCTATGTGGGTCAAATGATGATACCATGCCAACTTTCAACCATTTCAGAGTTCATTTGAAATGCTTTTCAATTTCAGGGTCTTATAGCTCAAAATAATCAGTAAATGCATCAAAAATAACAAATGAAGTCAGAAAGGGTTGAAAATTTATGATGTGGCTTTGAATGGTGCATTTTGAGCATAGAAAAACTATGGAGTTCAAATAAGTTCAAAAATGAAATCCCTTTGTAACAGACGAGTTGCCGTATGAAACCCTGATACTTCGAAAGAGATTGTCCGTTTTGTACACGAAGTGCATCCAGTTTTTGCCGTAACCCTCTCTAATTTCTTGCACATGCTATGTGGGTCAAATGATGATACCATGCCAACTTTCAACATTTTCAGAGTCCATTTGAAATGATTTTCAATTTCAGGGTCTTATAGCTCAAAATAATCAGTAAATGCATGGAAAATAACAAATGAAGTCAGAAAGGTTGAAAATTGATGATGTGGCTTTGAATGGTGCATTTTGAACACAGAAAAACTATGGAGTTCAAATAAGTTCAAAAAAAGGAAATCCCTTTGTAACAGACGAGTTTCCGTATGAAACCCTGATACTTCGAAAAAGATTGTCCGTTTTGTACACGAAGTGCATCCAGTTTTTGCCGTAACCCTCTCTACTTTCTTGCACATGCTATGTGGGTGAAATGACGATACCATGCCAACTTTCAACCATTTCAGAGTTCATTTGAAATGCTTTTCAATTTCAGGTTCTTATAGCTCAAAATAATCAGTAAATGCATGAAAAATAACAAATGAAGTCAGAAAGGGTTGAAAATTGAGGATGTGGCTTTGAATTGTGCATTTTGAGCATAGAAAAACTATGGAGTTCAAATAAGTTCAAAAAATGAAATCCCTTTGTATCAGACGAGTTTCCGTATGAAACCCTGATACTTCGAAAGAGATTGTCCGTTTTGTACACGAAGTGCATCCAGTTTTTGCCGTAACCTTCTCTGCTTTCTTGCACATGCTATGTGGGTGAAATGACGATACCATGCCAACTTTCAACCATTTCAGAGTTCATTTGAAATGCTTTTCAATTTCAGGGTCTTATAGCTCAAAATAATCAGTAAATGCATGAAAAATAACAAATGAAGTCAGAAAGGGTTGAAAATTGAGGATGTGGCTTTGAATGGTGCATTTTGAGCATAGAAAAATTATGGAGTGCAAATAAGTTCAAAAAATGAAATCCCTTTGTAACAGACGAGTTTCCGTATGAAACCCTGATACTTCGAAAGAGATTGTCCATTTTGTACATGAAGTGCATCCAGTTTTTGCCGTAACCCTCTCTAATTTCTTGCACATGCTATGTGGGTCAAATGATGATACCATGCCAACTTTCAACCTTTTCAGAGTTCACTTGAAATGCTTTTCAATTTCAAGGTTTTATAGCTCAAAATAATCAGTAAATGCATGAAAATAACAAATGAAGTTAGAAAGGGTTAAATTGCTGATGTGGCTTTGAATGGTGCATTTTGAGCACAGAAAAACTATGGAGTTCAAATAAGTTCAAAAAAATGAAATCCCTTTGTAACAGACGAGTTTCCGTATGAAACCCTGATACTTTGAAAAAGATTGTCCGTTTTGTACACGAAGTGCATCCAGTTTTTGCCGTAACCCTCTCTACTTTCTTGCACATGCTATGTGGGTGAAATGACGATACCATGCCAACTTTCAACCATTTCAGAGTTCATTTGAAATGCTTTTCAATTTCAGGGTCTTATAGTTCAAAATAATCAGTAAATGCATGAAAAATAACAAATGAAGTTAGAAAGGGTTGAAAATTGAGGATGTGGCTTTGAATGGTGCATTTTGAGCATAGAAAAACTATGGAGTTCAAATAAGTTCAAAAAATGAAATCCCTTTGTATCAGACGAGTTTCCGTATGAAACCCTGATACTTCGAAAGAGATTGTCCGTTTTGTACACGAAGTGCATCCAGTTTTTGCCGTAACCTTCTCTGCTTTCTTGCACATGCTATGTGGGTCAAATGACGATACCATGCCAACTTTCAACCATTTCAGAGTTCATTTGAAATGCTTTTCAATTTCAGGGTCTTATAGCTCAAAATAATCAGTAAATGCATGAAAAATAACAAATGAAGTCAGAAAGGGTTGAAAATTGAGGATGTGGCTTGGAATGGTGCATTTTGACCATAGAAAAACTACGGAGTTCAAATAAGTTCAAAAAATGAAATCCCTTTGTATCAGACGAGTTTCCGTATGAAACCCTGATACTTCGAAAGAGATTGTCCGTTTTGTACACGAAGTGCATCCAGTTTTTGCCGTAACCTTCTCTGCTTTCTTGCACATGCTATGTGGGTCAAATGACGATACCATGCCAACTTTCAACCATTTCAAAGTTTGTTTGAAATGCTTTTCAATTTCAGGGTCTTATAGCTCAAAATAATCAGTAAATGCATGAAAAATAACAAATGAAGTCAGAAAGGGTTGAAAATTGAGGATGTGGCTTTGAATGGTGCATTTTGAGTACAGAAAAACTATGGAGTTCAAATAAGTTCAAAAAATGAAATCCCTTTGTAACAGACGAGTTTCCGTATGAAACCCTGATACTTCGAAAGAGATTGTCCGTTTTGTACATGAAGTGCATCCAGTTTTTGCCGTAACCCTCTCTAATTTCTTGCACATGCTATGTGGGTCAAATGATGATACCATGCCAACTTTCAACCTGTTCAGAGTTCATTTGAAATGCTTTTCAATTTCAAGGTTTTATAGCTCAAAATAATCAGTAAATGCATGAAAATAACAAATGAAGTTAGAAAGGGATAAATTGCTGATGTGGCTTTGAATGGTGCATTTTGAGCACAGAAAAACTATGGAGTTCAAATAAGTTCAAAAAAATGAAATCCCTTTGTAACAGACGAGTTTCCGTATGAAACCCTGATACTTCGAAAAATATTGTCCGTTTTGTACACGAAGTGCATCCAGTTTTTGCCGTAACCCTCTCTACTTTCTTGCACATGCTATGTGGGTGAAATGACGATACCATGCCAACTTTCAACCATTTCAGAGTTCATTTGAAATGCTTTTCAATTTCAGGGTCTTATAGCTCAAAATAATCAGTAAATGCCTCAAAAATAACAAATGAAGTCAGAAAGGGTTGAAAATTGAGGATGTGGCTTTGAATGGTGCATTTTGAGCATAGAAAAACTATGGAGTTCAAATAAGTTCAAAAAATGAAATCCTTTGTATCAGACGAGTTTCCGTATGAAACCCTGATACTTCGAAAGAGATTGTCCGTTTTGTACACGAAGTGCATCCAGTTTTTGCCGTAACCTTCTCTGCTTTCTTGCACATGCTATGTGGGTCAAATGACGATACCATGCCAACTTTCAACCATTTCAGAGTTCATTTGAAATGCTTTTCAATTTCAGGGTCTTATAGCTCAAAATAATCAGTAAATGCATGAAAAATAACAAATGAAGTCAGAAAGGGTTGAAAATTGAGGATGTGGCTTGGAATGGTGCATTTTGAGCATAGAAAAACTACGGAGTTCAAATAAGTTCAAAAAATGAAATCCCTTTGTATCAGACGAGTTTCCGTATGAAACCCTGATACTTCGAAAGAGATTGTCCGTTTTGTACACGAAGTGCATCCAGTTTTTGCCGTAACCTTCTCTGCTTTCTTGCACATGCTATGTGGGTCAAATGACGATACCATGCCAACTTTCAACCATTTCAGAGTTTGTTTGAAATGCTTTTCAATTTCAGGGTCTTATAGCTCAAAATAATCAGTAAATGCATGAAAAATAACAAATGAAGTCAGAAAGGGTTGAAAATTGAGGATGTGGCTTTGAATGGTGCATTTTGAGTACAGAAAAACTATGGAGTTCAAATAAGTTCAAAAAATGAAATCCCTTTGTAACAGACGAGTTTCCGTATGAAACCCTGATACTTCGAAAGAGATTGTCCGTTTTGTACATGAAGTGCATCCATTTTTTGCCGTAACCCTCTCTAATTTCTTGCACATGCTATGTGGGTCAAATGATGATACCATGCCAACTTTCAACCTGTTCAGAGTTCATTTGAAATGCTTTTCAATTTCAAGGTTTTATAGCTCAAAATAATCAGTAAATGCATGAAAATAACAAATGAAGTTAGAAAGGGATAAATTGCTGATGTGGCTTTGAATGGTGCATTTTGAGCACGGAAAAACTATGGAGTTCAAATAAGTTCAAAAAAATGAAATCCCTTTGTAACAGACGAGTTTCCGTATGAAACCCTGATACTTCGAAAAAGATTGTCCGTTTTGTACACGAAGTGCATCCAGTTTTTGCCGTAACCCTCTCTACTTTCTTGCACATGCTATGTGGGTGAAATGACGATACCATGCCAACTTTCAACCATTTCAGAGTTCATTTGAAATGCTTTTCAATTTCAGGGTCTTATAGCTCAAAATAATCAGTAAATGCATGAAAAATAACAAATGAAGTCAGAAAGGGTTGAAAATTGAGGATGTGGCTTTGAATGGTGCATTTTGAGCATAGAAAAACTATGGAGTTCAAATAAGTTCAAAAAATGAAATCCCTTTGTATCAGACGAGTTTCCGTATGAAACCCTGATACTTCGAAAGAGATTGTCCGTTTTGTACACGAAGTGCATCCAGTTTTTGCCGTAACCTTCTCTGCTTTCTTGCACATGCTATGTGGGTCAAATGACGATACCATGCCAACTTTCAACCATTTCAGAGTTCATTTGAAATGCTTTTCAATTTCAGGGTCTTATAGCTCAAAATAATCAGTAAATGCATGAAAAATAACAAATGAAGTCAGAAAGGGTTGAAAATTGAGGATGTGGCTTTGAATGGTGCATTTTGAGCACAGAAAAACTATGGAGTTCAAATAAGTTCAAAAAAATGAAATCCCTTTGTAACAGACGAGTTTCCGTATGAAACCCTGATACTTTGAAAAAGATTGTCCGTTTTGTACACGAAGTGCATCCAGTTTTTGCCGTAACCCTCTCTACTTTCTTGCACATGCTATGTGGGTGAAATGACGATACCATGCCAACTTTCAACCATTTCAGAGTTCATTTGAAATGCTTTTCAATTTCAGGGTCTTATAGCTCAAAATAATCAGTAAATGCATGAAAAATAACAAATGAAGTCAGAAAGGGTTGAAAATTGAGGATGTGGCTTTGAATGGTGCATTTTGACAATAGAAAAACTATGGAGTTCAAATAAGTTTAAAAAATGAAATCCCTTTGTATGAGACGAGTTTCCGTATGAAACCCTGATACTTCGAAAGAGATTGTCCGTTTTGTACACGAAGTGCATCCAGTTTTTGCCGTAACCTTCTCTGCTTTCTTGCACATGCTATGTGGGTCAAATGAAGATACCATGCCAACTTTCAACCATTTCAGAGTTCATTTGAAAAGCTTTTCAATTTCAGGGTCTTATAGCTCAAAATAATCAGTAAATGCATGAAAAATAACAAATGAAGTCAGAAAGGGTTGAAAATTGAGGATGTGGCTTTGAATGGTGCATTTTGAGCATAGAAAAACTACGGAGTTCAAATAAGTTCAAAAAATGAAATCCCTTTGTATCAGACGAGTTTCCGTATGAAACCCTGATACTTCGAAAGAGATTGTCCGTTTTGTACACGAAGTGCATCCAGTTTTTGCCGTAACCTTCTCTGCTTTCTTGCACATGCTATGTGGGTCAAATGACGATACCATGCCAACTTTCAACCATTTCAGAGTTTGTTTGAAATGCTTTTCAATTTCAGGGTCTTATAGCTCAAAATAATCAGTAAATGCATGAAAAATAACAAATGAAGTCAGAAAGGGTTGAAAATTGAGGATGTGGCTTTGAATGGTGCATTTTGAGTACAGAAAAACTATGGAGTTCAAATAAGTTCAAAAAATGAAATCCCTTTGTAACAGACGAGTTTCCGTATGAAACCCTGATACTTCGAAAGAGATTGTCCGTTTTGTACATGAAGTGCATCCAGTTTTTGCCGTAACCCTCTCTAATTTCTTGCACATGCTATGTGGGTCAAATGATGATACCATGCCAACTTTCAAGCTGTTCAGAGTTCATTTGAAATGCTTTTCAATTTCAAGGTTTTATAGCTCAAAATAATCAGTAAATGCATGAAAATAACAAATGAAGTTAGAAAGGGATAAATTGCTGATGTGGCTTTGAATGGTGCATTTTGAGCACAGAAAAACTATGGAGTTCAAATAAGTTCAAAAAAATGAAATCCCTTTGTAACAGACGAGTTTCCGTATGAAACCCTGATACTTCGAAAAAGATTGTCCGTTTTGTACACGAAGTGCATCCAGTTTTTGCCGTAACCTTCTCTGCTTTCTTGCACATGCTATGTGGGTCAAATGACGATACCATGCCAACTTTCAACCATTTCAGAGTTCATTTGAAATGCTTTTCAATTTCAGGGTCTTATAGCTCAAAATAATCAGTAAATGCATGAAAAATAACAAATGAAGTCAGAAAGGGTTGAAAATTGAGGATGTGGCTTTGAATGGTGCATTTTGAGCATAGAAAAACTATGGAGTTCAAATAAGTTCAAAAAATGAAATCCCTTTGTATCAGACGAGTTTCCGTATGAAACCCTGATACTTCGAAAGAGATTGTCCGTTTTGTACACGAAGTGCATCCAGTTTTTGCCGTAACCTTCTCTGCTTTCTTGCACATGCTATGTGGGTCAAATGACGATACCATGCCAACTTTCAACCATTTCAGAGTTCATTTGAAATGCTTTTGAATTTCAGGGTCTTATAGCTCAAAATAATCAGTAAATGCATGAAAAATAACAAATGAAGTCAGAAAGGGTTGAAAATTGAGGATGTGGCTTTGAATGGTGCATTTTGAGCATAGAAAAACTATGGAGTTCAAATAAGTTCAAAAAATGAAATCCCTTTGTAACAGACGAGTTTCCGTATGAAACCCTAATACTTCGAAAGAGATTGTCCATTTTGTACATGAAGTGCATCCAGTTTTTGCTGTAACCCTCTCTAATTTCTTGCACATGCTATGTGGGTCAAATGATGATACCATGCCAACTTTCAACCTTTTCAGAGTTCACTTGAAATGCTTTTCAATTTCAAGGTTTTATAGCTCAAAATAATCAGTAAATGCATGAAAATAACAAATGAAGTTAGAAAGGGTTAAATTGCTGATGTGGCTTTGAATGGTGCATTTTGAGCACAGAAAAACTATGGAGCTCAAATAAGTTCAAAAAAATGAAATCCCTTTGTAACAGATGAGTTTCCGTATGAAACCCTGATACTTTGAAAAAGATTGTCCGTTTTGTACACGAAGTGCATCCAGTTTTTGCCGTAACCCTCTCTACTTTCTTGCACATGCTATGTGGGTGAAATGACGATACCATGCCAACTTTCAACCATTTCAGAGTTCATTTGAAATGCTTTTCAATTTCAGGGTCTTATAGGTCAAAATAATCAGTAAATGCATGAAAAATAACAAATGAAGTCAGAAAGGGTTGAAAATTGAGGATGTGGCTTTGAATGGTGCATTTTGAGCATAGAAAAACTATGGAGTTCAAATAAGTTCAAAAAATGAAATCCCTTTGTATCAGACGAGTTTCCGTATGAAACCCTGATACTTCGAAAGAGATTGTCCGTTTTGTACACGAAGTGCATCCAGTTTTTGCCGTAACCTTCTCTGCTTTCTTGCACATGCTATGTGGGTCAAATGACGATACCATGCCAACTTTCAACCATTTCAGAGTTCATTTGAAATGCTTTTCAATTTCAGGGTCTTATAGCTCAAAATAATCAGTAAATGCATGAAAAATAACAAATGAAGTCAGAAAGGGTTGAAAATTGAGGATGTGGCTTTGAATGGTGCATTTTGAGCACAGAAAAACTATGGAGTTCAAATAAGTTCAAAAAAATGAAATCCCTTTGTAAGAGACGAGTTTCCGTATGAAACCCTGATACTTTGAAAAAGATTGTCCGTTTTGTACACGAAGTGCATCCAGTTTTTGCCGTAACCCTCTCTACTTTCTTGCACATGCTATGTGGGTGAAATGACGATACCATGCCAACTTTCAACCATTTCAGAGTTCATTTGAAATGCTTTTCAATTTCAGGGTCTTATAGCTCAAAATAATCAGTAAATGCATGAAAAATAACAAATGAAGTCAGAAAGGGTTGAAAATTGAGGATGTGGCTTTGAATGGTGCATTTTGAGCATAGAAAAACTATGGAGTTCAAATAAGTTTAAAAAATGAAATCCCTTTGTATGAGACGAGTTTCCGTATGAAACCCTGATGCTTCGAAAGAGATTGTCCGTTTTGTACACGAAGTGCATCCAGTTTTTGCCGTAACCTTCTCTGCTTTCTTGCACATGCTATGTGGGTCAAATGACGATACCATGCCAACTTTCAACCATTTCAGAGTTCATTTGAAATGCTTTTCAATTTCAGGGTCTTATAGCTCAAAATAATCAGTAAATGCATGAAAAATAACAAATGAAGTCAGAAAGGGTTGAAAATTGAGGATGTGGCTTTGAATGGTGCATTTTGAGCATAGAAAAACTATGGAGTTCAAATAAGTTCAAAAAATGAAATCCCTTTGTAACAGACGAGTTTCCGTATGAAACCCTGATACTTCGAAAGAGATTGTCCATTTTGTACATGAAGTGCATCCAGTTTTTGCCGTAACCCTCTCTAATTTCTTGCACATGCTATGTGGGTCAAATGATGATACCATGCCAACTTTCAACCTTTTCAGAGTTCACTTGAAATGCTTTTCAATTTCAAGGTTTTATAGCTCAAAATAATCAGTAAATGCATGAAAATAACAAATGAAGTTAGAAAGGGTTAAATTGCTGATGTGGCTTTGAATGGTGCATTTTGAGCACAGAAAAACTATGGAGCTCAAATAAGTTCAAAAAAATGAAATCCCTTTGTAACAGACGAGTTTCCGTATGAAACCCTGATACTTTGAAAAAGATTGTCCGTTTTGTACACGAAGTGCATCCAGTTTTTGCCGTAACCCTCTCTACTTTCTTGCACATGCTATGTGGGTGAAATGACGATACCATGCCAACTATCAACCATTTCAGAGTTCATTTGAAATGCTTTTCAATTTCAGGGTCTTATAGGTCAAAATAATCAGTAAATGCATGAAAAATAACAAATGAAGTCAGAAAGGGTTGAAAATTGAGGATGTGGCTTTGAATGGTGCATTTTGAGCATAGAAAAACTATGGAGTTCAAATAAGTTCAAAAAATGAAATCCCTTTGTATCAGACGAGTTTCCGTATGAAACCCTGATACTTCGAAAGAGATTGTCCGTTTTGTACACGAAGTGCATCCAGTTTTTGCCGTAACCTTCTCTGCTTTCTTGCACATGCTATGTGGGTCAAATGACGATACCATGCCAACTTTCAACCATTTCAGAGTTCATTTGAAATGCTTTTCAATTTCAGGGTCTTATAGCTCAAAATAATCAGTAAATGCATGAAAAATAACAAATGAAGTCAGAAAGGGTTGAAAATTGAGGATGTGGCTTTGAATGGTGCATTTTGAGCACAGAAAAACTATGGAGTTCAAATAAGTTCAAAAAAATGAAATCCCTTTGTAAGAGACGAGTTTCCGTATGAAACCCTGATACTTTGAAAAAGATTGTCCGTTTTGTACACGAAGTGCATCCAGTTTTTGCCGTAACCCTCTCTACTTTCTTGCACATGCTATGTGGGTGAAATGACGATACCATGCCAACTTTCAACCATTTCAGAGTTCATTTGAAATGCTTTTCAATTTCAGGGTCTTATAGCTCAAAATAATCAGTAAATGCATGAAAAATAACAAATGAAGTCAGAAAGGGTTGAAAATTGAGGATGTGGCTTTGAATGGTGCATTTTGAGCATAGAAAAACTATGGAGTTCAAATAAGTTTAAAAAATGAAATCCCTTTGTATGAGACGAGTTTCCGTATGAAACCCTGATGCTTCGAAAGAGATTGTCCGTTTTGTACACGAAGTGCATCCAGTTTTTGCCGTAACCTTCTCTGCTTTCTTGCACATGCTATGTGGGTCAAATGACGATACCATGCCAACTTTCAACCATTTCAGAGTTCATTTGAAATGCTTTTCAATTTCAGGGTCTTATAGCTCAAAATAATCAGTAAATGCATGAAAAATAACAAATGAAGTCAGAAAGGGTTGAAAATTGAGGATGTGGCTTTGAATGGTGCATTTTGAGCATAGAAAAACTATGGAGTTCAAATAAGTTCAAAAAATGAAATCCCTTTGTAACAGACGAGTTTCCGTATGAAACCCTGATACTTCGAAAGAGATTGTCCATTTTGTACATGAAGTGCATCCAGTTTTTGCCGTAACCCTCTCTAATTTCTTGCACATGCTATGTGGGTCAAATGATGATACCATGCCAACTTTCAACCTTTTCAGAGTTCACTTGAAATGCTTTTCAATTTCAAGGTTTTATAGCTCAAAATAATCAGTAAATGCATGAAAATAACAAATGAAGTTAGAAAGGGTTAAATTGCTGATGTGGCTTTGAATGGTGCATTTTGAGCACAGAAAAACTATGGAGCTCAAATAAGTTCAAAAAAATGAAATCCCTTTGTAACAGACGAGTTTCCGTATGAAACCCTGATACTTTGAAAAAGATTGTCCGTTTTGTACACGAAGTGCATCCAGTTTTTGCCGTAACCCTCTCTACTTTCTTGCACATGCTATGTGGGTGAAATGACGATACCATGCCAACTATCAACCATTTCAGAGTTCATTTGAAATGCTTTTCAATTTCAGGGTCTTATAGGTCAAAATAATCAGTAAATGCATGAAAAATAACAAATGAAGTCAGAAAGGGTTGAAAATTGAGGATGTGGCTTTGAATGGTGCATTTTGAGCATAGAAAAACTATGGAGTTCAAATAAGTTCAAAAAATGAAATCCCTTTGTATCAGACGAGTTTCCGTATGAAACCCTGATACTTCGAAAGAGATTGTCCGTTTTGTACACGAAGTGCATCCAGTTTTTGCCGTAACCTTCTCTGCTTTCTTGCACATGCTATGTGGGTCAAATGACGATACCATGACAACTTTCAACCATTTCAGAGTTCATTTGAAATGCTTTTCAATTTCAGGGTCTTATAGCTCAAAATAATCAGTAAATGCATGAAAAATAACAAATGAAGTCAGAAAGGGTTGAAAATTGAGGATGTGGCTTTGAATGGTGCATTTTGAGCATAGAAAAACTACGGAGTTCAAATAAGTTCAAAAAATGAAATCCCTTTGTATCAGACGAGTTTCCGTATGAAACCCTGATACTTCGAAAGAGATTGTCCGTTTTGTACACGAAGTGCCTCCAGCTTTTGCCGTAACCTTCTCTGCTTTCTTGCACATGCTATGTGGGTCAAATGACGATACCATGCCAACTTTCAACCATTTCAGAGTTTGTTTGAAATGCTTTTCAATTTCAGGGTCTTATAGCTCAAAATAATCAGTAAATGCATGAAAAATAACAAATGAAGTCAGAAAGGGTTGAAAATTGAGGATGTGGCTTTGAATGGTGCATTTTGAGCATAGAAAAACTATGGAGTTCAAATAAGTTCAAAAAAATGAAATCCCTTTGTAACTGACGAGTTTCCGTATGAAACCCTGATACTTCGAAAAAGATTGTCCGTTTTGTACACGAAGTGCATCCAGTTTTTGCCGTAACCTTCTCTGCTTTCTTGCACATGCTATGTGGGTCAAATGACGATACCATGCCAACTCTCAACCATTTCAGAGTTCATTTGAAATGATTTTCAATTTCAGGGTCTTATAGCTCAAAATAATCAGTAAATGCATGAAAAATAACAAATGAAGTCAGAAAGGGTTGAAAATTGAGGATGTGGCTTTGAATGGTGCATTTTGAGCATAGAAAAACTATGGAGTTCAAATAAGTTCAAAAAATGAAATCCCTTTGTATCAGACGAGTTTCCGTATGAAACCCTGATACTTCGAAAGAGATTGTCCGTTTTGTACACGAAGTGCATCCAGTTTTTGCCGTAACCTTCTCTGCTTTCTTGCACATGCTATGTGGGTCAAATGACGATACCATGCCAACTTTCAACCATTTCAGAGTTCATTTGAAATGCTTTTCAATTTCAGGGTCTTATAGCTCAAAATAATCAGTAAATGCATGAAAAATAACAAATGAAGTCAGAAAGGGTTGAAAATTGAGGATGTGGCTTTGAATGGTGCATTTTGAGCATAGAAAAACTATGGAGTTCAAATAAGTTCAAAAAATGAAATCCCTTTGTATCAGACGAGTTTCCGTATGAAACCCTGATACTTCGAAAGAGATTGTCCGTTTTGTACACGAAGTGCATCCAGTTTTTGCCGTAACCTTCTCTGCTTTCTTGCACATGCTATGTGGGTCAAATGATGATACCATGCCAACTTTCAACCTTTTCAGAGTTCACTTGAAATGCTTTTCAATTTCAGGGTCTTATAGCTCAAAATAATCAGTAATTGCATTAAAATAACAAATGAAGTTAGAAAGGGTTAAATTGCTGATGTGGCTTTGAATGGTGCATTTTGAGCATAGAAAAACTACGGAGTTCAAATAAGTTCAAAAAATGAAATCCCTTTGTATCAGACGAGTTTCCGTATGAAACCCTGATACTTCGAAAGAGATTGTCCGTTTTGTACACGAAGTGCCTCCAGTTTTTGCCGTAACCTTCTCTGCTTTCTTGCACATGCTATGTGGGTCAAATGACGATACCATGCCAACTTTCAACCATTTCAGAGTTTGTTTGAAATGCTTTTCAATTTCAGGGTCTTATAGTTCAAAATAATCAGTAAATGCATGAAAAATAACAAATGAAGTCAGAAAGGGTTGAAAATTGAGGATGTGGCTTTGAATGGTGCATTTTGAGCATAGAAAAACTATGGAGTTCAAATAAGTTCAAAAAATGAAATCCCTTTGTATCAGACGAGTTTCCGTATGAAACCCTGATACTTCGAAAGAGATTGTCCGTTTTGTACACGAAGTGCATCCAGTTTTTGCCGTAACCTTCTCTGCTTTCTTGCACATGCTATGTGGGTCAAATGACGATACCATGACAACTTTCAACCATTTCAGAGTTCATTTGAAATGCTTTTCAATTTCAGGGTCTTATAGCTCAAAATAATCAGTAAATGCATGAAAAATAACAATTGAAGTCAGAAAGGGTTGAAAATTGAGGATGTGGCTTTAAATGGTGCATTTTGAGCATAGAAAAACTATGGAGTTCAAATAAGTTCAAAAAATGAAATCCCTTTGTATCAGACGAGTTTCCGTATGAAACCCTGATACTTCGAAAGAGATTGTCCGTTTTGTACACGAAGTGCCTCCAGGTTTTGACGTAACCTTCTCTGCTTTCTTGCACATGCTATGTGGGTCAAATGACGATACCATGCCAACTTTCAACCATTTCAGAGTTTGTTTGAAATGCTTTTCAATTTCAGGGTCTTATAGCTCAAAATAATCAGTAAATGCATGAAAAATAACAAATGAAGTCAGAAAGGGTTGAAAATTGAGGATGTGGCTTTGAATGGTGCATTTTGAGTACAGAAAAACTATGGAGTTCAAATAAGTTCAAAAAATGAAATCCCTTTGTAACAGACGAGTTTCCGTATGAAACCCTGATACTTCGAAAGAGATTGTCCGTTTTGTACATGAAGTGCATCCAGTTTTTGCCGTAACCCTCTCTAATTTCTTGCACATGCTATGTGGGTCAAATGATGATACCATGCCAACTTTCAACCTATTCAGAGTTCATTTGAAATGCTTTTCAATTTCAAGGTTTTATAGCTCAAAATAATCAGTAAATGCATGAAAGTAACAAATGAAGTTAGAAAGGGATAAATTGCTGATGTGGCTTTGAATGGTGCATTTTGAGCACAGAAAAACTATGGAGTTCAAATAAGTTCAAAAAAATGAAATCCCTTTGTAACAGACGAGTTTCCGTATGAAACCCTGATACTTCGAAAGAGATTGTCCGTTTTGTACACGAAGTGCATCCAGTTTTTGCCGTAACCCTCTCTACTTTCTTGCACATGCTATGTGGGTGAAATGACGATACCATGCCAACTTTCAACCATTTCAGAGTTCATTTGAAATGCTTTTCAATTTCAGGGTCTTATAGCTCAAAATAATCAGTAAATGCATGAAAAATAACAAATGAAGTCAGAAAGGGTTGAAAATTGAGGATGTGGCTTTGAATGGTGCATTTTGAGCATAGAAAAACTATGGAGTTCAAATAAGTTCAAAAAATGAAATCCCTTTGTATCAGACGAGTTTCCGTATGAAACCCTGATACTTCGAAAGAGATTGTCCGTTTTGTACACGAAGTGCATCCAGTTTTTGCCGTAACCCTCTCTAATTTCTTGCACATGCTATGTGGGTCAAATGATGATACCATGCCAACTTTCAACCTATTCAGAGTTCATTTGAAATGCTTTTCAATTTCAAGGTTTTATAGCTCAAAATAATCAGTAAATGCATGAAAGTAACAAATGAAGTTAGAAAGGGATAAATTGCTGATGTGGCTTTGAATGGTGCATTTTGAGCACAGAAAAACTATGGAGTTCAAATAAGTTCAAAAAATGAAATCCCTTTGTATCAGACGAGTTTCCGTATGAAACCCTGATACTTCGAAAGAGATTGTCCGTTTTGTACACGAAGTGCATCCAGTTTTTGCCGTAACCTTCTCTGCTTTCTTGCACATGCTATGTGGGTCAAATGACGATACCATGCCAACTGTCAACCATTTCAGAGTTCATTTGAAATGCTTTTCAATTTCAGGGTCTTATAGCTCAAAATAATCAGTAAATGCATGAAAAATAACAAATGAAGTCAGAAAGGGTTGAAAATTGAGGATGTGGCTTTGAATGGTGCATTTTGAGCATAGAAAAACTATGGAGTTCAAATAAGTTCAAAAAATGAAATCCCTTTGTATCAGACGAGTTTCCGTATGAAACCCTGATACTTCGAAAGAGATTGTCCGTTTTGTACACGAAGTGCATCCAGTTTTTGCCGTAACCTTCTCTGCTTTCTTGCACATGCTATGTGGGTCAAATGACGATACCATGCCAACTTTCAACCATTTCAGAGTTCATTTGAAATGCTTTTCAATTTCAGGGTCTTATAGCTCAAAATAATCAGTAAATGCATGAAAAATAACAAATGAAGTCAGAAAGGGTTGAAAATTGAGGATGTGGCTTTGAATGGTGCATTTTGAGCACAGAAAAACTATGGAGTTCAAATAAGTTCAAAAAATGAAATCGCTTTGTAACAGACGAGTTTCCGTATGAAACCCTGATACTTCGAAAGAGATTGTCTGTTTTGTACATGAAGTGCATCCAGTTTTTGCCGTAACCCTCTCTAATTTCTTGCACATGCTATGTGGGTCAAATGATGATACCATGCCAACTTTCAACCTTTTCAAAGTTCATTTGAAATGATTTTCAATTTCAGGGTCTTATAGCTCAAAATAATCAGTAAATGCATGAAAAATAACAAATGAAGTCAGAAAGGTTGAAAATTGATGATGTGGCTTTGAATGGTGCATTTTGAACACAGAAAAACTATGGAGTTCAAATAAGTTCAAAAAAATGAAATCCCTTTGTAACAGACGAGTTTCCGTATGAAACCCTGATACTTCGAAAAAGATTGTCCGTTTTGTACACGAAGTGCATCCAGTTTTTGCCGTAACCCTCTCTACTTTCTTGCACATGCTATGTGGGTGAAATGAAGATACCATGCCAACTTTCAACCATTTCAGAGTTCATTTGAAATGCTTTTCAATTTCAGGGTCTTATAGCTCAAAATAATCAGTAAATGCATGAAAAATAACAAATGAAGTCAGAAAGGGTTGAAAATTGAGGATGTGGCTTTGAATGGTGCATTTTGAGCATAGAAAAACTATGGAGTTCAAATAAGTTCAAAAAATGAAATCCCTTTGTATCAGACGAGTTTCCGTATGAAACCCTGATACTTCGAAAGAGATTGTCCGTTTTGTACACGAAGTGCATCCAGTTTTTGCCGTAACCTTCTCTGCTTTCTTGCACATGCTATGTGGGTCAAATGACGACACCATGCCAACTTTCAACCATTTCAGAGTTCATTTGAAATGCTTTTCAATTTCAGGGTCTTATAGCTCAAAATAATCAGTAAATGCATGAAAAATAACAAATGAAGTCAGAAAGGGTTGAAAATTGAGGATGTGGCTTTGAATGGTGCATTTTGAGCACAGAAAAACTATGGAGTTCAAATAAGTTCAAAAAATGAAATCCCTTTGTAACAGACGAGTTTCCGTATGAAACCCTGATACTTCGAAAAAGATTGTCCGTTTTGTACACGAAGTGCATCCAGTTTTTGCCGTAACCCTCTCTCAGGGTCTTATAGCTCAAAATAATCAGTAAATGCATGAAAAATAACAAATGAAGTCAGAAAGGGTTGAAAATTGAGGATGTGGCTTTGAATGGTGCATTTTGAGCATAGAAAAACTATGGAGTTCAAATAAGTTCAAAAAATGAAACCCCTTTGTATCAGACGAGTTTCCGTATGAAACCCTGATACTTCGAAAGAGATTGTCCGTTTTGTACACGAAGTGCATCCAGTTTTTGCCGTAACCTTCTCTGCTTTCTTGCACATGCTATGTGGGTCAAATGACGATACCATGCCAACTTTCAACCATTTCAGAGTTCATTTGAAATGCTTTTCAATTTCAGGGTCTTATAGCTCAAAATAATCAGTAAATGCATGAAAAATAACAAATGAAGTCAGAAAGGGTTGAAAATTGAGGATGTGGCTTTGAATGGTGCATTTTGAGCACAGAAAAACTATGGCGTTCAAATAAGTTCAAAAAATGAAATCCCTTTGTAACAGACGAGTTTCCGTATGAAACCCTGATACTTCGAAAGAGATTGTCCGTTTTGTACACGAAGTGCATCCAGTTTTTGCCGTAACCCTCTCTAATTTCTTGCACATGCTATGTGGGTCAAATGATGATACCATGCCAACTTTCAACCTTTTCAGAGTTCATTTGAAATGATTTTCAATTTCAGGGTCTTATAGCTCAAAATAATCAGTAAATGCATGAAAAATAACAAATGAAGTCAGAAAGGTTGAAAATTGATGATGTGGCTTTGAATGGTGCATTTTGAACACAGAAAAACTATGGAGTTCAAATAAGTTCAAAAAAATGAAATCCCTTTGTAACAGACGAGTTTCCGTATGAAACCCTGATACTTCGAAAAAGATTGTCCGTTTTGTACACGAAGTGCATCCAGTTTTTGCCGTAACCCTCTCTACTTTCTTGCACATGCTATGTGGGTGAAATGACGATACCATGCCAACTTTCAACCATTTAAGAGTTCATTTGAAATGCTTTTCAATTTCAGGGTCTTATAGCTCAAAATAATCAGTAAATGCATGAAAAATAACAAATGAAGTCAGAAAGGGATGAAAATTGAGGATGTGGCTTTGAATGGTGCATTTTGAGCATAGAAAAACTATGGAGTTCAAATAAGTTCAAAAAATGAAATCCCTTTGTATCAGACGAGTTTCCGTATGAAACCCTGATACTTCGAAAGAGATTGTCCGTTTTGTACACGAAGTGCATCCAGTTTTTGCCGTAACCTTCTCTGCTTTCTTGCACATGCTATGTGGGTCAAATGACGATACCATGCCAACTTTCAACCATTTCAGAGTTCATTTGAAATGCTTTTCAATTTCAGGGTCTTATAGCTCAAAATAATCAGTAAATGCATGAAAAATAACAAATGAAGTCAGAAAGGGTTGAAAATTGAGGATGTGGCTTTGAATGGTGCATTTTGAGCATAGAAAAACTATGGAGTTCAAATAAGTTCAAAAAATGAAATCCCTTTGTATCAGACGAGTTTCCGTATGAAGCCCTGATACTTCGAAAGAGATTGTCCGTTTTGTACACGAAGTGCATCCAGTTTTTGCCGTAACCCTCTCTAATTTCTTGCACATGCTATGTGGGTCAAATGATGATACCATGCCAACTTTCAACCTTTTCAGAGTTCATTTGAAATGGTTTTCAATTTCAGGGTCTTATAGCTCAAAATAATCCGTAAATGCATGAAAAATAACAAATGAAGTCAGAAAGGTTGAAAATTGATGATGTGGCTTTGAATGGTGCATTTGTATCAGACGAGTTTCCGTATGAAACCCTGATACTTCGAAAAAGATTGTCCGTTTTGTACACGAAGTGCATCCAGTTTTTGCCGTAACCCTCTCTACTTTCTTGCACATGCTATGTGGGTGAAATGACGATACCATGCCAACTTTCAACCATTTCAGAGTTCATTTGAAATGCTTTTCAATTTCAGGCTCTTATAGCTCAAAATAATCAGTAAATGCATTAAAAATAACAAATGAAGTCAGAAAGGGTTGAAAATTGAGGATGTGGCTTTGAATGGTGCATTTTGAGCACAGAAAAACTATGGAGTTCAAATAAGTTCAAAAAATGAAATCCCTTTGTATCAGACGAGTTTCCGTATGAAACCCTGATACTTCGAAAGAGATTGTCCGTTTTGTACACGAAGTGCATCCAGTTTTTGCCGTAACCTTCTCTGCTTTCTTGCACATGCTATGTGGGTCAAATGACGACACCATGCCAACTTTCAACCATTTCAGAGTTCATTTGAAATGCTTTTCAATTTCAGGGTCTTATAGCTCAAAATAATCAGTAAATGCATGAGAAATAACAAATGAAGTCAGAAAGGGTTGAAAATTGAGGATGTGGCTTTGAATGGTGCATTTTGAGCACAGAAAAACTATGGAGTTCAAATAAGTTCAAAAAATGAAATCCCTTTGTAACAGACGAGTTTCCGTATGAAACCCTGATACTTCGAAAGAGATTGTCCGTTTTGTACATGAAGTGCATCCAGTTTTTGCCGTAACCCTCTCTAATTTCTTGCACATGCTATGTGGGTCAAATGATGATACCATGCCAACTTTCAACCTTTTCAGAGTTCATTTGAAATGATTTTCAATTTCAGGGTCTTATAGCTCAAAATAATCAGTAAATGCATGAAAAATAACAAATGAAGTCAGAAAGGTTGAAAATTGATGATGTGGCTTTGAATGGTGCATTTTGAACACAGAAAAACTATGGAGTTCGAATAATTTCAAAAAAATGAAATCCCTTTGTAACAGACGAGTTTCCGTATGAAACCCCGATACTTCGAAAAAGATTGTCCGTTTTGTACACGAAGTGCATCCAGTTTTTGCCGTAACCCTCTCTACTTTCTTGCACATGCTATGTGGGTGAAATGACTATACCATGCCAACTTTCAACCATTTCAGAGTTCATTTGAAATGCTTTTCAATTTCAGGGTCTTATAGCTCAAAATAATCAGTAAATGCATGAAAAATAACAAATGAAGTCAGAAAGGTTTGAAAATTGAGGATGTGGCTTTGAATGGTGCATTTTGAGCATAGAAAAACTATGGAGTTCAAATAAGTTCAAAAAATGAAATCCCTTTGTATCAGACGAGTTTCCGTATGAAACCCTGATACTTCGAAAGAGATTGTCCGTTTTGTACACGAAGTGCATCCAGTTTTTGCCGTAACCTTCTCTGCTTTCTTGCACATGCTATGTGGGTCAAATGACGATACCATGCCAACTTTCAACCATTTCAGAGTTCATTTGAAATGCTTTTCAATTTCAGGGTCTTATAGCTCAAAATTATCAGTAAATGCATGAAAAATAACAAATGAAGTCAGAAAGGGTTGAAAATTGAGGATGTGGCTTTGAATGGTGCATTTTGAGCACAGAAAAACTATGGAGTTCAAATAAGTTCAAAAAATGAAATCCCTTTGTAACAGACGAGTTTCCGTATGAAACCCTGATACTTCGAAAGAGATTGTCCGTTTTGTACATGAAGTGCATCCAGTTTTTGCCGTAACCCTCTCTAATTTCTTGCACATGCTATGTGGGTCAAATGATGATACCATGCCAACTTTCAACCTTTTCAGAGTTCATTTGAAATGATTTTCAATTTCGGGGTCTTATAGCTCAAAATAATCAGTAAATGCATGAAAAATAACAAATGAAGTCGGAAAGGTTGAAAATTGATGATGTGGCTTTGAATGGTGCATTTTGAACACAGAAAAACTATGAGTTCAAATAAGTTCAAAAAAATGAAATCCCTTTGTAACAGACGAGTTTCCGTATGAAACCCTGATACTTCGAAAAAGATTGTCCGTTTTGTACACGAAGTGCATCCAGTTTTTGCCGTAACCCTCTCTACTTTCTTGCACATGCTATGTGGGTGAAATGACGATACCATGCCAACTTTCAACCATTTCAGAGTTCATTTGAAATGCTTTTCAATTTCAGGGTCTTATAGCTCAAAATAATCAGTAAATGCATGAAAAATAACAAATGAAGTCAGAAAGGGTTGAAAATTGAGGATGTGGCTTTGAATGGTGCATTTTGAGCACAGAAAAACTATGGAGTTCAAATAAGTTCAAAAAATGAAATCCCTTTGTAACAGACGAGTTTCCGTATGAAACCCTGATACTTCGAAAGAGATTGTCCGTTTTGTACATGAAGTGCATCCAGTTTTTGCCGTAACCCTCTCTAATTTCTTGCACATGCTATGTGGGTCAAATGATGATACCATGCCAACTTTCAACCTTTTCAGAGTTCATTTGAAATGATTTTCAATTTCGGGGTCTTATAGCTCAAAATAATCAGTAAATGCATGAAAAATAACAAATGAAGTCGGAAAGGTTGAAAATTGATGATGTGGCTTTGAATGGTGCATTTTGAACACAGAAAAACTATGAGTTCAAATAAGTTCAAAAAAATGAAATCCCTTTGTAACAGACGAGTTTCCGTATGAAACCCTGATACTTCGAAAAAGATTGTCCGTTTTGTACACGAAGTGCATCCAGTTTTTGCCGTAACCCTCTCTACTTTCTTGCACATGCTATGTGGGTGAAATGACGATACCATGCCAACTTTCAACCATTTCAGAGTTCATTTGAAATGCTTTTCAATTTCAGGGTCTTATAGCTCAAAATAATCAGTAAATGCATGAAAAATAACAAATGAAGTCAGAAAGGGTTGAAAATTGAGGATGTGGCTTTGAATGGTGCATTTTGAGCATAGAAAAACTATGGAGTTCAAATAAGTTCAAAAAATGAAATCCCTTTGTATCAGACGAGTTTCCGTATGAAACCCTGATACTTTGAAAGAGATTGTCCGTTTTGTACACGAAGTGCATCCAGTTTTTGCCGTAACCTTCTCTGCTTTCTTGCACATGCTATGTGGGTCAAATGACGATACCATGCCAACTTTCAACCATTTCAGAGTTCATTTGAAATTCTTTTCAATTTCAGGGTCTTATAGCTCAAAATAATCAGTAAATGCATTAAAAATAACAAATGAAGTCAGAAAGGGTTGAAAATTGAGGATGTGGCTTTGAATGGTGCATTTTGAGCACAGAAAAACTATGGAGTTCAAATAAGTTCAAAAAATGAAATCCCTTTGTAACAGACGAGTTTCTGTATGAAACCCTGATACTTCGAAAGAGATTGTCCGTTTTGTACACGAAGTGCATTCAGTTTTTGCCGTAACCCTCTCTAATTTCTTGCACATGCTATGTGGGTCAAATGATGATACCATGCCAACTTTCAACCATTTCAGAGTTCATTTGAAATGATTTTCAATTTCAGGGTCTTATAGCTCAAAATAATCAGTAAATGCATGAAAAATAACAAATGAAGTCAGAAAGGTTGAAAATTGATGATGTGGCTTTGAATGGTGCATTTGTATCAGACGAGTTTCCGTATGAAACCCTGATACTTCGAAAAAGATTGTCCGTTTTGTACACGAAGTGCATCCAGTTTTTGCCGTAACCCTCTCTACTTTCTTGCACATGCTATGTGGGTGAAATGACGATACCATGCCAACTTTCAACCATTTCAGAGTTCATTTGAAATGCTTTTCAATTTTAGGGTCTTATAGCTCAAAATAATCAGTAAATGCATTAAAAATAACAAATGAAGTCAGAAAGGGTTGAAAATTGAGGATGTGGCTTTGAATGGTGCATTTTGAGCACAGAAAAACTATGGAGTTCAAATAAGTTCAAAAAATGAAATCCCTTTGTATCAGACGAGTTTCCGTATGAAACCCTGATACTTCGAAAGAGATTGTCCGTTTTGTACACGAAGTGCATCCAGTTTGTGCCGTAACCTTCTCTGCTTTCTTGCACATGCTATGTGGGTCAAATGACGATACCATGCCAACTTTCAACCATTTCAGAGTTCATTTGAAATGCTTTTCAATTTCAGGGTCTTATAGCTCAAAATAATCAGTAAATGCATGAAAAATAACAAATGAAGTCAGAAAGGGTTGAAAATTGAGGATGTGGCTTTGAATGGTGCATTTTGAGCACAGAAAAACTATGGAGTTCAAATAAGTTCAAAAAATGAAATCCCTTTGTAACAGACGAGTTTCCGTATGAAACCCTGATACTTCGAAAGAGATTGTCCGTTTTGTACATGAAGTGCATCCAGTTTTTGCCGTAACCCTCTCTAATTTCTTGCACATGCTATGTGGGTCAAATGATGATACCATGCCAACTTTCAACCATTTCAGAGTTCATTTGAAATGCTTTTCAATTTCAGGGTCTTATAGCTCAAAATAATCAGTAAATGCATGAAAAATAACAAATGAAGTCAGAAAGGTTGAAAATTGATGATGTGGCTTTGAATGGTGCATTTTGAACACAGAAAAACTATGGAGTTCAAATAAGTTCAAAAAAAATGAAATCCCTTTGTAACAGACGAGTTTCCGTATGAAACCCTGATACTTCGAAAAAGATTGTCCGTTTTGTACACGAAGTGCATCCAGTTTTTGCCGTAACCCTCTCTACTTTCTTGCACATGCTATGTGGGTGAAATGACGATACCATGCCAACTTTCAACCATTTCAGAGTTCATTTGAAATGCTTTTCAATTTCAGGGTCTTATAGCTCAAAATAATCAGTAAATACATGAAAAATACCAAATGAAGTCAGAAAGGGTTGAAAATTCAGGATGTGGATTTGCATGGTGCATTTTGAGCATAGAAAAACTACGGAGTTCAAATAAGTTCAAAAAATGAAATCCCTTTGTATCAGACGAGTTTCCGTATGAAACCCTGATACTTCGAAAGAGATTGTCCGTTTTGTACACGAAGTGCATCCAGTTTTTGCCGTAACCTTCTCTGCTTTCTTGCACATGCTATGTGGGTCAAATGACGATACCATGCCAACTTTCAACCATTTCAGAGTTCATTTGAAATGCTTTTCAATTTCAGGGTCTTATAGCTCAAAATTATCAGTAAATGCATGAAAAATAACAAATGAAGTCAGAAAGGGTTGAAAATTGAGGATGTGGCTTTGAATGGTGCATTTTGAGCACAGAAAAACTATGGAGTTCAAATAAGTTCAAAAAATGAAATCCCTTTGTAACAGACGAGTTTCCGTATGAAACCCTGATACTTCGAAATAGATTGTCCGTTTTGTACATGAAGTGCATCCAGTTTTTGCCGTAACCCTCTCTAATTTCTTGCACATGCTACGTGGGTCAAATGATGATACCATGCCAACTTTCAACCATTTCAGAGTTCATTTGAAATGATTTTCAATTTCAGGGTCTTATAGCTCAAAATAATCAGTAAATGCATGAAAAATAACAAATGAAGTCAGAAAGGTTGAAAATTGATGATGTGGCTTTGAATGGTGCATTTTGAACACAGAAAAACTATGGAGTTCGAATAAGTTCAAAAAAATGAAATCCCTTTGTAACAGACGAGTTTCCGTATGAAACCCCGATACTTCGAAAAAGATTGTCTGTTTTGTACACGAAGTGCATCCAGTTTTTGCCGTAACCCTCTCTACTTTCTTGCACATGCTATGTGGGTGAAATGACGATACCATGCCAACTTTCAACCATTTCAGAGTTCATTTGAAATGCTTTTCAATTTCAGGGTCTTATAGCTCAAAATAATCAGTAAATGCATGAAAAATAACAAATGAAGTCAGAAAGGGTTGAAAATTGAGGATGTGGCTTTGAATGGTGCATTTTGAGCATAGAAAAACTATGGAGTTCAAATAAGTTCAAAAAATGAAATCCCTTTGTATCAGACGAGTTTCCGTATGAAACCCTGATACTTCGAAAGAGATTGTCCGTTTTGTACACGAAGTGCATCCAGTTTTTGCCGTAACCTTCTCTGCTTTCTTGCACATGCTATGTGGGTCAAATGACGATACCATGCCAACTTTCAACCATTTCAGAGTTCATTCGAAATGCTTTTCAATTTCAGGGTCTTATAGCTCAAAATAATCAGTAAATGCATGAAAAATAACAAATGAAGTCACAAAGGGTTGAAAATTGAGGATGTGGCTTTGAATGGTGCATTTTGAGCACAGAAAAACTATGGAGTTCAAATAAGTTCAAAAAATGAAATCCCTTTGTAACAGACGAGTTTCCGTATGAAACCCTGATACTTCAAAAGAGATTGTCCGTTTTGTACACGAAGTGCATCCAGTTTTTGCCGTAACCCTCTCTAATTTCTTGCACATGCTATGTGGGTCAAATGATGATACCATGCCAACTTTCAACCTTTTCAGAGTTCATTTGAAATGATTTTCAATTTCAGGGTCTTATAGCTCAATATAATCAGTAAATGCATGAAAAATAACAAATGAAGTCAGAAAGGTTGAAAATTGATGATGTGGCTTTGAATGGTGCATTTTGAACACAGAAAAACTATGGAGTTCAAATAAGTTCAAAAAAATGAAATCCCTTTGTAACAGACGAGTTTCCGTAAAAAACCCTGATACTTCGAAAAAGATTGTCCGTTTTGTACACGAAGTGCATCCAGTTTTTGCCGTAACCTTCTCTGCTTTCTTGCACATGCTATGTGGGTGAAATGACGATACCATGCCAACTTTCAACCATTTCAGAGTTCATTTGAAATGCTTTTCAATTTCAGGGTCTTATAGCTCAAAATAATCAGTAAATGCATGAAAAATAACAAATGAAGTCAGAAAGGGTTGAAAATTGAGGATGTGGCTTTGAATGGTGCATTTTGAGCACAGAAAAACTATGGGGTTCAAATAAGTTCAAAAAATGAAATCCCTTTGTAACAGACGAGTTTCCGTATGAAACCCTGATACTTCGAAAGAGATTGTCCGTTTTGTACACGAAGTGCATCCAGTTTTTGCCGTAACCCTCTCTAATTTCTTGCACATGCTATGTGGGTCAAATGATGATACCATGCCAACTTTCAACCTTTTCAGAGTTCATTTGAAATGATTTTCAATTTCAGGGTCTTATAGCTCAAAATAATCAGTAAATGCATGAAAAATAACAAATGAAGTCAGAAAGGTTGAAAATTGATGATGTGGCTTTGAATGGTGCATTTTGACCACAGAAAAACTATGGAGTTCAAATAAGTTCAAAAAAATGAAATCCCTTTGTAACAGACGAGTTTCCGTATGAAACCCTGATACTTCGAAAAAGATTGTCCGTTTTGTACACGAAGTGCATCCAGTTTTTGCCGTAACCCTCTCTACTTTCTTGCACATGCTATGTGGGTGAAATGACGATACCATGCGAACTTTCAACCATTTCAGAGTTCATTTGAAATGCTTTTCAATTTCAGGGTCTTATAGCTCAAAATAATCAGTAAATGCATGAAAAATAACAAATGAAGTCAGAAAGGGTTGAAAATTGAGGATGTGGCTTTGAATGGTGCATTTTGAGCATAGAAAAACTATGGAGTTCAAATAAGTTCAAAAAATGAAATCCCTTTATATCAGACGAGTTTCCGTATGAAACCCTGATACTTCGAAAGAGATTGTCCGTTTTGTACACGAAGTGCATCCAGTTTTTGCCGTAACCTTCTCTGCTTTCTTGCACATGCTATGTGGGTCAAATGACGATACCATGCCAACTTTCAACCATTTCAGAGTTCATTTGAAATGCTTTTCAATTTCAGGGTCTTATAGCTCAAAATAATCAATAATGCATGAAAAATAACAAATGAAGTCAGAAAGGTTGAAAATTGATGATGTGGCTTTGAATGGTGCATTTTGAACACAGAAAAACTATGGAGTTCAAATAAGTTCAAAAAAATGAAATCCCTTTGTAACAGACGAGTTTCCGTATGAAACCCTGATACTTCGAAAAAGATCGTCCGTTTTGTACACGAAGTGCATCCAGTTTTTGCCGTAACCCTCTCTACTTTCTTGCACATGCTATGTGGGTGAAATGACGATACCATGCCAACTTTCAACCATTTCAGAGTTCATTTGAAATGCTTTTCAATTTCAGGGTCTTATAGCTCAAAATAATCAGTAAATGCATTAAAAATAACAAATGAAGTCAGAAAGGGTTGAAAATTGAGGATGTGGCTTTGAATGGTGCATTTTGAGCACAGAAAAACTATGGAGTTCAAATAAGTTCAAAAAATGAAATCCCTTTGTAACAGACGAGTTTCCGTATGAAACCCTGATACTTCGAAAGAGATTGTCCGTTTTGTACACGAAGTGCATCCAGTTTTTGCCGTAACCCTCTCTAATTTCTTGCACATGCTATGTGGGTCAAATGACGATACCATGCTAACTTTCAACCATTTTCAGAGTTCATTTGAAATGCTTTTCAATTTCAGGGTCTTATAGCTCAAAATAATCAGTAAATGCATGAAAAATAACAAATGAAGTCAGAAAGGGTTGAAAATTGAGGATGTGGCTTTGAATGGTGCATTTTGAGCACAGAAAAACTATGGAGTTCAAATAAGTTCAAAAAATGAAATCCCTTTGTAACAGACGAGTTTCCGTATGAAACCCTGATACTTCGAAAGAGATTGTCCGTTTTGTACATGAAGTGCATCCAGTTTTTGCCGTAACCCTCTCTACTTTCTTGCACATGCTATGTGGGTGAAATGACGATACCATGCCAACTTTCAACCATTTCAGAGTTCATTTGAAATGCTTTTCAATTTCAGGGTCTTATAGCTCAAAATAATCAGTAAATGCATGAAAAATAACAAATGAAGTGAGAAAGGTTGAAAATTGATGATGTGGCTTTGAATGGTGCATTTTGAACTCGGAAAAACTATGGAGTTCAAATAAGTTCAAAAAAAATGAAATCCCTTTGTAACAGACGAGTTTCCGTATGAAACCCTGATACTTCGAAAAAGATTGTCCGTTTTGTACACGAAGTGCATCCAGTTTTTGCCGTAACCCTCTCTACTTTCTTGCACATGCTATGTGGGTGAAATGACGATACCATGCCAACTTTCAACCATTTCAGAGTTCATTTGAAATGCTTTTCAATTTCAGGGTCTTATAGCTCAAAATAATCAGTAGATGCATGAAAAATAACAAATGAAGTCAGAAAGGGTTGAAAATTGAGGATGTGGCTTTGAATGGTGCATTTTGAGCATGGAAAAACTATGGAGTTCAAATAAGTTCAAAAAATGAAATCCCTTTGTATCAGACGAGTTTCCGTATGAAACCCTGATACTTTGAAAGAGATTGTCCGTTTTGTACACGAAGTGCATCCAGTTTTTGCCGTAACCTTCTCTGCTTTCTTGCACATGCTATGTGGGTCACATGACGATACCATGCCAACTTTCAACCATTTCAGAGTTCATTTGAAATGCTTTTCAATTTCAGGGTCTTATAGCTCAAAATAATCAGTAAATGCATGAAAAATAACAAATGAAGTCAGAAAGGGTTGAAAATTGAGGATGTGGCTTTGAATGGTGCATTTTGAGCACAGAAAAACTATGGGATTCAAATAAGTTCAAAAAATGAAATCCCTTTGTAACAGACGAGTTTCCGTATGAAACCCTGATACTTCGAAAGAGATTGTCCGTTTTGTACACGAAGTGCATCCAGTTTTTGCCGTAACCCTCTCTACTTTCTTGCACATGCTATGTGGGTGAAATGACGATACCATGCCAACTTTCAACCATTTCAGAGTTCATTTGAAATGCTTTTCAATTTCAGGGTCTTATAGCTCAAAATAATCAGTAAATGCATGAAAAATAACAAATGAAGTCAGAAAGGGTTGAAAATTGAGGATGTGGCTTTTAATGGTGCATTTTGAGCATAGAAAAACTATGGAGTTCAAATAAGTTCAAAAAATGAAATCTCTTTGTATCAGACGAGTTTCCGTATGAAACCCTGATACTTCGAAAGAGATTGTCCGTTTTGTACACGAAGTGCATCCAGTTTTTGCCGTAACCTTCTCTGCTTTCTTGCACATGCTATGTGGGTCAAATGACGATACCATGCCAACTTTCAACCATTTTAGAGTTCATTTGAAATGCTTTTCAATTTCAGGGTCTTATAGCTCAAAATAATCAGTAAATGCATGAAAAATAACAAATGAAGTCAGAAAGGGTTGAAAATTGAGGATGTGGCTTTGAATGGTGCATTTTGAGCATAGAAAAACTATGGAGTTCAAATAAGTTCAAAAAATGAAATCTCTTTGTATCAGACGAGTTTCCGTATGAAACCCGGATACTTCGAAAGAGATTGTCCGTTTTGTACACGAAGTGCATCCAGTTTTTGCCGTAACCTTCTCTGCTTTCTTGCACATGCTATGTGGGTCAAATGACGATACCATGCCAACTTTCAACCATTTAAGAGTTCATTTGAAATGCTTTTCAATTTCAGGGTCTTATAGCTCAAAATAATCAGTAAATGCATGAAAAATAACAAATGAAGTCAGAAAGGTTGAAAATTGATGATGTGGCTTTGAATGGTGCATTTTGAACACAGAAAAACTATGGAGTTCGAATAAGTTCAAAAAAATGAAATCCCTTTGTAACAGGCGAGTTTCCGTATGAAACCCCGATACTTCGAAAAAGATTGTCCGTTTTGTACACGAAGTGCATCCAGTTTTTGCCGTAACCCTCTCTACTTTCTTGCACATGCTATGTGGGTGAAATGACGATACCATGCCAACTTTCAACCATTTCAGAGTTCATTTGAAATGCTTTTCAATTTCAGGGTCTTATAGCTCAAAATAATCAGTAAATGCATGAAAAATAACAAATGAAGTCAGAAAGGGTTGAAAATTGAGGATGTGGCTTTGAATGGTGCATTTTGAGCATAGAAAAACTATGGAGTTCAAATAAGTTCAAAAAATGAAATCCCTTTGTATCAGACGAGTTTCCGTATGAAACCCTGATACTTCGAAAGAGATTATCCGTTTTGTACACGAAGTGCATCCAGTTTTTGCCGTAACCTTCTCTGCTTTCTTGCACATGCTATGTGGGTCAAATGACGATACCATGCCAACTTTCAACCATTTCAGAGTTCATTCGAAATGCTTTTCAATTTCAGGGTCTTATAGCTCAAAATAATCAGTAAATGCATGAAAAATAACAAATGAAGTCACAAAGGGTTGAAAATTGAGGATGTGGCTTTGAATGGTGCATTTTGAGCACAGAAAAACTATGGAGTTCAAATAAGTTCAAAAAATGAAATCCCTTTGTAACAGACGAGTTTCCGTATGAAACCCTGATACTTCAAAAGAGATTGTCCGTTTTGTACACGAAGTGCATCCAGTTTTTGCCGTAACCCTCTCTAATTTCTTGCACATGCTATGTGGGTCAAATGATGATACCATGCCAACTTTCAACCTTTTCAGAGTTCATTTGAAATGATTTTCAATTTCAGGGTCTTATAGCTCAATATAATCAGTAAATGCATGAAAAATAACAAATGAAGTCAGAAAGGTTGAAAATTGATGATGTGGCTTTGAATGGTGCATTTTGAACACAGAAAAACTATGGAGTTCAAATAAGTTCAAAAAAATGAAATCCCTTTGTAACAGACGAGTTTCCGTAAAAAACCCTGATACTTCGAAAAAGATTGTCCGTTTTGTACACGAAGTGCATCCAGTTTTTGCCGTAACCTTCTCTGCTTTCTTGCACATGCTATGTGGGTGAAATGACGATACCATGCCAACTTTCAACCATTTCAGAGTTCATTTGAAATGCTTTTCAATTTCAGGGTCTTATAGCTCAAAATAATCAGTAAATGCATGAAAAATAACAAATGAAGTCAGAAAGGGTTGAAAATTGAGGATGTGGCTTTGAATGGTGCATTTTGAGCACAGAAAAACTATGGGGTTCAAATAAGTTCAAAAAATGAAATCCCTTTGTAACAGACGAGTTTCCGTATGAAACCCTGATACTTCGAAAGAGATTGTCCGTTTTGTACACGAAGTGCATCCAGTTTTTGCCGTAACCCTCTCTAATTTCTTGCACATGCTATGTGGGTCAAATGATGATACCATGCCAACTTTCAACCTTTTCAGAGTTCATTTGAAATGATTTTCAATTTCAGGGTCTTATAGCTCAAAATAATCAGTAAATGCATGAAAAATAACAAATGAAGTCAGAAAGGTTGAAAATTGATGATGTGGCTTTGAATGGTGCATTTTGACCACAGAAAAACTATGGAGTTCAAATAAGTTCAAAAAAATGAAATCCCTTTGTAACAGACGAGTTTCCGTATGAAACCCTGATACTTCGAAAAAGATTGTCCGTTTTGTACACGAAGTGCATCCAGTTTTTGCCGTAACCCTCTCTACTTTCTTGCACATGCTATGTGGGTGAAATGACGATACCATGCGAACTTTCAACCATTTCAGAGTTCATTTGAAATGCTTTTCAATTTCAGGGTCTTATAGCTCAAAATAATCAGTAAATGCATGAAAAATAACAAATGAAGTCAGAAAGGGTTGAAAATTGAGGATGTGGCTTTGAATGGTGCATTTTGAGCATAGAAAAACTATGGAGTTCAAATAAGTTCAAAAAATGAAATCCCTTTGTATCAGACGAGTTTCCGTATGAAACCCTGATACTTCGAAAGAGATTGTCCGTTTTGTACACGAAGTGCATCCAGTTTTTGCCGTAACCTTCTCTGCTTTCTTGCACATGCTATGTGGGTCAAATGACGATACCATGCCAACTTTCAACCATTTCAGAGTTCATTTGAAATGCTTTTCAATTTCAGGGTCTTATAGCTCAAAATAATCAATAATGCATGAAAAATAACAAATGAAGTCAGAAAGGTTGAAAATTGATGATGTGGCTTTGAATGGTGCATTTTGAACACAGAAAAACTATGGAGTTCAAATAAGTTCAAAAAAATGAAATCCCTTTGTAACAGACGAGTTTCCGTATGAAACCCTGATACTTCGAAAAAGATCGTCCGTTTTGTACACGAAGTGCATCCAGTTTTTGCCGTAACCCTCTCTACTTTCTTGCACATGCTATGTGGGTGAAATGACGATACCATGCCAACTTTCAACCATTTCAGAGTTCATTTGAAATGCTTTTCAATTTCAGGGTCTTATAGCTCAAAATAATCAGTAAATGCATTAAAAATAACAAATGAAGTCAGAAAGGGTTGAAAATTGAGGATGTGGCTTTGAATGGTGCATTTTGAGCACAGAAAAACTATGGAGTTCAAATAAGTTCAAAAAATGAAATCCCTTTGTAACAGACGAGTTTCCGTATGAAACCCTGATACTTCGAAAGAGATTGTCCGTTTTGTACACGAAGTGCATCCAGTTTTTGCCGTAACCCTCTCTAATTTCTTGCACATGCTATGTGGGTCAAATGACGATACCATGCTAACTTTCAACCATTTTCAGAGTTCATTTGAAATGCTTTTCAATTTCAGGGTCTTATAGCTCAAAATAATCAGTAAATGCATGAAAAATAACAAATGAAGTCAG
Source organism: Triticum urartu (assembly GCF_056163025.1). NCBI lineage: Eukaryota > Viridiplantae > Streptophyta > Magnoliopsida > Poales > Poaceae > Triticum > Triticum urartu. Next base: position 24,806,657 of record NC_141873.1, read on the forward strand.
AAAGGGTTGAAAATTGAGGATGTGGCTTTGAATGGTGCATTTTGAGCACAGAAAAACTATGGAGTTCAAATAAGTTCAAAAAATGAAATCCCTTTGTAACAGACGAGTTTCCGTATGAAACCCTGATACTTCGAAAGAGATTGTCCGTTTTGTACATGAAGTGCATCCAGTTTTTGCCGTAACCCTCTCTACTTTCTTGCACATGCTATGTGGGTGAAATGACGATACCATGCCAACTTTCAACCATTTCAGAGTTCATTTGAAATGCTTTTCAATTTCAGGGTCTTATAGCTCAAAATAATCAGTAAATGCATGAAAAATAACAAATGAAGTGAGAAAGGTTGAAAATTGATGATGTGGCTTTGAATGGTGCATTTTGAACTCGGAAAAACTATGGAGTTCAAATAAGTTCAAAAAAAATGAAATCCCTTTGTAACAGACGAGTTTCCGTATGCAACCCTGATACTTCGAAAAAGATTGTCCGTTTTGTACACGAAGTGCATCCAGTTTTTGCCGTAACCCTCTCTACTTTCTTGCACATGCTATGTGGGTGAAATGACGATACCATGCCAACTTTCAACCATTTCAGAGTTCATTTGAAATGCTTTTCAATTTCAGGGTCTTATAGCTCAAAATAATCAGTAAATGCATGAAAAATAACAAATGAAGTCAGAAAGGGTTGAAAATTGAGGATGTGGCTTTGAATGGTGCATTTTGAGCATAGAAAAACTATGGAGTTCAAATAAGTTCAAAAAATGAAATCCCTTTGTATCAGACGAGTTTCCGTATGAAACCCTGATACTTCGAAAGAGATTGTCCGTTTTGTACACGAAGTGCATCCAGTTTTTGCCGTAACCTTCTCTGCTTTCTTGCACATGCTATGTGGGTCAAATGACGATACCATGCCAACTTTCAACCATTTCAGAGTTCATTCGAAATGCTTTTCAATTTCAGGGTCTTATAGCTCAAAATAATCAGTAAATGCATGAAAAATAACAAATGAAGTCACAAAGGGTTGAAAATTGAGGATGTGGCTTTGAATGGTGCATTTTGAGCACAGAAAAACTATGGAGTTCAAATAAGTTCAAAAAATGAAATCCCTTTGTAACAGACGAGTTTCCGTATGAAACCCTGATACTTCAAAAGAGATTGTCCGTTTTGTACACGAAGTGCATCCAGTTTTTGCCGTAACCCTCTCTAATTTCTTGCACATGCTATGTGGGTCAAATGATGATACCATGCCAACTTTCAACCTTTTCAGAGTTCATTTGAAATGATTTTCAATTTCAGGGTCTTATAGCTCAATATAATCAGTAAATGCATGAAAAATAACAAATGAAGTCAGAAAGGTTGAAAATTGATGATGTGGCTTTGAATGGTGCATTTTGAACACAGAAAAACTATGGAGTTCAAATAAGTTCAAAAAAATGAAATCCCTTTGTAACAGACGAGTTTCCGTAAAAAACCCTGATACTTCGAAAAAGATTGTCCGTTTTGTACACGAAGTGCATCCAGTTTTTGCCGTAACCTTCTCTGCTTTCTTGCACATGCTATGTGGGTGAAATGACGATACCATGCCAACTTTCAACCATTTCAGAGTTCATTTGAAATGCTTTTCAATTTCAGGGTCTTATAGCTCAAAATAATCAGTAAATGCATGAAAAATAACAAATGAAGTCAGAAAGGGTTGAAAATTGAGGATGTGGCTTTGAATGGTGCATTTTGAGCACAGAAAAACTATGGGGTTCAAATAAGTTCAAAAAATGAAATCCCTTTGTAACAGACGAGTTTCCGTATGAAACCCTGATACTTCGAAAGAGATTGTCCGTTTTGTACACGAAGTGCATCCAGTTTTTGCCGTAACCCTCTCTAATTTCTTGCACATGCTATGTGGGTCAAATGATGATACCATGCCAACTTTCAACCTTTTCAGAGTTCATTTGAAATGATTTTCAATTTCAGGGTCTTATAGCTCAAAATAATCAGTAAATGCATGAAAAATAACAAATGAAGTCAGAAAGGTTGAAAATTGATGATGTGGCTTTGAATGGTGCATTTTGACCACAGAAAAACTATGGAGTTCAAATAAGTTCAAAAAAATGAAATCCCTTTGTAACAGACGAGTTTCCGTATGAAACCCTGATACTTCGAAAAAGATTGTCCGTTTTGTACACGAAGTGCATCCAGTTTTTGCCGTAACCCTCTCTACTTTCTTGCACATGCTATGTGGGTGAAATGACGATACCATGCGAACTTTCAACCATTTCAGAGTTCATTTGAAATGCTTTTCAATTTCAGGGTCTTATAGCTCAAAATAATCAGTAAATGCATGAAAAATAACAAATGAAGTCAGAAAGGGTTGAAAATTGAGGATGTGGCTTTGAATGGTGCATTTTGAGCATAGAAAAACTATGGAGTTCAAATAAGTTCAAAAAATGAAATCCCTTTGTATCAGACGAGTTTCCGTATGAAACCCTGATACTTCGAAAGAGATTGTCCGTTTTGTACACGAAGTGCATCCAGTTTTTGCCGTAACCTTCTCTGCTTTCTTGCACATGCTATGTGGGTCAAATGACGATACCATGCCAACTTTCAACCATTTCAGAGTTCATTTGAAATGCTTTTCAATTTCAGGGTCTTATAGCTCAAAATAATCAATAATGCATGAAAAATAACAAATGAAGTCAGAAAGGTTGAAAATTGATGATGTGGCTTTGAATGGTGCATTTTGAACACAGAAAAACTATGGAGTTCAAATAAGTTCAAAAAAATGAAATCCCTTTGTAACAGACGAGTTTCCGTATGAAACCCTGATACTTCGAAAAAGATCGTCCGTTTTGTACACGAAGTGCATCCAGTTTTTGCCGTAACCCTCTCTACTTTCTTGCACATGCTATGTGGGTGAAATGACGATACCATGCCAACTTTCAACCATTTCAGAGTTCATTTGAAATGCTTTTCAATTTCAGGGTCTTATAGCTCAAAATAATCAGTAAATGCATTAAAAATAACAAATGAAGTCAGAAAGGGTTGAAAATTGAGGATGTGGCTTTGAATGGTGCATTTTGAGCACAGAAAAACTATGGAGTTCAAATAAGTTCAAAAAATGAAATCCCTTTGTAACAGACGAGTTTCCGTATGAAACCCTGATACTTCGAAAGAGATTGTCCGTTTTGTACACGAAGTGCATCCAGTTTTTGCCGTAACCCTCTCTAATTTCTTGCACATGCTATGTGGGTCAAATGACGATACCATGCTAACTTTCAACCATTTTCAGAGTTCATTTGAAATGCTTTTCAATTTCAGGGTCTTATAGCTCAAAATAATCAGTAAATGCATGAAAAATAACAAATGAAGTCAGAAAGGGTTGAAAATTGAGGATGTGGCTTTGAATGGTGCATTTTGAGCACAGAAAAACTATGGAGTTCAAATAAGTTCAAAAAATGAAATCCCTTTGTAACAGACGAGTTTCCGTATGAAACCCTGATACTTCGAAAGAGATTGTCCGTTTTGTACATGAAGTGCATCCAGTTTTTGCCGTAACCCTCTCTACTTTCTTGCACATGCTATGTGGGTGAAATGACGATACCATGCCAACTTTCAACCATTTCAGAGTTCATTTGAAATGCTTTTCAATTTCAGGGTCTTATAGCTCAAAATAATCAGTAAATGCATGAAAAATAACAAATGAAGTGAGAAAGGTTGAAAATTGATGATGTGGCTTTGAATGGTGCATTTTGAACTCGGAAAAACTATGGAGTACAAATAAGTTCAAAAAAAATGAAATCCCTTTGTAACAGACGAGTTTCCGTATGCAACCCTGATACTTCGAAAAAGATTGTCCGTTTTGTACACGAAGTGCATCCAGTTTTTGCCGTAACCCTCTCTACTTTCTTGCACATGCTATGTGGGTGAAATGACGATACCATGCCAACTTTCAACCATTTCAGAGTTCATTTGAAATGCTTTTCAATTTCAGGGTCTTATAGCTCAAAATAATCAGTAAATGCATGAAAAATAACAAATGAAGTCAGAAAGGGTTGAAAATTGAGGATGTGGCTTTGAATGGTGCATTTTGAGCATGGAAAAACTATGGAGTTCAAATAAGTTCAAAAAATGAAATCCCTTTGTATCAGACGAGTTTCCGTATGAAACCCTGATACTTTGAAAGAGATTGTCCGTTTTGTACACGAAGTGTATCCAGTTTTTGCCGTAACCTTCTCTGCTTTCTTGCACATGCTATGTGGGTCACATGACGATACCATGCCAACTTTCAACCATTTCAGAGTTCATTTGAAATGCTTTTCAATTTCAGGGTCTTATAGCTCAAAATAATCAGTAAATGCATGAAAAATAACAAATGAAGTCAGAAAGGGTTGAAAATTGAGGATGTGGCTTTGAATGGTGCATTTTGAGCACAGAAAAACTATGGGGTTCAAATAAGTTCAAAAAATGAAATCCCTTTGTAACAGACGAGTTTCCGTATGAAACCCTGATACTTCGAAAGAGATTGTCCGTTTTGTACACGAAGTGCATCCAGTTTTTGCCGTAACCCTCTCTACTTTCTTGCACATGCTATGTGGGTGAAATGACGATACCATGCCAACTTTCAACCATTTCAGAGTTCATTTGAAATGCTTTTCAATTTCAGGGTCTTATAGCTCAAAATAATCAGTAAATGCATGAAAAATAACAAATGAAGTCAGAAAGGGTTGAAAATTGAGGATGTGGCTTTGAATGGTGCATTTTGAGCATAGAAAAACTATGGAGTTCAAATAAGTTCAAAAAATGAAATCTCTTTGTATCAGACGAGTTTCCGTATGAAACCCTGATACTTCGAAAGAGATTGTCCGTTTTGTACACGAAGTGCATCCAGTTTTTGCCGTAACCTTCTCTGCTTTCTTGCACATGCTATGTGGGTCAAATGACGATACCATGCCAACTTTCAACCATTTAAGAGTTCATTTGAAATGCTTTTCAATTTCAGGGTCTTATAGCTCAAAATAATCAGTAAATGCATGAAAAATAACAAATGAAGTCAGAAAGGTTGAAAATTGATGATGTGGCTTTGAATGGTGCATTTTGAACACAGAAAAACTATGGAGTTCAAATAAGTTCAAAAAAATGAAATCCCTTTGTAACAGACGAGTTTCCGTATGAAACCCTGATACTTCGAAAAAGATTGTCCGTTTTGTACACGAAGTGCATCCAGTTTTTGCCGTAACCCTCTCTACTTTCTTCCACATGCTATGTGGGTGAAATGACGATACCATGCCAACTTTCAACCATTTCAGAGTTCATTTGAAATGCTTTTCAATTTCAGGGTCTTATAGCTCAAAATAATCAGTAAATGCATGAAAAATAACGAATGAAGTCAGAAAGGGTTGAAAATTGATGATGTGGCTTTGAATGGTGCATTTTGAGCATATAAAAACTATGGAGTTCAAATAAGTTCAAAAAATGAAATCCCTTTGTAACAGACGAGTTTCCGTATGAAACCCTGATACTTCGAAAGAGATTGTCCGTTTTGTACACGAAGTGCATCCAGTTTTTGCCGTAACCCTCTCTACTTTCTTGCACATGCTATGTGGGTCAAATGATGATACCATGCCAACTTTCAACCTTTTCAGAGTTCATTTGAAATGATTTTCAATTTCAGGGTCTTATAGCTCAAAATAATCAGTAAATGCATGAAAAATAACAAATGAAGTCAGAAAGGTTGAAAATTGATGATGTGGCTTTGAATGGTGCATTTTGAACACAGAAAAACTATGGAGTTCAAATAAGTTCAAAAAATGAAATCCCTTTGTAACAGACGAGTTTCCGTATGAAACCCTGATACTTCGAAAGAGATTGTCCGTTTTGTACACGAAGTGCATCCAGTTTTTGCCGTAACCCTCTCTAATTTCTTGCACATGCTATGTGGGTCAAATGATGATACCATGCCAACTTTCAACCTTTTCAGAGTTCATTTGAAATGATTTTCAATTTCAGGGTCTTATAGCTCAAAATAATCAGTAAATGCATGAAAAATAACAAATGAAGTCAGAAAGGTTGAAAATTGATGATGTGGCTTTGAATGGTGCATTTTGAACACAGAAAAACTATGGAGTTCAAATAAGTTCAAAAAAATGAAATCCCTTTGTAACAGACGAGTTTCCGTATGAAACCCTGATACTTTGAAAAAGATTGTCCGTTTTGTACACGAAGTGCATCCAGTTTTTGCCGTAACCCTCTCTTCTTTCTTGCACATGCTATGTGGGTGAAATGACGATACCATGCCAACTTTCAACCATTTCAGAGTTCATTTGAAATGCTTTTCAATTTCAGGGTCTTATAGCTCAAAATAATCAGTAAATGCATGAAAAATAACAAATGAAGTCAGAAAGGGTTGAAAATTGAGGATGTGGCTTTGAATGGTGCATTTTGAGCACAGAAAAACTATGGGGTTCAAATAAGTTCAAAAAATGAAATCCCTTTGTAACAGACGAGTTTCCGTATGAAACCCTGATACTTCGAAAGAGATTGTCCGTTTTGTACACGAAGTGCATCCAGTTTTTGCCATAACCCTCTCTAATTTCTTGCACATGCTATGTGGGTCAAATGATGATACCATGCCAACTTTCAACCTTTTCAGAGTTCATTTGAAATGATTTTCAATTTCAGGGTCTTATAGCTCAAAATAATCAATAAATGCATGAAAAATAACAAATGAAATCAGAAAGGTTGAAAATTGATGATGTGGCTTTGAATGGTGCATTTTGAACATAGAAAAACTATGGAGTTCAAATAAGTTCAAAAAAATGAAATCCCTTTGTAACAGACGAGTTTCCGTATGAAACCCTGATACTTCGAAAAAGATTGTCCGTTTTGTACACGAAGTGCATCCAGTTTTTGCCGTAACCCTCTCTACTTTCTTGCACATGCTATGTGGGTGAAATGACGATACCATGCCAACTTTTGACCATTTCAGAGTTCATTTGAAATGCTTTTCAATTTCAAGGTTTTACAGCTCAAAATAATCAGTAAATGCATGAAAATAACAAATGAAGTTAGAAAGGGTTAAATTGCTGATGTGGCTTCGAATCTTGCATTTTGAGCACAGAAAAACTATGGAGTTCAAATAAGTTCAAAAAAATGAAATCCCTTTGTAACAGTCGAGTTTCCGTATGAAACCCTGATACTTCGAAAAAGATTGTCTGTTTTGTACACGAAGTGCATCCAGTTTTTGCCGTAACCTTCTCTGCTTTCTTGCACATGCTATGTGGGTCAAATGACGATACCATGCCAACTTTCAACCATTTCAGAGTTCATTTGAAATGCTTTTCAATTTCAGGGTCTTATAGCTCAAAATAATCAGTAAATGCATGAAAAATAACAAATGAAGTCAGAAAGGGTTGAAAATTGAGGATGTGGCTTTGAATGGTGCATTTTGAGCACAGAAAAACTATGGAGTTCAAATAAGTTCAAAAAATGAAATCCCTTTGTAACATACGAGTTGCCGTATGAAACCCTGATACTTCGAAAGAGATTGTCCGTTTTGTACACGAAGTGCATCCAGTTTTTGCCGTAACCCTCTCTAATTTCTTGCACATGCTATTTGGGTCAAATGATGATACCATGCCAACTTTCAACCTTTTCAGAGTTCATTTGAAATACTTTTCAATTTCAGGGTCTTATAGCTCAAAATAATCAGTAAATGCATGAAAAATAACAAATGAAGTCAGAAAGGGTTGAAAATTGAGGATGTGGCTTTGAATGGTGCATTTTGAGCATAGAAAACTATGGAGTTCAAATAAGTTCAAAAAATGAAATCCCTTTGTATCAGACGAGTTTCCGTATGAAACCCTGATACTTCGAAAGAGATTGTCCGTTTTGTACACGAAGTGCATCCAGTTTTTGCCGTAACCTTTTCTGCTTTCTTGCACATGCTATGTGGGTCAAATGACGATACCATGCCAACTTTCAACCATTTCAGAGTTCATTTGAAATGCTTTTCAATTTCAGGGTCTTATAGCTCAAAATAATCAGTAAATGCATTAAAAATAACAAATGAAGTCAGAAAGGGTTGAAAATTGAGGATGTGGCTTTGAATGGTGCATTGTGAGCACAGAAAAACTATGGAGTTCAAATAAGTTCAAAAAAATGAAATCCCTTTGTAACAGACGAGTTTCCATATGAAACCCTGATACTTCGAAAGAGATTGCCCGTTTTGTACACGAAGTGCATCCAGTTTTTGCTGTCACCCTCTCTACTTTCTTGCACATGCTATGTGGGTCAAATGATGATACCATGCCAACTTTCAACCTTTTCAGAGTTCATTTGAAATGATTTTCAATTTCAGGGTGTTATAGCTCAAAATAATCAGTAAATGCATGAAAAATAACAAATGAAGTCAGAAAGGTTGAAAATTGATGATGTGGCTTTGAATGGTGCATTTTGAACACAGAAAAACTATGGAGTTCAAATAAGTTCAAAAAAATGAAATCCCTTTGTAACAGACGAGTTTCCGTATGAAACCCTGATACTTCGAAAAAGATTGTCCGTTTTGTACACGAAGTGCATCCAGTTTTTGCCGTAACCCTCTCTACTTTCTTGCAATGCTATGTGGGTGAAATGACAATACCATGCCAACTTTCAACCATTTCAGAGTTCATTTGAAATGCTTTTCAATTTCAGGGTCTTATAGCTCAAAATAGTCACTAAATGCATGAAAAATAACAAATGAAGTCAGAAAGGGTTGAAAATTGAGGATGTGGCTTTGAATGGTGCATTTTGAGCATAGAAAAACTACGGAGTTCAAATAAGTTCAAAAAATGAAATCCCTTTGTATCAGACGAGTTTCCGTATGAAACCCTGATACTTCAAAAGAGATTGTCCGTTTTGTACACGAAGTGCATCCAGTTTTTGCCGTAACCTTCTCTGCTTTCTTGCACATGCTATGTGGGTCACATGACGATACCATGCCAACTTTCAACCATTTCAGAGTTCATTTGAAATGCTTTTCAATTTCAGGGTCTTATAGCTCAAAATAATCAGTAAATGCATGAAAAATAACAAATGAAGTCAGAAAGGGTTGAAAACTGAGGATGTGGCTTTGAATGGTGCATTTTGAGCACAGAAAAACTATGGAGTTCAAATAAGTTCAAAAAATGAAATCCCTTTGTAACAGACGAGTTTCCGCATGAAACCCTGATACTTCGAAAGAGATTGTCCGTTTACATGAAGTGCATCCAGTTTTTGCCGTAACCCTCTCTAATTTCTTGCACATGCTATGTGGGTCAAATGATGATACCATGCCAACTTTCAACCTTTTCAGAGTTCATTTGAAATGCTTTTCAATTTCAAGTTTTTATAGCTCAAAATAATCAGTAAATGCATGAAAATAACAAATGAAGTTAGAAAGGGTTAAATTGCTGATGTGGCTTTGAATGGTGCATTTTGAGCACAGAAAAACTATGGAGTTCAAATAAGTTCAAAAAAATGAAATCCCTTTGTAACAGACGAGTTTCCGTATGAAACCCTGATACTTCGAAAAAGATTGTCTGTTTTGTACACGAAGTGCATCCAGTTTTTGCCGTAACCCTCTCTACTTTCTTGCACATGCTATGTGGGTGAAATGACGATACCATGCCAACTTTCAACCATTTTAGAGTTCATTTGAAATGCTTTTCAATTTCAGGGTCTTATAGCTCAAAATAATCAGTAAATGCATGAAAAATAACAAATGAAGTCAGAAAGGGTTGAAAATTGAGGATGTGGCTTTGAATGGTGCATTTTGAGCATAGAAAAACTATGGAGTTCAAATAAGTTCAAAAAATGAAATCCCTTTGTATCAGACGAGTTTCCGTATGAAACCCTGATACTTCGAAAGAGATTGTCCGTTTTGTACACGAAGTGCATCCAGTTTTTGCCGTAACCTTCTCTGCTTTCTTGCACATGCTATGTGGGTCAAATGACGATACCATGCCAACTTTCAACCATTTCAGAGTTCATTTGAAATGCTTTTCAATTTCAGGGTCTTATAGCTCAAAATAATCAGTAAATGCATGAAAAATAACAAATGAAGTCAGAAAGGGTTGAAAATTGAGGATGTGGCTTTGAATGGTGCATTTTGAGCATAGAAAAACTATGGAGTTCAAATAAGTTCAAAAAATGAAATCCCTTTGTAACAGACGAGTTTCCGTATGAAACCCTGATACTTCGAAAGATATTGTCCGTTTTGTACATGAAGTGCATCCAGTTTTTGCCGTAACCCTCTCTAATTTCTTGCACATGCTATGTGGGTCAAATGATGATACCATGCCAACTTTCAACCTTTTCAGAGTTCATTTGAAATGCTTTTCAATTTCAAGGTTTTACAGCTCAAAATAATCAGTAAATGCATGAAAATAACAAATGAAGTTAGAAAGGGTTAAATTGCTGATGTGGCTTCGAATCTTGCATTTTGAGCACAGAAAAACTATGGAGTTCAAATAAGTTCAAAAAAATGAAATCCCTTTGTAACAGACGAGTTTCCGTATGAAACCCTGATACTTCGAAAAAGATTGTCTGTTTTGTACACGAAGTGCATCCAGTTTTTGCCGTAACCTTCTCTGCTTTCTTGCACATGCTATGTGGGTCAAATGACGATACCATGCCAACTTTCAACCATTTCAGAGTTCATTTGAAATGCTTTTCAATTTCAGGGTCTTATAGCTCAAAATAATCAGTAAATGCATGAAAAATAACAAATGAAGTCAGAAAGGGTTGAAAATTGAGGATGTGGCTTTGAATGGTGCATTTTGAGCACAGAAAAACTATGGAGTTCAAATAAGTTCAAAAAATGAAATCCCTTTGTAACATACGAGTTGCCGTATGAAACCCTGATACTTCGAAAGAGATTGTCCGTTTTGTACACGAAGTGCATCCAGTTTTTGCCGTAACCCTCTCTAATTTCTTGCACATGCTATTTGGGTCAAATGATGATACCATGCCAACTTTCAACCTTTTCAGAGTTCATTTGAAATGATTTTCAATTTCAGGGTCTTATAGCTCAAAATAATCAGTAAATGCATGAAAATAACAAATGAAGTTAGAAAGGGTTAAATTGCTGATGTGGCTTTGAATGGTGCATTTTGAGCATAGAAAAACTATGGAGTTCAAATAAGTTCAAAAAAATGAAATCCCTTTGTAACAGACGAGTTTCCGTATGAAACCCTGATACTTCGAAAAAGATTGTCCGTTTTGTACACGAAGTGCATCCAGTTTTTGCCGTAACCTTCTCTGCTTTCTTGCACATGCTATGTGGGTCAAATGACGATACCATGCCAACTTTCAACCATTTCAGAGTTCATTTGAAATGCTTTTCAATTTCAGGGTCTTATAGCTCAAAATAATCAGTAAATGGATGAAAATAACAAATGAAGTTAGAAAGGGTTAAATTGCTGATGTGGCTTCGAATGGTGCATTTTGAGCACAGAAAAACTATGGAGTTCAAATAAGTTCAAAAAAATGAAATCCCTTTGTAACAGACGAGTTTCCGTATGAAACCCTGATACTTCGAAAAAGATTGTCTGTTTTGTACACGAAGTGCATCCAGTTTTTGCCGTAACCTTCTCTGCTTTCTTGCACATGCTATGTGGGTGAAATGACGATACCATGCCAACTTTCAACCATTTCAGAGTTCATTTGAAATGCTTTTCAATTTCAGGGTCTTATAGCTCAAAATAATCAGTAAATGCATGAAAAATAACAAATGAAGTCAGAAAGGGTTGAAAATTGAGGATGTGGCTTTGAATGGTGCATTTTGAGCATAAAAAAACTATGGAGTTCAAATAAGTTCAAAAAATGAAATCCCTTTGTATCAGACGAGTTTCCGTATGAAACCCTGATACTTCGAAAGAGATTGTCCGTTTTGTACACGAAGTGCATCCAGTTTTTGCCGTAACCTTCTCTGCCTTCTTGCACATGCTATGTGGGTCAAATGACGATACCATGCCAACTTTCAACCATTTCAGAGTTCATTTGAAATGCTTTTCAATTTCAGGGTCTTATAGCTCAAAATAATCAGTAAATGCATGAAAAATAACAAATGAAGTCAGAAAGGGTTGAAAATTGAGGATGTGGCTTTGAATGGTGCATTTTGAGCATAGAAAAACTATGGAGTTCAAATAAGTTCAAAAAATGAAATCCCTTTGTAACAGACGAGTTTCCGTATGAAACCCTGATACTTCGAAAGATATTGTCCGTTTTGTACATGAAGTGCATCCAGTTTTTGCCGTAACCCTCTCTAATTTCTTGCACATGCTATGTGGGTCAAATGATGATACCATGCCAACTTTCAACCTTTTCAGAGTTCATTTGAAATGCTTTGCAATTTCAAGGTTTTATAGCTCAAAATAATCAGTAAATGCATGAAAATAACAAATGAAGTTAGAAAGGGTTAAATTGCTGATGTGGCTTCGAATGGTGCATTTTGAGCACAGAAAAACTATGGAGTTCAAATAAGTTCAAAAAAATGAAATCCCTTTGTAACAGACGAGTTTCCGTATGAAACCCTGATACTTCGAAAAAGATTGTCTGTTTTGTACACGAAGTGCATCCAGTTTTTGCCGTAACCTTCTCTGCTTTCTTGCACATGCTATGTGGGTCAAATGACGATACCATGCCAACTTTCAACCATTTCAGAGTTCATTTGAAATGCTTTTCAATTTCAGGGTCTTATAGCTCAAAATAATCAGTAAATGCATGAAAAATAACAAATGAAGTCAGAAAGGGTTGAAAATTGAGGATGTGGCTTTGAATGGTGCATTTTGAGCACAGAAAAACTATGGAGTTCAAATAAGTTCAAAAAATGAAATCCCTTTGTAACATACGAGTTGCCGTATGAAACCCTGATACTTCGAAAGAGATTGTCCGTTTTGTACACGAAGTGCATCCAGTTTTTGCCGTAACCCTCTCTAATTTCTTGCACATGCTATTTGGGTCAAATGATGATACCATGCCAACTTTCAACCTTTTCAGAGTTCATTTGAAATGATTTTCAATTTCAGGGTCTTATAGCTCAAAATAATCAGTAAATGCATGAAAATAACAAATGAAGTTAGAAAGGGTTAAATTGCTGATGTGGCTTTGAATGGTGCATTTTGAGCATAGAAAAACTATGGAGTTCAAATAAGTTCAAAAAAATGAAATCCCTTTGTAACAGACGAGTTTCCGTATGAAACCCTGATACTTCGAAAAAGATTGTCCGTTTTGTACACGAAGTGCATCCAGTTTTTGCCGTAACCTTCTCTGCTTTCTTGCACATGCTATGTGGGTCAAATGACGATACCATGCCAACTTTCAACCATTTCAGAGTTCATTTGAAATGCTTTTCAATTTCAGGGTCTTATAGCTCAAAATAATCAGTAAATGGATGAAAATAACAAATGAAGTTAGAAAGGGTTAAATTGCTGATGTGGCTTCGAATGGTGCATTTTGAGCACAGAAAAACTATGGAGTTCAAATAAGTTCAAAAAAATGAAATCCCTTTGTAACAGACGAGTTTCCGTATGAAACCCTGATACTTCGAAAAAGATTGTCTGTTTTGTACACGAAGTGCATCCAGTTTTTGCCGTAACCTTCTCTGCTTTCTTGCACATGCTATGTGGGTGAAATGACGATACCATGCCAACTTTCAACCATTTCAGAGTTCATTTGAAATGCTTTTCAATTTCAGGGTCTTATAGCTCAAAATAATCAGTAAATGCATGAAAAATAACAAATGAAGTCAGAAAGGGTTGAAAATTGAGGATGTGGCTTTGAATGGTGCATTTTGAGCATAAAAAAACTATGGAGTTCAAATAAGTTCAAAAAATGAAATCCCTTTGTATCAGACGAGTTTCCGTATGAAACCCTGATACTTCGAAAGAGATTGTCCGTTTTGTACACGAAGTGCATCCAGTTTTTGCCGTAACCTTCTCTGCTTTCTTGCACATGCTATGTGTGTCAAATGACGATACCATGCCAACTTTCAACCATTTCAGAGTTCATTTGAAATGCTTTTCAATTTCAGGGTCTTATCGCTCAAAATAATCAGTAAATGCATGAAAAATAACAAATGAAGTCAGAAAGGGTTGAAAATTGAGGATGTGGCTTTGAATGGTGCATTTTGAGCATAGAAAAACTATGGAGTTCAAATAAGTTCAAAAAATGAAATCCCTTTGTAACAGACGAGTTTCCGTATGAAACCCTGATACTTCGAAAGAGATTGTCCGTTTTGTACATGAAGTGCATCCAGTTTTTGCCGTAACCCTCTCTAATTTCTTGCACATGCTATGTGGGTCAAATGATGATACCATGCCAACTTTCAACCTTTTCAGAGTTCATTTGAAATGCTTTTCAATTTCAAGGTTTTATAGCTCAAAATAATAAGTAAATGCATGAAAATAACAAATGAAGTTAGAAAGGGTTAAATTGCTGATGTGGCTTTGAATGGTGCATTTTGAGCATAGAAAAACTATGGAGTTCAAATAAGTTCAAAAAAATGAAATCCCTTTGTAACTGACGAGTTTCCGTATGAAACCCTGATACTTCGAAAAAGATTGTCCGTTTTGTACACGAAGTGCATCCAGTTTTTGCCGTAACCTTCTCTGCTTTCTTGCACATGCTATGTGGGTCAAATGACGATACCATGCCAACTTTCAACCATTTCAGAGTTCATTTGAAATGCTTTTCAATTTCAGGGTCTTATAGCTCAAAATAATCAGTAAATGCATGAAAAATAACAAATGAAGTCAGAAAGGGTTGAAAATTGAGGATGTGGCTTTGAATGGTGCATTTTGAGCACAGAAAAACTATGGAGTTCAAATAAGTTCAAAAAATGAAATCCCTTTGTAACAGACGAGTTTCCGCATGAAACCCTGATACTTCGAAAGAGATTGTCCGTTTACATGAAGTGCATCCAGTTTTTGCCGTAACCCTCTCTAATTTCTTGCACATGCTATGTGGGTCAAATGATGATACCATGCCAACTTTCAACCTTTTCATAGTTCATTTGAAATGCTTTTCAATTTCAAGGTTTTATAGCTCAAAATAATCAGTAAATGCATGAAAATAACAAATGAAGTTAGAAAGGGTTAAATTGCTGATGTGGCTTTGAATGGTGCATTTTGAGTACAGAAAAACTATGGAGTTCAAATAAGTTCAAAAAAATGAAATCCCTTTGTAACAGACGAGTTTCCGTATGAAACCCTGATACTTCGAAAGAGATTGTCCGTTTTGTACACGAAGTGCATCCAGTTTTTGCCGTAACCCTCTCTGCTTTCTTGCACATGCTATGTGGGTGAAATGACGATACCATGCCAACTTTCAACCATTTCAGAGTTCATTTGAAATGCTTTTCAATTTCAGGGTCTTATAGCTCAAAATAGTCAGTAAATGCATGAAAATAACAAATGAAGTCAGAAAGGGTTGAAAATTGAGGATGTGGCTTTGAATGGTGCATTTTGAGCATAGAAAAACTATGGAGTTCAAATAAGTTCAAAAAATGAAATCCCTTTGTAACAGACGAGTTTCCGTATGAAACCCTGATACTTCGAAAGAGATTGTCCGTTTTGTACACGAAGTGGATCCAGTTTTTGCCGTAACCTTCTCTGCTTTCTTGCACATGCTATGTGGGTCAAATGACGATACCATGCCAACTTTCAACCATTTCAGAGTTCATTTGAAATGCTTTTCAATTTCAAGGTTTTATAGCTCAAAATAATCAGTAAATGCATGAAAATAACAAATGAAGTTAGAAAGGGTTAAATTGCTGATGTGGCTTCGAATGGTGCATTTTGAGCACAGAAAAACTATGGAGTTCAAATAAGTTCAAAAAAATGAAATCCCTTTGTAACAGACGAGTTTCCGTATGAAACCCTGATACTTCGAAAGAGATTGTCTGTTTTGTACACGAAGTGCATCCAGTTTTTGCCGTAACCCTCTCTACTTTCTTGCACATGCTATGTGGGTGAAATGACAATACCATGCCAACTTTCAACCATTTCAGAGTTCATTTGAAATGCTTTTCAATTTCAGGGTCTTATAGCTCAATATAATCAGTAAATGCATGAAAAATAACAAATGAAGTCAGAAAGGGTTGAAAATTGAGGATGTGGCTTTGAATGGTGCATTTTGAGCATAGAAAAACTATGGAGTTCAAATAAGTTCAAAAAATGAAATCCCTTTGTATCAGACGAGTTTCCGTATGAAACCCTGATACTTCGAAAAAGATTGTCTGTTTTGTACACGAAGTGCATCCAGTTTTTGCCGTAACCCTCTCTACTCTCTTGCACATGCTATGTGGGTGAAATGACAATACCATGCCAACTTTCAACCATTTCAGAGTTCATTTGAAATGCTTTTCAATTTCAGGGTCTTATAGCTCAAAATAATCAGTAAATGCATGAAAAATAAAAAATGAAGTCAGAAAGGGTTGAAAATTGAGGATGTGGCTTTGAATGGTGCATTTTGAGCATAGAAAAACTATGGAGTTCAAATAAGTTCAAAAAATGAAATCCCTTTGTATCAGACGAGTTTCCGTATGAAACCCTGATACTTCGAAAGAGATTGTCCGTTTTGTACATGAAGTGCATCCAGTTTTTGCCGTAACCTTCTCTGCTTTCTTGCACATGCTATGTGGGTCAAATGACGATACCATGCCAACTTTCAACCATTTCAGAGTTCATTTGAAATGCTTTTCAATTTCAGGGTCTTATCGCTCAAAATAATCAGTAAATGCATGAAAAATAACAAATGAAGTCAGAAAGGGTTGAAAATTGAGGATGTGGCTTTGAATGGTGCATTTTGAGCATAGAAAAACTATGGAGTTCAAATAAGTTCAAAAAATGAAATCCCTTTGTAACAGACGAGTTTCCGTATGAAACCCTGATACTTCGAAAGAGATTGTCCGTTTTGTACATGAAGTGCATCCAGTTTTTGCCGTAACCCTCTCTAATTTCTTGCACATGCTATGTGGGTCAAATGATGATACCATGCCAACTTTCAACCCTTTCAGAGTTCATTTGAAATGCTTTTCAATTTCAAGGTTTTATAGCTCAAAATAATAAGTAAATGCATGAAAATAACAAATGAAGTTAGAAAGGGTTAAATTGCTGATGTGGCTTCGAATGGTGCATTTTGAGCACAGAAAAACTATGGAGTTCAAATAAGTTCAAAAAAATGAAATCCCTTTGTAACAGACGAGTTTCCGTATGAAACCCTGATACTTCGAAAAAGATTGTCTGTTTTGTACACGAAGTGCATCCAGTTTTTGCCGTAACCCTCTCTCCTTTCTTGCACATGCTATGTGACTGAAATGACGATACCATGCCAACTTTCAACCATTTCAGAGTTCATTTGAAATGCTTTTCAATTTCAGGGTCTTATAGCTCAAAATAATCAGTAAATGCATGAAAAATAACAAATGAAGTCAGAAAGGGTTGAAAATTGAGGATGTGGCTTTGAATGGTGCATTTTGAGCATAAAAAAACTATGGAGTTCAAATAAGTTCAAAAAATGAAATCCCTTTGTATCAGACGAGTTTCCGTATGAAACCCTGATACTTCGAAAGAGATTGTCCGTTTTGTACACGAAGTGCATCCAGTTTTTGCCGTAACCTTCTCTGATTTCTTGCACATGCTATGTGGGTCAAATGATGATACCATGCCAACTTTCAACCATTACAGAGTTCATTTGAAATGCTTTTCAATTTCAGGGTCTTATAGCTCAAAATAATCAGTAAATGCATGAAAAATAAAAAATGAAGTCAAAAAGGGTTGAAAATTGAGGATGTGGCTTTGAATGGTGCATTTTGAGCACAGAAAAACTATGGAGTTCAAATAAGTTCAAAAAATGAAATCCCTTTGTAACAGACGAGTTTCCGTATGAAACCCTGATACTTCGAAAGAGATTGTCCGTTTTGTACATGAAGTGCATCCAGTTTTTGCCGTAACCCTCTCTGCTTTCTTGCACATGCTATGTGGGTCAAATGACGATACCATGCCAACTTTCAACCATTTCAGAGTTCATTTGAAATGCTTTTCAATTTCAGGGTCTTATAGCTCAAAATAATCAGTAAATGCATGAAAATAACAAATGAAGTTAGAAAGGGTTAAATTGCTGATGTGGCTTCGAATGGTGCATTTTGAGCACAGAAAAACTATGGAGTTCAAATAAGTTCAAAAAAATGAAATCCCTTTGTAACAGACGAGTTTCCGTATGAAACCCTGATACATCGAAAAAGATTGTCTGTTTTGTACACGAAGTGCATCCAGTTTTTGCCGTAACCTTCTCTGCTTTCTTGCACATGCTATGTGGGTGAAATGACGATACCATGCCAACTTTCAACCATTTCAGAGTTCATTTGAAATGCTTTTCAATTTCAGGGTCTTATAGCTCAAAATAATCAGTAAATGCATGAAAAATAACAAATGAAGTCAGAAAGGGTTGAAAATTGAGGATGTGGCTTTGAATGGTGCATTTTGAGCATAAAAAAACTATGGAGTTCAAATAAGTTCAAAAAATGAAATCCCTTTGTATCAGACGAGTTTCCGTATGAAACCCTGATACTTCGAAAGAGATTGTCCGTTTTGTACACGAAGTGCATCCAGTTTTTGCCGTAACCTTTTCTGCTTTCTTGCACATGCTATGTGGGTCAAATGACGATACCATGCCAACTTTCAACCATTTCAGAGTTCATTTGAAATGCTTTTCAATTTCAGGGTCTTATCGCTCAAAATAATCAGTAAATGCATGAAAAATAACAAATGAAGTCAGAAAGGGTTGAAAATTGAGGATGTGGCTTTGAATGGTGCATTTTGAGCATAGAAAAACTATGGAGTTCAAATAAGTTCAAAAAATGAAATCCCTTTGTAACAGACGAGTTTCCGTATGAAACCATGATACTTCGAAAGAGATTGTCCGTTTTGTACATGAAGTGCATCCAGTTTTTGCCGTAACCCTCTCTAATTTCTTGCACATGCTATGTGGGTCAAATGATGATACCATGCCAACTTTCAACCTTTTCAGAGTTCATTTGAAATGCTTTTCAATTTCAAGGTTTTATAGCTCAAAATAATAAGTAAATGCATGAAAATAACAAATGAAGTTAGAAAGGGTTAAATTGCTGATGTGGCTTTGAATGGTGCATTTTGAGCATAGAAAAACTATGGAGTTCAAATAAGTTCAAAAAAATGAAATCCCTTTGTAACTGACGAGTTTCCGTATGAAACCCTGATACTTCGAAAAAGATTGTCCGTTTTGTACACGAAGTGCATCCAGTTTTTGCCGTAACCTTCTCTGCTTTCTTGCACATGCTATGTGGGTCAAATGACGATACCATGCCAACTTTCAACCATTTCAGAGTTCATTTGAAATGCTTTTCAATTTCAGGGTCTTATAGCTCAAAATAATCAGTAAATGCATGAAAAATAACAAATGAAGTCAGAAAGGGTTGAAAATTGAGGATGTGGCTTTGAATGGTGCATTTTGAGCACAGAAAAACTATGGAGTTCAAATAAGTTCAAAAAATGAAATCCCTTTGTAACAGACGAGTTTCCGCATGAAACCCTGATACTTCGAAAGAGATTGTCCGTTTACATGAAGTGCATCCAGTTTTTGCCGTAACCCTCTCTAATTTCTTGCACATGCTATGTGGGTCAAATGATGATACCATGCCAACTTTCAACCTTTTCAGAGTTCATTTGAAATGCTTTTCAATTTCAAGGTTTTATAGCTCAAAATAATCAGTAAATGCATGAAAATAACAAATGAAGTTAGAAAGGGTTAAATTGCTTATGTGGCTTTGAATGGTGCATTTTGAGTACAGAAAAACTATGGAGTTCAAATAAGTTCAAAAAAATGAAATCCCTTTGTAACAGACGAGTTTCCGTATGAAACCCTGATACTTCGAAAAAGATTGTCCGTTTTGTACACGAAGTGCATCCAGTTTTTGCCGTAACCCTCTCTGCTTTCTTGCACATGCTATGTGGGTGAAATGACGATACCATGCCAACTTTCAACCATTTCAGAGTTCATTTGAAATGCTTTTCAATTTCAGGGTCTTATAGCTCAAAATAATCAGTAAATGCATGAAAATAACAAATGAAGTCAGAAAGGGTTGAAAATTGAGGATGTGGCTTTGAATGGTGCATTTTGAGCATAGAAAAACTATGGAGTTCAAATAAGTTCAAAAAATGAAATCCCTTTGTAACAGACGAGTTTCCGTATGAAACCCTGATACTTCGAAAGAGATTGTCCGTTTTGTACACGAAGTGGATCCAGTTTTTGCCGTAACCTTCTCTGCTTTCTTGCACATGCTATGTGGGTCAAATGACGATACCATGCCAACTTTCAACCATTTCAGAGTTCATTTGAAATGCTTTTCAATTTCAAGGTTTTATAGCTCAAAATAATCAGTAAATGCATGAAAATAACAAATGAAGTTAGAAAGGGTTAAATTGCTGATGTGGCTTCGAATGGTGCATTTTGAGCACAGAAAAACTATGGAGTTCAAATAAGTTCAAAAAAATGAAATCCCTTTGTAACAGACGAGTTTCCGTATGAAACCCTGATACTTCGAAATAGATTGTCCGTTTTGTACATGAAGTGCATCCAGTTTTTGCCGTAACCCTCTCTACTTTCTTGCACATGCTATGTGGGTCAAATGACGATACCATGCCAACTTTCAACCATTTCAGAGTTCATTTGAAATGCTTTTCAATTTCAGGGTCTTATAGCTCAAAATAATCAGTAAATGCATGAAAATAACAAATGAAGTTAGAAAGGGTTAAATTGCTGATGTGGCTTCGAATGGTGCATTTTGAGCACAGAAAAACTATGGAGTTCAAATAAGTTCAAAAAAATGAAATCCCTTTGTAACAGACGAGTTTCCGTATGAAACCCTGATACTTCGAAAAAGATTGTCTGTTTTGTACACGAAGTGCATCCAGTTTTTGCCGTAACCTTCTCTGCTTTCTTGCACATGCTATGTGGGTGAAATGACGATACCTTGCCAACTTTCAACCATTTCAGAGTTCATTTGAAATGCTTTTCAATTTCAGGGTCTTATAGCTCAAAATAATCAGTAAATGCATGAAAAATAACAAATGAAGTCAGAAAGGGTTGAAAATTGAGGATGTGGCTTTGAATGGTGCATTTTGAGCATAAAAAAACTATGGAGTTCAAATAAGTTCAAAAAATGAAATCCCTTTGTATCAGACGAGTTTCCGTATGAAACCCTGATACTTCGAAAGAGATTGTCCGTTTTGTACACGAAGTGCATCCAGTTTTTGCCGTAACCTTCTCTGCTTTCTTGCAAATGCTATGTGGGTCAAATGACGATACCATGCCAACTTTCAACCATTTCAGAGTTCATTTGAAATGCTTTTCAATTTCAGGGTCTTATCGCTCAAAATAATCAGTAAATGCATGAAAAATAACAAATGAAGTCAGAAAGGGTTGAAAATTGAGGATGTGGCTTTGAATGGTGCATTTTGAGCATAGAAAAACTATGGAGTTCAAATAAGTTCAAAAAATGAAATCCCTTTGTAACAGACGAGTTTCCGTATGAAACCCTGATACTTCGAAAGAGATTGTCCGTTTTGTACATGAAGTGCATCCAGTTTTTGCCGTAACCCTCTCTAATTTCTTGCACATGCTATGTGGGTCAAATGATGATACCATGCCAACTTTCAACCTTTTCAGAGTTCATTTGAAATGCTTTTCAATTTCAAGGTTTTATAGCTCAAAATAATAAGTAAATGCATGAAAATAACAAATGAAGTTAGAAAGGGTTAAATTGCTGATGTGGCTTTGAATGGTGCATTTTGAGCATAGAAAAACTATGGAGTTCAAATAAGTTCAAAAAAATGAAATCCCTTTGTAACTGACGAGTTTCCGTATGAAACCCTGATACTTCGAAAAAGATTGTCCGTTTTGTACACGAAGTGCATCCAGTTTTTGCCGTAACCTTCTCTGCTTTCTTGCACATGCTATGTGGGTCAAATGACGATACCATGCCAACTTTCAACCATTTCAGAGTTCATTTGAAATGCTTTTCAATTTCTGGGTCTTATAGCTCAAAATAATCAGTAAATGCATGAAAAATAACAAATGAAGTCAGAAAGGGTTGAAAATTGAGGATGTGGCTTTGAATGGTGCATTTTGAGCACAGAAAAACTATGGAGTTCAAATAAGTTCAAAAAATGAAATCCCTTTGTAACAGACGAGTTTCCGCATGAAACCCTGATACTTCGAAAGAGATTGTCCGTTTACATGAAGTGCATCCAGTTTTTGCCGTAACCCTCTCTAATTTCTTGCACATGCTATGTGGGTCAAATGATGATACCATGCCAACTTTCAACCTTTTCAGAGTTCATTTGAAATGCTTTTCAATTTCAAGGTTTTATAGCTCAAAATAATCAGTAAATGCATGAAAATAACAAATGAAGTTAGAAAGGGTTAAATTGCTGATGTGGCTTTGAATGGTGCATTTTGAGTACAGAAAAACTATGGAGTTCAAATAAGTTCAAAAAAATGAAATCCCTTTGTAACAGACGAGTTTCCGTATGAAACCCTGATACTTCGAAAAAGATTGTCCGTTTTGTACACGAAGTGCATCCAGTTTTTGCCGTAACCCTCTCTGTTTTCTTGCACATGCTATGTGGGTGAAATGACGATACCATGCCAACTTTCAACCATTTCAGAGTTCATTTGAAATGCTTTTCAATTTCAGGGTCTTATAGCTCAAAATAATCAGTAAATGCATGAAAATAACAAATGAAGTCAGAAAGGGTTGGAAATTGAGGATGTGGCTTTGAATGGTGCATTTTGAGCATAGAAAAACTATGGAGTTCAAATAAGTTCAAAAAATGAAATCCCTTTGTAACAGACGAGTTTCCGTATGAAACCCTGATACTTCGAAAGAGATTGTCCGTTTTGTACACGAAGTGGATCCAGTTTTTGCCGTAACCTTCTCTGCTTTCTTGCACATGCTATGTGGGTCAAATGACGATACCATGCCAACTTTCAACCATTTCAGAGTTCATTTGAAATGCTTTTCAATTTCTAGGTTTTATAGCTCAAAATAATCAGTAAATGCATGAAAATAACAAATGAAGTTAGAAAGGGTTAAATTGTTGATGTGGCTTCGAATGGTGCATTTTGAGCACAGAAAAACTATGGAGTTCAAATAAGTTCAAAAAAATGAAATCCCTTTGTAACAGACGAGTTTCCGTATGAAACCCTGATACTTCGAAAAAGATTGTCTGTTTTGTACACGAAGTGCATCCAGTTTTTGCCGTAACCCTCTCTACTCTCTTGCACATGCTATGTGGGTGAAATGACAATACCATGGCAACTTTCAACCATTTCAGAGTTCATTTGAAATGCTTTTCAATTTCAGGGTCTTATAGCTCAAAATAATCAGTAAATGCATGAAAAATAAAAAATGAAGTCAGAAAAGGTTGAAAATTGAGGATGTGGCTTTGAATGGTGCATTTTGAGCATAGAAAAACTATGGAGTTCAAATAAGTTCAAAAAATGAAATCCCTTTGTATCAGACGAGTTTCCGTATGAAACCCTGATACTTCGAAAGAGATTGTCCGTTTTGTACATGAAGTGCATCCAGTTTTTGCCGTAACCTTCTCTGCTTTCTTGCACATGCTATGTGGGTCAAATGACGATACCATGCCAACTTTCAACCATTTCAGAGTTCATTTGAAATGCTTTTCAATTTCAGGGTCTTATCGCTCAAAATAATCAGTAAATGCATGAAAAATAACAAATGAAGTCAGAAAGGGTTGAAAATTGAGGATGTGGCTTTGAATGGTGCATTTTGAGCATAGAAAAACTATGGAGTTCAAATAAGTTCAAAAAATGAAATCCCTTTGTAACAGACGAGTTTCCGTATGAAACCCTGATACTTCGAAAGAGATTGTCCGTTTTGTACATGAAGTGCATCCAGTTTTTGCCGTAACCCTCTCTAATTTCTTGCACATGCTATGTGGGTCAAATGATGATACCATGCCAACTTTCAACCTTTTCAGAGTTCATTTGAAATGCTTTTCAATTTCAAGGTTTTATAGCTCAAAATAATAAGTAAATGCATGAAAATAACAAATGAAGTTAGAAAGGGTTAAATTGCTGATGTGGCTTCGAATGGTGCATTTTGAGCACAGAAAAACTATGGAGTTCAAATAAGTTCAAAAAAATGAAATCCCTTTGTAACAGACGAGTTTCCGTATGAAACCCTGATACTTCGAAAAAGATTGTCTGTTTTGTACACGAAGTGCATCCAGTTTTTGCCGTAACCCTCTCTCCTTTCTTGCACATGCTATGTGACTGAAATGACGATACCATGCCAACTTTCAACCATTTCAGAGTTCATTTGAAATGCTTTTCAATTTCAGGGTCTTATAGCTCAAAATAATCAGTAAATGCATGAAAAATAACAAATGAAGTCAGAAAGGGTTGAAAATTGAGGATGTGGCTTTGAATGGTGCATTTTGAGCATAAAAAAACTATGGAGTTCAAATAAGTTCAAAAAATGAAATCCCTTTGTATCAGACGAGTTTCCGTATGAAACCCTGATACTTCGAAAGAGATTGTCCGTTTTGTACACGAAGTGCATCCAGTTTTTGCCGTAACCTTCTCTGCTTTCTTGCACATGCTATGTGGGTCAAATGACGATACCATGCCAACTTTCAACCATTACAGAGTTCATTTGAAATGCTTTTCAATTTCAGGGTCTTATAGCTCAAAATAATCAGTAAATGCATGAAAAATAAAAAATGAAGTCAAAAAGGGTTGAAAATTGAGGATGTGGCTTTGAATGGTGCATTTTGAGCACAGAAAAACTATGGAGTTCAAATAAGTTCAAAAAATGAAATCCCTTTGTAACAGACGAGTTTCCGTATGAAACCCTGATACTTCGAAAGAGATTGTCCATTTTGTACATGAAGTGCATCCAGTTTTTGCCGTAACCCTCTCTAATTTCTTGCACATGCTATGTGGGTCAAATGACGATACCATGCCAACTTTCAACCTTTTCAGAGTTCATTTGAAATGCTTTTCAATTTCAAGGTTTTATAGCTCAAAATAATAAGTAAATGCATGAAAATAACAAATGAAGTTAGAAAGGGTTAAATTGCTGATGTGGCTTCGAATGGTGCATTTTGAGCACAAAAAAACTATGGAGTTCAAATAAGTTCAAAAAAATGAAATCCCTTTGTAACAGACGAGTTTCCGTATGAAACCCTGATACTTCGAAAAAGATTGTCTGTTTTGTACACGAAGTGCATCCAGTTTTTGCCGTAACCTTCTCTGCTTTCTTGCACATGCTATTTGGGTCAAATGATGATACCATGCCAACTTTCATCCTTTTCAGAGTTCATTTGAAATGATTTTCAATTTCAGGGTCTTATAGCTCAAAATAATCAGTAAATGCATGAAAATAACAAATGAAGTTAGAAAGGGTTAAATTGCTGATGTGGCTTTGAATGGTGCATTTTGAACACAGAAAAACTATGGAGTTCAAATAAGTTCAAAAAAATGAAATCCCTTTGTAACAGACGAGTTTCCGTATGAAACCCTGATACTTCGAAAAAGATTGTCCGTTTTGTACACGAAGTGCATCCAGTTTTTGCCGTAACCTTCTCTGCTTTCTTGCACATGCTATGTGGGTCAAATGACGATACCATGCCAACTTTCAACCATTTCAGAGTTCATTTGAAATGCTTTTCAATTTCAGGGTCTTATAGCTCAAAATAATCAGTAAATGCATGAAAATAACAAATGAAGTTAGAAAGGGTTAAATTGCTGATGTGGCTTCGAATGGTGCATTTTGAGCACAGAAAAACTATGGAGTTCAAATAAGTTCAAAAAAATGAAATCCCTTTGTAACAGACGAGTTTCCGTATGAAACCCTGATACTTCGAAAAAGATTGTCTGTTTTGTACACGAAGTGCATCCAGTTTTTGCCGTAACCTTCTCTGCTTTCTTGCACATGCTATGTGGGTGAAATGACGATACCATGCCAACTTTCAACCATTTCAGAGTTCATTTGAAATGCTTTTCAATTTCAGGGTCTTATAGCTCAAAATAATCAGTAAATGCATGAAAATAACAAATGAAGTTAGAAAGGGTTAAATTGCTGATGTGGCTTTGAATGGTGCATTTTGAGTACAGAAAAACTATGGAGTTCAAATAAGTTCAAAAAAAATGAAATCCCTTTGTAACAGACGAGTTTCCGTATGAAACCCTGATACTTCGAAAAAGATTGTCCGTTTTGTACACGAAGTGCATCCAGTTTTTGCCGTAACCCTCTCTGCTTTCTTGCACATGCTATGTGGGTGAAATGACGATACCATGCCAACTTTCAACCATTTTAGAGTTCATTTGAAATGCTTTTCAATTTCAGGGTCTTATAGCTCAAAATAATCAGTAAACGCATGAAAATAACAAATGAAGTCAGAAAGGGTTGAAAATTGAGGATGTGGCTTTGAATGGTGCATTTTGAGCATAGAAAAACTATGGAGTTCAAATAAGTTCAAAAAATGAAATCCCTTTGTAACAGACGAGTTTCCGTATGAAACCCTGATACTTCGAAAGAGATTGTTCGTTTTGTACACGAAGTGGATCCAGTTTTTGCCGTAACCTTCTCTGCTTTCTTGCACATGCTATGTCGGTCAAATGACGATACCATGCCAACTTTCAACCATTTCAGAGTTCATTTGAAATGCTTTTCAATTTCAAGGTTTTATAGCTCAAAATAATAAGTAAATGCATGAAAATAACAAATGAAGTTAGAAAGGGTTAAATTGCTGATGTGGCTTTGAATGGTGCATTTTGAGCACAGAAAAACTATGGAGTTCATCCCTTTGTAACTGACGAGTTTCCGTATGAAACCCTGATACTTCGAAAAAGATTGTCTGTTTTGTACACGAAGTGCATCCAGTTTTTGCCGTAACCCTCTCTGCTTTCTTGCACATGCTATGTGGGTGAAATGACGATACCATGCCAACTTTCAACCATTTCAGAGTTCATTTGAAATGCTTTTCAATTTCAGGGTCTTATAGCTCAAAATAATCAGTAAATGCATGAAAAATAACAAATGAAGTCAGAAAGGGTTGAAAATTGAGGATGTGGCTTTGAATGGTGCATTTTGAGCACAGAAAAACTATGGAGTTCAAATAAGTTCAAAAAATGAAATCCCTTTGTAACAGACGAGTTTCCGTATGAAACCCTGATACTTCGAAAGAGATTGTCCGTTTACATGAAGTGCATCCAGTTTTTGCCGTAACCCTCTCTAATTTCTTGCACATGCTATGTGGGTCAAATGATGATACCATGCCAACTTTCAACCTTTTCAGAGTTCATTTGAAATGCTTTTCAATTTCAAGGTTTTATAGCTCAAAATAATCAGTAAATGCATGAAAATAACAAATGAAGTTAGAAAGGGTTAAATTGCTGATGTGGCTTTGAATGGTGCATTTTGAGTACAGAAAAACTATGGAGTTCAAATAAGTTCAAAAAAAATGAAATCCCTTTGTAACAGACGAGTTTCCGTATGAAACCCTGATACTTCGAAAAAGATTGTCCGTTTTGTACACGAAGTGCATCCAGTTTTTGCCGTAACCCTCTCTGCTTTCTTGCACATGCTATGTGGGTGAAATGACGATACCATGCCAACTTTCAACCATTTTAGAGTTCATTTGAAATGCTTTTCAATTTCAGGGTCTTATAGCTCAAAATAATCAGTAAACGCATGAAAATAACAAATGAAGTCAGAAAGGGTTGAAAATTGAGGATGTGGCTTTGAATGGTGCATTTTGAGCATAGAAAAACTATGGAGTTCAAATAAGTTCAAAAAATGAAATCCCTTTGTAACAGACGAGTTTCCGTATGAAACCCTGATACTTCGAAAGAGATTGTCCGTTTTGTACACGAAGTGGATCCAGTTTTTGCCGTAACCTTCTCTGCTTTCTTGCACATGCTATGTCGGTCAAATGACGATACCATGCCAACTTTCAACCATTTCAGAGTTCATTTGAAATGCTTTTCAATTTCAAGGTTTTCTAGCTCAAAATAATCAGTAAATGCATGAAAATAACAAATGAAGTTAGAAAGGGTTAAATTGCTGATGTGGCTTCGAATGGTGCATTTTGAGCACAGAAAAACTATGGAGTTCAAATAAGTTCAAAAAAATGAAATCCCTTTGTAACAGACGAGTTTCCGTATGAAACCCTGATACTTCGAAAAAGATTGTCTGTTTTGTACACGAAGTGCATCCAGTTTTTGCCGTAACCCTCTCTACTCTCTTGCACATGCTATGTGGGTGAAATGACAATACCATGGCAACTTTCAACCATTTCAGAGTTCATTTGAAATGCTTTTCAATTTCAGGGTCTTATAGCTCAAAATAATCAGTAAATGCATGAAAAATAAAAAATGAAGTCAGAAAGGGTTGAAAATTGAGGATGTGGCTTTGAATGGTGCATTTTGAGCATAGAAAAACTATGGAGTTCAAATAAGTTCAAAAAATGAAATCCCTTTGTATCAGACGAGTTTCCGTATGAAACCCTGATACTTCGAAAGAGATTGTCCGTTTTGTACATGAAGTGCATCCAGTTTTTGCCGTAACCTTCTCTGCTTTCTTGCACATGCTATGTGGGTCAAATGACAATACCATGCCAACTTTCAACCATTTCAGAGTTCATTTGAAATGCTTTTCAATTTCAGGGTCTTATCGCTCAAAATAATCAGTAAATGCATGAAAAATAACAAATGAAGTCAGAAAGGGTTGAAAATTGAGGATGTGGCTTTGAATGGTGCATTTTGAGCATAGAAAAACTATGGAGTTCAAATAAGTTCAAAAAATGAAATCCCTTTGTAACAGACGAGTTTCCGTATGAAACCCTGATACTTCGAAAGAGATTGTCCGTTTTGTACATGAAGTGCATCCAGTTTTTGCCGTAACCCTCTCTAATTTCTTGCACATGCTATGTGGGTCAAATGATGATACCATGCCAACTTTCAACCTTTTCAGAGTTCATTTGAAATGCTTTTCAATTTCAAGGTTTTATAGCTCAAAATAATAAGTAAATGCATGAAAATAACAAATGAAGTTAGAAAGGGTTAAATTGCTGATGTGGCTTCGAATGGTGCATTTTGAGCACAGAAAAACTATGGAGTTCAAATAAGTTCAAAAAAATGAAATCCCTTTGTAACAGACGAGTTTCCGTATGAAACCCTGATACTTCGAAAAAGATTGTCTGTTTTGTACACGAAGTGCATCCAGTTTTTGCCGTAACCCTCTCTCCTTTCTTGCACATGCTATGTGACTGAAATGACGATACCATGCCAACTTTCAACCATTTCAGAGTTCATTTGAAATGCTTTTCAATTTCAGGGTCTTATAGCTCAAAATAATCAGTAAATGCATGAAAAATAACAAATGAAGTCAGAAAGGGTTGAAAATTGAGGATGTGGCTTTGAATGGTGCATTTTGAGCATAAAAAAACTATGGAGTTCAAATAAGTTCAAAAAATGAAATCCCTTTGTATCAGACGAGTTTCCGTATGAAACCCTGATACTTCGAAAGAGATTGTCCGTTTTGTACACGAAGTGCATCCAGTTTTTGCCGTAACCTTCTCTGCTTTCTTGCACATGCTATGTGGGTCAAATGACGATACCATGCCAACTTTCAACCATTTCAGAGTTCATTTGAAATGCTTTTCAATTTCAGGGTCTTATAGCTCAAAATAATCAGTAAATGCATGAAAATAACAAATGAAGTTAGAAAGGGTTAAATTGCTGATGTGGCTTCGAATGGTGCATTTGAGCACAGAAAAACTATGGAGTTCAAATAAGTTCAAAAAAATGAAATCCCTTTGTAACAGACGAGTTTCCGTATGAAACCCTGATACTTCGAAAAAGATTGTCTGTTTTGTACACGAAGTGCATCCAGTTTTTGCCGTAACCTTCTCTGCTTTCTTGCACATGCTATGTGGGTGAAATGACGATACCATGCCAACTTTCAACCATTTCAGAGTTCATTTGAAATGCTTTTCAATTTCAGGGTCTTATAGCTCAAAATAATCAGTAAATGCATGAAAAATAACAAATGAAGTCAGAAAGGGTTGAAAATTGAGGATGTGGCTTTGAATGGTGCATTTTGAGCATAAAAAAACTATGGAGTTCAAATAAGTTCAAAAAATGAAATCCCTTTGTATCAGACGAGTTTCCGTATGAAACCCTGATACTTCGAAAGAGATTGTCCGTTTTGTACACGAAGTGCATCCAGTTTTTGCCGTAACCTTCTCTGCTTTCTTGCACATGCTATGTGGGTCAAATGACGATACCATGCCAACTTTCAACCATTTCAGAGTTCATTTGAAATGCTTTTCAATTTCAGGGTCTTATCGCTCAAAATAATCAGTAAATGCATGAAAAATAACAAATGAAGTCAGAAAGGGTTGAAAATTGAGGATGTGGCTTTGAATGGTGCATTTTGAGCATAGAAAAACTATGGAGTTCAAATAAGTTCAAAAAATGAAATCCCTTTGTAACAGACGAGTTTCCGTATGAAACCCTGATACTTCGAAAGAGATTGTCCGTTTTGTACATGAAGTGCATCCAGTTTTTGCCGTAACCCTCTCTAATTTCTTGCACATGCTATGTGGGTCAAATGATGATACCATGCCAACTTTCAACCTTTTCAGAGTTCATTTGAAATGCTTTTCAATTTCAAGGTTTTATAGCTCAAAATAATAAGTAAATGCATGAAAATAACAAATGAAGTTAGAAAGGGTTAAATTGCTGATGTGGCTTTGAATGGTGCATTTTGAGCATAGAAAAACTATGGAGTTCAAATAAGTTCAAAAAAATGAAATCCCTTTGTAACTGACGAGTTTCCGTATGAAACCCTGATACTTCGAAAAAGATTGTCCGTTTTGTACACGAAGTGCATCCAGTTTTTGCCGTAACCTTCTCTGCTTTCTTGCACATGCTATGTGGGTCAAATGACGATACCATGCCAACTTTCAACCATTTCAGAGTTCATTTGAAATGCTTTTCAATTTCAGGGTCTTATAGCTCAAAATAATCAGTAAATGCATGAAAAATAACAAATGAAGTCAGAAAGGGTTGAAAATTGAGGATGTGGCTTTGAATGGTGCATTTTGAGCACAGAAAAACTATGGAGTTCAAATAAGTTCAAAAAATGAAATCCCTTTGTAACAGACGAGTTTCCGCATGAAACCCTGATACTTCGAAAGAGATTGTCCGTTTACATGAAGTGCATCCAGTTTTTGCCGTAACCCTCTCTAATTTCTTGCACATGCTATGTGGGTCAAATGATGATACCATGCCAACTTTCAACCTTTTCAGAGTTCATTTGAAATGCTTTTCAATTTCAAGGTTTTATAGCTCAAAATAATCAGTAAATGCATGAAAATAACAAATGAAGTTAGAAAGGGTTAAATTGCTTATGTGGCTTTGAATGGTGCATTTTGAGTACAGAAAAACTATGGAGTTCAAATAAGTTCAAAAAAATGAAATCCCTTTGTAACAGACGAGTTTCCGTATGAAACCCTGATACTTCGAAAAAGATTGTCCGTTTTGTACACGAAGTGCATCCAGTTTTTGCCGTAACCCTCTCTGCTTTCTTGCACATGCTATGTGGGTGAAATGACGATACCATGCCAACTTTCAACCATTTCAGAGTTCATTTGAAATGCTTTTCAATTTCAGGGTCTTATAGCTCAAAATAATCAGTAAATGCATGAAAATAACAAATGAAGTCAGAAAGGGTTGAAAATTGAGGATGTGGCTTTGAATGGTGCATTTTGAGCATAGAAAAACTATGGAGTTCAAATAAGTTCAAAAAATGAAATCCCTTTGTAACAGACGAGTTTCCGTATGAAACCCTGATACTTCGAAAGAGATTGTCCGTTTTGTACACGAAGTGGATCCAGTTTTTGCCGTAACCTTCTCTGCTTTCTTGCACATGCTATGTGGGTCAAATGACGATACCATGCCAACTTTCAACCATTTCAGAGTTCATTTGAAATGCTTTTCAATTTCAAGGTTTTATAGCTCAAAATAATCAGTAAATGCATGAAAATAACAAATGAAGTTAGAAAGGGTTAAATTGCTGATGTGGCTTCGAATGGTGCATTTTGAGCACAGAAAAACTATGGAGTTCAAATAAGTTCAAAAAAATGAAATCCCTTTGTAACAGACGAGTTTCCGTATGAAACCCTGATACTTCGAAAAAGATTGTCTGTTTTGTACACGAAGTGCATCCAGTTTTTGCCGTAACCCTCTCTACTCTCTTGCACATGCTATGTGGGTGAAATGACAATACCATGCCAACTTTCAACCATTTCAGAGTTCATTTGAAATGCTTTTCAATTTCAGGGTCTTATAGCTCAAAATAATCAGTAAATGCATGAAAAATAAAAAATGAAGTCAGAAAGGGTTGAAAATTGAGGATGTGGCTTTGAATGGTGCATTTTGAGCATAGAAAAACTATGGAGTTCAAATAAGTTCAAAAAATGAAATCCCTTTGTATCAGACGAGTTTCCGTATGAAACCCTGATACTTCGAAAGAGATTGTCCGTTTTGTACATGAAGTGCATCCAGTTTTTGCCGTAACCTTCTCTGCTTTCTTGCACATGCTATGTGGGTCAAATGACGATACCATGCCAACTTTCAACCATTTCAGAGTTCATTTGAAATGCTTTTCAATTTCAGGGTCTTATCGCTCAAAATAATCAGTAAATGCATGAAAAATAACAAATGAAGTCAGAAAGGGTTGAAAATTGAGGATGTGGCTTTGAATGGTGCATTTTGAGCATAGAAAAACTATGGAGTTCAAATAAGTTCAAAAAATGAAATCCCTTTGTAACAGACGAGTTTCCGTATGAAACCCTGATACTTCGAAAGAGATTGTCCGTTTTGTACATGAAGTGCATCCAGTTTTTGCCGTAACCCTCTCTAATTTCTTGCACATGCTATGTGGGTCAAATGATGATACCATGCCAACTTTCAACCTTTTCAGAGTTCATTTGAAATGCTTTTCAATTTCAAGGTTTTATAGCTCAAAATAATAAGTAAATGCATGAAAATAACAAATGAAGTTAGAAAGGGTTAAATTGCTGATGTGGCTTCGAATGGTGCATTTTGAGCACAGAAAAACTATGGAGTTCAAATAAGTTCAAAAAAATGAAATCCCTTTGTAACAGACGAGTTTCCGTATGAAACCCTGATACTTCGAAAAAGATTGTCTGTTTTGTACACGAAGTGCATCCAGTTTTTGCCGTAACCCTCTCTCCTTTCTTGCACATGCTATGTGACTGAAATGACGATACCATGCCAACTTTCAACCATTTCAGAGTTCATTTGAAATGCTTTTCAATTTCAGGGTCTTATAGCCCAAAATAATCAGTAAATGCATGAAAAATAACAAATGAAGTCAGAAAGGGTTGAAAATTGAGGATGTGGCTTTGAATGGTGCATTTTGAGCATAAAAAAACTATGGAGTTCAAATAAGTTCAAAAAATGAAATCCCTTTGTATCAGACGAGTTTCCGTATGAAACCCTGATACTTCGAAAGAGATTGTCCGTTTTGTACACGAAGTGCATCCAGTTTTTGCCGTAACCTTCTCTGCTTTCTTGCACATGCTATGTGGGTCAAATGACGATACCATGCCAACTTTCAACCATTACAGAGTTCATTTGAAATGCTTTTCAATTTCAGGGTCTTATAGCTCAAAATAATCAGTAAATGCATGAAAAATAAAAAATGAAGTCAAAAAGGGTTGAAAATTGAGGATGTGGCTTTGAATGGTGCATTTTGAGCACAGAAAAACTATGGAGTTCAAATAAGTTCAAAAAATGAAATCCCTTTGTAACAGACGAGTTTCCGTATGAAACCCTGATACTTCGAAAGAGATTGTCCATTTTGTACATGAAGTGCATCCAGTTTTTGCCGTAACCCTCTCTAATTTCTTGCACATGCTATGTGGGTCAAATGATGATACCATGCCAACTTTCAACCTTTTCAGAGTTC
The DNA here is from genome assembly GCF_056163025.1 of Triticum urartu. NCBI lineage: Eukaryota > Viridiplantae > Streptophyta > Magnoliopsida > Poales > Poaceae > Triticum > Triticum urartu. The sequence continues at coordinate 24,840,738 of NC_141873.1, forward strand.
ATTTGAAATGCTTTTCAATTTCAAGGTTTTATAGCTCAAAATAATCAGTAAATGCATGAAAATAACAAATGAAGTTAGAAAGGGTTAAATTGCTGATGTGGCTTCGAATGGTGCATTTTGAGCACAGAAAAACTATGGAGTTCAAATAAGTTCAAAAAAATGAAATCCCTTTGTAACAGACGAGTTTCCGTATGAAACCCTGATACTTCGAAAAAGATTGTCTGTTTTGTACACGAAGTGCATCCAGTTTTTGCCGTAACCTTCTCTGCTTTCTTGCACATGCTATTTGGGTCAAATGATGATACCATGCCAACTTTCATCCTTTTCAGAGTTCATTTGAAATGATTTTCAATTTCAGGGTCTTATAGCTCAAAATAATCAGTAAATGCATGAAAATAACAAATGAAGTTAGAAAGGGTTAAATTGCTGATGTGGCTTTGAATGGTGCATTTTGAACACAGAAAAACTATGGAGTTCAAATAAGTTCAAAAAAATGAAATCCCTTTGTAACAGACGAGTTTCCGTATGAAACCCTGATACTTCGAAAAAGATTGTCCGTTTTGTACACGAAGTGCATCCAGTTTTTGCCGTAACCTTCTCTGCTTTCTTGCACATGCTATGTGGGTCAAATGACGATACCATGCCAACTTTCAACCATTTCAGAGTTCATTTGAAATGCTTTTCAATTTCAGGGTCTTATAGCTCAAAATAATCAGTAAATGCATGAAAATAACAAATGAAGTTAGAAAGGGTTAAATTGCTGATGTGGCTTCGAATGGTGCATTTTGAGCACAGAAAAACTATGGAGTTCAAATAAGTTCAAAAAAATGAAATCCCTTTGTAACAGACGAGTTTCCGTATGAAACCCTGATACTTCGAAAAAGATTGTCTGTTTTGTACACGAAGTGCATCCAGTTTTTGCCGTAACCTTCTCTGCTTTCTTGCACATGCTATGTGGGTGAAATGACGATACCATGCCAACTTTCAACCATTTCAGAGTTCATTTGAAATGCTTTTCAATTTCAGGGTCTTATAGCTCAAAATAATCAGTAAATGCATGAAAAATAACAAATGAAGTCAGAAAGGGTTGAAAATTGAGGATGTGGCTTTGAATGGTGCATTTTTAGCATAAAAAACTATGGAGTTCAAATAAGTTCAAAAAATGAAATCCCTTTGTATCAGACGAGTTTCCGTATGAAACCCTGATACTTCGAAAGAGATTGTCCGTTTTGTACACGAAGTGCATCCAGTTTTTGCCGTAACCTTCTCTGCTTTCTTGCACATGCTATGTGGGTCAAATGACGATACCATGCCAACTTTCAACCATTTCAGAGTTCATTTGAAATGCTTTTCAATTTCAGGGTCTTATCGCTCAAAATAATCAGTAAATGCATGAAAAATAACAAATGAAGTCAGAAAGGGTTGAAAATTGAGGATGTGGCTTTGAATGGTGCATTTTGAGCATAGAAAAACTATGGAGTTCAAATAAGTTCAAAAAATGAAATCCCTTTGTAACAGACGAGTTTCCGTATGAAACCCTGATACTTCGAAAGAGATTGTCCGTTTTGTACATGAAGTGCATCCAGTTTTTGCCGTAACCCTCTCTAATTTCTTGCACATGCTATGTGGGTCAAATGATGATACCATGCCAACTTTCAACCTTTTCAGAGTTCATTTGAAATGCTTTTCAATTTCAAGGTTTTATAGCTCAAAATAATAAGTAAATGCATGAAAATAACAAATGAAGTTAGAAAGGGTTAAATTGCTGATGTGGCTTTGAATGGTGCATTTTGAGCATAGAAAAACTATGGAGTTCAAATAAGTTCAAAAAAATGAAATCCCTTTGTAACTGACGAGTTTCCGTATGAAACCCTGATACTTCGAAAAAGATTGTCCGTTTTGTACACGAAGTGCATCCAGTTTTTGCCGTAACCTTCTCTGCTTTCTTGCACATGCTATGTGGGTCAAATGACGATACCATGCCAACTTTCAACCATTTCAGAGTTCATTTGAAATGCTTTTCAATTTCAGGGTCTTATAGCTCAAAATAATCAGTAAATGCATGAAAAATAACAAATGAAGTCAGAAAGGGTTGAAAATTGAGGATGTGGCTTTGAATGGTGCATTTTGAGCACAGAAAAACTATGGAGTTCAAATAAGTTCAAAAAATGAAATCCCTTTGTAACAGACGAGTTTCCGCATGAAACCCTGATACTTCGAAAGAGATTGTCCGTTTACATGAAGTGCATCCAGTTTTTGCCGTAACCCTCTCTAATTTCTTGCACATGCTATGTGGGTCAAATGATGATACCATGCCAACTTTCAACCTTTTCAGAGTTCATTTGAAATGCTTTTCAATTTCAAGGTTTCATAGCTCAAAATAATCAGTAAATGCATGAAAATAACAAATGAAGTTAGAAAGGGTTAAATTGCTGATGTGGCTTTGAATGGTGCATTTTGAGTACAGAAAAACTATGGAGTTCAAATAAGTTCAAAAAAAATGAAATCCCTTTGTAACAGACGAGTTTCCGTATGAAACCCTGATACTTCGAAAAAGATTGTCCGTTTTGTACACGAAGTGCATCCAGTTTTTGCCGTAACCCTCTCTGCTTTCTTGCACATGCTATGTGGGTGAAATGACGATACCATGCCAACTTTCAACCATTTCAGAGTTCATTTGAAATGCTTTTCAATTTCAGGGTCTTATAGCTCAAAATAATCAGTAAATGCATGAAAATAACAAATGAAGTCAGAAAGGGTTGAAAATTGAGGATGTGGCTTTGAATGGTGCATTTTGAGCATAGAAAAACTATGGAGTTCAAATAAGTTCAAAAAATGAAATCCCTTTGTAACAGACGAGTTTCCGTATGAAACCCTGATACTTCGAAAGAGATTGTCCGTTTTGTACACGAAGTGGATCCAGTTTTTGCCGTAACCTTCTCTGCTTTCTTGCACATGCTATGTCGGTCAAATGACGATACCATGCCAACTTTCAACCATTTCAGAGTTCATTTGAAATGCTTTTCAATTTCAAGGTTTTCTAGCTCAAAATAATCAGTAAATGCATGAAAATAACAAATGAAGTTAGAAAGGGTTAAATTGCTGATGTGGCTTCGAATGGTGCATTTTGAGCACAGAAAAACTATGGAGTTCAAATAAGTTCAAAAAAATGAAATCCCTTTGTAACAGACGAGTTTCCGTATGAAACCCTGATACTTCGAAAAAGATTGTCTGTTTTGTACACGAAGTGCATCCAGTTTTTGCCGTAACCCTCTCTACTCTCTTGCACATGCTATGTGGGTGAAATGACAATACCATGCCAACTTTCAACCATTTCAGAGTTCATTTGAAATGCTTTTCAATTTCAGGGTCTTATAGCTCAAAATAATCAGTAAATGCATGAAAAATAAAAAATGAAGTCAGAAAGGGTTGAAAATTGAGGATGTGGCTTTGAATGGTGCATTTTGAGCATAGAAAAACTATGGAGTTCAAATAAGTTCAAAAAATGAAATCCCTTTGTATCAGACGAGTTTCCGTATGAAACCTTGATACTTCGAAAGAGATTGTCCGTTTTGTACATGAAGTGCATCCAGTTTTTGCCGTAACCTTCTCTGCTTTCTTGCACATGCTATGTGGGTCAAATGACAATACCATGCCAACTTTCAACCATTTCAGAGTTCATTTGAAATGCTTTTCAATTTCAGGGTCTTATCGCTCAAAATAATCAGTAAATGCATGAAAAATAACAAATGAAGTCAGAAAGGGTTGAAAATTGAGGATGTGGCTTTGAATGGTGCATTTTGAGCATAGAAAAACTATGGAGTTCAAATAAGTTCAAAAAATGAAATCCCTTTGTAACAGACGAGTTTCCGTATGAAACCCTGATACTTCGAAAGAGATTGTCCGTTTTGTACATGAAGTGCATCCAGTTTTTGCCGTAACCCTCTCTAATTTCTTGCACATGCTATGTGGGTCAAATGATGATACCATGCCAACTTTCAACCTTTTCAGAGTTCATTTGAAATGCTTTTCAATTTCAAGGTTTTATAGCTCAAAATAATAAGTAAATGCATGAAAATAACAAATGAAGTTAGAAAGGGTTAAATTGCTGATGTGGCTTCGAATGGTGCATTTTGAGCACAGAAAAACTATGGAGTTCAAATAATTTCAAAAAAATGAAATCCCTTTGTAACAGACGAGTTTCCGTATGAAACCCTGATACTTCGAAAAAGATTGTCTGTTTTGTACACGAAGTGCATCCAGTTTTTGCCGTAACCCTCTCTCCTTTCTTGCACATGCTATGTGACTGAAATGACGATACCATGCCAACTTTCAACCATTTCAGAGTTCATTTGAAATGCTTTTCAATTTCAGGGTCTTATAGCTCAAAATAATCAGTAAATGCATGAAAAATAACAAATGAAGTCAGAAAGGGTTGAAAATTGAGGATGTGGCTTTGAATGGTGCATTTTGAGCATAAAAAAACTATGGAGTTCAAATAAGTTCAAAAAATGAAATCCCTTTGTATCAGACGAGTTTCCGTATGAAACCCTGATACTTCGAAAGAGATTGTCCGTTTTGTACACGAAGTGCATCCAGTTTTTGCCGTAACCTTCTCTGCTTTCTTGCACATGCTATGTGGGTCAAATGACGATACCATGCCAACTTTCAACCATTTCAGAGTTCATTTGAAATGCTTTTCAATTTCAGGGTCTTATAGCTCAAAATAATCAGTAAATGCATGAAAATAACAAATGAAGTTAGAAAGGGTTAAATTGCTGATGTGGCTTCGAATGGTGCATTTTGAGCACAGAAAAACTATGGAGTTCAAATAAGTTCAAAAAAATGAAATCCCTTTGTAACAGACGAGTTTCCGTATGAAACCCTGATACTTCGAAAAAGATTGTCTGTTTTGTACACGAAGTGCATCCAGTTTTTGCCGTAACCTTCTCTGCTTTCTTGCACATGCTATGTGGGTGAAATGACGATACCATGCCAACTTTCAACCATTTCAGAGTTCATTTGAAATGCTTTTCAATTTCAGGGTCTTATAGCTCAAAATAATCAGTAAATGCATGAAAAATAACAAATGAAGTCAGAAAGGGTTGAAAATTGAGGATGTGGCTTTGAATGGTGCATTTTGAGCATAAAAAAACTATGGAGTTCAAATAAGTTCAAAAAATGAAATCCCTTTGTATCAGACGAGTTTCCGTATGAAACCCTGATACTTCGAAAGAGATTGTCCGTTTTGTACACGAAGTGCATCCAGTTTTTGCCGTAACCTTCTCTGCTTTCTTGCACATGCTATGTGGGTCAAATGACGATACCATGCCAACTTTCAACCATTTCAGAGTTCATTTGAAATGCTTTTCAATTTCAGGGTCTTATCGCTCAAAATAATCAGTAAATGCATGAAAAATAACAAATGAAGTCAGAAAGGGTTGAAAATTGAGGATGTGGCTTTGAATGGTGCATTTTGAGCATAGAAAAACTATGGAGTTCAAATAAGTTCAAAAAATGAAATCCCTTTGTAACAGACGAGTTTCCGTATGAAACCCTGATACTTCGAAAGAGATTGTCCGTTTTGTACATGAAGTGCATCCAGTTTTTGCCGTAACCCTCTCTAATTTCTTGCACATGCTATGTGGGTCAAATGATGATACCATGCCAACTTTCAACCTTTTCAGAGTTCATTTGAAATGCTTTTCAATTTCAAGGTTTTATAGCTCAAAATAATAAGTAAATGCATGAAAATAACAAATGAAGTTAGAAAGGGTTAAATTGCTGATGTGGCTTTGAATGGTGCATTTTGAGCATAGAAAAACTATGGAGTTCAAATAAGTTCAAAAAAATGAAATCCCTTTGTAACTGACGAGTTTCCGTATGAAACCCTGATACTTCGAAAAAGATTGTCCGTTTTGTACACGAAGTGCATCCAGTTTTTGCCGTAACCTTCTCTGCTTTCTTGCACATGCTATGTGGGTCAAATGACGATACCATGCCAACTTTCAACCATTTCAGAGTTCATTTGAAATGCTTTTCAATTTCAGGGTCTTATAGCTCAAAATAATCAGTAAATGCATGAAAAATAACAAATGAAGTCAGAAAGGGTTGAAAATTGAGGATGTGGCTTTGAATGGTGCATTTTGAGCACAGAAAAACTATGGAGTTCAAAGAAGTTCAAAAAATGAAATCCCTTTGTAACAGACGAGTTTCCGCATGAAACCCTGATACTTCGAAAGAGATTGTCCGTTTACATGAAGTGCATCCAGTTTTTGCCGTAACCCTCTCTAATTTCTTGCACATGCTATGTGGGTCAAATGATGATACCATGCCAACTTTCAACCTTTTCAGAGTTCATTTGAAATGCTTTTCAATTTCAAGGTTTTATAGCTCAAAATAATCAGTAAATGCATGAAAATAACAAATGAAGTTAGAAAGGGTTAAATTGCTTATGTGGCTTTGAATGGTGCATTTTGAGTACAGAAAAACTATGGAGTTCAAATAAGTTCAAAAAAATGAAATCCCTTTGTAACAGACGAGTTTCCGTATGAAACCCTGATACTTCGAAAAAGATTGTCCGTTTTGTACACGAAGTGCATCCAGTTTTTGCCGTAACCCTCTCTGCTTTCTTGCACATGCTATGTGGGTGAAATGACGATACCATGCCAACTTTCAACCATTTCAGAGTTCATTTGAAATGCTTTTCAATTTCAGGGTCTTATAGCTCAAAATAATCAGTAAATGCATGAAAATAACAAATGAAGTCAGAAAGGGTTGAAAATTGAGGATGTGGCTTTGAATGGTGCATTTTGAGCATAGAAAAACTATGGAGTTCAAATAAGTTCAAAAAATGAAATCCCTTTGTAACAGACGAGTTTCCGTATGAAACCCTGATACTTCGAAAGAGATTGTCCGTTTTGTACACGAAGTGGATCCAGTTTTTGCCGTAACCTTCTCTGCTTTCTTGCACATGCTATGTGGGTCAAATGACGATACCATGCCAACTTTCAACCATTTCAGAGTTCATTTGAAATGCTTTTCAATTTCAAGGTTTTATAGCTCAAAATAATCAGTAAATGCATGAAAATAACAAATGAAGTTAGAAAGGGTTAAATTGCTGATGTGGCTTCGAATGGTGCATTTTGAGCACAGAAAAACTATGGAGTTCAAATAAGTTCAAAAAAATGAAATCCCTTTGTAACAGACGAGTTTCCGTATGAAACCCTGATACTTCGAAAAAGATTGTCTGTTTTGTACACGAAGTGCATCCAGTTTTTGCCGTAACCCTCTCTACTCTCTTGCACATGCTATGTGGGTGAAATGACAATACCATGCCAACTTTCAACCATTTCAGAGTTCATTTGAAATGCTTTTCAATTTCAGGGTCTTATAGCTCAAAATAATCAGTAAATGCATGAAAAATAAAAAATGAAGTCAGAAAGGGTTGAAAATTGAGGATGTGGCTTTGAATGGTGCATTTTGAGCATAGAAAAACTATGGAGTTCAAATAAGTTCAAAAAATGAAATCCCTTTGTATCAGACGAGTTTCCGTATGAAACCCTGATACTTCGAAAGAGATTGTCCGTTTTGTACATGAAGTGCATCCAGTTTTTGCCGTAACCTTCTCTGCTTTCTTGCACATGCTATGTGGGTCAAATGACGATACCATGCCAACTTTCAACCATTTCAGAGTTCATTTGAAATGCTTTTCAATTTCAGGGTCTTATCGCTCAAAATAATCAGTAAATGCATGAAAAATAACAAATGAAGTCAGAAAGGGTTGAAAATTGAGGATGTGGCTTTGAATGGTGCATTTTGAGCATAGAAAAACTATGGAGTTCAAATAAGTTCAAAAAATGAAATCCCTTTGTAACAGACGAGTTTCCGTATGAAACCCTGATACTTCGAAAGAGATTGTCCGTTTTGTACATGAAGTGCATCCAGTTTTTGCCGTAACCCTCTCTAATTTCTTGCACATGCTATGTGGGTCAAATGATGATACCATGCCAACTTTCAACCTTTTCAGAGTTCATTTGAAATGCTTTTCAATTTCAAGGTTTTATAGCTCAAAATAATAAGTAAATGCATGAAAATAACAAATGAAGTTAGAAAGGGTTAAATTGCTGATGTGGCTTCGAATGGTGCATTTTGAGCACAGAAAAACTATGGAGTTCAAATAAGTTCAAAAAAATGAAATCCCTTTGTAACAGACGAGTTTCCGTATGAAACCCTGATACTTCGAAAAAGATTGTCTGTTTTGTACACGAAGTGCATCCAGTTTTTGCCGTAACCCTCTCTCCTTTCTTGCACATGCTATGTGACTGAAATGACGATACCATGCCAACTTTCAACCATTTCAGAGTTCATTTGAAATGCTTTTCAATTTCAGGGTCTTATAGCTCAAAATAATCAGTAAATGCATGAAAAATAACAAATGAAGTCAGAAAGGGTTGAAAATTGAGGATGTGGCTTTGAATGGTGCATTTTGAGCATAAAAAAACTATGGAGTTCAAATAAGTTCAAAAAATGAAATCCCTTTGTATCAGACGAGTTTCCGTATGAAACCCTGATACTTCGAAAGAGATTGTCCGTTTTGTACACGAAGTGCATCCAGTTTTTGCCGTAACCTTCTCTGCTTTCTTGCACATGCTATGTGGGTCAAATGACGATACCATGCCAACTTTCAACCATTACAGAGTTCATTTGAAATGCTTTTCAATTTCAGGGTCTTATAGCTCAAAATAATCAGTAAATGCATGAAAAATAAAAAATGAAGTCAAAAAGGGTTGAAAATTGAGGATGTGGCTTTGAATGGTGCATTTTGAGCACAGAAAAACTATGGAGTTCAAATAAGTTCAAAAAATGAAATCCCTTTGTAACAGACGAGTTTCCGTATGAAACCCTGATACTTCGAAAGAGATTGTCCATTTTGTACATGAAGTGCATCCAGTTTTTGCCGTAACCCTCTCTAATTTCTTGCACATGCTATGTGGGTCAAATGATGATACCATGCCAACTTTCAACCTTTTCAGAGTTCATTTGAAATGCTTTTCAATTTCAAGGTTTTATAGCTCAAAATAATCAGTAAATGCATGAAAATAACAAATGAAGTTAGAAAGGGTTAAATTGCTGATGTGGCTTTGAATGGTGCATTTTGAGCATAGAAAAACTATGGAGTTCAAATAAGTTCAAAAAAATGAAATCCCTTTGTAACAGACGAGTTTCCGTATGAAACCCTGATACTTCGAAAAAGATTGTCCGTTTTGTACACGAAGTGCATCCAGTTTTTGCCGTAACCTTCTCTGCTTTCTTGCACATGCTATGTGGGTCAAATGACGATACCATGCCAACTTTCAACCATTTCAGAGTTCATTTGAAATGCTTTTCAATTTCAGGGTCTTATAGCTCAAAATAATCAGTAAATGCATGAAAAATAACAAATGAAGTCAGAAAGGGTTGAAAATTGAGGATGTGGCTTTGAATGGTGCATTTTGAGCACAGAAAAACTATGGAGTTCAAATAAGTTCAAAAAATGAAATCCCTTTGTAACAGACGAGTTTCCGCATGAAACCCTGATACTTCGAAAGAGATTGTCCGTTTACATGAAGTGCATCCAGTTTTTGCCGTAACCCTCTCTAATTTCTTGCACATGCTATGTGGGTCAAATGATGATACCATGCCAACTTTCAACCTTTTCAGAGTTCATTTGAAATGCTTTTCAATTTCAAGGTTTTATAGCTCAAAATAATCAGTAAATGCATGAAAATAACAAATGAAGTTAGAAAGGGTTAAATTGCTGATGTGGCTTTGAATGGTGCATTTTGAGCACAGAAAAACTATGGAGTTCAAATAAGTTCAAAAAAATGAAATCCCTTTGTAACAGACGAGTTTCCGTATGAAACCCTGATACTTCGAAAAAGATTGTCTATTTTGTACACGAAGTGCATCCAGTTTTTGCCGTAACCCTCTCTACTTTCTTGCACATGCTATGTGGGTGAAATGACGATACCATGCCAACTTTCAACCATTTCAGAGTTCATTTGAAATGCTTTTCAATTTCAGGGTCTTATAGCTCAAAATAATCAGTAAATGCTTGAAAAATAACAAATGAAGTCAGAAAGGGTTGAAAATTGAGGATGTGGCTTTGAATGGTGCATTTTGAGCATAGAAAAACTATGGAGTTGAAATAAGTTCAAAAAATGAAATCCCTTTGTAACAGACGAGTTTCCGTATGAAACCCTGATACTTCGAAAGAGATTGTCCGTTTTGTACACGAAGTGGATCCAGTTTTTGCCGTAACCTTCTCTGCTTTCTTGCACATGCTATTGGGGTCAAATGACGATACCATGACAACTTTCAACCATTTCAGAGTTCATTTGAAATGCTTTTCAATTTCAAGGTTTTATAGCTCAAAATAATCAGTAAATGCATGAAAATAACAAATGAAGTTAGAAAGGGTTAAATTGCTGATGTGGCTTCGAATGGTGCATTTTGAGCACAGAAAAACTATGGAGTTCAAATAAGTTCAAAAAAATGAAATCCCTTTGTAACAGACGAGTTTCCGTATGAAACCCTGATACTTCGAAAAAGATTGTCTGTTTTGTACACGAAGTGCATCCAGTTTTTGCCGTAACCCTCTCTACTTTCTTGCACATGCTATGTGGGTGAAATGACAATACCATGCCAACTTTCAACCATTTCAGAGTTCATTTGAAATGCTTTTCAATTTCAGGGTCTTATAGCTCAAAATAATCAGTAAATGCATGAAAAATAAAAAATGAAGTCAAAAAGGGTTGAAAATTGAGGATGTGGCTTTGAATGGTGCATTTTGAGCACAGAAAAACTATGGAGTTCAAATAAGTTCAAAAAATGAAATCCCTTTGTAACAGACGAGTTTCCGTATGAAACCCTGATACTTCGAAAGAGATTGTCCATTTTGTACATGAAGTGCATCCAGTTTTTGCCGTAACCCTCTCTAATTTCTTGCACATGCTATGTGGGTCAAATGATGATACCATGCCAACTTTCAACCTTTTCAGAGTTCATTTGAAATGCTTTTCAATTTCAAGGTTTTATAGCTCAAAATAATCAGTAAATGCATGAAAATAACAAATGAAGTTAGAAAGGGTTAAATTGCTGATGTGGCTTTGAATGGTGCATTTTGAGCATAGAAAAACTATGGAGTTCAAATAAGTTCAAAAAAATGAAATCCCTTTGTAACAGACGAGTTTCCGTATGAAACCCTGATACTTCGAAAAAGATTGTCCGTTTTGTACACGAAGTGCATCCAGTTTTTGCCGTAACCTTCTCTGCTTTCTTGCACATGCTATGTGGGTCAAATGACGATACCATGCCAACTTTCAACCATTTCAGAGTTCATTTGAAATGCTTTTCAATTTCAGGGTCTTATAGCTCAAAATAATCAGTAAATGCATGAAAAATAACAAATGAAGTCAGAAAGGGTTGAAAATTGAGGATGTGGCTTTGAATGGTGCATTTTGAGCATAGAAAAACTATGGAGTTCAAATAAGTTCAAAAAATGAAATCCCTTTGTATCAGACGAGTTTCCGTATGAAACACTGATACTTCGAAAGAGATTGTCCGTTTTGTACACGAAGTGCATCCAGTTTTTGCCGTAACCTTCTCTGCTTTCTTACACATGCTATGTGGGTCAAATGACGATACCATGCCAACTTTCAACCATTTCAGAGTTCATTTGAAATGCTTTTCAATTTCAGGATCTTATAGCTCAAAATAATCAGTAAATGCATGAAAAATAACAAATGAAGTCAGAAAGGGTTGAAAATTGAGGATGTGGCTTTGAATGGTGCATTTTGAGCACAGAAAAACTATGGAGTTCAAATAAGTTCAAAAAATGAAATCCCTTTGTAACAGACGAGTTTCCGTATGAAACCCTGATACTTCGAAAGAGATTGTCTGTTTTGTACATGAAGTGCATCCAGTTTTTGCCGTAACCCTCTCTAATTTCTTGCACATGCTATGTGGGTGAAATGATGATACCATGCCAACTTTCAACCTTTTTAGAGTTCATTTGAAATGCTTTTCAATTTCAAGGTTTTATAGCTCAAAATAATCAATAAATGCATGAAAAATAAAAAATGAAGTCAAAAAGGGTTGAAAATTGAGGATGTGGCTTTGAATGGTGCATTTTGAGCACAGAAAAACTATGGAGTTCAAATAAGTTCAAAAAAATGAAATCCCTTTGTAACAGACGAGTTTCCGTATGAAACCCTGATACTTCGAAAAAGATTGTCCGTTTTGTACACGAAGTGCATCCAGTTTTTGCCGTAACCCTCTCTACTTTCTTGCACATGCTATGTGTGTGAAATGACGATACCATGCCAACTTTCAACCATTTCAGAGTTCATTTGAAATGCTTTTCAATTTCAGGGTCTTATAGCTCAAAATAATCAGTAAATGCATGAAAAATAACAAATGAAGTCAGAAAGGGTTGAAAATTGAGGATGTGGCTTTGAATGGTGCATTTTGAGCATAGAAAAACTATGGAGTTCAAATAAGTTCAAAAAATGAAATCCCTTTGTATCAGACGAGTTTCCGTATGAAACCCTGATACTTCGAAAGAGATTGTCCGTTTTGTACACGAAGTGCATCCAGTTTTTGCCGTAACCTTCTCTGCTTTCTTGCACATGCTATGTGGGTCAAATGACGATACCATGCCAACTTTCAACCATTTCAGAGTTCATTTGAAATGCTTTTCAATTTCAGGGTCTTATAGCTCAAAATAATCAGTGAATGCATGAAAAATAAAAAATGAAGTCAAAAAGGGTTGAAAATTGAGGATGTGGCTTTGAATGGTGCATTTTGAGCACAGAAAAACTATGGAGTTCAAATAAGTTCAAAAAATGAAATCCCTTTGTAACAGACGAGTTTCCGTATGAAACCCTGATACTTCGAAAGAGATTGTCCATTTTGTACATGAAGTGCATCCAGTTTTTGCCGTAACCCTCTCTAATTTCTTGCACATGCTATGTGGGTCAAATGATGATACCATGCCAACTTTCAACCTTTTCAGAGTTCATTTGAAATGCTTTTCAATTTCAAGGTTTTATAGCTCAAAATAATCAGTAAATGCATGAAAATAACAAATGAAGTTAGAAAGGGTTAAATTGCTGATGTGGCTTTGAATTGTGCATTTTGAGCATAGAAAAACTATGGAGTTCAAATAAGTTCAAAAAAAATGAAATCCCTTTGTAACAGACGAGTTTCCGTATGAAACCCTGATACTTCGAAAAAGATTGTCCGTTTTGTACACGAAGAGCATCCAGTTTTTGCCGTAACCCTCTCTACTTTCTTGCACATGCTATGTGGGTGAAATGACGATACCATGCCAACTTTCAACCATTTCAGAGTTCATTTGAAATGCTTTTCAATTTCAGGGTCTTATAGCTCAAAATAATCAGTAAATGCATGAAAAATAACAAATGAAGTCAGAAAGGGTTGAAAATTGAGGATGTGGCTTTGAATGGTGCATTTTGAGCATAGAAAAACTATGGAGTTCAAATAAGTTCAAAAAATGAAATCCCTTTGTATCAGACGAGTTTCCGTATGAAACCCTGATACTTCGAAAGAGATTGTCCGTTTTGTACACGAAGTGCATCCAGTTTTTTCCGTAACCTTCTCTGCTTTCTTGCACATGCTATGTGGGTCAAATGACGATACCATGCCAACTTTCAACCATTTCAGAGTTCATTTGAAATGCTTTTCAATTTCAGGGTCTTATAGCTCAAAATAATCAGTAAATGCATGAAAAATAACAAATGAAGTCAGAAAGGGTTGAAAATTGAGGATGTGGCTTTGAATGGTGCATTTTGAGCATAGAAAAACTATGGAGTTCAAATAAGTTCAAAAAATGAAATCCCTTTGTAACAGACGAGTTTCTGTATGAAACCCTGATACTTCGAAAGAGATTGTCCGTTTTGTACATGAAGTGCATCCAGTTTTTGCCGTAACCCTCTCTAATTTCTTGCACATGCTATGTGGGTCAAATGATGATACCATGACAACTTTCAACCTTTTCAGAGTTCATTTGAAATGCTTTTCAATTTCAAGGTTTTATAGCTCAAAATAATCAGTAAATGCATGAAAATAACAAATGAAGTTAGAAAGGGTTAAATTGCTGATGTGGCTTCGAATGGTGCATTTTGAGCACAGAAAAACTATGGAGTTCAAATAAGTTCAAAAAAATGAAATCCCTTTGTAACAGACGAGTTTCCGTATGAAACCCTGATACTTCGAAAAAGATTGTCCGTTTTGTACACGAAGTGCATCCAGTTTTAGCCGTAACCCTCTCTACTTTCTTGCACATGCTATGTGGGTGAAATGACGATACCATGCCAACTTTCAACCATTTCAGAGTTCATTTGAAATGCTTTTCAATTTCAGGATCTTATAGCTCAAAATAATCAGTAAATGCATGAAAAATAACAAATGAAGTCAGAAAGGGTTGAAAATTGAGGATGTGGCTTTGAATGGTGCATTTTGAGCACAGAAAAACTATGGACTTCAAATAAGTTCAAAAAATGAAATCCCTTTGTAACAGACGAGTTTCCGTATGAAACCCTGATACTTCGAAAGAGATTGTCCGTTTTGTACATGAAGTGCATCCAGTTTTTGCCGTAACCCTCTCTAATTTCTTGCACATGCTATGTGGGTGAAATGATGATACCATGCCAACTTTCAACCTTTTTAGAGTTCATTTGAAATGCTTTTCAATTTCAAGGTTTTATAGCTCAAAATAATCAGTAAATGCATGAAAATAACAAATGAAGTTAGAAAGGGTTAAATTGCTGATGTGGCTTTGAATGGTGCATTTTGAGCACAGAAAAACTATGGAGTTCAAATAAGTTCAAAAAAATGAAATCCCTTTTTAACAGACGAGTTTCCGTATGAAACCCTGATACTTCGAAAAAGATTGTCCGTTTTGTACACGAAGTGCATCCAGTTTTAGCCGTAACCCTCTCTACTTTCTTGCACATGCTATGTGGGTGAAATGACGATACCATGCCAACTTTCAACCATTTCAGAGTTCATTTGAAATGCTTTTCAATTTCAGGGTCTTATAGCTCAAAATAATCAGTAAATGCATGAAAAATAACAAATGAAGTCAGAAAGGGTTGAAAATTGAGGATGTGGCTTTGAATGGTGCATTTTGAGCATAGAAAAACTATGGAGTTCAAATAAGTTCAAAAAATGAAATCCCTTTGTAACAGACGAGTTTCTGTATGAAACCCTGATACTTCGAAAGAGATTGTCCGTTTTGTACATGAAGTGCATCCAGTTTTTGCCGTAACCCTCTCTAATTTCTTGCACATGCTATGTGGGTCAAATGATGATACCATGACAACTTTCAACCTTTTCAGAGTTCATTTGAAATGCTTTTCAATTTCAAGGTTTTATAGCTCAAAATAATCAGTAAATGCATGAAAATAACAAATGAAGTTAGAAAGGGTTAAATTGCTGATGTGGCTTCGAATGGTGCATTTTGAGCACAGAAAAACTATGGAGTTCAAATAAGTTCAAAAAAATGAAATCCCTTTGTAACAGACGAGTTTCCGTATGAAACCCTGATACTTCGAAAAAGATTGTCCGTTTTGTACACGAAGTGCATCCAGTTTTTCCCGTAACCCTCTCTACTTTCTTGCACATGCTATGTGGGTGAAATGACAATACCATGCCAACTTTCAACCATTTCAGAGTTCATTTGAAATGCTTTTCAATTTCAGGGTCTTATAGCTCAAAATAATCAGTAAATGCATGAAAAATAACAAATGAAGTCAGAAAGGGTTGAAAATTGAGGATGTGGCTTTGAATGGTGCATTTTGAGCATAGAAAAACTATGGAGTTCAAATAAGTTCAAAAAATGAAATCCCTTTGTATCAGACGAGTTTCCGTATGAAACACTGATACTTCAAAAGAGATTGTCCGTTTTGTACACGAAGTGCATCCAGTTTTTGCCGTAACCTTCTCTGCTTTCTTACACATGCTATGTGGGTCAAATGACGATACCATGCCAACTTTCAACCATTTCAGAGTTCATTTGAAATGCTTTTCAATTTCAGGATCTTATAGCTCAAAATAATCAGTAAATGCATGAAAAATAACAAATGAAGTCAGAAAGGGTTGAAAATTGAGGATGTGGCTTTGAATGGTGCATTTTGAGCACAGAAAAACTATGGAGTTCAAATAAGTTCAAAAAATGAAATCCCTTTGTAACAGACGAGTTTCCGTATGAAACCCTGATACTTCGAAAGAGATTGTCCGTTTTGTACATGAAGTGCATCCAGTTTTTGCCGTAACCCTCTCTAATTTCTTGCACATGCTATGTGGGTGAAATGATGATACCATGCCAACTTTCAACCTTTTTAGAGTTCATTTGAAATGCTTTTCAATTTCAAGGTTTTATAGCTCAAAATAATCAGTAAATGCATGAAAAATAAAAAATGAAGTCAAAAAGGGTTGAAAATTGAGGATGTGGCTTTGAATGGTGCATTTTGAGCACAGAAAAACTATGGAGTTCAAATAAGTTCAAAAAAATGAAATCCCTTTGTAACAGACGAGTTTCCGTATGAAACCCTGATACTTCGAAAAAGATTGTCCGTTTTGTACACGAAGTGCATCCAGTTTTTGCCGTAACCCTCTCTACTTTCTTGCACATGCTATGTGTGTGAAATGACGATACCATGCCAACTTTCAACCATTTCAGAGTTCATTTGAAATGCTTTTCAATTTCAGGGTCTTATAGCTCAAAATAATCAGTAAATGCATGAAAAATAACAAATGAAGTCAGAAAGGGTTGAAAATTGAGGATGTGGCTTTGAATGGTGCATTTTGAGCATAGAAAAACTATGGAGTTCAAATAAGTTCAAAAAATGAAATCCCTTTGTATCAGACGAGTTTCCGTATGAAACCCTGATACTTCGAAAGAGATTGTCCGTTTTGTACACGAAGTGCATCCAGTTTTTGCCGTAACCTTCTCTGCTTTCTTGCACATGCTATGTGGGTCAAATGACGATACCATGCCAACTTTCAACCATTTCAGAGTTCATTTGAAATGCTTTTCAATTTCAGGGTCTTATAGCTCAAAATAATCAGTGAATGCATGAAAAATAAAAAATGAAGTCAAAAAGGGTTGAAAATTGAGGATGTGGCTTTGAATGGTGCATTTTGAGCACAGAAAAACTATGGAGTTCAAATAAGTTCAAAAAATGAAATCCCTTTGTAACAGACGAGTTTCCGTATGAAACCCTGATACTTCGAAAGAGATTGTCCATTTTGTACATGAAGTGCATCCAGTTTTTGCCGTAACCCTCTCTAATTTCTTGCACATGCTATGTGGGTCAAATGATGATACCATGCCAACTTTCAACCTTTTCAGAGTTCATTTGAAATGCTTTTCAATTTCAAGGTTTTATAGCTCAAAATAATCAGTAAATGCATGAAAATAACAAATGAAGTTAGAAAGGGTTAAATTGCTGATGTGGCTTTGAATTGTGCATTTTGAGCATAGAAAAACTATGGAGTTCAAATAAGTTCAAAAAAAATGAAATCCCTTTGTAACAGACGAGTTTCCGTATGAAACCCTGATACTTCGAAAAAGATTGTCCGTTTTGTACACGAAGAGCATCCAGTTTTTGCCGTAACCCTCTCTACTTTCTTGCACATGCTATGTGGGTGAAATGACGATACCATGCCAACTTTCAACCATTTCAGAGTTCATTTGAAATGCTTTTCAATTTCAGGGTCTTATAGCTCAAAATAATCAGTAAATGCATGAAAAATAACAAATGAAGTCAGAAAGGGTTGAAAATTGAGGATGTGGCTTTGAATGGTGCATTTTGAGCATAGAAAAACTATGGAGTTCAAATAAGTTCAAAAAATGAAATCCCTTTGTATCAGACGAGTTTCCGTATGAAACCCTGATACTTCGAAAGAGATTGTCCGTTTTGTACACGAAGTGCATCCAGTTTTTTCCGTAACCTTCTCTGCTTTCTTGCACATGCTATGTGGATCAAATGACGATACCATGCCAACTTTCAACCATTTCAGAGTTCATTTGAAATGCTTTTCAATTTCAGGGTCTTATAGCTCAAAATAATCAGTAAATGCATGAAAAATAACAAATGAAGTCAGAAAGGGTTGAAAATTGAGGATGTGGCTTTGAATGGTGCATTTTGAGCATAGAAAAACTATGGAGTTCAAATAAGTTCAAAAAATGAAATCCCTTTGTAACAGACGAGTTTCTGTATGAAACCCTGATACTTCGAAAGAGATTGTCCGTTTTGTACATGAAGTGCATCCAGTTTTTGCCGTAACCCTCTCTAATTTCTTGCACATGCTATGTGGGTCAAATGATGATACCATGACAACTTTCAACCTTTTCAGAGTTCATTTGAAATGCTTTTCAATTTCAAGGTTTTATAGCTCAAAATAATCAGTAAATGCATGAAAATAACAAATGAAGTTAGAAAGGGTTAAATTGCTGATGTGGCTTCGAATGGTGCATTTTGAGCACAGAAAAACTATGGAGTTCAAATAAGTTCAAAAAAATGAAATCCCTTTGTAACAGACGAGTTTCCGTATGAAACCCTGATACTTCGAAAAAGATTGTCCGTTTTGTACACGAAGTGCATCCAGTTTTAGCCGTAACCCTCTCTACTTTCTTGCACATGCTATGTGGGTGAAATGACGATACCATGCCAACTTTCAACCATTTCAGAGTTCATTTGAAATGCTTTTCAATTTCAGGATCTTATAGCTCAAAATAATCAGTAAATGCATGAAAAATAACAAATGAAGTCAGAAAGGGTTGAAAATTGAGGATGTGGCTTTGAATGGTGCATTTTGAGCACAGAAAAACTATGGACTTCAAATAAGTTCAAAAAATGAAATCCCTTTGTAACAGACGAGTTTCCGTATGAAACCCTGATACTTCGAAAGAGATTGTCCGTTTTGTACATGAAGTGCATCCAGTTTTTGCCGTAACCCTCTCTAATTTCTTGCACATGCTACGTGGGTGAAATGATGATACCATGCCAACTTTCAACCTTTTTAGAGTTCATTTGAAATGCTTTTCAATTTCAAGGTTTTATAGCTCAAAATAATCAGTAAATGCATGAAAATAACAAATGAAGTTAGAAAGGGTTAAATTGCTGATGTGGCTTTGAATGGTGCATTTTGAGCACAGAAAAACTATGGAGTTCAAATAAGTTCAAAAAAATGAAATCCCTTTGTAACAGACGAGTTTCCGTATGAAACCCTGATACTTCGAAAAAGATTGTCCGTTTTGTACACGAAGTGCATCCAGTTTTAGCCGTAACCCTCTCTACTTTCTTGCACATGCTATGTGGGTGAAATGACGATACCATGCCAACTTTCAACCATTTCAGAGTTCATTTGAAATGCTTTTCAATTTCAGGGTCTTATAGCTCAAAATAATCAGTAAATGCATGAAAAATAACAAATGAAGTCAGAAAGGGTTGAAAATTGAGGATGTGGCTTTGAATGGTGAATTTTGAGCATAAAAAAACTATGGAGTTCAAATAAGTTCAAAAAATGAAATCCCTTTGTATCAGACGAGTTTCCGTATGAAACCCTGATACTTCGAAAGAGATTGTCCGTTTTGTACACGAAGTGCATCCAGTTTTTGCCGTAACCTTCTCTGCTTTCTTGCACATGCTATGTGGGTCAAATGACGATACCATGCCAACTTTCAACCATTTCAGAGTTCATTTGAAATGCTTTTCAATTTCAGGGTCTTATAGCTCAAAATAATCAGTAAATGCATGAAATATAAAAAATGAAGTCAAAAAGGGTTGAAAATTGAGGATGTGGCTTTGAATGGTGCATTTTGAGCACAGAAAAACTATGGAGTTCAAATAAGTTCAAAAAATGAAATCCCTTTGTAACAGACGAGTTTCCGTATGAAACCCTGATACTTCGAAAGAGATAGTCCATTTTGTACATGAAGTGCATCCAGTTTTTGCCGTAACCCTCTCTAATTTCTTGCACATGCTATGTGGGTCAAATGATGATACCATGCCAACTTTCAACCTTTTCAGAGTTCATTTGAAATGCTTTTCAATTTCAAGGTTTTATAGCTCAAAATAATCAGTAAATGCATGAAAATAACAAATGAAGTTAGAAAGGGTTAAATTGCTGATGTGGCTTTGAATGGTGCATTTTGAGCATAGAAAAACTATGGAGTTCAAATAAGTTCAAAAAAAATGAAATCCCTTTGTAACAGACGATTTTCCGTATGAAACCCTGATACTTCGAAAAAGATTGTCCGTTTTGTACACGAAGTGCATCCAGTTTTTGCCGTAACCCTCTCTACTTTCTTGCACATGCTATGTGGGTGAAATGACGATACCATGCCAACTTTCAACCATTTCAGAGTTCATTTGAAATGCTTTTCAATTTCAGGGTCTTATAGCTCAAAATAATCAGTAAATGCATGAAAAATAACAAATGAAGTCAGAAAGGGTTGAAAATTGAGGATGTGGCTTTGAATGGTGCATTTTGAGCATAAAAAAACTATGGAGTTCAAATAAGTTCAAAAAATGAAATCCCTTTGTATCAGACGAGTTTCCGTATGAAACCCTGATACTTCGAAAGAGATTGTCCGTTTTGTACACGAAGTGGATCCAGTTTTTGCCGTAACCTTCTCTGCTTTCTTGCACATGCTATGTGGGTCAAATGACGATACCATGCCAACTTTCAACCATTTCAGAGTTCATTTGAAATGCTTTTCAATTTCAGGGTCTTATAGCTCAAAATAATCAGTAAATGCATGAAAAATAACAAATGAAGTCAGAAAGGGTTGAAAATTGAGGATGTGGCTTTGAATGGTGCATTTTGAGCACAGAAAAACTATGGAGTTCAAATAAGTTCAAAAAATGAAATCCCTTTGTAACAGACGAGTTTCCGTATGAAACCCTGATACTTCGAAAGAGATTGTCCGTTTTGTACATGAAGTGCATCCAGTTTTTGCCGTAACCCTCTCTAATTTCTTGCACATGCTATGTGGGTCAAATGATGATACCATGCCAACTTTCAACCTTTTCAGAGTTCATTTGAAATGCTTTTCAATTTCAAGGTTTTATAGCTCAAAATAATCAGTAAATGCATGAAAATAACAAATGAAGTTAGAAAGGGTTAAATTGCTGATGTGGCTTTGAATGGTGCATTTTGAGCACAGAAAAACTATGGAGTTCAAATAAGTTCAAAAAAATGAAATCCCTTTGTAACAGACGAGTTTCCGTATGAAACCCTGATACTTCGAAAAAGATTGTCCGTTTTGTACACGAAGTGCATCCAGTTTTTGCCGTAACCCTCTCTACTTTCTTGCACATGCTATGTGTGTGAAATGACGATACCATGCCAACTTTCAACCATTTCAGGGTTCATTTGAAATGCTTTTCAATTTCAGGGTCTTATAGCTCAAAATAATCAGTAAATGCATGAAAAATAACAAATGAAGTCAGAAAGGGTTGAAAATTGAGGATGTGGCTTTGAATGGTGCATTTTGAGCATAGAAAAACTATGGAGTTCAAATAAGTTCAAAAAATGAAATCCCTTTGTAACAGACGAGTTTCTGTATGAAACCCTGATACTTCGAAAGAGATTGTCCGTTTTGTACATGAAGTGCATCCAGTTTTTGCCGTAACCCTCTCTAATTTCTTGCACATGCTATGTGGGTCAAATGATGATACCATGACAACTTTCAACCTTTTCAGAGTTCATTTGAAATGCTTTTCAATTTCAAGGTTTTATAGCTCAAAATAATCAGTAAATGCATGAAAATAACAAATGAAGTTAGAAAGGGTTAAATTGCTGATGTGGCTTCGAATGGTGCATTTTGAGCACAGAAAAACTATGGAGTTCAAATAAGTTCAAAAAAATGAAATCCCTTTGTAACAGACGAGTTTCCGTATGAAACCCTGATACTTCGAAAAAGATTGTCCGTTTTGTACACGAAGTGCATCCAGTTTTTCCCGTAACCCTCTCTACTTTCTTGCACATGCTATGTGGGTGAAATGACAATACCATGCCAACTTTCAACCATTTCAGAGTTCATTTGAAATGCTTTTCAATTTCAGGGTCTTATAGCTCAAAATAATCAGTAAATGCATGAAAAATAACAAATGAAGTCAGAAAGGGTTGAAAATTGAGGATGTGGCTTTGAATGGTGAATTTTGAGCATAGAAAAACTATGGACTTCAAATAAGTTCAAAAAATGAAATCCCTTTGTAACAGACGAGTTTCCGTATGAAACCCTGATACTTCGAAAGAGATTGTCCGTTTTGTACACGAAGTGCATCCAGTTTTTGCCGTAACCTTCTCTGCTTCCTTACACATGCTATGTGGGTCAAATGACGATACCATGCCAACTTTCAACCATTTCAGAGTTCATTTGAAATGCTTTTCAATTTCAGGATCTTATAGCTCAAAATAATCAGTAAATGCATGAAAAATAACAAATGAAGTCAGAAAGGGTTGAAAATTGAGGATGTGGCTTTGAATGGTGCATTTTGAGCACAGAAAAACTATGGACTTCAAATAAGTTCAAAAAATGAAATCCCTTTGTAACAGACGAGTTTCCGTATGAAACCCTGATACTTCGAAAGAGATTGTCCGTTTTGTACATGAAGTGCATCCAGTTTTTGCCGTAACCCTCTCTAATTTCTTGCACATGCTATGTGGGTCAAATGATGATACCATGCCAACTTTCAACCTTTTTAGAGTTCATTTGAAATGCTTTTCAATTTCAAGGTTTTATAGCTCAAAATAATCAGTAAATGCATGAAAATAACAAATGAAGTTAGAAA
Organism: Triticum urartu; assembly: GCF_056163025.1. Lineage (NCBI taxonomy): Eukaryota > Viridiplantae > Streptophyta > Magnoliopsida > Poales > Poaceae > Triticum > Triticum urartu. Next base: position 24,863,609 of record NC_141873.1, read on the forward strand.
GGGTTAAATTGCTGATGTGGCTTTGAATGGTGCATTTTGAGCACAGAAAAACTATGGAGTTCAAATAAGTTCAAAAAAATGAAATCCCTTTGTAACAGACGAGTTTCCGTATGAAACCCTGATACTTCGAAAAAGATTGTCCGTTTTGTACACGAAGTGCATCCAGTTTTAGCCGTAACCCTCTCTACTTTCTTGCACATGCTATGTGGGTGAAATGACGATACCATGCCAACTTTCAACCATTTCAGAGTTCATTTGAAATGCTTTTCAATTTCAGGGTCTTATAGCTCAAAATAATCAGTAAATGCATGAAAAATAACAAATGAAGTCAGAAAGGGTTGAAAATTGAGGATGTGGCTTTGAATGGTGAATTTTGAGCATAAAAAAACTATGGAGTTCAAATAAGTTCAAAAAATGAAATCCCTTTGTATCAGACGAGTTTCCGTATGAAACCCTGATACTTCGAAAGAGATTGTCCGTTTTGTACACGAAGTGCATCCAGTTTTTGCCGTAACCTTCTCTGCTTTCTTGCACATGCTATGTGGGTCAAATGACGATACCATGCCAACTTTCAACCATTTCAGAGTTCATTTGAAATGCTTTTCAATTTCAGGGTCTTATAGCTCAAAATAATCAGTAAATGCATGAAAAATAAAAAATGAAGTCAAAAAGGGTTGAAAATTGAGGATGTGGCTTTGAATGGTGCATTTTGAGCACAGAAAAACTATGGAGTTCAAATAAGTTCAAAAAATGAAATCCCTTTGTAACAGACGAGTTTCCGTATGAAACCCTGATACTTCGAAAGAGATAGTCCATTTTGTACATGAAGTGCATCCAGTTTTTGCCGTAACCCTCTCTAATTTCTTGCACATGCTATGTGGGTCAAATGATGATACCATGCCAACTTTCAACCTTTTCAGAGTTCATTTGAAATGCTTTTCAATTTCAAGGTTTTATAGCTCAAAATAATCAGTAAATGCATGAAAATAACAAATGAAGTTAGAAAGGGTTAAATTGCTGATGTGGCTTTGAATGGTCCATTTTGAGCATAGAAAAACTATGGAGTTCAAATAAGTTCAAAAAAAATGAAATCCCTTTGTAACAGACGAGTTTCCGTATGAAACCCTGATACTTCGAAAAAGATTGTCCGTTTTGTACACGAAGTGCATCCAGTTTTTGCCGTAACCCTCTCTACTTTCTTGCACATGCTATGTGGGTGAAATGACGATACCATGCCAACTTTCAACCATTTCAGAGTTCATTTGAAATGCTTTTCAATTTCAGGGTCTTATAGCTCAAAATAATCAGTAAATGCATGAAAAATAACAAATGAAGTCAGAAAGGGTTGAAAATTGAGGATGTGGCTTTGAAAGGTGCATTTTGAGCATAAAAAAACTATGGAGTTCAAATAAGTTCAAAAAATGAAATCCCTTTGTATCAGACGAGTTTCCGTATGAAACCCTGATACTTCGAAAGAGATTGTCCGTTTTGTACACGAAGTGGATCCAGTTTTTGCCGTAACCTTCTCTGCTTTCTTGCACATGCTATGTGGGTCAAATGACGATACCATGCCAACTTTCAACCATTTCAGAGTTCATTTGAAATGCTTTTCAATTTCAGGGTCTTATAGCTCAAAATAATCAGTAAATGCATGAAAAATAACAAATGAAGTCAGAAAGGGTTGAAAATTGAGGATGTGGCTTTGAATGGTGCATTTTGAGCACAGAAAAACTATGGAGTTCAAATAAGTTCAAAAAATGAAATCCCTTTGTAACAGACGAGTTTCCGTATGAAACCCTGATACTTCGAAAGAGATTGTCCGTTTTGTACATGAAGTGCATCCAGTTTTTGCCGTAACCCTCTCTAATTTCTTGCACATGCTATGTGGGTCAAATGATGATACCATGCCAACTTTCAACCTTTTCAGAGTTCATTTGAAATGCTTTTCAATTTCAAGGTTTTATAGCTCAAAATAATCAGTAAATGCATGAAAATAACAAATGAAGTTAGAAAGGGTTAAATTGCTGATGTGGCTTTGAATGGTGCATTTTGAGCACAGAAAAACTATGGAGTTCAAATAAGTTCAAAAAAATGAAATCCCTTTGTAACAGACGAGTTTCCGTATGAAACCCTGATACTTCGAAAAAGATTGTCCGTTTTGTACACGAAGTGCATCCAGTTTTTGCCGTAACCCTCTCTACTTTCTTGCACATGCTATGTGGGTGAAATGACGATACCATGCCAACTTTCAACCATTTCAGAGTTCATTTGAAATGCTTTTCAATTTCAGGGTCTTATAGCTCAAAATAATCAGTAAATGCATGAAAAATAACAAATGAAGTCAGAAAGGGTTGAAAATTGAGGATGTGGCTTTGAATGGTGCATTTTGAGCACAGAAAAACTATGGAGTTCAAATAAGTTCAAAAAATGAAATCCCTTTGTAACAGACGAGTTTCCGTATGAAACCCTGATACTTCGAAAGAGATTGTCCGTTTTGTACATGAAGTGCATCCAGTTTTTGCCGTAACCCTCTCTAATTTCTTGCACATGCTATGTGGGTCAAATGATGATACCATGCCAACTTTCAACCTTTTCAGAGTTCATTTGAAATGCTTTTCAATTTCAAGGTTTTATAGCTCAAAATAATCAGTAAATGCATGAAAATAACAAATGAAGTTAGAAAGGGTTAAATTGCTGATGTGGCTTTGAATGGTGCATTTTGAGCACAGAAAAACTATGGAGTTCAAATAAGTTCAAAAAAATGAAATCCCTTTGTAACAGACGAGTTTCCGTATGAAACCCTGATACTTCGAAAAAGATTGTCCGTTTTGTACACGAAGTGCATCCAGTTTTTGCCGTAACCCTCTCTACTTTCTTGCACATGCTATGTGTGTGAAATGACGATACCATGCCAACTTTCAACCATTTCAGGGTTCATTTGAAATGCTTTTCAATTTCAGGGTCTTATAGCTCAAAATAATCAGTAAATGCATGAAAAATAACAAATGAAGTCAGAAAGGGTTGAAAATTGAGGATGTGGCTTTGAATGGTGCATTTTGAGCATAGAAAAACTATGGAGTTCAAATAAGTTCAAAAAATGAAATCCCTTTGTAACAGACGAGTTTCTGTATGAAACCCTGATACTTCGAAAGAGATTGTCCGTTTTGTACATGAAGTGCATCCAGTTTTTGCCGTAACCCTCTCTAATTTCTTGCACATGCTATGTGGGTCAAATGATGATACCATGACAACTTTCAACCTTTTCAGAGTTCATTTGAAATGCTTTTCAATTTCAAGGTTTTATAGCTCAAAATAATCAGTAAATGCATGAAAATAACAAATGAAGTTAGAAAGGGTTAAATTGCTGATGTGGCTTCGAATGGTGCATTTTGAGCACAGAAAAACTATGGAGTTCAAATAAGTTCAAAAAAATGAAATCCCTTTGTAACAGACGAGTTTCCGTATGAAACCCTGATACTTCGAAAAAGATTGTCCGTTTTGTACACGAAGTGCATCCAGTTTTTCCCGTAACCCTCTCTACTTTCTTGCACATGCTATGTGGGTGAAATGACAATACCATGCCAACTTTCAACCATTTCAGAGTTCATTTGAAATGCTTTTCAATTTCAGGGTCTTATAGCTCAAAATAATCAGTAAATGCATGAAAAATAACAAATGAAGTCAGAAAGGGTTGAAAATTGAGGATGTGGCTTTGAATGGTGCATTTTGAGCATAGAAAAACTATGGACTTCAAATAAGTTCAAAAAATGAAATCCCTTTGTAACAGACGAGTTTCCGTATGAAACCCTGATACTTCGAAAGAGATTGTCCGTTTTGTACACGAAGTGCATCCAGTTTTTGCCGTAACCTTCTCTGCTTTCTTACACATGCTATGTGGGTCAAATGACGATACCATGCCAACTTTCAACCATTTCAGAGTTCATTTGAAATGCTTTTCAATTTCAGGATCTTATAGCTCAAAATAATCAGTAAATGCATGAAAAATAACAAATGAAGTCAGAAAGGGTTGAAAATTAAGGATGTGGCTTTGAATGGTGCATTTTGAGCACAGAAAAACTATGGACTTCAAATAAGTTCAAAAAATGAAATCCCTTTGTAACAGACGAGTTTCCGTATGAAACCCTGATACTTCGAAAGAGATTGTCCGTTTTGTACATGAAGTGCATCCAGTTTTTGCCGTAACCCTCTCTAATTTCTTGCACATGCTATGTGGGTGAAATGATGATACCATGCCAACTTTCAACCTTTTTAGAGTTCATTTGAAATGCTTTTCAATTTCAAGGTTTTATAGCTCAAAATAATCAGTAAATGCATGAAAATAACAAATGAAGTTAGAAAGGGTTAAATTGCTGATGTGGCTTTGAATGGTGCATTTTGAGCACAGAAAAACTATGGAGTTCAAATAAGTTCAAAAAAATGAAATCCCTTTGTAACAGACGAGTTTCCGTATGAAACCCTGATACTTCGAAAGAGATTGTCCGTTTTGTACATGAAGTGCATCCAGTTTTTGCCGTAACCTTCTCTACTTTCTTGCACATGCTATGTGGGTGAAATGACGATACCATGCCAACTTTCAACCATTTCAGAGTTCATTTGAAATGCTTTTCAATTTCAGGGTCTTATAGCTCAAAATAATCAGTAAATGCATGAAAAATAACAAATGAAGTCAGAAAGGGTTGAAAATTGAGGATGTGGCTTTGAATGGTGAATTTTGAGCATAAAAAAACTATGGAGTTCAAATAAGTTCAAAAAATGAAATCCCTTTGTATCAGACGAGTTTCCGTATGAAACCCTGATACTTCGAAAGAGATTGTCCGTTTTGTACACGAAGTGCATCCAGTTTTTGCCGTAACCTTCTCTGCTTTCTTGCACATGCTATGTGGGTCAAATGACGATACCATGCCAACTTTCAACCATTTCAGAGTTCATTTGAAATGCTTTTCAATTTCAGGGTCTTATAGCTCAAAATAATCAGTAAATGCATGAAAAATAAAAAATGAAGTCAAAAAGGGTTGAAAATTGAGGATGTGGCTTTGAATGGTGCATTTTGAGCACAGAAAAACTATGGAGTTCAAATAAGTTCAAAAAATGAAATCCCTTTGTAACAGACGAGTTTCCGTATGAAACCCTGATACTTCGAAAGAGATAGTCCATTTTGTACATGAAGTGCATCCAGTTTTTGCCGTAACCCTCTCTAATTTCTTGCACATGCTATGTGGGTCAAATGATGATACCATGCCAACTTTCAACCTTTTCAGAGTTCATTTGAAATGCTTTTCAATTTCAAGGTTTTATAGCTCAAAATAATCAGTAAATGCATGAAAATAACAAATGAAGTTAGAAAGGGTTAAATTGCTGATGTGGCTTTGAATGGTGCATTTTGAGCATAGAAAAACTATGGAGTTCAAATAAGTTCAAAAAAAATGAAATCCCTTTGTAACAGACGATTTTCCGTATGAAACCCTGATACTTCGAAAAAGATTGTCCGTTTTGTACACGAAGTGCATCCAGTTTTTGCCGTAACCCTCTCTACTTTCTTGCACATGCTATGTGGGTGAAATGACGATACCATGCCAACTTTCAACCATTTCAGAGTTCATTTGAAATGCTTTTCAATTTCAGGGTCTTATAGCTCAAAATAATCAGTAAATGCATGAAAAATAACAAATGAAGTCAGAAAGGGTTGAAAATTGAGGATGTGGCTTTGAATGGTGCATTTTGAGCATAAAAAAACTATGGAGTTCAAATAAGTTCAAAAAATGAAATCCCTTTGTATCAGACGAGTTTCCGTATGAAACCCTGATACTTCGAAAGAGATTGTCCGTTTTGTACACGAAGTGGATCCAGTTTTTGCCGTAACCTTCTCTGCTTTCTTGCACATGCTATGTGGGTCAAATGACGATACCATGCCAACTTTCAACCATTTCAGAGTTCATTTGAAATGCTTTTCAATTTCAGGGTCTTATAGCTCAAAATAATTAGTAAATGCATGAAAAATAACAAATGAAGTCAGAAAGGGTTGAAAATTGAGGATGTGGCTTTGAATGGTGCATTTTGAGCACAGAAAAACTATGGAGTTCAAATAAGTTCAAAAAATGAAATCCCTTTGTAACAGACGAGTTTCCGTATGAAACCCTGATACTTCGAAAGAGATAGTCCATTTTGTACATGAAGTGCATCCAGTTTTTGCCGTAACCCTCTCTAATTTCTTGCACATGCTATGTGGGTCAAATGATGATACCATGCCAACTTTCAACCTTTTCAGAGTTCATTTGAAATGCTTTTCAATTTCAAGGTTTTATAGCTCAAAATAATCAGTAAATGCATGAAAATAACAAATGAAGTTAGAAAGGGTTAAATTGCTGATGTGGCTTTGAATGGTGCATTTTGAGCACAGAAAAACTATGGACTTCAAATAAGTTCAAAAAATGAAATCCCTTTGTAACAGACGAGTTTCCGTATGAAACCCTGATACTTCGAAAGAGATTGTCCGTTTTGTACACGAAGTGCATCCAGTTTTTGCCGTAACCTTCTCTGCTTTCTTACACATGCTATGTGGGTCAAATGACGATACCATGCCAACTTTCAACCATTTCAGAGTTCATTTGAAATGCTTTTCAATTTCAGGATCTTATAGCTCAAAATAATCAGTAAATGCATGAAAAATAACAAATGAAGTCAGAAAGGGTTGAAAATTAAGGATGTGGCTTTGAATGGTGCATTTTGAGCACAGAAAAACTATGGACTTCAAATAAGTTCAAAAAATGAAATCCCTTTGTAACAGACGAGTTTCCGTATGAAACCCTGATACTTCGAAAGAGATTGTCCGTTTTGTACATGAAGTGCATCCAGTTTTTGCCGTAACCCTCTCTAATTTCTTGCACATGCTATGTGGGTGAAATGATGATACCATGCCAACTTTCAACCTTTTTAGAGTTCATTTGAAATGCTTTTCAATTTCAAGGTTTTATAGCTCAAAATAATCAGTAAATGCATGAAAATAACAAATGAAGTTAGAAAGGGTTAAATTGCTGATGTGGCTTTGAATGGTGCATTTTGAGCACAGAAAAACTATGGAGTTCAAATAAGTTCAAAAAAATGAAATCCCTTTGTAACAGACGAGTTTCCGTATGAAACCCTGATACTTCGAAAAAGATTGTCCGTTTTGTACACGAAGTGCATCCAGTTTTAGCCGTAACCCTCTCTACTTTCTTGCACATGCTATGTGGGTGAAATGACGATACCATGCCAACTTTCAACCATTTCAGAGTTCATTTGAAATGCTTTTCAATTTCAGGGTCTTATAGCTCAAAATAATCAGTAAATGCATGAAAAATAACAAATGAAGTCAGAAAGGGTTGAAAATTGAGGATGTGGCTTTGAATGGTGAATTTTGAGCATAAAAAAACTATGGAGTTCAAATAAGTTCAAAAAATGAAATCCCTTTGTATCAGACGAGTTTCCGTATGAAACCCTGATACTTCGAAAGAGATTGTCCGTTTTGTACACGAAGTGCATCCAGTTTTTGCCGTAACCTTCTCTGCTTTCTTGCACATGCTATGTGGGTCAAATGACGATACCATGCCAACTTTCAACCATTTCAGAGTTCATTTGAAATGCTTTTCAATTTCAGGGTCTTATAGCTCAAAATAATCAGTAAATGCATGAAAAATAAAAAATGAAGTCAAAAAGGGTTGAAAATTGAGGATGTGGCTTTGAATGGTGCATTTTGAGCACAGAAAAACTATGGAGTTCAAATAAGTTCAAAAAATGAAATCCCTTTGTAACAGACGAGTTTCCGTATGAAACCCTGATACTTCGAAAGAGATAGTCCATTTTGTACATGAAGTGCATCCAGTTTTTGCCGTAACCCTCTCTAATTTCTTGCACATGCTATGTGGGTCAAATGATGATACCATGCCAACTTTCAACCTTTTCAGAGTTCATTTGAAATGCTTTTCAATTTCAAGGTTTTATAGCTCAAAATAATCAGTAAATGCATGAAAATAACAAATGAAGTTAGAAAGGGTTAAATTGCTGATGTGGCTTTGAATGGTGCATTTTGAGCATAGAAAAACTATGGAGTTCAAATAAGTTCAAAAAAATGAAATCCCTTTGTAACAGACGATTTTCCGTATGAAACCCTGATACTTCGAAAAAGATTGTCCGTTTTGTACACGAAGTGCATCCAGTTTTTGCCGTAACCCTCTCTACTTTCTTGCACATGCTATGTGGGTGAAATGACGATACCATGCCAACTTTCAACCATTTCAGAGTTCATTTGAAATGCTTTTCAATTTCAGGGTCTTATAGCTCAAAATAATCAGTAAATGCATGAAAAATAACAAATGAAGTCAGAAAGGGTTGAAAATTGAGGATGTGGCTTTGAATGGTGCATTTTGAGCATAAAAAAACTATGGAGTTCAAATAAGTTCAAAAAATGAAATCCCTTTGTATCAGACGAGTTTCCGTATGAAACCCTGATACTTCGAAAGAGATTGTCCGTTTTGTACACGAAGTGGATCCAGTTTTTGCCGTAACCTTCTCTGCTTTCTTGCACATGCTATGTGGGTCAAATGACGATACCATGCCAACTTTCAACCATTTCAGAGTTCATTTGAAATGCTTTTCAATTTCAGGGTCTTATAGCTCAAAATAATCAGTAAATGCATGAAAAATAACAAATGAAGTCAGAAAGGGTTGAAAATTGAGGATGTGGCTTTGAATGGTGCATTTTGAGCACAGAAAAACTATGGAGTTCAAATAAGTTCAAAAAATGAAATCCCTTTGTAACAGACGAGTTTCCGTATGAAACCCTGATACTTCGAAAGAGATAGTCCATTTTGTACATGAAGTGCATCCAGTTTTTGCCGTAACCCTCTCTAATTTCTTGCACATGCTATGTGGGTCAAATGATGATACCATGCCAACTTTCAACCTTTTCAGAGTTCATTTGAAATGCTTTTCAATTTCAAGGTTTTATAGCTCAAAATAATCAGTAAATGCATGAAAATAACAAATGAAGTTAGAAAGGGTTAAATTGCTGATGTGGCTTTGAATGGTGCATTTTGAGCATAGAAAAACTATGGAGTTCAAATAAGTTCAAAAAAAATGAAATCCCTTTGTAACAGACGAGTTTCCGTATGAAACCCTGATACTTCGAAAAAGATTGTCCGTTTTGTACACGAAGTGCATCCAGTTTTTGCCGTAACCCTCTCTACTTTCTTGCACATGCTATGTGGGTGAAATGACGATACCATGCCAACTTTCAACCATTTCAGAGTTCATTTGAAATGCTTTTCAATTTCAGGGTCTTATAGCTCAAAATAATCAGTAAATGCATGAAAAATAACAAATGAAGTCAGAAAGGGTTGAAAATTGAGGATGTGGCTTTGAATGGTGCATTTTGAGCATAAAAAAACTATGGAGTTCAAATAAGTTCAAAAAATGAAATCCCTTTGTATCAGACGAGTTTCCGTATGAAACCCTGATACTTCGAAAGAGATTGTCCGTTTTGTACACGAAGTGGATCCAGTTTTTGCCGTAACCTTCTCTGCTTTCTTGCACATGCTATGTGGGTCAAATGACGATACCATGCCAACTTTCAACCATTTCAGAGTTCATTTGAAATGCTTTTCAATTTCAGGGTCTTATAGCTCAAAATAATCAGTAAATGCATGAAAAATAACAAATGAAGTCAGAAAGGGTTGAAAATTGAGGATGTGGCTTTGAATGGTGCATTTTGAGCACAGAAAAACTATGGAGTTCAAATAAGTTCAAAAAATGAAATCCCTTTGTAACAGACGAGTTTCCGTATGAAACCCTGATACTTCGAAAGAGATTGTCCGTTTTGTACATGAAGTGCATCCAGTTTTTGCCGTAACCCTCTCTAATTTCTTGCACATGCTATGTGGGTCAAATGATGATACCATGCCAACTTCCAACCTTTTCAGAGTTCATTTGAAATGCTTTTCAATTTCAAGGTTTTATAGCTCAAAATAATCAGTAAATGCATGAAAATAACAAATGAAGTTAGAAAGGGTTAAATTGCTGATGTGGCTTCGAATGGTACATTTTGAGCACAGAAAAACTATGGAGTTCAAATAAGTTCAAAAAAATGAAATCCCTTTGTAACAGACGAGTTTCCGTATGAAACCCTGATACTTCGAAAGAGATTGTCCGTTTTGTACATGAAGTGCATCCAGTTTTTGCCGTAACCCTCTCTAATTTCTTGCACATGCTATGTGGGTCAAATGATGATACCATGCCAACTTTCAACCTTTTCAGAGTTCATTTGAAATGCTTTTCAATTTCAAGGTTTTATAGCTCAAAATAATCAGTAAATGCATGAAAATAACAAATGAAGTTAGAAAGGGTTAAATTGCTGATGTGGCTTTGAATGGTGCATTTTGAGCATAGAAAAACTATGGAGTTCAAATAAGTTCAAAAAAAATGAAATCCCTTTGTAACAGACGAGTTTCCGTATGAAACCCTGATACTTCGAAAAAGATTGTCCGTTTTGTACACGAAGTGCATCCAGTTTTTGCCGTAACCCTCTCTACTTTCTTGCACATGCTATGTGGGTGAAATGACGATACCATGCCAACTTTCAACCATTTCAGAGTTCATTTGAAATGCTTTTCAATTTCAGGGTCTTATAGCTCAAAATAATCAGTAAATGCATGAAAAATAACAAATGAAGTCAGAAAGGGTTGAAAATTGAGGATGTGGCTTTGAATGGTGCATTTTGAGCATAAAAAAACTATGGAGTTCAAATAAGTTCAAAAAATGAAATCCCTTTGTATCAGACGAGTTTCCGTATGAAACCCTGATACTTCGAAAGAGATTGTCCGTTTTGTACACGAAGTGGATCCAGTTTTTGCCGTAACCTTCTCTGCTTTCTTGCACATGCTATGTGGGTCAAATGACGATACCATGCCAACTTTCAACCATTTCAGAGTTCATTTGAAATGCTTTTCAATTTCAGGGTCTTATAGCTCAAAATAATCAGTAAATGCATGAAAAATAACAAATGAAGTTAGAAAGGGTTGAAAATTGAGGATGTGGCTTTGAATGGTGCATTTTGAGCACAGAAAAACTATGGAGTTCAAATAAGTTCAAAAAATGAAATCCCTTTGTAACAGACGAGTTTCCGTATGAAACCCTGATACTTCGAAAGAGATTGTCCGTTTTGTACATGAAGTGCATCCAGTTTTTGCCGTAACCCTCTCTAATTTCTTGCACATGCTATGTGGGTCAAATGATGATACCATGCCAACTTCCAACCTTTTCAGAGTTCATTTGAAATGCTTTTCAATTTCAAGGTTTTATAGCTCAAAATAATCAGTAAATGCATGAAAATAACAAATGAAGTTAGAAAGGGTTAAATTGCTGATGTGGCTTTGAATGGTGCATTTTGAGCACAGAAAAACTATGGAGTTCAAATAAGTTCAAAAAAATGAAATCCCTTTGTAACAGACGAGTTTCCGTATGAAACCCTGATACTTCGAAAAAGATTGTCCGTTTTGTACACGAAGTGCATCCAGTTTTTGCCGTAACCCTCTCTACTTTCTTGCACATGCTATGTGTGTGAAATGACGATACCATGCCAACTTTCAACCATTTCAGGGTTCATTTGAAATGCTTTTCAATTTCAGGGTCTTATAGCTCAAAATAATCAGTAAATGCATGAAAAATAACAAATGAAGTCAGAAAGGGTTGAAAATTGAGGATGTGGCTTTGAATGGTGCATTTTGAGCATAGAAAAACTATGGAGTTCAAATAAGTTCAAAAAATGAAATCCCTTTGTATCAGACGAGTTTCCGTATGAAACCCTGATACTTCGAAAGAGATTGTCCGTTTTGTACACGAAGTGCATCCAGTTTTTGCCGTAACCTTCTCTGCTTTCTTGCACATGCTATGTGGGTCAAATGACGATACCATGCCAACTTTCAACCATTTCAGAGTTCATTTGAAATGCTTTTCAATTTCAGGGTCTTATAGCTCAAAATAATCAGTAAATGCATGAAAAATAAAAAATGAAGTCAAAAAGGGTTGAAAATTGAGGATGTGGCTTTGAATGGTGCATTTTGAGCACAGAAAAACTATGGAGTTCAAATAAGTTCAAAAAATGAAATCCCTTTGTAACAGACGAGTTTCCGTATGAAACCCAGATACTTCGAAAGAGATTGTCCATTTTGTACATGAAGTGCATCCAGTTTTTGCCGTAACCCTCTCTAATTTCTTGCACATGCTATGTGGATCAAATGATGATACCATGCCAACTTTCAACCTTTTCAGAGTTCATTTGAAATGCTTTTCAATTTCAAGGTTTTATAGCTCAAAATAATCAGTAAATGCATGAAAATAACAAATGAAGTTAGAAAGGGTTAAATTGCTGATGTGGCTTTGAATGGTGCATTTTGAGCATAGAAAAACTATGGAGTTCAAATAAAATGAAATCCCTTTGTAACAGACGAGTTTCCATATGAAACCCTGATACTTCGAAAAAGATTGTCCGTTTTGTACACGAAGTGCATCCAGTTTTTGCCGTAACCCTCTCTACTTTCTTGCACATGCTATGTGGGTGAAATGACGATACCATGCCAACTTTCAACCATTTCAGAGTTCATTTGAAATGCTTTTCAATTTCAGGGTCTTATAGCTCAAAATAATCAGTAAATGCATGAAAAATAACAAATGAAGTCAGAAAGGGTTGAAAATTGAGGATGTGGCTTTGAATGGTGCATTTTGAGCATAAAAAACTATGGAGTTCAAATAAGTTCAAAAAATGAAATCCCTTTGTATCAGACGAGTTTCCGTATGAAACCCTGATACTTCGAAAGAGATTGTCCGTTTTGTACACGAAGTGGATCCAGTTTTTGCCGTAACCTTCTCTGCTTTCTTGCACATGCTATGTGGGTCAAATGACGATACCATGCCAACTTTCAACCATTTCAGAGTTCATTTGAAATGCTTTTCAATTTCAGGGTCTTATAGCTCAAAATAATCAGTAAATGCATGAAAAATAACAAATGAAGTCAGAAAGGGTTGAAAATTGAGGATGTGGCTTTGAATGGTGCATTTTGAGCACAGAAAAACTATGGAGTTCAAATAAGTTCAAAAAATGAAATCCCTTTGTAACAGACGAGTTTCCGTATGAAACCCTGATACTTCGAAAGAGATTGTCCGTTTTGTACATGAAGTGCATCCAGTTTTTGCCGTAACCCTCTCTAATTTCTTACACATGCTATGTGGGTCAAATGATGATACCATGCCAACTTTCAACCTTTTCAGAGTTCATTTGAAATGCTTTTCAATTTCAAGGTATTATAGCTCAAAATAATCAGTAAATGCATGAAAATAACAAATGAAGTTAGAAAGGGTTAAATTGCTGATGTGGCTTTGAATGGTGCATTTTGAGCACAGAAAAACTATGGAGTTCAAATAAGTTCAAAAAATGAAATCCCTTTGTAACAGACGAGTTTCCGTATGAAACCCTGATAATTCGAAAGAGATTGTCCGTTTTGTACATGAAGTGCATCCAGTTTTTGCCGTAACCCTCTCTAATTTCTTGCACATGCTATGTGGGTCAAATGATGATACCATGCCAACTTTCAACCTTTTCAGAGTTCATTTGAAATGCTTTTCAATTTCAAGGTTTTATAGCTCAAAATAATCAGTAAATGCATGAAAATAACAAATGAAGTTAGAAAGGGTTAAACTGCTGATGTGGCTTTGAATGGTGCATTTTGAGCACAGAAAAACTATGGAGTTCAAATAAGTTCAAAAAAATGAAATCCCTTTGTAACAGACGAGTTTCCGTATGAAACCCTGATACTTCGAAAAAGATTGTCCGTTTTGTACACGAAGTGCATCCAGTTTTTGCCGTAACCCTCTCTACTTTCTTGGACATGCTATGTGGGTGAAATGACGATACCATGCCAACTTTCAACCATTTCAGAGTTCATTTGAAATGCTTTTCAATTTCAGGGTCTTATAGCTCAAAATAATCAGTAAATGCATGAAAAATAACAAATGAAGTCAGAAAGGGTTGAAAATTGAGGATGTGGCTTTGAATGGTGCATTTTGAGCATAGAAAAACTATGGAGTTCAAATAAGTTCAAAAAATGAAATCCCTTTGTATCAGACGAGTTTCCGTATGAAACCCTGATACTTCGAAAGAGATTGTCCGTTTTGTACACGAAGTGCATCCAGTTTTTGCCGTAACCTTCTCTGCTTTCTTGCACATGCTATGTGGGTCAAATGACGATACCATGCCAACTTTCAACCATTTCAGAGTTCATTTGAAATGCTTTTCAATTTCAGGGTCTTATAGCTCAAAATAATCAGTAAATGCATGAAAAATAACAAATGAAGTCAGAAAGGGTTGAAAATTGAGGATATGGCTTTGAATGGTGCATTTTGAGCATAAAAAAACTATGGAGTTCAAATAAGTTCAAAAAAATGAAATCCCTTTGTAACAGACGAGTTTCCGTATGAAACCCTGATACTTCGAAAAAGATTGTCCGTTTTGTACACGAGGTGCATCCAGTTTTTGCCGTAACCCTCTCTACTTTCTTGCACATGCTATGTGGGTGAAATGACGATACCATGCCAACTTTCAACCATTTCAGAGTTCATTTGAAATGCTTTTCAATTTCAGGGTCTTATAGCTCAAAATAATCAGTAAATGCATGAAAAATAACAAATGAAGTCAGAAAGGGTTGAAAATTGAGGATGTGGCTTTGAATGGTGCATTTTGAGCATAAAAAAACTATGGAGTTCAAATAAGTTCAAAAAATGAAATCCCTTTGTATCAGACGAGTTTCCGTATGAAACCCTGATACTTCGAAAGAGATTGTCCGTTTTGTACACGAAGTGGATCCAGTTTTTGCCGTAACCTTCTCTGCTTTCTTGCACATGCTATGTGGGTCAAATGACGATACCATGCCAACTTTCAACCATTTCAGAGTTCATTTGAAATGCTTTTCAATTTCAGGGTCTTATAGCTCAAAATAATCAGTAAATGCATGAAAAATAACAAATGAAGTCAGAAAGGGTTGAAAATTGAGGATGTGGCTTTGAATGGTGCATTTTGAGCATAGAAAAACTATGGAGTTCAAATAAGTTCAAAAAATGAAATCCCTTTGTAACAGACGAGTTTCCGTATGAAACCCTGATACTTCGAAAGAGATTGTCCGTTTTGTACATGAAGTGCATCCAGTTTTTGCCGTAACCCTCTCTAATTTCTTGCACATGCTATGTGGGTCAAATGATGATACCATGCCAACTTTCAACCTTTTCAGAGTTCATTTGAAATGCTTTTCAATTTCAAGGTGTTATAGCTCAAAATAATCAGTAAATGCATGAAAATAACAAATGAAGTTAGAAAGGGTTAAATTGCTGATGTGGCTTCGAATGGTGCATTTTGAGCACAGAAAAACTATGGAGTTCAAATAAGTTCAAAAAAATGAAATCCCTTTGTAACAGACGAGTTTCCGTATGAAACCCTGATACTTCGAAAAAGATTGTCTGTTTTGTACACGAAGTGCATCCAGTTTTTGCCGTAACCCTCTCTACTTTCTTGCACATGCTATGTGGGTGAAATGACAATACCATGCCAACTTTCAACCATTTCAGAGTTCATTTGAAATGCTTTTCAATTTCAGGGTCTTATAGCTCAAAATAATCAGTAAATGCATGAAAAATAACAAATGAAGTCAGAAAGGGTTGAAAATTGAGGATGTGGCTTTGAATGGTGCATTTTGAGCATAAAAAAACTATGGAGTTCAAATAAGTTCAAAAAATGAAATCCCTTTGTATCAGACGAGTTTCCGTATGAAACCCTGATACTTCGAAAGAGATTGTCCGTTTTGTACACGAAGTGCATCCAGTTTTTGCCGTAACCTTCTCTGCTTTCTTGCACATGCTATGTGGGTCAAATGACGATACCATGCCAACTTTCAACCATTTCAGAGTTCATTTGAAATGCTTTTCAATTTCAGGGTCTTATAGCTCAAAATAATCAGTAAATGCATGAAAAATAACAAATGAAGTCAGAAAGGGTTGAAAATTGAGGATGTGGCTTTGAATGGTGCATTTTGAGCATAAAAAAACTATGGAGTTCAAATAAGTTCAAAAAATGAAATCCCTTTGTATCAGACGAGTTTCCGTATGAAACCCTGATACTTCGAAAGAGATTGTCCGTTTTGTACACGAAGTGGATCCAGTTTTTGCCGTAACCTTCTCTGCTTTCTTGCACATGCTATGTGGGTCAAATGACGATACCATGCCAACTTTCAACCATTTCAGAGTTCATTTGAAATGCTTTTCAATTTCAGGGTCTTATAGCTCAAAATAATCAGTAAATGCATGAAAAATAACAAATGAAGTCAGAAAGGGTTGAAAATTGAGGATGTGGCTTTGAATGGTGCATTTTGAGCATAGAAAAACTATGGAGTTCAAATAAGTTCAAAAAATGAAATCCCTTTGTAACAGACGAGTTTCCGTATGAAACCCTGATACTTCGAAAGAGATTGTCCGTTTTGTACATGAAGTGCATCCAGTTTTTGCCGTAACCCTCTCTAATTTCTTGCACATGCTATGTGGGTCAAATGATGATACCATGCCAACTTTCAACCTTTTCAGAGTTCATTTGAAATGCTTTTCAATTTCAAGGTGTTATAGCTCAAAATAATCAGTAAATGCATGAAAATAACAAATGAAGTTAGAAAGGGTTAAATTGCTGATGTGGCTTCGAATGGTGCATTTTGAGCACAGAAAAACTATGGAGTTCAAATAAGTTCAAAAAAATGAAATCCCTTTGTAACAGACGAGTTTCCGTATGAAACCCTGATACTTCGAAAAAGATTGTCTGTTTTGTACACGAAGTGCATCCAGTTTTTGCCGTAACCCTCTCTACTTTCTTGCACATGCTATGTGGGTGAAATGACAATACCATGCCAACTTTCAACCATTTCAGAGTTCATTTGAAATGCTTTTCAATTTCAGGGTCTTATAGCTCAAAATAATCAGTAAATGCATGAAAAATAACAAATGAAGTCAGAAAGGGTTGAAAATTGAGGATGTGGCTTTGAATGGTGCATTTTGAGCATAAAAAAACTATGGAGTTCAAATAAGTTCAAAAAATGAAATCCCTTTGTATCAGACGAGTTTCCGTATGAAACCCTGATACTTCGAAAGAGATTGTCCGTTTTGTACACGAAGTGCATCCAGTTTTTGCCGTAACCTTCTCTGCTTTCTTGCACATGCTATGTGGGTCAAATGACGATACCATGCCAACTTTCAACCATTTCAGAGTTCATTTGAAATGCTTTTCAATTTCAGGGTCTTATAGCTCAAAATAATCAGTAAATGCATGAAAAATAAAAAATGAAGTCAAAAAGGGTTGAAAATTGAGGATGTGGCTTTGAATGGTGCATTTTGAGCACAGAAAAACTATGGAGTTCAAATAAGTTCAAAAAATGAAATCCCTTTGTAACAGACGAGTTTCCGTATGAAACCCTGATACTTCGAAAGAGATTGTCCATTTTGTACATGAAGTGCATCCAGTTTTTGCCGTAACCCTCTCTAATTTCTTGCACATGCTATGTGGGTCAAATGATGATGCCATGCCAACTTTCAACCTTTTCAGAGTTCATTTGAAATGCTTTTCAATTTCAAGGTTTTATAGCTCAAAATAATTAGTAAATGCATGAAAATAACAAATGAAGTTAGAAAGGGTTAAATTGCTGATGTGGCTTTGAATGGTGCATTTTGAGCATAGAAAAACTATGGAGTTCAAATAAGTTCAAAAAAAATGAAATCCCTTTGTAACAGACGAGTTTCCGTATGAAACCCTGATACTTCGAAAAAGATTGTCCGTTTTGTACACGAAGTGCATCCAGTTTTTGCCGTAACCCTCTCTACTTTCTTGCACATGCTATGTGGGTGAAATGACGATACCATGCCAACTTTCAACCATTTCAGAGTTCATTTGAAATGCTTTTCAATTTCAGGGTCTTATAGCTCAAATAATCAGTAAATGCATGAAAAATAACAAATGAAGTCAGAAAGGGTTGAAAATTGAGGATGTGGCTTTGAATGGTGCATTTTGAGCATAGAAAAACTATGGAGTTCAAATAAGTTCAAAAAATGAAATCCCTTTGTATCAGACGAGTTTCTGTATGAAACCCTGATACTTCGAAAGAGATTGTCCGTTTTGTACACGAAGTGGATCCAGTTTTTGCCGTAACCTTCTCTGCTTTCTTGCACATGCTATGTGGGTCAAATGACGATACCATGCCAACTTTCAACCATTTCAGAGTTCATTTGAAATGCTTTTCAATTTCAGGGTCTTATAGCTCAAAATAATCAGTAAATGCATGAAAAATAACAAATGAAGTCAGAAAGGGTTGAAAATTGAGGATGTGGCTTTGAATGGTGCATTTTGAGCACAGAAACACTATGGAGTTCAAATAAGTTCAAAAAATGAAATCCCTTTGTAACAGACGAGTTTCCGTATGAAACCCTGATACTTCGAAAGAGATTGTCCGTTTTGTACATGAAGTGCATCCAGTTTTTGCCGTAACCCTCTCTAATTTCTTGCACATGCTATGTGGGTCAAAAGATGATACCATGCCAACTTTCAACCTTTTCAGAGTTCATTTGAAATGCTTTTCAATTTCAAGGTTTTATAGCTCAAAATAATCAGTAAATGCATGAAAATAACAAATGAAGTTAGAAAGGGTTAAACTGCTGATGTGGCTTTGAATGGTGCATTTTGAGCACAGAAAAACTATGGAGTTCAAATAAGTTCAAAAAAATGAAATCCCTTTGTAACAGACGAGTTTCCGTATGAAACCCTGATACTTCGAAAAAGATTGTCCGTTTTGTACACGAAGTGCATCCAGTTTTTGCCGTAACCCTCTCTACTTTCTTGCACATGCTATTTGGGTGAAATGACGATACCATGCCAACTTTCAACCATTTCAGAGTTCATTCGAAATGCTTTTCAATTTCAGGGTCTTATAGCTCAAAATAATCATTAATGCATGAAAAATAACAAATGAAGTCAGAAAGGGTTGAAAATTGAGGATGTGGCTTTGAATGGTGCATTTTGAGCATAGAAAAACTATGGAGTTCAAATAAGTTCAAAAAATGAAATCCCTTTGTATCAGACGAGTTTCCGTATGAAACCCTGATACTTCGAAAGAGATTGTCCGTTTTGTACACGAAGTGCATCCAGTTTTTGCCGTAACCTTCTTTGCTTTCTTGCACATGCTATGTGGGTCAAATGACGATACCATGCCAACTTTCAACCATTTCAGAGTTTTTTTGAAATGCTTTTCAATTTCAGGGTCTTATAGCTCAAAATAATCAGTAAATGCATGAAAAATAACAAATGAAGTCGGAAAGGGTTGAAAATTGAGGATGTGGCTTTGAATGGTGCATTTTGAGCATAGAAAAACTATGGAGTTCAAATAAGTTCAAAAAATGAAATCCCTTTGTATCAGACGAGTTTCCGTATGAAACCCTGATACTTCGAAAGAGATTGTCCGTTTTGTACACGAAGTGCATCCAGTTTTTGCCGTAACCTTCTCTGCTTTCTTGCACATGCTATGTGGGTCAAATGACGATACCATGCCAACTTTCAACCATTTCAGAGTTTGTTTGAAATGCTTTTCAATTTCAGGGTCTTATAGCTCAAAATAATCAGTAAATGCATGAAAAATAACAAATGAAGTCAGAAAGGGTTGAAAATTGAGGATGTGGCTTTGAATGGTGCATTTTGAGCATAGAAAAACTATGGAGTTCAAATAAGTTCAAAAAATGAAATCCCTTTGTATCAGACGAGTTTCCGTATGAAACTCTGATACTTCGAAAGAGATTGTCCGTTTTGTACACGAAGTGCATCCAGTTTTTGCCGTAACCTTCTCTGCTTTCTTGCACATGCTATGTGGGTCAAATGACGATACCATGCCAACTTTCAACCATTTCAGAGTTCATTTGAAATGCTTTTCAATTTCAGGGTCTTATAGCTCAAAATAATCAGTAAATGCATGAAAAATAAAAAATGAAGTCAAAAAGGGTTGAAAATTGAGGATGTGGCTTTGAATGGTGCATTTTGAGCACAGAAAAACTATGGAGTTCAAATAAGTTCAAAAAATGAAATCCCTTTGTAACAGATGAGTTTCCGTATGAAACCCTGATACTTCGAAAGAGATTGTCCATTTTGTACATGAAGTGCATCCAGTTTTTGCCGTAACCCTCTCTAATTTCTTGCACATGCTATGTGGGTCAAATGATGATACCATGCCAACTTTCGACCTTTTCAGAGTTCATTTGAAATGCTTTTCAATTTCAAGGTTTTATAGCTCAAAATAATCAGTAAATGCATGAAAATAACAAATGAAGTTAGAAAGGGTTAAATTGCTAATGTGGCTTTGAATGGTGCATTTTGAGCATAGAAAAACTATGGAGTTCAAATAAGTTCAAAAAAATGAAATCCCTTTGTAACAGACGAGTTTCCGTATGAAACCCTGATACTTCGAAAAAGATTGTCCGTTTTGTACACGAAGTGCATCCAGTTTTTGCCGTAACCCTCTCTACTTTCTTGCACATGCTATGTGGGTGAAATGACGATACCATGCCAACTTTCAACCATTTCAGAGTTCATTTGAAATGCTTTTCAATTTCAGGGTCTTATAGCTCAAAATAATCAGTAAATGCATGAAAAATAACAAATGAAGTCAGAAAGGGTTGAAAATTGAGGATGTGGCTTTGAATGGTGCATTTTGAGCATAAAAAAACTATGGAGTTCAAATAAGTTCAAAAAATGAAATCCCTTTGTATCAGACGAGTTTCCGTATGAAACCCTGATACTTCGAAAGAGATTGTCCGTTTTGTACACGAAGTGGATCCAGTTTTTGCCGTAACCTTCTCTGCTTTCTTGCACATGCTATGTGGGTCAAATGACGATACCATGCCAACTTTCAACCATTTCAGAGTTCATTTGAAATGCTTTTCAATTTCAGGGTCTTATAGCTCAAAATAATCAGTAAATGCATGAAAAATAACAAATGAAGTCAGAAAGGGTTGAAAATTGAGGATGTGGCTTTGAATGGTGCATTTTGAGCGTAGAAAAACTATGGAGTTCAAATAAGTTCAAAAAATGAAATCCCTTTGTAACAGACGAGTTTCCGTATGAAACCCTGATACTTCGAAAGAGATTGTCCGTTTTGTACATGAAGTGCATCCAGTTTTTGCCGTAACCCTCTCTAATTTCTTGCACATGCTACGTGGGTCAGATGATGATACCATGCCAACTTTCAACCTTTTCAGAGTTCATTTGAAATGCTTTTCAATTTCAAGGTGTTATAGCTCAAAATAATCAGTAAATGCATGAAAATAACAAATGAAGTTAGAAAGGGTTAAATTGCTGATGTGGCTTCGAATGGTGCATTTTGAGCACAGAAAAACTATGGAGTTCAAATAAGTTCAAAAAAATGAAATCCCTTTGTAACAGACGAGTTTCCGTATGAAAGACTGATACTTCGAAAAAGATTGTCTGTTTTGTACACGAAGTGCATCCAGTTTTTGCCGTAACCCTCTATACTTTCTTGCACATGCTATGTGGGTGAAATGACAATACCATGCCAACTTTCAACCATTTCAGAGTTCATTTGAAATGCTTTTCAATTTCAGGGTCTTATAGCTCAAAATAATCAGTAAATGCATGAAAAATAACAAATGAAGTCAGAAAGGGTTGAAAATTGAGGATGTGGCTTTGAATGGTGCATTTTGAGCATAAAAAAACTATGGAGTTCAAATAAGTTCAAAAAATGAAATCCCTTTGTATCAGACGAGTTTCCGTATGAAACCCTGATACTTCGAAAGAGATTGTCCGTTTTGTACACGAAGTGCATCCAGTTTTTGCCGTAACCTTCTCTGCTTTCTTGCACATGCTATGTGGGTCAAATGACGATACCATGCCAACTTTCAACCATTTCAGAGTTCATTTGAAATGCTTTTCAATTTCAGGGTCTTATAGCTCAAAATAATCAGTAAATGCATGAAAAATAAAAAATGAAGTCAAAAAGGGTTGAAAATTGAGGATGTGGCTTTGAATGGTGCATTTTGAGCACAGAAAAACTATGGAGTTCAAATAAGTTCAAAAAATGAAATCCCTTTGTAACAGATGAGTTTCCGTATGAAACCCTGATACTTCGAAAGAGATTGTCCATTTTGTACATGAAGTGCATCCAGTTTTTGCCGTAACCCTCTCTAATTTCTTGCACATGCTATGTGGGTCAAATGATGATACCATGCCAACTTTCAACCTTTTCAGAGTTCATTTGAAATGCTTTTCAATTTCAAGGTTTTATAGCTCAAAATAATCAGTAAATGCATGAAAATAACAAATGAAGTTAGAAAGGGTTAAATTGCTGATGTGGCTTTGAATGGTGCATTTTGAGCATAGAAAAACTATGGAGTTCAAATAAGTTCAAAAAAAATGAAATCCCTTTGTAACAGACGAGTTTCCGTATGAAACCCTGATACTTCGAAAAAGATTGTCCGTTTTGTACACGAAGTGCATCCAGTTTTTGCCGTAACCCTCTCTACTTTCTTGCACATGCTATGTGGGTGAAATGACGATACCATGCCAACTTTCAACCATTTCAGAGTTCATTTGAAATGCTTTTCAATTTCAGGGTCTTATAGCTCAAATAATCAGTAAATGCATGAAAAATAACAAATGAAGTCAGAAAGGGTTGAAAATTGAGGATGTGGCCTTGAATGGTGCATTTTGAGCATAGAAAAACTATGGAGTTCAAATAAGTTCAAAAAATGAAATCCCTTTGTATCAGACGAGTTTCCGTATGAAACCCTGATACTTCGAAAGAGATTGTCCGTTTTGTACACGAAGTGGATCCAGTTTTTGCCGTAACCTTCTCTGCTTTCTTGCACATGCTATGTGGGTCAAATGACGATACCATGCCAACTTTCAACCATTTCAGAGTTCATTTGAAATGCTTTTCAATTTCAGGGTCTTATAGCTCAAAATAATCAGTAAATGCATGAAAAATAACAAATGAAGTCAGAAAGGGTTGAAAATTGAGGATGTGGCTTTGAATGGTGCATTTTGAGCACAGAAAAACTATGGAGTTCAAATAAGTTCAAAAAATGAAATCCCTTTGTAACAGACGAGTTTCCGTATGAAACCCTGATACTTCGAAAGAGATTGTCCGTTTTGTACATGAAGTGCATCCAGTTTTTGCCGTAACCCTCTCTAATTTCTTGCACATGCTATGTGGGTCAAATGATGATACCATGCCAACTTTCAACCTTTTCAGAGTTCATTTGAAATGCTTTTCAATTTCAAGGTTTTATAGCTCAAAATAATCAGTAAATGCATGAAAATAACAAATGAAGTTAGAAAGGGTTAAATTGCTGATGTGGCTTTGAATGGTGCATTTTGAGCATAGAAAAACTATGGAGTTCAAATAAGTTCAAAAAAATGAAATCCCTTTGTAACAGACGAGTTTCCGTATGAAACCCTGATACTTCGAAAAAGATTGTCCGTTTTGTACACGAAGTGCATCCAGTTTTTGCCGTAACCCTCTCTACTTTCTTGCACATGCTATGTGGGTGAAATGACGATACCATGCCAACTTTCAACCATTTCAGAGTTCATTTGAAATGCTTTTCAATTTCAGGGTCTTATAGCTCAAATAATCAGTAAATGCATGAAAAATAACAAATGAAGTCAGAAAGGGTTGAAAATTGAGGATGTGGCCTTGAATGGTGCATTTTGAGCATAGAAAAACTATGGAGTTCAAATAAGTTCAAAAAATGAAATCCCTTTGTATCAGACGAGTTTCTGTATGAAACCCTGATACTTCGAAAGAGATTGTCCGTTTTGTACACGAAGTGGATCCAGTTTTTGCCGTAACCTTCTCTGCTTTCTTGCACATGCTATGTGGGTCAAATGACGATACCATGCCAACTTTCAACCATTTCAGAGTTCATTTGAAATGCTTTTCAATTTCAGGGTCTTATAGCTCAAAATAATCAGTAAATGCATGAAAAATAACAAATGAAGTCAGAAAGGGTTGAAAATTGAGGATGTGGCTTTGAATGGTGCATTTTGAGCACAGAAAAACTATGGAGTTCAAATAAGTTCAAAAAATGAAATCCCTTTGTAACAGACGAGTTTCCGTATGAAACCCTGATACTTCGAAAGAGATTGTCCGTTTTGTACATGAAGTGCATCCAGTTTTTGCCGTAACCCTCTCTAATTTCTTGCACATGCTATGTGGGTCAAATGATGATACCATGCCAACTTTCAACCTTTTCAGAGTTCATTTGAAATGCTTTTCAATTTCAAGGTTTTATAGCTCAAAATAATCAGTAAATGCATGAAAATAACAAATGAAGTTAGAAAGGGTTAAATTGCTGATGTGGCTTTGAATGGTGCATTTTGAGCATAGAAAAACTATGGAGTTCAAATAAGTTCAAAAAAATGAAATCCCTTTGTAACAGACGAGTTTCCGTATGAAACCCTGATACTTCGAAAAAGATTGTCCGTTTTGTACACGAAGTGCATCCAGTTTTTGCCGTAACCCTCTCTACTTTCTTGCACATGCTATGTGGGTGAAATGACGATACCATGCCAACTTTCAACCATTTCAGAGTTCATTTGAAATGCTTTTCAATTTCAGGGTCTTATAGCTCAAAATAATCAGTAAATGCATGAAAAATAACAAATGAAGTCAGAAAGGGTTGAAAATTGAGGATGTGGCTTTGAATGGTGCATTTTGAGCATAAAAAAACTATGGAGTTCAAATAAGTTCAAAAAATGAAATCCCTTTGTATCAGACGAGTTTCCGTATGAAACCCTGATACTTCGAAAGAGATTGTCCGTTTTGTACACGAAGTGGATCCAGTTTTTGCCGTAACCTTCTCTGCTTTCTTGCACATGCTATGTGGGTCAAATGACGATACCATGCCAACTTTCAACCATTTCAGAGTTCATTTGAAATGCTTTTCAATTTCAGGGTCTTATAGCTCAAAATAATCAGTAAATGCATGAAAAATAACAAATGAAGTCAGAAAGGGTTGAAAATTGAGGATGTGGCTTTGAATGGTGCATTTTGAGCATAGAAAAACTATGGAGTTCAAATAAGTTCAAAAAATGAAATCCCTTTGTAACAGACGAGTTTCCGTATGAAACCCTGATACTTCGAAAGAGATTGTCCGTTTTGTACATGAAGTGCATCCAGTTTTTGCCGTAACCCTCTCTAATTTCTTGCACATGCTACGTGGGTCAAATGATGATACCATGCCAACTTTCAACCTTTTCAGAGTTCATTTGAAATGCTTTTCAATTTCAAGGTGTTATAGCTCAAAATAATCAGTAAATGCATGAAAATAACAAATGAAGTTAGAAAGGGTTAAATTGCTGATGTGGCTTCGAATGGTGCATTTTGAGCACAGAAAAACTATGGAGTTCAAATAAGTTCAAAAAAATGAAATCCCTTTGTAACAGACGAGTTTCCGTATGAAACACTGATACTTCGAAAAAGATTGTCTGTTTTGTACACGAAGTGCATCCAGTTTTTGCCGTAACCCTCTATACTTTCTTGCACATGCTATGTGGGTGAAATGACAATACCATGCCAACTTTCAACCATTTCAGAGTTCATTTGAAATGCTTTTCAATTTCAGGGTCTTATAGCTCAAAATAATCAGTAAATGCATGAAAAATAACAAATGAAGTCAGAAAGGGTTGAAAATTGAGGATGTGGCTTTGAATGGTGCATTTTGAGCATAAAAAAACTATGGAGTTCAAATAAGTTCAAAAAATGAAATCCCTTTGTATCAGACGAGTTTCCGTATGAAACCCTGATACTTCGAAAGAGATTGTCCGTTTTGTACACGAAGTGCATCCAGTTTTTGCCGTAACCTTCTCTGCTTTCTTGCACATGCTATGTGGGTCAAATGACGATACCATGCCAACTTTCAACCATTTCAGAGTTCATTTGAAATGCTTTTCAATTTCAGGGTCTTATAGCTCAAAATAATCAGTAAATGCATGA
Organism: Triticum urartu; assembly: GCF_056163025.1. Classification (NCBI taxonomy): domain Eukaryota; kingdom Viridiplantae; phylum Streptophyta; class Magnoliopsida; order Poales; family Poaceae; genus Triticum; species Triticum urartu. The sequence continues at coordinate 24,889,732 of NC_141873.1, forward strand.
AAAATAAAAAATGAAGTCAAAAAGGGTTGAAAATTGAGGATGTGGCTTTGAATGGTGCATTTTGAGCACAGAAAAACTATGGAGTTCAAATAAGTTCAAAAAATGAAATCCCTTTGTAACAGATGAGTTTCCGTATGAAACCCTGATACTTCGAAAGAGATTGTCCATTTTGTACATGAAGTGCATCCAGTTTTTGCCGTAACCCTCTCTAATTTCTTGCACATGCTATGTGGGTCAAATGATGATACCATGCCAACTTTCAACCTTTTCAGAGTTCATTTGAAATGCTTTTCAATTTCAAGGTTTTATAGCTCAAAATAATCAGTAAATGCATGAAAATAACAAATGAAGTTAGAAAGGGTTAAATTGCTGATGTGGCTTTGAATGGTGCATTTTGAGCATAGAAAAACTATGGAGTTCAAATAAGTTCAAAAAAAATGAAATCCCTTTGTAACAGACGAGTTTCCGTATGAAACCCTGATACTTCGAAAAAGATTGTCCGTTTTGTACACGAAGTGCATCCAGTTTTTGCCGTAACCCTCTCTACTTTCTTGCACATGCTATGTGGGTGAAATGACGATACCATGCCAACTTTCAACCATTTCAGAGTTCATTTGAAATGCTTTTCAATTTCAGGGTCTTATAGCTCAAATAATCAGTAAATGCATGAAAAATAACAAATGAAGTCAGAAAGGGTTGAAAATTGAGGATGTGGCCTTGAATGGTGCATTTTGAGCATAGAAAAACTATGGAGTTCAAATAAGTTCAAAAAATGAAATCCCTTTGTATCAGACGAGTTTCCGTATGAAACCCTGATACTTCGAAAGAGATTGTCCGTTTTGTACACGAAGTGGATCCAGTTTTTGCCGTAACCTTCTCTGCTTTCTTGCACATGCTATGTGGGTCAAATGACGATAGCATGCCAACTTTCAACCATTTCAGAGTTCATTTGAAATGCTTTTCAATTTCAGGGTCTTATAGCTCAAAATAATCAGTAAATGCATGAAAAATAACAAATGAAGTCAGAAAGGGTTGAAAATTGAGGATGTGGCTTTGAATGGTGCATTTTGAGCACAGAAAAACTATGGAGTTCAAATAAGTTCAAAAAATGAAATCCCTTTGTAACAGACGAGTTTCCGTATGAAACCCTGATACTTCGAAAGAGATTGTCCGTTTTGTACATGAAGTGCATCCAGTTTTTGCCGTAACCCTCTCTAATTTCTTGCACATGCTATGTGGGTCAAAAGATGATACCATGCCAACTTTCAACCTTTTCAGAGTTCATTTGAAATGCTTTTCAATTTCAAGGTTTTATAGCTCAAAATAATCAGTAAATGCATGAAAATAACAAATGAAGTTAGAAAGGGTTAAATTGCTGATGTGGCTTTGAATGGTGCATTTTGAGCACAGAAAAACTATGGAGTTCAAATAAGTTCAAAAAAATGAAATCCCTTTGTAACAGACGAGTTTCCGTATGAAACCCTGATACTTCGAAAAAGATTGTCCGTTTTGTACACGAAGTGCATCCAGTTTTTGCCGTAACCCTCTCTACTTTCTTGCACATGCTATGTGGGTGAAATGACGATACCATGCCAACTTTCAACCATTTCAGAGTTCATTCGAAATGCTTTTCAATTTCAGGGTCTTATAGCTCAAAATAATCAGTAAATGCATGAAAAATAACAAATGAAGTCAGAAAGGGTTGAAAATTGAGGATGTGGCTTTGAATGGTGCATTTTGAGCATAGAAAAACTATGGAGTTCAAATAAGTTCAAAAAATGAAATCCCTTTGTATCAGACGAGTTTCCGTATGAAACCCTGATACTTCGAAAGAGATTGTCCGTTTTGTACACGAAGTGCATCCAGTTTTTGCCGTAACCTTCTCTGCTTTCTTGCACATGCTATGTGGGTCAAATGACGATACCATGCCAACTTTCAACCATTTCAGAGTTCATTTGAAATGCTTTTCAATTTCAGGGTCTTATAGCTCAAAATAATCAGTAAATGCATGAAAAATAACAAATGAAGTCAGAAAGGGTTGAAAATTGAGGATGTGGCTTTGAATGGTGCATTTTGAGCATAGAAAAACTATGGAGTTCAAATAAGTTCAAAAAATGAAATCCCTTTGTAACAGACGAGTTTCTGTATGAAACCCTGATACTTCGAAAGAGATTGTCCGTTTTGTACATGAACTGCATCCAGTTTTTGCCGTAACCCTCTCTAATTTCTTGCACATGCTATGTGGGTCAAATGATGATACCATGACAACTTTCAACCTTTTCAGAGTTCATTTGAAATGCTTTTCAATTTCAAGGTTTTATAGCTCAAAATAATCAGTAAATGCATGAAAATAACAAATGAAGTTAGAAAGGGTTAAATTGCTGATGTGGCTTCGAATGGTACATTTTGAGCACAGAAAAACTATGGAGTTCAAATAAGTTCAAAAAAATGAAATCCCTTTGTAACAGACGAGTTTCCGTATGAAACCCTGATACTTCGAAAAAGATTGTCCGTTTTGTACACGAAGTGCATCCAGTTTTTCCCGTAAACCTCTCTACTTTCTTGCACATGCTATGTGGGTGAAATGACAATACCATGCCAACTTTCAACCATTTCAGAGTTCATTTGAAATGCTTTTCAATTTCAGGGTCTTATAGCTCAAAATAATCAGTAAATGCATGAAAAATAACAAATGAAGTCAGAAAGGGTTGAAAATTGAGGATGTGGCTTTGAATGGTGCATTTTGAGCATAGAAAAACTATGGAGTTCAAATAAGTTCAAAAAATGAAATCCCTTTGTATCAGACGAGTTTCCGTATGAAACCCTGATACTTCGAAAGAGATTGTCCGTTTTGTACACGAACTGCATCCAGTTTTTGCCGTAACCTTCTCTGCTTTCTTACACATGCTATGTGGGTCAAATGACGATACCATGCCAACTTTCAACCATTTCAGAGTTCATTTGAAATGCTTTTCAATTTCAGGGTCTTATAGCTCAAAATAATCAGTAAATGCATGAAAAATAACAAATGAAGTCAGAAAGGGTTGAAAATTGAGGATGTGGCTTTGAATGGTGCATTTTGAGCACAGAAAAACTATGGAGTTCAAATAAGTTCAAAAAATGAAATCCCTTTGTAACAGACGAGTTTCCGTATGAAACCCTGATACTTCGAAAGAGATTGTCCGTTTTGTACATGAAGTGCATCCAGTTTTTGCCGTAACCCTCTCTAATTTCTTGCACATGCTATGTGGGTCAAATGATGATACCATGCCAACTTTCAACCTTTTCAGAGTTCATTTGAAATGCTTTTCAATTTCAAGGTTTTATAGCTCAAAATAATCAGTAAATGCATGAATATAACAAATGAAGTTAGAAAGGGTTAAATTGCTGATGTGGCTTTGAATGGTGCATTTTGAGCACAGAAAAACTATGGAGTTCAAATAAGTTCAAAAAAATGAAATCCCTTTGTAACAGACGAGTTTCCGTATGAAACCCTGATACTTCGAAAAAGATTGTCCGTTTTGTACACGAAGTGCATCCAGTTTTTGCCGTAACCCTCTCTACTTTCTTGCACATGCTATGTGGGTGAAATGACGATACCATGCCAACTTTCAACCATTTCAGAGTTCATTTGAAATGCTTTTCAATTTCAGGGTCTTATAGCTCAAAATAATCAGTAAATGCATGAAAAATAACAAATGAAGTCAGAAAGGGTTGAAAATTGAGGATGTGGCCTTGAATGGTGCATTTTGAGCATAGAAAAACTATGGAGTTCAAATAAGTTCAAAAAATGAAATCCCTTTGTATCAGACGAGTTTCCGTATGAAACCCTGATACTTCGAAAGAGATTGTCCGTTTTGTACACGAAGTGCATCCAGTTTTTGCCGTAACCTTCTCTGCTTTCTTGCACATGCTATGTGGGTCAAATGACGATACCATGCCAACTTTCAACCATTTCAGAGTTCATTTGAAATGCTTTTCAATTTCAGGGTCTTATAGCTCAAAATAATCAGTAAATGCATGAAAAATAAAAAATGAAGTCAAAAAGGGTTGAAAATTGAGGATGTGGCTTTGAATGGTGCATTTTGAGCACAGAAAAACTATGGAGTTCAAATAAGTTCAAAAAATGAAATCCCTTTGTAACAGATGAGTTTCCGTATGAAACCCTGATACTTCGAAAGAGATTGTCCATTTTGTACATGAAGTGCATCCAGTTTTTGCCGTAACCCTCTCTAATTTCTTGCACATGCTATGTGGGTCAAATGATGATACCATGCCAACTTTCAACCTTTTCAGAGTTCATTTGAAATGCTTTTCAATTTCAAGGTTTTATAGCTCAAAATAATCAGTAAATGCATGAAAATAACAAATGAAGTTAGAAAGGGTTAAATTGCTGATGTGGCTTTGAATGGTGCATTTTGAGCATAGAAAAACTATGGAGTTCAAATAAGTTCAAAAAAAATGAAATCCCTTTGTAACAGACGAGTTTCCGTATGAAACCCTGATACTTCGAAAAAGATTGTCCGTTTTGTACACGAAGTGCATCCAGTTTTTGCCGTAACCCTCTCTACTTTCTTGCACATGCTATGTGGGTGAAATGACGATACCATGCCAACTTTCAACCATTTCAGAGTTCATTTGAAATGCTTTTCAATTTCAGGGTCTTATAGCTCAAATAATCAGTAAATGCATGAAAAATAACAAATGAAGTCAGAAAGGGTTGAAAATTGAGGATGTGGCCTTGAATGGTGCATTTTGAGCATAGAAAAACTATGGAGTTCAAATAAGTTCAAAAAATGAAATCCCTTTGTATCAGACGAGTTTCCGTATGAAACCCTGATACTTCGAAAGAGATTGTCCGTTTTGTACACGAAGTGGATCCAGTTTTTGCCGTAACCTTCTCTGCTTTCTTGCACATGCTATGTGGGTCAAATGACGATACCATGCCAACTTTCAACCATTTCAGAGTTCATTTGAAATGCTTTTCAATTTCAGGGTCTTATAGCTCAAAATAATCAGTAAATGCATGAAAAATAACAAATGAAGTCAGAAAGGGTTGAAAATTGAGGATGTGGCTTTGAATGGTGCATTTTGAGCACAGAAAAACTATGGAGTTCAAATAAGTTCAAAAAATGAAATCCCTTTGTAACAGACGAGTTTCCGTATGAAACCCTGATACTTCGAAAGAGATTGTCCGTTTTGTACATGAAGTGCATCCAGTTTTTGCCGTAACCCTCTCTAATTTCTTGCACATGCTATGTGGGTCAAAAGATGATACCATGCCAACTTTCAACCTTTTCAGAGTTCATTTGAAATGCTTTTCAATTTCAAGGTTTTATAGCTCAAAATAATCAGTAAATGCATGAAAATAACAAATGAAGTTAGAAAGGGTTAAATTGCTGATGTGGCTTTGAATGGTGCATTTTGAGCACAGAAAAACTATGGAGTTCAAATAAGTTCAAAAAAATGAAATCCCTTTGTAACAGACGAGTTTCCGTATGAAACCCTGATACTTCGAAAAAGATTGTCCGTTTTGTACACGAAGTGCATCCAGTTTTTGCCGTAACCCTCTCTACTTTCTTGCACATGCTATGTGGGTGAAATGACGATACCATGCCAACTTTCAACCATTTCAGAGTTCATTCGAAATGCTTTTCAATTTCAGGGTCTTATAGCTCAAAATAATCAGTAAATGCATGAAAAATAACAAATGAAGTCAGAAAGGGTTGAAAATTGAGGATGTGGCTTTGAATGGTGCATTTTGAGCACAGAAAAACTATGGAGTTCAAATAAGTTCAAAAAATGAAATCCCTTTGTATCAGACGAGTTTCCGTATGAAACCCTGATACTTCGAAAGAGATTGTCCGTTTTGTACACGAAGTGCATCCAGTTTTTGCCGTAACCTTCTCTGCTTTCTTGCACATGCTATGTGGGTCAAATGACGATACCATGCCAACTTTCAACCATTTCAGAGTTCATTTGAAATGCTTTTCAATTTCAGGGTCTTATAGCTCAAAATAATCAGTAAATGCATGAAAAATAACAAATGAAGTCAGAAAGGGTTGAAAATTGAGGATGTGGCTTTGAATGGTGCATTTTGAGCATAGAAAAACTATGGAGTTCAAATAAGTTCAAAAAATGAAATCCCTTTGTAACAGACGAGTTTCTGTATGAAACCCTGATACTTCGAAAGAGATTGTCCGTTTTGTACATGAACTGCATCCAGTTTTTGCCGTAACCCTCTCTAATTTCTTGCACATGCTATGTGGGTCAAATGATGATACCATGACAACTTTCAACCTTTTCAGAGTTCATTTGAAATGCTTTTCAATTTCAAGGTTTTATAGCTCAAAATAATCAGTAAATGCATGAAAATAACAAATGAAGTTAGAAAGGGTTAAATTGCTGATGTGGCTTCGAATGGTACATTTTGAGCACAGAAAAACTATGGAGTTCAAATAAGTTCAAAAAAATGAAATCCCTTTGTAACAGACGAGTTTCCGTATGAAACCCTGATACTTCGAAAAAGATTGTCCGTTTTGTACACGAAGTGCATCCAGTTTTTCCCGTAAACCTCTCTACTTTCTTGCACATGCTATGTGGGTGAAATGACAATACCATGCCAACTTTCAACCATTTCAGAGTTCATTTGAAATGCTTTTCAATTTCAGGGTCTTATAGCTCAAAATAATCAGTAAATGCATGAAAAATAACAAATGAAGTCAGAAAGGGTTGAAAATTGAGGATGTGGCTTTGAATGGTGCATTTTGAGCATAGAAAAACTATGGAGTTCAAATAAGTTCAAAAAATGAAATCCCTTTGTATCAGACGAGTTTCCGTATGAAACCCTGATACTTCGAAAGAGATTGTCCGTTTTGTACACGAACTGCATCCAGTTTTTGCCATAACCTTCTCTGCTTTCTTACACATGCTATGTGGGTCAAATGACGATACCATGCCAACTTTCAACCATTTCAGAGTTCATTTGAAATGCTTTTCAATTTCAGGGTCTTATAGCTCAAAATAATCAGTAAATGCATGAAAAATAACAAATGAAGTCAGAAAGGGTTGAAAATTGAGGATGTGGCTTTGAATGGTGCATTTTGAGCATAGAAAAACTATGGAGTTCAAATAAGTTCAAAAAATGAAATCCCTTTGTATCAGACGAGTTTCCGTATGAAACCCTGATACTTCGAAAGAGATTGTCCGTTTTGTACACGAACTGCATCCAGTTTTTGCCGTAACCTTCTCTGCTTTCTTACACATGCTATGTGGGTCAAATGACGATACCATGCCAACTTTCAACCATTTCAGAGTTCATTTGAAATGCTTTTCAATTTCAGGGTCTTATAGCTCAAAATAATCAGTAAATGCATGAAAAATAACAAATGAAGTCAGAAAGGGTTGAAAATTGAGGATGTGGCTTTGAATGGTGCATTTTGAGCACAGAAAAACTATGGAGTTCAAATAAGTTCAAAAAATGAAATCCCTTTGTAACAGACGAGTTTCCGTATGAAACCCTGATACTTCGAAAGAGATTGTCCGTTTTGTACATGAAGTGCATCCAGTTTTTGCCGTAACCCTCTCTAATTTCTTGCACATGCTATGTTGGTCAAATGATGATACCATGCCAACTTTCAACCTTTTCAGAGTTCATTTGAAATGCTTTTCAATTTCAAGGTTTTATAGCTCAAAATAATCAGTAAATGCATGAATATAACAAATGAAGTTAGAAAGGGTTAAATTGCTGATGTGGCTTTGAATGGTGCATTTTGAGCACAGAAAAACTATGGAGTTCAAATAATTTCAAAAAAATGAAATCCCTTTGTAACAGACGAGTTTCCGTATGAAACCCTGATACTTCGAAAAAGATTGTCCGTTTTGTACACGAAGTGCATCCAGTTTTTGCCGTAACCCTCTCTACTTTCTTGCACATGCTATGTGGGTGAAATGACGATACCATGCCAACTTTCAACCATTTCAGAGTTCATTTGAAATGCTTTTCAATTTCAGGGTCTTATAGCTCAAAATAATCAGTAAATGCATGAAAAATAACAAATGAAGTCAGAAAGGGTTGAAAATTGAGGATGTGGCTTTGAATGGTGCATTTTGAGCATAGAAAAACTATGGAGTTCAAATAAGTTCAAAAAATGAAATCCCTTTGTATCAGACGAGTTTCCGTATGAAACCCTGATACTTCGAAAGAGATTGTCCGTTTTGTACACGAAGTGCATCCAGTTTTTGCCGTAACCTTCTCTGCTTCCTTGCACATGCTATGTGGGTCAAATGACGATACCATGCCAACTTTCAACCATTTCAGAGTTTGTTTGAAATGCTTTTCAATTTCAGGGTCTTATAGCTCAAAATAATCAGTAAATGCATGAAAAATAACAAATGAAGTCAGAAAGGGTTGAAAATTGAGGATGTGGCTTTGAATGGTGCATTTTGAGCATAGAAAAACTATGGAGTTCAAATAAGTTCAAAAAATGAAATCCCTTTGTATCAGACGAGTTTCCGTATGAAACCCTGATACTTCGAAAGAGATTGTCCGTTTTGTACACGAACTGCATCCAGTTTTTGCCGTAACCTTCTCTGCTTTCTTGCACATGCTATGTGGGTCAAATGACGATACCATGCCAACTTTCAACCATTTCAGAGTTTGTTTGAAATGCTTTTCAATTTCAGGGTCTTATAGCTCAAAATAATCAGTAAATGCATGAAAAATAACAAATGAAGTCAGAAAGGGTTGAAAATTGAGGATGTGGCTTTGAATGGTGCATTTTGAGCATAGAAAAACTATGGAGTTCAAATAAGTTCAAAAAATGAAATCCCTTTGTATCAGACGAGTTTCCGTATGAAACCCTGATACTTCGAAAGAGATTGTCCGTTTTGTACACGAAGTGCATCCAGTTTTTGCCGTAACCTTCTCTGCTTTCTTGCACATGCTATGTGGGTCAAATGACGATACCATGCCAACTTTCAACCATTTCAGAGTTCATTTGAAATGCTTTTCAATTTCAGGGTCTTATAGCTCAAAATAATCAGTAAATGCATGAAAATAACAAATGAAGTTAGAAAGGGTTAAATTGCTGATGTGGTTTTGAATGGTGCATTTTGAGCATAGAAAAACTATGGAGTACAAATAAGTTCAAAAAAATGAAATCCCTTTGTAACAGACGAGTTTCCGTATGAAACCCTGATACTTCGAAAAAGATTGTCCGTTTTGTACACGAAGTGCATCCAGTTTTTGCCGTAACCCTCTCTACTTTCTTGCACATGCTATGTGGGTGAAATGACGATACCATGCCAACTTTCAACCATTTCAGAGTTCATTTGAAATGCTTTTCAATTTCAGGGTCTTATAGCTCAAAATAATCAGTAAATGCATGAAAAATAACAAATGAAGTCAGAAAGGGTTGAAAATTGAGGATGTGGCTTTGAATGGTGCATTTTGAGCATAAAAAAACTATGGAGTTCAAATAAGTTCAAAAAATGAAATCCCTTTGTATCAGACGAGTTTCCGTATGAAACCCTGATACTTCGAAAGAGATTGTCCGTTTTGTACATGAAGTGCATCCAGTTTTTGCCGTAACCCTCTCTAATTTCTTGCACATGCTATGTGGGTCAAATGATGATACCATGCCAACTTTCAACCTTTTCAGAGTTCATTTGAAATGCTTTTCAATTTCAAGGTTTTATAGCTCAAAATAATCAGTAAATGCATGAATATAACAAATGAAGTTAGAAAGGGTTAAATTGCTGATGTGGCTTTGAATGGTGCATTTTGAGCACAGAAAAACTATGGAGTTCAAATAAGTTCAAAAAAATGAAATCCCTTTGTAACAGACGAGTTTCCGTATGAAACCCTGATACTTCGAAAAAGATTATCCGTTTTGTACACGAAGTGGATCCAGTTTTTGCCGTAACCTTCTCTGCTTTCTTGCACATGCTATGTGGGTCAAATGACGATACCATGCCAACTTTCAACCATTTCAGAGTTCATTTGAAATGCTTTTCAATTTCAGGGTCTTATAGCTCAAAATAATCAGTAAATGCATGAAAAATAACAAATGAAGTCAGAAAGGGTTGAAAATTGAGGATGTGGCTTTGAATGGTGCATTTTGAGCATAGAAAAACTATGGAGTTCAAATAAGTTCAAAAAATGAAATCCCTTTGTAACAGACGAGTTTCCGTATGAAACCCTGATACTTCGAAAGAGATTGTCCGTTTTGTACATGAAGTGCATCCAGTTTTTGCCGTAACCCTCTCTAATTTCTTGCACATGCTATGTGGGTCAAATGATGATACCATGCCAACTTTCAACCTTTTCAGAGTTCATTTGAAATGCTTTTCAATTTCAAGGTGTTATAGCTCAAAATAATCAGTAAATGCATGAAAATAACAAATGAAGTTAGAAAGGGTTAAATTGCTGATGTGGCTTCGAATGGTGCATTTTGAGCACAGAAAAACTATGGAGTTCAAATAAGTTCAAAAAAATGAAATCCCTTTGTAACAGACGAGTTTCCGTATGAAACCCTGATACTTCGAAAAAGATTGTCTGTTTTGTACACGAAGTGCATCCAGTTTTTGCCGTAACCCTCTCTACTTTCTTGCACATGCTATGTGGGTGAAATGACAATACCATGCCAACTTTCAACCATTTCAGAGTTCATTTGAAATGCTTTTCAATTTCAGGGTCTTATAGCTCAAAATAATCAGTAAATGCATGAAAAATAACAAATGAAGTCAGAAAGGGTTGAAAATTGAGGATGTGGCTTTGAATGGTGCATTTTGAGCATAGAAAAACTATGGAGTTCAAATAAGTTCAAAAAATGAAATCCCTTTGTATCAGACGAGTTTCCGTATGAAACCCTGATACTTCGAAAGAGATTGTCCGTTTTGTACACGAACTGCATCCAGTTTTTGCCGTAACCTTCTCTGCTTTCTTACACATGCTATGTGGGTCAAATGACGATACCATGCCAACTTTCAACCATTTCAGAGTTCATTTGAAATGCTTTTCAATTTCAGGGTCTTATAGCTCAAAATAATCAGTAAATGCATGAAAAATAACAAATGAAGTCAGAAAGGGTTGAAAATTGAGGATGTGGCTTTGAATGGTGCATTTTGAGCATAGAAAAACTATGGAGTTCAAATAAGTTCAAAAAATGAAATCCCTTTGTATCAGACGAGTTTCCGTATGAAACCCTGATACTTCGAAAGAGATTGTCCGTTTTGTACACGAACTGCATCCAGTTTTTGCCGTAACCTTCTCTGCTTTCTTACACATGCTATGTGGGTCAAATGACGATACCATGCCAACTTTCAACCATTTCAGAGTTCATTTGAAATGCTTTTCAATTTCAGGGTCTTATAGCTCAAAATAATCAGTAAATGCATGAAAAATAACAAATGAAGTCAGAAAGGGTTGAAAATTGAGGATGTGGCTTTGAATGGTGCATTTTGAGCACAGAAAAACTATGGAGTTCAAATAAGTTCAAAAAATGAAATCCCTTTGTAACAGACGAGTTTCCGTATGAAACCCTGATACTTCGAAAGAGATTGTCCGTTTTGTACATGAAGTGCATCCAGTTTTTGCCGTAACCCTCTCTAATTTCTTGCACATGCTATGTTGGTCAAATGATGATACCATGCCAACTTTCAACCTTTTCAGAGTTCATTTGAAATGCTTTTCAATTTCAAGGTTTTATAGCTCAAAATAATCAGTAAATGCATGAATATAACAAATGAAGTTAGAAAGGGTTAAATTGCTGATGTGGCTTTGAATGGTGCATTTTGAGCACAGAAAAACTATGGAGTTCAAATAAGTTCAAAAAAATGAAATCCCTTTGTAACAGACGAGTTTCCGTATGAAACCCTGATACTTCGAAAAAGATTGTCCGTTTTGTACACGAAGTGCATCCAGTTTTTGCCGTAACCCTCTCTACTTTCTTGCACATGCTATGTGGGTGAAATGACGATACCATGCCAACTTTCAACCATTTCAGAGTTCATTTGAAATGCTTTTCAATTTCAGGGTCTTATAGCTCAAAATAATCAGTAAATGCATGAAAAATAACAAATGAAGTCAGAAAGGGTTGAAAATTGAGGATGTGGCTTTGAATGGTGCATTTTGAGCATAGAAAAACTATGGAGTTCAAATAAGTTCAAAAAATGAAATCCCTTTGTATCAGACGAGTTTCCGTATGAAACCCTGATACTTCGAAAGAGATTGTCCGTTTTGTACACGAAGTGCATCCAGTTTTTGCCGTAACCTTCTCTGCTTCCTTGCACATGCTATGTGGGTCAAATGACGATACCATGCCAACTTTCAACCATTTCAGAGTTTGTTTGAAATGCTTTTCAATTTCAGGGTCTTATAGCTCAAAATAATCAGTAAATGCATGAAAAATAACAAATGAAGTCAGAAACGGTTGAAAATTGAGGATGTGGCTTTGAATGGTGCATTTTGAGCATAGAAAAACTATGGAGTTCAAATAAGTTCAAAAAATGAAATCCCTTTGTATCAGACGAGTTTCCGTATGAAACCCTGATACTTCGAAAGAGATTGTCCGTTTTGTACACGAACTGCATCCAGTTTTTGCCGTAACCCTCTCTGCTTTCTTGCACATGCTATGTGGGTCAAATGACGATACCATGCCAACTTTCAACCATTTCAGAGTTTGTTTGAAATGCTTTTCAATTTCAGGGTCTTATAGCTCAAAATAATCAGTAAATGCATGAAAAATAACAAATGAAGTCAGAAAGGGTTGAAAATTGAGGATGTGGCTTTGAATGGTGCATTTTGAGCATAGAAAAACTATGGAGTTCAAATAAGTTCAAAAAATGAAATCCCTTTGTATCAGACGAGTTTCCGTATGAAACCCTGATACTTCGAAAGAGATTGTCCGTTTTGTACACGAAGTGCATCCAGTTTTTGCCGTAACCTTCTCTGCTTTCTTGCACATGCTATGTGGGTCAAATGACGATACCATGCCAACTTTCAACCATTTCAGAGTTCATTTGAAATGCTTTTCAATTTCAGGGTCTTATAGCTCAAAATAATCAGTAAATGCATGAAAATAACAAATGAAGTTAGAAAGGGTTAAATTGCTGATGTGGTTTTGAATGGTGCATTTTGAGCATAGAAAAACTATGGAGTTCAAATAAGTTCAAAAAAATGAAATCCCTTTGTAACAGACGAGTTTCCGTATGAAACCCTGATACTTCGAAAAAGATTGTCCGTTTTGTACACGAAGTGCATCCAGTTTTTGCCGTAACCCTCTCTACTTTCTTGCACATGCTATGTGGGTGAAATGACGATACCATGCCAACTTTCAACCATTTCAGAGTTCATTTGAAATGCTTTTCAATTTCAGGGTCTTATAGCTCAAAATAATCAGTAAATGCATGAAAAATAACAAATGAAGTCAGAAAGGGTTGAAAATTGAGGATGTGGCTTTGAATGGTGCATTTTGAGCATAAAAAAACTATGGAGTTCAAATAAGTTCAAAAAATGAAATCCCTTTGTATCAGACGAGTTTCCGTATGAAACCCTGATACTTCGAAAGAGATTGTCCGTTTTGTACATGAAGTGCATCCAGTTTTTGCCGTAACCCTCTCTAATTTCTTGCACATGCTATGTGGGTCAAATGATGATACCATGCCAACTTTCAACCTTTTCAGAGTTCATTTGAAATGCTTTTCAATTTCAAGGTTTTATAGCTCAAAATAATGAGTAAATGCATGAATATAACAAATGAAGTTAGAAAGGGTTAAATTGCTGATGTGGCTTTGAATGGTGCATTTTGAGCACAGAAAAACTATGGAGTTCAAATAAGTTCAAAAAAATGAAATCCCTTTGTAACAGACGAGTTTCCGTATGAAACCCTGATACTTCGAAAAAGATTATCCGTTTTGTACATGAAGTGGATCCAGTTTTTGCCGTAACCTTCTCTGCTTTCTTGCACATGCTATGTGGGTCAAATGACGATACCATGCCAACTTTCAACCATTTCAGAGTTCATTTGAAATGCTTTTCAATTTCAGGGTCTTATAGCTCAAAATAATCAGTAAATGCATGAAAAATAACAAATGAAGTCAGAAAGGGTTGAAAATTGAGGATGTGGCTTTGAATGGTGCATTTTGAGCATAGAAAAACTATGGAGTTCAAATAAGTTCAAAAAATGAAATCCCTTTGTAACAGACGAGTTTCCGTATGAAACCCTGATACTTCGAAAGAGATTGTCCGTTTTGTACATGAAGTGCATCCAGTTTTTGCCGTAACCCTCTCTAATTTCTTGCACATGCTATGTGGGTCAAATGATGATACCATGCCAACTTTCAACCTTTTCAGAGTTCATTTGAAATGCTTTTCAATTTCAAGGTGTTATAGCTCAAAATAATCAGTAAATGCATGAAAATAACAAATGAAGTTAGAAAGGGTTAAATTGCTGATGTGGCTTCGAATGGTGCATTTTGAGCACAGAAAAACTATGGAGTTCAAATAAGTTCAAAAAAATGAAATCCCTTTGTAACAGACGAGTTTCCGTATGAAACCCTGATACTTCGAAAAAGATTGTCTGTTTTGTACACGAAGTGCATCCAGTTTTTGCCGTAACCCTCTCTACTTTCTTGCACATGCTATGTGGGTGAAATGACAATACCATGCCAACTTTCAACCATTTCAGAGTTCATTTGAAATGCTTTTCAATTTCAGGGTCTTATAGCTCAAAATAATCAGTAAATGCATGAAAAATAACAAATGAAGTCAGAAAGGGTTGAAAATTGAGGATGTGGCTTTGAATGGTGCATTTTGAGCATAGAAAAACTATGGAGTTCAAATAAGTTCAAAAAATGAAATCCCTTTGTATCAGACGAGTTTCCGTATGAAACCCTAATACTTCGAATGAGATTGTCCGTTTTGTACATGAAGTGCATCCAGTTTTTGCCGTAACCTTCTTTGCTTTCTTGCACATGCTATGTGGGTCAAATGACGATACCATGCCAAATTTCAACCATTTCAGAGTTCATTTGAAATGCTTTTCAATTTCAGGGTCTTATAGCTCAAAATAATCAGTAAATGCATGAAAAATAACAAATGAAGTCAGAAAGGGTTGAAAATTGAGGATGTGGCTTTGAATGGTGCATTTTGAGCACAGAAAAACTATGGAGTTCAAATAAGTTCAAAAAATGAAATCCCTTTGTAACAGACGAGTTTCCGTATGAAACCCTGATACTTCGAAAGAGATTGTCCGTTTTGTACATGAAGTGCGTCCAGTTTTTGCCGTAACCCTCTCTAATTTCTTGCACATGCTATGTGGGTCAAATGATGATACCATGCCAACTTTCAACCTTTTCAGAGTTCATTTGAAATGCTTTTCAATTTCAAGGTTTTATAGCTCAAAATAATCAGTAAATGCATGAAAATAACAAATGAAGTTTGAAAGGGTTAAATTGCTGATGTGGCTTTGAATGGTGCATTTTGAGCACAGAAAAACTATGGAGTTCAAATAAGTTCAAAAAAATGAAATCCCTTTGTAACAGACGAGTTTCCGTATGAAACCCTGATACTTCGAAAAAGATTGTCCGTTTTGTACACGAAGTGCATCCAGTTTTTGCCGTAACCCTCTCTACTTTCTTGCACATGCTATGTGGGTGAAATGACGATACCATGCCAACTTTCAACCATTTCAGAGTTCATTTGAAATGCTTTTCAATTTCAGGGTCTTATAGCTCAAAATAATCAGTAAATGCATGAAAAATAACAAATGAAGTCAGAAAGGGTTGAAAATTGAGGATGTGGCTTTGAATGGTGCATTTTGAGCATAGAAAAACTATGGAGTTCAAATAAGTTCAAAAAATGAAATCCCTTTGTATCAGACGAGTTTCCGTATGAAACCCTGATACTTCAAAAGAGATTGTCCGTTTTGTACACGAAGTGCATCCAGTTTTTGCCGTAACCTTCTCTGCTTGGGTCAAATGACGATACCATGCCAACTTTCAACCATTTCAGAGTTCATTTGAAATGCTTTTCAATTTCAGGGTCTTATAGCTCAAAATAATCAGTAAATGCATGAAAAATAACAAATGAAGTCAGAAAGGGTTGAAAATTGAGGATGTGGCTTTGAATGGTGCATTTTGAGCATAGAAAAACTATGGAGTTCAAATAAGTTCAAAAAATGAAATCCCTTTGTAACAGACGAGTTTCTGTATGAAACCCTGATACTTCGAAAGAGATTGTCCGTTTTGTACATGAAGTGCATCCAGTTTTTGCCGTAACCCTCTCTAATTTCTTGCACATGCTATGTGGGTCAAATGATGATACCATGCCAACTTTCAACCTTTTCAGAGTTCATTTGAAATGCTTTTCAATTTCAAGGTTTTATAGCTCAAAATAATCAGTAAATGCATGAAAATAACAAATGAAGTTAGAAAGGGTTAAATTGCTGATGTGGCTTCGAATGGTGCATTTTGAGCACAGAAAAACTATGGAGTTCAAATAAGTTCAAAAAAATGAAATCCCTTTGTAACAGACGAGTTTCCGTATGAAACCCTGATACTTCGAAAAAGATTGTCCGTTTTGTACACGAAGTGCATCCAGTTTTTCCCGTAACCCTCTCTACTTTCTTGCACATGCTATGTGGGTGAAATGACAATACCATGCCAACTTTCAACCATTTCAGAGTTCATTTGAAATGCTTTTCAATTTCAGGGTCTTATAGCTCAAAATAATCAGTAAATGCATGAAAAATAACAAATGAAGTCAGAAAGGGTTGAAAATTGAGGATGTGGCTTTGAATGGTGCATTTTGAGCATAGAAAAACTATGGAGTTCAAATAAGTTCAAAAAATGAAATCCCTTTGTATCAGACGAGTTTCCGTATGAAACCCTGATACTTCGAAAGAGATTGTCCGTTTTGTACACGAAGTGCATCCAGTTTTTGCCGTAACCTTCTCTGCTTTCTTGCACATGCTATGTGGGTCAAATGACGATACCATGCCAACTTTCAACCATTTCAGAGTTTGTTTGCAATGCTTTTCAATTTCAGGGTCTTATAGCTCAAAATAATCAGTAAATGCATGAAAAATAACAAATGAAGTCAGAAAGGGTTGAAAATTGAGGATGTGGCTTTGAATGGTGCATTTTGAGCATAGAAAAACTATGGAGTTCAAATAAGTTCAAAAAAATGAAATCCCTTTGTAACAGACGAGTTTCCGTATGAAACCCTGATACTTCGGAAAAGATTGTCTGTTTTGTACACGAAGTGCATCCAGTTTTTGCCGTAACCCTCTCTACTTTCTTGCACATGCTATGTGGGTGAAATGACAATACCATGCCAACTTTCAACCATTTCAGAGTTCATTTGAAATGCTTTTCAATTTCAGGGTCTTATAGCTCAAAATAATCAGTAAATGCATGAAAAATAACAAATGAAGTCAGAAAGGGTTGAAAATTGAGGATGTGGCTTTGAATGGTGCATTTTGAGCATAGAAAAACTATGGAGTTCAAATAAGTTCAAAAAATGAAATCCCTTTGTATCAGACGAGTTTCCGTATGAAACCCTAATACTTCGAAAGAGATGGTCCGTTTTGTACATGAAGTGCATCCAGTTTTTGCCGTAACCTTCTCTGCTTTCTTGCACATGCTATGTGGGTCAAATGACGATACCATGCCAACTTTCAACCATTTCAGAGTTCATTTGAAATGCTTTTCAATTTCAGGGTCTTATAGCTCAAAATAATCAGTAAATGCATGAAAAATAACAAATGAAGTCAGAAAGGGTTGAAAATTGAGGATGTGGCTTTGAATGGTGCATTTTCAGCACAGAAAAACTATGGAGTTCAAATAAGTTCAAAAAATGAAATCCCTTTGTAACAGACGAGTTTCCGTATGAAACCCTGATACTTCGAAAGAGATTGTCCGTTTTGTACATGAAGTGCGTCCAGTTTTTGCCGTAACCCTCTCTAATTTCTTGCACATGCTATGTGGGTCAAATGATGATACCATGCCAACTTTCAACCTTTTCAGAGATCATTTGAAATGCTTTTCAATTTCAAGGTTTTATAGCTCAAAATAATCAGTAAATGCATGAAAATAACAAATGAAGTTTGAAAGGGTTAAATTGCTGATGTGGCTTTGAATGGTGCATTTTGAGCACAGAAAAACTATGGAGTTCAAATAAGTTCAAAAAAATGAAATCCCTTTGTAACAGACGAGTTTCCGTATGAAACCCTGATACTTCGAAAAAGATTGTCCGTTTTGTACACGAAGTGCATCCAGTTTTTGCCGTAACCCTCTCTACTTTCTTGCACATGCTATGTGGGTGAAATGACGATACCATGCCAACTTTCAACCATTTCAGAGTTCATTTGAAATGCTTTTCAATTTCAGGGTCTTATAGCTCAAAATAATCAGTAAATGCATGAAAAATAACAAATGAAGTCAGAAAGGGTTGAAAATTGAGGATGTGGCTTTGAATGGTGCATTTTGAGCATAGAAAAACTATGGAGTTCAAATAAGTTCAAAAAAATGAAATCCCTTTGTAACAGACGAGTTTCCGTATGAAACCCTGATACTTCGAAAAAGATTGTCTGTTTTGTACACGAAGTGCATCCAGTTTTTGCCGTAACCCTCTCTACTTTCTTGCACATGCTATGTGGGTGAAATGACAATACCATGCCAACTTTCAACCATTTCAGAGTTCATTTGAAATGCTTTTCAATTTCAGGGTCTTATAGCTCAAAATAATCAGTAAATGCATGAAAAATAACAAATGAAGTCAGAAAGGGTTGAAAATTGAGGATGTGGCTTTGAATGGTGCATTTTGAGCATAGAAAAACTATGGAGTTCAAATAAGTTCAAAAAATGAAATCCCTTTGTATCAGACGAGTTTCCGTATGAAACCCTAATACTTCGAATGAGATTGTCCGTTTTGTACATGAAGTGCATCCAGTTTTTGCCGTAACCTTCTTTGCTTTCTTGCACATGCTATGTGGGTCAAATGACGATACCATGCCAAATTTCAACCATTTCAGAGTTCATTTGAAATGCTTTTCAATTTCAGGGTCTTATAGCTCAAAATAATCAGTAAATGCATGAAAAATAACAAATGAAGTCAGAAAGGGTTGAAAATTGAGGATGTGGCTTTGAATGGTGCATTTTGAGCACAGAAAAACTATGGAGTTCAAATAAGTTCAAAAAATGAAATCCCTTTGTAACAGACGAGTTTCCGTATGAAACCCTGATACTTCGAAAGAGATTGTCCGTTTTGTACATGAAGTGCGTCCAGTTTTTGCCGTAACCCTCTCTAATTTCTTGCACATGCTATGTGGGTCAAATGATGATACCATGCCAACTTTCAACCTTTTCAGAGTTCATTTGAAATGCTTTTCAATTTCAAGGTTTTATAGCTCAAAATAATCAGTAAATGCATGAAAATAACAAATGAAGTTTGAAAGGGTTAAATTGCTGATGTGGCTTTGAATGGTGCATTTTGAGCACAGAAAAACTATGGAGTTCAAATAAGTTCAAAAAAATGAAATCCCTTTGTAACAGACGAGTTTCCGTATGAAACCCTGATACTTCGAAAAAGATTGTCCGTTTTGTACACGAAGTGCATCCAGTTTTTGCCGTAACCCTCTCTACTTTCTTGCACATGCTATGTGGGTGAAATGACGATACCATGCCAACTTTCAACCATTTCAGAGTTCATTTGAAATGCTTTTCAATTTCAGGGTCTTATAGCTCAAAATAATCAGTAAATGCATGAAAAATAACAAATGAAGTCAGAAAGGGTTGAAAATTGAGGATGTGGCTTTGAATGGTGCATTTTGAGCATAGAAAAACTATGGAGTTCAAATAAGTTCAAAAAATGAAATCCCTTTGTATCAGACGAGTTTCCGTATGAAACCCTGATACTTCAAAAGAGATTGTCCGTTTTGTACACGAAGTGCATCCAGTTTTTGCCGTAACCTTCTCTGCTTGGGTCAAATGACGATACCATGCCAACTTTCAACCATTTCAGAGTTCATTTGAAATGCTTTTCAATTTCAGGGTCTTATAGCTCAAAATAATCAGTAAATGCATGAAAAATAACAAATGAAGTCAGAAAGGGTTGAAAATTGAGGATGTGGCTTTGAATGGTGCATTTTGAGCATAGAAAAACTATGGAGTTCAAATAAGTTCAAAAAATGAAATCCCTTTGTAACAGACGAGTTTCTGTATGAAACCCTGATACTTCGAAAGAGATTGTCCGTTTTGTACATGAAGTGCATCCAGTTTTTGCCGTAACCCTCTCTAATTTCTTG
The DNA here is from genome assembly GCF_056163025.1 of Triticum urartu. Classification (NCBI taxonomy): domain Eukaryota; kingdom Viridiplantae; phylum Streptophyta; class Magnoliopsida; order Poales; family Poaceae; genus Triticum; species Triticum urartu. Next base: position 24,910,041 of record NC_141873.1, read on the forward strand.
CACATGCTATGTGGGTCAAATGATGATACCATGCCAACTTTCAACCTTTTCAGAGTTCATTTGAAATGCTTTTCAATTTCAAGGTTTTATAGCTCAAAATAATCAGTAAATGCATGAAAATAACAAATGAAGTTAGAAAGGGTTAAATTGCTGATGTGGCTTCGAATGGTGCATTTTGAGCACAGAAAAACTATGGAGTTCAAATAAGTTCAAAAAAATGAAATCCCTTTGTAACAGACGAGTTTCCGTATGAAACCCTGATACTTCGAAAAAGATTGTCCGTTTTGTACACGAAGTGCATCCATTTTTTCCCGTAACCCTCTCTACTTTCTTGCACATGCTATGTGGGTGAAATGACAATACCATGCCAACTTTCAACCATTTCAGAGTTCATTTGAAATGCTTTTCAATTTCAGGGTCTTATAGCTCAAAATAATCAGTAAATGCATGAAAAATAACAAATGAAGTCAGAAAGGGTTGAAAATTGAGGATGTGGCTTTGAATGGTGCATTTTGAGCATAGAAAAACTATGGAGTTCAAATAAGTTCAAAAAATGAAATCCCTTTGTATCAGACGAGTTTCCGTATGAAACCCTGATACTTCGAAAGAGATTGTCCGTTTTGTACACGAAGTGCATCCAGTTTTTGCCGTAACCTTCTCTGCTTTCTTGCACATGCTATGTGGGTCAAATGACGATACCATGCCAACTTTCAACCATTTCAGAGTTTGTTTGCAATGCTTTTCAATTTCAGGGTCTTATAGCTCAAAATAATCAGTAAATGCATGAAAAATAACAAATGAAGTCAGAAAGGGTTGAAAATTGAGGATGTGGCTTTGAATGGTGCATTTTGAGCATAGAAAAACTATGGAGTTCAAATAAGTTCAAAAAAATGAAATCCCTTTGTAACAGACGAGTTTCCGTATGAAACCCTGATACTTCGGAAAAGATTGTCTGTTTTGTACACGAAGTGCATCCAGTTTTTGCCGTAACCCTCTCTACTTTCTTGCACATGCTATGTGGGTGAAATGACAATACCATGCCAACTTTCAACCATTTCAGAGTTCATTTGAAATGTTTTTCAATTTCAGGGTCTTATAGCTCAAAATAATCAGTAAATGCATGAAAAATAACAAATGAAGTCAGAAAGGGTTGAAAATTGAGGATGTGGCTTTGAATGGTGCATTTTGAGCATAGAAAAACTATGGAGTTCAAATAAGTTCAAAAAATGAAATCCCTTTGTATCAGACGAGTTTCCGTATGAAACCCTAATACTTCGAAAGAGATGGTCCGTTTTGTACATGAAGTGCATCCAGTTTTTGCCGTAACCTTCTCTGCTTTCTTGCACATGCTATGTGGGTCAAATGACGATACCATGCCAACTTTCAACCATTTCAGAGTTCATTTGAAATGCTTTTCAATTTCAGGGTCTTATAGCTCAAAATAATCAGTAAATGCATGAAAAATAACAAATGAAGTCAGAAAGGGTTGAAAATTGAGGATGTGGCTTTGAATGGTGCATTTTCAGCACAGAAAAACTATGGAGTTCAAATAAGTTCAAAAAATGAAATCCCTTTGTAACAGACGAGTTTCCGTATGAAACCCTGATACTTCGAAAGAGATTGTCCGTTTTGTACATGAAGTGCGTCCAGTTTTTGCCGTAACCCTCTCTAATTTCTTGCACATGCTATGTGGGTCAAATGATGATACCATGCCAACTTTCAACCTTTTCAGAGTTCATTTGAAATGCTTTTCAATTTCAAGGTTTTATAGCTCAAAATAATCAGTAAATGCATGAAAATAACAAATGAAGTTTGAAAGGGTTAAATTGCTGATGTGGCTTTGAATGGTGCATTTTGAGCACAGAAAAACTATGAAGTTCAAATAAGTTCAAAAAAATGAAATCCCTTTGTAACAGACGAGTTTCCGTATGAAACCCTGATACTTCGAAAAAGATTGTCCGTTTTGTACACGAAGTGCATCCAGTTTTTGCCGTAACCCTCTCTACTTTCTTGCACATGCTATGTGGGTGAAATGACGATACCATGCCAACTTTCAACCATTTCAGAGTTCATTTGAAATGCTTTTCAATTTCAGGGTCTTATAGCTCAAAATAATCAGTAAATGCATGAAAAATAACAAATGAAGTCAGAAAGGGTTGAAAATTGAGGATGTGGCTTTGAATGGTGCATTTTGAGCATAGAAAAACTATGGAGTTCAAATAAGTTCAAAAAATGAAATCCCTTTGTATCAGACGAGTTTCCGTATGAAACCCTGATACTTCGAAAGAGATTGTCCGTTTTGTACACGAAGTGCATCCAGTTTTTGCCGTAACCTTCTCTGCTTGGGTCAAATGACGATACCATGCCAACTTTCAACCATTTCAGAGTTCATTTGAAATGCTTTTCAATTTCAGGGTCTTATAGCTCAAAATAATCAGTAAATGCATGAAAAATAACAAATGAAGTCAGAAAGGGTTGAAAATTGAGGATGTGGCTTTGAATGGTGCATTTTGAGCATAGAAAAACTATGGAGTTCAAATAAGTTCAAAAAATGAAATCCCTTTGTAACAGACGAGTTTCTGTATGAAACCCTGATACTTCGAAAGAGATTGTCCGTTTTGTACATGAAGTGCATCCAGTTTTTGCCGTAACCCTCTCTAATTTCTTGCACATGCTATGTGGGTCAAATGATGATACCATGCCAACTTTCAACCTTTTCAGAGTTCATTTGAAATGCTTTTCAATTTCAAGGTTTTATAGCTCAAAATAATCAGTAAATGCATGAAAATAACAAATGAAGTTAGAAAGGGTTAAATTGCTGATGTGGCTTCGAATGGTGCATTTTGAGCACAGAAAAACTATGGAGTTCAAATAAGTTCAAAAAAATGAAATCCCTTTGTAACAGACGAGTTTCCGTATGAAACCCTGATACTTCGAAAAAGATTGTCCGTTTTGTACACGAAGTGCATCCAGTTTTTCCCGTAACCCTCTCTACTTTCTTGCACATGCTATGTGGGTGAAATGACAATACCATGCCAACTTTCAACCATTTCAGAGTTCATTTGAAATGCTTTTCAATTTCAGGGTCTTATAGCTCAAAATAATCAGTAAATGCATGAAAAATAACAAATGAAGTCAGAAAGGGTTGAAAATTGAGGATGTGGCTTTGAATGGTGCATTTTGAGCATAGAAAAACTATGGAGTTCAAATAAGTTCAAAAAATGAAATCCCTTTGTATCAGACGAGTTTCCGTATGAAACCCTGATACTTCGAAAGAGATTGTCCGTTTTGTACACGAAGTGCATCCAGTTTTTGCCGTAACCTTCTCTGCTTTCTTGCACATGCTATGTGGGTCAAATGACGATACCATGCCAACTTTCAACCATTTCACAGTTTGTTTGAAATGCTTTTCAATTTCAGGGTCTTATAGCTCAAAATAATCAGTAAATGCATGAAAAATAACAAATGAAGTCAGAAAGGGTTGAAAATTGAGGATGTGGCTTTGAATGGTGCATTTTGAGCACAGAAAAACTATGGAGTTCAAATAAGTTCAAAAAATGAAATCCCTTTGTAACAGACGAGTTTCCGTATGAAACCCTGATACTTCGAAAGAGATTGTCCGTTTTGTACATGAAGCGCGTCCAGTTTTTGCCGTAACCCTCTCTAATTTCTTGCACATGCTATGTGGGTCAAATGATGATACCATGCCAACTTTCAACCTTTTCAGAGTTCATTTGAAATGCTTTTCAATTTCAAGGTTTTATAGCTCAAAATAATCAGTAAATGCATGAAAATAACAAATGAAGTTTGAAAGGGTTAAATTGCTGATGTGGCTTTGAATGGTGCATTTTGAGCACAGAAAAACTATGGAGTTCAAATAAGTTCAAAAAAATGAAATCCCTTTGTAACAGACGAGTTTCCGTATGAAACCCTGATACTTCGAAAAAGATTGTCCGTTTTGTACACGAAGTGCATCCAGTTTTTGCCGTAACCCTCTCTACTTTCTTGCACATGCTATGTGGGTGAAATGACGATACCATGCCAACTTTCAACCATTTCAGAGTTCATTTGAAATGCTTTTCAATTTCAGGGTCTTATAGCTCAAAATAATCAGTAAATGCATGAAAAATAACAAATGAAGTCAGAAAGGGTTGAAAATTGAGGATGTAGCTTTGAATGGTGCATTTTGAGCATAGAAAAACAATGGAGTTCAAATAAGTTCAAAAAATGAAATCCCTTTGTATCAGACGAGTTTCCGTATGAAACCCTGATACTTCGAAAGAGATTGTCCGTTTTGTACACGAAGTGCATCCAGTTTTTGCCGTAACCTTCTCTGCTTGGGTCAAATGACGATACCATGCCAACTTTCAACCATTTCAGAGTTCATTTGAAATGCTTTTCAATTTCAGGGTCTTATAGCTCAAAATAATCAGTAAATGCATGAAAAATAACAAATGAAGTCAGAAAGGGTTGAAAATTGAGGATGTGGCTTTGAATGGTGCATTTTGAGCATAGAAAAACTATGGAGTTCAAATAAGTTCAAAAAATGAAATCCCTTTGTAACAGACGAGTTTCTGTATGAAACCCTGATACTTCGAAAGAGATTGTCCGTTTTGTACATGAAGTGCATCCAGTTTTTGCCGTAACCCTCTCTAATTTCTTGCACATGCTATGTGGGTCAAATGATGATACCATGCCAACTTTCAACCTTTTCAGAGTTCATTTGAAATGCTTTTCAATTTCAAGGTTTTATAGCTCAAAATAATCAGTAAATGCATGAAAATAACAAATGAAGTTAGAAAGGGTTAAATTGCTGATGTGGCTTCGAATGGTGCATTTTGAGCACAGAAAAACTATGGAGTTCAAATAAGTTCAAAAAAATGAAATCCCTTTGTAACAGACGAGTTTCCGTATGAAACCCTGATACTTCGAAAAAGATTGTCCGTTTTGTACACGAAGTGCATCCATTTTTTCCCGTAACCCTCTCTACTTTCTTGCACATGCTATGTGGGTGAAATGACAATACCATGCCAACTTTCAACCATTTCAGAGTTCATTTGAAATGCTTTTCAATTTCAGGGTCTTATAGCTCAAAATAATCAGTAAATGCATGAAAAATAACAAATGAAGTCAGAAAGGGTTGAAAATTGAGGATGTGGCTTTGAATGGTGCATTTTGAGCATAGAAAAACTATGGAGTTCAAATAAGTTCAAAAAATGAAATCCCTTTGTATCAGACGAGTTTCCGTATGAAACCCTGATACTTCGAAAGAGATTGTCCGTTTTGTACACGAAGTGCATCCAGTTTTTGCCGTAACCTTCTCTGCTTTCTTGCACATGCTATGTGGGTCAAATGACGATACCATGCCAACTTTCAACCATTTCAGAGTTTGTTTGCAATGCTTTTCAATTTCAGGGTCTTATAGCTCAAAATAATCAGTAAATGCATGAAAAATAACAAATGAAGTCAGAAAGGGTTGAAAATTGAGGATGTGGCTTTGAATGGTGCATTTTGAGCATAGAAAAACTATGGAGTTCAAATAAGTTCAAAAAAATGAAATCCCTTTGTAACAGACGAGTTTCCGTATGAAACCCTGATACTTCGGAAAAGATTGTCTGTTTTGTACACGAAGTGCATCCAGTTTTTGCCGTAACCCTCTCTACTTTCTTGCACATGCTATGTGGGTGAAATGACAATACCATGCCAACTTTCAACCATTTCAGAGTTCATTTGAAATGTTTTTCAATTTCAGGGTCTTATAGCTCAAAATAATCAGTAAATGCATGAAAAATAACAAATGAAGTCAGAAAGGGTTGAAAATTGAGGATGTGGCTTTGAATGGTGCATTTTGAGCATAGAAAAACTATGGAGTTCAAATAAGTTCAAAAAATGAAATCCCTTTGTATCAGACGAGTTTCCGTATGAAACCCTAATACTTCGAAAGAGATGGTCCGTTTTGTACATGAAGTGCATCCAGTTTTTGCCGTAACCTTCTCTGCTTTCTTGCACATGCTATGTGGGTCAAATGACGATACCATGCCAACTTTCAACCATTTCAGAGTTCATTTGAAATGCTTTTCAATTTCAGGGTCTTATAGCTCAAAATAATCAGTAAATGCATGAAAAATAACAAATGAAGTCAGAAAGGGTTGAAAATTGAGGATGTGGCTTTGAATGGTGCATTTTCAGCACAGAAAAACTATGGAGTTCAAATAAGTTCAAAAAATGAAATCCCTTTGTAACAGACGAGTTTCCGTATGAAACCCTGATACTTCGAAAGAGATTGTCCGTTTTGTACATGAAGTGCGTCCAGTTTTTGCCGTAACCCTCTCTAATTTCTTGCACATGCTATGTGGGTCAAATGATGATACCATGCCAACTTTCAACCTTTTCAGAGTTCATTTGAAATGCTTTTCAATTTCAAGGTTTTATAGCTCAAAATAATCAGTAAATGCATGAAAATAACAAATGAAGTTTGAAAGGGTTAAATTGCTGATGTGGCTTTGAATGGTGCATTTTGAGCACAGAAAAACTATGAAGTTCAAATAAGTTCAAAAAAATGAAATCCCTTTGTAACAGACGAGTTTCCGTATGAAACCCTGATACTTCGAAAAAGATTGTCCGTTTTGTACACGAAGTGCATCCAGTTTTTGCCGTAACCCTCTCTACTTTCTTGCACATGCTATGTGGGTGAAATGACGATACCATGCCAACTTTCAACCATTTCAGAGTTCATTTGAAATGCTTTTCAATTTCAGGGTCTTATAGCTCAAAATAATCAGTAAATGCATGAAAAATAACAAATGAAGTCAGAAAGGGTTGAAAATTGAGGATGTGGCTTTGAATGGTGCATTTTGAGCATAGAAAAACTATGGAGTTCAAATAAGTTCAAAAAATGAAATCCCTTTGTATCAGACGAGTTTCCGTATGAAACCCTGATACTTCGAAAGAGATTGTCCGTTTTGTACACGAAGTGCATCCAGTTTTTGCCGTAACCTTCTCTGCTTGGGTCAAATGACGATACCATGCCAACTTTCAACCATTTCAGAGTTCATTTGAAATGCTTTTCAATTTCAGGGTCTTATAGCTCAAAATAATCAGTAAATGCATGAAAAATAACAAATGAAGTCAGAAAGGGTTGAAAATTGAGGATGTGGCTTTGAATGGTGCATTTTGAGCATAGAAAAACTATGGAGTTCAAATAAGTTCAAAAAATGAAATCCCTTTGTAACAGACGAGTTTCTGTATGAAACCCTGATACTTCGAAAGAGATTGTCCGTTTTGTACATGAAGTGCATCCAGTTTTTGCCGTAACCCTCTCTAATTTCTTGCACATGCTATGTGGGTCAAATGATGATACCATGCCAACTTTCAACCTTTTCAGAGTTCATTTGAAATGCTTTTCAATTTCAAGGTTTTATAGCTCAAAATAATCAGTAAATGCATGAAAATAACAAATGAAGTTAGAAAGGGTTAAATTGCTGATGTGGCTTCGAATGGTGCATTTTGAGCACAGAAAAACTATGGAGTTCAAATAAGTTCAAAAAAATGAAATCCCTTTGTAACAGACGAGTTTCCGTATGAAACCCTGATACTTCGAAAAAGATTGTCCGTTTTGTACACGAAGTGCATCCAGTTTTTCCCGTAACCCTCTCTACTTTCTTGCACATGCTATGTGGGTGAAATGACAATACCATGCCAACTTTCAACCATTTCAGAGTTCATTTGAAATGCTTTTCAATTTCAGGGTCTTATAGCTCAAAATAATCAGTAAATGCATGAAAAATAACAAATGAAGTCAGAAAGGGTTGAAAATTGAGGATGTGGCTTTGAATGGTGCATTTTGAGCATAGAAAAACTATGGAGTTCAAATAAGTTCAAAAAATGAAATCCCTTTGTATCAGACGAGTTTCCGTATGAAACCCTGATACTTCGAAAGAGATTGTCCGTTTTGTACACGAAGTGCATCCAGTTTTTGCCGTAACCTTCTCTGCTTTCTTGCACATGCTATGTGGGTCAAATGACGATACCATGCCAACTTTCAACCATTTCACAGTTTGTTTGAAATGCTTTTCAATTTCAGGGTCTTATAGCTCAAAATAATCAGTAAATGCATGAAAAATAACAAATGAAGTCAGAAAGGGTTGAAAATTGAGGATGTGGCTTTGAATGGTGCATTTTGAGCACAGAAAAACTATGGAGTTCAAATAAGTTCAAAAAATGAAATCCCTTTGTAACAGACGAGTTTCCGTATGAAACCCTGATACTTCGAAAGAGATTGTCCGTTTTGTACATGAAGCGCGTCCAGTTTTTGCCGTAACCCTCTCTAATTTCTTGCACATGCTATGTGGGTCAAATGATGATACCATGCCAACTTTCAACCTTTTCAGAGTTCATTTGAAATGCTTTTCAATTTCAAGGTTTTATAGCTCAAAATAATCAGTAAATGCATGAAAATAACAAATGAAGTTTGAAAGGGTTAAATTGCTGATGTGGCTTTGAATGGTGCATTTTGAGCACAGAAAAACTATGGAGTTCAAATAAGTTCAAAAAAATGAAATCCCTTTGTAACAGACGAGTTTCCGTATGAAACCCTGATACTTCGAAAAAGATTGTCCGTTTTGTACACGAAGTGCATCCAGTTTTTGCCGTAACCCTCTCTACTTTCTTGCACATGCTATGTGGGTGAAATGACGATACCATGCCAACTTTCAACCATTTCAGAGTTCATTTGAAATGCTTTTCAATTTCAGGGTCTTATAGCTCAAAATAATCAGTAAATGCATGAAAAATAACAAATGAAGTCAGAAAGGGTTGAAAATTGAGGATGTAGCTTTGAATGGTGCATTTTGAGCATAGAAAAACAATGGAGTTCAAATAAGTTCAAAAAATGAAATCCCTTTGTATCAGACGAGTTTCCGTATGAAACCCTGATACTTCGAAAGAGATTGTCCGTTTTGTACACGAAGTGCATCCAGTTTTTGCCGTAACCTTCTCTGCTTGGGTCAAATGACGATACCATGCCAACTTTCAACCATTTCAGAGTTCATTTGAAATGCTTTTCAATTTCAGGGTCTTATAGCTCAAAATAATCAGTAAATGCATGAAAAATAACAAATGAAGTCAGAAAGGGTTGAAAATTGAGGATGTGGCTTTGAATGGTGCATTTTGAGCATAGAAAAACTATGGAGTTCAAATAAGTTCAAAAAATGAAATCCCTTTGTAACAGACGAGTTTCTGTATGAAACCCTGATACTTCGAAAGAGATTGTCCGTTTTGTACATGAAGTGCGTCCAGTTTTTGCCGTAACCCTCTCTAATTTCTTGCACATGCTATGTGGGTCAAATGATGATACCATGCCAACTTTCAACCTTTTCAGAGTTCATTTGAAATGCTTTTCAATTTCAAGGTTTTATAGCTCAAAATAATCAGTAAATGCATGAAAATAACAAATGAAGTTAGAAAGGGTTAAATTGCTGATGTGGCTTCGAATGGTGCATTTTGAGCACAGAAAAACTATGGAGTTCAAATAAGTTCAAAAAAATGAAATCCCTTTGTAACAGACGAGTTTCCGTATGAAACCCTGATACTTCGAAAAAGATTGTCCGTTTTGTACACGAAGTGCATCCAGTTTTTCCCGTAACCCTCTCTACTTTCTTGCACATGCTATGTGGGTGAAATGACAATACCATGCCAACTTTCAACCACTTCAGAGTTCATTTGAAATGCTTTTCAATTTCAGGGTCTTATAGCTCAAAATAATCAGTAAATGCATGAAAAATAACAAATGAAGTCAGAAAGGGTTGAAAATTGAGGATGTGGCTTTGAATGGTGCATTTTGAGCATAGAAAAACTATGGAGTTCAAATAAGTTCAAAAAATGAAATCCCTTTGTATCAGACGAGTTTCCGTATGAAACCCTGATACTTCGAAAGAGATTGTCCGTTTTGTACACGAAGTGCATCCAGTTTTTGCCGTAACCTTCTCTGCTTTCTTGCACATGCTATGTGGGTCAAATGACGATACCATGCCAACTTTCAACCATTTCAGAGTTCATTTGAAATGCTTTTCAATTTCAGGGTCTTATAGCTCAAAATAATCAGTAAATGCATGAAAAATAACAAATGAAGTCAGAAAGGGTTGAAAATTGAGGATGTGGCTTTGAATGGTGCATTTTGAGCACAGAAAAAGTATGGAGTTCAAATAAGTTCAAAAAATGAAATCCCTTTGTAACAGACGAGTTTCCGTATGAAACCCTGATACTTCAAAAGAGATTGTCCGTTTTGTACATGAAGTGCATCCAGTTTTTGCCGTAACCCTCTCTAATTTCTTGCACATGCTATGTGGGTCAAATGATGATACCATGCCAACTTTCAACCTTTTCAGAGTTCATTTGAAATGCTTTTCAATTTCAAGGTTTTATAGCTCAAAATAATCAGTAAATGCATGAAAATAACAAATGAAGTTAGAAAGGGTTAAATTGCTGATGTGGCTTTGAATGGTGCATTTTGAGCACAGAAAAACTATGGAGTTCAAATAAGTTCAAAAAAATGAAATCCCTTTGTAACAGACGAGTTTCCGTATGAAACCCTGATACTTCGAAAAAGATTGTCCGTTTTGTACACGAAGTGCATCCAGTTTTTGCCGTAACCCTCTCTACTTTCTTGCACATGCTATGTGGGTGAAATGACAATACCATGCCAACTTTCAACCATTTCAGAGTTCATTTGAAATGCTTTTCAATTTCAGGGTCTTATAGCTCAAAATAATCAGTAAATGCATGAAAAATAACAAATGAAGTCAGAAAGGGTTGAAAATTGAGGATGTGGCTTTGAATGGTGCATTTTGAGCATAGAAAAACTATGGAGTTCAAATAAGTTCAAAAAATGAAATCCCTTTGTATCAGACGAGTTTCCGTATGAAACCCTAATACTTCGAAAGAGATTGTCCGTTTTGTACATGAAGTGCATCCAGTTTTTGCCGTAACCTTCTCTGCTTTCTTGCACATGCTATGTGGGTCAAATGACGATACCATGCCAACTTTCAACCATTTCAGAGTTCATTTGAAATGCTTTTCAATTTCAGGGTCTTATAGCTCAAAATAATCAGTAAATGCATGAAAAATAACAAATGAAGTCAGAAAGGGTTGAAAATTGAGGATGTGGCTTTGAATGGTGCATTTTGAGCACAGAAAAACTATGGAGTTCAAATAAGTTCAAAAAATGAAATCCCTTTGTAACAGACGAGTTTCCGTATGAAACCCTGATACTTCGAAAGAGATTGTCCGTTTTGTACATGAAGTGCATCCAGTTTTTGCCGTAACCCTCTCTAATTTCTTGCACATGTTATGTGGGTCAAATGATGATACCATGCCAACTTTCAACCTTTTCAGAGTTCATTTGAAATGCTTTTCAATTTCAAGGTTTTATAGCTCAAAATAATCAGTAAATGCATGAAAATAACAAATGAAGTTAGAAAGGGTTAAATTGCTGATGTGGCTTTGAATGGTGCATTTTGAGCACAGAAAAACTATGGAGTTCAAATAAGTTCAAAAAAATGAAATCCCTTTGTAACAGACGAGTTTCCATATGAAACCCTGATACTTCGAAAAAGATTGTCCGTTTTGTACATGAAGTGCATCCAGTTTTTGCCGTAACCCTCTCTACTTTCTTGCACATGCTATGTGGGTGAAATCACGATACCATGCCAACTTTCAACCATTTCAGAGTTCATTTGAAATGCTTTTCAATTTCAGGGTCTTATAGCTCAAAATAATCAGTAAATGCATGAAAAATAACAAATGAAGTCAGAAAGGGTTGAAAATTGAGGATGTGGCTTTGAATGGTGCATTTTGAGCAGAGAAAAACTATAGAGTTCAAATAAGTTCAAAAAATGAAATCCCTTTGTATCAGACGAGTTTCCGTATGAAACCCTGATACTTCGAAAGAGATTGTCCGTTTTGTACACGAAGTGCATCCAGTTTTTGCCGTAACCTTCTCTGCTTTCTTGCACATGCTATGTGGGTCCAATGATCATACCATGTCAACTTTCAACCTTTTCAGAGTTCATTTGAAATGCTTTTCAATTTCAGGGTCTTATAGCTCAAAATAATCAGTAAATGCATGAAAAATAACAAATGAAGTCAGAAAGGGTTGAAAATTGATGATGTGGCTTTGAATGGTGCATTTTGAGCATAGAAAACTATGGAGTTCAAATAAGTTCAAAAAATGAAATCCCTTTGTAACAGACGAGTTTCCGTATGAAACCCTGATACTTCGAAAAAGATTGTCCGTTTTGTACACGAAGTGCATCCAGTTTTTCCTGTAACCCTCTCTACTTTCTTGCACATGCTATGTGGGTGAAATGACAATACCATGCCAACTTTCAACCATTTCAGAGTTCATTTGAAATGCTTTTCAATTTCAGGGTCTTATAGCTCAAAATAATCAGTAAATGCATGAAAAATAACAAATGAAGTCAGAAAGGGTTGAAAATTGATGATGTGGCTTTGAATGGTGCATTTTGAGCATAGAAAACTATGGAGTTCAAATAAGTTCAAAAAATGAAATCCCTTTGTAACAGACGAGTTTCCATATGAAACCCTAATACTTCGAAAGAGATTGCCCGTTTTGTACACGAAGTGCATCCAGTTTTTGCTGTAACCCTCTCTACTTTCTTGCACATGCTATGTGGGTGAAGTGACGATACCATGCCAACTTTCAACCTTTTCAGAGTTCATTTGAAATGCTTTTCAATTTCAGGGTCTTATAGCTCAAAATAATCAGTAAATGCATGAAAAATAACAAATGAAGTCAGAAAGGGTTGAAAATTGAGGATGTGGCTTTGAATGGTGCATTTTGAGCATAGAAAAACTATGGAGTTCAAATAAGTTCAAAAAATGAAATCCCTTTGTATCAGACGAGTTTCCGTATGAAACCCTGATACTTCGAAAGAGATTGTCCGTTTTGTACACGAAGTGCATCCAGTTTTTGCCGTAACCTTCTCTGCTTTCTTGCACATGCTATGTGGGTCCAATGATCATACCATGTCAACTTTCAACCTTTTTCAGAGTTCATTTGAAATGCTTTTCAATTTCAGGGTCTTATAGCTCAAAATAATCAGTAAATGCATGAAAAATAACAAATGAAGTCAGAAAGGGTTGAAAATTGATGATGTGGCTTTGAATGGTGCATTTTGAGCATAGAAAACTATGGAGTTCAAATAAGTTCAAAAAATGAAATCCCTTTGTAACAGACGAGTTTCCATATGAAACCCTAATACTTCGAAAGAGATTGTCCGTTTTGTACACGAAGTGCATCCAGTTTTTGCCGTAACCTTCTCTGCTTGGGTCAAATGACGATACCATGCCAACTTTCAACCTTTTCAGAGTTCATTTGAAATGCTTTTCAATTTCAAGGTTTTATAGCTCAAAATAGTCAGTAAATGCATGAAAATAACAAATGAAGTTAGAAAGGGTTAAATTGCTGATGTGGCTTTGAATGGTGCATTTTGAGCACAGAAAAACTATGGAGTTCAAATAAGTTCAAAAAAATGAAATCCCTTTGTAACAGACGAGTTTCCGTATGAAACCCTGATACTTCGAAAAAGATTGTCCGTTTTGTACACGAAGTGCATCCAGTTTTTGCCGTAACCCTCTCTACTTTCTTGCACATGCTATGTGGGTGAAATGACAATACCATGCCAACTTTCAACCATTTCAGAGTTCATTTGAAATGCTTTTCAATTTCAGGGTCTTATAGCTCAAAATAATCAGTAAATGCATGAAAAATAACAAATGAAGTCAGAAAGGGTTGAAAATTGATGATGTGGCTTTGAATGGTGCATTTTGAGCATAGAAAACTATGGAGTTCAAATAAGTTCAAAAAATGAAATCCCTTTGTAACAGACGAGTTTCCATATGAAACCCTAATACTTCGAAAGAGATTGCCCGTTTTGTACACGAAGTGCATCCAGTTTTTGCCGTAACCCTCTCTACTTTCTTACACATGCTATGTGGGTCAAATGATGATACCATGCCAACTTTCAACCATTTCAGAGTTCATTTGAAATGATTTTCAATTTCAGGGTCTTATAGCTCAAAATAATCAGTAAATGCATGAAAAATAACAAATGAAGTCAGAAAGGGTTGAAAATTGAGGATGTGGCTTTGAATGGTGCATTTTGAGCATAGAAAAACTATGGAGTTCAAATAAGTTCAAAAAATGAAATCCCTTTGTATCAGACGAGTTTCCGTATGAAACCCTGATACTTCGAAAGAGATTGTCCGTTTTGTACACGAAGTGGATCCAGTTTTTGCCGTAACCTTCTCTGCTTTCTTGCACATGCTATGTGGGTCACATGACGATACCATGCCAACTTTCAACCATTTCAGAGTTCATTTGAAATGCTTTTCAATTTCAGGGTCTTATAGCTCAAAATAATCAGTAAATGCATGAAAAATAACAAATGAAGTCAGAAAGGGTTGAAAATTGAGGATGTGGCTTTGAATGGTGCATTTTGAGCATAGAAAAACTATGGAGTTCAAATAAGTTCAAAAAATGAAATCCCTTTGTAACAGACGAGTTTCCGTATGAAACCCTGATACTTCGAAAGAGATTGTCCGTTTTGTACATGAAGTGCATCCAGTTTTTGCCGTAACCCTCTCTAATTTCTTGCACATGTTATGTGGGTCAAATGATGATACCATGCCAACTTTCAACCTTTTCAGAGTTCATTTGAAATGCTTTTCAATTTCAAGGTTTTATAGCTCAAAATAATCAGTAAATGCATGAAAATAACAAATGAAGTCAGAAAGGTTGAAAATTGATGATGTGGCTTTGAATGGTGCATTTTGAGCACAGAAAAACTATGGAGTTCAAATAAGTTCAAAAAAATGAAATCCCTTTGTAACAGACGAGTTTCCGTATGAAACCCTGATACTTCGAAAAAGATTGTCCGTTTTGTACACGAAGTGCATCCAGTTTTTGCCGTAACCCTCTCTACTTTCTTGCACATGCTATGTGGGTGAAATGACGATACCATGCCAACTTTCAACCATTTCAGAGTTCATTTGAAATGCTTTTCAATTTCAGGGTCTTATAGCTCAAAATAATCAGTAAATGCATGAAAAATAACAAATGAAGTCAGAAAGGGTTGAAAATTGAGGATGTGGCTTTGAATGGTGCATTTTGAGCATAGAAAAACTATGGAGTTCAAATAAGTTCAAAAAATGAAATCCCTTTGTATCAGACGAGTTTCCGTATGAAACCCTGATACTTCGAAAGAGATTGTCCGTTTTGTACACGAAGTGCATCCAGTTTTTGCCGTAACCTTCTCTGCTTTCTTGCACATGCTATGTGGGTCCAATGATCATACCATGTCAACTTTCAACCTTTTCAGAGTTCATTTGAAATGCTTTTCAATTTCAGGGTCTTATAGCTCAAAGTAATCAGTAAATGCATGAAAAATAACAAATGAAGTCAGAAAGGGTTGAAAATTGATGATGTGGCTTTGAATGGTGCATTTTGAGCATAGAAAACTATGGAGTTCAAATAAGTTCAAAAAATGAAATCCCTTTGTAACAGACGAGTTTCCATATGAAACCCTAATACTTCGAAAGAGATTGCCCGTTTTGTACACGAAGTGCATCCAGTTTTTGCTGTAACCCTCTCTACTTTCTTACACATGCTATGTGGGTCAAATGATGATACCATGCCAACTTTCAACCATTTCAGAGTTCATTTGAAATTATTTTCAATTTCAGGGTCTTATAGCTCAAAATAATCAGTAAATGCATGAAAAATAACAAATGAAGTCAGAAAGGTTGAAAATTGATGATGTGGCTTTGAATGGTGCATTTTGAACACAGAAAAACTATGGAGTTCAAATAAGTTCAAAAAAATGAAATCCCTTTGTAACAGACGAGTTTCCGTATGAAACCCTGATACTTCGAAAAAGATTGTCCGTTTTGTACACGAAGTGCATCCAGTTTTTGCCGTAACCCTCTCTACTTTCTTGCACATGCTATGTGGGTGAAGTGACGATACCATGCCAACTTTCAACCATTTCAGAGTTCATTTGAAATGCTTTTCAATTTCAGGGTCTTATAGCTCAAAATAATCAGTAAATGCATGAAAAATAACAAATGAAGTCAGAAAGGGTTGAAAATTGAGGATGTGGCTTTGAATGGTGCATTTTGAGCATAGAAAAACTATGGAGTTCAAATAAGTTCAAAAAATGAAATCCCTTTGTATCAGACGAGTTTCCGTATGAAACCCTGATACTTCGAAAGAGATTGTCCGTTTTGTACACGAAGTGCATCCAGTTTTTGCCGTAACCTTCTCTGCTTTCTTGCACATGCTATGTGGGTCCAATGATCATACCATGTCAACTTTCAACCTTTTTCAGAGTTCATTTGAAATGCTTTTCAATTTCAGGGTCTTATAGCTCAAAATAATCAGTAAATGCATGAAAAATAACAAATGAAGTCAGAAAGGGTTGAAAATTGATGATGTGGCTTTGAATGGTGCATTTTGAGCATAGAAAACTATGGAGTTCAAATAAGTTCAAAAAATGAAATCCCTTTGTAACAGACGAGTTTCCATATGAAACCCTAATACTTCGAAAGAGATTGTCCGTTTTGTACACGAAGTGCATCCAGTTTTTGCCGTAACCTTCTCTGCTTGGGTCAAATGACGATACCATGCCAACTTTCAACCTTTTCAGAGTTCATTTGAAATGCTTTTCAATTTCAAGGTTTTATAGCTCAAAATAGTCAGTAAATGCATGAAAATAACAAATGAAGTTAGAAAGGGTTAAATTGCTGATGTGGCTTTGAATGGTGCATTTTGAGCACAGAAAAACTATGGAGTTCAAATAAGTTCAAAAAAATGAAATCCCTTTGTAACAGACGAGTTTCCGTATGAAACCCTGATACTTCGAAAAAGATTGTCCGTTTTGTACACGAAGTGCATCCAGTTTTTGCCGTAACCCTCTCTACTTTCTTGCACATGCTATGTGGGTGAAATGACAATACCATGCCAACTTTCAACCATTTCAGAGTTCATTTGAAATGCTTTTCAATTTCAGGGTCTTATAGCTCAAAATAATCAGTAAATGCATGAAAAATAACAAATGAAGTCAGAAAGGGTTGAAAATTGATGATGTGGCTTTGAATGGTGCATTTTGAGCATAGAAAACTATGGAGTTCAAATAAGTTCAAAAAATGAAATCCCTTTGTAACAGACGAGTTTCCATATGAAACCCTAATACTTCGAAAGAGATTGCCCGTTTTGTACACGAAGTGCATCCAGTTTTTGCTGTAACCCTCTCTACTTTCTTACACATGCTATGTGGGTCAAATGATGATACCATGCCAACTTTCAACCATTTCAGAGTTCATTTGAAATGATTTTCAATTTCAGGGTCTTATAGCTCAAAATAATCAGTAAATGCATGAAAAATAACAAATGAAGTCAGAAAGGTTGAAAATTGATGATGTGGCTTTGAATGGTGCATTTTGAACACAGAAAAACTATGGAGTTCAAATAAGTTCAAAAAAATGAAATCCCTTTGTAACAGACGAGTTTCCGTATGAAACCCTGATACTTCGAAAAAGATTGTCCGTTTTGTACACGAAGTGCATCCAGTTTTTGCCGTAACCCTCTCTACTTTCTTGCACATGCTATGTGGGTGAAGTGACGATACCATGCCAACTTTCAACCATTTCAGAGTTCATTTGAAATGCTTTTCAATTTCAGGGTCTTATAGCTCAAAATAATCAGTAAATGCATGAAAAATAACAAATGAAGTCAGAAAGGGTTGAAAATTGAGGATGTGGCTTTGAATGGTGCATTTTGAGCATAGAAAAACTATGGAGTTCAAATAAGTTCAAAAAATGAAATCCCTTTGTAACAGACGAGTTTCCGTATGAAACCCTGATACTTCGAAAAAGATTGTCCGTTTTGTACACGAAGTGCATCCAGTTTTTCCCGTAACCCTCTCTACTTTCTTGCACATGCTATGTGGGTGAAATGACAATACCATGCCAACTTTCAACCATTTCAGAGTTCATTTGAAATGCTTTTCAATTTCAGGGTCTTATAGCTCAAAATAATCAGTAAATGCATGAAAAATAACAAATGAAGTCAGAAAGGGTTGAAAATTGATGATGTGGCTTTGAATGGTGCATTTTGAGCATAGAAAACTATGGAGTTCAAATAAGTTCAAAAAATGAAATCCCTTTGTAACAGACGAGTTTCCATATGAAACCCTAATACTTTGAAAGAGATTGTCCGTTTTGTACACGAAGTGCATCCAGTTTTTGCCGTAACCTTCTCTGCTTGGGTCAAATGACGATACCATGCCAACTTTCAACCTTTTCAGAGTTCATTTGAAATGCTTTTCAATTTCAAGGTTTTATAGCTCAAAATAGTCAGTAAATGCATGAAAATAACAAATGAAGTTAGAAAGGGTTAAATTGCTGATGTGGCTTTGAATGGTGCATTTTGAGCACAGAAAAACTATGGAGTTCAAATAAGTTCAAAAAAATGAAATCCCTTTGTAACAGACGAGTTTCCGTATGAAACCCTGATACTTCGAAAAAGATTGTCCGTTTTGTACACGAAGTGCATCCAGTTTTTGCCGTAACCCTCTCTACTTTCTTGCACATGCTATGTGGGTGAAATGACAATACCATGCCAACTTTCAACCATTTCAGAGTTCATTTGAAATGCTTTTCAATTTCAGGGTCTTATAGCTCAAAATAATCAGTAAATGCATGAAAAATAACAAATGAAGTCAGAAAGGGTTGAAAATTGATGATGTGGCTTTGAATGGTGCATTTTGAGCATAGAAAACTATGGAGTTCAAATAAGTTCAAAAAATGAAATCCCTTTGTAACAGACGAGTTTCCATATGAAACCCTAATACTTCGAAAGAGATTGCCCGTTTTGTACACGAAGTGCATCCAGTTTTTGCTGTAACCCTCTCTACTTTCTTACACATGCTATGTGGGTCAAATGATGATACCATGCCAACTTTCAACCATTTCAGAGTTCATTTGAAATGATTTTCAATTTCAGGGTCTTATAGCTCAAAATAATCAGTAAATGCATGAAAAATAACAAATGAAGTCAGAAAGGTTGAAAATTGATGATGTGGCTTTGAATGGTGCATTTTGAACACAGAAAAACTATGGAGTTCAAATAAGTTCAAAAAAATGAAATCCCTTTGTAACAGACGAGTTTCCGTATGAAACCCTGATACTTCGAAAAAGATTGTCCGTTTTGTACACGAAGTGCATCCAGTTTTTGCCGTAACCCTCTCTACTTTCTTGCACATGCTATGTGGGTGAAGTGACGATACCATGCCAACTTTCAACCATTTCAGAGTTCATTTGAAATGCTTTTCAATTTCAGGGTCTTATAGCTCAAAATAATCAGTAAATGCATGAAAAATAACAAATGAAGTCAAAAAGGGTTGAAAATTGAGGATGTGGCTTTGAATGGTGCATTTTGAGCATAGAAAAACTATGGAGTTCAAATAAGTTCAAAAAATGAAATCCCTTTGTAACAGACGAGTTTCCGTATGAAACCCTGATACTTCGAAAAAGATTGTCCGTTTTGTACACGAAGTGCATCCAGTTTTTCCCGTAACCCTCTCTACTTTCTTGCACATGCTATGTGGGTGAAATGACAATACCATGCCAACTTTCAACCATTTCAGAGTTCATTTGAAATGCTTTTCAATTTCAGGGTCTTATAGCTCAAAATAATCAGTAAATGCATGAAAAATAACAAATGAAGTCAGAAAGGGTTGAAAATTGATGATGTGGCTTTGAATGGTGCATTTTGAGCATAGAAAACTATGGAGTTCAAATAAGTTCAAAAAATGAAATCCCTTTGTAACAGACGAGTTTCCATATGAAACCCTAATACTTCGAAAGAGATTGCCCGTTTTGTACACGAAGTGCATCCAGTTTTTGCTGTAACCCTCTCTACTTTCTTGCACATGCTATGTGGGTCAAATGATGATACCATGCCAACTTCCAACCTTTTCAGAGTTCATTTGAAATGATTTTCAATTTCAGGGTCTTATAGCTCAAAATAATCAGTAAATGCATGAAAAATAACAAATGAAGTCAGAAAGGTTGAAAATTGATGATGTGGCTTTGAATGGTGCATTTTGAACACAGAAAAACTATGGAGTTCAAATAAGTTCAAAAAAATGAAATCCCTTTGTAACAGACGAGTTTCCGTATGAAACTGATACGTCTCCAACGTATCTATAATTTTTGATTGCTCCATGCTATATTATCTACTGTTTTGGACTATATTGGGCTTTATTTTCCACTTTCATAATATTTTTGGGACTAACCTATTAACCGGAGGCCCAACCCAGAATTGCTGTTTTTTACCTATTTCTGTGTTTCGAAGAAACGGAATATCAAACGGAGTCCAAACGGAATGAAACCTTCGGGAACGTGATTTTCTCACCGAACATGATCCAGGAGACTTGGACCCCACGTCAAGAAAGAAGGGAGGTGGCCACGAGGGTGGGGGGTGCGCCCACCCCCCTAGGGCATGCCCCATTGCCTCGTGGGCCCCCTGTTGCTCCATCGATGTGCTCCTTCCTCCTATATATACCTACGTACCCCCAAACGATCAGATACGGAGCCAAAAACCTAATTCCACCACCGCAACTTTCTGTATCCACGAGATCCCATCTTGGGGCCTGTTCCAGAGCTCCGCCGGAAGGGGAATCCACCATGGAGGGCTTCTACATCAACATCATAGCCTCTCCGATGAAGTGTGAGTAGTTTACCTCAGACCTTCGGGTCCATAGTTAGTAGCTAGATGGCTTCTTCTCTCTTTTTGGGTCTCAATACAATGTTCTCCCCCTCTCTCGTGGAGATCTATCCGATGTAATCTTCTTTTTGCGGTGTGTTTGTTGAGACCGATGAATTGTGGGTTTATGATCAAGTCTATCTATGAACAATATTTGAATCTTCTCTAAATTCTTTTATGTATGATTGGTTATCTTTGCAAGTCTCTTCGAATTATTAGTTTGGTTTGGCCTACTAGATTGGTTTTTCTTGCAATGGGAGAA
Organism: Triticum urartu; assembly: GCF_056163025.1. NCBI lineage: Eukaryota > Viridiplantae > Streptophyta > Magnoliopsida > Poales > Poaceae > Triticum > Triticum urartu. Next base: position 24,931,148 of record NC_141873.1, read on the forward strand.
GTGCTTAGCTTTGGGTTCAATCTTGCGGTGTCCTTTCCCAGTGACAGTAGGGGCAGCAAGGCACGTATTGTATTGTTGCCATCGAGGATAACAAGATGGGGTTTTCATCATATTGCATGAATTTATCCCTCTACATCATGTCATCTTGCTTAAGGCGTTACTCTGTTTTCTTGAATTTAATTCTCTAGATGCATGCTGGATAGCGGTCGATGAGTGGAGTAATAGTAGTAGCTGCACGCAGGAGTCGGTCTACTTGTCTCGGACGTGATGCCTATATACATGATCATACCTAGATATTCTCATAACTATGCTCAATTCTGTCAATTGCTCAACAGTAATTCGTTCACCCACCGTAAAATACTTATGCTCTTGAGAGAAGCCACTAGTGAAATCTATGGGGCCCGGGTCTATATTTATCATATTAATCTCCCAACACTTTATTATTGCTTTTGCTTTTTACTTTGATTTTATTTTACCTTGCATCTTTATACCAGAAATATTATCTATCACCTCTATCAGATCTCACTCTCGTAAGGGACCGTGAAGGGATTGACAACCCCTAATTGCGTTGGTTGCGTGGAGCTATTTGTTTTGTGTATGTACGAGGGACTCGCGCGTAGCCTCCTACTAGATTGATACCTTGGTTCTCAAAAACTGAAGGAAATACTTACTCTACTCTTTTGCATCACCCTTTCCTCTTTAAGGAAATCCAACGCAGTGCTCAAGAGGTAGCAGGAAGATTTCTGGCGCTGTTGCCGGGGAGGTCTACGCAAAAGTCAACATACCAAGTACCCATCACAATCCCTTATCTCTCGCATTACATTATTTGCCATCTGCCTCTCGTTTTCCTCTCCCCCACTTCACCCTTGCCGTTTTATTCGCCCTCTCCTTTCCGTTTGCCTTTTTTCTCGCTTGCTTTTTGATTGCTCGTGTGTTGGATTGCTTGCTTGTCACTATGGCTCAAGATAATACCAAATTGTGTGACTTTACCAATACCAACAATAATGATTTCCTTAGCACTCAGATTGCTCCTCTTACCAACACTGAATCTTGTGAAATCAATACTGCTTTGTTGAATCTTGTTATGAAAGATCAATTCGCCGGCCTTCCTAGTGAAGATGCCACTACTCATCTAAATAGCTTCGTGGATTTGTGTGATATGCAAAAGAAGAAAGATGTTGATAATGATATTGTTAAATTGAAGCTATTTCCTTTTTTTCTTAGAGATCGTGCTAAAGCTTGGTTTTCATCTTTGCCTAAAAATAATATTGATTCTTGGAACAAGTGCAAAGATGCTTTTATCTCTAAATATTTTCCTCACGCTAAGATCATCTCTCTTAGAAACAATATTATGAATTTTAAGCAACTTGATCATGAACATGTTGCACAAGCTTGGGAGAGAATGAAATTAATGATACGTAATTGCCCTACTCATGGTTTGAACTTGTGGATGATTATACAAAAAAATTATGCCGGATTGAATTTTGCTTCTAGAAATCTTTTAGATTCGGTTGCGGGAGGCACTTTTATGGAAATCACTTTAGGAGATGCTACTAAACTCCAAGATAATATTATGGTTAATTATTCTCAATGGTACACTGAAAGATCTACTAATAAAAAAGTGCATGCGATAGAAGACATTAATGTTTTGAGTGGAAAGATGGATGAACTTATGAAATTATTTGCTACTAAGAGTGTTTCTTCTGATCCTAATGATATGCCTTTGTCTAGTTTGATTGAGAATAATAATGAATCTATGGATGTGAATTTTGTTGGTAGGAATAATTTTGGTAACAATGCGTATAGAGGAAATTTTAATCCTAGACCTTATCCTAGTAATCCTTCTAATAATTATGGAAATTCCTACAACAACTCTTATGGAAATTTTAATAAGATGCCCTCTGAAATTGAGACTAGTGTTAAAGAGTTTATGAATTCACAAAAGAATTTCAATGCTTTGCTTGAAGAGAAATTGCTTAAAGTTGATGAATTGGCTAGTAAGGTTGATAGAATTTCTCTTGATGTTGATTCTTTAAAGCTTAGATCTATTCCTCCTAAGCATGATATCAATGAGTCTCTCAAATCCATGAGAATTTCCATTGATGAGTGCAAGGAAAGAACCGCTAGGATGCGTGCTACGAAAGATGCCTTTATTAAAGCGTGTTCTTCTTCCAATACCGATGAAAATCAAGATGAAGATCTAAAAGTTATTGATGTGTCCCCTATTAAATCTTTGTTTTGGAATATGAATCTTGATAATGATGAGACTGAATATGATCCACCTTTACCTAGAAGGCGTTCCAAAAATTTGGAGTTTTTAGATTATGATGCTAAATTTGATGAAAGTGGGATTGAAGAAAGCAAAACCCTAGATGTTGCTAAAGCCACTATTTTGGATTTCAAGGAATTTAATTATGAAAGTTGCTCTTTAATTGATTGTATTTCCTTGTTGCAATCCGTGCTAAATTCTCCTCATGCTTATAGTCAAAATAAAGCCTTTACCAAACATATCGTTGATGCCTTGATGCAATCTTATGAAGAAAAACTTGAGTTGGAAGTTTCTATCCCTAGAAAACTTTATGATGAGTGGGAACCAACTATTAAACTTAAGATTAAGGATCATGAGTTTTATGCTTTATGTGATTTGGGTGCTAGTGTTTCCACTGTTCCCAAAACTTTGTGCGATTTGCTAGATTTTTGTGATTTTGATGATTGCTCTCTAAACTTGCATCTTGCGGATTCCACTATTAAGAAACCTATGGGAAGAATTAATGATGTTCTTATTGTTGCAAATAGGAATTATCTGCCCATAGATTTTATCGTTCTTGATATAGATTGCAATCCTTCTTGTCCTATTATTCTTGATAGACCTTTCCTTAGAACGATTGGTGCAATTATTGATACGAAGGAAGGGAATATTAGATTCCAATTTCCATTAAAGAAAGGCATGGAACACTTCCCTAGGAAGAAAATAAAATTACCATATGAATCTATCATGAGAGCCACTTATGGATTGTCTACCAAAGATGGCAATACCTAGATCTATCCTTGCTTTTATGCCTAGCTAGGGGCGTTAAACGATAGCGCTTGTTGGGAGGCAACCCAATTTTATTTTTAGTGTTTTTTGCTTTTGCTTCTGTTTAGGAATAAATAATCCATCTACCTTCTGTTTAGATGTGGTTTTATGTTTTAATTAGTGTTTGTGCCAAGTTAAACCTATAGGATCTTCTTGGATGATAGTTATTTGATCTTGCTGTAATTTCCAGAAACTTTATGTTCACGAAAACAATTGTTAAAAATCACCAGAACGTGATAAAATAGTGATTCCAATTGCTGCTGATCAATAAATAAATTGCCTAGGTCTTCCTATTTTGGCTGAAGTTTTGGAGTTCCAGAAGTTTGCGTTAGTTACAGATTACTACAGACTGTTCTGTTTTTGACAGATTCTGTTTTTCGTGTGTTGTTTGCTTATTTTGACGAATCTATGGCTAGTAAAATAGTTTATAAACCATAGAGAAGTTGGAATACAGTAGGTTTAACACCAATATAAATAAAGAATGAGTTCATTACAGTACCTTGATGTGGTCTTTTGTTTTCTTTCGCTAACGGAGCTCACGAGATTTCTATTGAGTTTTGTGTTGTGAAGTTTTCAAGTTTTGGGTGAAATATTTTGATGGATTATGGAACAAGGAGTGGCAAGATCCTAAGCTTGGGGATGCCCATGGCACCCCCAAGATAATTTAAGGACGCAAAAAAGTCAAAGCTTGGGGATGCCCCGGAAGGCATCCCCTCTTTCGTCTACTTCCATCGGTAACTTTACTTGGAGCTATATTTTTATTCACCACATGATATGTGTTTTGCTTGGAGCGTCTTGTATGATTTGAGTCTTTTCTTTTTAGTTTACCACAATCATCCTTGATGTACACACCTTTTGAGAGAGCCATACATGATTTGGAATTTGTTAGAATACTCTATGTGCTTCACTTATATCTTTTGAGCTATATAGTTTTGCTCTAGTGCTTCACTTATATCTTTTAGAGCACGGTGGTGGATTTGTTTTATAGAAACTATTGATCTCTCATGCTTCACTTAGATTATTTTTAGAATCTTAAATAGCATGGTAATTTGCTTAATAATAATATGCTTGGTATTCAAGATTTGTAAAACTTTCTTTTGAGTGCGTTGAATACTAAGAAAAGTTTGATGCTTGATAATTGTTTTGAGATATGAAGATGGTGATATTAGAGTCATGCTAGTTGAGTAGTTGTGAATTTGATAAATAGTTGTGTTAAAGTTTGTGATTCCCGTAGCATGCACGTATGGTGAACCGTTATGTGATGAAGTCGGAGCATGATTTATTTATTGATTGTCTTCCTTATGAGTGGCGGTCGGGGACAAGCGATGGTCTTTTCCTACCAATCTATCCCCCTAGGAGCATGCGTGTAATACTTTGCTTTGATAACTTGTAGATTTTTGCAATAAGTATATGAGTTCTTCATGACTAATGTTGAGTCCATGGATTATACGCACTTTTCTCATCCTTCCACCATTCACTAGTGCAGAACAGGGCTATAGCACCAGTTTGTAAGGACCTTTAGTGCTGGTTCTGTAACTGGCACTAATGTGTGGGCACTAAAGCCCCCCCCCTTTAGTACCGGTTCAGCACGAACCGGTGCTAAAGGGCAACCACGTGGCACGAGCCAGCTCCGGGGGCAGGGAGCCCTTTAGTACCGGTTGGTGACACCAACCGGTATTAAAAGGTTGGGGGGTTTTGGGTTTATGATTTCTTTTTCATTTAATTTTGTGTTTTCCATTTAATTCTTTTTCGTTTGCTGGTATTTTACGATACTACACATTGTACACGTTATGCATATATATAAATAGAATTTCTAGTAGAACCGATCATATATATATCATTAAATGTCTCACAAACCACCATATTAATTCACACATACACACATGTATATATATATACAATTAGCTAGCTATATACAATTTCTCCTACATGTTGCCTTCGGAGCCAGTGGCATTAGCCTAATTGGTGCCTTCGAAGCACGATGACAATTGGAAGTGGTTCATGGGGGCGGTAGCGAGTAATGGTATTCTCCGTTCGGATCTATGACCTGGTCGAGCAAAAATCCCGCTATTTCCTCTTGAAGTGCTTGTACGCGCTCCGTTGGTAGGAGCTTCTCCCGCACCTCCGTGGATTGTTAAGAAGGAGATCAATATGCATGTGTATTAGTTGTGTGACTAGATATCGATAATGGTGTAAAAATTGTGAATAGTGTTCTGACAAACGTACCCATTCCTGTCTTTGAGATCTGCTCCTTTCAGACGCCATCATGCGAATGTTCTGGCAAACGCAGTATGCACACAGATCAGTCCCCTGTGCCTGCTCAAGGGCCTTTACGAGAATGGAATTTGATCAGATAATAATTAATCAAGCATGATAATTAAAGAGATGGCAGCTAGCTAGCTAGTACTACTTAATTACTTACCTTGGGTCGATACCATTTCAGCTTTCGTTTCCATTGGCCTGGAGTGACGCTGATGAACCTTGCCCAAGCCCTGCCTGCCGATAAAGAAAATGAATAAAGGGGTTATTAAATAGTTCATATTAGGAAATGACGAACTAAATAGGCCGAGATATATAGTTAATAATGATTGAAATTACCTGTTGACTATCCCAAACAAGAAGTTGTAGTAAGTTTTTTTTTTAGTAGTGAGTCCAGTACTTCAACTGTTCCTTCATCAACTTTAATGATACACAAGATCCAGTGAAATCTGCATGCACACACGTTTGCGTGTCTTAATTAAGCGGGCATATGTAAGCAATAACATGTAGCTAGCTAGTAGGCAAAAACAGAATTTGTAGTACAAGACAGTGTGACTCACTAGAAGTTGTAAGGAAGTAGTATATCTTCATTGTATTTGAGGCTCTTCAAGAAATGTAACATGCTTTCCTCTACACTTTTTTTATAATATGCATCTAATTGCCATGTGTATTCATTAACGGTATTTGGGTCAATGAAACCAATGCCATGGCGTCCACCTTTTTTCATTTCATACATCTTCATCCTGCATAATACCACAGAAAAGAATATAGTGAGGATAATTACAGGTAATGATTGATCAAAATGATCACTACAGCTAGCTTGAGACTTAAATTACAGAAAGAAATCACTTACAAACAATAGCAACTGACTATAGATTTGTCCAGTGCGTCTTGATTGTATAACTGAAACAGTTCAGAATACTCAACGGCCACAGCTTTCTCATGGTAGTAATGATCCTTCTTGACATACACCATGAGGGACTCTCGATTGGAAATCTTGGTAATGTTCATGTACCATTGATGCAATTCATACATTCTCATTGGGAGCTTCTTGACCTCGTCTGGCTGGACCAAAGGTTGGCCCCGGACATATTTCCGTTTTATTTCCTCCTCTCTAAGCGGAGACATGGGCTCGATCTCGAGGAGTTGTCCAACAGTGATCTTGAGGATTTCAGCCTGCCTTCTATGCTCCTCGGTTATTACCACATCGCCTAGCTAGGGAACGTTAACGGTTTGCCCACAATAATATTGGGCGCGTGTACTCTTATGTGTTGTTGGCACAACAAGTGGGGGGATTGATTGCGCCGCCTATTCTCCCAGCTGGGGAACGGTTTTACCGCATTTTTTGCCAGCTGATTTGCTCGAGCTCGAGCTCGCCTCTTTCTGTAGACATGATCGATTTAACTTCCTGAGGTGGCGCTCATAGTCTGTGTCAACAGGCTTGGGAGCTGGTGGTCTAGCCATACGAATGAAGTGGTCAATCTTTTCCTCAGGCACTTTCTCCCTTGGCGGCGGTGGCGGTTTCGGTGCAAAATGGGCTTCCACCTCAGCCTTCGATATGGTTGTGTTTTCCTCCTCGGACTTGTCATAAGGCCTCTGCGGAAGAGGCGCGAGGCTGCTTGGACCATATTGAAATCGCTTGCCTCCGCATGTACCTCCCGTACTACCTCGACTTGTACCGCTACGCACCATAGCTGCGGCGGCTCTCTTCCGTGATTGCTGAGGCGGCGGAGATGGCTGACGTGGCTGAGTTGGACGAGGAGGAGTGGCCTGAAGCTGTGCCGGACTTGGAGGAGGAGTGGCCTGAAGTTGTGCCGGACTTGGAGGAGTGGACGTCTGACGCTGTGTCGGACTTGGAGGAGGAGTGGCCTGACACTTTGCCGAACTTGGAGGAGGAGGAGTGGCCTCACGCGTTGGTGGACTTGGAGGAGCGGGAGTCTGCTGACTCGGTGGCGGACTTCGACGAGGAGTCGGGTGACGCGGTGTCGGTGGCCTTCGAAAGACGATGCAATCCTTTCTCCATAGGATGATACGATGTATGGCCTCTCCCAATGTGTGCTCGTCGTCACCTCCAGGAATGTCAAGCTATAGCCCCGAATATGGGTCCACCACCTCATCAACCAAGACACGAGCATAGCCCGCTGGAATCGGGTTGCAATGGAAGGTTGCCTCGGGGGGATTTGTAAAAGCAACGGCGTCCGCCACCTTCATGGATATGTTCTTCATTTTGAAGTGTAGCTCGCAGTTAGTGTTCTCCATGATGTCATCCACGGGGTATCTATCCAGCATTGCGTCGCCTGGGGCGAAACCCACGCTGCTTCTCGGCATGGATGGGGTGGTGCTATCCAATGCTGGATCATCCGCTAGCTGTTGCAGCTGCTGAGACCCCCTTTGCTGGCTAAGTGAGTCGATTTGCTCCTGCTGCCGCTGGAATTTGACTGCCAAGTCCGCGTGCGCTGATTCTAGGCCTTGAAGGCGTTCATAATCCAGCTTCCTCTGCTCCTCCTCCATCTTCCTCTTCTTCTCCTCCGCAATCTTCTTTCTCGCACGGGTTCTGTAGTCGGCATTCCAGTCCGAAAACCCCTCATACCACGGAATAGCGCCCTTGCCTCGTGTTCTTCCCGGGTGTTCAGGATTTCCCAGGGCACGCGTAAGCAAGTCGTTCTCTCTGTTGGGCTGGAACACCCCCGATCGAGCCTCTTCTATTGCAACAAGTAGCTTATCGTTGGCTCCGTTCAGACATGCCTTCGACGAAACTTTGCCTGTCTTCGGGTCCAACTCCCCCCCATGCGCATAGAACCAAGTCCTGCACCTGGGGGACCAGCTCCTAGTAACTGGAGTGACACCTGCATCCTCCATCTCTTTCTCAGACTTATCCCACTTAGGCATTGCCACCGCGTAGCCACCTGGCCCCATCTTATGGAACTTATCCTTTTTTCCGGCATTCTTCTTTTGTTTATTCTCGACCGTTCCTTAGCTAATTCCGAATCCTTGAATTTCATGAAATCGTCCTAATGAGCACTTTGCTTCTCTAGTGTTCCCTCGAATACTAGAGTCTTCCTTCCTCCCTTGACGTACTTGTCCCATACACGATTCTTGTGGTTGTTGAATGCAACCGCCATCTTCCTAAGAGCAGTGTCCTTGACTTTCTCCACATCTGCATCAGTGAAATGATCTGGTAGGGTGAAATGTTCCATGAGAGTTTCCCAAAGCAGACCTTTTTCTCTGTCGTCGACAAAAGTAACATCTGGACGTGGCTTTGCTGGCTCTCTCCATGCTTGAAGGGAGATCGGGAGTTGGTCCTTCACAAGAACTCCGCACTGACGAATGAACTTGTCCACAATCTTCTTAGGCGCTAATGGTTCGCCATTAGGTTTGATGGCCTCGATATTGTACTTTACGCCCTCCTTCAACTTTTTGTTCGGGCCTCGTTTCTTGTTGCCTGAAGATTTGCTCGATCCGGATGGCTGAAAGAAGAAAGATCGATTCGTTAATATATCTTCAAGTCATTTAAAACATGTGATGATCACCAGATGCCTGCTTATATAAATATATATACCTCGCCGGTCTTTGTTGTTTCAAGATCAACATTTTCTTCGTCATCATCATAATCATAGTTCATGACTTCATCAATTCGGTCATCGCGATCGAATATCATATCACCCTCCCCGGTGTTGTTTAGAAATTCGGAGCCGTCATAATCTTCTTCATTCTGATCATCATCTGGCCCGCAAGGATGGCGTATGATATCGAACAGGGTCTCTTCTCCCTCCCTGCCGGTATTGTCCGCCATAGCTTTTATTTAACTAATCCAAAAGAAATATAAAACAATTTAGTATTCAAATTACAATGCATGGATGCAATCAATTAATAAGGAAAAACTGAATCAATCATAGTACATAATAAGCATCATCAAATATAATCTCGAATACATCGCCTCGAATAATAGATATAATCTCGAATACATTGTCTCAGATAATATATATAATCTCGAATATTATATATCGAATACATCACTAGCTAGCTAGCTATCTAGCAGCTAATAAAGATCGAATACTAAAGAGTAATCTAGGCCACTCGCGGTTCCTGAGGTGCGGGCGGTGAACAACCAAAGTGAAGGAACCATCACTGGATCATAGCTCGGGTGATCTCCCCAAAGAACCTGCCAGGTATTGGAGAACCTGACGTCCATAGCAGCCATGTAGCGATGGACGTGCTCGTCCTCCTCCCTAACACGGCGACGTACCACCTCCGGCGGGGCCGGCTCCCTCCGCACCGAAAGTGGCCCACGCGAACGCCACCAAAGGAGATGAGGGTCGACGACGGAACCCGGGGCCGGGTTCCTCACCAAGCGTCGCGCCCCTGAAGGTAGCACCGCCCAGTGCCAGCCCGACGGAGCCCAGTCCCGGACATGGGTCCTCTGAAGCAGGACGTTGTCACGAACGGGTCGACGGCGAGGATGCGGGTCGGGCATCGTCGACAACAAATACTATATGCCGCAAAAGTAAAGTAACATTTTTTAAATGGTGGATTGTGATTTCATATATGCAAATTCTAAATTTTATAACTAAAAATATAAGAAACTAAAAAAACATCGATCATCGTCTAACAATTTGAAATTAATCTAATTCATCTAGCTAGCTAAAACTAACATTTCCAAAATTTCTAACATTTCTATATAACTAACGTTTCTATAACATTTGACATTATATATATATTATAACTAACATTTCTATATACTATTTGACATTAATCTACTCTAATTAATTAATTCATCTAAAACTTTGTATGAAAAACAGAAAAAACTAAAAGCTAAAAACAGAAAAATTGTGTGCGCGTGTCGTGTGTGTGTGTGTGTGTGCATGTAGTGTGTGTGTGCGCGCGCGTGTGTGTGTGTGCTACGGCCGGCGCCGGCGCGCGGTGTGGCTTTGATCGATTGGAGGGAGGAGAGGGGCCGGGGGAGGGGCTCACAACGCGCGCGGGCGAGGTCGAGGCGACGGCGACGGCGAGGCGAGGTCGATCCAAGGCGACGGCGACGACGAGGCGAGGGGACGGCGATGGGCCGGTGCGGCGAGCGGGACAGGCCGGCGACGGGGGCGCCACGGAGTCGACAGGGACGACGCGACGAGGACGGGGGCGTCGCGGAGTCGACGGGGACGGCGCAACAGGGGCGGCGACGGCGCGGGACGGGGTGGCGGCAGAGAGAAGTGGGAGATGAGAAACTGAAATTTTTCGAAGTGTTTCTTATATAGGGGACACCTTTAGTACCGGTTGGAGCCACCACCCGGTACTAAAGGCCTGCCCTTCCCACCGCTTGGCCTTGCCAAAACAGGCCTTTAGTACCGGTTGGTGGCTGGAACCGGTACTAAACACCCACCCTTTAGTACCGGTTCCAGCCACCAACCGGTACTAAAGGTGGTGTGCTGGCGCAGGTGCTGTGCGGCAAGTTTAGTCCCACCTCGCTAGACGAGGGGCGCCCGCACTGGTTTATAAGCCCCAGTGCGGTAGCTCTCTCGAGCTCCTCTCTTAAGCAGGCCATCCGGGCCTATGTCTGCTGCTATGCCCTGATGGGCCTATTGGGCTAGCGGGCCTGCATCCTGGCCCAATTACAATTTGGGTTTCTAGTCGTATGCAGGCCGTTGTGGCCCAGTAGGTGGGCTTTTTTCATTTAATTTTTTCTTTTCTGCTTTATTTATTTTGTTTTATTTATTTTTAGTTGTTTTTTGCTGTATTTAGAGTTTCTTTGTGAATATTTTTGCTTTAGGTACAAAAATTAGAAACTTTCTGTTAGTGCCGGTAGTTTTCAAATTTGAATAGTTTAAAATTTGAATTATTTGAAATTTGTGTGAATCACTAGTTTGTGAATAACTTAACTTTAAAAATCAGTAAAGGCATGAAATAATTTGTTTGCACATAAAATTTCTTCGCGTTTCAAATGCCAAAACACATAACTACCCTAACTATTACAAAGATTCCCTCCTGGGTGTGAAACACAGAAGAAAGTGATGATAGTGAAGCCGATCACATCCCAGATCTTTGGGTGTGAAACTTTTTCTTTGCGTGTGTCCCTTTGCGCCGTAACCATGGAAAATCTTCATCATTTAATGGGATGCTCGGGTCAATATTCACTGTGAATGGAGCAATTTCATCAAACTTTTCATAATCTTCTAACATGTATGTCTTGTCATCCACTCCCACGATGTTTCTCTTCCCAGAAAGAACTATGTGCCGCTTTGGCTCATCATACGATGCATTCGCTTCCTTATCTTTTCTTTTTCACGGCTTGGTAGACATGTCCTTCACATAGAAAACCTGTGCCACATCATTGGCTAGGACGAATGGTTCGTCTACATACGCAAGATTGTTGAGATCCACTGTTGTCATTCCGTACTGGGGGTCTTCCGTTACCCCGCCTCGTGTAATATTGACCCATTTGCACCGAAACAAAGGGACCTTCAAACCACGTCGATAGTCAAGTTCCCATATGTCATGTATATAACCATAATATGTTACCTTTCCCGTCTTGGTTTCTGCATCAAAGCGGACACCACTGTTTTGGTTGGTGCTTTTCTTATCTTGGGCGATCGTGTAAAATGTATTACCATTTATCTCGTACCCTTTGAAAGTCATTATATTCGAAGATGGTAACTGGGACATCAAGTACAGGTCATCTTCAATAGAGGCGTCATGCATGGTACGTGTCTGCAACCAGCTGGCGATACTCCTGGTTTGTTCACGTGTAATCCAGTCATCAGACCGCTCCGGGTGTTTGGAGCATAGCAAATTCTTGTGTTCATCCATATACGGAGCCACTAAGGCGGAATTCTATAGAACTGTGTAGTGTGTTTCAGTGAGAGAATGTCCGTCCATACATATTATTTGTTCCCCTCCTAGCATGCCTTTTCCATCCAGTCTGCCCTTATGCCGCGATTCAGGAACACCAATCGGCTTAAGGTCAGGAATAAAGTCAATACAGAACTCAATGACCTCCTCATTTTCATGGCCCTTGGAGATGCTTCCTTCTGGCCTAGCACGGTTATGAACATATTTTTTTAAGACTCCCATGAAACTCTCAAAGGGGAACATATTGTGTAGAAATACAGGACCCAAAACGTTAATCTCTTCGTATAGGTGAACTAGGACGTGTGTCATGATGTTGAAGAAGGATGGTGGGAACACCAACTCGAAACTGACAAGACATTGCACCAAATCATTCTCTAACCTTGGTATGATTTCTGGATCGATTACCTTCTGAGAGATTGCATTGAGAAATGCACATAGCTTCACAATGGCTAATCGAACGTTTTTCGGTAGATGCCCCCTCAATGCAACCGGAAGCAGTTGCGTCATAATCACGTGGCAGTCATGAGACTTTAGGTTCTGGAACTTTTTCTCTGCCATGTTTATTATTCCCTTTATATTCGACGAGAAGCCAGACGGTACCTTAATACTGAGCAGGCATTCAAAGAAGATTTCCTTCTCTTCTTTGGTAAGAGCGTAGCTTGCATGACCCTGATGTATGTCGTCTTTTCCGTGCATACGTTGCTGGTCCTCCTGTGCCTCAGGTGTATCTTTTGTCTTCCCATACACGCCCAAGAAGCCAAGCAGGGTCACACAAAGATTCTTCGTCACGTGCATCACGTCGATTGCGGAGCGAACCTCTAGGTCTTTCCAATAGGGCAGGTCCCAAAATATAGATTTCTTCTTCCACATGGGTGCGCGTCCGTCAGCGTCATTCGAAACAGGTTGTCCACCAAGACCCTTTCCAAAGACCACCTTCAAATCCTTGACCATATCATGTACATCATCACCAGTACGGTGGCGAGGCTTCGTCCGGTGATCCGCCTCACCTTTGAAATGCTTGCCTTTCTTTCTTACGGGATGCCTGCTCGGAAGAAATCGACGATGTCCTAGGTACACATTCTTCTTACAATTATCCAAATATATACTGTCGGTATCGTCCAAACAGTGCATGCATGCGCGGTATCCCTTGTTTGTCTGTCCTGAAAGGTTACTGAGAGCAGGCCAATCATTGATGGTCACGAACAGCAACGCCTTTAGGTGAAATTCTTCCCCCATGTGCTCATCCCACGCACGTACACCTGTTCCATTCCACAGTTGTAAGAGTTCTTCAACTAATGGCCTTAGGTACACATCAATGTCGTTGCCGGGTTGCTTAGGGCCTTGGATGAGCACTGGCATCATAATGAACTTCCGCTTCATGCACAACCAAGGAGGAAGGCTATACAAACATAGAGTCACAGGCCAGGTGCTATGGTTGCTGCTCTGCTCCCCAAAAGGATTAATGCCATCTGCGCTTAGACCAAACCATACGTTCCTTGCGTCATCTGCAAACTCCTTCTCGTACTTTCTTTCGATTTTTCTCCACTGCGACCCGTCAGCGGGTACTCTCAACTTTCCATCTTTCTTACGGTCTTCTCTGTGCCATCGCATCGCCTTGGCATGCTCTTTGTTTTGGAACAAACGTTTCAACCATGGTATTATAGGAGCATACCACATCACCTTGGCAGGAATCTTCTTCCTGGGGCACTCGCCCTCGACATCACCAGGGTCATCGCGGCTGATCTTATAGCGCAATGCACCGCATACCGGGCAAGCGTTCAAATCCGCGTGCTCACCGCGGTAGAGGATGCAATCATTAGGGAATGCATGTATCTTCTGCACCTCTAACCCTAGAGGGCAGACAGCCTTCTTTGCTTCGTACGTACTCTCGGGCAATTCGTTGTCCTTTGGAAGCATATTCTTTATCATTACCAACAACTTTCCAAATACCTTGTCAGATACACCATTCTCTGCCTTCCATTGCAGCAATTCCAGTGTGGTGCCCAGCTTTTTCTTGTCACCTACGCAATTAGGGTACAACAATTTTTTGTGATGCTCTAACATGCGCTGCAACTTCTTCTTCTCCAAATCACTTGCACAGTTTCTCTTTGCATCGGCAATGGCCCGACCTAGATCATCAACGGGCTCATCTGATGCCTCTTCTTCAGCTTCTTCCCGCATTGCCGGCTCAGCTTTTTCCCGCATTACCGGCTCAGCTTCTTCCCCCATTGTTGTATCATCGTATTCTGGGAACCCATGGCCAGGATAGCTATCGTCGTCCTCTTCTTCTTCATTGTCTTCCATCATAACCCCTCTTTCTCCGTGCTTGGTCCAAACATTATAGTGGGGCATGAAACCGGACTCAAACAGGTGGACGTGAATGGTTCTTGACATAGAGTAATTGTGACCATTCTTACAGCCAGCACATGGACAAGGCATAAAACCATCCGCCCGCTTGTTTGCCTCAACCGCAAGCAGAAAAGTATGCATGCCATTAATAAACTCGGGAGAGCATCGGTCATCGTACATCCATTGCCGGCTCATCTTCAATAGATAGCACCGAAAACACCAAATTAATACAATACATAAAGTTCATACAACACTTAAATGCAACAAACAAATAACTCTCTAGCTAAAGCATTTAAATGCAACAACAAATGCGATCAAGATCGCAACTAAGGTAACAATTGATCCAACGGCATAATGATACCAAGCCTCACTATCAATGGCATATTTTCTAATCTTTCTAATCTTCAAGCGCATTTTCTCCATCTTGATCTTGTGATCATCGACGACATCGGCAACATGCAACTCCAATTCCATCTTCTCCCCCTCAATTCTTTTCAATTTTTCTTTCAAATACTCATTTTCTCTTTCAACTAAATTTAACCTCTCGACAATAGGGTCGGTTGGAATTTCCGGTTCACATACCTCCTAGATAAAAATATCTATGTCAACTTGATGGGCATAATTTGTCATAAACACGAAATGCAACAAATAGTTTTAGAAGAGAATATACCACATCCGAATCATAACAAGGACGAGGGCCGACGGGGACGGATATCAAAACCATGGCACTATGTATAACAAACAACGTACGGGTAAGATAATTATACAAGTAACTATATATCCAAATCACACAAACATCAATTTTTTATATAAAATTTCATGAACAAGAGGCTCACCACAAGGTGGTGCCGGCGACGGGACGGTGCGGGCTATCGACGGTGGTTACGACGGAGATTTAGAAGGCACTAAGTAAACCACACCTACATATGCAAACTAAGTGTTATTTTGACCTCAATTTGCATATAAATCAAATACTACCACATATAATTCCTCCCAAATTACTAAAACCCACAATTAATCACTATATAAACCAATGCAAGACCTAATCTAGCAATGAGAGATGAAAGGACAAAGTTGCTAACCTTTGTGATCATTTGAATGGATGGGGGCCTGCAAATCTTGACAAATTTGGGGCAAATTTTGTGATGAACTCGAGAGGAAGAAGGAAAGAACAGAGGAGAGGGAGAGGGGAAAGGGGGAAGAACAGAGTGCTGGTGGACGAAGGGTTTATATAGGACGATCTTTAGTACCGGTTCGTGCCACGAACCGATACTAAAGGTGTTGGAGGGGCCCCACTCTGACAACATCCTGCCACTACTTTCATTAGTACCGGTTCGTGGCATGAACCGGTGCTAAAGGTTCGCCATGAACCGGTACTAAAGAGCTCCTCCCGCCTAGTCGTTGGAACCGGCACTAATGACTCATTAGTGCCGGTTCTGTTACAAACCGGGACTAATGTGTCTCACATTTGACCCTTTTTCTACTAGTGATTGCTAGCCTCTTTAATACCGCGCACTTTTCGCCGGTATCATACACCCACCATATACCTTCCTCAAAACAGCCACCATACCTACCTATCATGGCATTTCCATAGCCATTCCGAGATATATTGCCATGCAACTTTCCACCGTTTCGTTTATTATGACACGCTCCATCATTGTCATATTGCTTAGCATGATCATGTAGTTGACATCGTATTTGTGGCAAAGCCACCATTCATAATTCTTTCATACATGTCACTCTTGATTCATTGCATATCCCGGTACACCGCCGGAGGCATTCATATAGAGTCATATTTTGTTCTAAGTATCGAGTTGTAATTGTTGAGTTGTAAGAAAAATAAAAGTGTGATGATCATCATTTTAGAGCATTGTCCCAAGTGAGGAAAAGGATGATGGAGACTATGATTCCCCCACAAGTCGGGATGAGACTTCGGATGAAAAAAAAGGGAGGCCATAAAAAAAGAGAAAAGGCCCAAATAAAAAATGAGAGAAAAAGAGAGAAGGGACAATGTTACTATCCTTTTACCACACTTCTGCTTCAGAGTAGCACCATGATCTTCATGATAGAGAGTCTCTCATTTTGTCACTTTCGTAAACTAGTGGGAATTTTTCATTATAGAACTTGGCTTGTATATTCCAATGATGGGCTTCCTCAAAATGCCCTAGGTCTTCGTGAGCAAGCGAGTTGGATGCACACCACTTAGTTTCTTTTGTTGAGCTTTCATATACTTATAGCTCTAGTGCAACCGTTGCATGGCAATCCCTACTCACTCACATTGATATCTATTGATGGGCATCTCCATAGCCCATTGATATGCCTAGTTGATGTGAGACTATCTTCCCCTCTTTTTGTCTTCTCCACAACCGCCATTCTATTCCACATATAGTGCTATATCCATGGCTCACGCTCATGTATTGCGTGAAGATTGAAAAAGTTTTGAAAATGTCAAAAGTATGAAACAATTGCTTGGCTTGTCATTAGGGTTGTGCATGATTTAAATACTTTGTGTGGTGAAGATAGAGCATAGCCAGACTATATGATTTTGTAGGGATAACTTTCTTTGGCCATGTTATTTTGAGAAGACATGATTTCTTTATTAGTATGCTTGAAGTATTATTATTTTTATGTCAATATGAACTTTTGTCTTGAATCTTTTGGATCTGAATATTCATACCACAATTAAGAAGAATTACATTGAAATTATGCCAAGTAGCACTCCGCATCAAAAATTCTTTCTTTTATCATTTACCTACTCGAGGACGAGCCAGAATTAAGCTTGGGGATGCCTGATACATCTCCAACGTATCTATAATTTTTGATTGCTCCATGCTATATTATCTACTAATTTGGACTATATTGGGCTTTATTTTCCACTTTTATATTATTTTTGGACTAACCTGTTAACCGGAGGCCCAGCCCAGAATTGTTGTTTTTTGCCAATTTCAGTGTTTCGAAGAAACGGAGTCCAAACGGAATGAAACCTTCGGGAACATGATTTTCTCACCGAACATGATCCAGGAGACTTGGACCCCACGTCAAGAAAGAAGGGAGGTGGCCACGAGGGTGGGGGGCGCGCCCACCCCCTAGGGAGCGCCACCCTGCCTCGTGGGCCCCTCGTTGCTCCACCGACGTACTCCTTCCTCCTATATATACCTACGTACCCCCAAACGATCAGATACGGAGCCAAAAACCAAATTCCACCACCGCAACTTTTTGTATCCACGAGATCCCATCTTGGGGCCTGTTCCGGAGCTCCGCCGGAAGGGGAATCCACCATGGAGGGCTTCTACATCAACATCATAGCCTCTCCGATGAAGTGTGAGTAGTTTACCTCAGACCTTCGGGTCCATAGTTAGTAGCTAGATGGCTTCTTCTCTCTTTTTGGATCTCAATACAATGTTCTCCCCCTCTCTCGTGGAGATCTATCCGATGTAATCTTCTTTTTGCGGTATGTTTGTTGAGACCGATGAATTGTGGGTTTATGATCAAGTCTATCTATGAACAATATTTGAATCTTCTCTGAATTCTTTTATGTATGATTGGTTATCTTTGCAAGTCTCTTCGAATTATCAGTTTGTTTGGCCTACTAGATTGGTTTTTCTTGCAATGGGAGAAGTGCTTAGTTTTGGGTTCAATCTTGCGGTGTCCTTTCCTAGTGACAGTAGGGGCAGCAAGGCACGTATTGTATTGTTGCCATCGAGGATAACAAGATGGGGTTTTTATCATATTGCATGAATTTATCCCTCTACATCATGTCATCTTGTTTAAGGCGTTACTCCGTTTTCTTCAACTTAATACTCTAGATGCATGCTGGATAGCGGTCGATGAGTGGAGTAATAGTAGTAGATGCAGGCAGGAGTCGGTCTACTTGTCTCGGACGTGATGCCTATATACATGATCATACCTAGATATTCTCATAACTATGCTCAATTCTATCAATTGCTCAACAGTAATTCGTTCACCCACCGTAAAATACTCTTGAAGCGCTTGTGAAGTACAGTGTCAAGATGCAGTCCATGGTCATCAGATGAAGAACTACCATGACGTGGAAGGCGATTTCTTTGAGGAGATATGTTACTAAGAAAGAGTAATCACCAAGAAAAGGGGAGAATGAAAAAATATCCAAGTTTTTAAGTTACATTCCCTGAATTCTACATGTACATGCCACGTGACAATTACTTAGTATATATAATAGTGGCAGTTAGGCTGCATATCTACAAATGAAATGGTGTGAATCAGGAAGACCAACAGTTAAGACGGTACGCTGGAAATTAATCCAATAGCTTGAGCAATATCTATCTTCTTCCTACAATAATCCTCATAGAACTTTGGTTTCTGCGTCTGAAAAAAAAAACAGGAACTCCACTTAAGTAAACTATATAGTTGAAACTTGAAACAGGATGGCGAATGCAGTTTTATAATAAAATACCTCCTTTCTAAGTGCCTCTGCAATCAACTCCCGGGCTTTATCCTTTAAAATCTGGCTTTTGTCATCTGGAAACTATGGTCAGGTATAGCATCAGATACAAGAACAATGTTCAGATGGTTTTGATCTAGGTTTTGTTTGGATGCCGAGTATTTATAAACCTACACTATTGGAAAATCATAGTACTTTTGGTTGTAGGTAGGAAATAGTGTACAAATACAATGATGCATTTGGCGATGGCAGTATTTACTGAAGTTTTTGTTTTCTTATTTTGCATTCCATAGCTATCATAAAAAAACCAAACTAATTTTTGAGCATGCAAGTGCATGTTGAAAGACAATTGTTTGGTTAACTCGCTTAGTACATAAACTAACATAGCAGATCCATACTTATATATTCTCTACTATGTAACTCAGTTTCAAAGCAAGATATATATGTTGTAACACTGGTAGCTGACTGCCTAGTGGATGATGCCTAAGATCCAAACTAGTGGACACAAAATCAGGGTAGCGACACTTACTAAAACATCGCATGCAGTTGTTTATCTATTTAGAGAAAATAGTGCGGGAGTAAATTTTTAATACTCCCAAAATACCATAGTATTGGGAATACTGCAGCTTGTAAAATTGTGGTATTTACTAGGTCTAAATGCCACAAAGTAAATATTGTTCTTATCAGAAATCATGGTATTCATAAAAAACTATAAAAACACTTTGCATCCAAACATGGCTTAAGAGTGTGAGACACACAGAACGACACTTACTTCCTCGAGGCAAGCTGTGCAAGCAAGAAACTGAAAAGGAAAAGTATGAAAAAGATCAGCATATAAAACACCTATAATAATGAATATTATGTGAATTTGGAAACGATCTGCAAAAGGAAAACAATTTACCTCTTCTTCCAAGTCGGAGCAGAATGTGTCATTCTCCAGTGCACGTCTTATTCTTTCTTGGTGTAACGGAAACATTTTAAGTCCATAGACTTCATACAAAGCATCTCTGAATTTCTTCTGTTAATTGTTCAAAGAGAGAAAATGAAATTGCATCACAAAGCGTCAAAACACAAGAGTTATAATCATTCAATCGTTGCTTGGTTGTTCAGTACTAACCTCCATCTTGCACCTTTGCCAAATCTCGTAATAGAGACCATCAAACTCGTTGTAGCAACACACATCAAAACCCATGCTATCTAACCACTCCTGAATTAAAAGAATATGCAATTGTTAAATATAAAACACCTAAATGAAAATAACAAGTGTACGAGAGACCCTACGTAGAAGCCAGTAAAGGCTAAGCCATCGTATATCTTCAAGAAGTCAGTAGCGATCTTGATTGCTTGGTAAGTTCCTCTGGTCAAAATCTTTCCCCACTAAAATAGAAGATAAATCAGATCGTGCTAAAGTATGTATATTGACATATATAGTGTCACTCCATGTGTTTTTGTATCGACATACTTACCATAAGAGATGGAGGCTTATTTAACACATAAGCTTCAATCCACTGCCGCGATACAAAGGAAGTTTGTTAGTTCAAAAAAAGTCCAAATTTGAGTAACTTTATCATATCTATGGTGCATACCTTAAGTTTCTTGGACAATTCTTCACAGAATTTGACATATTCTTGTTCAATCTCATAGCTATGACAATCCTTGTGGTACTCATCCCAATTGACATACTCAAAACCACCCTACATCAAAAAGAATTAGAGAGGTAGCCAACAATAACAAAGAAAGAATAGCAAACAATCAGCTGACTCAGATAATTATACTTGACCATTTATAAGTTAGGATACATTTGCCAAAAGGTCATCTAAAGGAAATAATATAGTCTGCTATCCTTGATAGAAGAAAAAAAAACTAAGAACAGTTTCACTATTTTATTATTAACACGATAAGGTAGTAATAATCACGTAAAAGGCAATCAGGTGAAACAAGATTCTCCTGAGTACAGTTTGTCATATAAATTCATGAGTATTACTTTCTGGCCTATAAAACTGTGACAACGTTATGGAACACTTCATTCAAGGTAACAATAATTAAAACGTACAACTACTGCTAGCATGAACATGCGTGTGAATTGGTCTAAAACAATAAAAGGATCCCAAGAATATAACAGGAATACTGAAACGGCCTTTTTAACCTTTTACAAGGTTAAATAACTACATCGCCATATAAAGATTTGGATCTACATTTTGGCGTGTAGTGTCTGAGCTTAAAAATTGGCTTATCATACTAGATCAAAAGAACATAAACCGATGCATACAACTTGCCCAAAAAAGAAGACATACGTACATAATTTCGAGGGACCAGCCGTTGGTAGTCCTCCAGGCCAGCAAGTTTGCAGTAGTCAGGGTGGAAAGACCAATCTAATTCGCCATCTTCCTCAAAGCACTTAAAAGATCTCTGCCCCACAGGACGATGGCCAGGGGGGTAGTCCTCCTTCAGTTTATCATAGCAAAGCTTATCCTCAGGCACGTGTTGTGACAGCTATAGACAATAAGATCAGTCATGAGATTAAATTAACTGTGTGTTACCAACTAGCATACGCCATAACAAGTAGTAATTAACTGCGAGACTATGGGAACCGAACCTGATAATACTTGCGGCGATACAACGCATGGCGCACATTGAGCTCCTTGAGCTGCACGGCATCCAGCTTGGTGCACATGTCGACATCAGGCTTGGGCAAAATTTCGTGTTTTGACCCTTTTGGCATAGAAATTCAGGATCTGACCCCGGTTTGAAAAAATTTCGGGATTTGACCCTTTTTCCTACCGCCAGGGGCTCCGGCGGTTGGGTGGCATTGCCGTTGAAGATGAAAGAATAGGAGCTACCGCCACCGTAGTCTCAGGTTATTATTGGCTACCGCATCATTGTTGCCCCCATCACAGTCAAGTTCCGGCAGGTTTTTGTCTTCCCTTGATCTCTTGGTGTCTTAGGCTTTTGTTGGCTTATTTTCGTTAAGTTTCACCCTTTTCCTTTGGCGATAATTATCCGGTATGAATTCCAACATGTGTTTTCCGACTTTTGACATATATATTGACAAGTGAAAATATAATTGTATCATAATTGGAGCGATTGCCACGAATACAATAACTGAAAATTAACAAATACCCCCAATTAGTGTGATTTTTTTTCTCCTATTCGTGTGAGGTTGTTTATGTTTGAACTGCAGCAGCAAAGTAGCTAACAAAAAACGTAGCTAACAAGTTGAACTTGAGCAGTTTGCACATTAATTGTTGTAGGCACATAATGTTGGAGCGATTGGCAACATAATGTTTTCTTGATTCCAATTTTTAGAAGTAGTTAATAAATGGATGAATGCGAATATATTCCAGTCATAAGCAAGTTGTATCAGTCTAGTTTTTTATCTGTGAGAAACTCACTCCTAGTTTGTCAAACCTGAAGAGAGATTGTGCCTACTAAGTTGTACTGTATATTACTCCCTCCGTTCCCAAATATAAGTCTTTCTAGAGATTCCAATAGATGACTACATACGGAGCAAAATGAGTGAATCTACAGTCCAAAATATGTCTACATACATCCATATGTTGTGGTCCATTTGAAATGTCTAAAAAGACTTATATTTAGGAAAGGAGGGAGTAGATGTCTGTTGAAAGGTAAAACGACCTAACCCAAGAACCAAAACAGAAAAGAGAAAAGCGACAGATGATAGAACTAACCTGCTGTATCACTGACCAGGATCAATGGGGTACTAGACGGCATGTTCCGATATCATCGAAAGAAGAACTAAGTTCATCATTTGAACTTGACTGGGCTGCAGAATACTTTCGTTTCTTTGCCTTGGCAGAGGATCCTGATGCCTCGTTGACTAGCATTTGGGTGCTGCCCCGCAATTTTTTTTTAAAATAGTGTGCCAACAACTTGTTCTGGCTCCTCTGTATCTTTGAATAGCATCCTGAAGATCAGACAAGTTAGTGCTGCCTGCAGTTCTCTCACACCATGTTTAGTGGAAACCCTTGGGTTTCATCAGTGTCAAATTCTGCTAGTCTCCTTAGATGGAGTAGTGTCTCTAGAAGCCTCAGTTTTCGATCTCCTTTTTGAAGGCTTGTAATTAAAAGCGCTCCCAAGACTCGGATATTTTACAAGCAGAAGGTTATCTATGTACTGTATTTGAGATGATCATCTCCCAAGTCGGCACATTCTTCAAAATTGTGAGTTTTATGTTGAAAAGCACAGCTAGAGAACATACTTTCAGCCAAATGGTAAGCCCCACAGATTCTATAAAAGAGCAGCACTGCAGCAGTCATTGTGTTGAAGATGAAAAAGAGCAGGAGTAGGACTCGCAGGTGATCAGACAGCCTAGCTCTCATGTCTGATGAGAGGCGCCAGGGGTCCATCCCTGTCATAATCGCGATCAGTTTCGGCCCAAACGGTAACTAGTGCAACATGGTAGTTCTATGTGAAAAAAAAGTACCTCCAAAGTGGTACTTCCTCCGTAAACTAATATAAGAGTAGTGATCTAAATGCTCTTATATTAGTTTACAGATAAGAGCGTTTAGATCACTAAAATGGTGATCTAAATGCTTTTATATTAGTTTACAGAGGAAGTTTTTTTTTTTGTCACGAGCCGCAAGAGTGGTAGTTTTTGGCAACACTAGCCACAACAGCGATAGTTTTTGGGATAGCGTGGCAGCTCCGACTATAAGTTTTACTGAACGCAAACAACTAGAGTGTCCTTGCAACGACGTTGAAATGATCAAAGGATGACCTTCAACCTCTTTCGTAGGCCTCCTCGAAAAGATGTACCGCCAGCTCCTTGTAGTCCTCCTTGAAAAGACTTGGGTACTATTACCTCTGTATCAAAAAATAAGACGTTTTGGTAGGCTATTTTAGTCTAAAAATATCTTATATTTTGATATGGAGGTAGTAACTCTCTAGCTACAAATTTACTTTGCCATTACAATTGAACAATCACAGAATTAGCAAAAGACGGACGAGTGTTGTGTCCTAATAATATAGGGGTACTTCAATACATATTACTACAAGTAAATAACAAGCTGGAATTGTCATGTTCGGAGTCGCACATTATTTTTCAATAACGAATTGGTAGGTTCATGAGGATATACGGTAAATAAGTTGGATAGGAACAGGAAATATAATTTCTCTACCGGAACATGCTCCAGTGGGGAAATAGAAATGCAGGATACACACACAAACATTACTCAAGGCTCAAATTCTACTCTGCCCTGCTGCTATAGTTGATACAGGACACTAGCAAGCTCCTGGAGCATCAAAGTGCCCTTAATTTGTTTTCCTCGCACTCCTCCAACAGCCCTGCACGACATACATCTCATCTGATTCCATCTTATAAAGAAAACGAGATTACGGGCTCCCGTAGCGCGTGTTCTCAATTATGACGCCGTGCATGATGTTCCAATTGCTGATTTCATAATCGGAAGTACCAACCAGGCTGAACAAATGAAAAATGTTAATGAGCTGAACGTTCTAAATCTTTTTTTATTTCTCAGGAGCGACATAGGGAGATTAACATGCAGCTATCTAAGAATAAATTCTGAAGAACTAATGATGTGCATACAGTAGTTAAATTGCCCGTCATTGTACATACCAGTGAAAGAGGCAGCTGTTGTATTTCCTTGAGCTCGTGGCACTCCTTTATACACACTTTCTTTATTCTATCAACAGCTGCTGCACCACCAATGGACTTAAGGTCTGAACAGAGCAAAATGCTAAGTTCCTCCAATACTGGAGAACTTGCCAACTGGCCATTGGCGAGGTTGATGGATTCTATGCCCTGACAATCACTCAAGCTGAGCTTCTTAAGAGAGGATGGTAATATCATTGCCCGCTGCATATTCAACTTACAAGCTACAACTTTTAACTGCTGCAACCCGTTGAGCCTATCAACAGAGAGCGACATCAACTTTTCACAATGGGAAACCTCAATGGTCTTCACGGCAGGTAGACAATCTGGCTTGAAGAATTCATGCAAGCTCAATAATTTCCGACAGCAAAGAATACGTATCTTAGCAAGGGATGAGAATCCTTTAATGCCGCCGTTGGTGGTGCTACTGCTACTACTTGCTTCAGAGACTATTGATGTAAGGGTATTACAAGAACAAATGTCTAGTTCTTCCAGGGATGGAAGATTGCTTCTCCACACATGCAGGGGAATAGCTGTCAACGAGTCGCAGTCATGCATTTTCAAATAAGTGAGGGAGGTGAGGTCAAGGAAGCAGCTCACGAAGTGATCCATGGAATAGCCCGGGCTCTGAAGGTCTAGCTTTCTAAGAGAAGTAGGTAAGACCACCAAGCCTTGCCAACTGATTTGACCACATTCTTTTATGACCAACTCTTCAATACGATTAATGTTGTCTGACTGTGATGTATTGCCCAGTGACCCAACTAACTGGAGAAAGAATGGTATGCTCTTCAAACTGACACAATTCGTAAATTCAAGAGAACGTAACCTTGGCAGGAGGTTGGGCTGGAGCCAGCTAGGGCAAGATTTACCTCTGTAGTTCTTTACGTGCAAATGTTGGAGATTCCAGTGAGGTAACATTTCCATCTGGTTTTCCATTATCTTCATTATTCCCTCAAGACTTTGCAGCTCATGGCGCCATTTTAGGCAGAGTTTGCCAGAGTGGCCCTTGCTATAACTAAAACTATTTGAATTGATCTTCTCTAAGCTGAGGACATCACTGAAGCCTGGAGGAAACTTTTCAATCACACAACTGCTAGAGTCTATAATTTTCAGATGATGCAGACGACATACTGATAATGGAAATGTGCTGAAAGTAACACTTCCATGTAAAGAAAGGAAACGCAGATGCTTTGAGTTACCCATGCTCTCAGGTAGTTGTCGTACTCCAGAAAGTTTAAAACTCAATACACGGATTTTGGTTAGCTCCCTGAACCAACAGTCTATCACAGGCTCAAAATCTTTTGCTTTGCTATATGATTCATCGCATACCAGAGACCTCAATTTTTTCTTGTTGAATATGCTCTTCAATTCAGAACACTGAACATTCCCATTTGTGAATATTGACAGATGACGAACATTTGAAGGAACTTTATCTAGGTCACTAGCATGCTTTATAATGAAGCACTCATCCTTTGCGACTAGTTGTGCTGTATCATGCATCAGATCATGAATTACATAGTACTTAACACTCTGTGGTGATGCTTTCTGAAAGAATGAACGATTTGCAAGGTCATCAAAGCACGTTGATGCTTCTTGGGGCCCCTCCACATATCCGTGTGCAATCCAAATATCAGCTAGAAAATCCTTCCCAAATTTGTGATCCTTGGGAAACATTGCACATATTGAGAAGCATCTCTTCAGTTTCTGCGGTAGATACATATAGCTCAGTCGAAGGGCTGGCAGAATGTCAGTATCTGATTGTTTTAATTCCCAGAGTTCACTTTCCTTTATAGTTTTCCAATGTATTGTACTTAGTTCCATTCTCAGCAAGCGTCCAATAGTCTTGGCAGCTAATGGGGAACCCTTCAACTTTGGAACAATGTCTTTACCGATGCGCTCCAACTCCAGTGACTCCCGGTTGTTGCAAGAACTAGTGGGTCCAAATGCACAGAATTTGAAGAAATCCCAGAATACCTTAGGTTCTAAGCCATTTAACACATAATTATTCAGAGGGCCAACTAGCTCAGCAACCTCGGGAAATCTTGTGGTGACCAAAATCCTGCTTCCTTCAACACCATTTTTCAAACATGCACACAAGCCCTTCCACTCTGCCGCGTCATCCTTCAAGATATCATCCCACATATCATCAAGGACAAGCAAGAACTTTTTGGACTTGACACGATCTTCTAGTTTACCAATAAGAACATTCAGATTATCAGATGATGCATCTCCTCCGAGGCCTTCTATAATCGCTTTCATTAACCTTTTTGTGTCAAATTCATCTGAAACACATGTCCAAATTATGGGGCCAAAGTGTTTCTTCACATTTGTATTCTTGCAGATTTGTTGGGCCATTGTTGTCTTTCCGACACCTCCCATGCCAACAATGGATAACACAGGCAACTCTGTCATTCTTGCTTTGTTTTCAGTTCTTCCTCTCTTCAGTCCACGAACTCCTAGTTTTCCCACAAACTCCTTCATTTCTTTTTCACGACCAACCATGTTTTCCACACAATTAAAGTAGGTAGTTGTTTCTGGCCTAACTGATTTATCAAACTTCCGCGGTGCTTGGTGCAAGCCCATATCCATGGCCTGCTTATAGACATGATCTAGTTTTTCTTGAATTATGTTGACTTCTCTTATGTAATCACTGGATCTGTCAAAGAATTCCAGAAAGGTGTCATTATAGTGACCTGGCTCCAAATTCTTGCTGCATTCAACCTTCAACTTAAGTACATCATAATCAAACTCATCAAGCAGGTCCTCCGCATCGAACACTGCACCTTTGATATCCGGGAGGAGAGCAGCCGCTTGTTCCTTATGGCTTAGAAACTCGACCCGATCAATGAGGTCAAGCATCTTGGGCATTGTTGTCTTCAGCTTCCAAAGATCAACCTCCAGCCGATCAAATTTCTTTTTATCATGTGGTTGTGCAGCTGTCTTGTCTCTGTCTGACGACTCTGAGGTGCTCTGTCGATAACGAATGGTGGTTATAACTGATGCCGTCCAGCTGAAGAATTCGTGACATGCATTGAGGTTGGAAAGGACCCCAGCACCATCACTGAATAATCCCCAAGCCATGGCCATAATTGAGGACTGTTGGAATCATATAAACG
This sequence comes from Triticum urartu, assembly GCF_056163025.1. Classification (NCBI taxonomy): domain Eukaryota; kingdom Viridiplantae; phylum Streptophyta; class Magnoliopsida; order Poales; family Poaceae; genus Triticum; species Triticum urartu. Next base: position 24,958,843 of record NC_141873.1, read on the forward strand.
AATTAAGCTTAGTTCAAAGAGTATGGTATTGAAAACATGCAATCATCTTGAATGGGGAGAGATGTGGCCTGAAGATGTAGTTACCTTGTTTATTGGCTGATTTAATGCCATGTTAGTGTAGAGATGCTTCTTGTTCACAGTGTTTGGTCAGGAAGTGACTAGATAGCTGGGTGGTCCACTACTCTAGGCAAACAAAAGCAATGATGACACATGCCTTCTGCTGTAGTTCTGCAATTATGTTGTTGTTAAGGACAAGCTTATAATGTCTGAAGTAGTAAGCACACATGTAAACTATATAGTTGAATTTTGTTTCGGTGTTCATTATTGAAAGTTGTAAGAACAAAAAAAAAACTACAACATATGCAACTATATTTCTATACCTATTGAAGGGAAGTATTCATCTTTGCCACTAAGCCCATTTCCTTATGTCCCCTTTTCACTTTGTTAGGCCCACATGCTAGAGAGACAGTAATGACCAAAAACAGGATATGCAGTTATGCACGCAAAACTCAGTGGCAAAAAAGCCTATTACAGTACACCTTAAACAAAATGCAGAGAAGCACCTATTTTCTTCACGATTACATTCTGTGTTATTTAAAAGGAGTATCATGCCTACATAGTGCATGCACGCGGATTATTAGCGGTCGCGACAATGTAAGCCAAGTGAGTTTGAAGTTTTCTATTGAACAATAGATCTCAATCGTTTTGGCTGTAAGAGAAGAAATTTTGGGTCGGTATGAGTGGCAGAAAAGTGACGAAACATGTCAGTTGATAAGGAAAACTATGCCTAGTAGATAGATAAGCAACACAATCAGAAAGTTGACAGAACAATTTAGTTGATAAACCTTGAGGATTGGAGGCGTGAGTGTGAATCAGATTGTGGAGCATTCATAATAAGTAGTATATGGCCTTTTGAGCTTAGGTAGAAAGAAGAGAAGAGTCGATATTTAATGTATCAAAGCACTAGTTAATGTAAATAAAGCAGTCTGGTGCTATGAATAGAGTTGCTTATGTTCACTGATAATAATGATGGTCAAGCGAGCCGAAGTATACTTTTGTGCAATCGAAGGGCCAAGGTAAACAACCATCTGTCCGCCGGGATCCACCGCACTAGGCAGAAGGGGATCGAGCCTCCCCCACCCCGAGCTCCCGCTGCCAGACGAGAGGAAGACGACCCCGCCGCCGCCCGGGCTTAGCCGGCGGCCTCCTCCGGCGACGGCGAGGGGGGGCGCTGGGTACACTTTGTGTCTGTGGCACGGCCAAGGCAAATAATGATGTGTCCACCGGTATTCCTTCCTTTTAAGGTTAGATCTAGTGGGTTGAAGCCATCTGGAGTAGGTAACAGCTATCCAAAGAGAGACGAGTCAATTCAGCGCTGAACAGGTGAGTCATTCTCAAAGAACACATGACATACCTCACTCCAGCTTCTCCGCTGTACGGCGGCGCCGTGTTTGGTGGCCTCCGCCTCTAGATCTAGCCAAGGGAATTGTAAGTCAACAACGACTGGACTGGAGAGTGGAGATATGGAACGGCGGTAGGTGGACCGGGGAAGGAGACGACCACGACTTTGCCTGCCGGCGCTTTCGCGGAAAGGCCCAGGAAGTTAACCCGCTGCGGTTTAGGTGACGCACGCGCCTAGTTAATTTTTTTTGAGCAAGAGTTAATTATTATCATTCGTAGTCCAATTAGCAGGGCGCTCCTAGATAAACATTTACCGTGTATTAAAAGAATGTTAACGTGTAGCTGGAAAATGTTCGACCTGTATACAAAAAATGTTCAACGATTGTTTGAGAAAACTCAACATGTTTGAAAATGAAAAAATATGGAAAGCAAAAATAAAGAAATAAAACCTGGTAAAGGAGACAAAAACAATAAAATCAGATCAAATCTGGTTCCAAAAAACCAATGCGGAAATTAGTTTATACAGAAAAACTAGAAATAAAACCAACCCAACACCTCCTCTTTGATGTGCCGCCCCATCGACAGCGTGTTGTAGGCGAGGTGGGGTTGTACCTCACAATAAGCGAGATACAACGAAATCACTAATTACTTGTAGCCTTCGCAAATGTCACTCCCACCTTGCATGGAGCCATCCTGTGTAGACCTATTCTAGCAGGTTGCCATATCAAAGTCTCACCTGATATGTCCTATTTGTGGGGAGTGAAGGGAAGATATCCGGCATGGTCTGTTTGAATGTCTAAGAGCGAAAAAGTATGAAATAAAGTGGGCATTCACAAAAAAAATGACAAGCCACTGCTCTATGATAGGGCGAGTTCAGTTGTGTTGGAGGAACTTGTCTATGGATCGAGCGTTGACCATTTGTTTTTTGAGCAGACCCCCTAGCTGATTTCATAGTTAATTGTTGGATGTTGGTCCAATCCCATGCACAGACCGATCGTTTGGTAATCTCGCATAAGAGCAGCGACAACGCACCAGGGCCAACCCATAGGCCAGACAAAAGGGGTGACCGCACATGCCCCCAAATGGTGAGGTCCTTGAATACAAATTATAATTGTAACCACTATACAATTATACAATACATCCATAAAATTACCTATATTTATATCTATACCTACTAATAAAGTAAGGTGTGTTTCTCCAATTTTTTCATCCCTTCACCATCGAAAAGTTTTTTTCTATTTGAGGTGGTACTAAATTTCTATCCGTTCTCTATTAGAAAAGAAAAACGCCTGAATTTCGTACATGGGCCTCCGACATGGACCCGGTGAAATTGAATTCTCCGTGAAGATGCGGAGTACCAACGGCTAGACGGTAAGACCCCGTGCACCTTGGTACCCCACATAGGCCTTCCCCGAAACCCCCCAGTCACTAACGTAAACAAAGTAGAAAAAGCACCAATTTCTGTACCGGTGCCGGAAGAGCGAAGAAAAAGGGGATGTTTTGTTAATGGGAACAAGGAACTGTTTATATCCCGCAGTGTGGCCTAGCAAAGCCAGCCCATTTATTTTCGTGCCCACGTAGGTAGCAAAACTCTATTTATTGCAGCAAGCGACAAATAGCCGCAAATTCGCACATGGCCACCGAGCTGGGCTGACCCATTTTCTTTTTCTTTGTTCTGAGTTATCCTTCTATTTTTCCTTTTCTATGTCTTTCTCTTTTTCTTTCCTATTTCTTTTGCCTATTTTCCTTTGAATTTTATTTTTCTTTCTCCCTTTTTCGTATATTATTTTTTTCAACAATGTTCACAATATCAGAAAAATTCAATTTAATTTTTTTTCAGAATTTTGAAATATATTCCATTTTGAAAAATCTTCAAAACATTAGATCTTTGTTCTCATTCCAAAATAGTCGCAAACTCGCATAGCGCGCCCAAGTTGGATTGAACCATTTTCTTCTTTTTGTTCTGTCTTATATTTCAATTTTTCTTTTTTCTTTTCTTTCTATGTTTCTTTTGTCTTTTTTTCCTTTCAAGTTTATATTTCTTTCTCCCTTTTTTAGTAAATTCAATTTTTTAAAATTCATAATATCAGAAAAAATCATATTTTTAAAAATTCCCAAAATTTTAAAATATATTACGTTTTGCAAAACGTTCAGAACATTAGATCGTTGTTCTCCTTTCAATATTGGTTCGAAAAGTTTTTTCCTATTCGAGGTGGTACTAAATTTCTGTCCGTTCTCTATTAGAAAAGGAAAACGCCTGAATTTCGTACATGGGCCGCCCGCAGTGTGGCCTAGCAAAGCCAGCCCGTTTATTTTCGTGCCACGCAGGTAGCAAAACTCTATTTATTGCAGTGAGCGTCAAATAGCCCCAAATTCGCACATGGCCACTGAGCTGGGCTGACCCGTTTTCTTTTTCTTTGTTCTGAGTAATCTTTCTATTTTTCCTTTTCTATTTCTTTCTCTTTTTCTTTCCTGTTTCTTTTGCCTGTTTTCCTTTGAATTTTATTTTTCTTTCTCCCTTTTTCATATATTATTTTTTTCAAAAAAGTTCACAATATCAGAAAAATTCAATTTAAAAAATGTTCAGAATTTTGAAATATATTCCTTTTTCAAAAATCTTCAAAACATTAGATCTTTGTTCTCATTCCAAAATAGTCGCAAATTCGCATAGCGCACCCAAGTTGGATTGAACCATTTTCTTCTTTTTGTTCTGTCTTATGTTTCTATTTTTCTTTTTTCGTTTCTTTCTCTGTTTCTTTTGTCTTTTTTCCTTTCAAGTTTATTTTTCTTTGTCCCTTTTTTAGTAAATTCAATTTTTTTAAAGTTCATAATATCAGAAAAAAAAATCATATTTTTAAAAATGCCCAAAAATTTAAAATATATTACGTTTTGCAAGACCTTCAGAACATTAGATCGTTGTTCTCCTTCCAATATTGGTTCAGATCTAAAAAAAAATCCATTTTTTCTTTGTGTTTTCCAAAGTTATTTGAGATTATCCAAAACAGTAGCATTTTAAAAATATTCCAAATATGAAAAATATTCATGTTTGAGTGAAATGTTTGCAAATTCAGAATAATGTCCGGGTTTAAAGAAACGCTTTTTTAAAAATTGTTCTGAGTGTTCAAAATGTGTTTCCTTTTTCAAAAACAATCACAAATTCAAAATATATGCATTTTATTATAGAAGGTTCATGTTTTCATATAAAATTGTGAATTTTGAACGTTTCAAATTTTGTTCTGTATTTCTGAAAAAATGTAAAGAATGACAAAAAATGTTTGGGATTTTCAAAATTATTCATGTTTCCAAAAATATTCAGCAATTTGTATATTTTCTAAAGTAATTTTTTTACCAATCTGGCATTGGAGTATAATCTTAAATCTTTGAGTTGGCCATTGGTTGGTAGGACTCGTGTCTTCGAGTGGCTAGCAGCACGTAGTCGGGTGTTTTAGGTCAAGATTTCGATCCTTCAACTCATCATTTTTGGGATTTTTTTCGCACCTTACAAGTACAGGTTGTCTTGGAGCCTACCAGTGTGTTGGCCCATACACGAACTGATGTGCGTCCCACGCGCTATTTTACGCAACTAGCTTCATATAGTAGCCCCCGCGCAGTTGGCCCAAGAAAAAAATTGCTTCATTGCACAGGCAATATTGGGCCTTAGCCGCACTCCCCTACCGGGTCATCCGATGGAGAATTTTTTTCTTGGGCCAATAAAAGAGAATATGTTGGTTTGGCTCGAATAAAAAAATTATGGGCACGTTAGTGCTAAAATAATAAAAAAGATAAACCCTAATAAAGAAGGGACAATGATGTCTGGTTATGCGCTAAATATGCTAATGAAACAGGATTTATGCGCTACAATTAGTAATCCATCTGGTTACGCAATCGTAAGAGAGAGTGGTCAAAACAACCGTGCCCTGAAGGTCACCGCATAGCTACCAAATGAGGAGGCAGACACAACCCCGAGACAGAGACGGACCCAGAGGAAAAAAAAAGGCACGAGCTGGATGATTGCCGCCATGCCAACTAACCCCATCAATATCAAGATCTCACGGGACAAACATGACCCGCAAGAAGACCACAACTCCTCTCTATCACACCGCTATGGAGATCGTTTTTGGTGGACAAATCAATTATCTCTCCCGTTGCTTCTCGCAAAGAAATAGCTCTCCCGTTGCAACGCACGGGCATATGTGCTAGTTGAATACATAAAAGTTTACCACACGGGGGCCAAACCAATCGGACTGACGAAGTCAAGTTTGATTGCATTAATTGCTGGTCTCTCTTTATGATGGTCATCTCAGTACATTATGAAATTTATGATTAGTAGATCTCTATGTTAAAATTAAGGCATAATTTTCCATTTGAGAAATGAGTATGCATGAAATCGAACAAGTGAATCTAAACGAGCATGTCAGATAATAGAATCATATGCTTTTTGTTGATTATTCTAGTGGTACAAAGCATACACATGTTGTCGACCTAGCTAGTACTGAACCGACCTTGCAATTCATATTTGTCATGCCCCCTAAGTTTATATGAATATGATTGCGTAATATACACTAGAAACTACTATTAAGATATTTGTTAGTGTATATTATTTAGAAATCCATGGTCACCATGATATTCAATAATGAAAAGATATATGAACACATGCATAGATATGTTTATACACTATACACTTTATGCAATAATAAAAATTCATTCAAAAAATATTTCCCAAACAAAAAAGACAAAAAAATAAATCATAGAATTTAAATTTTGAATAATAAAATTTCCCATGGTATATTTTAAAGAATAATATAACAATTATTTAGAAACATTGTTATGTGGCTAAATATGGTATCTAATTAGTAAAAATATTATAATAACTAAAACTATAATATGATACAGTTAATTTAAAATAAATATAAAAGTTTAATATTAATAAAGTATTGTTTTATATGTCCCTGGGTCCAATAATAAAATATTAATGTCACATAACACCATAAACATGAAATCTCTCTTTTGGATAACATGTACTTTCTGCATATAAACAGAAAAATTTATTTGAAAAAAGTTAATTGTATTTGTATGAGATGTTATAGAAATTAATTCTCTCTATCCGCCATTAAACACATTATCTTGAAACAAGTTTTTTGGGTCTCTTCGTCAGAGGATTTGGTCAATCAAAAAAAGTCCACTTTACAAAAAACAATAACTAAATATATTCATGGGAGTATATCCCACTGCAGAAAGAGCAGAACATTGTCTTCTTCATCCCATCATATTCATGCTTGTGAAGTAAGCGATTTTGGTTCATACTTGTTTAGAGCCCAGGACACAATTCAGCATCCCAAGGTATACTATAGATATTTGATAGTTCAACAACTTTTCTGAAATCGAGTCTTTTTAAGGCAAAAGGAAGATCTGATATGTAAAAACGTGTTATCTCATAACAGCCCCAAAAGAAAGTGTGTTTTTAATATCCTTCATAATAGAAACTACATCTTCAGGAAAGACACACGTGTCAATATAAAATAGCAAAAAATCAAAAAAATTAAAGAAAAAAAAGGTTGTTTACAGTGAAACCTTCTTGAGATATTTTTGAAACATCAATAAATTGACAATAGTGCAAAGACACGCCGAGTCCTTTCCTATTACACTGTTCAGCAATATCGCAAATCTCACCAAGAGCAAATGCAATATCATAAACATCTTCTAGCCGGCATTGGGCCAATTTAACTCCTGAAATAAATTATAACTTTCCTAAATTTAGCAGGTCTGATGTCTGCCCATTATTATATATATTTAATATGATTAAAAGCTGGGAAAGCTTGCACCCCTACAAACTATAATGGTCCAAAAAAACTCACTCAGTTCGCCAATTCACAAGTTCTTCTCCAGTTTATACATTAGAGAAAAAAAAATTCAGGAAAACATAAGTTGATTACCTTGTTTTGCTCTAAAATTGGTGAGCTTTATCACAGGTATCCCCGATTCACTGACATAGTATGTATTTTTAATTGAAAAGTTACCATGATATTCCTCACAATTTTTTTTACCATGATAGTTTTTCAATAAATGGTTTCCTTTGACATGATATAGAAATCCACTGTAAATCTCTTTTCATGGTACAGTGGTGGTGGAAATACTATGTGGGACATATGGGTCGATGCTTGATACTGATCTTTGCCCTAATTCTTTATAGCTATACTCTGTGTTGCATTTTTTCTTTATTCCTAGTGGTGAAAAGATTTATACTATTGGCTTAGCTGTTGTGTGCTAGGCAATGTATTAAATCTCCCTTTGAGATAGTCTTTACGACTTGTTCTTTCTTAACCATTGGGCAGGTATTCAGAAGCCTGCAGTGACGGAGATGTCGACGAAAGGTGCTGATATGCAAGGATGGTGGGTCGCATATGATGTAGCTGTGTGTGGTGCTTGGTCGTTATGATAGGAGTGTGACCTTGTCAGGAAGGAATGTTGCGCAAGGGAGATTGGTGCATTTCTTATGTTTTGGCTGTCTCAAGTAGTTCGCTGCTCCTTTGATGCCTTGTCATCATTTTGGTTTTGGTGGCCCTTGCTGTAATAATCTCATGAACTTTCTAGAAAACTGCCTTAGTTGTTAGGTGATATGCTGGTCTAGTGCTAACTGTAATGGGCAAGGAACTCACACTTCTTGTGTGATAATTGTAGGTACTGTTTTTCTTTTATGTATAAATGAGTACATATGAAAACTACTAGGGAAAACCTTAGTAATATTGCGGGTAATTGGCCTAGCAGTAGTGCGGGTACCAGCGCTACTGATATGGCTCTACAACTAACATTTAGCAGTAGTGCCGGTAAGGCCCACACTACTGCTAATTCAGTTATCAGTAGTGTGTTCCTCTAGTTACTAGCAACGCGGCTTGACCCCGCGCTACTACTATTATTACATATTTCATTTCTATTTTATTTTATATCATATTTATACACCGCTATACAAGTTTTCATACATAGCAATTTAGAGATTGTTATATCATTATGATCATAATGAGTTATTATATCATCGGGTGAAAGAACCATTGATTAGATTCAAGTGGATGGATACGAAGTGACCAAGTTGGATTAGTAGACATTGGGTGAAAGAACCGGGAATTAGATTCAAGTGGATGGATCCAAAGTGACCAAATTGGATTAGTCTAATCCGTGGTTCTTTCATCCAATGATATAATAACACATCATCATCATCATCATCATCATCATCATCATAATATTAACAACTTATCATCATCATCACCATAGTCATATAACAACTCATGCATCATTCTAACACATTGTAGCACATAATAACAACTCCTCATCATCATAGTCATAATCAACACTAAACTAATTGTTCTCAATACCTAGGATCTACTTTTCTCTCCTAGGTAAAATAGCATAAAACAGGTAAACCAGTCCATCTCCAAAATGGAGAATGGAGATCCACCTGTCGCCAACTTGTGGCTCGCGCACATGCGTGTTGTCTCCAATCGGTTGCGTGCGCGCATTCATTAGTTTGCTCCATTCTTTGATATTGAGTCTTGCATCTTTCAAATAAAAAGAGTTTGCACTATGGTAAGCCGTCGGCGCAAACGGTCGTAAGCTAACCATATACATATGCGGTTAGGTAAGCATCATGTCAGGCACAACCTCCTTCGGGAGCTTTTATTGAACAACAGAATAGTAACATATAAGTTACCATCATTAACAAAAGCATACCAAGTTTTTGGCAATGAAGTTACCATCCTGCAACTCATCGACTAGTGTAACGTATCCACTAAAATTTGGGCTGATAAAGTGATTGGACTTAAAGGTCTCAACATCATCTATAAATGAGACAAGATAACATTTCTCCTCACAATTAAGCTCGGAGCCATAGCTGTAGTACGTCATGTCTACAACCTTCCGAATACTTCTTGAAGATAAGAAATAAGCTGACAATTACAAATAAACAAGTTTAGTAGCGATGAACACCAAATATATTTAAATAAACAACATAAATTACTTAGCTTAACAAATTAGTTTGATAAACTCACGTTTAGGCAAAACTGGAGGCATATCCACATCAACCCAAATGTCGATATTATTTTCAATATCATCATCTTCGGGACGAATATCAAATGTTATTTGCATATTCTCCTCAAATCCACATGCCTTGCATAGAGCTTCCCAATTAGAGCAACTGAACCGAAATGTGAGTGATTAAGCGGATTGCACAGCTTAAACCGAAACACATAACCATGTTTAGTCCTGAGGTGAGCCCTCCTATCTCCATGTTCTCAAAGTCTTGGAAACCAAGCTTCTGCAAGACATACGGTCTTGCATGGCACAGGATGTACTAGCTGAATTAAAAAACACACCAGTAATTACACGTTGAAGCAAAGAAGGACAAGTGATGATTAATTATGATGAAATAGTTATCGTTGCGTACCATACAAACATCAAAGGTCTTTTCCAGCTTCACGGTGAGGAACACACCATTTTGCAGGTGAGGCTCCCTGTCGCACAAACCCCGATCATCGCAGCTTTATTCGCACTCCAGGATGCTATCATCGTTAGACATTTCCTGTGTTCTAAATTCAAAGATTGTAAATCGACGACAATTACCATGAACTCAAGACAACAGATCATCATTATTCATCATGGGTTGACTTTCGGTCTGTCGAGTCTTCCTTGAAAACTCTCATCTCATGTGGTGTATATGGTGGGAACTCCCTCTCTAATATATTCGACCGTCTGTGATGGTCGCTCCTCTCTTCGTCCCTGAGTGCATTACACCAAAACGTCTAGCACACGGGAAGAAAGGAGAAGCAACCCCCATGACAACAGTCTAGATTTGTCTTCTTTGACATTTGCGACCGTCGGTATTGATAGCCCCTACATTCATTCGAAAGTGCATTACACCAAAAATGTCTAGCACCTTTGAAAGAAGAAGTGATGTCTATGACACAATCTTCTTCTTGACACCTCCCATGCCAACAATGGATAACACAAGCAACTCTGTCATTCTTGCTTTGCTTTCAGTTCTTCCTCTCTTCAGTCCACGAACTCCTAGTCTTCCCACCAACTCCTTCATTCCTTTTTCACGGACAACCATTTTTTCCACACAATTAGAGTAGGTAGTTGTTTCTGGCCTAACTGATTTATCAAACTTCCGCGGTGCTTGGTGCAATCCCATATCCCCAAGCCATGTCCATAATTGAGGACTGTTGAAATCATATAAACAAATTAAGCTTAGTTCAAAGAGTATGCTATTGAAAACAGGCAATCATCTTGAATGGGGAGAGACGTCACTTGAAGATGTAGTTACCAAGTTTATTGGCTGATTTGATGCCATGTTGGTGGAGAGATGCTTCTTGTTCAAAATGTTTGGTCAGTAAGTGACTAGATACCTGGGTGCTGAACTCCTCTGGGCAAACAAAGGCAATGATGATCCAGGAGTTGCTGATCTCACATGCCTTCTGCTGTACTTCTGTAATTATGTTGTTGTTACGGACCAGCTTATAATGTCTGAAGTAGTAAGCACACATGTAAACAATATAGTTGAATTTTGTTTCAGTGTTCATTATAGAAAGGTGTAGGAACAAAAGAAGCTACTCCAACATATGCAATGCAACTATATTGTATACTTAATTTTTCTCGAATACGCATAGAGCATATCATTTCATTGATAGAGAGAAGAGTTTACATGTGCTTGGTCGAGCAACACACTCATGGCTAGACCTACGCAAAGTTATGGTTACAAGGTTCGATCAAGGCGGTTCAAAAATGAAGGAGCGCAGTCCCTTTGCACCAGCCATGGCCCACATTGCTGCCTCGGCCAGAGCAGCACGAGAGGCCTCGGTAACTGACGGGCGGATGCCGTCAAAGGTGCAAGCATTTCTATGCTTCCAGAGGGTCCAGGCGACGATGATCACAAGGGAGGCCCTGCCTTTTCGAAGGGAAGCTGGGGCAGAGGACGTGGATGCCTGCCACCAGTCGAAGAAGGGCTCATGGCCAAGAGGTATAATGCTGGTTAGCCGTAGCTTGGAGAATACGTCATGCCACACCATGCAAGAGAAGGAGCAACCAATCAAGAGGTGCTGCATGGATTCAGTGGCCTGGTCGCAGAACGCACAGGCGTGGCTGTGTGGCAGTATGTGGCGTGCGAGTCTCTTGTTTGTCCAACACCGGTCTTGCAAGGCCAGCCATATGAAGAACTTGACGCTAAGAGGGGCCCAAGTTTTCCAGGTGAGTGTGGCATGCGGGGATGTGATGGAGCTGAGGAAGAGAGCATCGTAGCAGGTTTTGGCAGAGTATGTGCCATTTGCTGCCCATCGCCACCGAAGAATGTCAGGTTGCCCAGAGGTTGAAAATGGGAGTAGATGCCTCCATAGCTCAATGTACTGAATCGTCGCCGGGGGCCCAAGGCGCCAACGATGTCGTGAACCCAAGCACGGTCCTGGAGCCCCTCGGCCACGAGGCGACGTTGGCGGCGTCGCTTTGGCACCATAGCATAGATAGCCGGCGCGATCTCGGTGATCGACTGGCCGTGAACCCAATGATCGGTCCAGAATTTGCAAGTGTGTCCATCGCCAAGTTCCCATCGTGTGGAAGCACGGAAAATGGCCTGCACCTCAGGATCGGCAGGGAGAGAAAGATGGATCGAGGAGCACGTCTGCTCCGTGGCCTGAAGCCAGAGCCAGCAAGTGCGGAGGGAGATCCCAGTTCGGCGCAAGTCGCGGACGCCAAGGCCGCCGAGCTGCAACGGCATGCAGACGCGACGCCAATTAACCGCGCAGTGTCCAGAAGCGGAATCATTCTTGCCGTGCCACAGGAACTCACGGATGAGGCGGTTGACCAGTTTGAGCACATGGGCGTTGAGGGAAATAGCTGCGAGCAGATGCTCAGGCATGTCGCAGAGCACATGCCGTACCAGGGCGAGCCTCTCACTGCGAGTCAGCAAAGATGCCCTCCAGGTGGACAACTTCTTGTGCATCCGGTCCACCAACGACATGAGGTGAGAAGAGTGGATCCTTCGAACCGACAACGACAGCCCAAGGTAAGTGATAGGGAAGTGCTTGACCGGGCAGTCCAGCTCAAGCCCGATAGTCGCCTCGTGAGCAGGAGAGCATTGGATGGGAGTTGCAGAGCACTTGTCAAAGTTGGTGCGTAGGCCGGAGGCGCCGCCGAACACGGACAACAGCTCTCGGAGCGCGGTGAGGTCGTGCCGGTCTGGGTGACAGAAGACCACCACGTCGTTGGCGTAGAGAGATATACTCGAGGCCATGTGGTTGGGAGTAAGCCGGTGTAGAATCCCAGTCTGTACGGTACGCAGAATGACGGAGTTGAGCACATCGATCACGATGGTGAATAGCATGGGCGACACCGGGTCAGCCTGGCGCAACCCCTTGGCATGCCTGATTGGTGGCCCAGGCGATCCGTTGATGAGGATGCGGGTGCTCGCGGTGGAGAGCAAGATGGAGATCCATTCCCGCCAGCGTGGGCCGAATCCACGGTGGTGCAAGACTTGGAGGAGGAATGGCCAGGAAACCGAATCGAAAGCGCGGGCAATGTCGAGCTTGAGCAAAACGCACGGGAGCTTGCGGTTGTGGAGGTGCTTGGCAGTTTGTTGGACAAGGAGAAAGTTGTCGTGGATGCATCTTCCGGCAATGAATGCGCTCTGATTGATAGAGACAAGCTCAGGCAGCCTAGGAGCCAGGCGAAGGGAGAGCACTTTGGCGAATAGCTTCGCCAGGAGGTGGATGAGGCTGATCGGCCTATAATCGGCGAGCGAGGACGCATCTGGCTTCTTGGGCAGCAAGGTGATCAGCGCCTCATTGAGCTTTCCAAAGCTGAGGCCATTGAGAGCATAAAGCTTGTCGAATGCCTCGCAAATGTCCTTCTTGATCACAGACCATGCAGAGCATCAGAACTCAGCGGTGAATCCATCGGGCCCGGGCGCCTTTCCACGGGGGAGCAGCTTGATCGCGGTCCAAATTTCGTCCTCAGTGAATGGTGCGTCGAGGCTGGAGAGATCAGAAGTGGGCACACCGAGCATGCCAAGGTCGAGGGTGAAGTCGCGCTCATCCGCGGAGCCAAGCAGTTGCGTGAAGTGGGAGAAGGCCGCTGCGGCCATAGCCTCATCGTCGAGGAGAAGCTGCCCATTGTGCTGAAGCTCGAGGATCCTTTTCTTGTGGAGACGTCGAGAGGCGTGGATCCGGAGGAAAGCCGAATAGGTTTCCTCCGTCTTTGCCAGGGAAGTACTCGTCTTTGCCACTAATCCCATTTCCTTATGCCCCCTTTACACTTTGTTAGGCCCACACGAAAGAGAGACAATAATGACCAAAAACAGGATACGCAGTTATGCACGCAAAACCAAGTGGCAAAAAAGCCTGTTATTATACCTTAAACAAGACACAGAGAAGCACCTATTTTTCTTCACGATTACGTGCCATGTTATTTTAAAAAAGTATTATGCTTATGTAATGCGGATTATTAGAGGTCACGACAATGTAAGCCGAGTTTCCTTGCAAGTTGAAAGGAGCCCCCGACCCCCGCGTCGCCCGAGCCGGGCGACTTGGGGGAAACCTAGCCGCCGACGCCCCGTCGCCCGCCCGCTGCTCGTCACCGCGTCGCCGTCGCCGGAGGGCCGGCCGGCCAAGTCGCGCCGTGCCCTGGGATGGCGGCGGCTGGGCTGTCCTTCCTCCTCCCGCCCCAGCTCCTCCCCCTCCACCCCCTTGGCGCCAGATATGGGTCGGCTGCGGCGGCGACCTCCTCCTCCGGCCGCGGCGGCGGCCTCCCCCGTCCTCACCTGCTCACTGGCAGCGCAGGTGGACTGCCCTGGCCGAAGTTCCCCGCGGTGAACCTCTGGTCCGCCCTGTCATGATCTAGACGCCGTCTCCGGCTAGCTGCGACGCTCCGGCCGGCCAGCCGGCCTCGGCAGGGCCCTGCTAGCTGCGGCTCCTCCCCCTCCGACCCCCCCGGGCGAGTTTCAGGCCTGCCTCCTCGGGGGCCGGCCTTGGAGGCTGCTGGCTGCGTTGTGCCTGTCGGTGTCTGCCTCCTTTGGCACGCCTGTCGGGTTTGGCTGCGCGTGAATCCACGTCGACACCACCACCTCGCCCCACCTCCCGCTGCAGGGGCGGCTTCGGCCCGGCGGCAATGGACCTGCGTCCCCTTCCTGCGTCTATTGCTGGCCGGCGCGGCTTCGGACCCGACGAGCCTCGAAAGCTGCGCTCTTTCCGGCATTCTTGGCTCTTTGGCTCCTCGGCATATCCGCACCATCACCATCCTGCGGTGTTTTGGTTGGCCATCCATTCTGGTGCATCTTCGTCACCGGCATGCTCCGGGAGCTGCGTCCCCTTCCAGTTCCCTGGGCCCGCCATCGTCCTTGCTGCTCCGGTCCCGATGGACCGGATCCGCGTTCCTTCCGGATCCTGGCTTATCTGGGGCTATGGTCACCGTCCCATCCCCACTTCATTCCGTGCAGCCACGCATCCTCGTCCTCCTCCGGAGTTCGCGCACCCGGCGATGCACGATGCCTCCTTTGGCACCGCGCGTGGCTCCCCTTCCTGCAGTCGCAGCACCAGCCTACACCCGATGACCTCCTCTCCGACTCGTGTTCCGATGGCTTGGGATTGCTTGGAATTGGCCAGGGCGAAAGTCCTGCATCTTTTGCTGGCAGCGGCGACACCCGCGGGTGACGTAACCTTCCTGGAGGCGTTGTCATGGCCGTTCTGTGCCCCTCTTCGAGCATCAGGGGAAACTCTAGGTCCGGGTTTCCGGATCGGACGACAACGACGTCTCGGTGTCGTTCTCCTTCTTGAAGGCATTGTCTTGGTTGCTCGCGGCGTCCTCGGTGCGGGCTTCGGAGTTTTGGTCGTCTAGTTGTAGATTGATTTGCTTCTCTGGTCGGAGAGTTTAGCCGTGTTCTTTTTTGTTTGGGTCGTGCATCTTTCATCTCTTCGCTTCGGGCACCATGTTCACGCCCCTCGCGTCCGTGTCATGTGTTGTACCAACTCCTGTAATCATTCTTACTCCTTCTATCAATGCAATGATATGCAAGCTTTGCGTATTCGAGAAAAAAAACGACAATGTAAGCCAAGTCAGTTTGAAGTTTCCTATTCAACATGGCAACTCGGTGGTTATCTAGGGGCTGCCCATTAAATCCCCAGGCTGCTGAAGCAGTGCAGGGATGACGCCGTGCTGTGGAGAGTGCGGCTACCTGATGCTCTCAAAACAGCCGCTGATGCTTGGTTAGCCTGTTTGGCATGCGATATGCCTGCCTAGCTTTGTGTGCCAACCTTGCTCCTCCTACCCCCCTCTCTCTCTCTCTCCCTCCCTCCCTCCCTCTCTCTCTCTCTGATCCCTCCCCTTGCTGCTGCTCTCTCTCTCTCCCTCCCTCCCTCCCCCTCTCTCTCTCTCTCTGATCCCTCCCCTTGCTGCTTATCTGGGCGTTTGGTCCCCTTTTAATGATAAAACTCAGGTGGGGAACACCCCCCCCTGAAAATTCAAAAAAAATTGTTTCGTATTCAACGGTAGATCTCAATCGTTTTGGCTGTAAGAGAGGAAGACCCTTGGCAAGGGCATCCAATATTCCTTGCCTGGTTCGTTTGTGTGTGTGCGTGCGCGCTAGAAATGCAATTTACGAACGTAAGCCGAATGTGTCTCATCTACGGATGTTTGAGTGCGTGACACATGTGAAGAAGGCGGAGCCGCACCTCTCAAAGATTGCCAACCATAGCACCAAGATGGTATTCATCGGATACGAGAGGAGTTCCGACACCAAGGCATACCGCTTCTATGATCCACGGACCAAGCGTCTATGAATTTCACGCGACGTTGTGTTTGAGAAAACCAAGCATGGAATTGGAGCGTAGCAGCCGACGATGCTTCAAACGGTAATATATTCACACTTGAATTTCCAACTGATGATGCTGCAGAGGAGGACGTCCAGGCGGCTGGCAAGATGCCCAAGCAAGGTGACCGCAACGACAATGATCACCATCGTGCCCACGCCGCGAACGACCCGCATGGGTCACAAGGTGATAGCGACAAAGACATGTACAAAATGGGCATAGATATTGGGGATGACATGGACAACTAGGCGTATAGTGATCATGACAATCAAGATGATGGTCACGATCAAGCCGACTACGCACGACGTGGATGCTGACGAACCCGCATCTACCACGTCCGGGATACAACCGTATTCCTCAAATGCATCAACACCGATACAATTTATGTCGCCTCCTTCGCAAGCCACAACGGGCTCTGCCGGGCCTCATCGCTACAAGACCCTCAAAAAAGTCTACAAGTGGATCACCATTTAGAAAAAAAATACTATTTAGTAAATCTTTACCGAGTATCCACTGGCTGGAACGCGGCAAACAACGGCCGCCGTCACGGCTCCGTCTACTGCTTGACAGCTGTTCCCGCATGTCAGTTATTGCCAAATTTCTTTCTTTGGGAACTCGGAGAATGTGTTATTCTTCCCAATTTTGTTTTTCCGCGAGTCGTCTTTCATCAGACATCAGAACCTGGCAAAGGCACAGCTCTGTCGAGTTGCTTATCACTGTCGAGTCCAATTTTGGATGAAACTCAGCAGACAGAAGTTCACTAAGTTCCCGATAGAATGAACTCGGCGAACTCTTGGAACTTGGGACAAAAGCCGATTCTAGTAGCGGCAAAGCCAGTTACGCCCGAGTACTCCGGACTATGTTTGCTTGGAGTTGAGAAGACGGCGAACTTCGTAGAGGCGAGCAAAAGTTCAAGACGGACACACACCATGGATGAGGAGACGAAGGTGATTGAGATTTGAGAGCAACAACACGTGGACTTTGGTAACCCGACATCCGAACCAAAGGCCATAGGTTTGAATTACAAGTTAAAGAATGACACAAAGGGTGCCATTGTGAAGTACAAGGCAAGATTGGTTGGAAAGTGCTATATACAAGGTCAAGGAGTTTGACTATGAGGAGGTGTTTGCGCCGGTTGCTCGACTTGAGACGGTGAGAGTGCTTCTTGGTAGCACAAGAGGATTGAAAGGTTCATCATATGGATGTCAAATCCGCTTTTATCAATGGTGACCTCACAGAAAAAGTGTACGTGGAACAACCCCTCGGCTACGAGAAGAAAGGAGAACAAGGGAAAATGTACAAGCTCAAAAAGGCACTTTACGGGCTGAAGCAGACACCAAGAGATTGGAACTCAAAGTTAGACCAAAGATTGATCTCGTCCAGGTTCGAAAGATGCCCCCTCGACGATCCAAATGACAGTCTACCAAGCATTCAAGAACATGTGAAGGCTGAAGACGCGATCAACAAGGAGCGTTGGCGTTAAGTTACAGATAAACCAACGGTAGCAACGTTGGTGTCTCGGACGCTACGAGGAACGACAAAGGCAATTCCAAGGGTAAAGCCTACAAGTAGTCGTATTTGAGATCCATGTCAAAACTAAAAAGCACATCATGTTTAGGGGGTGAATGTTAGAGATAAACACTTCGTGCACTAATGTCCGAGTAATATTTGTACTAGTGTCCGAGTAGTACTCCGATCAGTACCCGAGAAGGTTAGCTCGTACATGTCCTGGCCAAGATAAAAAAAGCAAGTACAAACTAAAGCAGGGCTGGATACGAGCCTTTGGCGATCCATCGATTCGCCTGTTCGTAAGTTCTTGCCGAGAAAAGTTGATCGATCTAGTCAATGTTTGTACCATTTAATAAATTGTTCATGATATTTAAAAAATGGCCGTGTGTTTAAAAATATGTTTCATGACATTTCAGAAAATGTTCATGAAATGTAAAATTTTATTCGTGTCATTTTAGAAAAATGTTCACAACATATAAAAAAATGTATACGGTATTTAGAAACATGTTCTAACACGTAACAAATGTTTTGTACATTTTTAAAAAAATGTTCAAGTGTGTGTTTAAAAATGTTCACTAAGTATTGAAAAAAATGTTCAATGCGCCTTTTATAAATGTTCAACATGTATTGAGATAATTCTTTAGTGTGTATTTATAAAACGTTTAATGCGTAGCTGGAAAATGTTCAACTTGTATACAAAAATGTTCAATGATTGTTTGAGAAAAGTTGACATGTTTGAAAAATGAAAAAAATGGAAAGAAAAAATAAAGAAAGACAACATGGTAAATAGGGATGAAAACGGAGCGGAAATGGATGGAACTGAGTGCTACCATATTTGTTTTCATATTTTTTTGCCGAAGCAGAAACGAATACAGAAACCCCAAAAATGAATACGGAAACAGATAGTACCGGAAATGGACACGGAGCGAATACAAAGGGGACCCGGAAACATAAGTGTCCGTTCACCGAAACATACAAAATCAATCATAGATAAATACACACAAAACACAACCAAATTTAATGAATTGTTAACATGGCTACAAAATAATATCATTATGTTAGCAACTTAGCATAGTATTGTAGTAGTACTGGACAATTGAGTACAGGGTCAAGCTGAGTACATGTGTGGTAGTAGAAGTTGGGCTCAAATGATCCATTCTAATCATTGTATAATTGTGTGTTGTTTGGTGGTTGGACTACAAAACAACCATAGGTCCATAGTAACACAGGAAATTCCATATTCACGGAAACGGAAAGTTCCGTTTCCATGCCTGTTCTACCGCAAAACATCCTTCTGTTTTTGTTTCCGTTTCCACATAAAAAATTCCACTTCCACTTCCATTTTGCAAATTTACGTTTCCGTTTTCGTATTTCCTCTACATTTCAATTTTTCCTCCGGAAAAACGAAAAGTTTCCACTCCATTTTCATCCCTACTGGTAAAGGAGACAAACAAGAAAATCAGATCAAAACTGGTTCCAGAAAACCGACGCAGAAATTAGTTTATACAACAAAAATACACATAAATAAAACCAACCCAACACCTCCTCTTTGCTGTGTCGACCCATCGACGGCATGTTGTAGGCGTGGTGGTGTTGTACCTCACAATAAGCGAGATACAACGAAATCACTAACTACTTGTATAGTTTGCAAATCTCACTCCCACCTTGCATAGAGCCATCCCGTGTAGACCTATCCTAGCAGGTTGCCATATCAAAGTCTCGCCGATATGTCATATTCGTGGGGAGGGAAGGGAAGATATCCGGCATGGTCAGTTTGAACGTCCAAGAGCGAAGAACATATGAAATATAGTGGGCAATTGCAGAAAACGACAAGGCACCACTACTAGGGAAAACCCTAGCAATAGCGCTGGTTTTGTGCTCACTAGTAGCGCGGGTAGGCGCGCTACTAATAAGACGCTACAACTATTGCTTAGCAGTAACGCGTGCCGCACGCGCTACTGCTAGGACAAATAGCTGCAGCGCTTGTTCACTCCCACGCTGCTACTAATGTAACTACTGGCAGCGTGTTTTCTTTCCATCGCTACTAGTATTGTTTTTTTTATTTTTTTATTTTTAGTGTATTTATGCGTCATCGTACAAATATTGGTACAATACCAGTTATGAGGTTTACATCATTATGTCTATAACAGTGTGTCAAATGAAGGTGGATTAGGTTCAAGTGGAGGCAATATGTAGTGCATGTCAAAAGTATACTACTAATCCAAACTTAATCTAGTTTGGACTAGTAGTACTTTCGATGTGCACCACATGTTGCTTCCACTTGAATCTAATCCGCCAGCACAAGCTATTTAATCATCATCATAATCATTACCACCAACAATATTTATTTAATCACCACTAACACTAGCTAATAATAATCATCAGTCATTACCACCAACACTAGCTATTTTATCATCATAGTAATAGTGTAGCACATCATCATCCTCAAAATCATTTCTAGCTAATCACTCCTGCCGCTCTCTCTTAGGTAAAACAACATAAAACATGTGTAGCTCTCCTCCTTGATCAAGTTGGAGCATGCAGATGAACCTGTCTCCTAATTTTGGGTAGCACATCTGTTTGCTGCCCCCTAGTACTTGTCTGCGCTCCCTCATCACATATATGGTCCAGTCTTGCACTATTAAGCATTCATCGCTGATCTTGAATGCACTAAAGTAACATGTAGGATATCTTGGCCGTAAGCTAATAATACTCATGGTACCTTTAGTCTCGATCCCATAAGGCACAACATTCATCGGGAGTCCCTGTTGAAGAACATCGTATGGTCACATACTTAGCAATGAAGTTTAGCTTCACAAATAATGTATGGAAAAGATGCACTGAGGACAAATAGTAAAAATCTTACCATCCTTCCTAAATAGATGTGACCGTAGTTCATGACGAACACTATTGGCCGCACGTTTTCAGTAATAAGATTTCTAAGTCCAGGAAGAAAATTTGTCTTGACAGTATCAAGATCCTCAAGCCATGAAATATAATGACTTAGCTCCTCGCAGTTTAGTTCAGCCCCGGGACAGTAGTAGGTCCTGTCTACCAAGCGCTGGACATGTTTGCTTGCACCGAAATAAGCTGACAATACAAATTAGTTGTCAACTATTTTTGAATAAACAATATCAAAGACATAAATATGGTTGAGAAACTTACATTTTGGTGTAACTAGAGGCGTCTGCACATCGACCCAGATGTCAGTATTACCTTCAATATCATCTTCCGGACGAATATCAAAGGTGATAACCATATCAGGCTGAAATGCATAAGTCTTGCATAGTGCTCGCCATGTTTTGCATCCAAAATAGGTGTAGTCGTCTGAATTGTATAATTTTGCGTGGAAAATATAACCATGCTCGGTGTTCAAATAAACTTTCTTTACCTCCATAGTATGATTGAAACCTATCTTATCCAATACAAAAACTCTTGCATGGCAGGGGATACGCTAGTAGAATAGTAAAAAAAATATAAGTTGAAGCAAATGAAGCAGATGTCATGCTTAATTACGAAAAAAGACTTGTCGTTGTGACTTACTGTATCCACTTCGAAGTTCTCGTCCAGCTTGATGCTGAAGCGCCTATCATCATCTAGGAAGATTCCGTCGCACAGGCCGCGCTCGTCTTCGCAGTATTTGCAAATACCGAAATCCTTTTTGTCGTCAGACATTTCCTATGAAAATCGATAGAAGACAACTACCAGGATACTCAACACACAAATCCGGGGCACTCGATATTTTGTACATATTCTGGCAAAAGTCATGCCAAAATTCACGGAAAAATCCGGCATGACCTTTGCTAAAATAGGATATATCGAGCGCCTGAAATTTGCCGGAACGAAAATGAATCAACACTCCGGCAAAACATAGGCCACTCGGAGGTGTAACCTGCAAACATGACCGGCCACTTGGATATTGAGCAACACAAGATATACATTTCAAAATATCTTATAAGACTCAAATTAGCATGCATTCAATAAGCAAAAGTAAATCATCTCATGCGTCCGTACATCATCGAATATTATCACTAATACATCCCGAATAGTGTCATACATATAACATCACTAGTACAACTAAAACCCTAGCACACGACGGGTATCGGCGCGGGCGGTGGACACCCACAGAGAAGGAACCATCACGGGATCATAGCTCCAGTGAGATCCCTGGAGAACCTGCCAGGTATTGGAGAACCTGTGCTCCAACGCAAACAAGTAGCGATGGACGTGCGCGTCCTCCTCACTGACACGGTGACGCACCACCTCCGCGGAGTCCTCGAGCCTCTGGACCGTCACTGGCCCACGCGACCGTCACCAAAGAAGGTTCGGGTCAACGACAGGCTGGCTCCTCACCAACCTACGCCCCCCGGTAGGTAGCGCCTCCTAGTACCACCCCGGCGGAGCCCAGTCCCGGACATGGCCCATCTGGTCAAGCAGGTGTCGTCCTCCGCCGACTCGACTACGAGGATGCGGGATAGGCATCGTCCACGTCGATGCGGGAAAATTGCTTTAACTAAAAAAATAGCAACAAGTTCTTACTAACTAGTTCTATTAATTCAACTAGTTCTTACTAAAAATAAACTTACTATAAATAAAAATATTCTAGTACCTAATTAGTACCTAGTTCTTACTAACTAATTAGTACCTAAGAACTACTGCCCTAATTACCATCTAATTTGATGAACCTATAGGGGTGGAAAGTGGTAGCGGATATTCCAATTATCCAACTATAAAGTGAAATAAGTGGTCAAATTTTACTCGTTTTATGATTCATCTTAGAAATTTGATTCGTTTCCACCCTTACATGAACCCTAACTCATTTGAGCCGCATCCGCATCCGATTCGTTTCCACCCCAACTAATTTCATGGAGGTAGAAACCCTAGGCAGAGGTAGGGGAGAGGGAGGAGAAGGCGTGCTCACCTCGGGTGCCTGCGACGAGGGAGGGGCAGGTGGCGTCGAGGTCGTGGTCGGGGCTCCGGGGCGGCGTTGAGGTCGAGGGGGGGGGGGCGGGGGCGGCGTCCGGGGCGGCGTTGAGGTCGGGGTCGGGGGCGGGGGCGGCGTTGAATCTGGGGTCGGGGACGGCGTAGAGGGTGTGCGGAGAGCCCGCGGCGGCCGAGGGGCGACGGCGGCGACGAGAGTGGAGGGGATGAAGTGGCCGTGGGGATGGACGAACCGCGTGGTTAAGTCAGAAGTACCAGTAGCGCGTTCCAGACAGGGCGCTACTGCTACGTTAGCTACAGCGCGTTCTGGAATACACGCTACTGGTACACCATTCTCTTTTTTTTCCCTTTTTCATTTAGTTTTCTTCACATTTTTTTCTTCCTTTCACCTTATTCTATTTCTTTCATTTTCAATTACCTTTCTGTTTGCTTTCCATTTAATTTTATATCCTCTATCAGTAGCGAGTTTAGACTAAAACGCGCTGCTACAAAGAAAGTAGCGGTAGCGCGGTTCGTTATAGGTCGCTACTACTATGTGTAGCCTATCGGCTAAGCCGTGGGAATTTTAGTAGTAACGTGTTTAGAGGAAGACGCGCTACTACTAGAACTTTATCTGCAGCGCGGTTTTCGCAGGCTCGCTACTGCTACTTAGCACCAGCGTGCTTTTTTGATCCTCGCTACTGCTAAAGTTTTGTCTATAAGGTTTTCCCTAGTAGTGCACTGCTCTATGATAGGGCGAGTTCAGCTGTGTTGGAGGAACTTGTCTCCGAGGCGCAAGGGATAACCCTAACCGTACCTAGCTACCTTATGTGCTTCAAAGTTTGAAGCTGTTCATGACTAAACGCATAAGAATTAAAACCTTTTGATATTTAACTAATCTCTCCAATAATTCCTCCATAAATGCCTGTAGTACGTTGGTGGATATGATTTATGACCTATTTACAGTCTGACACTACTTGTATGTTATGCAGCCCTAAATCTTGTGCTAACGAGAGTACCTCCCTGCAGGCCCGATCTCGAGTGCGGATGGCTCAGTGAGACCATTACCAACTAGGACAGAGCCGCCCAATTAGCTCCCATCCTTATCACGACAAATAGTTGTAGCAGTTCCAAGATTATGATCAACCGAAACACCCGCATCAACATTAATTTTGACAAACCTCTCAAGTGGCAGCAACCAATTTTCCCTTCTCTTGAACTCTTCTGGGCTCCAATATTTCATGTGAGCCGGTCGGCGTTTTCAACTGTCCAAGCTCCGAAACAAAATTGTTGACAAAGAGATCAGTGGTCAGTGGGCTCTGGTTGATCCCTTCATGTGTTAGCGAGGAGCTCATGCTAACAAGCACCCCTACTCCTCCATGAGAAAATTTGGGCTGGATTTTTAAAATTATTTTGAATTTTTTGTGATTCTATTTCTGACCGGGTGCAGATGAGCCTGGGCATCGAAACCCTATAATCCGTTTCTAAGCCCAGGCTCAGCTGCACCTGCGCTGACGAAAAAATCAAAACAAATACTACAAAAATTCAAAAAATTCCAATTTTTTTGTGTGGTAGATATTCTGTTGCATGAGGTCCTCTCAAATTTCTAAAATATTTGGACAACTGAGCAGCTCTCGGCGAAGAAAACAAATTTGGAGTCTGTACAAAATTTTACTGTTCACGCACTGTTTTGACCCGATTTGTCTTTTTTGCTGAGAGCAGCTCACATGTCCAAATGGTCTAAAAATTGAAGCGGACCTCACGCAATATATTTTTACCATGCAATTTTTTGGAATTTTTAGAACTTTTTGTAATTTTTTGTGATTTTTTTCTGTCCGGGCGCAAGATGAGCCTGGGCACCAAAACGCCGCACACTAGAATCATATGCTTTTTGTTGATTATACTAGTGATGCTAAGCATGCACTTGTTGTCGACCTAGCTAGTACTGAACCGACCTTGCAATTCATATTTGTCATGCCCTCTAAGTTTCTATGAATATACTTGCATAATATACACTAGAAAGTAGAAACTACTAGTAAGATATTTGTTTGTGTATACAAATTCATAAATCCATGGTCTACCATGATATTCAATAATAAAAGGATATATGAGCACATGCACAGTCATGCATATATATGTGTATACACTATACACTTTATGCAATAATAAAAAATTCATTGCAAAAATTTTCCCGAAAAATAGAAATTTTTTTACATCATAGAATTTAAACCTTGTAGAATAAAATTTCCAATGATATATTTTACACCTGCATAACATAGAATAATATAACTATTAATTACAAACATTGTCATGTGGTTAAATATGATACCTAAGTAGGAAAGATATATACTAATTAAAACTGTAATATGATACAAATAATTTAAAATAAATACAAAAGTTTAGTATAAATAAATTATTGTTTTATATGTCCCTGAGTCGAAAAATGAAATATTGATATTATATATCTCCATCAACATACAACTTCTCTTTTGGATAAAATTTACTTTGTGCATAGAAAAAGGAAAAAAAATAATGTAAAAAAATTTAATTGTAAAAAGTATGATTATATGTATGAGATGATATAAGAATTACTTCTCTTTATCCTGCATCAAATATACCATCTTGAAACAAGTTTTTTGGGTCTCTTCGTTGAAGGATTTGGTTAATCAAAGTCCACTCTGCAAAAAGCACTAACTAAACATATTCTTGGTCGCATAACATGCATGTTTCTTGTGGAGTAAGCCGTGCCAATTCATACTTGTAAGGAACCCAGAAAACATTTCAGCATCCCAAGGTATACTACAGATATTTAATACTTAAATAACTTTTTTCAAATCAAGTCTTTGTAAAGTAAAAGAAATATCTGATATGTAAAAACGTTTCCTCCCATAACAGCCGAAAAAGAAAATGTGTTTTTTGATGTCTTTCATAATAGAAACTACATCTCTACAAAAGACATGTGTGCCAATATAAAATGGGAAAAAATTAACAAATTTGGAAAAAATAAGTTACTTGAAGCCTTATTTGACAACAGTACAAAGACACCCCGAGTCCTTTCCTATTACACTTTTCAGCAATATCGGAAATCTCGTCAAGAGCAAATGCAATATCACGAACATCTTCTAGCTGGCATTGGGCCAATTTTACACCTGAAATAAATTATAACTTTCCTAAATTTAGCAGGTCTGATGTCTGCCCATTATTATATTTAATATAATTAATAGGTGGGAAAGCTCACGCCCTTACAAACTATAATGCCCCAAAAGGAAAAATAAAATAATAACTCAGTTCGCCAATTCACAAGTTCTTTCCCACTTTATACACTAGAGAACAACAAATTCAGGGAAACATAAGTTTATTACCTTGTTTCGATCTAAAATTGGAGAGCTTTATCACAGACATCCCTGATTCAATGACATAGTATGTATTTTAATTGAGAAGTTACTGTGATATTCCTCGCAAAAAAAGGTACCATGATATTTCTTTAATAAATGGTTTCCTTCTACATGATACAAAAATCCACTGTAAATCTTTTTTCATGGTACAGTGGTGGTGGAAATACTATGTGGGACAGTTGGGTCGATGCTTGATACTGATATTTCCCTAATTCTTTATGCCTATACTCTGTGTGGCATTTTTTTCCATTATTCCTGGTGGTGAAAAGATTTATACTATTGGCTTAGCTGCTGTGTGCTGGGAAATGTATTAAATCTCCCTTTGAGATAGTCTTTACGACTTGTTCTTTCTTAACCATTGAGCAGGTAATCAGAAGCTTGCAGTGACGGAGATGTCGAAGAAAGGTGTTCATATGCAAGGATGGTCGGTCGCAGATGATGCAGCTACCTGTGGTGCTTGGTTGTGAAGCTAGGAGTGTGACCTTGTCTGGAAGGAATGCTGCGCAAGGGAGATTTGTGCATTTCTTATGTTTTGGCTGTCTCAAACAATTTGCTGCTCCTTTGACACTGTGTCATCGTTTTGGTTTTGGTACCCCTTGCTGTAATAGGCTCTTAAACTTTCTAGAAATCTACCTTAGCTTTTAGGCCATATATTGCTCTAGTGCTAACAGTAATGGGCAAGGAACTCTCCCTTGATGTGTGATATTTGTAGGTACTTTATTCGTTTTCATTTACTTTGTCTATTAGAGTTGACTGAAGTCAAACTTCATAAAGTTTGACCAAGTTTATAAAAAATAATATAAAATTTTGCTATAACAAATATATATGATGTGAAAATACATTCAATAATAAATCTAATGGTATTGGTTTCTTATTGTATATGTTAATATTTTTTTAATAAATTTTGTCAAAATTTACAAACCTTGACTTTGACCAAAGCTAATACACGGACTAAATAAAAATGAAAGGAGTACTGTTTTTCTTCTATGGATGCATGAGTACGGACATATACCATTTCTTTGTCAAACTAAGACCGATGGTCACTGAAATGAATAAATTTTGTATGTTTCGTTTCACTGCTAGAACATAAGCTTGGTGCTCAATAACTCGTTATGTTGTTTTCATCCGAACTTGCTCCGAAGCAAATTTATATTTTATATAGAAGATTGCAGTACCTACGGTTAACACCATACCAGGTCCTTTAAAGGATGCTACCCATCTCCTATGGGCACTCCACGTCATTTGATATGTCCGCGCCACGCGACGACACATGCCTCGCGCCCTCCCCACCGTCTGATCATGCAATCCAGTGCCTCACCGCACCAATGTCTATGGGGTCCACGTGAACTGCGGACGCTTGCGGGGCCACTTGACGTGTGTGTGTCTTAGGTTGGCTCAGGGCGGATGTCTAACTTTGACGATTTTAAACCTTGAGCTTGTAGAGGCCTCTTTTGCGGTGCCCTCACGTACGTGTATTCACTGGTCACGGCCTCCAATCCTGCCTAGAACAGTTTGGCGCACCGGAGAAAGAGCCATCCCGGCCGGGATCACTCGTTAGTCTCACTTCCAAATCTCTTTCTCCCTTCGCCAGAAAACGCAACAGCTCATTTCTCAGGCATTGTGGCGGGCTCGCTGCATTCAAGGACCAACACTGTCCAAGACCAGCACTCTGCATCACCCCGCTGCCCATCGACATCGGTTCGCAACACCTACCTGCTACCAGTCCACACCGCCCATTTGACACGGCAAGGGCGTGCCTCCGCTGCAAGGCTCATGGCCCTGCTCTGGGCGTGCTCAGGCCATGCTCGCGCGGCCCTCCAGCGGCACGTATTCCAAGGTCGTGTAGGCCACCTGATCGAAGACCTCGGCCTCGTGCGGCATCAGCTCCGATGCGACGAGTGCCCGTCCTGATGACGATGTTGAGCTACGATTAGCTGTTGAGGCCGACATGGTCTTCCAAATCGCACGTACTTCTTATGATGTGAGTCCGACAGTCCTGCGCCATCCACCAGCATGGGGTGAGCGGCATGCACTCGCTCGCCCTGGCGTGCTCTGGCAGCAGAGCAGCGACCTAGCGCGGGTAGTAGATGAAGAAATAGAGGGAGAAGTGAGTGGTGCTCATCCAGGGAGTCACATGGGTGGTCGTAGCGAGCTCGGAGGCATGGTGAGCTGCAGGGAAATGCATGCACACCAACTGTTCGACAGAATGGTGGTGGCTACACAAGGTCCTTGTGCAGCATTGTAGCAGCAGCAGCACGCTAAAGACGGGCGAGGTGTCTGAGGTCTCGCTCTCGTGTTCAGCGAAGCTCACCACGACTCCTCTCCTTTATGTATACCGCACATCACCGGCGTTTGCAGGCACACTACGATTTATTAAGGGCTCAAGGCCGAGAGCTCATGGGCATATAAGCTAGCTGTACCAATTACGAATCCATTGAGCTAGCTACTGATTGGTTTCTTTCAGATGATCTCACGTTGCAGCCTTAGTCGTTGGCCTCATCTAACTCGAGGTCGCCGGGCTGATCTCCCTTGGGCCGGTTGCTACCGTTCAATGTGGAGGCGAGACTCGTAGCCTTCTATGACCTCGTCGGTTTGTTGACCAACAACAATGACACGTCCAAGCCAGAGGAGGCGTTGCGGCGGTGCCGGTGTGGTAACAGAGCGGTGAGTTGGAAGACTAGAGCGCGGCCACGGGTTGATGCAATGGCGGACGAGGAGGACGGAGTGCTGGATGAGGATAAGTATGACGTGTGGGGTTGGCATGTCAGTGAGAATAGTCGGTGATCCCGGTCGGTATCGAATTTCACGGTGCGCCAAACAAGTGCGAGGTTAGGATTGACCAAGATTAGGAGTATAGGGTCAAACTTCAAGGATTTAGAGTCGAGGGTTCGTTTCTGACGAGCTCTACATGTTCAAGGTTTAAAACCGACTTCATTTTTTAACTACTTGTGCGTGCTTCGCTAGTGTGCCCCAAACCCCTCACCTGGCTCGTGCCCGCTTTACCGGTGCACCCCAACCCTTGCATGTCTGCTTCGTTTATGCACCGCACCTGTCACCCAGCTGATAGTTGACTCTGAGGCGTTGTGGGCCGGCATGCCTTGTGGCATGTGTTTGGACGTGTGCTTCGCTTGTGCACTCCAACCTTCATCCGGCTGGTAGTTCACTCCGGGGCGTTGTGATCTAGATCCTTTTTGCGACCTGCGTTCGCGGTTGTTTGCCTAAACTGGTTGTGTTCGTTCCATTCTTCTCTAGCCGGCTGGACTTGCTTCTTTGCTGCCTCCCCTTCCACGTCTTCTGTTATGCCTTCTTTACCGGCGGTGTGCCGTTCTCCTTTCCTGGCGGCTGAGGTTCAGATCTAGTTCTCTCTTTCCTCGCTAGTCTTTTTTCTTATCTTACTGTGGTCTCCTTTCCATTCATTCTTTTAGGTCCTACGAGCATTTCTGTTGTTCTACGGCGCCGATTACTAGCGGCCTATATTGTTGTTTGAGGTGAGTTACTTCTTTGCTTCTTTGTTCCTTTGTTCTTGCCTTCCAAGGGTTTCTGTCTGTTTCATTTTCTGTTCCAGTCCCTTTTATTTGGATCGCGTTACAAAAGAAATCAGGGTTTTGTTTCCTGAACTCGTGCTCACATCGATACACCGGGGCGGATTAATCCGCTAGGTAGCGGTGCCTCGGCTTCTTTTCATATGCCCTGGTTTTGCCTAAACACATGCACGTACTCGGAAATCACATGCTTTACACAAAGGTAGAATGTAGATTGCTACATGGCATACAAAAAGGAAATATGGGTAATGTTAATATACTCCTTGTTGGAGAAGATCGGGATGACAACAATATATCCTCTATTTTTCCTTGTGCTTTAGAATCCAGTTAAATTTTTCTGTCTGTGTGCTTGGTTATATATATGCAGCAAACCGAAAGGAGGTCCGAAGTCTATAATCAGGAGGGACATCGGGGTTGTTTCTTCTTAGATGGATGAGCAGCGATTTGTCCATCTGCTCCCCACATTTAGATCTCATTGCTTATGTGCTTCTTTGCAATTCGTCATTTTTTGTTTCTGTTTTGGACTTCTGTGCTCTTTTCCAATATGATGTACGTTTTTAATGCATTACTTTTTTGCGTGTATTGCTTTCTATATGAAGTTACATGCAACCCCTATCACTATAAACAGTCACCTTATACTAAAGCAAGTTGTAGATGCTCTTGGCCTTATACACTGGTAGAAAAAGGGCCTTCAGTCCCGGTTTGTAAGGGCCTTTAGTCCCGGTTCTGGAACCGGGACTAAAAGGTCGGTACTAATGCCCTGAACCGGGACTAAAGGCCCTCCACGTGGCCGGTCCACCTGTAGTCCCGGTTGGTTTCTGATTTTTTTTGAAAATTTTTTCTGTTTTTTTTTTGAAATTTTTTTATTTTCAAATTTCTGAATTATTTTAACCTCTAATCTCTAATCACCCCTCATCACTGCTCAATTTAATCTCTAATCACCCCTCATCATTCCAAATTATCTAACTTCCCGAACGGTCACCCATCCTTCTCACTACTCCAGCCTGAGCACGCTTAACTTCCGGGTTCTATTCTCCCTCGTTTCCAAGTCTGCACTTGTTGTTTTCCTGACAATAGTAAGATGTCAATCCTATTAACCCTTAGGAATTTAGCTTGAGCATGAAGTCACATATTTCACTGTTTGAGTTTAAAACTATTGTTCTAAAAAACAATAATTTTTTAGTAACACTAATATTTCTTGAATAAGTAGTTTGACCATTGTTTGACCATAGTTTGATCATAGTTTGACCAGATTTGACCAAAATTCAAAAATGGTGAAATAATTATTTAATAACACTAATATTCTTGAATAATTATTTAGTAACACTAATACTTCTTGAATAAGTAGTTTGACCAGATTTACTGAAAATTTAAAAAAACTGAAATTTGAGCATAACTTTTTTTCCTTTTGGAATTTGAGGATTCTACAAATTTGCAAACAGGCCGTAGGCGGTCTCCATCAGATGTAACTTTTCGAGTAGATGATTTTTCATATAAAAAACTTTTTAATCCGAGTTTGTATGCAAAAGTTATGCCCATTTTACAAATTCCAGAGAGATTTTGTAAATAAAGTCGAAATTCATATTTGTAAATTTTCCCAACAACTAGACCACATATCACATGGAAAACTTATTTTATTTTATTTTTATTGACATTTCCATCATTTTCTTTTGTTTTTTCTAAAACTGAAAAGGCGGTCAGGGGGGGGGGGAGTTTGAAAATGGGACCTTTAGTACCGGTTCGTGCCATGAACCGGTACTAATGCCTCAAAGCCCATTAGTCCCGGTTGGTGGCACCAACCGGGACTAAAGGTCTAACCTTTAGTACCGGTTGGTGCCACCAACCGGGACCAATGGGCATCGCACCCTTTAGTCCCGGTTTGTGGCACCAACCGGGACTAAAGGGTCCAGGTGAACCGAGACTAATGCCTTAGCCGCACGAACCGGGATAAATGCACCCATTGGTCCCGGTTCTGGACTGAACCGGGACTAATGGGCTTACCCGGCCTGGACCAAAGCCCCCTTTTCTACTAGTGATAGTTGACCAGACCACCACTTATGAAGAAGGAACACACAACTGAATTTCATGTTCCAGCTCACATAAACAAGTCATGCTTGGAAATGATGGATTTTTGTGGAGCCTACTATCCATCGACTTAGGAGCTATTGAATCAGCCAGTCTAAGTGCCTTGTTTTACATGCAGAATCAAAACTTAACAATCATTGCTGATATCAGCCTGTCTGAGCATAGGAAATGCCAAAAAGCTCTGTTACGGAAAACATCATGGTCAGATATTCTCTAGCATCTTGAAGTTAAGCTCTAATCAGAGTTGTCTCACATCACCGAAGAATTGAGGTTGTTCAAGGTTAGCACTAGCCCATGGATTTGTTGTTGCCAAACCCCAGCGCATGCAAACATATCAGAAGGTCAGGAGAAGCACCATCTTAGAACCTAAACCATTAATTGCAGTATCACGCACTTTGATTTTTGTTTTCTGTTTAAAGAAGGGCTTTGCCATCGCATTGCTGGCGGAAGTTAACAATGAAAATATGCAACTTGGATGTAACAGTGGAGGACCGACTCCAAATACATTGGTATCGCCATCACCATCGCCTCCTACATTTGAAAGCCTTCTGCTAGGTAAAGAAAAGTGATTATTGCAACGTTATTTATAGAACCCAACGGGCGGCTCGCTGATGCCGTAAAAAACATCACCATTGCAATGTATGGAAACCGCTGTGTTCATCGAGCCCTCTTTTCTATAAAGATAGGTTGTCCTGACGTTTGAAATGTGAGTATAGCCCAAGCAAATTTTGTAGATTTGTATGTATAGCAATTGGAGAACTGTCAATTCTCCTTATCCACAGGGGAGATTTTATTTATGAATGCCACCTCTTCTGTTGTTGAAATAATGAATGTGAACATGGATAGTACCTTAGGACCGTGTTTTGTATATCCATGCGATGCTGCTGGAGAGAATGGCCTGGTTTTTGTTTAACAATAGTTTCTTTGAGACAAAAACACGCTCGTGTCACTGACCTCCTCATTTAAGGTTATACTATATTGTTTGGTATTCCTACACGCCATCCACATTTAAGGTCTATACATGACTACGCATTTTTAGAGAACGGTTGCCAGTGAGCATTTTATTTTGAAGTTTGAAAATCATATTTTTGAAGTTAAAAAAATTCTGTAGTAAATATGATATGATAATATGGATATGCATACTACACATGTGTAGAGTTTGATGATGAAATAATTTAACATGTGAGCGAAATAAAAATGACATATTCATGATTTTGAAAATGTGAACATCTGCTAAAAATCCACACATTTCTACTTTGTATATATTTTTTCAATCATATAATAATAATTTTATATGTATGTTCTCGACTAGTAAAGCAAACAGTAACTCCTTGCAGATATTTCTATGATAATATGTAATCTCTTATTTTTAACAAGGTCTATCTATATAACAGTAAAATAAGCTAGTATGTGATGTGAATCCAACAAGATTTATTCAAATGGGAAAAAGAAGCCCTTTCCAAAGCCAAGCCAAAATTTCAACGTTACAAGACAGTCATGTGGGTTCAAGTAATGAAAGGTCCTGTGATTTGTCATTGCAGTTGGATTAAAGCTATACGTCGTTTGCTTGGAGGAGCTTTTGATCACCATTCTTGTGTAAGTGCCCAACAGAAGCTGAACACTCTTGAAGCGCTTGTGAAGTACACTGTCAAGATGCATTCCATGGTCATCAAATGAAGAACTACCATGACATGGAAGGCGATTTCTTTGAGGAGATATGTTACTAAGAAAGAGTAATCACCAAGAAAAGGGGAGAATGAAAAAATATCCAAGTTTTTAAGTTACATTCCCTGAATTCTACATGTACATGCCACGTGACAATTACTTAGTATATATAATAGTGGCAGTTAGGCTGCATATCTACAAATGAAATGGTGTGAATCAGAAAGACCAACAGTTAAGACGGTATGCTGGAAATTAATCCAATAGCTTGAGCAATATCTATCTTCTTCCTACAATAATCCTCATAGAACTTTGGTTTCTACGTCTGAAAAAAACAGGAACTCCACTTAAGTAAACTATATAGTTGAAACTTGATACAGGATGGTGAATATAGTTTAAAGTACCTCCTTTCTAAGTGCCTCTGCAATCAACTCCCGGGCTTTATCCTCTAAAATCTGGCTTTTGTCATCTGGAAACTATGGTCAGGTATAGCATCAGATACAAGAACAATGTTCAGATGGTTTCGATCTAGGTTTTGTTTGGATGCCGAGTATTTATAAACCTACACTATTGGAAAATCATAGTACTTTTGGTTGTAGGTAGGAAATAGTGTACAAATACAATGATGCATTTGGCGATGGCAGTATTTACTGAAGTTTTTGTTTTCTTATTTAGCATTCTGAAGGGACTGGACACCATGTTTGAGAATTGAAGGGCTATCTCAATGCAACAAGTTCAGACGCCGTCACTAAGAGATGCCATTGCTACTATAGCACAGGAAGAGACTAGAAAACACTCCCAACTGTGCAATGGAACAATTCAAACTGCAGCAGATGGTACTGCAAAACCTAGTAAAGGGGTTGGGGCAATGCAATGTACTCCAAGTATTAAGTTGAAGTCAGTCTAGCATGTTCCAGTTTTCCCAGTTAATCTAGTTTCATTGAGTGCTTTGATTGATCAACTAGATTGTTACATAACTCTTAACAAGTACTTTTGTTTGATTCAAGTTAATCTTGTTTCATTGAGTGCTTTGATTGATCAGCTAGATTGTTACATAACTCTTAACAAGTACCGATGTTTGATTTAGGAGATGGGAACTGGGAGGAGGCTTGGGGCAGGAACTAGGCATAGAGGACTATGATTCATTACCTTGTTTTTTTTAAGTCGGTGAGCTGTACAACATGCATTATGTGTTTTGAAGCGAAAAGTTCTCATGATATCTTTGGTACAGTATCAACTGTCTAATACCATCACATATTTCGCTGAAAAAACATCACATAAACTTGTAAAGCCCTTACAGAAAAAATAGTAGTTAGAAATACAAGTAAATAGGATTTACCGCACAACTGTTCGCAATTGAACTGAGGGAAGCACTCTTGAAAGGTGACATGTGGCATCACCAAGATTGGACTTCAACGATCTTAGATAATCCATCAACCGGCTTGTATACGGTTCGGTGCAAGCTACAAGATAAGGATACTCTTCTTTAACCACCTTCACATGCAGTATGTTTTTATTAGTACAGGTCTTCATTAATGTCAAAAATGCAAATCATTTGGACTTTTTAGATTCATGACAATTCCAGGGAACACCCGATGTAGATTATTAAAACTTTGGCCTGAAGGCATCTTCAAAAAGCTTTTAGCCAACATTGAATTTTCATAAAAACGAGGATTCACTAGCTGATATCGAAGTGTATGAACAACCTACAAATTCAAAACTTGCCCATAAACCGAAGTCCAAATTGTGAAATGGTATCTAATGCTGAACTATTTAAGATGCTGGTCTCTAAAGACTAATAAACAAGTAAAAAGAAATGGATCAATTACATAATTAGAGTAACAAAAAAAGGATGAAGATATACTGGTTGAAGTTGCCCACAATAAGAAAGCTAACCCAACAAAAAGGATGGGGATATAGTTATTGAAGTGGCCAGTGTAAATCATTATAAAATAATAATTTATTCGTACTAAAATTTTATACTTATTTTAAATTAATTGTATCATATTACATTTTTAATTAGTATAATATTTTTATTAGTTTGCTATCATACTTAGCCACATAACAATGTTTCTAAATAACAATTATATAATTCTTTGTTATGCAGTTCTATAGTATATCATTAGAACAGAAATTCTGCAAAATTTAAATTTTAGGAATTAATTTTAATATTTTTTGAATTAATTTTAATTACTGCATAAAGTGTATAGTGTATACACATATATATGCATGACAAACGAATTACTGAATTATTTTGCATTCCATAGCTATCATAAGAAAAAAACCAAACTAATTTTTGAGCATGCAAGTGCATGTTGAAAGACAATTGTTTGGTTAACTCGCTTAGTACATAAACTAACATAGCAGATCCATACTTATATATTCTCTACTATGTAACTCAGTTTCAAAGCAACATATATATGTTGTAACACTGGTAGCTGACTGCCTAGTGGATGATGCCTAAGATCCAAACTAGTGGACACAAAATCAGGGTAGCGACACTTACTAAAACATCCCATGCAGTTGTTTATCTATTTAGAGAAAATAGTGCGGGAGTAAATTTTTTAATACTCCCAAAATACCATAGTATTGGGAATACCGCAGCTTGTAAAATTGTGATATTTACTAGGTCTAAACGCCACAAAGTAAATATTGTTCTTATCAGAAATCATGGTATTCATAAAAAGCTATAAAAACACTTTGCATCCAAACATGTCTTAAGAGTGTGAGACACACAGAACGACACTTACTTCCTCGAGGCAAGCTGTGCAAGCAAGAAACTGAAAAAGGAAAAGGATGAAAAAGAGCAGCATATAAAACACCTCTAATAATGAATATTATGTGAATTTGAAAACGATCTGTAAAAGGAAAACAAATTACCTCGTCTTCCAAGTCGGAGCAGAATGTGTCATTCTCCAGTGCACGTCTCATTCTTTCTTGGCGTAACGGAAACATTTTAAGTTCATAGACTTCACACAAAGCATCTCTGAATTTCTTCTGTTAATTGTTCAAAGAGAGAAAATGAAATTGCATCACAAAGCATCAAAATATGAGAGTTATAATCATTCAATCGTTGCTTGGTTGTTCAGTACTAACCTCCATCTTGTACCTTTGCCAAATCTCGTAATAGAGACCATCAAACTCGTTGTAGCAACACACATCAAAACCCATGCTATCTAACCACTCCTGAATTAAAATAATATGCAATTGTTAAATACAAAACACCTAAATGAAAATAACAAGTGTACGAGAGACCCTACGTAGAAGCCAGAAAAGGCTAAGCCATCGTATAACTTCGAGAAGTCAGTAGTGATCTTGATTGCTTGGTAAGTTCCTCTGGTCAAAATCTTTCCCCACTAAAATAGAAGAGTAATTAGATCATGCTAAAGTATGTATATTGACATATATAGTGTCAGTCCATGTGTTTTTGTATCGACGTACTTACCATAAGAGATGGAGGCTTATTTAACACATAAGCTTCAATCCACTGTCATGATACAAAGAAAGCTTGTTAGTTAAAAACAATAATCCAAATTTGAGTAACTTTATCATATCTATGGTGCATAACTTAAGTTTCTTGGACAATTCTTCACAAAATTTGATATATTCTTGTTCTATCTCATAGCTATGACAATCCTTGTGGTACTCATCCCAATTGACATACTCAAATCCACCCTACATCAAAAAGCATCAGAGAGCTAGCCAACAATAACAAAGAAAGAATAGCAAACAATCAGCTGACTCAGATAATTATACTTGACCATTTATAAGTTAGGATACATTTGCCAAAAGGTCATCTAAAGGAAATAATATAGTCTGCTATCCTTGATAGAAGAAAAAAAAAACTAAGAACAGTTTCACTATTTTATTATTAACACGATAAGGTAGTAATAATCACGTAAAAGGCAATCAGGTGAAACAAGATTCTCCTGAGTACAGTTTGTCATATAAATTCATGAGTATTACTTTCTGGCCTATAAAACTGTGACAACGTTATGGAACACTTCATTCAAGGTAACAATAATTAAAACGTACAACTACTGCTAGCATGAACATGCGTGTGAATTGGTCTAAAACAATAAAAGGATCCCAAGAATATAACAGGAATACTGAAACGGCCTTTTTAACCTTTTACAAGGTTAAATAACTACATCGCCATATAAAGATTTGGATCTACATTTTGGCGTGTAGTGTCTGAGCTTAAAAATTGGCTTATCATACTAGATCAAAAGAACATAAACCGATGCATACAACTTGCCCAAAAAAGAAGACATACGTACATAATTTCGAGGGACCAGCCGTTGGTAGTCCTCCAGGCCAGCAAGTTTGCAGTAGTCAGGGTGGAAAGACCAATCTAATTCGCCATCTTCCTCAGAGCACTTAAAAGATCTCTGCCCCACAGGACGATGGCCAGGGGGGTAGTCCTCCTTCAGTTTATCATAGCAAAGCTTATCCTCAGGCACGTGTTGTGACAGCTATAGACAATGAGATCAGTCATGAGATTAAATTAACTGTGTGTTACCAACTAGCATACGCAGCACATAACAAGTAGTAATTAACTGCGAGACTATGGGAACCGAACCTGATAATACTTGCGGCGATACAACGCATGGCGCACATTGAGCTCCTTGAGCTGCACGGCATCCAGCTTGGTGCAGACGTCGACATCAGGCTTGCGAGGCAGCTGATTAAGATAAACATGATACTGTTCGTTGCTGATATCGTCTCCCAAGCGCAATTTGTTCAGTTTTCTGATTTCGTTCTCAGCTTCTTCCAGCTCTTTGGTCTTCTTTGGCTTCGCCTGTACACCAGTTTTGGTTGCAGCAGCTGATGGCTTACGAGCATGCAAACTAGTGTTACCGCGGAGAGCCGAACATGCCCTAGATTTCGAGGAACTGGCCGGTCTGCCTTGTTGTGTGGCGTGCATCTGCAGCGAGGGTTCTCTGCCGGAGACCGAGCCGACCGTCTGAGCCCTGCGTTGCTTCGGCGCCGGAGGGACCGACACCGGCGGCACCTCTCCACCGGAGACGGTGCTGACCCTCCGATTTCCATCTTGGCTCGGCGATGACGGAGGGACTTGTTAGACAATGTAACATGTACGTGGTGCAGTATAAACCGTGTACACGTATAGATTGGGGTAGCGTTGCGTGTGTTGTATTCCAGGTGGTTTAAGGTTAGTTGAGATCGATCCTTATCTTGTATAGATCGTTGGCTTGAGGATCAATCCGGTAACAACCTGAACCACCTCCCTTGTATCTATGGTCTATAAATAACACGCAACGCGTCCCTGCGAAGGTATACGCTTCAACCAATTTTACATGGTATTCAGAGCCTAACCTCTAGCACATCCCAAAACCCTAGCCATGGCCTCAAGCTCCACCGCCGCCGCCGCTGCACCGGCCCTCATTCCCATCGCCGATCGCCTCCATCGCTCTAACTTCCTGGTGTGGCGTGCTCAGGCGATTGCTGCCATCCGCGGCGCTCAGCTCGTCGCCTACATCAACCCCGACAAAGAAGAGCCGGCGCCCAAGCTCATGGACAAGGAGGGCAAGCCAACAGATGCGCCCAACCCGGCGTATGAGATCGCCAGGGCGAAGGATTCCCAGGTTCTGAGTTTTCTGTTCAATTCAGTCTCACCTCCTGTGATGATCCAGATCGCCCACTGCACCATGGCCTCGGCAGCATGGACTGCCATCACGGAGATGTTCATCTCCCAAACCCAGGCACACGTGGTGAACACGAGGATCGCCCTGTCAAACACCAAGAAGGGCACCTCAACTGTAGCCGAGTACATCGGCTGCATGAAGGCGCTCGGAGATGAGCTGGCCTCCGTTGGGAAGTCCCTCACCGACGATGACATGGTGTCATACATCCTCGCCGGCCTCGACTTCGACTACATGGGCTTCGTCTCCTCCCTGTGCGCCAGGGCCGAGCCAATCAAGGTGAACGAGCTCTACTCCCTCCTCGTCGGCTTCGAGAACAGGCTCGCCATGTTCGATGGCGGGCACCAATCCTCCCATTCCTCTGCCAACGCCGTCTCCCATGGCGGCGGTCGCGGTGGACGAGGGGGTGGGCGTGGCGGAGGCCGCAGAGGTGGAGGTGGCGGCCGCGGACAAGGCCGTGGAGGTCGCGGCCAAGGAGGAGGCCGCAACGATCTACCTGAAGTCTTCTGTTAGATCTGCTCCAAGCCCAATCACGTTGCTATGGAGTGCTACCGCCACTTCGATATCGCGTTCACCAAGGAGAAGAGCGCAGCAGCTGTCAACACCAACACCAGCTCCTACGGGGTCGACACCAACTGGTACGTCGACACAGGGCTACAGATCACATTACCAGTGAGCTTGACAAGCTCACCATGAGGGAGAAGTACTCCGGCCAGGATCAAGTGAACATGCCCAACGGCGCAGGTATGAAAATTAGCCATGCTGGTCAAGCCTATATTCATACCCCCACTCGCAATCTTCATCTTAAAGACATATTGCATGTTCCTGAAGCAACCAAGAACTTGATCTCTGCTCATCGATTATCACATGACAATCATGCCTTTCTTGAAACTCATCCACACTATTTCTTTGTCAAGGACAAGGCAACGAAGAAAACCCTCCTCCAAGGCAGATGTAGGGGTGGCCTCTATCCCCTCTCATCTGCACCTTTGAGCTCGGGCAGGCAGGCGTTTGGTGTCACCAAGGTCTCTCCATCAAGGTGGCACAGCCGATTAGGTCACCCTTCGTCGACAATCGTTCAGCATGTTCTTAGGAAGAATAAAATTTCCTTTTCAAATAGTGAGTTCAATAAAGAGAGTATATGTGATGCTTGCCAAAAAGGCAAAAGTCACCAACTCCCCTATCCGAATTCCATTAGTGTTTCCAATGCTCCTTTAGAGCTAGTTTTTTCTGATGTATGGGGGCCTGCCCGAGATTCTATTAATAGGAAGAATTATTATGTGAGTTTCATCGACGATTTCAGCAAGTTCACTTGGATTTACATTCTTAAACATAAGTCTGAAGTGTTCAAAATATTTCATGAATTCCAAGCTCTTGTTGAACGACGCTTTAATCGTAAAATCATCACCATGCAAACAGATTGGGGTGGTGAGTACGAGCGTTTAAACTCCTTCTTCTGGCAAATTGGCATCACCCATCACGTCTCTTGCCCCCACGCACACCAGCAAAATGGATCGGACGAAAGGAAACATCGGCATCTTGTGGAAGTTGGACTTTCACTATTAGCACATGCCTCCATGCTATTAAAATTTTGGGATGAGGCTTTTATAGCTGCCACATACCTTATCAATAGAACTCCCATTAAGGTGATAAATCTTGAAACACCTCTCGAACGACTGTTCCAAGAAAAACCAAACTATCATGCTCTCTGCACTTTTGGGTGCGCATGTTGGCCTAATCTCCGCCCATTCAACTCTAAGAAGCTTGAATTTCGCTCCAAACGTTGTGTTTTTCTTGGATATAGCAATCTTCATAAAGGGTTCAAGTGTTTGGATGTAGCCGCCGGACGGGTCTACATATCTCGTGATGTCGTATTTGATGAAACCGTCTTTCCCTTTGCTTCACTAAACCCAAATGCCGGTGCTCTTCTTAGGTCAGAAGTTCTTCTTCTTCCTGACAATTCTGTCACCAAAGAGCCTCTTGATCATGGGGATGAAATTAGTGCTAATCCATCGGTTAATTTTCATGCAAATCCTGCCATAAATTTTGGAGGAAATCCTGTTGTGTGTCATGATTTTATGCAGCAGCCTGACGCAGAACACGAGGAGGATCCAGGTGCTGGTAGCGACAGGTCTGCAGGCGGCGATCCCGAGCGAAATCCCTCGACCGCCGCGCCTGCAGGTGGGGACAGCGACCCGCTCACGCGCTCCCGCGACACGTCCACGCCCTCGTCTCCGCTCACTGCCGCTGACTGCGGGCCCTCTGGGAGCAGCCCCACAGCGCACTCTGGATCAGGCGGGTCCAGGGGCGACACGGCTGGCTCTCCGCGCCAAATGGCGGCTTCTGCACCGCGCATCGATGCGGGGGAAAGGCGGGCCCTCGACAACATCTCTGGGTCCGCCGCATCTGCCCCTGACTCGGTCGGGATCCACCTCGGATCAGCCGCGCCTGACGCGTCTGCCGCTGATCCTGTCGGGATCTGCCTCAGATCAGGTGCGCCTGGCTCCTCTGTGACAAATCCAGTGGGATCTTCTGCGCCAGCTGCGGGATCTTCTGCGCCAACGGCTGCTGCATCCGAACAAACTCGGCGTACACGATCTCAGCATGGTATTACAAAACCCAAAGTACGTACAGATGGTACGGTCAGGTATGGTAAAACTAAGTTTGCTGGTCTTGCTACCACAGAAGAACCAAATAGTCTACATGAAGCCTTTGCAAATAAAAATGGAAAAATGCAATGGATGAGGAATATGGTGCATTAATCAAGAACAAGACTTGGCACTTAGTTCCTCCGGCCAAGGGCAGAAACATTATTGATTGCAAGTGGGTTTATAGAGTTAAAAGAAAAGCTACAGGAGAAATAGACAGATACAAAGCCAGGCTAGTTGCAAAAGGTTTTAAACAAAGATATGGCATTGACTACGAGCACACCTTTAGTCCAGTTGTTAAAGCTGCTACTGTTAGACTTGTTCTATCTATTGCAGTATCAAAAGGTTGGAGTCTTCGTCAATTGGATGTGCAGAATGCGTTCCTTCATGGCGTTCTAGAGGAAGAAGTGTATATGAGACAACCTCCTGGGTATGAGGTGAAAAACAAGCGACACTATGTTTGTAAGCTTGATAAGTCCTTGTATGGGTTGAAGCAAGCACCTAGAGCGTGGTATTCTAGGTTAAGTGAAAAACTTCAAAGGCTTGGCTTCAGACCATCAAAGGCTGACACTTCATTATTCTTTTATCACAAAGGCAAAATCATCATCTTTATGCTTGTGTATGTCGATGACATTATTGTGGCTAGCTCTTCACAGGAGGGAACTACAGCGTTATTGGAAGATCTCAGAAGGGATTTTGCCTTAAAGGATCTCGGTGACTTGCATTATTTCTTGGGAATAGAGGTGAAGGAAGTCAAGGATGGTATACTTCTAACTCAAGAAAAATATGTATCAGATGTATTAAAGCGTGCTGGTATGATGAATTGCAAAGTGTCGAATATGCCTCTGTCCACGTCTGAAAAGCTCTCTAAGGAAACTGGTGAAATCTTGGGAGCTCAGGATTCTACAAATTATAGAAGTGTGGTAGGTGCATTGCAGTACTTGACTTTAACAAGGCCTGATATATCA
This sequence comes from Triticum urartu, assembly GCF_056163025.1. Taxonomy (NCBI): domain Eukaryota; kingdom Viridiplantae; phylum Streptophyta; class Magnoliopsida; order Poales; family Poaceae; genus Triticum; species Triticum urartu. Next base: position 25,001,476 of record NC_141873.1, read on the forward strand.
TTCTCTGTCAATAAAGTATGTCAGTTCTTGCACTCTCCTACACTTGAACACTGGACTGCAGTAAAAAGAATTCTCAGATATCTTAGAGGAACCATGAGCACCGGACTAAAATTTTCCAAGTCAAGTTCTGCATTGGTAAGTGCCTTTTCAGATGCAGATTGGGCAGGATGTCCAGATGACAGAAGGTCCACAGGTGGCTTTGCTGTTTTCTTTGGACCAAACTTGATATCTTGGAGTGCACGCAAACAAGCAACAGTATCGAGGTCCAGTACTGAAGCGGAATACAAAGCTTTAGCAAATGCCATAGCTGAAATTATATGGGTTCAAACTCTGTTAAAAGAGTTAGGTATGACACATTCACCAGTTGCATGTCTTTGGTGTGATAATATTGGTGCCACTTACCTTTCAGCAAACCCAGTATTTCATGCAAGGACAAAACATATTGAAGTTGACTACCACTTCGTGAGAGAAAGAGTAGCCAAGAAGCTGTTGGACATTCGTTTCATTCCCACCAATGACCAAGTTGCAGATGGCTTTACCAAAGCTTTGTCATGGCGCAAACTGGAAGATTTCAAGAGCAATCTTAACTTGGTAAGTTATGATTGAGGGGGAGTGTTAGACAATGTAACATGTACGTGGTGCAGTATAAACCGTGTACACGTATAGATTGGGGTAGCGTTGCGTGTGTTGTACTTCAGGTGGTTTAAGGTTAGTTGAGATCGATCCTTATCTTGTATAGATCGTTGGCTTGAGGATCAATCCGGTAACAACCTGAACCACCTTCCTTGTATCTATGGTCTATAAATAACACGCAACGTGTCCCTGCGAAGGTATACGCTTCAACCAATTTTACAGGACTGACACGGGCGTCCAACCCTCGACTTGCTTCGGCAGCACCACTCCACCGGAGACCGTGTAGACCGTCTGATCCTTTCGTTGCTTCGACGGCGGAGGGGCCGACATGGGCGTTCGATCCCTGACTTTCTTCGGCGGCACCGCTGCACCGGAGATCGGGCCGACCCTCCGATTCCCATTCCCTACTTGGTTCGGCGGCGACACCACTTCACCGGAGACCGTGTCGCCGATCTGATTCCGCGGCATCTCACCAAACCCTAGCAACGACTGTGGAGCTTCCTAAGGCCCTGCCAGTCCGATTTGATGGAGGCGGGGCGGGTCAAGTGAAGTTGGAGACGGGGAGTGCATCAAATCGGGATTCGTTGACAGAGTGAGTCGGATTGGGGGATGAGCAACGGAAACGGTGTGGGAACTGCCCGTGAGGTGGAAAGCCAGCTAACAAGCCCAACTCCTATTTGACGCCTGCTGCGCCAGTTGGAGACGGGGACCTGCGCAACGCCAACTGTGTATAAGGATGACAATAGGTAGGATATGAAACGGGTAGAGCAATATCATATTCATACCCATATAAAATTCCAACCATACCCGTATCCACGGGTATGAAACTTTACTTATACCCATACCTGACGGATACCCGTACCCCTTGGATACCCAACAGGTAGATCAAACACTACACAGCTTATTTACAATTTTACATTCATCGATACCATAATCAAAAAAAAATTATCTCAACTAAATAACAGATAGATGAATACATGACAATTATCTCAACTAAAATTGATTATTGATGAGAACTTTAACATAGGCTCACAAGATGACGACACACTTCACCAAATAACATCCGACAAGTCCATATCTACATCTATACATATTATAAGGGGCTATTGCTTCTGGCGGTACGTCATCGAAATTGCCAATGAAGTTGCAAAATAATACCATCGATGCCACCTATAAGTGATGAAAAAAATGTTTCACACTAGGGAATTCCAGCTTGGGCCGGCCCATTAAAGACCTTCTATACTGCGCTGTGCGCGCTGGGAGAAGACACAGCGCGACTGTTTGGGCCGGCCCATGTCTAGGCGACCTGTTCTTCAATTTTTTTTTATTTTCCATTTTTCTTTTCAGTCTTTTCTTTTTGAATTTAAATAATTTGGGACTTCAAAAAAGTTACAAAATTTTAGGAAAATGAGAATTTTGAAATAAAATGTTTAATAAATGTTTATGGATTTACAAAATGTTCACGGTTTAAAAAAATTCGCCTCTTCAAAAAATATTCACAGTTTTGAAAATAAAGGTCGGGAAATCAAAAAACTTCATGACTTGTTCAAAAAATTCTTGTATTAAAAATGTTAATAAAATTAAACAAATTCACCAATTCAAAAAATTGTCATGAATTGAAAAATATCCTAAAATAAAAAATTGTTTGTGACTTACAAAATAGTTTGGAATATATAAAAATTATTGGAGAAAACCTAGGTGTCTACTACGAACCGGGGCGCGCCTACCCCTTGGCCAGCCTCCGATGCCTATCTTCTGGTATATAGCCCCATTTGCCCTAGAAAAAAAAATACAGAGAGGACTTCCGAGACGGAGCACCACCGTCTAGAGGCGGAACTTGGGCAAGAGCACTTTTGCCCTCCGGCGGAGCTATTCCGCCGGGGGAACTTCCCTCCGGGAGGGGGAAATTGAAGTCATCGTCATCACCGACAACTCTCTCATAGTGGGAGGAACACTCTTCATCAACATCTTCACCAGCACCATCTTATCTCAAAACCTTTGTTCATCTCTTGTGTTCAATCTTTGTATCAAAATGTCAAATTGGTACATGTGGGTGACTACTAGTGTTGATTACATCTTGCAGTTGATGCTAGTTGGTTTATTTGATGTAAGATTATATGTTCAGATACATTATGATATTTAATATCCCTCTGATCTTGAGCATGAATATTATTTGTGAGTAGTTGCTTTTGTTCTTGAGGACATGGGAGAACTCTTGTCATAAGTAATCATGTGAATCTAGTATTCGTTTGATATTTTGATGATGTATGTTGTGATTCCCTTAGTGGTGTTATGTGAACGTCGAGTACATGACACTTTGCCATCTTTGGGCCTAAGGAAATGCATTGTGTAGTAGTTATTACATGATGGGTTGCTAGAGTGACAGAAATTTAAACCCTAGTTTATGCGTTATTTTCGTAAGGGGCTGATTTGGATCTATATATTTAATAATATGGTTAGATTTTATCTTAATTCTTCTTTCATAGTTGTGGATGCTTGCAAAAGGGTTAATCATAAGTGAGAGGCTTGTTCAAGTCAGAAAAAGACCCAAGCACCGGTCCACCAACATACCAAATTAGCAAAGTAGCAAACGCAAATCAAACAAACATGATGAAATTGACTAGATGAAATTTCCATGTGTCCTCAAGAATGTTTTACTTACTATAAGAGACTGTTCCGCCCTGTCCTTTGCTACAAAAAGGATCGGGCTACCTTGCTGCACCTATTATTACTATTACTACTCGTTACTTGTTAGAAACTATTTTGCTATCAAACTACCTGTTACCGATAATTTTAGTGCTTGTAGAAAATACCTTACTGAAAATCGCTTGTCATTTCCTTCTGCTCCTCGTTGTGGGTCATCAGTGTGCTACCCATGACTTAATGGGTAGGGTACGAACTCTACCCATGTATAAAATTGTGTCTATACTTTGCTCATGCAGTTATGGTATCCGCGGGTACCCGTACCAATGGTAAAATTACCATCCTTAGCTGTGTACGTAAATGAGGCATCCCATGTAGGTATTTTTCACCAGGTTTTTTTAACCTTCCCATGATTGTTCTTACGGTTTTTTGGGCCGTTTTTCCTATGGCTTTTTCCCCAACATGGGTTTTGTTTGTTTTCTCATTTTGTGTTCGGTCTATTTTTAATTTTAATTTTATTTTTGGTTTTCTATTTAATTTTCTTTCTTTTTCCATTAACCATTTTTATAAATTTGTGAAATTATCACTGTTCACAGTTTATAAAAATTCAAAATTTTTTGTTAGTTTTTTCAATTTCATGAACTTTTTCCAAATGCAAATTGCTTTAAATTTTGTGTGAATTTTTTAAAATTACAAAATTTCCAAATCTTGAACTTTTTTTCAAATCATGAACCTTTTTTGTTTGATGATAAGTTTCCAATATTTTGAACTTTTTTCAAAATTTTGGAACCTTTTCATTTTTGTGAACTTTTTCCTTTTTTCAAGAAGTCAATGGTGAGCTCAGCATGGCTAGCGCTCCCTTATTAAACGGTCAATAGTTAAAGGTCGTTGGTCCACCAATTAACCAAAAATGCAGTTGGGCCGACCAATATGCTTCCACGTTGACCATCGAGAGCTCTTGCTAACATTTCTTTTAGCAAAGATAGGTAGGCTTTATTGATCATTGAGAATATTAACAAGGATTACAACTGAATCGTATGAAAACCATAACCAAACATGCCTGCCAAGTGCAAGGGATAACCCTAGCCTAGCTATATTATTAGCTTCAAAGTTTGAAATTGTTCATTACTAAACGCATAAGAATTAAAACATTTTGATGTCTCACTAATCTCTCTGATAATTCCTCTATAAATGCCTCTAGTACTTTGGCGGCTACTTGTATGTTTCACATCCCCAAATCGTGTGCTAACGAGAGTACCTCCCTGCAGGCCAGCGCCTCAAGTGCGGATGGCTCAATGAGACCATTTCCAACTAGGACAGAGCTTCCCAAGTAGCTCCCATCCCTGCCACAACAACTGGCTGTAACAGTTCCAAGATTGGGATCAACGGAAATACCCGCATTAACATTAATTTTGACAAACCCCTCAAGTGGTGGCAACCAATTTTCGCTTCTCTTGAACTCTTCTGGGCGCCATTATTTCATGTGAACCGGCCAGCGTTTTAGCTATCCAAGCTCCCAAATAAAATTGATGGTCATGTGCTAGCAAGGAGCTCATGCTAACAAGCACCCCTACTCCTCCATGCGCGAATCTACGTTGGCCCATGTGTAGGGCGGCACGCCCCTGTTTTCTTTCCGTTTCTCTTCTTTGCCTTTTCATTTTTGTTTGTTTTTCTTTTTCCTTATTTCCTTTTATTTATATTTTTTCCTTTATGTTCATGAATTTAAAAATTATTCATGAATTTCAAATATATTTTAAATTCCTAAATTATACAAGAAAATTATAAATCATTTTAATTTAGCAAACTGTTCCTGTATTTAAAACAATATTACTTATATGGAATATATTCATGAATTCAAAGAAAATAGTTTTTGAAAATTGTTCGTAATTTTCTAAAAATCACAAATTGAAAAAATGTTTCCCAATTTCAGAATATCCTTGTCGAGTCAAAAAAATATTCCATATTTTCAAAATAAATCACGAATTGAAAAATGAGAGGGAATTCGAAATAATTGTTTAAAAAATTCAAACTATGTTCATCAAATCTGAAAAGGTCTGCTAATTCAAAACATGTTCGTGAATTTCAAAAACTGTGCATGAATTCAAAAAATGTTTTGAATTTCTAAATGTAAAAGGAAAGAGAAAGAAAAGAAAGAGAGAGAAAAACACGAAAGAAAACATATGTATAAACGTTCATGAATTAAAATATTTAAACCAAAAAATGGAAATGAAGCAAAAGAAAGGAAAACCCAGTTCAAGGAAAGTGCTATAAACTTACCAAAATCGGCTAGAGAAGGACACAAATGAAACCCTGCAATAAGTCTGCCCGTATAGTTGTGCGCCACTAAATAGGATGCACCATTGCCTAAAAAATAAATATGATGCACCAAATGTGTGGTGGCGAGTCGGCCGCCTGTCCCATTTGATGGGCTTTCATTTTTCTTCCGGAGAAACACTTCTACGAAGCCAACTAATCTAGCCTATGCGTCAACCTCAAGTTTCTTGGACAATTATTCACAATATTTGACGTATTCTTGTTCAATCTCATATCTATGAAATTACTTGTGGTATTCACCCCAACCAACAAAGTCATAACCACCCTACATGTAAAAAAAGGAGGGAAGGAGCAAACAGGAAAAAGGAAAGAATAGCAAATAATCATATAACTCAAATAGTTATACTTGATTATTTTATAATCAGATAAAGAAGCAGGGAACATTGTAACTAACCATAAGCTGATACAAATATATTAGAAACACATACATAGTATTTTAAAAGGAACATACTTAGTTTCATTTGCCAGAAAGATATCGAGAGGAAATAAGTCTACCATCCTAGATCGACGAAAAAAAACTAGGAAAAGTTTCACCAATTTATGTCATTCACAGAATAACAAGGTGAAACAAGATTGTAACTATATTTGAATTTTGTCAAATTGGCCAATTTGTCATGGAAATTGATGAGTATTAGTTTCGAGCTTATAAATTATGATAACATTATGGAACACGTCATTCAAGGAAACAATAATTACAACGTACTGCTACTACTAGCATTAACATGCGTGTGAATTGGTCTAAAATAATATGGGAATCTCAATAATATGATCAAATGTTCTCTTGTTTGAAAGAAACAGAATAGTGAAGTTTCGATGTAATTTGTAAAGACATGACAGATCTTGATGCAAAGTTGAGTGGCCTAGATAGAAGGTGTAGCAACGTAGTAGGATAGAAAATCCACTCATTTAGAAACCACAGAAGGTGATTGTTTGCCTTGACAGTTGAATGCGACATTACAGGTTTATGTCATCACACACCTTGTGCAACTCAAATTCATATGTCATGATGTAGTTTCAAGTGGCACTTCCATATGTAGCTGGTACTAATTGCTATAGTAGATGAGAGAACATAAACGACCATGTCCAAATCTGGAGCTTGATATGGTTGTTGTCGATGGTGATCATCCTATCCCCTAGATCGAAGTCCATTCTGAGCTTAGTGTTGGGCTTGAACTGATGAACTGCTGCCATAGGCATAACAGGCCAACACCTTAACAACCATCCAATAAGACCATAGATGTCTCCAAGAACGAGAGCAGACACCAATAGCTGCACGGATCCACCAGTTCGTGAAACGAGCGTCAAGAGAAAGGATTGATTTGGAGGTGAACCTGTGTAGCATATGATGACATACGTTGAGTCGAGGAGCCACCGACTACCAGGAACACTACTACAGCCGATTCCTCCTCCAGTCGCCGCTCCGGATCAAGGGGGCCCAAGGTTGAAATAGCAACCTCGATGGATGAAGATGATTGCGAGTGTCGCTAGTTCCTTCGTTGGGTGAAGATTGGAGGAAGGGGAGAGGAGGGAAAAAAACTCAAACTATACCTTGGTGGCGGGGAACGACGGCTTTATCATCTGCAGTAGGTAAGCACTGCTGCGTGCAGCCACGATCATATACACCTTGTTGGTGCATCGCCTCTTCCAAGGGCTCGTGTATCAGTGCTTGAGGCCCTCGATTGAACCGCCGCAAGCATATGTCACCACGGCTCGCCTGGACTCTAGGGTTTGGAAGGAGGACATAGAGCGGCTGGGGATCCCACTAGAGGCATGCCTGTGTGCCTTTCTCCTACCATTCTTTTCAATTGACCATAGTGCGATGTTGGAGAAAAACCACGAACGAGATGGGGAGGCGTACCCGCGGACGAAGTTCGAGCGGAATAGGAGTGCGAAACTGAAACTTTACGTTTTTTCTTAGTCTAATATATATAGGATATAGATACGTGTAGATGTGGATGTAGACTTTTGTCCGGAGTGTTCTTGTTTTTTAATCGCAGTACAGATGCAGACGCTCACACACCTACTCATATATATGAACGCACGCATGCACAACCGACCTCTATGAGCACCTCCGAGACTGAGCCGGCACATCATTTTGGGATTGTAGTCACCACAAAGGCCTTCCTAATCGACGGGAACGTCTACTCCCACTGAACGCACATCGTCAGAAGATCTGAAATAAATTCAGAAAAATGCGAACACCACTGTCAAGTCTAAGACATGATCTTTGGTGCGCTGGCGACACCATAGTCCTCCTAAATGTCCATCCACAAGTTGGTTCGCTATCCGGAGTGTTTTTGTATGGCGTGGACTTTGCAATAGGTGGCTTCTAGCCTTGGACAAAGAACGTGAAAATAGCAAAGAACAATTAAATGGCTGTTTTGGAAAGTGTCACGTTGGTTGGCGGCTCGTGCCTGGCACCTCTAACTATTGATGATTACGGCTTGACGTCGACCGTAACGCGCCACGCCCGCTGCACGTCCGGGTCCGCTCTGCTTCCTTCTTACGAAACCTAACAAATTCATATACTACCCATCGTCAGAGAGAGAGAGACACACACACACAAGGAGAAGGTGGGGCAGCCACGACCTAGCTTCCAAGCCATGAGGCGTGACCCAGAACTGCGCCAAGCTACCTCCCCAACCTTCCACGCTGTACGGGGGGACACCGTACTCATCACCGTCGCCGTCGACAAGCCTCTCCTCGCCCGGAGCGTCGCCATCCAATGGCACGGCAACGGCGAGGTGAGTACCCAATCCCAAGCTTCTGCCGCCCGCGCTTTAGATGTTGATTTTGACCGCAGATCGATTGATTCATTCCTGTGGTGGTGGTTGACGGGGCTGCAGACTGGCACGCCGGCGGCGGCCGATGGCATCAAGGGCCACACCTTGACGTACAATTTCGTGGCAGACAGGCCGGGCACGTTCACCTTCCGCGCGCGCTACGGCCGCAACCGCGCGGCGACTTTCACCGACGCGCAGGGACGTGAGGCCTGGCCGTCCGCCGCCGGCGACCACGCACACACCGATCGTGTCCGCGTGCCACGCAGCCAAGAGGGGCCTTCCGCCTGCCGACGAACACGCACCCCTCCACGGACCGCCCACCAAGAGCTCGTCTACGTTCGCGGTGGCCGGGGCCATGCGTGCGTCGAAGCGCAACTCATGGCAGGTAACACCACTATCTACCTCAATGACGAAGGCCCGGTTGAGTGGCTCCTCCGATTGTCCGCCCTCGGATTGACGGCCGCGGCCTTGTGGGTCTGTGGTGTATGCGGCGGGCGGCGTGCCCCTGTTGTGCGCCGCAGAGGAGACGGCCCATTGGACGTAAGGTTTGTAGGTCGAGCAAATCCTCACGTTTCATGGGCTCCCAGCTTCCCGCCGCCTTGAGTTAGTATTGTCAAAAAAATTCCCACTGTAAATAAACATATGTGGTAGTTTTCTTTCTATTGAAATTTTGGTGTTGTTGCTTCATTAATTTGCACATCGAGTTTGTAGAAATTTCATTGTAATCTAGTGGAAATGAATTTGATTGTGTAATAGTAGTTGTCTAACTTATGTGTAAATGGTTGTGTGTACTCCAGATGTTTGTAACAATTATCTATTGTTGTCTTGCTAATTCACGATGCGTCTTCAAATACAATGTTGCATAATTAGGTAGTTGACTTGAGTGAATGAAAAATAAAGGCAATCTTAAGTAATGATTTTTAATTAGATCAGGCTGGACATCTCCAACTTTGTATAACACATATTCGGCTGGCTCCAAAAGGTGCACGGCCACCACTTAAAACTGAAAGGAGAAATAATACGACAACCAACTAAACATGTTTGGTGCACATTTTCTCCCTCATTCTATTGTTCTAGACAATTAATAAAGTGATGATACGTGATTCTAGTACAATGAAAGGGGAAAATAGGCTATGACCTAAATTTAGCAATAAGGAACGAGATACTATGCTCTTGGAGCAGTTTTTCTGGCACTTCGTGAATGATCAAACTGGGCTCATGACCGTTGCTCTGGAGTCTGGACTATTTCAACGCAAGGTTATCATGGGCATCGGAGCCCTTCCATGTCCTCATAGGAATATACTTTTTTGAAAACACTATGGAAATACGCCCAAGATATACAGCATGGTGACGCCCTTCGGAAACTATCATATGGCGAGCTTCTAGTTAAGACTTAGGCTGTGCAATTGAATGTTGGGGTAGAGCAGTTGGAAGTTTCAGAGTTGCATCGATTGTCTACACGTTTTTTCAACCCTCTTAAAAAGCTAGCTCCATGCGCATGGATGGATGGGCAACCACAAAATTTAATGCATTCTCATGTGAGAAAATGCATGCAAAATACTCCGTTCATTTTTATTTACTCTGCATATTAGAGTTGACTGAAGTCAAAGTTCATAAAATTTGACCAAGTTTGTAGAAAAGAATATAAATATGTACGATAAGAAATATATATATGATGCAAAAGTACGTTCAATAATGAATCTAATGGTATTGATTTGTTATTGTACATGTTAATATTTTTGTCTATAAACGTTGTCAAAGTCTATAAAGCTTTACTTTGACCAAAGCTAATATGCGGAGTAAATAAAAACGGAGGGAGTATAAGTCTTTATAGAGATTTTAATACGTACTACTCCCTCCTTTCCGGTTTATTGGACACATCTCATTTTCTATGGTTTTCCATATTATAAGTCTTATTTTCACTTCTTTTTACCACATGTTCACATTCCAAAGTGCATTAAATTGACGCATGCAAGGATTGAAAGAAACCAACCAATGCATGTAACCATTGCTACTCATTTAGTGGTTGTCGTGGATCTAAGACTGACAGTAGAATGGGGGTTAGGTATGACGAGGCAAGATCCTAGCTATGGAGTAGTTGTACACACGAGTTTACGAGTTCACGCCCTTCACAGAGGAAGTAACAACCCTACGTCTTGGTGCGCTGAGGCGGTCGACTGGATTATATGTGTGTGAGTTTACAAAGGATGTGAACCCTTGTCCCAGAGGAGGGGGTGGCTTATATAGAATACGCCAGGACCCCAGCCAGCTCACGTTACAAGGGGTTCGATGCACATAAAGAAGGAGCGTTACAGGTAACGTCTGTATTAAAGTTCTATAAATCATAATTAAGTCTATGGGTAAACGTCCCACCGTTGCTGTGTAGAGTGATTTTAGATCTTCTGTTTGTCGAGTGATGTCTGTGACGGTCGAGTGACATTGATTCTTCTAAGTGGAATGTCTCTGGTCGAGTGGATGATGGTACCCTTTGAATGCTTCCGGCTTTAGGGTGATGTCCTTGGGGAGGGCGTCTAGGTCAGGCCTATGACCCTATCCTAGGTACATAGCTTCATCATTAGCCCCCGAATGGTTCAGGGCTTGAGTGGAGAAGGAGTTGAGAATTCCTCCGATTCAATTTTCGTGCTCCGGGAGTGACTTATTGCGAGCAAGCGAACAATCATGATGATCTCAACTTCTTTTCAGTCGCCTTGATCCATTCTTGAATCTGCCGAGTGAACTTTACTGCGATGTCTTGAGTACTGATATGGAAAAGATATTCCGTCTGACAGGTTGCCTTGCTACGCGCGGATATCGTGGGATTTGGATTTGGGGAAGCGCGCGGGATGGTGGAGGCCGCAGTAATCGGAAGGGCTTAGGTGTGTCCGCCTCGATCACCGCACCACCTTTTCGCCACGTACCTCACGCGCGACTGTTGCGGGATTTGATTGGATCGTCCGGACCCACAGATCAGCCACTCGGAAGCGGCCTCATATAAGTGTGCCAAATTGGAGTTTTGTGCATAGCGTGTCCCTATTCTTCTCCTTTCTCCTCTGCTTTCTCCACCATCCCATCTCCACTCCCAGCGTCGCTGCTCCATTGAGTTTCGCCTGCGGCCATGGGAAAGGAGAAGACAGTGACTCTGGAGTGCGCGAAGAAGGCGACGGCGAACGCAAAGGGGAAGAGGTCCAGCCAGGGCGGATCCTCATCAAGATCTAGCCTGCCGCGCGGCTGGATCCAGGGCGAATGGATCCGGTCGACGATTAGCCAAGACGACATCGACGATCTGGTCGAGGGAGGGCTGATTCCCCACGAATCGGCGCGGCTCCCGGAAAGAGAGACTGAACCGCGTCCGCGAGATGGTGAGTGCGTACTCCTCGCAACTCATGTCGACCGTGGATTTTCTCTGTCTCCCCTTCCTTTCTTCCGGAGATTCCTGAACTTCTTTGGAGCACAACTTCACTATTTCAATCCCAACTCCATCGTATATCTTGCCGCCTACGTATCCATGTGCGAGAACTTCTTAGGTTGAAGGCCACACTGGGGTCTTTTCAAGCACATTTTCACTTGCCGTTCTCAGTCGGTCAAGAAGGCCAATCCGAGTTACGAGAAAACGCGCGTGATTCAGATGTGCGGGGGTCTTGGGATTCAGATGAGGAACAAAAGCACTTTCCCAGCCATGATCCTTCCCGAATCGGTCCGGGGTTGGCAGTCGACCTGGTTTTATTATAAAGACCAGCCGATTCTAGGTCAGTCGACTGGGCTCCCTGCCTTTTCCATGGCTCGGGTCGGGAAGCCTTCCGCACTGAAAGTGATCCCAGAGGAGAGAGGGCAGGTGAAGGTGTTGGTCGAGCGGGTGGTCCAGCTCGTCCAGGACGGCGTGACCGGTATGGATCTGCTGGAGGTATTCCTCAAACGACGCATCCAGCCACTCCAAGCTCGCGATCATCCAATGTGGATGTACTCGGGCATTGAGGATTCCACTCGGATCCACCCGGAGGAGATCGACGAGGGCACGGTGGAGAAGTGGCTGAGAGGCATCACAGGCAACAAGGATAACCCCAGGGGGTCCAGGAGGGTCGCTCCATTCGACAATTCACGCCAGCCAGACCAGGTCTGACTTTGGATTGCCAAGTACCTTTTTGATTAATCATGTAACCGCCTGTTGACGACTGGCTGTTTTTTGCTTTGCTTGTTATCTTTCAGGTTCTTACGGAGATGTATTCAATGCCCAATGGAGAGCAGGAGCAGGACTCGGAGGAGGAGGCGAGTGGAGGCTATAGCGGCGAATGGCACTCAGACGAGGAGGATGGTGAGGAGAGCGGCGACCTGAGTGACGAAGAAGAGGTCGACTCGCCTCCTCGCAGAGAAAAGAGGTCCAAGCATGCTCACGACTCGAAAAGCCTCCACGACATGGTGGCCGCGCCGACTGAGCAGTCTTCAAAGCGTCCTCGGACGTCCTCTCCAGTGTCGACTGAGAAGACACCGAAGCAATCTAAAGTTGCACCTCCTCCAGCGCCGAAACCACTGAAGGCTGCATCATCCAAACCTCCGAAGGCTTTGCCCAAGATCAAAATGGTCATTCCTACTATCTCTGGGTAACAATCTGACCTGATTCTTTGGTTGACTCGGTGTAACAAACGTGACCGACTGAATATTGAAATTTGCAAAGCTGCCACCTCTGGGACTTCCACCCGCCAGTATGAAGACGAGGACATGGAAGATGCGGTCACCTCCAACCCGGGTACAATTCTCGTGATCTTGTCCTTGATTGTATGGTCGATTAAATTCTGGTGACTCATCTAGGGTCGACAGATTTCTTTGCAACCCCTCCCAATGTCGTTGACCTTCCAGATGATGACAAGGACGTGCCGCCGAGGCCCAGGAAGAAGAAGGCAATAGCTAGCAAGACATCCCAGTCAGAGCCGGTGGCGGAGCGGGTAGTTCAATTGTTCGAAGATGCGAGTAAGGTTTCTGTAACCTTTGCTAACCCAGTGTCGAGTGCGCATCCCGCATCGTCAACTGCATCAGAGCTTGTTTCAACCATCCAACTTCATGCCTTGGATCTCCAAGCCGCTACGTCTGGACCATCCGTCCCCTTCTTTGCCACTCATCATGTTCCAGAAAGCCAGTCGGATGCCGCTGCGAAGGCCATTTGTCAGGCTGGCGTAATGACGGATCGGGTGAAGGCGGGGCACGAAAGCAGTCAGGCTGCTTATGACACCAGCGCGGCTCTTCGAGCCAATGTCCAGGTAAGTTAGCTTCCGACTGAACTTGTTCTTTTAGGATATGCTACCCGAATATTTTCCTTCGCACAATCATTCATTGTCTTGCACTTCGAGATTGTACACCCATTGGGTGCTTTGTCATCTTTTTTTTACTCGGCCTGGGCGGACCGGCCGAGTGGAATCCGAACCAGTGGGGGCACGCCAAGTGCACCCACTGGGTGTAGTCCCCGAGACCGCAGTCGACTGCTGGCAGTCGGTTGGGGTCTGAGAACTTCTTTCTTTCCCTTCTTTTTTGTACTCGGTCTGGGCGGACCAGCCGAGTGGAATCCGAACCAGTGGGGGCACGCTAAGTGCACCCACTGGTGTAGTCCCCGAGACCGCGGTCGACTGCTGGCAGTCGGTTGGGGTCTGAGTAGTCTTGAAGTTTTATTCACTCGGAAGTAAATAATCTTTGATCTTGTCGATTAATATGTCTTGTTACTCACTGTAGAAATCTTGTATGCCTATCTTCAAGTTCGCCGAATTTGAGGAAAAGCAGAGGCAACTCAACCTTGACCTGGAGTTGGCTCAGCAGAACTTAAAGAAGGCTCAAGATGAAGTCGCTGGTATGGAAGGTAACGGCCTGTCGTCTGCTTATCTTGACCATCCTTCAAGTTATCTCTTCGTTCTTCTGTTTGATCTAAATGTGTATTTTACAGAGAAAATGAGGCTGGCCCTGGAGAAGAAGGACTTGGACCTTGCAGCTGCGCAGAAGGAGGCTCAGGAGAAGACTGCCCTTGCTGACCAAAAACTGGCTTCGGTCAGAGCGCTAGACGAAGAAATCAACAAGTTGAAGTCGTCTCTCACTGAATCCAATCGAGAGGCGACTCGTCTGAAAAAAGATAAAGTGGCTCTAAACGACCAGCTGGAAAGCATAACTCGTAGGAGGAATGATTTGGAGGCTTATCTGAAAGCTCTCGCCAAGAAACTCTTTCTTATGCTCGAAGGTACCCCCTTTTTACCCGACTGTTTTACTGTTTGCAAGTTAGACCTGACCAGTCGAGTCATTAACTCCTAGACTCTGCAGAATTCTGCCAAAACTTTGAAGAGGAGACTGGACGGATCGAGACGGGCTTGGACCCTATCCTTTCTCCAGTCAGCGACGAGGCTGCCATGAATGTGCTTCGACTGGAATCCCGCATCGCCAGTGTTACAAGTTATCCTGCCCGTCTGAAGGTGGCAGTTTCACGCATCGACTCATCGCTCTGGCCAAGGGCAACTCTTCAGAATGATCTCAAGTCTCTGATGACTCGGATCAATGAGGTCCCTGGTCGAGTGCAGGAATGGAACAAGTCCTCTGCCCGATGTGGTGCTAACGTGGCCCTGTCGCTGGTTAGGGTCCACTACAAAGAAGCTCGATAAGAGAAGCTGGCGGCGATCAAGGTCGCCAACACAAAAAGGCATGACTTCCAATCCTTCATGGAGACTTTGATTGCTGCTGCCACTCGGATCGCGGATGGGATCGATTTGGATGAGTTCATCGAGCCTACAAGTCCTCCTCCTGCCGAGTGAACAAACTTGATTTAAATTTGCCTCGGAATGCCGAGTGGTTTTTGTAACCGTTAAACTCCTTCGGGTCTGATGCCCGAGTACTTTTGAGATTTTATCTGATCTTGGTTTATCTTCTGCATGTGCTTGCGTTTGCCTTCGAGCGGAACTTATTCTTCACTTGGAATATTCTTTGAGATGCAACTCTGAGGGAGATATCCCAGTCGATCTGCGCCTCGTCATCCTTGCGGATAGGGATGGATCGCTCATTGAACTTGTGGCGCAGCTCTAAAGAGAGGTTTGCAGTCGACCTGCACCTCGTCATCCTTGCGGATAGGGATGGAGCACACATTGTACTTGTGGCGCAGCTCTGTGGAGAGGATTGCAATCGACCTGCACCTCACCGTCCTTGCGGATAGGGATGGAGCGCACATTGTACTTGTGGCGCAGCTCCGTAGAGAGGATTGCAGTCGACCTGCACCTCGTCGTCCTTGCGGATGGAGCGCACATTGAACTTGTGGCGCAGCTCCGTGGAGAGGATTGCAGTCGACTTGCACCTTGTCATCCTTGCGGATAGGGATGGGTTTTCAACTTAGGCGAGTACTAGACTGCAGCTAAGCCTCCGAGTGTGAGGTTTGCTCATCACTCGGTAGGTTTTTTGAAACTTAGGTGAGTACTGGACTGCAGCTAAGCCCTTGAGTGTGAGGTTCGCTCATCACTCGGTAGGATTTTTGAAACTTAGGCGAGTACTGGACTGCAGCTAAGCCCCCGAGTGTGATGTTTGCTCATCACTCGGTAGGATTTTTGAAACTTAGGCGAGTACTGGACTGCAGCTAAGCCCCCGAGTGTGAGGTTTGGTCATCACTTGGCAGGATTTTTGAAAATTAGGCAAGCACTGGACTGCAGCTAAGCCTCCGAGCGAGAGGCTTGCTCATCACTCGGTAGGATTTTTGAAACTTAGGCAAGCACTGGACTGCAGGTAAGCCCCCGAGTGAGAGGCTTGCTCATCACTCGGTAGGATTTTTGAAACTTAGGCAAGCACTGGACTGCAGCTAAGCCCTCGAGTGTGAATCTTACTCATCACTCGGTAGGATTTTTTCAACTTAGGCGAGTACTGGACTGCAGCTAAGCCCCCGAGTGTGTGGTTCGCTCATCACTCGGTAAGATTTTTGAAACTTAGGCGAGTGCTGGACTGCAGCTAAGCCCCCGAGTGAGAGGCTTGCTCATCACTCGGTAGGATTTTTTCAACTTAGACAAGTACTGGACTGCAGCTTAGCCCCCAAGTGAGAGGCTTGCTCATCACTCGGTAGGATTTTTTTAACTTAGGCGAGTACTGGACTGCAGCTAAGCCCTCGAGTGAGAGGCTTGCTCATCACTTGGTAGGATTTTTTTTCAACTTAGGTGAAACGGATTCGCAGCTAAGCCACCAAGTGAGAGGCTTGCTCATCACTCGGTAAGATTTTTGAAACTTAGGCAAGTACCAGACTGTAGCTAAGCCCCCGAGTGAGAGGCTTGCTCATCACTCGGTAGGATTTTTTCAACTTAGGTGAGTACTGGACTGCAGCTAAGCCCCCGAGTGAGAGGCTTGCTCATCACTCGGTAGGATTTTTGAAACTTAGGCGAGTACTGGACTGCAGCTAAGCCACCGAGTGAGAGGCTTGCTCATCACTTGGTAGGGATTTTTAAACTTAGGCGAAACGGATTGGCAACTAAGCCACCCACTGGGGGATTTCAGAAACAAAGGTAAGCAATCGACAATCATTTTAGAAGACTGTAAAACTCTTATCTTTGATAAACAAACTACAAAGGTGCTTTTTATTACATCCCAATAAACTGAGTGCTTAAGTATAAAAGGGGCGGAGCAACTCCGCATTCCAAGCTCGCGGCTCGTCTTTCTTATGCTTGACGTTGTAGAGGTGGTACGCTCCATTGTGGAGCACTCTGGTGACAACGAAGGGGCCTTCCCAGGCAGGAGCAAGCTTGTGTGGTTTCCGTTGATCCACTCAGAGAACCAAGTCTCCTTCTTGAAATGCTCGACCCCTCACATTTCTGGCATGGAATCGACGCGGGTCTTGCTGATAGATGGTTGATTGGATCAAGGCCATCTCTCTTTCTTCTTTCAGGAAATCAACTACATCTTGTCGTGCCTTTTCTGCTTCTTCTTCTGAGAAAATCTCGACTCGGGGCGCATTGTGGAGCAAGTCACTCGAAAGTACAGCTTCGGCTCCATAAACCAAGAAAAAAGGGGGTTCTGCCAATCGACCGATTGGGAGTTGTCCTCAATCCCCACAATACTGATGGAAGTTCATCGACCCAGGCTCCTGCTGCATGTTTGAGGTCACGCATCAGTTGAGGTTTCAGTCCTTTGAGAATCAATCCATTTGCTCTTTCAGCTTGCCCATTCGACTGGGGGTGGGCGACTGAGGCATAGTCGACTCGAGTACCTTGGGAAGCACAGAAAGTTCTGAACTCATCAGAATCGAAGTTTGACCTGTTGTCAGTGATGATGCTGTGTGGAACACCATATCTGAATGTTAACTCTCTATGAATCTGACAGCAGTACTGGCTTCAAGGTTCTTGATAGGCTTGGCTTCAATCCACTTGGTGAATTTGTCCACTGCTACAAGCACATGAGTGAATCCACTCCTACCAGTCCTCAGAGGTCCAACCATATCCAATCCCCAAACAGCAAAAGGCCAGACGAGTGGAATGGTCTTCAGGTCCGACGCAGGCTTGTGAGACATGTTGGAGTAAAACTGGCAACCTTCACATTTGTCGACTATTTCTTTTGCCATGTCATTTTCCCGTGGCCAGTAAAATCCCGCTCGGTATGCTTTGGCCACAATGGTCCAAGAGGACGCATGGTGATCACAGGTCCTCGAGTGGATGTCATTGAGGAGCACTCGACCTTCTGCAGGTGTTATGCATTTCTGGCAAACTCCAGTCACACTTTCTCTGAACAACTGTCCTCTTATCACAGTAAAGGCTTTAGATTGACGGACGATCTGTCGAGCCTCTTCTTCATCCTCTAGGAGTTCCTTTCTAAGAATGTACGCGATATATGGTACTGTCCAATCGAGGGCGATGACCAAAACCTCCATAATAAAATCGACCATAGCTAGAACCTTGATTTTAGTCGGATCGATGGCACTCTTCGGCTATGCGGCTCTTCAGTGAAGGGATCTTCTTGAACTGAACGTGTATGAATATGCTCTAGGAACACATTGCTGGGAATGGCTTCCCTTTTGGAGCCTATCTTTGCCAGATCATCGGCTGCTTGATTTTTCAGTCGAGTGATGTGATGGAGCTCTAACCCCTCAAACCTCTTTTCTAACTTTCTCACTTCATTGCAATAACCAGTCATAGATGGGCTTCTGACGTCCCACTCCTTCATCACCTGATTGACCACTAAATCCGAGTCGCCATAGACCACGAGGTGACGGACGCCGAGTGAAATGGCCATACGCAACCTGTACAGAAGTGCCTCATATTCAGCTTCATTGTTGGAGGAGTCAAAGTGAATCTGGAGAACATAGCTGAGTTTGTCACTACGGGGGGATACCAACACCACCCCAGCACCGGAACCATTCAACATCTTGGACCCATCGAAGCACATGGTCCAATGCTCCGAGTGAATTTGGGCCGGAAGTTGCTGTTCGATCCACTCGACGAGGAAATCAGCTATTGCATGGGACTTGATAGCTTTCTTTGCCTCAAATTTGATGTCCAGGGGAAGGAGTTCAATCGCCCACTTTGCCACTCGACCAGTTGCATCTCTGTTGTTCAGAATCTCTGATAATGGAGCGTCGCTGAAATAGTGTGCAACCTTCTTTGTGGTCATGTAAAACCCATAAACAAGCTTCTGATAATGCGGATATCTTTGCTTCGACGGAGTCAGAACTTCAGAAACATAATATACTGGGCGCTGAACTTTATAGGCTTTTCCTTCTTCCTCCCGCTCGACCGTGAGTACTGTACTGACAACTTGTCCAGTGGCTGCAATATAAAGCAATAAAGGCTCTTTGCTGATTGGTGCAGCAAGCACCGGCTTGGTGGAAAGCAGGGCTTTGAGCTCTGCAAACGCCGCATCAGCTTCGAGAGTCCACTCGAACTTATCAGACTTCTTCATCAGTCGGTAAAGAGGAAATGCCTTTTCACCAAGGTGAGAAATGAATCGACTCAAGGCGGCCAAACAACCAGTAAGATTCTGGACATCGTGCACACCCACATGGCGTTTCATCCAAAGTATAGCACCAACTTTCTCCGGGTTAGCGTCGATCCCTCGTTCGGAAACGAGGAAACCGAGTAACTTCCCGCCAGGAACTCCAAATGTGCATTTGATGGATTAAGCTTGATATCATATCTTCTGAGATTGGTAAAGATTTCAGCAAGGTCAGCCAGCAGGTCGGAACCATTACGTGACTTGACCACAATGTCATACATGTATGCTTCCACATTCCGACTGATTTGAGTGAGCAGACACTTCTGGATCATCCTCATGAATGTGGATCTGGCGTTCTTTTAGCTGAATGGCATGGTGACATAACAGAAGCATCCAAATGGAGTGATGAAAGCCGTTTTTATCTCATCAGGTCCATACAGTCGGATATGATGGTACCCGGAATAGGCGTCCAAAAAAGACAAACGCTC
Source organism: Triticum urartu (assembly GCF_056163025.1). Lineage (NCBI taxonomy): Eukaryota > Viridiplantae > Streptophyta > Magnoliopsida > Poales > Poaceae > Triticum > Triticum urartu. The sequence continues at coordinate 25,021,271 of NC_141873.1, forward strand.
ACACCCCGCAGTTGAGTCAACGATTTGGTCGATGCGGGGGAGAGGAAAATGATCTTTCGGGCAGGCCCGATTGATATGCTTGAAGTCAATGCACATGCGAAGTGAATCGTCCTTCTTGGGGACCATGACAACATTGGCGAGCCACTCAGAGTGGTAGATTTCTCGGATGAACTCAGCTGCCAGGAGCCGAGCCACTTTCTCACCAATTGTTTTTCTCTTCTGGACGGCGGACCGTCGGAGATGTTCCTTGACTGGTTTTACTTTTGGGTCGACTCGCAAACAATGCTCGGCCAGTCCCCTGGGTACACCCGGCATGTCAGAAGGTTTCCATGCAAAGATGTCCCAGTTCTCATGGAGGAACTGGATGAGCGCTTCTTCCTATTTGCTGTCGAGTGTTGTTGAGATATGGGTCGGAGCAGCATGGGATCGGTCGGGTGAATATGAATCGACTTCGTTTCACCGGACAACTGAAATGCAGAATCTGTGGCAGGCTTCTTGGCTCGCAGCAAGTCACTCAGATCTGCATTTTTCTAATATTCTTACAGTTCTACTACTACCATTTGTGCATCAGCAATTTTTGAGCCCTTTTGGAAGCACTCTTCTGCCTTCTGCCGATTACCGGTGACAGTGATTACTCCTCTAGGACCAGGCATCTTCAATTTGAGATACACGTAACATGGTCGAGCCATAAAACGTGCATAAGCGGGCCTACCCAGAATTGCATGGTAAGCGCTCTTGAAATCCACTACCTCAAATGTCAACTTCTCCTTGCGGCAATTGTTGGAATCACCGAAAACCACATCAAGGGCGATCTGCCCGAGTGAGTGATCCTTCTTGCCAGGTATAACGCCGTGGAAACTCATGTTGCTTTCACTAAGCTTGGACATCGGAATGTCCATTCCCTTCAAAGTTTCAGCATAAAGGATATTCAGGCCACTGCCACCATCCATCAGCACTTTAGTCAGTCGATGCCTTCAACTACTGGGTCGACCACCAGTGCTTGCCTCCCAGGGGTGGCTATATGTGCTGGATGGTCCGACCGGTCGAATGTGATGGCAGTCTGGGACCACTTCAGATAACTGGGTGTTGCTGGAGCAACGATGTTTACTCCTCTGTTAATAACTTTCAATCGACTTTTCTTTTCAACATCAGCAAAAATCATCAGCATGGAATTGACATTGGGAAACCCATCATCATCTTCTTCCCTATCCTCACCTCTTTACGACTCCTTTTCCTTCTCCTTGGGTTGTTTCTCTCGGAACTGCTGGATCAGGAGACGACACTGTCGAGTGGTGTGTTTAGGGTAAATGAAATTCCCCTCTTCATCTTTTTTGGTATGAATATGGCACGGTAAATCCAACACATCATTCCCATCTTGATCCTTAATTTTTTTGGGAGTCCAGGGCCCTTTGGGCTTTCCTTTGAACTTTCCTTGGGCAATAACTAAAGCTTCACCAGGAGCAGTTGGTTCGGCCTTTCGCTTCTGTTTCCGACTGGAATTCCCTCCTTCGGTTTCTTGGGCGACTGTTTTGTGCTTGCCACTCCGGAGTCGGTCTTCCTCTTCACCATTGGCATACTTGGTGGCAATCTCCATCATTCGTCTCAGGGACATATCTCCTGTCCAGCCGAACTTCAGGTTCAACTCTCTGTACTTAACTCCTTCCTTAAAGGCACAAACTGCTTGGTGATCCGACACATTCTCCACTGTGTGGTGCAGAGTGATCCATCACTGGATATAATCTCTCAAGGTTTCATTTGGCTTCTGAACACAGGACTGTAATTCTGTTAACCCTGCTGGCCTTTTGCAAGTACCTTCAAAGGTTCTAACAAACACTCGAGCAAATTCCTCCCAACTATATATGCTGCCAGGAGCCAACTGATTCAACCACACTCTGGCTGAGCCTTCCAACATCAAGGGAAGGTGCTTCATGGCCACATCATCATTGCCACCACCAATCTGCACAGCTGCTCGGTAGTCCTCAAGCCAAGTGTCTGGCTTGGACTCACCAGTGAAGTTGCTGACTCCAGTCGCCAACCTGAAGTTGGGGGAATCACTGCTGCTCTGATGGCTCTGCTGAAATACTCGGGTCCTGAAACGTGCACCCTGCTTCCAGCCGGATAATCCCTATCGTGGCCTTCTCTGTGAGCTCTGTTCCTATCAACCAGACCTTGAACGAGAATAGATCTTGCATCAAAGCCTGGCTCTCTAGACCTTGAACGGAATTCTTCGCGGCGTCCTTCTTCGACAGCCTATCATCTTGCCGCCGAGGCACGTATGACCCACTCCTCGGAGGAGGCATGGGCACTCGACGACGGTCATCGTGGTCGAGTCGATGATCATGCTGCTCACGGTTCCTGTACTGATCTTGCCGGTGCCCACGTCCCTCACGCCGCGGAGGCGATCTTGGGCTGTGAGCAGATTGGACAGTATCTGTCACCACAGATCTGCTATGAATCCTATTTCACGACTGAGATACTGCTGTATTTTGCTCTCCTGCTGCCTAGAGTAAAGCCCAGATCTGCATCAAACCTCAGCCAACTTCTGACTGGGAAGATTGAATTGACTCTGCTATTTGAGCTGCAGCTGTGAGATTCTGGATCGGAGTTCGGTATACCTGAGTCGGAGGCGGAAAAAATTGTCGTCGACTGGACTCAGGAATCCGCTGCCGAGCACACTTGTCGAGTGCACACTTGAGGTTCTCCAGTCGAGTGCGCTCAGCCAAGTTGGCCAGGCGCGCCTCCTCCAAGGCCTGGGCCTCGGGGGTTTCTCCAACGATAGGAGTGTGGAGTGCATCCATATTACGGCGGCGAAGATCTTCCTTCCGCTGCGAAGAGAGGGGCTCGGGGCGGTACTCCTCGTGGACATGTGATGGGTCGTCGACGCCATCGCCTCCGTCTTCACCAGGAGGACTGCATGGTCCATTGACCATCAAGACTTCCGCCGTGGGTTCGCTACTGTCGCACACGAATGCAGTCTCGACGGAGCCAGTCGACAGATCGAACAGGCCGTAGAGAGTTTCATCGGGCTCGATCGCCGCGATTTGTGGGGTGGCCGATTGGCGGTCCACCGCATGTCTCACCCACCGCTGAAGCCGCGACTAACCGGATCGCTGACGCCGGCGAACAACGGGAAGCGAGGATGCTGTAGGAGCCGACTGATACTAAGTCGACGGCTGTCGAAGAAGGACGCCGCGGATGTATGCGCGGAAGTGCGTCGCCCCGTGGAAGGGGAGCGCCTTGACGTCGAGTGGAGCCTCGTTGAGCCAAGGGAGTCGTCGGCGATGAAGATGAGCGCGCCGAGACGGATCTCGTGGCCTTCAGCCAATCCTCCGCCGGAAACCATGATGACGGGAATCAGAAGAATCGCAACTTCTCCAACAAACTGCTAAGACACCTGCTCCAAGGTGGGCGCCAACTGTCGTGGATCTAAGACTGGCAGTAGAATGGGGGGTAGGTGTGAGGAGGCAAGATCCTAGCTATGGAGTAGTTGTACACACGAGTTTACGAGTTCAGGCCCTTTGCGGAGAAATTAACAGCTCTATGTCTCGATGCCCTGAGGCGATCGACTGGATTATATGTGTGTGTGAGTTTACAAAGGATGCGAACCCTTGTCCCAGAGAAGGGGGTGGCTTATATAGAGTGCACCAGGACCCCAGCCAACCCACGTTACAAGGGGTTCAATGTACATAAAGAAGGAGCGTTACATGTAACGTCTGTATTAAAGTGCTATAAATGATAATTAAGTCTATGGGTAAACGCCCGACCGTTGTTGTGTAGAGTGACTTTAGATCTTCTGTTTGTCGAGTGATTTCTGTGACGGTCGAGTGACATTGATTCTTCCGAGTGGAATGTCTCTGGTTGAGTTGATGATGGTACCTTTTGAATGCTTCTGGCTTTAGGGTGATGTCCTTGGGGAGGGCCTCTAGGTCAGGCCTATGACCCTACCCTAGATACATAGCTTCATCAGTGGTTATCCATGTATACAATGTAATTAATGCTTATATGAAAGTTTGAGTAATTTTGTAAATTATAAGATATATTTCTCCACTCACCATTAACCGAAAAGGTGGGAGTATATATAAATGTATATAGACATATTTTAGATTGTAGATTCACTCCTTCTGCTTCGTATGTAGTTCGTATTGAAATCTTTAAAGATACTTATATTTAGAAATAGAGGGAGTACAATGTATGAAGACTAATTTCATGCATTCTTCATAGTTCACACTGTGACTACTGCTGGATTCCAACAGAGATTTCGATGGGTATGTCGGTGAAAGGAAAATGGAGGAAGGACAACAAACACACACTAGTTGGCTGGAACATAGAGCCATTTGATGGATTTTAAATAGAGCTGTAAAAAGAAACTACTCCTTGTGCGTGTGCGCAAAAGTCGTCTTCGTCAATGCTCCCTCGGATCATCAATCGGGTATACTCCTTTTGTTAGGTCCCAACGTAGGTTCCTCAGGTTCCAAATCATGAAGTTGTACAAGCTGTACGTACGTGAGGATTTTCTAGAAGTATTAGGTCGTACTACCTCCGTCCTGGTTTATTGGTCTCTTTTAAATTTTATGTCAAACTTTGAGCATCTATTTAACTACTCTCTCTGTGTGTCAAACTTTGATCATCTATTTAACTACTCTCTCCGTCCAGAAGCATAAGTCGTCTTAGATCGTGCATCGTAACCAAGGCAGAGGAAAAAACAAGAGAACTCAATGTTTATTTGCTAATTAATAGTATTGCATGCAATGAACTGATCACTGCATATTGTGTTTGGTATTGTCAAGTCATTGAAAGTATGCACGCCCACATCTTTTATTGATTGATATGTCAAGAAAGAAACGAGGTGGAAGTTAATGTACCGCGCCTAAGTGTTTTTTGATTATTTAATTTCGTGAGGTGATTTATACACCTGGACGGAGGGAGTAATAAAATGTTAATACATGTCATCAAAAAATATATTATTGGATTCGTATTTGAACATAGTTTTCAATTATATAAATTTTTATGTTATGCATTGACACTTTGTTAATTAAATCTATGGTCAAAATTTAACACTTAATGCAAAGGGGGCCAACAAATCAAGACGGAGGTAGTACGTAGTACGTGAAGATTGAATCCAACTTGGATCATGTGCAAATCATGAAGTTCTGCAGCCTGAAGTCCAAGTAATCATGAAGTCCTAATGATAGCTTCCTAGCTGATGAAGCCTTTTCCCTTGCGACGTGCGTACGTAAGAGTGTTGACGTCATAGTGATACGTATGTACCTTCTCCTAGTTGACTGCACGTTGGCTTAGCTTATTATTATGGGTCTATCTAGGACACATCTAGATGTGACATAGTTATGTCACATTTAAACTGATGTTTACTCTGTTTGTGGTTTATTTTTTTGTTCTAGTTTTTTTGTTTCTTGTTTATGCATTATATATTTATAAGAGCTTAAATATGACATTCTTAAAAAATATCTAGATGTGAATTAGACAAACTGTATTATTATTTCTTGCATTGGTAGGTACAGCCGTACAGGTACTACGGAGTCAGCTGCTAACGCGGGATGCCCGCTGCGCCTCCACGCTTCTGCTTCCTTCCGTCGCACGAAACACCAACACATATACGATGTGCCATCGTCAGAGAGAGCTAGTACTAGCAGATAAGTTCGAGTACCCGGAGTGCCAGTCAACCATCTACGGCCAATCCACCGCCCCGACCATGAGCGACACCGTCGTCATCACCGTCGACAACTCTCTCATCGGCAAGAGCGGCGCCATCCAATGGCCAGGCGTCCGCACGGTAAGCACCTCCTTAAATCTTCCGTCGCGCCAGTGATGTACAATTCTTTGTTCACCGGTTAATCCTCTTGATGGTTGGCACTTGGCAGCAGGCAGCTACGCCGTCCGCAGACGGGATTGAGAGCGTGGTGTTCACGTACAGATTCATGGAGGACCAGCCCACAGTGTTCACCGACGTGCAGGGAAGCGAGGCTGAGCCGTGCGCCGGCGGCAGCGCATGCACCAGCACCAACACGGTAGACAGTGCAGTCAGTGCGCCATGGACAGACGAGGAACGGACCGCCGACGACTGCGTGCGCACAACCGATCGAGAAGTCCTGCTGTACGGTGGCGACGGCAGGGTCCGTGCCGCCGCCGTGTGCCAAGAAGCGCAGCTTATGGCCGGTAACTCTGTTATCTACCTCAACGACGAAGGCCCGGTCGAGCGGCTCCTTCAATGGGTTGCAGGTATATGCGGGGGCAGCGGCCATGCCTGCGCCGAAGCGCAAATCATGGCCAATAACCCTTATGTCCACCAGAATGGCCTGGTCCATTGGCTCCTCCGGTAGTCTCTCGGCAGTTACGCGCTGTTCAAAGTGAGGTTTGAAGGTCAAAGAAATCACAGTTTGAAATCCCCACCGCCCGGTCTTGTTAGTACCCAATATCGAAGCCATGGAGGACATTTAAGCTAGCTTTGGAAATGCTTTGAGTCTCATCAGGTGATGTCAATCACAGAACACGTCTGCCTATATCCCAATGTTTATGTCCAAGCAAATCCTCGCGTTCGCAGCCTTCTTGATTTCTCCTTTTCTTTTCATTGTAAATAAACATCGTCCATTTTCCTTGCCGCTGCTTCGAGTTTGTAAGTTTTTTCGCAGGTGTATTTCTTTGTAATCTAGTGGATAGATATGTGATTGTGTAAATGTGTAATTTATCGGTCACTGAATGTATGATAATCCAGATGTTTGTAATAACTATACATCTAATAATATTTTTGTCTTTTGTTGAGGAACACATAGATCCCAATAATAATCGGATAAACAAGCAAAACATATGTTTGCAAACAAACTAGAGGACTTCAAAATTTATAACATGTAAAGAAATTTCTGCACAAGGATACACACCAATCATGCAAAACACGAAACTAACATCAGACGTTTGAATTTCATTTTTAGCAAATCAAAACTTAGTCTTTTGAATTTCCGCTCCAACAAGATTAGGACACAAATCCTATTCAACCTTGCCCCGAAAGGACGCTGGCGCGTGAAGCAGAACCAAATAAATAGTATTTGCACATGGGCCAGGACATCACGCTGAGCTTCATTGAGTCCAAAGGAGCTAATCGATGATCCGATCTCATGTTTTCAAATACAATGCTGAATAATTATATAGTTGACTTGAGTGAGAATAATACAATCAATCTTAACTAGCGACTTTTAATTAGATATGGCTGGGCATCTCCAATTGTCTATGACCCATATGTGGCTGGCTCCAAAAGGTGCGCAGGCACCACTTTAAACTGAAAGGAGAAATAATACAACAAACTAAACTTGTTTTGTGCACATTTATCCCCCTCATTCCATCATTCTAAACAATTAGTGAAGTGATGATACAAAATTGTAGTTCAATCGGACGTTTGATCTAAGAGCATACTGGAAGCAACTTTTTTCTTTCAATGGTGGAGCTAAGCGGTTGAACACGTGAAGGAAGGTAAAGCCTCGAAGAGAACTGTATGACTCAGTTTCCTAAACTGATGTGACCAAAGAGTATAGACATCTTGAATGTGCTTGCAGGTGATCGTCATGGAGAAGGTTACCATGCTTCGTTCGGCCTACATGTTGTTGCTTGGTCGTCAATAGTGGAGCAGAAGTCGCTTGTTTTAGGAGAAGTACGACGATGATAGTATGTAGCCAATCTCGATGTTGTTCCTCTTTTTGGTGGTTTGTGTGTGGGCCTTGTGAGCAGTCAGGAGGATGGATGGGTGCCCTGTCTTGTGCATGTGTTGTAACGGTTTTCTCTAAATTGACCGGGCAACATTGTTTCCGCCGCCTTGAGTTATCGCTATTATTTTTCCACTGTATATAAACAATTTTCATTTCTCGTGGTATTTTTGGCATTGCCACATCATTAATTTGTGTAATTTGTTGCGAAACTGATTCAAATCTGTAATATAATTTCATCAAAAGTATAAAGCACGTCAAACATGATAAAAGTTACATCAGGATCTCTATACCACTGAACGACCCATAGCGATGTCAGAACGAGCCACCGAGAGATGTCTCTGCTCCCCTACCGGAGACGACTTGACCATGTTGATGACAGTCGGGAAGCTTTCGTGTGTGAGCCCCTAAGGATCATCTCCCTGGAGTCATCCCCGTTGAACCCTTGAGTAGCTTTGAAGCAAATGACACTAGATCTGGCGACCATGCATGGACGACGAGAAACCCTAACCTTTATGCCCCAACAGGACGGTAGGAATCTACGCAGGTTGACTCACTTCAGGTCACATTGTATTTTAAGTAAAACAAGGCGAACTTCGAGAAACATGGCGGCAAATCCACGCATGAATGGATGTATATCGGCAACCATGAAACTTAATGCATTCTTATTTGAGTAAATGCATGCAAATTACAATGTCTGAAGACTAATTGCGTGCATTCTTCATAGTTTATACTGTGGCTACTGCTGATTTCCAACAGGGATTTCGACAGGGATATCGGTAAAACGAAAACTGAGAAAGGACAGTAAGCACACTAGTTGGATGGAACATAGAGCAATTGGTCGATTTTAAATAGAGCTTTTTTTGCGTGGAATATAGGGTTTAAGGTTTTAAATAGAGCTGTAAAAGAAAGTTACTCCTTGTGTGTGCGCGTGCGTAGAAGTCGTCTTCGTACTGTGGTCGACACTCCGTGCATGATTTTTACACGATGGACACACAGACGCACACCTTGCCATTATGATCACCTTAGAGAGACTGAGCCGGCATATCATTTTTAAATTGACAAAGTCATCATAAGCGCCTCATAGTCGACGAAAACATCTCCTTTCACTGAACGCGCATCGCTGAAAATCCTAAAATGAATCCAAGAAAATACGAGCACCGGGACTTAAATCCTGATAGGCTAGGAATAGCACTGTCCTCATAGCCATCCAACCATAGGATGGTTCGCGTGCGACACTTGCTCCTATCAGTGTATGTTCGTATAGTAGCACTCATATGATAATACAACAACTAGCATCCCTCAGGTTTCGAATCATGAAGTTTAACAGGTCGTACGTATATATGTGAAGATTTCCTACGACAAGTAGGCAGCGGACCAAATCCAAGTAAGTCCCCGTTGGACTGTGTCCTGATGATAGCTTCCTTGCTGATGAAACCTTTCTCTTGCGTGCGTACGTAAGAGTGTTAACGCCATAGTCATACGTACCTATCTCCCTCGTCTGAAAACGAATGAATGTGGTTTGGTGGACTAGTTGACTATATGTTGGCTCAGCTTATTTCTAGCATTTGTACCACGGAGCCAGCTGCTAACGCGGGATGCCCGCTGCGCGTCCACGTTTCTGCTTACTTCAGTCCCACGAAACCTCAACACATATATGATGTGCCATCCTCAGACAGAGCAAGTAGCAAAGAAGATCGAGCTCGAGCGGTTCCCCACACTGCTAGTAGAAAATAAGTTCGAGTCCCTGGAGTGCCAGTCAACCATCGACGGCCAAACCGCCGCCACGACCATGAGCGACACCGTCGTCATCACCGTCGGCGAGAGGGGCGCCATCCAATGGCCTGCCACCCGCAAGGTACGCACCTCCCAATTCCTCCGTTCGCGCGTGCGATGTAAAACACTTTGCCCACCAGTTAATCCGTCGTGATGCTTTGGCACTTGCATGCAGGGGCTGCAGACTGGCACACCATCGGCTGATGGGATTGAGAGCGTGATGTTCACGTACCGATTCATGGAGGACCGGCCGGGCATGTACCACACTTGTGACGACCAACACCCGACCACAATGTTCACCGACGTGCAGGAAACCGAAGCTGGGTCATCCCATTCAGAACACGATGCAGTCAACGTGCCACACGGAGACGAGGAACAGACCAGATACGGCTTCCCTCACACCACTGACCGAGAAGTCATGGCGTACACCCCCGGAGGCAGGGGCCATGCCGCCCTTGCAAGCTCAGAAGCACAACTCATGGCTGGTAACTCTGTTATCTACCGCAATGACGAAGGCCCGGTCGAGCGGCTCCTTCGATGGGTTGCTGGTATATGCAGAGCCAGGGACCATAACGTCTATGCGTGCCCTGAAGCGCAACTCATGGCCGACTGTTCTGTCATTCACCTGAATGACAAAGGCCCGATTGGGTGGCTCCTCCGGTGATCCTTCTGCTGTTACGTCCCTTCGAGGAGATGACCCGTTAAACTTGAGGTTTAGAGGTTGAGAAAATCCTCATGTCTCGCGAGGTTCAGGCTTCCCGGCATCATGCATTAATACTACTCTCTCTCTCTCTCTCTCTCTCTCTCTCTCTCTCTCTCTCTCTCTCTCTCTCCTCTTGCAATATAAATAAACATTATTCATTTTCTTTCTTTTGCCGTTGCAGCTTCATTTGTGCTTTTTTCTGTGCTTGCTTCATTTGTGCGTTGAGTTTGTAAGTTTTTTCGACTCTATTATTTAGTAATCTAGTGGAAATGAATTTGATTTTCTAGTTGATCAAATTATTGGTCAATGAATTTGTAACCCGGATGTTTGGAATTACCTGTTGTTTTCTTCGACGAGGAACCTGTAGATCTTACTAATCTAATAAACCAAGCAAAACACCTGTTACCAAGAAAAATATGGGACTTTAAAAATGAATATAGGTAGAGCAATTTCAGAACAAAGACACAAAACAAACATGCAAACCATGAAACTAAAGCCAAATAAGCCGATGGAAGTCTTAAATTTTTAGCAAACCAAATCTCTCTTGAATCTCCACTGCAGCGAGAATAGGACAAAAGTTTCATTCAAGTCTGACACAAAAGGAGGCCGTCCCATGAGGAAAACCTGATAAACATTTTTTTGTGCATCGGCCTGAGCATCGCCATGAGCTTGGCAAAGACTCCCAAAAACCAGGATCCACGTCACAGATTTGTCAAGTCCAGAGGAGCTGAAAAAAATCATGCCAACTAGACCACACGACCTGGAACTATAGACCACCGTGACACAAACCCCATATCTTGATCGATGTTGGAGGCAAACAACCATGTAGAAGGAGAAGAATGACTTATTATGCAAGTCAAACTGCCATACTTGACCGAGACAACAAAAACAACATAGCTAAAAACATATTTTTAAAATTAGCATCTTCCAACCTCATGACACTGTAGAGATCATCCGTGTGGGGGCGGCAAGTTAACGGTGAAAACTGCTAGGATCTTAATGGGTGGCAGTTAGCATTAGAGAGGAGGAGGAGGCAGCGACAATCGGGATTTTTACGGGAAGTTGAAGACTCTTAATCGAAACAACTATCTATTGCCGTCATGCTAATTGACAATGGGTCCCATGTTTCGATGGAGACATCAGAAGGGTGTAAATACACTAGAGGTACACAAACTTGTGGGGTGAGAATGATTTTGTCCAAGAACTTGTAAAAGGAAACGAGCTAGTCTAAAAAAATATTTATCCAGTTCAAATTGTTCGAAATTGCCCTAGTGCTTACTCGTGGAACGCCATACTGGAAAAAGGGAACACACCTGTGGCAAGTGTTTTGGGCAATAAACCCATGGAATTCACATAAATTTACATGCCCCTACCCCTATTCCCAATTCGCCCTTTCCCTCCGGAATTCCTAATCACTCTCCCTTCTATGATTGCTGCAGGTAGCAGGGTGATCGTCAGCAAGGCATGGGCGAAGATCACCTCTGTAGTTTACTATAACACAAATTCTTTCTTGTAGGTCAATGAGCTCTTCACTCAATGTCTTCTATTTAGGTGATGTATTATATTAGTGAGCTCAGCAAGATTGATTTTTTTAGGAGAATGGTATGTTGATGGATGTTGATTATGATCTGCCGTGATTTGAGTTGAGTTCAATGTGATTGAAAACAAGCATGAGGAAAGAATGATATGGGCACATACTGAACCCTTGCTTGGCCAACTTACTTATCATGCATTATCATACATGTATCTGCATTAATCAGTAGATAACTGGTGCTATCAGTGGTAGTACCAGGGATAACAGCGTAGCATCCGTGTTCCTGCATAATGTGTACATGGTCCAGGTCAAGGGGGTTCAAATAGGGTGAAGATGTCGCCATCATTCACTTGATAATTCAGCGCGTTTGGGCCTTAGCTTGCTTAATCACTCAAATACAAATTAAAACTCTGGAAGTTTCTGGGAGGTGCATGTTTCTGGTTTAGCCTACGTAAGATTGTTGATGTCATGCATATGTTGAGCGGCCGCCAGCATCAATGGCCGGTGACACTACCGTGTTGGGCGACGTTGCCATCCCCGTTATGGATTTTCAGCATGAGACCTCTCGTAGAGATCAACCACACAAGGATAGAACAAGGAGTACGCACCAGCATCACATCACAGTTCACACACATCAAGACCGAACCCAACGCCACTAGGAAATCTAACCAAGGAACCGAGTTCTTTTTTTCCGGCGGTGCTGCATAATTATTTAAGTAATATATACTAGATGACCTGCATACTTCTGAACATGGGCGAATGTTATACCAGAAGAAGTCAATCTTGCCTGATATATAACAAAGAGCTTAAAATATAGGGTTAATTATCATTTTGCCCTCAGTGGTGTCCATGTGCTTAGTTTTGCCCTTAGATGTGAATTGTGCTCAGTTTTGCTTCTAGTCCATGCACAACAACTATGACAAGGCCAAACGGTCATATTTGAGTCCATTCCGTCCGCCGGCGTTAGTGGTTGTGGATCCGGAGCTTACACGTAGGACCGTGTGGACGTGGGTCCGGAGCTGACATGTAGGCCCGTGCAACTAAATCCCCAAATCATTCGTAGGATTCTAGCTCACTCTGCCCATCCGCCGGCCGACTGTCCTGCGCCACCGCCGCCACCTGCGCCGCGGCCAGCACCTACCCCGCCACTAGTTGCACGGCCTGCTCCACCGCTATCGTCCTGCGCCTACGCTCCATGGCTACCTGCGACGCCCGCCACCTTCCTGCGACGCCACGGGTGGGGCGTCCGACACCTGCTCGACCCGCAGCGCGGCCTCCTTCCGTGCGCCCGGCCAGAGCGCTCAAAGGTGGGGGGCTGCTGGAGCTATTTGAACTAGGAGGAAGAACCCTAGGGCAAAATGGCGATCAACGGCGACCCCGGAGTATTTGGCGAGGCAGGCATCGGGCCGGAGATCCGCCGCGTCCACGGCTAGGTTCCCGAGGGGTAAGTTTCGCCTCTTGTTTAGATTGATCTTAGTTGTGCTTTTGAACACTAGATTCGAGTAGGTTTGCCCAATTAGTGTGCTGATTGCGTATCTGTTTTTCGCCGGTTAGGATGGAGTTGCAGTTTGCTTTCATGGTGCACATTAGAAGGGACCCGTACATGTTCGATGCAAAGGATAAGAAGAAATACCAAGGTGGTTTTGATTATCGGTTGCCAATGGCTAGTAATTGGAGTTTCAGACAATTTGGGGAGGTAATTTGTAGCCAATATCCTTGAGGTTTGCTTGATGAAGTGGTATACAAATACTATGATGAGGAAAAGAAATGGGTGACAGTTATTAATGATGAAGAGCTAGCTACCATGTTTGTTAGGTATAAATAGAAAGATAATTTTCATGTGAGGCTGCAAGTTGATGTGCTTGAGCAGGCATTTGGACCTAGGATGACGAGTGCAACATCTCGGGGAGAACCAAGTCGTCGTAATGGCATCTCTAGCCAGAACAGTTCAGTTGGTGCACGACGACGTGGTGGCTCGACAAGTGTGGGCAACAGCAGTAGGGTCCCCCTTGAAGTGGAGCCTGATGACTACAATTCTGGGGTTGATGAAGAGAAGCTATATTCTGATGTTATTCGGAATTTACGACGGGCACCTCAGACTGAAAACCAAGATGAGGCTCACAATGCAGTCCGTGTGGATGATGACGCGGTGGGTGAGGACGAAGACCATGCAGCTATTGAATGGGACCCTTTGAACCCTCATATGGAAGAAGGTACAGTTTTTGCATCGATGAATGAGTGTAGAAATGCACTTGTGACATACTGCATCAAGTAGAACATACTTTTAAAGTTGACAAGAGCGATCAAGTACGTTACATAGTGCACTGTCCGACTGAGGGTTGTCCATGGAGGCTGCTCGCATCTAAAATGTGAAATAGCACTAATGTTCAGGTCAAAGTGAACCCTTTTAAGCACACATGCCAGGAACCAACCCTTAGGAAGGATACAATCAGTAGAGCCAAGTCAAGATGGGTGGCAGAAGAAGTAAAGAAGTGGGTGAAAGAAAACCAGCAAGTGGGTCCAAAGGAATTGCAGAAGAACATCAAAAATAAGTTCAAGATAAATTTACCATACATGAGGTTGTTCAAGATAAATTTACCATACATGAGGTTGTTCAATGGTAAACAACATGCTATGGATTCTATTTATGGTAACTGGCAGGAAAGTTTTCAATTGTTGTATTCATTCAAAGGTGAAGTGGAGAGGACAAGCCCAGGTCATATTGTAGATATTGATCACCACACCGTGGAGTAAACATTCAGGGGGGTGACAAAGACCAAGGAATGCTTTAGGAGTGTTTTCGTCTGCTTTGAGGATTGTCGCCGGGTTTTTTTGGGCAGGCTGCAGGCCTTATTTGGCTATTGATGCCACTTTTCTCACAGGGAGGTTTAAAGGACAGTTAGTAGTAGCCTGTGCAGTTGATGCACACAGTTTTGTATTTCCAGTTGCATACGGTGTGCTGGAGACAGAGTCTGAGGAGAGCTGGACTTGGTTTTTGCATAATCTGCGTCGGGCTATTGCACATCCCAATGGGTTGGTCATTCATACAGATGCCTGCAAAGGTTTAGAAGTGGCCGTGGACAATGTGTTCCCTGGAGTAGAGCATAGGGAATGCATGCGTCACCTTGCTGCAAATTTCATGAAGAAATTCAAAGGAAAGGTGTATACCAACAATTTATGGCCAGCATCTTTGACTTGCAGTGTGAAGAAGCACAACTACCACTTGAGGCAGTTATGCATGAATTCCAAAGTGAAAGAATACTTGGAAACACAACATTCCATGTTATGGGCCAGAAGCCAATTCAGTAAAGTGAGCAAAGTTGACTATGTGCACAATAATCTAGCAGAGTCTTTCAACTCAACGATCCGGAAACTAAAGGGTCATTATGAGGTGGATTTGCTTGACAGGATAAGGATAGAATACATGCAGAAATTTCATTATCGTGCAGGAATACCTGAGGCAAAATTCATGGGCCACATTATCATCCCTGCCGTGATGAATGAACCGAAGCAGAAGACAAAAGGCTTGGAATGAACATGACTCTTTGCTCGGGTACCACAGCAGAGATATCATATTTGGATAAAGAGAAGAGGGAATGGAGATATCCAGTGGATTTAGAAGCTAGAACTTGTAGTTGTAGGCAATGGCAGATAACTGGGTTGCCATGCATTCATACCTTGTTTTTCATCACTTCTCTCCCAGGTCCAGCAGGGAACATACAGCAGTATGTGCATGATTACTACTCTGTTTCAAGGTTCAAAGCCACTTATGCTTATGCCTTGCCTGCTATGAAGGGAAAACAACAACGGGACATGGTGGACCCTGGATTCAAGCTTTGTGCTCTAGTTCTGAAGAGAGCAGCAGGTAGACCAAGAAAGAGTCGAATCAGACCTCGCAGTGAAGGAGCTGGACTTGGAGCGAGGAAGCGTAAGTGCACAATGTGTGGTGGGTTTGGTCATTTCGGTAAGTATTGTGATAACACAGTAGATCCAGCGTTCGGAGAGAGTTTCGATGAAGGCTTGATGAAAATGTTCGTCAGCAGTCGGTTGCCTCAACAGATGATGAAAATGATGGTCAACAGCCGGTTGCATCACATGAGGATTTTGACGAGGTTCCAAATGATAATGGTCAACAGCTGCATGATTTTGACGATGATCCAAAATATCCTCCAAATAATGATTCAAGTGAGGCTCCAAATGGTGATCCAAGTGAGGCTCCAAATAGTGAGCATGGTGATCCAAGTGAGGCTCCAAATGGTGATCATGGTGATCCAAGTGGGGCTCTAAATGGTGATCCAAGTGAGGCTCCAAATGGTGACCAACCTTCTGTTGTTGTGAGTTCTGCTAGGTATGTAAATCTTGCAAGGGTCAAATACTACTGTACATTTATCACTTGACATGATATCATTACCCTTTATGTTTTGCACAGCTCTATGATAGGTTTGAAGAAGACGCGTAAGGTACCGACAACCAAGAGGAGAAGAGAAGAAGCAATAAGCACAAGGTGCACGAGGAGCAAAGTGATGGCAAGAAGCTCAAGGAACAGACAGAAAGCCCCGATGCTATATATGAATAATTATGAAACATTATGAATAAGGGATCATGTTGTATTATGAAACATTTATCACTTGACATGTTGTATTTCTGTTGGATTATGTTGGACCTATGTTAGAAGTATGTTCGACATGATGTTTAAATCTGTTGGATGATGTTTGAATGAGCGCATGGTTTTTCCTTTTTTGATTTTTTAAATTTTGTTTTGCTTATTTGAATTCTGGTCAAACTTAACTTTGACCAAGATTTAAACAAGTCTAAAACATCAAAATGAAAAACTAAGCCTGGATCCTTCTTAGTCAATCCAAAATGAAGCTGTGGTGAGGTTTTTGAAATTTTAATGAAAAATATGCTAAAGAGAGGGGTCCAAAGGTAGGGTAAACGGCCTCATTTGTAAGCAAGGTTTTTTTCGACCTTGTCTAAATCAGCCAAATAACTTTCCTACACATATATTCTATATATATAGACTATGTGCGCTGGTTTTTCCATTTTAAAAAAATAATTTGTTTTGCTCATTTGAATTCTGGTCAAACTTAACTTTGACCAAGATTTAAACAAGTGTAAAACATCAAAATGAAAAACTAAGCCTGGATTCTTCTTAGTCACTCCAAAATGAAGCTGTGGTGAGTTTTTTTAAAATTTTCATGTTCATTTCCCCCAAAACACTTCTCTTCACTTCATACAAGAGAGTTTAAGATACTCGAGATATCGCACAATACACATGAATTTACCGTTTAAATGTATGTAAACCTTGTTTATCAATTTAAATCGTTAGTATATGACATAAGAAGACTATGTGCGTAGGTTTTTTATTTTTCTGATTTTTATTTAATTTATTATGCTCATTTGAAATCTGATCAAACATAGCTTTGACTGCTCCAAACCCCTCCCAAACCCCGCTAACCCTAGCGCTGAACAAGGACTGTTCATCTAACCCTAGCGATGATCAAGGGACGTCGATCAAACCCTTCTAGAAGGAATCTGCGGGGAGGGGGGGGGCGATCCGCGAGATGCAATCTGATTGGCTGGGAGATTATTATTTTAAACAAATACCGGGCGCGCTGGATGGACCATTGGGCCGTCTCGTTGTCTGGGCCTGAGACCGCAGTAAATAGCCCGTCTCAGCCTTTCCAGGCCTTGCATGCATGGGAGGCGACGACGTGGGTTTGCATGCGCGGGAAGCGGCGACGTGGATGCATGCGAGCGAGGCGAGCTAGGTGGTTCAGGGCAGTGGTTCAGGGCAGCGAGTCAGATGCACCGCCTGGTCAAAGAGCTATGCAGTGATTCAGATGCACGAACGCGCCCCATGCATCATTTTCGTACAAAAATTTAAGAGTGCAAAACGTAACGGATACACACACTCGTCCGGATACACACACGTGTCCGGATTCACACACGCACCGTTCTCATCCTTTCTCTCTTCATCTCCCACCCACAGGCCTATAAATGGGGTGTCTCTCTTCCTCTCCCACCCACGAGCCAGATCCGATCCATTCTCTCCAACTTCAAACACCCAAGCGACCAAGCCCTCTCCAAGTGAGACCAAGTGAAGATGCAGTTCAACGGGCCGACCTTCAACCATCCGCCTGTCGTGCCGGAGCTGCGCTACCCACCGGGCGTGCTCGTGGAGAGGGAGCTCCGTGTGTGGGCTATTTCAAGGTGGAGGGGTTCCGTCGAACTCACCCGCGCCTTCCACAGAGCCGGCTATGCCCACCTCCCACGGGGCTCGCCGAGGATGTTCACCCTCAACGAGGTTCGTGACCGTGGCGGCATCCTCCTACTGCTCACGGTCACCTTCACCAACCTGTTTGACGCGCGCGAGCTCCTCGGCCAAATCTTTTGGTGCGGCTGCGAGGCCATCTTCTTCACCGTCTACAACATCTACACCAACTGCGAGAGCATCTTCCCCACTCCAGGCCAGATGCACTCCCTTCCCTACGAGGAGGAGGAGGAGGTGTGAAGATGAAGATGATGTTGAAGGGGCGCGCGCGGCAGGTGGAGAAGGAGGTCAAGAAGAAGATGTTCATGCCCGGAGTCAAGCTCGTCATGTTTTGTTTTTTATTTTGTTGCTTTTCTATGTCGTGTCGAGCCGTGTCATGTTTCGTCATGTGTCTGTGAACTGTCCGTGAACTTATTATTGTAATGGTACGGTGTGTTGCATCTTATCTAAGTTATTAGGGTTTATTATGTGTGTTAAAAAAATGTCCGTACTCAAACATATCATTTCTTCCCTAAACCAAGTCATGAAGTTCGAGAACTTGTGGTTTTCATTAATGAAAATCGGAGGGGGTGAGAAGCCCTCTGTTTCATTCAAAAAATTAAGTCATGAACTAACATGCAAATTTATTCCCTTTAAATCATAAACCAAGTGCTACTCTAATCCTAAACCAAGTGCCACTCTAACCAAAATCATGTGGCAGTGCAAACATACGTCTTCAACCTTCCAACCCTTCAAAATTTCAGTGCAAAACAAAGGAAAACCACTCTTACACGTGTGCAAACATTCACGGTCTCACTTTTTTTTAACAAATTTCACAGTCTCACTATGTATACCTTCCTTCCCTACCATGTCAAAGTCTTGCCATTTGTCATAGCGGTTACCAGCGCAGCCTTAAACACCACAAACCCACGCGGTCCTGGGTTCAAGTCCCCAGCCGCACCAATTTTTGTGCATTTTCCACCCTTCATTTTTTTAAACAAATTATTTTTTTCTGAATGTAATGCCCTTAAAAAATGTTTATTTATTTTGGCACCAGGTATAAACCTCTACCAGAGCTGAGGCACATTATCTATGACATTTTGGTCTTTGATTTAAATCACGGTGTATTTGAATTGGATTAATTAACAACTCCAAAAAAATTCTAACCTTAATTGTTTGGCTCTGGAATAATTCAATTAGCTTCCACAAAAAGTTTCAGCATTATGATTTACTGCCTAGATTAAATCAGAACAGAAAAGAGAAAAATACGCAAGAGAACCCCCGAATGGGCCTAATTGGATGCAGTTGGCCCATTAGTCTAGTTTGCACTTGGCTCTACGTTCTGAATTTGGCCCAAGAGCAACATTTTTTGACAGAAAGGCAGAGTAGAGAGCTGCATTTCATTGATCAAAAATTTCTGAATTCCTCATTTCTTCTCCTTTCTTTCAACATATTTAAATGTTGGTCACTTCTTCTATTTTTTTCAACATTTAAATAACTTTGACCAACATTCAAACTAGGTGAATTTCTTATACAATTTCAAGATTACAAATTCCTCCATAATTCGTGCCTTTTCATACATTTTCAAGATTACAACCAGTGTGATTACCATACCTACAAATGCCCAAAAGTATTTGCAAATGGGTATTGGTAGTGCTTGATCTTCAAGCTTCCTAACATTCTTCTTCAACATTCTAAGCTCAACAGCTAGCTCTCTGTCAGTGCGTGCTTCACCCTCCATCTCTTCTTCCGGAGCTCGTGCTGCGACCACTGCCGTTCGTGGCAGCATGCGCAACCATTATTCACGCTCTTCTTGCACTTCATTCATCAGAGTCTTGCCCAGAGCATCGACCCAAAGAAAGAAGCATGCCACCTGCATGAACACCAAACAGATCAACCCATTGCTCAAAGATCCCGACCACGAAAATGGTGCGATTGCCCCAATTCTTACCCCATTCTCGCTGCACACGTAGAACGGACGATTCTGGTTCCTCGGTGTGTGAGAAACCCTCCGATCAACACCCGCCCGGCACCGCGGACAGACAAAGACAGGCATGTCCACACACGCCGGCTCTGCATCCGCGAGGTGGCACGGGAGCTTGAGGAAGACATGGAGGGATCTCAACGCCGCCACGCCCTCCACAACTGGCTTCCCACCGCCGCGCCCTCCACAGCTAGCTTCCCACCGCCGTCCTCTCTCTCTCTCTCTCTCGCCGTGGTCACCGCCGTGCTCTCTGTCGCCGTGGTCACCGCCGCTGTCGCCCTCTTATATAGCACACCTGCAACGGCTCTCTGCTCAACGGCTCTCTGCTGGGTCCGACAAGCCACGCGTGCAACGGTCTGAATAAAATTGGCCGTCCCTGCCGCCTGCTCCCACCTGTAAAGGCCGAGTCAAAAGGTTGACCTGACGGAGATGGCTGAGTTCATGGAACGAGTCGGTGCGCTCGGACTAGAGGCAAAACTGAGCACAATTCGCATTTGAGGGCAAAACTGAGCACATGAACACCACTGAGGGCAAAATGATAATTAACCCTAAAATATATGCTTCCCTGTTTTCTCTACGCCCGTGTGAAATACAACCTACATCGCACACGGTCTTACTTAGTAACAATGTGAACTACATTGCAAACAATTCACCTAGAGAACCTGTGTGCATGATTTTTTTTATTCACATCTGAGAGATCTGAAAACCGAGGAAACCAAAAATCCCGGTGGACCCCGGAAAATATTGTTACCATTCGAAACAATCAACTGGATATGAATTTAAACGCACAGAGCTATATCAAATAAGGCTTGTATGCATGTGGTAGTAAAATGCAGCCACTAGCTTCGTGGCAAAGCTCTTCTCTAGTACCACATGGTTGTGGGATTGACACCACTGGTCTCCACCATTTGCTTTTGCAATTTTAGCTTATTTTGCAAGCACAGAAGATGCACTGCAAAGACTCGAACTCACAAGCTAGGGACACTAACCAATGGAACGTACTCAAGTATTGATTTTCAGTTGGTTCAGTTATATTTCAATGACACAAAATTTGGATTCAACATTCTTTTGAAAGAATACACATGAAAAGAAACCATCGCAGGCGTAAAGCACTTGAGTATTGTAATGCCAATAGAGTGGAGTTTTTTGCACCGCTTTTCAGGTCTTGTCTAAAATTCTTCTTTAATCAATGAAATGTCAATTATTTGTCTTGTTTCAAAAAGAATATTGCTGTTTGAGCAATGATTTATCTTTGATTGCAAAATTTGTTGGTAGCTTACCAAGCTGACAGCTTGGTGAGTAATGATTATCTTTCTTTTTGAACTAGTAATGATTTATCGAACTAAACGTGAAATGTACGTTCTTTAGAATACCATGCTATCAATCGTCCAACAGTGGGATTTGGTTGATCGATCGTTGATCAAAGTAAGATTTCTTTTTTCTGGAAAACATGTACGCTCTATATTTTGAAAGGAATAACAAACAATCATGTTTGCAAAAATAAAAAAATCAGCGGCAACCATATCCGTCCGATCATGTGTTACACGATGGCGTGCTGTTCATGTTTTGATACGTCAAAGCAACAGTGTGGCAGTGCCATAGTCCACTCCGTGTTTAATAAGGCACGTTGGCTTGTTTGAATGTGCCAGCTAGGGCGCGACATCGACCCTAACGCGTCCATGGAGCTTCAGCTTCCTTCATTCGCACGTAACCCCAACACATGTCACCAATATATATATATACTCTCTCCGGTCCTTTTTACTCTGCATATTAGGTTTGTCTGAAGTCAATCTCATCCAACTTTGACCAAGTTTATACAAAAAATTTAACATTCACATAACAACACATTTATTATTAGATTCATCTCGAAATATATTTTCATATTATATTTATTAGATGTTATAAATGTCAATATTTTCTAATATAAATTTGGTTAAACTTAGCAAATTTTGACTTCAGACAAAACTAATGTGCGGATTAAAAAGGACCGGAGGGAGTACTACCCCATCGCCAGGGAGAGAGAGGCAGCTAGGCCATGGGGATTCACCCCGGGCTGCAGCGGCAGCTAGTAGCAAAGCAGCTGGAGTCACCGGACTGCCGCCGGTCAACCATCGATGGCCACACTACCGCCCTAATCTTGCTTATCACCGTCGTGGTCGACAACGCTTTCGGCGCCAGGAGCGCCGTCCAATGGCACAGCTTCTGCCAGGTACGTACCCACACCCCTCACAATCTTCTGATATCCAATGTTTTGTTTTGTTCACCGATTAATCCTCGTCGTGATTGGCAGGGGCCGATGACTGGCACGTCGCCGGCGGGCGGTATCAATGGCTTGACGTCCACGTACTATTATTATGTGGCTGATCACGCACGCTATGACCGAGACTGCGCTGCAAAGTTCACCGGCGCCCAGGGAGGCGAGGCCGATCCGACTGTGGGCGGCCACGCTTGCACCGCCAAGGAACGTGGTGTCCGCCACAGAAGTCGGGGGCTGTCCTCCGGCCAACGAGCGGACACCGCTGCCAGACATGATGAAGTCAACGTGCTGCGGAAAGACGAGAGACAGATCGCCGGCGGTTGCGCGCGCCGCGAACCAAAATGTCTGGTACAACTGTCCTGTCATCAGTGAAGAAGGCGCGGTCGCGCAGCTCCTCCGATGGTCCGGCGTGACATTGGAGGCCGTAGCCTCGTGGTTTGCTGGTATATGCGGGGGCAGGGACCATGCCGCGTGCCCTGAATCGTAACTCATGGCTGATAATCCTGTTATCTACCTCAATGTCGAAGGCCCGGTGGAGTGGCTTCTCCGGTGATTCGCCGCTTGTTACGCACCTTCGAGGAGACAGGGGGCGTTGAGGAGAGGGCACATTAAGCGTGAGGTTTGGAGGTGGAGCAAATTCACGTGTCTCAGCTTTGAGCTTCCGGCTGCCTTGAGTTAACACTATTTGTTTGCACTATAAATAAACATTATACATTTTCTCTAATATTTTTGGGCGTTGCCGCGCATTTGTGCTTTTTTTTAGATTGCTTCGTTTATGCTTCGAGTTTGTAAGGTTTTTCTCAGGTGCATTTCGTTGTAATCTAGTAAAAATGAATTTGATTATGTACTTGTTGAATTTATTGGTCAACGAATATGTAATGAAAATGTTTGGAATAACTACCTATTGTTTCTCTATTTTTGATGAGGAACATGTATCGCCTAAGAGCATGTCCAACAGTTGCCGAACGCGCGGCACGCTAAAAGTACTTAGCAGCACACCCATCGTCTGGAAAAGCGCGGCGGGCGGCGCTGGCTCCAGCAGCCGCGCTAAAATTTAGCACGTGCGTGTAGCTCCAGCAGACGCGCTATCGCACGAAACATTGCATATATATTTTTTAAAATAAAAAACGGTACATATTTCATAGATAATAAAAACGATACATAGATATTTTACATAGTTCATAGCATTGATCGATAAGCAATACATAGATAGATAAAACTACAGTGCAACTAGATATTACGGTGTAACTAGATGAACTATGGTGCAACTACACCCTACTCCGAGTCGCCCTCGTCCTCATCCGGACTGGTGTTGTCCGAGGTATCGATCCACATGCCCTCCCAACGAGGAACATTATCCCCAAAGATCGACACCCCACCTGCCTCACGATATCGCACTGCGATATCGCCAGGGCCTTCCGCCGACGCCTCCCCAAGCGCTCCGCGCGGCGCTTTGTCGTCCTTTCCGCCCAGAAGGTGTGCTCCGCCGCGACGTCCTCCGGGTGGTGCCGGCGCCACTCCGCCATGGCTCGCTCGTCCTCCTCGGCGACGAGGAGGCGGCGCTGCCGCCGACAGTGCTCCGCACGGTCCTGATCCGTGATAAGACGAGGTGGAGGGGCGACGTTCTGCGCCTGCTCGCGCATAAAGACGTCGTGGAAGTTCATCTGCGCCGGCGTCCTCTCTAGGGCCACCGTATTCTCCTCACGCCCTCACACAATGTGAGATGCCGTGATTCCACTATTGGTTCCCTTGAAGGCGGCAACCGGACCTTTACAAACAAGGTTGGGGCAATCTCCACAACTCAATCGGAGGCTCCCAACAATACCACCAAGCTTCATCACAATGGACTATGGCTCCGTGGTGACCTCAACCGTCTAGGGTGCTCAAACACCCAAGAGTAACAAGATCCGCTACGGATAGGTGGGGGAATCAAAAATCTCTTGGTGGAAGTGTAGATCGGGGCCTTCTCAACCACTCCCGAGCAAATCAACAAGTTTGATTGGCTAGAGAGATAGATCAGGTGAAAATGGAGCTTGGAGCATTAATGGAGCTTGAGGGGGAAGAGGTAAGTCAACGGGGAAGAAGGGGACCCCCTTTTATAGTGGGGGCAACAATCCAACCGTTACCCCACCAAACAGCCCCGCAGAGGGCGGTACTACCGCAGAGGGCAGCGGTACTACCGCTGAACCCAGCGGTGCTACCGCTCCCCCCTACGGTACTACCGCCCAGCAGACAGGACAAGAAGACAGAGGAGGGACTGGCCCAGCGCGGTACTGCCGGACGGGCTTAGCGCGGTATTGCCGCGGTGGCAGGGCGGTACTACCGCTCTAGAGCGGTACTACTGCTCCTACAACCGCTGCAGATGCCGCTCAACCCAACACAAGAAATGCCCCCCTCGAGTCGAGGCGGTAGTGGCCCGGTACCGCAGCGGTACTGCCGCTGACGACCACAAGCGGTACTACCGTTGGGACAAAAGACAGCTCAATCTGCAGGGAAAAGGACCTCCAACGACGCGGGAAGGCCCAGAGGGTGTGAAACGAAAGTGTACGTGATGATTCCACCCTAGCCAAACAAAAGCGGACCCCCTCTTGATAGAACGGAGACTCCTAAGGAACTAGACCACCAACAAGAAACCAAAGAGCTACACTGTCTTGAAAAACACTCCGAGGGGAGAAAAATCGTCTCGAGCCAAAGGATGAATCTCTGAAACACTCAACGCATAAGGTTAGTCCGCAAATATGTTGTCATCAATCCCCAAAACAACATCGAGAGAGATATGCCTTAACAATCTTCCCCTTTTTGGTGGATTGATGACAACCAGGGATTTGCACAGGGAAAGGACATAAAAGTAAGGATACTTAGAACTACAAACTATAGACGGGCTCCCCCTGAATGTGTGCACCTAGTTGGTGGTGCCAAAGGAATGCAAGACACACACATTCAGATCAACACTCCCCCTATATTTTATAGTCCAAAGATTCTAAGCACAGGATAAATAAGAGCAGGGTATAAAACAGGATAAGCATGCAATTCATAAGATACTACAATACTGAATAGACATAGATAATAAGGTAACGATAGGGTAGCATATGTCTCACACTATATGACTAGAACTTAGGTCTCACTGGTATCAAACCAAACCAAACAAAGACAACGAGAAAACACAAGACACCACAAACCACAAAGACACTCGCAACAAGGCAAGCAAATCCCTAAAATCTCTCCCCTTTTGGCATCGAGACACCAAAAGGGCAAAGAGCGTTGCTACGGCTCCAGGTGATGGCAAGCTGAGGATCTCGAACATCACATCTCATCGTGATCGTCTGCACCTCCGTCGTTGGTCGGAAACTGCTCGGCGTCTGAATCGGTCCAAGGGCAATGCTGGTGAATCCATTCCTCCTCTTCAGTGATCTATCCCTCAGAACCGCTGGCAACGGTCGCACCCAGGTGACGCATGAGCTCCTTGTGACGCACCCTGGCCTGCTTCTCAGCCACATGAGTCATGTACTGACCATGAGACTCCATGCAGAAAAGCTTCTTCATCTTGCGTTTGAGCTTATTTGCCCAGAGGTTCTGCACTAGAGGGCCCAAAGTCCTCCTCTTGATCATCGGCTGCAGCCCCACCCTCGGTCTCCATGTCAGCAGTAGTAGATGGACCCCCGGGTTTAGGCGCAGGGGTGCCCCAATTGTCCTTCTTCCTCAGACGCTTGATCTCATGGGAAACCAATTCTCCAGTTTCCAACATCACTCTGGGATAGACACGTACCCAGGCCTTCTCAATGAGCCTCATGATGAAGGGACCATATATCGGGCACTTGCGCTCAGAAACGGCAGAGAGAAGTTCAGACCACATAACATGAGAAATGTCTAGGCTCTCTCCAGTGTTTGCTTCCTTCTCATGCTGGCAGAAAAGAAGCATGTCCACGAGATAGGAGTGGACCATATCCAGATTCCCGATGCGAGGGAAGAGAGTCTCATGGAAGACACGATGAAGGATGTCCAGATAGGCAGACAGCTCATAGGTTTCCTTCTTAGTCTCTGGGTTAACCTTCACAGTACAGTAGGGCCAAAGGGCTTTCTTGTGAGTGGATGTAGCATTGCGGTGAGGGCGGAAGCCGAATGGAGTCTCAAGCCTGTGATCTTCCACATCAAGTAACTCCATGAAGGCCTGCCACTTGACGGAAAGCAATTTTCCATTGGTCATCCAAGTTAGAGTCCTGTCGGCATCAGTTTCAAGATGAACAGTAGCAAAGCATTGAGCCACCAAATCTGCATCAAAATCCTTGTTGAACTGCATGATCCTGAGAATGTTCAGCTGAGAACACATATGAAGGACTTCGCCAAAGTACTCAGGGTCCTTCTCCATAGCATCCGTGTCGATGGAGCGTACATCAACATAGAGATTCTTCTTGGCCTTGATCACATCAAAATAGATGGCAAACTGAAAGCGGTTCCAGAACGGGCGGTTGACCAAAGTGGGATCTTGGTCTTCCTCATAGGGGTTGCGGCGACGCTTTGCCCAAAACTCCTTGGCAGTCATCTCAGTCACAGTCTTTCCCTTTGGCTTGTTGGCGGATCTCTTCGACTGCTGAGGTGGTGGTGGAGCTCTTGAGGTTGCGCCTGCTGGTGGCGGTTGAGTACTGGAGGAACCACCTGCTGCCTCAGAGGTGCGGTAGCGCTTTGACGTTGCACGCCCGGGGTTGACACGGCGGACCTGCTGCTCAGGATGATCATCACCTGAAACCAAACACATGACCAGATGAAACGCACGAAAGAAAAGAGCATAAGCCACCAAACAAAACAATAAGGATCAAAGCGTGGTAGGACAAAGACGAAACTGGGCATACAACGGTAGTACTGTGACTAACCAGCGGCAGTACCGCCCCAGTGGTAGTACCGTGAAACAAGAGCGGTAGTACCACTTCAGCAGTAGTACCACTCGGGGCAAGCGGTAGTACCGCGCCAGATGGGGAACGGCGGTTCTTCACTACCGTGGTCAGATCCGGCACTACCGGAGATGCCAAATTCAAAAAAAATCCTACCAAACTTCAATCCACAGAGCCTAGAAGCCATCTCAATCCTACTCAAGCCTTGCCTTAGCCAAAAGACAAGAAGAACAATGCCTATTGCCCCTAAAACCTAGATGTAAGATCTAGGCAAAGAGAGAACGAGAACGGGGGCAATACCGGCATCCATGGCAAGAGGACGAGCTGGGGATCGACTCCACCGGAGGAAATGGAGAGGGACGGCACGAAAACGGCGGCCGGCCGGGCCCCTCCTGCGGCGAGAGGTTGCAGGAGCAACGAAGAAGACGAGTGGGGGCGAATGGGTATGGGGGAGAAGCAACTCCCCCTGCCCCGACATAACCCCCACAGTCGCCCGCCCCGCAGCGGTAGTACCGATGGGTGGGCGGTAGTACCGCTTGACGCTTGTCAGCGGTAGTACCGCTCACGCAGCGGCAGTACCGCTCTGCCGCAAAAAGATCCGACCAAACCGGACAGAACACACGAGCGGGAACCGATACAAAACGAAAAGACACACACACAAAACCGACAAGAAGAAAGAAGAAAGAAGATACACACCTCTCCAAGAGAGTGCGGTGGCCGAGGCCACCTATG
Organism: Triticum urartu; assembly: GCF_056163025.1. Taxonomy (NCBI): domain Eukaryota; kingdom Viridiplantae; phylum Streptophyta; class Magnoliopsida; order Poales; family Poaceae; genus Triticum; species Triticum urartu. The sequence continues at coordinate 25,049,105 of NC_141873.1, forward strand.
TTTGAGTTTAGAGGTATGGCGCCGCGAAGATTTTAACCTTGGGCCCATGACCAACACTCATCTTTGAAGCATAAGTGCCATAAAGAAATGGCTAAAGTGAAAGAGTTTGGTTAGTTTATGCATTATGAGGGGAGGGAAAGTTCATTGAGAGAACAACACTCCCCCTATGTCCATGCCTACACCTAAACTAGACAACAAGTTGAGTGAGGTGGGGTGTGCAAGGGTTCAAGTCACATTGCTCGAATCAATGATATTTAGCTCATGCCTTAACTCGCGAAATCTTGCTTCATCCAAAGGCTTCGTGAAAATATCTGCAAGGTTATCATGGGTGTTGACATAGTTGAGCTCGATCTCCCCTCGCCTAATGTGATCCCAGATGAAGTGATACCTAATCTCAATATGCTTTGTCTTGAAGTGTTGCACCGGGTTGAGGGAAATCTTGATGGCACTTTCATTGTCACACCAAAGAGGCACTTTGTCACAAGTGACACCGTAATCCTTTAAAGTTTGCCTCATCCATAAAAGTTGTGCGCAACAACTACCGGTAGCCACATACTCCGCTTCCGTGGACAAGAGAGACACACAACTTTGCTTCTTGGAAGACCAACTTACCAAAGAGCAACCAAGAAACTGGCACCCTCCAGAAGTGGACTTCCTATCCACTTTGTCTCCCGCCCAATCCGAGTTCGAATAACCTACAAGCTTGAAATTTTCTCCTCTTGGGTATCATAAGCCAAAGTTTGGGGTATGAGCCAAATATCAAAAGATTCGTTTGCCTGCCACATAGTGACTTTCCTTAGGTGCAGCTTGAAACCGTGCACAAATTCCCACACTCAATATGATATTCGGTCTAGATGCACAAAGGTAAAGCAAGGAGCCAATCATGGAGCGATATACCTTTTGATCCACCGCTTTACCATTGGGATCAATGTCAAGTTGGCACTTGGTGGGCATGGGAGTGGACGCCGGCTTGACATCACTTAGCTTGAATCTCTTAAGCATGTCTTGAGTGTATTTGGCTTGGTTGATGAAGGTTCCTTCTCTCCTTTGCTTCACTTCGAACCCGAGAAAGAACTTCAACTCTCCCATGGAAGACATCTCGAACTTTGAGGTCATGAGAGAGGCAAATTCCTCATTGAAAGCTTTGTTAGGGGAACCAAAGATAATATCATGAACATATAATTGGCACACAAACAACTCCCCTTTGACCATCTTAGTAAAAAGAGTGGGGTCGATTAGCCCAACTTCAAAACCACGGTCTTGTAACAACTCGGTAAGGTGGTCATACCACGCACATGGGGCTTGTTTAAGGCCATAGAGTGCCTTATCGAGTTGATACACATGATCGGGAAAGTAGGGATCCTCGAACCCGGGGGTTGCTTGACATAAACCAATTCATTAATAGGATAATTAATAAAAGCACTCTTCACATCCATTTGTTGTAACTTAAAGTTATGATGAGAAGCATATGCAATCAACATGCGAATGGATTCAAGACGAGAAACGGGAGCAAAGGTTTCACCGTAGTCGATACCCTCGACTTGGGATTAGCCTTGTGCTACCAAACGAGCCTTGTTGCGAATGATAATCCCATGAGCATCTTGCTTGTTCTTAAATATCCACTTGGTTCCAATGACATTGTGGTTCCCCGTCGGTCTTGGCACCAAACTCCACACTTTGTTGTGCTCGAAGTTGTTGAGTTCTTCATGCATGGCATTGAGCCAATCCGGATCTTCGAGCGCCTCATAGACCTTGTGGGGTTCGACACAAGAGACAAACGCATGATGTTCACAATAGTTTTCTAATTGTCTATGAGTGCTTACCCCCTTTCGTAAGCTTCCAAGCACATTCGTCATGAGATGATCCTTGGTGGAGAGCTTGGAAGCAACCTTGGCGACACGATGCTCCAATTCCTCCTCGGGGGTGAGACGAGGAGTGGTCACTTGATCATCTTGAGCGTCGTCTTGAGCTTGTTCTTGATCTCGTGGGACTTGATCCTGAACTTGCTCGGAGGAGGGAGCTTGACCTTGGGCATCACTTGATGTTACAACACCATCTTGAGATTAATCTTGCCCTTGGTCTTGTTCTTGAGGTTGAGGGCCCTCACTTTGTTCTTCGGAAGCGTGTGGGTCTTGGGTTGGTGAAGGTTCCACTTGACTAGAACATTGTCCTTCTCCTTCGGCCACAAGGGGTTCCTCAATGGGTAGGATATGACCAGTACCCATTCTTCTTATGGCTTGGGGAGGAATTTCATCACCTACATCACAAGTACCACTTTGCTCCACTTGGGAGCCGTTATTCTCATCAAACTCCACGTTACACGTTTCCTCAATAAGTCCCGTGGACTTACTGAGAATACGGTAAGCATGAGAGTTTGTAGCATAACCAACAAATATGCCCTCATACGCTCTAGCCTCAAATTTAGACAAACAGACACCTTTCTTGAGAATGAAGCACTTACACCCGAACACTCGGAAGTACTTGAGGTTGGGCTTGTTACCGGTGAGTATCTCATATGGAGTCTTGTTCAAGCCCTTGCGAGGTAGAGCCAATTAGATGCATGGCACGCGGTGTTGATGGCTTCGGCCCAAAAGTTGTAGGGAGACTTGAACTCCGCCATCATGGTCCTTGCTGCATCCATCAACGTCCGGTTCTTCCTCTCCGCTACACCATTTTGTTGAGGGGTATAAGGTGCGGAATATTGATGCTTGATTCCCTCATCACTCAAAAACTCATCCAAGGTGTAGTTCTTGAACTCGAAGCCGTTGTCACTTCTTATTGTCAAAATCTTTGCATTGTGTTGTCGTTGAGCTTCATTTGCAAAGTCGATGACGGTTTGTTGGGTCTCACTCTTCCTCTTGAAGAAATATACCCAAGTGTATCTTGAATAGTCATCCACAATCACCAAGCAATATTTCTACCCCCAAGACTATCAAAGGATGGAGGTCCAAAGAGATCCAAGTGAAGGATCTCCAAAGGCCTCTTCGAGTAGATGATAGTCGTGGGAGGGTGAGCCTTCTCATGTAGCTTTCCTTCAATGCAAGCACTGCAAGCACGATCTTTGGCAAAACTAACATTTGTTACTCCACGGACATGGTCCCCCTTGAGAATACTTTGCAAAGATCTCATATTGACGTGGGCTAAACGGCGATGCCAAAGCCATACCACGTAAACTTTAGCCATTAGGCATGTCGCGGTCTTAGTGGGTCGCTTCGAAATGTTAATCACATAGAGACCGTTCTCTACATGCCCAACAAAGGCTACTTTAAGAGTCTTGCTCCACAAGAGGGCCACGGAATCAATATCAAAGAAAGTGGCAAAGCCCATGAGTGCTAGTTGACGGACGAAAAGTAAATTGTATGCAAGGGACTCAACAAGCATGACCTTCTCGATCGTAAGATCATGAGAAATGACAACTTTGCCGAGTCCCAATACCTTAGAAGATGAGGCATCACCCCACTCAACATTGGTGGGCATGGATGGAATCTTTTGCACGTCCACCACCAAGTCCTTGCTTCCAGTCATATGATTAGTAGCTCCACTATCGAGCAACCATTATCCCCCACCGGAAGCAAACACCTACAAGAGATCAATGCTTGGTTTTAGGTACCCATTTTGTAATGGGTCCTTTGATGTTAGTAACAAGGGTCTTAGGAAGCCAAATAGACCATTCAATGTACTCATAAGGAGAACCAACAAATTTGGCATAAACATGCCCATCTCTAGCGCGGCACAACACATAAGAAGGGTTAAAGTCGACGGCCTTGTTGGGAAGGGGAGCGTTTCCCTTCTTGGCATCACTACCCTTCATGGAGTTTTTCTCCTTCTCCTTAGTAGCACCCTCACCCTCCCTCACAAAGGTTTTCTTGAGAGGAGGAGGTCGTTTGGCCTTTTCATTCTTCTTCTCGTTCTTGGACTTGGATACGTACCCAATCCCTTCCTTGGCCACAACTCCCTTTTGGTTGGTCAAGAGGTCGTTGAGGCTCTTCTCGCCTTGTATGCAAGACACAAGACCTTTCTCGAGTTGCACCTTTAGCTTAGCGTTCTCCTCAACAAGATGCACATGGTCATAACACGGGTTAGTAGCATTTGCATTATCGATTAACATCATACAAGGAAAGGTGGCTTTCTCCTTGGTTAGCTTTACTTGGAGTTGATCATGAGACTCTTTGAGGCTAGCATGAGAACCCTTCAAGACCTTGTGAGCCTTGTCAAGTAGATCAAACTCCTCTTTGAGTCTAGCAAGATCAACCCCAAGTTTGGCCTTCTCGGAGTTTAGCACACGAGAAACCATGAGAGCATGATCAAAATCTTTCTTTAACTTAGCATGATCATCATTGTGTGACTCCTCAAGAGCCAAACGAAGACCATGCTCTTTCTCAAGAGCATTGGAAAGATTCTAAATCTCATCGGCATAGTCACGACTATGCCCCTCCATCTTGGAGATGGTATCTTCATGAGACTCGATCATGTCATTGGCTTCACCAAGTTGTTCCAAGAGAGCAACAAAATGCTTCTTGGATTTACCCATAAAGGACTCAAACTCATTTTCCTCCACATTAGATCCCTCACATTCATCAATGAAATCCGTCAAGGAAGAATTATTAATGATGGTAGTTACCTTGTTGGTGGCTTTAGCCATGAGACAGTTGGCGGTGATGTTCTCATTGGGTGAGTCAAAGAGAGATAGTCGTGGAGTTTTTGCAATGGCAACGGAGGCCATGGCACCCGACTCACCATCTTCATCATCATCATCATCCTCTTGGTACTCTTCTTGAACCACCAATGCCTTGTGAGGGGTTTTCTTGATGAAGTTGCTCTTGTTGGGGAAAGACTTGGCTTTGTCCTTTCGAATAAGCTTGCCACCATTGTCTTCCCTCTTCTTATACGGGCACTCTGCAACAAAATGACTCACATTGCCACAATTGTAGCAAGTCCTTACACGTTGCTTGCTCTTCGTGCCACTTGAGTTGTTTTTGTTGAAGTTTGGCCTTGAGTTTTTCTTACTCCAAAATTGCCTTGAAGCAAGTGCCATGTGTTCATCATAGGCATACTTTGTATCTTCGGGGTTGCTTTCCTCTTCTTCCTCTTCTTCTTCTTCAACGCAAACCTTGGCCTTCAATGCAAGGTTGGGCTTCTTTGCCCTTTGAGAACGAAGCACCGCATTGTCGGCGGTCTTGTCCAAGATGTTCATAGCCACAAACTCATCCAACACTTCACTTGAGGTCAAAGTGTGGAAGTCCGGCCTTTGACGAATGGCGCAGGACATGGCCTTGTGGTAAGGCATCATTGCCTTGAGGAATTTGCGCTTGATCCAATTGTCATCCGTGTCCTTACTCCCGTGATCTCGGAGTGAGACCGCGAGTTTGGTTACTCTCCGATAAAGCTCACGAGGTTCTTCATCTTCTTTCATTGCAAACTCATCGGCTTCATCTTGCACTACTTCATAGTTGGAGCGTTGAATGCTTGCGCTTCCCCGGTAGAGAGAGACAACACAAAGCCATGCATCTTTGGCCAAGGCGAAGGGCCGAAGGTGAGGTAGATCTTCGGGTGGAATTGCATCTTATATGATAAAGAGAGCATTCTCATTGAATTGATTATCCGCAGCTTCTCGAGGAGTGAAGTTGCTTGGATCGTGTGGATGGAAACCTTCTTCAATGATTCTCCAAAGATTAGTGTTCACATGATTTAAATGACGCTTAAAGCGATAAACCCAAGAATCAAAGTCCTTATTTTTCACAATCTTAGGGGGAGGACCGACATGATTCAAATGAGTGGAAGGAACCGGTCCACCATAAGCAAGTGGTGGTTCCACATGAGCAAAGATGCCGGTGCCATTTTTACCACTAGAATAAGGAGCCTTTTCACTACTAGATTCCCCCTTGTTGGAGATAGCATCTGTCACCTTGTCAGTGGGATCACCCACTTTGAACGGTGCTGTGGATAGTTTAAGCCCTTCAATGAATTTAGTAAACATGCTTTCAACCTCGGTCGTTATGGAGGTTTTCAATGTCTCCAAGGCCACATTGAACTCCTCACGAGAGACCGAGGTTCCCCCATCGCCCGTAGACGCGATCGGATTCACACCGGAGGGTTCCTCCACACCGTCTACGGTATCAACCATACTCTTCGGACGGCAAAGTCCTTAGTAAAGAGACGAGGCTCTGATATCAATTGAAAGGATCGATATGGTTGACTAGAGGGGGGTGAATAGGCAACTAACAATTTTTAACTTTTCTTTACCAAATTAAACTTTGCATCAAAGTAGGTTGTCTAGATATGCAACTAGGTGAGCAACCTATATGAAGCAACAACAACAAATAAACATGCAAGCAAGAGAAGTAAAACTAATGAGCTTGCACGAGTAAAGGTAAGAGATAACCAAGAGTGGATTCGGTGAAGACGAGGATATGTTACCGAAGTTCCTTCCTTTTGAGGGGAAGTACGTCTCCGTTAGAGCGGTGTGGAGCCACAATGCTCCCCAAGAAGCCACTAGGGCCACCGTATTCTCCTCACGCCCTCACACAATGCGAGATGTCATGATTCCACTATTGGTGCCCTTGAAGGCGGCAACTAGACCTTTACAAACAAGGTTGGGGCAATCTCCACAACTCAATCGGAGGCTCCCAACAATACCACGAAGCTTCACCACAATGGACTATGGCTCCGTGGTGACCTCAACCGTCTAGGGTGCTCAAACACCCAAGAGTAACAAGATCCGCTAGGGATAGGTGGGGGAATCAAAAATCTCTTGGTGCAAGTATAGATCGGGGCCTTCTCAACCACTCCCGAGCAAATCAACAAGTTTGATTGGCTAGAGAGATAGATCGGGCGAAAATGGAGCTTGGAGCATTAATGGAGCTTGAGGGGGAAGAGGTGAGTCAACAGGGAAGAAGGGGACCCCCTTTTATAGTGGGGGCAACAATCCAACCATTACCCCAGCAAACAGCGCCGCAGAGGGCGGTACTATCGCAGAGGGTAGCAGTACTACCGCTGAACCCAGCGGTACTACCGCTCCCCCCTATGGTACTACCGCCCAGCAGAGAGGACAAGAAGACAGAGGAGGGACTGACCCAGCGCGGTACTGCCGGACGGGCTTAGCGCGGTACTGCCGCGGTGGCAGGGCGGTACTACCGCTCTGGAGCGGTACTACTACTCCTACAACTGCTGCAGGTGCCACTCAACCCGACACAAGAAATGCCTCCCTCGAGTCGAGGCGGTAGTGGCCCGGTACCGCAACGGTACTGCCGCTGACGACCACAAGCGGTACTACCGCTGGGCACTGTGGTACTACCGCTGGGACAAAAGACAGCTCAATCTGCAAGGAAAAGGACCTCCAACGACGTGGGAAGGCCCAGAGGGTGTGAAACGAAAGTGTACGTGATGATTCCACCCTAGCCAAACCAAAGCGGACCCCCTCTTGATAGAACGGAGACTCCTACGGAACTAGTCCACCAACAAGAAACCAAAGAGCTGCACCGTCTTGAAAAACACTCTAGGGGAGAGAAATCGTCTCGAGCCAAAGGATGAATCTCTGAAACGCTCAACGCACAAGGTTAGTCCGCAAATATGTTGTCATCAATCACTAAAACTACATCGAGAGAGATATGCCTTAACAGCGCATTCGGGCCTCCCTGCCGGAGGAGGTGCGGGGCCTTCGGGGGTACGCCGCCGTCAACCACGCGTTCTAGACGAAGTACTTCCGGCAGCGCCACGAGGAGCAGCTCGCCTCCACCAACAACGTGCCGGTACGGGGACGCCACAATGCCGACGGCTACCGCCTGCGGTGGGCCATACTCTCCATGCCGTCCTCGAGCACCTCGAGGGCGGCAACGAGCCACCGCTCGAGTACCCGGCGCCCTCGGCGACCCCAATCTCCTGCCAGAGCAGCAGCTCTTGGCTGCTGAGGCGCATGGCGGGCGGCTCCTCCTCCTCCTCCCGCTCCTTCGGCGCGGCACCGCTCGCCATCGTCAAGCTCGAGCCCATCAAGACCGAGCCCATGGAGATGTCGAAGCGTCGGCGCAACCGTGGCGGCGGCCTCGTCATAAACGAGGGCCGCCACCAACCTTCCCCTCCTCACCATGGCCATCTTTCCTGGTCAGGCCGAAGAGGGAGCCGGGGACGCCGCCGATGTCGTGAAACCGGAGCACGTCGACATGGCCGCCGCTACCAAGACCGCCATCAAATGGGCGCGGGACGACTACATCCGCGGGGAGATGGAGCGCCAGCGCCGCGCCCTCGAGGCGATCGCCGCTTAGCGCCACGGCCGCGACGAGGGCGGCGTCATCATCCTCGAGGACGACCACGACGAGGCGCCGCCGCCCACCAAGCCCGTCCGCCAAGGCGACCCAGGGCAGGGCTGCAACAAGGACGGCGGCGGCGTGCAGGACCACGGCGTGCAAGACGAGGACGACGGCGCGGCGACGACGACTACACCGCCCTCTACAATTTCCTCGGCATGTAGAAGGCATGGGATTGTGGCGGCGACGACGACTACACCGCCCTCTACAATTTCCTCGGCATGTAGAAGGCATGGGATTGTGGCGGCGGCGTACTTTTATGTTTTTTTAGGTTATGTCTTTTAAATTATGTACGAATATGTACGAATGAATTTCTACCAATTTTGCCCAAATTTCGTCCAAATTTAACAGAACTAATTTTCAAGAAAAAAGCGTCTAGGGCCCAACATGAGGCGGCGAGTGGGAACCCGACTGCCCCACCGTGAAAATAACGATGGCTCGCCCCCAGGAGGCACTATTTCAAGTCCCTGGGGACACCGAACGAGTGAAGATGCTCTAAGAGATAGGCCAACTAAGGGAAGCTACTGCCTGCCTCGAATCACCGAACATGGGCGTGAAAATCTCCTGCTATCGCTGTCCAAACAAAGTAAGGGGAAAGGGGAAGGGGAGAAGGACGACTATGCGTGTCTATGCTCCTCCTGTTCGTAATGAGATGGAGTCCATATTTAAAATCTTTGCCCTGAATTATACTTTACTTGTTTGTATGTCTTTTACACGAAGCTCAGTTTTCTTTTTATAGTAAACAAATATGTGATACATGTATGCTTTACATTGGTTCCACTTGTCTAAGATTTGCAATTGCCGATTGATGCGAATGTATGATTTTCAAGCATAAATATCAAAGCTCCGACTAATATATGTCCTCATATAGTGATGATCTCTCCATTTTCTTTCGAAAATATGGACAGCAAAAAAAACTATGGCTAGATAACCACATGTTCTAGACCGAGTACTTCCGGCGGCCCCACAAGGAGCATCTCGCGTCCACCAACAACGCACTGGTACGGGGAAGCCACAACGCCGATGGCCGCCGCCTGTGGTGGGGCATTCCTGGGCGTACTCTTCACGCCGACTTCGAGCACCTCGAGGGCGGCAACGAGCCACCGCTCGAGTACCCGGCTGCCCCGGCGACCCAGTCTCTCGCCGGAGCGGCAGCTCTTGGTTGCCGAGGCGCATGGCGTGCGGCTCCTCCTCCTCCTCCTCCCGCTCCTCCGGCGTGGCGCCGCTGGCCACCGTCAAGCTCGAGCCCATCAAGACCGAGCCCATGGAGATGCCGGAGCGTCGGCACAACCGTGGCGGCGGCCTCGTCATAAATGAGGGCCACCGCCAGTCTTCCCCCCTCCCCGCGGCCATCTTCGCCTGGTCAGGCCGAAGAGGGAGCTGGGGACGCCGCCCGTCGTCGTGAAACAGGAGCACATCGACATGGCAGCCGCTGACGAGACTGCCCTCAAATGGGTGCAGGACGACTACGTCCGTGCGGAGATGGAGCGCCAGTGCCGCGCCCTTGAGGAGATCGACGTTCGGCACCGCGGCCGTGACAAGGGCGGCGTCATCGCCCTCGAGGACAGCGACGACCAGGCACCGCCGCCCACCAAGCCCGTCTGCCAAGGCGACCGAGGGTAGGGCTGCAGCAAGGATGGCAGCGGCGTGCAGGATGACGACAACAGCGACGGCAGCGACTACACCGCCTTTTACAATCTCCTCGGCATGTAGAAGGCTCGGGACGACAGCGACGGCAGCGTGCAGGACGACGACAACGGCGACGACGGCGACTACACCGCCTTCTACAATCTCCTCGGCATGTAGAAGGCTCGGGACGGCGGCGGCGGCGTAGTTTTAGGTTTTTTTAGGTTATGTCTTTCAAATTACGTACAAATATGAATACAAATGAATTTCGCCCAATTTCGTCTAAATTTCGTCCAAATTCAGCCGAACTAATTAAAAAAGCGTTTCGGGGTCAACTTGGGGCGGCGAGTGGGAACTCGATCGCCCCCACGACGAAAATAACGCCGGCTCGTCCTGAGGAGGCACTATTTCTAAAGGCGCCGAACGAGTGGAGATGCTCTAAGACATAGGCCAACCAAGGAAAGTTACTGTCGGCCTCGAATCACCATGGGCTGGAAGATCTCCTGCTGTCGCCGTCCAAACAAAGTGAAGGAAAAGGGGAAGGGGAGAAGGACGACTATGCGTGTCTATGTTCCTCCTGTTCGTAATGATATGGAGTCCATATTTAGCATCTTTGGCCTGAATTGTGCTTTACTTGTTTGCATGTCTTTTACACCAAGCTCAGTTTTCCTTTTATACTAGTAATCAAATATGTGATACATGTATGGCTTACATTGGTCTCACTTGTCTAAGGATGGCAAATGCCGATTGATGCGCATACGGATAACATTTTCTAGCATAAATATCAAAGCTCCGACTAAGAGCATCTTCAATAGCATGTGTATATTTGGATGTCTATATATTCATATAGACAATGGTCTAAAAAAACTCTCTAATTTACACGTCCAGTTTTGCATCAGAATGTCTATATACAGGGACCATGACAGGTGGACCGTCGCTGGGGAGAGGAAGAAATCATGACTACAGCTGAGTTTAGACAATGCCTTCACATTGTCCAGGCGTGGACATTGTCAAGGTGGATATAGAGGATGCGTATATTTGGACGACCATATAGACAAGCTGTTGGACGCCTGTTTTGAAGTCACATCGTGAAAAACGAGTATAGACATCCATATAGACAAGCTATTGGAGATGCTCTAATGTCCTCATATAGTGATGTTCTCTCCATTTTCGTTTGAAAATATGGACAGCAAAGAAAAGAAACTATGGCTAGATAACTACGTCGTGACAATGACATGGTGGCCCCCCTGCTCCCCATCCCTCCCTCCACGTGCTAGTGCGGCCGGACGAAGGTGACCGTTGCGCATTCGAATTATTGACAGAGGGGTGGAATATAATAATAGTACTAATATTCTAGCGTAGGCGAAAGAGCATCATAATAAAGCAGCAGACGCACACAGAAGTACACAAGCTACCAGCAGAGCAGAGACAGTACCGTTGCCAAGCTTCGGGCGAGAAGAGAAGAGAGGGGTCGACTGGAGCTCCATCTGGAATGCTTGCTCGCGTCTCCCTGCCCACCAGTTCCAGGTAATCTGAAAACAAAGTTTCTTCCCCCTTGTGCTCGCTGCTTGTGCTCGCCGCCGAGCAGTTCGTCGGCTCGGACGTTCCGACTCTGCGCGACGGGCGTTCGAGTTCATCGCATTTCAAGGGTGTTTTCTTCCATGACGTCCTTGCATCGTGTGGCTGGTCTCAGTGATTCTTACTTGAGCCGCTGAGGGGCAGCCATGGCTACCATCTACGACATCGCCGTCGGGGCGGCTCTCAACGTAGTCACCGCCGTCGCCTTCCTGCTGCTGTTCGCGTTCCTGCGGCTGCAGCCCATCAACGACAGAGTCTACTTCCCGAAGTGGTACCTCAAAGGCACGCGGGCCAGCCCGGCTTCCGCGGGCGCCACCGTGGCTGCCGCCAAGTATATCAACCTCGACATGAGGTCCTACCTGAACTTCCTGAGTTGGATGCCGGCTGCTCTCAAGATGCCCGACGATGAGTTGATCCAGCACGCGGGCCTCGATTCCGTCGTCTACCTACGGATATACCGCACAGGGTACGTACCTACACTTCAGCAGCTTTCTTTTCTGTATTCCTTATTATTATTTTCAGTTACAACAGTTGAGCACTGTATGTGGAACATCAGTGGGCTTATGTATACATTTTTCATTTATATATCAATTTTTGCATAGCATCCTTCTTGTCAAGGAGCCCAATCTTCCAATACCCTCTATGCTGATGAACTTCTAACCAATCATTTGCAGGCTCAAGATATTTGTTCCAATTACAATTCTTGCTTTTGCCGTTCTGGTCCCTCTGAACTGGACCAATGATACACTAGAAACTTTGAAGGTGGTCCACAGTGACATTGACAAACTTTCTATATCCAACATACCTTATGGATCTAAGAGGTGAGCAACAGGGCATATATATCTGAATAGTTTCTTTGTTTATCAAATGTGTTTTTTCGTTGATTATCGAAATGCATTGCTGATTTGATACATATAAGTTTGTAGATATTCGATAGCGGTGCTGGCTTACCACAAGTAAAATATCCATATGAAGGCATTCTTAGCTTTGTTGACATGTTGTAGCTAAATCTATCTGAACATCTGGACGACAACTTTCCTGAAGTTCCAGATTTTACTAATCTGCATACTGCTTGCGTTAGTAGGTACATGAACTTCTTATAGGTGTAGGGTTGTATTGTTTATTTGGGTAACAGAGCAACACACCATTCTTTTGTGTCATTTTACTAAGGTGCAAGAACGCAAGAATATAGGTTTAGCATTTAGTAGTTGCACATCAAATTCAAGCTCAAGCAGTTGATCTGCTTCAAAGCATTTTGTTCCACCCATATTTGTTTAAGGTTCCTACATTCTTGTATGCTCATGATTATGCTCACACACCCCCTTTTTTGTGCAGGTTTATAGCCCACTTGGTTATGGCCTATGTATTTACTTTTTGGACCTGCTATATACTTATGAAGGAATATCAAATAGTTGCAAAGATGAGATTGCGCTTTCTTGCTTCGGAGAAACGTCGACCAGATCAGTTCACTGTATGATCGTACTCATTGGCTATTCTGTTCCTATTTAGTAGATCGGGATGTTTAGTGTCTTGTATGTAAGGTTGGATAAGTCAAAAGGCGCTGGCAGATTGGAAAAATCGTGGGGATATAATGACAACACACTTGAAAATTTTGTTATGCGTAGATTGATAAATATTCAAACTTCTTATTGATGCAAATTCTGCATAGGATCTTTCTGCATTCTTGGTAGAAAGCACCTTTGTGACTGCACCTTTGTGATCACTGTTTAGATCCCTTTTTTCTGTTTTTTTTAAATAATGCTGCATACAGCAAAGATCACAGTAGAATGATCTTGTTAGATTAATGACCCTTCGATTATTCTTTTGATTCTAAGTCATCAATGTATTTTTATGTTAGGTTCTTGTACGGAATATACCATCAGATCCTGACGAATCAGTTAGTGAGCTCGTGGAACATTTCTTCCTTGTCAATCATCCTGGTCATTATCTTAAACATCAGGTGATCACTAAATTTTTGGTACATCTCCCATTCAAAGAATCAGATATTTGAGTTCGCAATTTATTGTTTAGCCTGACTCCCACAATTATTCATTTTCCATAAATAATCATTTTATTTAAGCCTTATATTTGAAATTCTTAGTTTCTTGCTGAATCCCTCTTTAGATGATTTACCTAGGGGAATAATCATTTTATGTCTTGTTGTTCTATAGGTAGTTTACAATACAAATAAACTTGCTGGCCTGGTTGAAAAGAAGAAGCAAATGCAGAATTGGCTTGATTACTACCAACTCAAGTTTGAGCGAAAAGCAGAAAGGCCAACAACTAAGGTTGGTCTGCAAACATAGTTAGCCATCCATTGCTTTTTATATTGAGCTTATCGTTTTATAACCATTTATACTGGAACGCTGTATTCGGATCTATTTTGTTGAATTCCTTTGCTTTCATGTGGACTTATGTTACAGACTGGGTTTTTTGGATGTTTTGGTTCTGATGTGGATGCTATTGATTACTACAAATCAGAGATTGAGAAGATAGGAAAGGAAGTAAGTTACAAAATATGCACCCGTAAAACCTTTGTATCCTTTGGTCCTTTTAAGTGTTAGATTATCTGTCGTGCATCAAATTTTGTTTGCATCCAACTGTCGGAATACTATTCGTCTCTAATAAGTGATAATTCACAGGAAGCTGACGAGCATAAAAAAGTCATGAAGGATCCCAAGTCAATTATGCCAGCGGCCTTTGTTTCATTTCGTTCACGGTGGGGTGCAGCTGTTGCCGCTCAGACACAACAAACCAGCAACCCAACTGTCTGGCTGACTGAATGGGCTCCAGAACCCCGTGATGTGTACTGGAATAATCTATCCATTCCATTTGTTTCCCTCACAGTTAGGAGGTTGATAATTGGCGTGGCCTTCTTCTTCCTCAACTTCTTTTATGTCATTCCAATAGCATTCGTACAGACTCTTGCAAATGTTGAAGGCATAGAGAAGGCACTACCATTTCTAGAACCTTTCATTGAAACGTAAGTCAACTTTCAGAATGTTCTTATTCCACATTTTCATGGGTTTCCGTAGCCTTTCCGTCATCGCTGCAGAATTAGTGTGCAAATTTATATTTTTAAGATGTCATATCGATGTCCTCTCCTGATTTCTGCTTGTCAGCTATTTTTCAGACCCACCATTAAATCATTCATCCAAGGGTTTCTTCCTGGACTTGCTTTGAAGATTTTCCTCATATTGCTTCCAACTATACTGATGTTCATGTCTCAGTTTGAAGGATTGGTATCACATTCATCACTAGAGCGAAGAACTGCATCCAAGTATTTTATATTCTTGTTCTTCAATGTATTCCTGGGGAGCATCGTTACAGGATCTGCTTTGGAGCAGCTTAATACCTACCTTCATCAGTCAGCTAATGAGTATGTCCCGTGTAAACACATTTAGTAATTATGCATATAAGTTTGCGACAACATGTAGCTCATATGTGGTTGGTCTATTGCATTTTATCTTATTTTTCCTAAGCTCGACGTTGCATTTTCTGGTGATGAACTTCTTGCCTCACCTTCATTATGGGAGGAGTAGCAGTGTTCTGTGATAATTTTGTGGGCTGTGCATCATTTTTGTATGAGGGGAGTTGTGCATCATGATACCATTTTGAGAGTGAAATGGCTGTCTTCTTGGCTTTAATGGCATTGGTTACCACGACGCAATGGTGCTCACCCATTTGGTGAAAACAAAAATTAAGGTTTTGCATTTGGTTATAGTTTATTAACCCTGTCCTATCTTCTTTGACTCATGGAGAGCTCGTGGTTTCGAAACAAACACCAATAATGCTAGCATAGATATTAGAGAATTAATTACAATGACAATGCTAGTTTCTCTTAATTAGACCAATCTTGGAATTTGCAAAAAAATTAAATCAGTTGTGGTAGTAAATGCTCAGCTGTAAAACTTAACTCTTGTTTTTTTTTTGCGGGGAACTTAACTCTTGTTTTATTGAATGATATTAGAGATTTAATTAAAATGACACTGCTAGTTTCTCTAAATTAGACCAACACTTAGAGTCGCTTGAAATTTGCAAAGAAATTAGGTCAGTTGTGGTACTAAAGCCCCAATGGTAAAACCTATCTCTAATGAGTCTAAATTGCCTCTTTTGCAGCATTCCAAGGATCATCGGTGTGGCCATACCAATGAAGGCAACATTTTTCATTACATATGTAATGGTTGATGGTTGGACTGGTGTAGCTCTTGAAGTTCTGAGATTGAAGGCATTTATAATGTTCCACTTGAAAAACTTTTTCCTGGTCAAGACAGAGAAGGACAGAGAAGAGGCAATGGATCCTGGTAGTATCTGTTTGTACTGGTCCGAGCCTCGAATACAGCTATATTTCTTGCTTGGTCTTGTGTATGCTGTGGTGACACCACTCTTGCTTCCATTCATATTGGTATTCTTTGCGCTGGCTTACGTCGTCTACCGCCACCAGGTAAAGAGCTCTTCGCTAATACTTGAGAGATTTTTTGTTTGTTCTCACTAAAAAAATTGACGGTCGAAAACTACCGATGCAACCATGTTAGTTAGTAGCACAACTAAGTTGATGTCAGACAATTTTGTTGAAGACCATTGCATCCGTTTTACAATGTTTGGTTTCATTGGTCGTCCCTTGTTCAGATCATAAATGTCTACAATCAACGATACGAGAGCGGCGCGCAGTTCTGGCCCAATGTGCATCTACGCATCATCACAGCCTTGATCGTGTCGCAGCTGCTTTTCCTTGGGCTGTTAAGCACGAAAGGTTTGGAGGAGGCGACGCCGGCTCTTCTTGCTCTTCCCGTGTTAACCATTTGGTTCCACAAGTACTGCAAGCACCGGTACGAACCCGCGTTTGTGAGAAACCCGCTACAGGTAATTGATGCTTGCACAAGCATTAGGAAGGAAGGAAGCTACTAGGTACTATCGTAGTGAAGTCTGAAGATGTTGAGGTTTGTGCAGGACGTGATGAGGAAGGATACGCTAGAACGCGCGAGGGAGCGCAACTTCGACCTCAAGGCGTACCTGGCGGACGCGTACCTTCACCCGGTGTTCAAGAGCAATGAGGCAGGCAAGTTCTATGTCGCCGACGATCCCGGGGCGGAGGCGGTGATCGTGCCGACCAAGCGGCAGTCCCGGAGGATCACTCCGGTGCAGAGCGAGGACGGTGGCTCTGGCAGGCTCAACCTGATGGAGTCCGTTCACGAAAGATAGCTGAGCTATCTGTTGTTTATACTCCGTAGTATATATGTACAGAGAGTTGCACATTGCAGCTAGGTTTACGTGTATTTGTCTTGCAATTATATATGTGTCTTGCTCTTACGTGTATTATATATGTAACGGTAAAGCATACATTAGGAATATATTAGTAGTGCATTGGTTTTGAGTGAATAGCATAAAACTACCACTATTCGTGTTAGAGTTCCAAAAAACTACCAGATTTCTGTTTATCGCTGATAACTATCGGAATCGGCGTCGGCTGTTCAAAAAAAAAAAACAAATGACCAAATGTTTTTACAATTGATTGCAATTATGACAGGTTGGGCCCACACCTAAACGAACCATTTGTTTGACTATTTGTTGGGCCGTTAACTGACATGTGGGGTCCACATGTTAGTGTCTCATCCTCTTTTCTCCCCCTCCTCTCTGCCTCCCTTCTTATCCTCCTCTCTACGGAGGACCGTCGCACAGCCATGGCCGCCGGCCACACTGTTGGTCCACACCGCACCCTATGGTACATCCGGCCGCCGCCTCCTCTGTCGTGGAGCCCCGCCTCTGCTGTTCCTGCTGCCCTCTGCTGCCGGGCACGGGGAGGGGCCGGAGGGAGTCCGACGAGGTCGATGTGCGAGTGTGCGAGCTGCACGACGATGTCTGCACGGACCCGAATGCTTTCTTTAAAAAAATATGGGGACCCAATTGCTTTTTTGGTAGGGACCTGATTGCTTTTCTGCCATGCCAGTTAACGGTCAAACAATCAGAGCTCTTACGCGTGGGCCCGATCTTTCATAATTGCGATCAATTGTAATACACCTCGGTCATTTGGGTTTTTTGAAACAGCCGAGGCCAATTCTGGTAGTTATCAGCAACAAACAAAAATTTGGTAGTCTTTTGGAAGCCTAACACGAAAAGTGGTAGTTTTATACTATTCACTTCATTGGTTTTAGAATATGAACACATTGTAACACACGGTGTGTTTGAGTCAAGCTGAATAACAAACTTATCAGTTACTTTGGGCCGCTGGTTGGCTTGCTATCAAAGAAATAAGATCTTTGAGCAGATGCCTCATTGCGATCACAACATGGAAAATTCCATTTGAATCAGAGCTCCTACAGGTAAATTGCTTCATGCCCACTTTTCATTTGGTTCATCTCATTGATCTTAACCTAATTTGAGATTCTATGCTAGTCTGCCCTTGAGTTACTGCAACACCCTGGATTATGTCCTTTTTTTTCCTTTTTTTATGACATATGTAATTACCAAACGTTTGGATTTTGTCTTTAGATCTGAACGACGCGGTCCTCATCTGATCTGCTTCCGACGTGCGCGAGGATTTCACGGAGAAAATAAATAGTGCCCACTTAGAGTTGAACCCCAGACCTACCGGTTGGGAGCAGGTGCGCTACCACCCAAGGTAAGCATGCTTTTGTGTTTTTTATTTAGGTTAGCTGACTTTTATACTCTGTTTGATAGCGAGAAAAAACAACAATGTTTTTGACGAGGGGGCAGACCCAAGGACCAAGTTATTTCAAGGATGGATGCATTGCGTTTGCACCTCTCGATGAGTAATTCTAGAGAAATAAATGTTTCTCTTCGTGTAGAATTCGAACTCTAGTCATTGTTTTATGTGTAAATCCGAGGAAAAAATTGTTTTAAAATATACATTGGATAGTGTGATAATTTACACACCACAAACCTGGTAATTTACATAAAAACACCGCAATAATTTTTTTGACCCAGATTTTTTGTTGTTAAAATATAAGATCCATAACTTATAGGGCAACACCACGGTAACATTTTTTTACGTGAAAAAATTTGATACAATATACCCCCAGTTTTTCCGTGTGAATAGCATGGTAGTTTAGGAATCGCATACATGATAACTTACGTGCCAACACCGTGATAACCTTTTATTCATAAGGAAAAACGTTGATGAAATATACCCCAGTAACTTTTATGTGAATAGCATGGTAACTTACACACCTCAAACCTGATAACTTATGTACCTCGGGTCTGATAACTTTGATGGGGGAGGGGAGTTTGTTGAAACATACAACAATAACTTATGTGCAATCATCATGGTAATTTTCGCACACTGACCTGATAACTTACAACCCTTAGCATGGTAACTTTGACCCGAGGGGAAAAGTATGAAACATAACCCGATAATTTCGTTTTAAAGAGCATGGTAATTTATGCAGCACATCCCTCATAACTTACCTAGAAACACCGCGGTAACTTTTGACTCGGGATTTTTTTTTTGTTTGAAAACATATAACCGGTAATTTCTATGTATATGATGGTAATATACGCACTATGGACCTGGTAGCGTATGTACAAACATTGTGTTTAACTTTGACCCAAAGAGAAAACTGTTGAAGCATACTCCGGTAATTTCTATGTAAGTAGCATGGTAACTTCCGTGCCATGGACCTGCTAACCTAGGTACAATTACCATGGTAACTTTGACCCGAGGGGAAAAATTATTGAAAAACTTACCCCTGATAACTTGGGTGTAAATAACATGACAATATACACACCGCAGACCTGTTAAGTACAAAACAACATGTTAACTATAAGGCATCTGTGGTGACTTTTGTCAATCTCAAGATGAAGTGTCGGCCTAGTCTCTCGGATGCTCATAGGGGGTAGGGTGTGTCCGTGTGTGCCTTTATAGGGGTTAGTATATGTGTTTGTGTATAAGCGATTGCGTTTGTACCATGTTTAAAAAAACTTTGACCGAAGGTGAGGAGGGGACAAAATTGTTGAAAAAATATATCCGATACTTATGTGTAAATATGGTATGTATGAACCGTAGACCCGATGATAACTTCGACGCATGGATAAAGTGGTCGAAACATCCTTGTGATAACTTCAGTTCAAACACTATGATAAGTTACGTACTGCAGTGGTGATAGCTTACATAGTCCAGACGTGGTAACTTTGGACCTAAAAAAAATATCAACGTAACATACCAACATGAGATCTCGCTTTGAAGATCTCGTCGTGACGTTTTTTAAAGTGAAAACGGATTTTCAATCAAAGCGACGGTTTGAGCTACAAAATATTTTAAAGTTTGTAAAAAAAGAATCTAGGATGACATCAACTTTTCGTCCTTTAGTGCATATATGCATCTAATTAAAAGGAGGAGTGCACGTGGAAGAAAAATTAGTCATTCTAATACATGCATGTACATAATTAGAATTAAGTATAAGGATCGTTCTTGCCTATTGCTAAAATCCGAAAGTTTGGTAGTTATCAAAGTCCTTTTTTTAAATCAAGTTGGTTTCATTTGGAGTTTGCGCTGGATCTTCTTTGAAATGGCTCTTTTTGGACTTAGCCAATTGGAAACTTGATTAATTGCGAGTAGTCTGGGAGGGGGACAACCCAGATCGATGGATCTAAACTGGGAGAACCTGAACCTTAGGGTGGTTGACCTCACTGGCATTGACGACAACATCACTGAAGACGAGGTCAAAGCGGCCATTGATCTTATGCCGGGCGACAAGGCCCCGGGACCGGATGGATTCACGGGAAGCTTCTTCAAGAAATGTTGGCACATTATCAAAGTTGATGTAATGAGAGTCATTCACCAGTTCAGTAGCCTCCAAACGACAAATCTTCACTGGCTCAACTCGGCCAACATTGTGCTCATACCAAAGAAGGATGGGGCGGAGGAGATCGGGGATTTCCGCCCCATTAGCCTCATCCATGCTATTGCTAAAATCATCGCCAAGGTGTTGGCGTCCCGCCTTTGCCCTTTCATGAACAACCTTGTCTCCACTGCGCGGAGTGCTTTCATCAAGAAACGAAGCATCCACGACAACTTCATGTACGTGAGAAACCTCGCGCGACGCCTACACAGAAACAAAACTCCGTCCTTGCTCTTCAAGTTGGATATCCAGAAGGCCTTTGACTCGGTACAATGGGAGTACATCCTTGACCTACTCCATCGGTTGGGATTTCCGGACCGCTTTCGGGATTGGGTGGCAGCCCTCTTATGCACGTCCTCTTCGCGCGTCCTCCTCAATGGTATTGCCGGGGCCGCCATCTGTCATGATCGAGGGCTCAGACAAGGGGACCCCCTTTCACCCCTACTCTTTGTCCTCGCGATCGACCCCTTGCAGCAGCTCCTCGACATTGCCACAAGTCACAACCTGCTGCAGAAAATCCGAGGGCGTGGATCTACTGTTCGTACCTCCCTGTATGCCGACGATGCAGCGATCTTCATCTCCCCCTCACGGGAAGACGTGGCCAACCTTGCGGCCATCCTTAGTGCCTTTGGAGGGGTCACCGGTCTGTCCACCAACTTTCAGAAGAGCTCTGTTGTCGCAATTCACTGTGGCAACCTAAACCTTGACGACATACTCCACAGTCTGCCCGCCTCGCGAACTTCTTTCCCATTGAAGTACCTGGGACTCCCATTATCCATTTGGCAGCTGAAAAGGGTGGACTTCCAACACCTTGAGGACAAGGTGGCTGCGAGGCTTCCTCCATGGCAAGGGAGAAACATCACCATAATAGGCCGGGCGGCCTTGGTCAAATCGGTCCTCACTTCACAAGTCGTCTACCACATCACATCCCTGAACATTCCCGCCGGCGTGCTACACAATGTCAATAGAATTGAGCGTGCTTTCCTGTGGTCAGCTCAGAGTCAAACTTCAGGTGCAAAATGCAAGGTCAACTGGGAGACTGTTTGCCGCCCTACGCATCTCGGCGGGCTTGGAGTGCTGCAATTGGGGAAATTTGCAAGAGCTCTAAGGTTGAGATGGCCGTGGGTGGAGTGGAAGGACCCGACTAGACTATGGGTGGGATTAGGAAACCCGTGCTCTGAGGTGGATATGGACCTCTTCTACGCCTCCACCGTCATTACCGTGGGAAATGGAGGGAAGACGCCCTTCTGGGAGGCACCATGGTTGAGAGGGAAAAAACCTAAGGATATCGCCCCCCTCATCTTCACAGCCTCCAAGCGAAGGAAGTGGGTGGTGAGGGATGCTCTGCGAGACAATGCTTGGGTGCACAAGATCGATCCTTCCATCAACCTAACGATCAACCACATTGTGGAGTTTGTGGACCTTTGGGTCCGCTTGGAGCAATTCCAGCTTTCACCGGACATTGATGACGACATATCTTGGAAATTTGAGGCCAACGGTGAGTATTCGGCGGCCTCTGCTTATAGGATCCAGTTCTTGGGCTCCACGACGACAACCATGAACAAGACTATTTGGAAGGTTTGGGCACCTCCCAAGGTCAAGTTCTTCTCTTGGCTAGCGATTCAAAACAGGATATGGACGGCGGATAGATTGGAGAAGCGAGGTTGGGAGAATTGTCGCCTATGCACCCTCTGCAGAAGGGCAAACGAGACGTCCGCGCACCTCTTCTTTCGGTGCAGATTCACCTTGCGCGTATGGAGATTGGTAAAGGAGTGGCTTGGCCTAGGGGCTCTCGAGATCCATCAATGGCAGGCGGAGCGCAACATCAAACATTGGTGGACAAACATGTCGAAGCCCAATACGGCGAACCGGAAGGCCATGGCTTCCCTTACTATGCTTGTCGGTTGGGTCATCTGGAATGAGAGGAACGCTAGAGTTTTTAGGAAGAAATCAACGCCCCCCTTCTACATTCTAAAACTAATCCAAGATGAAGCCAAACTTTGGGTCACGGCAGGAGCTAGGCACCTGAGCATTATCATGCCGCGAGAGTAGTTGTTATTTTCCCTTTTATTGACGGACGGGCTATGTTGTGGAGCCACTAATTTGTACTATAAAACTTTCCTCCTTTATTAATGAATGAGGCAAGTCTTTTGCCTCTGTTTCAAAAAAAAAACTTGATTAATTCTGTTTACACTTGTTGTCACCAACCTCCATCACTCTAACATTTTCACCTAAGCCCATTTCCCCAACTTTTTCTGAGTATATATTCTCTTCTATAAAAGAATGTGTAATCTTAAGCACTTGGGTTATGAAGCAACTAACATTTCCGCCACTCCAAAAAGATCCCAGTTAATTCTGATAATTTATTTAACACAAATGAACACTAGAAATGCTACTAACCATACAGGAACATTTCTAAATAGGCACACCATCCTCAATACAGTTTCTGGACTAAACTTGGGTTTAAACAGCAAGTACCTTCTAACTTGGCGCAAACTGACTGAAACTTGGCACACACACTCACCTTAGCATCTAGACACCACTCACCAAAATCCAGACCCAGGCCCCTCACCATTTTTCCTTGGCACCACACAAACACTTCACTGCCAGGAGAAACCTGGACACAACACGTTTGATCTAATGCACCTGGAATCATTTGGTGACTACACACACTACCTAGATTGCATGCCTGAGCTACTGGACAAGGTTGGAGACACCCGTGCATGCCCAGACCCCCACTGCCTTGGTGACCACAGGGCTGGCATGCCAAAGAGCGTGCTCTACACGGCGCCCAGCCACTGGCAGGTCAACACCGATGCCACCGCCCGTAATGAGCACTTCTTTGGCCCTGTTTGATTCAACTTTTATCGACGGATTCCGCTGCCGCGCAGCAGAATCTAAACCAAAGGGCGAACCCAGCAGAATCCGATTCCAAAAATCCGCTGTCAAAATCTGAACCAAAAGCGAAAGCAGCCTAGGACATGCTTTTCAAAATCTGATTCCTCTGCGAGGCAAAATTTAAAAAAGCTGTATCAGCTAGTTTGCCAAATGACCTATATCTTTTTCACATCAGATTTTTCACAGCTGTTTTTTCACAGCAGATTTTTCATAGCTGCTTTTAAAAATCCACAGCCGAACCAAACAGGGCATTTACCTGGTTGCGTAGGATGGCCCTCCGACGATGCTAGAAGCTCCGTCAGGACGGGGGGCTAGGCGGGGAGAGGACCTTATTCCACTTCTAGAAAGCCGCCACTTCGTCTTTCAGAGCATGGCATAAATCCAACAAAACTTAAAAAAAACTACAGCCTAAAGGAAACTTAGAACTTGAATAAAGCTTCATCCATCGCAATGGAGCGAAATATGATCATGTAGACAAATTACAATTTCTTACATCATTCAATCAAATTCACAGTACCAAGCGCTACCACTGAAATCATTGTTGTACGTATACATCCCACGTTGATCTTCACAGCCATGCCCTCGACACTAAAGAGGATCAATCTCTAGGCGTGACGGACGGCCGGAGTTCATTGTCATGGGAGACTACGCAGTGTCACGAGGATGTTGGATGGATAGCCGGTGTGCCGGCTGTGAGGATGACGCGCCGGCGTGTCGTGCGGCCGCCATCGACAAGACATCGTGCAGTTTGTCGTCGCCATGACTAACTGCACGCGTGCCGGAGCAGATAGATGGGTAGCCCGCGCTGGTGCGTTGAGGAGGGTGCGTTGTTGTGCCGCAGGGCCGCCGCCGGCGAGAGGTTGTGTGGAAGCCTATTTTTCCTATGGGATTATCGGCCATCAAGAGAGAAAGCTGGGGATCAGGAAGACTGGTGCTTTGAGATTGATTTTGGTTGGAAGATTCTTAAATGAAAGAGCACAACCCTTTTTCACATAAGGTCAAAATTTTGATGCGAATACTAGTGAAAAATCCATTTTTTGGAGGGTCGGCTCGAGCATGTCGAAGCCCCCCACCCCTAAGATTCGCCACTGCTTTCCATCACTTCTCTACACTAGATGATGCCCCGCACGTTGTTGCGGGAATGTTTGCAATATTTCAATGAGATTTTGATTATATGAAACATGAATTCTTGAAACAATAGTTTCTCAAAGTATATAAAAATTAAATGTAAATAGCATAATAAAATGGAATTTTACATGCATGCATGTTGTAGTGGATTTTTAATATGCATAGTTCATGTTCAGGTGGGCATTTTCTTATGCATATTAAATGATGAGGTGACATGATTACATGTTGAGAGAAATATTTTAGTAGGGGCTAACTATTTAGATATAGAAGATACCGGCATTCGGAGCTAGGAGTACAGAAGAAAAGTCAATGGGAAGAATAGTAAAAGTCTGGAGCTCAAACATTGAGGACGTATTTGGTTGCCGTGCGCTACAGTACGCGCATTGCATACACTTCTCCACCCAACCTGGCTATGCAAATGCAGCCTCAAATGCACCATATGCATGCCCTCTTGCCTGCATGGCACGAACCACATTGTCTGGTGTTTGGTTGCCTGCATGTTAGTGGATAAACACAAGGCATGATGTTTGGTTGTATGCAACGCCTGGTGTGTGGTAACCTCTTTGGCTAGTTGGTGAGGTTACCACCACACTTCGACAGCACACATCATAAGTACAACAGAGTATAAACAGAGCATCAACTAACATAATTCAGATATAAGCAGTACCACACTTTATAACAGTTCAACGCATAAACTATAGACATGTTCAAAGCAGACTCGATAGTACGCTCGAAAGAGGTGGCCCAGCCCTACTCCTTGGCGGCGAAGACTTCGTCGTGCTTCCCGCACTTGTTGACGACCTCAATGCCATCGTCGTCAAAGATGACAACCTTGAGGGTGTCGGGAGTGAGGAGCTTGAACGTCACCATGTAGCCGATTTTGATCTGATGAACGGCTGTGTTGGTGGCCCAACCCTGATCCAGAGTCACCCTACCGTTCATCAGCTTGACCGTCACCTTCCAGGAGCAGCCGGTGTTGTTCCTGAGCTTGAACTCCGTCGGCACCGCGACGAAGTGCTTGGTGAAGTCCAGGGGCATGAGGATGCACTCAAGCTTCGGTGCAAGGATGACTTTGCAGAAGTGAGTTGGGCCATCCTCCTGATGGTAGTGGCCGTAGTTGCGGCGCTTGTTGCTGGGAGGCTCCTCCATGCCGTCGTCGTCGCCACCCTCAGGCATCTTCGGGTCTTCCTCGGCGGTGGGCGACAGCACAACCTCGTCGGGCATTGGGTGAAGGGGCTGCTTGCCCTTGTTGTCAACGGCCGGTAGCACCTCCGTGCCCATCTCATTATTGCTCTCCTCGATATGCACACAATTCATGGAGTCAAGCACAGCACATAGTTCATGGCTAATTGAAGAGCATGTAGTTAAAACGGCATGACTGTCACTCTTCTCCTCCTCTCCATCCACCCTATATTTACTCACCCTGCCCACCACTACTTACCCACGTCCTCTCTTCTCTCACTGTCAACCTTGCTCCTCCCCATCGCCATGAGCTCTAGCTCCTGCTCCAATGCCAACCCCTTCCCTTGGGGTATTGGCTGGAGGGCCTTCTTCCTCGGGTGGACGGCTGGTGACCGGACCAAGTTCGAGAACACCATGAAGGTGTGCTCGAACTTCGGTTCCATGCCTGAGATGCAGAACGAATCAAATGCAATGCTCATGAAGGCCAGTAAAGAAGAGCTGAAGACGCTGATTCCTGACCCAACGAAGGGCGCAATGGCAGTTGACATCATTCGCTGGGCCATGAATAAGGCTGTCTCCGTCGACCCTAAACAGAGGAAGAAGTGGTGAAAGTACAAGACCTACTGGGCTCCTAATGACTGCCGTGCCGCAGTGTACTGGGAGACGGCTATCGCGCCGCTGGCGGTCATCGACGGGGAGTCTAAGGAGGAGGAAGAAGAAGCAGTGCAGATGCCAGCAAGGGCGCCGGAGCCAGGACGTCATTCCTGGCAGATCGACCTCGACTCCGCCGAGGACGACGACAACGACCCGCCGGCCCGCACGGCGATGAAGAAGAAGATGAAGGCCAGCGGCTCGACCAGCCGCTCCGCACGCCAATGACGGCTTCCCCGGTCAGCCGGTGTCCGTTGTCCACCCCCTATCCCTCAATCCCCCAATCCCCCTTCTGCATTCCGATCTTGCATGTATGAACTCGTATGAACTAGTATGAACTACCTCTATGCTTATCTACATATTTCCCATTCTCCTCCGCCGTCGATCGAATCTATCGCCGTGGATCGAATCTAGGGTGCATGTCGAAGAGATAGAAGTGCTTACCGCCATTGATGGAGTCCGGTGATCTTCTTCCTCTGCTCCGATCCGCCGCCGCCGGTGATGGAGTCCGGTGGTGTTCTTCCTCTGCTATGATCCGCCGCCACCGGTGAGAGTTGGAAGAGTGGGGAAGAGTGGGGAGAGGGAGCGGTGAGGCGCGGTGAGGCTAATAACTGTCGGCGCTTCGGGAAGCAACGCGGCTTCTCGAGCGTAGCCGCGTGCGTGCAGCCGCCGCCGCCCACGTGTACCGCTCGGGCTTAGTCCTTGAGAAACTGCCGATTCGTGGGTTTCCAGTGAGCCAGGCCCAGAGCTGCTTTAAGTTCCGTGCGATGCAGGCCCAATAGTAAAAACAGACAATCAAACAGCCCACATACATCCCGCGCGGGTCTAATTGGGCTCGATGCGGGCAACCAAACACACCCTGAGTTCTACACATTGAATACATACATACGGCATCCGACACTGAGAGAGACGACGTGTGTGGTCAATCCTACCAAAAGAAATAAAAAACAACTACAAGTCGTGGCCCCACGTAATTTTCATACCGGATCCACAGTTACGTGGTACTTCC
This sequence comes from Triticum urartu, assembly GCF_056163025.1. NCBI lineage: Eukaryota > Viridiplantae > Streptophyta > Magnoliopsida > Poales > Poaceae > Triticum > Triticum urartu. The sequence continues at coordinate 25,076,335 of NC_141873.1, forward strand.
ACGTACTCTTAGTCTAGTAACTCATATTTTACTGTCGTTGGATCAGAGTGGATGAACGACTGCAAAAATTGACATTCAGCGTAAAACCTGTAATAAGTTACAACTGGTATTGAGCATTAAATTGATGGCAAATTCTGTTCTCGTTTACACTTGTTAACGAAGGGAAACATTACAGACAGTAACCAGACATGAAAAGGTAAAAATAGAGTGAGCAAACCATCAGAGTTCTCAAATAAGGCTAGCAAGTTGCAACTATGGCCTATGCATCTAGTGCGGTCATCCCGAAAATAGGGATCATGTTTTATTTCGATGTATCATGGCTCGCTTTATTTGGAGTTCGATTAGAGAGTTGGTTGGGTGTTCCTGGAATCCGAACGGATTCAATGACTTATATAGATTGATCCGAGACGCTCCGAGGAGTGATCAGAGGTTTGCTTGGCTGGTCTTTGGGGCCGCATCTTGGGCCTTGTGGACCACTAGGAACAAAGCCCTCATGGAGGGAAAATTTATCCGCCATCCGGTTGATCTTTTGTATAAATTGGTCTTCTTTCTGCATCTGTAGAATCTCCTGACGAAGCCAAAGGACAAAGGAAGCGTGGAGTTGCTCGCGTCAAGGGTGCGGGCAAGGTGAACTGAGCTTCGACGTCTTGTGAGATAGGGGTCTTCATCAGTTGGGCGCCACCCCGATCTCGTCTTCGTCCTCATGTGGTGGGTTGTGCCGTCTGCGTGGCACGCTATGCCCGACACTGTGTCGTCGTTAGTGGCCTGTTAGCTTGTATCCCTACTTCGGCCTATGTGCCATCCTTTGTTTGTGTGTTGTGCTTCCTACTTTGTTAGGGCCTTATTATTAAGGCCGGGTAGATGGCTCCGCTCTAAAAAAGTTGTAACTATGGTCTATGGACAAGCGTGCTGCGCCATAGATGTATGCTGACAGCGAGCCCTGTGCTACGCTGTTCTCACGCAAGGAACAGTGAAGAGCTGGTCATCTCCAACTATTACAGGAACGGGCTGGGTACGCACACACGCATGCAGCCTGAGAGAAAAAGAAGGTGTTGTGAACTGTGATGGGTGGCCGGTGTGGACTGTGGAGGCCGGAACAGAAGCTCTGCTGGTTCTTCCTCGAGTATTTCTGTATTTGGTCCAGACACCATACAGACATGGACCATGCATGCGCTCCATGCTCCGCCATACCCGTCTCCATTCCTCTGTCCAACGTGAAGTGGAGCCACACGATGGTATGGTAGCATGATCTTTATTGGGTTTGTTTGATCGCGGGCACATCCTCTAACGTGTAGGAGAGAAGTCGGGTAAATTATTTATATCAACAGTAACTGCGTACAATATCTACTACAGTAGATAAATACAGTGTTCACTGCAGTAACTTTGATTTTTCTTCTCTGTTTTATACTAGCTTGCGTTGTGGCTTACCTGACTTCTTTCTTAGAGGATCCACTTCCATCAGAGAGACCGAGAGGCTGCCTTTGCCTAAATCTAGATCATATCCGTCGGAGCCGTAGAGTGCCGGTGCCACGAGCAATGTTGGGGGTCACTATGCAAAACAATGTATGTCCTTTAAAAGGAATATTTCATAATATGTTATGACAGTACAAAGAATAACAGAAATACCAGATATTATAGTTAGATCTACGGACCACCTGACAATGACTACAAACACAGGAGCGAGCCCGAAGCATGCTACCATCAAAGTCCCTCCATAACCGAAGTCGGGCAAACCTTCTTATAGTACACAGTTAGAAGTCACTGTGCTAAGACATCAAAGGACCAACTCATCAGAACAACAACCATCGTCGATGAAGAGAACCGTAGATCAAAAGAATCAAACACGTAAACGCCCGAACGAAGACGATGGTTTGCCCAATCTAGATTTATCCTCCACCAAAAACAAACGAAGACCAGATCCACCAAGTCCACGGAAGGCCAGCACCGACTTATTGTGTTCATTGTGAAAACCATAGTTCAAAAAGAGGCGAGGGGTAGCACTCAGCCACTCAGCCTGGTAAATTGACACCAAAAAATATCATGGCGCGAACAGAGCTGAGATGCATAACGACGCAGAGTTTTAAGTCGATCGGGAGCGTTGCAATTTCTGGTGAGCGACCGTCACTAACGCGTTGGAGTTAGCGGGTCATGGGACCTGACACCACCCAGATTATTTTATCAAGTGGTTAGTACTAATGCACCACTAAAAAAGTAGGATGAGCAAGTTCCAGAGATATTTTTCTCCAAGTGGTTCGTGACAGTACAGGATAAGCAAGTTCCAAGGATATTTTGGCTTCCTCATGTTTCGTCACACGAAGCACTAGGAGGTCAGATCGCCCGACGTGAACACGGTTCCAGCCCGTGCCGTGTGATGTGAGATGTACCATGTCCTCCTGGTCTGGTGAAATGAAAGTTACAGCCATCGCTTGTCTGCTTGTGTACACAGAGGAAACATGACCCCTGACCCCTATCCTTTAAAAGTTCACAGTTCCATACCCACACCAACACCTTGCTCTCTTTTCATGTAGCAGCTGGTCATGTTCATAGATTTGTTTTGCCCCTTCAGGACTTGTAAAATTGCATCTTCTAGCAAAGTAGTGAGCATCTCTTGGATCTCTAGCAGTCTTGTTGCATAAGCTTCTAGTTGTTCGGATTGACAAAAGGTTTTCTAAAAGGATAGAGCAGATGGGGTTTTATAGCAGGGACAACCTCTTGGTTAGGTGTGAAAAGGTTTGAAAAGTAAGAACATTTACAGTCGAACTTGTCAAATCTGACCCCTCAAACGCCCGCGCGCGTCCGCGGACACCTACCGATCACGCCTCAAATATTTGATTGTACAACCGGATATGTCAAGAGTGTTGGTTCGGTCGCCGGCAAGGTAGAGTAGAGCATGGGATACGAGCCAGCTCACGGCACTCAAGGCATTGCCGTCTTCCATGCCCTACTCTTCCTCGTCAGATTCCAGAACCCGAAACGGTGCCGGTGGACGTCAGATCGATGATGGATCCGTCTTGGGATGAGCCGGCGACATCTACCACGACGGTGTTGCGGCGCCCGAACTGCTGCAACATATGGGACGCCGGAGAATGTGACTCCGCCTCGCCGACGTCCACTGCCGCGAGGGCTGCTGCCACCTCCGCGCCTGCTGCCTCGCACGGCGGGCATGCCACGTCATGTTTGCATCGGACGACTCCCATGGTGCGGCCATGGCCTCGGCACGCCAACGGAGGGGTTTCACATCCGCCGCCGTGTCCGGACGCCAGACGGACTGCACCGCCTCTGGTGATGCATCGACGACACACCTAGCACCGAATCCATGTGTCATTTGGACGGACACAATGGATTCCTGGCGGAAGGAGTCCAAGGGCTGCCTCACACGGGCCTCCTGTAAGTGCATCTAGTGCCACCCCTAGTTGGTTTTGGAGTATTGACGACAAACCTAGTTGAGGGACTAATGTGTTTGTGAGAATTGCAGGATAACACAGGTAGAAGTCCCTCATTGATTCGGTTTTCCTACCAGAGATGACCCCTAAAAATGTATGAAGACATTGAAGTCAAAGGTGGTATATGAAGATATTCACATTGAAGACTATGACAAGAGAAGACACCACATGAAGCCTATGGAGTTCGAAGACTTAGATCTTTCGTAGTTTTTTTTCTTTTGTGTTGAGTCATAGGAACCACCGTACTGTTAAGTGGGGTCCAAGAGAACCAGTCAAAATGACTGAAGTGATGCCTAACCAAAACCTATGTCTTCGAGTGAAGACTATGAGAGCGAATCTTGTCCAGAGTCGGACAAGTCAGCTTTGCTTGTAGCCCAAGTAAAGTTGCCGTGTGAGTTTGAAATCTGACCGTTGGAACATGTGTCAGTTCCTTAGTGACCCAGGGTCATTTCGGACAAATCAGGTCGGGTTGCCAAGTGGCTATAAATAGCCCACCCACTACAACCATAAATGGTTGGCTGCTCAGATTCAGAGTACGGCTTTTGTTGTTTGAGAGAAACCCACCTCGAAGCCTTTGAGAGAGAATTCCTTGCGAGGATAAAGCCCTAACCACCCAAAGCCAAAGAGAATTAGGCATCACTTAAGTCTTCTTGTCTGTGTGATCTGAAGACTTATTACACTTGAGGACTGTGCATCCTCCAGCCAGTTAGGCGTCGCGTTCTGAGCATCCAAGAGACATTGTGGATTGCCGGTGAACGAAGTCTGTGAAGGTTTGTGAGTCTACCTTGAAGACTTACCAGAGTGATTGGGCGAGGTCTGTGTGACCTTAGCTCAAGGGGAATATGGTGAGGACTGGGTGTCCTGAGCTGCGCGTTCAGGACTGGGTGTCCGGGACTGTGTGTCCTAAGGTTTAAATACCTAGCCGCCCTAACCAGACGTACAGTTGTCACAACAACTGGAACTGGTCCAACAAATCATTGTCTTTAGCGTGTCACTGGTTTCATCTTCCCTTCCCTTTACTTACTGTTGCTCCTTGTGAAGTCATTGTATGTTTGCACTATCTTTTGTCTTCATTGAGTGACTGCATGTTCTGTATGTCTTCATAATATCTTCCTACCTGATCCTTACTACATTGCTGCTATTAAGTTATTGTGCTTTCACTCTATTGAATACTTGACTATGGCTTACCTAGTGTAGTCTACCTTCCGCTGCAGGGTAATAAGTTTATTTCTATCGTTTGTCTTCATAACTTCCACGTGTTGAAGACTTTCATAAAAATCGCCTATTCACCCCCCCCCTCTCTAGTCGATATAACGCACTTTCAATTGGTATTAGAGCAAGGTGCTCCCTTGTTCTGTGTGATTCGGTTTAACCACCTGGAGTTTTAGCTATGTCGACTGTAGGGATAATTAAAGTCTCCGCTGCGTGCCCCGTCTTCGATGAAACTGAATATCCCTACTGGAAGAATAAGATGCGCATGCATCTTGAAGCCATTGACGTCGGCCTATGGTATGTCGTCGAGAACGGCGTTCCCAAGGCTGGAGAAGGTGTCACTGCTGCTGATGTCAAGAAATTCGTTCAACTGGACTCTACTACCAAGAATATCATCTGTGGTCATCTGACCAAAGGACAGTATGGCCGTGTGAGTGCTTTGAAAACATCTAAGCTGGTCTGGGACTGGCTCTCCAAGGTCAATGAAGGCGTCTCAACCCAGAGAGATTAGAGAATCAGTGTCCTTCGCAACCTCTTCAATCGCTTCAAGCGAAATGACAATGAGAATGTCCAGCTCACATTTGACTGACTCACTGACATCACAAATGAGCTTCAAGCCCTTGGCGCTACTGAGATCACCAAACATGAAGTCGTCAAGACACTACTGAGATCACTTGATAGTTCGTTTAACACCCTAGCCCTGATGATTCAAGAACGTCCTGATTTCAAGACACTCGATCCTTCTGACATACTTGAGAGGCTCAACACACATGAGTTTCAGCTTTCTGAGAAAAGAGATATCTACGGTCCAAACTATGGGCGAACCCGTGCCCTGAAGGCAAAAGCTGTCTCCTCATCTGAAGAAGAATCTGACAGCAGTTCTGATGATCCTGAAGACATTGGAAGGGAACTTGCTATGCTTGTGAAGAAGTTCCAAAAATTCACCAAGAAGAAAGGTTTCAGAAAGTCTTCCCGATCAAGCTCAAGGAATGATGAAGCTTCTGCTCACGACTACAAGAAGAAAACATGTCACAAGTGCAAGAAACCTGGCCACTTCATCTCTGAGTGTCCACAGTGGGACAATGAGAACAAAAAGAAGAAGAAGAGCAAGGAATATGACTCTGACGACAAGAAGAAGAAGAAATACTTAAAGTATTCTTCCAAGTCTTCCTCAAAGTCTTCATCACACAAGAAGAGCTCATCTGGCAAGGCACGTGCGTTTGTTGGCAAGGAAATGGATTCAGAGGAGGAGTCCGCTTCTGAGGAGGCGGAGGTGGAGTCTGAGAAGGAGTCCGATTCAGGCGTCGCAAGTCTGGCTACAGCATACGTTACCAAGTCCATGTTCAAGACTGAAGACAATGACTTCATCACCGACACCTATGCAAATGACAAGGACTACTCCGCTTCTACCTACTGCTTCATGGCACGCGGTGCCAAGGTAAACTCACGCACTACTCACTATCAAACACCTAGTGACGATGACTCTGATTGTGGTTCAAAACCCAGCTATAAAACACTTGCTAAAATTGCAACTGAACAACAGAAAGCTATGGAACATATTCAAAAACTGTTAGACAGAAGTGATGATCTATTAGGTGCTGAAATGACTCGATCTGAATCCTTAATTGAAGACATAAAAAATCTTCACGTTAAGTATCAGGAACTTGAAAGTCGTCATGAAAGTCTCTCAGCAACTCATGAAAAGCTTTCCTATGATTATCTTCAAAGGAAGCAAGATCTTGAGAAATTGAGAGCGGCTCATGAAGATCTTCAAAAGGAAAACGAGTCACTTCGCGCCAAACAGATCAATTCCGCTCAGGAAGGATTTGAACCACCATGTCTTAAATGCATTGAGCGTGATAATGCTACTTCTGTTGCTGAATGTTCTACTGCTACTACTGTTGCAATATCTTCAACTGTTGATGTGGTAACTAACCCCTCTGCTGAGGATACCACTGCTATTGCCGATGAGAATGCTAGGTTGAAGACATTGCTTGAAACAGGGATGTACAAAAGTCTTAAAGGGCATCAAACACTATGTGATGTCCTCAAAAAGCAGATACTAAACCGAAACCCGAGGAAAGAGGGTATTGGGTTCGTAAGGAAAATGAATGCTGATGGCTTTTACTGGAAACCTAAGCAGTACCTCAAAACCACATGGGTTGCTGCAAAGGAACCTTTAGCAGATCCATCCAATCTATCTGGCTTCACTTGTGCTAACCCCATTATCATTGATGAATCTCTTGATGCAAACTATAAACTGTTTAAGAATCGGAATGGTGAAGTGTTTGCCAGGTACATTGGTACTAACTGCAGGAATGGACCGCCTATGAAGAAAATCTAGATTCCTAAAAGGTGTCTGGAGAATCTTCCTATGAATGTCATCATGACACCTCACATGAAGAAGGCAAACCTCAGACCAAAGGCTTCATATGGTCCAAAGGCTTCATACAGACAGAGGACTCACCTGAGTCGCACTAACGCAAATGCTCTGCAGGGAAACCATACTCAGGCATATGAATATGAGAGCGGTTCATCAAACCGCCATGTTCATAAGACCAAGAACTATTCTGCTTATTCTTATGAGTACTATTGTCCGCCTGCAAGACTGTTTGCTAGGGCTCCAAAGCCAAAATTCTCAGATGCTGCACTTAGACTTATTGCTTCTAAGCCACCCTTGAAGATGTGGGTGGCTAAGAAAGCTTAACTCTCTTTTGCAGGGAAAGGTCTCCAGCAGAAAACTAAAATCATCTGACGCTATTGCTGGGGACCTTAAACATCTTGTAGGGCGCAAGATTAAATGCCCGAATGGTCTTACTATGTACTTCATTCCTGAATCGCTTGCTACTCTCCCTATTAGTCCTAATCTGGATCTAAGCTTTCATAACCCACTGGTTCGTCAAATGTTTTTGCTTCACAATGCTCTTGTGAAGCCTATCCCCCTAACTGCACTGTAGGGTACGACACCAGCGTCTTCAGAATGGATTATTGATAGTGGGTGTACAAATCACATGACTGGCAAAAGAAGCCTTCTTATGGACTCAACCTTACGTCCATCCGACAAGAGCCACATCACATTTGCTGACACTGGTAAAAGTAAGGTATTGGGTCTAGGTAGAGTTGCAATCTCAAGGGATCAACACATGGATAAAGTCATGCTTGTTGAATCCCTTGGCTTCAACTTAATGTCTGTCTCAATGCTTTGTGATTTGAACATGATCGTAATATTTGGAAAATATCGTTGCCTTGTACTAATGGAATCTGACAAGTCTCTAGTATTTGAAGGGTATCGAAAAGATGATTTGTACGTGGTAGATTTCTCAGCAGGACCACAGCTTGCCGTATGTCTTCTAGCAAAAGCTTCAGAATGCTGGCTCTAGCATCGGAGGCTTGGGCATGCTGGCATGAGGAACCTCCACACCCTGGCAAAGAAGAAGCATGTCATAGGCATCGAGGGCGTCAAGTTCAAGAAAGATCACTTATGCGGTGCCTATGAGGTAGGAAAGATGACGAGGGCCAAACATCCCTCGAAGACAATCATGACCACTACTCGACCCTTCGAACTGCTTCACATGGATCTTTTCGGTCCCACTCATTACTCAACTCTTACTACTACTGCTCGTCTCTATGGCTTTGTCATTGTTGATGATTATTCTAGATATACTTGGGTGCACATAATCCTTTACAAGACTGAAGTGCAGGATGTCTTCAGACGCTTCGCCAATCGAGCTATGAACAATTATGGCGCCAAGATAAAGCACATCAGAAGTGACAATGGCACTGAATTCAAGAACACTGGCCTTGATACATATCTTGATACCTTGGGCATCACACATGAATTCTTGGCCCCGTACACGCCACAGCAGAATGGCGTCGTCGAACGCAAGAACAGAACACTCATTGAGATGGCCAGAACGATGCTAGATGAATACAAGACTCCAAGAAAATTCTGGCCTGAAGCCATTGATACTGCATGCCATACAATCAATCGTGTTTATCTTCACAAGCTTCTAAACAAGACATCTTATGAGCTCCTTACCGGCAAGAAGCCAAATGTCAGTTACTTCAGAGTATTTGGCGCCAGGTGCTGGATCAAGGACCCACATCACACCTCAAAGTTTGCACCAAAAGCACATGAGGGTTTTATGCTTGGATATGGAAAGGATTCGCACTCCTACAGAGTCTTCAATCTCTTTCATTACAAAGTGGTTGAAACAGTGGATGTGCGGTTCGATGAGACAAATGGCTCACAAAGAGAGCAACTGCCAAATGTGCTAGATGAAGTTCCATCCAGTGAATCAATCAAGCTAATGGGAACTGGAGAAATTATGCCTTCTGAAGCTCATCCTGAAGAAGAACTTATCATCTCAGCACCTGATCAACATGAAGACAATGCTCAGCCTGAAGACATTCCTTCTAACAACGACAATGATCAGCAAGAGCAAAATCTCCGCCCTGTACATCCTCGCGTTGCCAATGAAGTGCAGATTGAAAGAATTATTGATAGCATCAATGCACCCGGTCCACTCACTCGTTCAAGGGCAACTCAGCTAGCAAATTTCTGTGGGCACTTCGCATTCGTCTCAATAACAGAACCCAAGAAAGTTGAAGAAGCCTTCATGGAACCTGAATGGATTCAAGCTATGCAAGAAGAGCTTCAATAGTTTGAGCTGAATAATGTATGGGAAATGGTTAAGCGTCCTGATCCACGGAAGCACAATATAATAGGCACCAAATGGATATACCGCAACAAGCAAGATGAGCATGGTCAAGTTGTCAGAAACAAAGCTCGTCTCGTTGCTCAAGGATATACTCAAGTGGAAGGCATTGACTTTGATGAAACATTTGCTCCTGTGGCTAGACTTGAAGCCATACGCATACTGCTGGCCTATGCAAATCATCATAACATACTTCTATATCAAATGGATGTGAAGAGTGCTTTTCTCAATGGCAAGATTGAAGAAGAAGTGTATGTTGCACAACCACCTGGCTTTGAAAATCCAAAACATCCTGACATGGTATACAAGCTCAACAAGGCACTGTATGGCCTCAAACAAGCCCCTCGGGCCTGGTATGACACACTCAAATACTTCCTGAAGAGCAAAGGCTTCACACCTGGTTCCCTAGACCCCACTCTCTTCACGAAGACATATGATGGTGAACTGTTTGTGTGCCAAATATATGTGGATGACATTATCTTCGGCTGCACCAATCAGAAGTACAGTGAAGAGTTTGGATATATGATGCAAGAGCAATATCAGATGTCCTTGATGGGAGAGCTGAAGTTCTTCCTCGGTCTTCAAATACGACAACAACGCAACGACATCTTCATATCTCAAGAGAAGTATCTCAAAGATTGCCTGAAGAAGTTTGGTATGCAAGACTGCAAAGGCTTCACGATACCAATGCCAGCCAAACATCATCTGGGTCCCGACGACAATGGTAAAGAGTTCGATCAAAAGGTATACCGCTCCATGATTGGTTCTTTACTTTATCTATGTGCATCTAGGCCAGATATTATGCTTAGTGTCTGCATGTGTGCTCGATTTCAAGCGACACCAAAGGAGTCGCATCACTTAGCTGTGAAGCGAATTCTTCGATATTTGGCTCACACCCCAACTCTAGGATTATGGTATCCAAAGGGCTCAGAGTTTGATCTGGTTGGATTCTCGGATGCTGATTATGCTGGTGACAAAGTTGATCGCAAGTCTACATCAGACACATGTCACTTTCTGGGACGATCACTTGTATGTTGGTCTTCAAAGAAGCAGAACTGTGTATCTCTCTCCACTGCTGAATCCGAATACATTGCTGCTGGATCTTGTTGCGCTCAGCTTCTGTGGATGAAGCAAACACTCAAGGACTATGGCATTCATCTAAAGCAAGTGCCACTTTACTGCGACAACGAAAGCGCCATCAAGATTGCCAAGAACCCAGTTCAGCACTCGAAGACAAAGCACATTGAAATTTGTCATCACTTTCTCAGAGATCATGTTGTGAAGGAAGATATTGATATCATACACGTCAACACTGAAGAGCAATTGGCAGATATCTTCACCAAGCCCTTGGATGAGAAGAGATTTTGCAAGTTACGGTGTGAGCTAAATATCCTGGAATCCTCAAATGTCCTATGATCAGGCACACATCCTAACCTTTATGCATATTGATGACTTAGATGTGCAACACACGAAGTAAAGTATATCTTCAATCAATGAAGACATACATTCTAAGTGTGAATACATTAATTGTGTGCCGTGTCTGGGTCTAATACTTCCTATACGGTGGGTAACGCCACCACCAAATGTTCTATTTCGAAGTGTTTCACTCATGGCGTTACATTTACTATGTCTTCACATTTGTTTTGGCTTCAATCTCAACATATCTTCATGATTATCTTCACTATGTTGATTTATCTTCACTATGTTGATTTTATATATATATATATATATATATATATATACTAGTGTTCTGTCCTCTACAACATTCACTTATAGCTATGTCTTCTTGTTGAATCTTTTGAACTAAGTGAATGTGATCAGACCCTAACCTCTCTATGCTTTCTATCTCAAATTCTATCTCTCCAAATCATATGCATTCTATTGAAACTGTCGAATGTCTTCTCTGCGTCCTTGTCAGCAGAAGATACAGAGACAACCATTAAGTCCGTTTTCAATGCTCATTCCTCCACATGAAACCCGGAGAAGTAGGAACGACCACCCGACAATCCAGGCGTGCGTGGGATGTGGAACAAACCCCAAAATTCCGCATAATGGCCACGTGTTCCTCAGATGCGAATCGTCAGGGGCACCTGTATAATAACGCTGTGCCGCCCCTGTACCTATAAATACACACTTCACAGCGGTCATTATCTCTTCTTCCACTCTCGCACGAACCCTAGCGCCACCGCTAGCCCTCGACGACGCCGGCGACGAAGCGCTTCGCTGCCGCAACCTCTCCGACGCCGTCTTCACGCCGACCGCGGACATCGTCCTCTCCGCCGTCGCCGTAGGTGTCCTCCGTCGCCAAGTTAGGGCACGGAAGATCGAACTGCTCGGCCTCATCTTCCACTCCGTCTAGCAGTTCTTAGTGTGGTAAATAAAACTTCCTTCTTTTTACAGCACCGTTGATCCTATGGCTTTGTCACTTTCTACTACAAGCAGTTTTTATTCACACAAGTTAGATCTCTCTCATACTGCATCTCATAACATGCCTAGTATATTCACTTATGCTTCACAAAGTAGTTAGATTCCTCACTTGTACTGATCTGTGGATTCGTACAAATCTGGAACCAACTCCTTATCTATGAGTGAATGTCTTCGCACGATGAGGTCAATGTCTTCTAAACTGATTTATCTTCAAAATCTTCTGAGAATGCATATGACCTCTTCCCCTTCCCTCGCACCTTAATGCTGTCACAGGTACATGTCCGTGGGAGAATCCTTTGGTTCTCATAGTCTGCATTCATTTACAGAATTCTTACAGCATCACATAAATTCTCCCGAAGCCATTTCCTGTTTGTCCAGCAAGAGAAAACCTTTGAAGCCTTTGAACGTGTTGAAACCTTTCAGTTTAAAGTTTATGGCTTCAGAGAAATCAGCAAGGAAGGGTGGCAGAAAGCGTCATGGAGAAACATCCAGAGATCTGCCAGATGACCTCTCAGAACTGTACAAGACAGATCCTGAAGAGGATTACAATCAGCGCAAGACCCAAATCCAATGGATTCGAAGATATTGGGCAGAACAATGGTTCAAATACCGATTTGTAACCCAGGAATATGCTGAGAAAAACGCCATCAAGAGACCGTGGGGAGACATCCTATACAAGAATCTTCTACCCAGGTCCAGAGATGAAGCCATTGAACAAGGCTTCTATCCCTACATGGTCCGTGGGCCATAGCCTGCTGATGCACACCCATTGTCACTACTATGGTGTCGTGACGACAATCTGTTCAAGCGCAATTTCCAATTTTCCCAGAACTCAGCGAAGCAGAACAAGAAGACTTTGGGGTTAGACTTCAACCCTGGTCCCTCAGCACCAAGGGCAGATGGCACACGAGATGCAGAACCCAATGTCATCGGTCCTTTCTACAACCTTGAAGGCCTCATCACCCATATCTTGGTTCAAGGGACTGCAGTGAATGAGCCTGCCGCTGACGCTGAATCAGATGAAGCGCCTGTAGCGCTGAAGCCAAAGAAGCTGAAGAAGCCTAAAGCTTCAAAACCTGCCCCTTCACCAAAAATCTCACGGGCGAAGCCACTGGCAACTGCACCTCCTGAAGACAGTGTGCAGTCCGAAGATTTATCACGCATCTCCAAGCCCCAGAAGGCCAAGATGTCTCTGCCACACACCGGCCAAGAGCTAATAGCTGCTGCCATTCTGCGCAATGATGCCATTGATCTGTCAAGTGATGAAGATCTTGCAGATGACGCTCTTGAGCAACTCATCAAGAGCAAAGAAGAAGTAGAAATCTTCAATGATCTGCCTCTCTTTGATGTGACAATCATCCACAACTTCATTGATGAGTGGTTTGACACGCCAAACATCAGCTTCGAAGATCTGCAGCTACCCATTGACCTCAGTGTCGCCTTCCAAGGTGCCATTGCTTCAGAGCTAGCTGTCGCCCAGCGCATTGTTGAACTGAAGCAAAAGATTGACTATGAAAAGGCTCAGTTCAAGAAGCATATGGCCAAGCTCAGCGTGCAAGAAGTGAAGAACTTCAAGAGTATGATGCACGAGCTCAAGGAAGCCTTTGTAAAGAAACGTGCAGAAGCTCAGGGTTCGCGTGAGCGCATGAAGGTTCTGGCTGACAGATGTGTGCAAGCCTACAATGAGGCTGAGAAGCGCAAGGCCCTTGGGCGTCCTGGCATCGACCCCAGGATGGCCGCAAAGAAGAAGAAGAAGCCCGCTACGGCTGAACCCGACGCACCAAGGCAAGAAGCAGTTCATATTGTCTTCCCAACTAGAATGACTGGCTCGAAGCCAAAAAGCAGATCAACTGCTTCAGATCTTAAGAAGACGAGGACTGCTGAGGCTGAAGCCAGGAAGAGGAAACATCCTGAAGCCTCTCCTACTGCCCCCTCCAAGAAGAAGAGGAAGACCAAGAAATATCGGGCTGCTCCCACAGAGCCTTTGATAGTTGAACCCATTTCTATGGTCTATCCTGACGCTGAACGCCAACTGACAGTCCATGAGCTTGCTTTCACAGAGGCTCATGAAGCTGGAGACTTTCCAGCAGCTGACCCCATCGCTGCTGAAGACATTGGTCAACATGACCATGTAGAAGATGGTGCAGTCCTTCCTCAGCTCGAGAACAGCAAACTCATCAGCATTGGTCGTCCACTGACGCCAATTGCACAGAATGCTTCATGGGCGGATCGCCCACAAGAGGAAGAAGACTATGAGGCCCAGCCAACTCCAACTACACAGGCGTCGCCTGCGTTGCGCAGGCTTCGCAAAGGTCCAAGGCCTCAAGTCTCTGCTGAAGACAATCCGGCTGCATCAGCCGCGGAAGAAGAAGTCCCACAAGTTGCCACTCCCCTGTCCCACCAAGAAGCAGTTCTCAAGGAGAACATGCTTGTGACCGACCCTCCAGCTCATCAAGTGGAGGATGAAAATATTGAAGCTGCCACCACCACCACCAATGAAGCCACTGCTAATGTGGAGCCCTCCCCAATGGAAGAAGAAGACCGCGAAGCCACTGATCCCGTCACTTCTGTTCCTGAGTCTGCTGCCGGTCCTCAGTTCGACTATCATGTTGAGCACAGGCCTCAGGTATAGAAGCCAATCCCAAGATTGCCAAGGTTCCCAGGTCCTGCATCAGCACCTGGCTCCTTCAATATCAATGGCTTCAGAGCAGACAACACATTCTTCGATAGCTCCAGGAACCCCTACTCAAGGGAAAGGATATCATCTGATCGGTTCTGGAGCTATTCGCAGCGAAGCTATTACTCATGCATTCTTTACAACCAAGGTCGCATCTTCCCACACAAGCGCCTTGACATTGAAGCTATAGCTGGTCTGCCCTGTCCGGAAGAAGCTTTGGATTGCTTCAAGGAAGTTGGACTGCTGCCGTTCGTTACTGACCAAGAGCATTGGAATGAAGAGTTGCTGCTCCAATTCTATGCCACACTTCACATCCGCGGGTATAGCAGAGATCCGAAGACTTGGGTCCTGGAGTGGATGACTGGAAACGTTCATCACGAAGCCAAAGCCTTTGACATCGTTGAGCTCACTGGTTTGCCCACTCCTGGCGATCTCTACGAGCATGGCTGTCATCTGCATAGTGAAGCTATTGAGAGCATCTTTCAGAAGCTTGAACCTGATATGAGTCAGATGCTCAGCATGATGAAGCCATTGCCCCAAGATTCTGCTTATCCCACGGAGTTCTTCGTTGAAGACCTTGAGTATCTGCCAAGAACCATTTATCACATCATCAGGCGAACTCTCTGGCCCATCAAAGGGCACTCTCCACATGCCAAGCTTGAGGGTGCTATGAAGACTTTGGTCTTCTATATTCTTCATGGAAAATGCTTCAATGCACAGGACTTCTTCATTCTCCAACTTGCTGCATCAGGCTCTGATCTGTTTGGCTTGAAGTTCTATGCCCCATGGGTAATGCGGCTAATCAAACTTCACTCCGCTATCTCATATCAGCCATCTGCTCGCAATCATCGGATTTTTCTGCCTGATGTGGATATCTCTATTGAAGCCATCTATCCTGAGCCTGCCAAGGAACCTCTAAGTCTTCAGAATGCAGAGCATCAGAGTTTCTCTCAGAACATTGAAGGAGTTGAAGCAGTCACTCATGTGTATCCTTTGGCTAGCACTACACGTGAACCACACCCTGCTTCCACTGAAGCCACTGATAGTACAACTGCTCCACGAACCAAGAAGCGCACTCGTGTTCTCAACGACCGAGAGCTTCTTGTGGCTCTTCATCAGAAACAGGATAGGCATCATGACTGGCTGAAGCGTCAGATGCAAAGCCTCTTGGTGGATGTTAATCGCATTCGCAATCTTGCCACCAAGAATGCTTTCGTTGCCCATGAAACCTCTCGCCGCACATGGAAAGGGCTAACGCTGATGTGTTCTGAAGATGATCTTTAAGAGGATGGCTTCACTGAGCGATTCAAGTTTGACTCCACACCTCCTCGAAGGGCTGTGCTGCGAGGAACTCCATCCCTTGAAGACTCTGAGTTCTCTTCCTCTGCTGCAACTGTGACTGCCAGAGTGATCGAGGATGAAGACAATGCTACTTCACCGCCACCTCCTTCAGCACGCTTCGACTCTACTCCAAGCTCTTCAGCACCGCCAAACACCACCAACGACCCTGCTACTTCACCTACTCCTCATGGGAACGAGTAGATGCTCTATGTCTTCAAACCTTTTTGGTCCTTACTGACAAAAGGGGGAGAAACATATGAGGTTGATAGTCTTCAAGCGGGTCCATATGGGCGGGTGCTTTATATTTTGCTTCGTGCTTACAACTCTCGGTTTGCTACATTTGGTTCTTTGAGTTGTAACACTTAAACTTGATGGTCATCTGCTACTTATCTGCCACCTTGTTTTGCGATGATAAATTCTGCATGTGCGACGATAAATTCCGCACTTAAATCATTCTGCAGACGTCCATTTTCCATTATGCATGTCATTATCTTCATATACTTTCACATGCATAGTGGATTGTCATCATAAGTTGAAGTGGATCTCCACAAGTACAACCTGTCATGTGCATTTGCATTCCAAAAGCAAATTACTTATATGCACATCTTCAGGGGGAGCCCTTGCAACTTATGAAGATAATTCCTTATCCTTTACAGTTTCACAGATTATATTCCCCGTTGAAAACTTCAACTAGTTTGTCATCAATCACCAAAAAGGGGGAGATTGTAAGTGCATCTAGTGCCACCCCTAGTTGGTTTTGGAGTATTGACGACAAACCTAGTTGAGGGACTAATGTGTTTGTGAGAATTGCAGGATAACACAGGTAGAAGTCCCTCATTGATTCGGTTTTTCTACCAGAGATGACCCCTAAAAATGTATGAAGACATTGAAGTCAAAGGTGGTATATGAAGATATTCACATTGAAAACTATGACAAGAGAAGACACCACATGAAGCCTATGGAGCTCGAAGACTTAGATCTTTCATAGTTCTTTTTCTTTTGTGTTGAGTCATAGGAACCACCATACTGTTAAGTGGGGTCCAAGAGAACCAGTCAGAATGACTAAAGTGATGCCTAACCAAAACCTATGTCTTCG
The DNA here is from genome assembly GCF_056163025.1 of Triticum urartu. Classification (NCBI taxonomy): domain Eukaryota; kingdom Viridiplantae; phylum Streptophyta; class Magnoliopsida; order Poales; family Poaceae; genus Triticum; species Triticum urartu. The sequence continues at coordinate 25,093,249 of NC_141873.1, forward strand.
AGTGAAGACTATGAGAGCGAATCTTGTCCAGAGTCGGACAAGTCAGCTTTGCTTGTAGCCCAAGTAAAGTTGCCGTGTGAGTTTGAAATCTGACTGTTGGAACACGTGTCAGTTCCTTAGTGACCCAGGGTCATTTCGGACAAATCAGGTCGGGTTGCCAAGTGGCTATAAATAGCCCACCCCCTACCACTACTGGAATCAGCTACTTTGCCATCTGCCAGCTCTTTGCCGTCAGCTAGCAGACGGCAAAGAAGCTCTTTGCCATCAGCTACCAAAAAGCAGACGGCAAAGAACTCTTCAAAGGTGCATGACCATAAAAGATATTACTCATATAAATAGAACAACCATTATTCTCTGATTTAAATGAATAACCGTCTCGCATCAAACAAGATCCAGATATAATGTTCATGCTCAACGCTGGCACCAAATAACAATTATTTAGGTCTAATATTAATCCCGAAGGTAGATGTAGAGGTAGCGTGCCGACCGCAATCACATCGACTTTGGAACCGTTTCCCACGCGCATCGTCACCTCGTCCTTTGCCAGTGCCCGCTTATTCCGTAGTCCCTGTTTCGAGTTGCAAATATTAGCAACAGAACCAGTATCAAATACCCAGGTGCTACTGTGAGCTCTAGTAAGGTACACATCAATAACATGTATATCACATATACCTTTGTTCACCTTGCCATCCTTCTTATCCGCCAAATACTTGGGGCAGTTCCGCTTCCAGTGACCAGTCTGCTTGCAGTAGAAGCACTCAGTTTCAGGCTTAGGTCCAGACTTGGGTTTCTTCTCCTGAGCAGCAACTTGCTTGCTGTTCTTCTTGAAGTTCCCCTTCTTCTTCCCTTTGCCCTTTTTCTTGAAACTAGTGGTCTTGTTAACCATCAACACTTGATGCTCCTTCTTGATTTCTACCTCCGCAGCTTTCAGCATTGCAAAGAGCTCGGGAATAGTCTTGTTCATCCCTTGCATATTATAGTTCATCACGAAGCTCTTGTAGATTGGTGGCAGTGATTGGAGAATTCTGTCAATGACGCAATCATCCGGAAGATTAACTCCCAATTGAATCAAGTGATTATTATACCCAGACATTTTGAGTATATGTTCACTGACAGAACTGTTCTCCTCCATCTTGCAGCTATAGAACTTATTGGAGACTTCATATCTCTCAATCCGGGCATTTTCTTGAAATATTAACTTCAACTCCTGGAACATCTCATATGCTCCATGACGTTCAAAACGTCGTTGAAGTCCCGATTCTAAGCCGTAAAGCATGGCACACTGAACTATCGAGTAGTCATCAGCTTTGCTCTGCCAGACGTTCATAACATCTGGTGTTGCTCCAGCAGCAGGCCTGGCACCCAGCGGTGCTTCCAGGACATAATTCTTCTGAGCAGCAATGAGGATAATCCTCAAGTTACGGACCCAGTCCGTATAATTGCTACCATCATCTTTCAACTTTGCTTTCTCAAGGAACGCATTAAAATTCAACGGAACAACAGCACGAGCCATCTATCTACAATCAACATAAACAAGCAAGATACTATCAGGCACTAAGTTCATGATAAGTTTAAGTTCAATTAATCAAATTACTTAAGAACTCCCACTTAGATGGACATCCCTCTAATCTTCTAAGTGATTACGTGATCCAAATCAACTAAACCATAACCGATCATCACGTGAGATGGAGTAGTTTTCAATGGTGAACATCGTTATGTTGATCATATCTACGATATGATTCACGCTCGACCTTTCGGTCTCCGTGTTCCGAGGCCATATCTGCATATGCTAGGCTCGTCAAGTTTAACCTGAGTATTCTGCGTGTGCAAAACTGGCTTGCACCCGTTGTAGATGGACGTAGAGCTTATCACACCCGATCATCACGTGGTGTCTGGGCACGACGAACTTTGGCAATGGTGCATACTCAGGGAGAACACTTCTTGATAATTTAGTGAGAGATCATCTTATAATGCTACCGTCAATCAAAGCAAGATAAGATGCATAAAAGGATAAACATCTCATGCAATCAATATAAGTGATATGATATGGCCATCATCATCTTGTGCTTGTGATCTCCATCTACGAAGCACCGTTATGATCACCATCGTCACCGGCGCGACACCTTGATCTCCATCGTAGCATCGTTGTCGTCTCGTCAATCTTATGCTTCTACGACTATCACTACCGTTTAGTAATAAAGTAAAGCATTACATCGCGATTGCATTGCATACAATAAGGGACAACCATATGGCTCCTGCCAGTTGCCGATAACTCGGTTACAAAACATGATCATCTCATACAATAAAATTCAGCATCATGCCTTGACCATATCACATCACAACATGCCCTGCAAAAACAAGTTAGACGTCCTCTACTTTGTTATTGCAAGTTTTACGTGGCTGCTACGGGCTTAAGCAAGAACCAATCTCACCTACGCATCAAAACCACAACGATAGTTTGTCAAATAGACTCCGTTTTAACCTTCGCAAGGACCGGGCGTAGCCACACTTGGTTCAACTAAAGTTGGAGAGACAGTCACCCACAAGCCACCTGTGTGCAAAGCACGTCGGGGGAACCGGTCTCGCGTAAGCGTACGCGTATTGTTGGTCCGGGTCGTCTCGTCCAACAATGCCGCCGAACCAAGTATGACATGCTAGTAGGCAGTATGACTTATATCGCCCACAACTCACTTGTGTTCTACTCGTGCAAATAACATCAAACCATAAAACCTAGGCTCGGATGCCACTGTTGGGTTTCGTAGTAATTTCAAAAAATTTCCTACGCACACGCAAGATCATGGTGATGCAAAGCAACGAGGGGGGAGAGTGTTGTCTACGTACCCTCGCAGATCGACTGCGGAAGCGTTGACACAACGTAGAGGAAGTAGTCGTACGTCTTCGCGATCCAACCGATCTAGCACCCAAACTACGGCACCTCCGAGTTCGAGCACACGTTCAGCTCGATGACGATCCCGGGACTCCGATCCAGCAAAGTGTCGGGGAAGAGTTCCGTCAGCACGACGGCGTGGTGACGATCTTGGTGCACTACAGCAGCAGGGCTTCGCCTAAACTCCGCTACAGTATTATCAAGGAATATGGTTGCTGGGGGCACCGCACACGGCTAAGGAATAGATCACGTGGATCAACTTGTGTGTTCTAGGGTGCCTCTGCCTCAGTATATAAAGGACTAGAGGGGGGAGGCTGGCCGGCCAAGGTGTGGCGCGCCAGGAGAGTCCTACTCCCTCTGGGAGTAGGATCCCCCCCCCCAATCCTAGTTCGAATAGGATTCGCGGAGGGGGAAAAGAGAGAGAGGGGGCCGGCCACCTCTCCTAGTCCTAATAGGACTAGGGGAAGGGGGAGGCGGGCAGCCCATGTAGGGCTGCCTCTTCTCTTTTCCACCAAGGCCCATCATGGCCCATTTAGCTCCCGGGGGGTTCCGGTAACCTTTCCGGTACTCCGGTAAAATCCCGATTCCACCCGGAACACTTCCGATATCTAAACATAGGCTTCCAATATATCAATCTTCACGTCTCGACCATTTCGAGACTCCTCGTCATGTCCGTGATCACATCCGGGACTCCGAACAACCTTCGGTACATCAAAATGCCTAAACTCATAATATAACTGTCATCGTAACCTTAAGCGTGCGGACCCTACGGGTTCGAGAACAATGTAGACATGACCGAGACATGTCTCCGGTCCATAACCAATAGCGGGACCTGGATGCCCATATTGGCTCCTACATATTCTACGAAGATCTTTATCGGTCAGACCGCATAACAACATACGTTGTTCCCTTTGTCATCGGTATGTTACTTGCCCGAGATTCGATCGTCGGTATCCCATACCTAGTTCAATCTCGTTGCCGGCAAGTCTCTTTACTCGTTCCGTAATACATCATCTCGCAACGAACTCATTAGTTGCAATGCTTTCAAGGCTTATGTGATGTGCATTACCGAGAGGGCCCAGAGATACCTCTCCGACAATCGGAGTGACAAAACCTATTCTCGAAATACGCCAACCCAACATGTACCTTTGGAGACACCTGTAGTACTCCTTTATAATCACCCAGTTACGTTGTGACGTTTGGTAGTACCCAAAGTGTTCCTCCGGTAAACGGGAGTTGCATAATCTCATAGTTACAGGAACATGTATAAGTCATGAAGAAAGCAATAGCAACATACTAAACGATCGGGTGCTAAGCTAATGGAATGGGTCATGTCAATCAGATCATTCTATTAATGATGTGATCCCGTTAATCAAATAACAGCTCATTGTTCATGGTTAGGAAACATAACCATCTTTGATTAACGAGCTAGTCAAGTAGAGGCATACTAGTGACACTTTGTTTGTCTATGTATTCACACATGTATTATGTTTCCGGTTAATACAATTCTAGCATGAATAATAAACCTTTTATCATGATTATAAGGAAATAAATAATAACTTTATTATTGCCTCTAGGGCATATTTCCTTCAGTCTCCCACTTGCACTAGAGTCAATAATCTAGATTACACCGTAATGATTCTAACACCCATGGAGCCTTGGTGTTGATCATGTTTTGCTCGTGGTAGAGGCTTAGTCAACGGGTCTGCAACATTCAGATCCGTATGTATCTTGCAAATCTCTATGTCTCCCACCTGGACTAGATCCCGGATGGAATTGAAGCGTCTCTTGATGTGCTTGGTTCTCTTGTGAAATCTGGATTCCTTTGCCAAGGCAATTGCACCAGTATTGTCACAAAAGATTTTCATTGGACCCAATGCACTAGGTATGACACCTAGATCGGATATGAACTCCTTCATCCAGACTCCTTCGTTCGCTGCTTCCGAAGCAGCTATGTACTCCGCTTCACATGTAGATCCTGCTACGACGCTTTGTTTAGAACTGCACCAACTGACAGCTCCACCGTTTAATGTAAACACGTATCCGGTTTGCGATTTAGAATCGTCCGGATCAGTGTCAAAGCTTGCATCAACGTAACCATTTACGACGAGCTCTTTGTCACCTCCATATACGAGAAACATATCCTTAGTCCTTTTCAGGTATTTCAGGATGTTCTTGACCGCTGTCCAGTGATCCACTCCTTGATTACTTTGGTACCTCCCTGCTAGACTTATAGCAAGGCACACATCAGGTCTGGTACACAGCATTGCATACATGATAGATCCTATCGCTGATGCATAGGGAACATCTTTCATATTCTCTCTATCTTCTGCAGTGGTCGGGCATTGAGTCTTACTCAATTTCACACCTTGTAACACAGGCAAGAATCCTTTCTTTGCTTGATCCATTTTGAACTTCTTCAAAATTTGTCAAGGTATGTTGTTTGTGAAAGTCCAATTAAGCTTTTTGATCTATCTCTATAGATCTTTATGCCTAATATGTAAGCAGCTTCACCGAGGTTTTTCATTGAAAAACTCTTATTCAAGTATCCCTTTATGCTATCCAGAAATTCTATATCATTTCCAATTAGTAATATGTCATCCACATATAATATCAGAAATGCTACAGAGCTCCCACTCACTTTCTTGTAAATACAGGCTTCTCCGAAAGTCTGTATAAAACCAAATGCTTTGATCACACTATCAAAGCGTTTATTCCAACTCCGAGAGGCTTGCACCAGTCCATAAATGGATCGTTGGAGCTTACACACTTTGTTAGCTCCTTTTGGATCGACAAAACCTTCTGGTTGCATCATATACAACTCTTCTTCCAGAAATCCAGTCAGGAATGCAGTTTTGACATCCATTTGCCAAATTTCATAATCATAAAATGCGGCAATTGCTAACATGATTCGGACGGACTTAAGCATCGCTACGGGTGAGAAGGTCTCATCGTAGTCAATCCCTTGAACTTGCCGAAAACCTTTCGCGACAAGTCGAGCTTTGTAGACAGTAACATTACCATCAGCGTCAGTCTTCTTCTTGAAGATCCATTTATTCTCAATTGCTTGCCGATCATCGGGCAAGTCAACCAAAGTCCATACTTTGTTCTCATACATGGATCCCATCTCAGATTTCATGGCTTCAAGCCACTTTGCGGAATCTGGGCTCACCATCGCTTCTTCATAGTTCGTAGGTTCATCATGATCTAGTAGCATGATTTCCAGAACAGGATTACCGTACCACTCTGGCGCGGATCTTACTCTGGTTGATCTACGATGTTCAGTAGTATCTTGATCTGAAGTTTCATGACCATCATCATTAGCTTCCTCACTTATTGGTGTAGGTGTCGCAGAAACAGTTTTCTGTGATGTACTACTTTCCAATAAAGGAGCAGGTACTGTTACCTCGTCAAGTTCTACTTTCCTCCCACTCACTTCTTTCGAGAGAAACTCCTTCTCTAGAGAGGATCCATTCTTAGCAACGAATGTATTGCCTTCGGATCTGTGATAGAAGGTGTACCCAACAGTCTCCTTTGGGTATCCTATGAAGACACATTTCTCCGATTTGGGTTCGAGCTTATCAGGTTGAAGCTTTTTCACATAAGCATCGCAGCCCCAAACTTTAAGAAACGACAACTTTGGTTTCTTGCCAAACCACAGTTCATGAGGCGTCGTCTCAACGGATTTTGATGGTGCCCTATTTAACGTGAATGCGGCCGTCTCTAAAGCATAACCCCAAAACGATAGCGGTAAATCAGTAAGAGACATCATAGAACGCACCATATCTAGTAAAGTACGATTACGACGTTCGGACACACCATTACGCTGTGGTGTTCCGGGTGGCGTGAGTTGTGAAACTATTCCACAATTTTTCAAATGTACACCAAACTCGTAACTCAAATATTCTCCTCCACGATCAGACCGTAGAAACTTTATTTTCTTGTTACGATGATTTTCAACTTCACTCTGAAATTCTTTGAACTTTTCAAATGTTTCAGACTTATGTTTCATTAAGTAGATATACCCATATCTGCTTAAGTCATCTGTGAAGGTGAGAAAATAACGATATCCGCCACGAGCCTCAATATTCATCGGACCACATACATCGGTATGTATGATTTCCAACAAATCTGTTGCTCTCTCCATAGTACCGGAGAACGGTGTTTTAGTCATCTTGCCCATGAGGCACGGTTCGCAAGTACCAAGTGATTCATAATCAAGTGGTTCCAAAAGTCCATCAGTATGGAGTTTCTTCATGCGCTTTACACCGATATGACCTAAACGACAGTGCCACAAATAAGTTGCACTTTCATTATCAACTCTGCATCTTTTGGCTTCAACATTATGAATATGTGTATCACTACTATCGAGATTCATCAAAAATAGACCACTCTTCAAAGGTGCATGACCATAAAAGATATTACTCATATAAATAGAACAACCATTATTCTCTGATTTAAATGAATAACCGTCTCGCATCAAACAAGATCCGGATATAATGTTCATGCTCAACGCTGGCACCAAATAACAATTATTTATGTCTAATATTAATCCCGAAGGTAGATGTAGAGGTAGCGTGCCGACCATGATCACATCGACTTTGGAACCGTTTCCCACGCGCATCGTCACCTCGTCCTTTGCCAGTGCCCGCTTATTCCGTAGTCCCTGTTTCGAGTTGCAAATATTAGCAACAGAACCAGTATCAAATACCCAGGTGCTACTGCGAGCTCTAGTAAGGTACACATCAATAACATGTATATCACATATACCTTTGTTCACCTTGCCATCCTTCTTATCCGCCAAATACTTGGGGCAGTTCCGCTTCCAGTGACCAGTCTGCTTGTAGTAGAAGCACTCAGTTTCAGGCTTAGGTCCAGACTTGGGTTTCTTCTCCTGAGCAGCAACTTGCTTGCTGTTCTTCTTGAAGTTCCCCTTCTTCTTCCCTTTGCCCTTTTTCTTGAAACTAGTGGTCTTGTTAACCATCAACACTTGATGCTCCTTCTTGATTTCTACCTCCGCAGCTTTCAGCATTGCGAAGAGCTCGGGAATAGTCTTGTTCATCCCTTGCATATTATAGTTCATCACGAAGCTCTTGTAGCTTGGTGGCAGTGATTGGAGAATTCTGTCAATGACGCAATCATCCGGAAGATTAACTCCCAATTGAATCAAGTGATTATTATACCCAGACATTTTGAGTATATGCTCACTGACAGAACTGTTCTCCTCCATCTTGCAGCTATAGAACTTATTGGAGACTTCATATCTCTCAATCCGGGCATTTTCTTGAAATATTAACTTCAACTCCTGGAACATCTCATATGCTCCATGGCATTCAAAACGTCGTTGAAGTCCCGATTCTAAGCCGTAAAGCATGGCACACTGAACTATCGAGTAGTCATCAGCTTTGCTCTGCCAGACGTTCATAACATCTGGTGTTGCTCCAGCAGCAGGCCTGGCACCCAGCGGTGCTTCCAGGACATAATTCTTCTAAGCAGCAATGAGGATAATCCTCAAGTTACGGACCCAGTCCGTATAATTGCTACCATCATCTTTCAACTTTGCTTTCTCAAGGAACGCATTAAAATTCAACGGAACAACAGCACGAGCCATCTATCTACAATCAACATAAACAAGCAAGATACTATCAGGCACTAAGTTCATGATAAGTTTAAGTTCAATTAATCAAATTACTTAAGAACTCCCACTTAGATAGACATCCCTCTAATCTTCTAAGTGATTACGTGATCCAAATCAACTAAACCATAACTGATCATCATGTGAGATGGAGTAGTTTTCAGTGGTGAACATCGTTATGTTGATCATATCTACGATATGATTCACGCTCGACCTTTCGGTCTCCGTGTTCCGAGGCCATATCTGCATATGCTAGGCTCGTCAAGTTTAACCTGAGTATTCTGCGTGTGCAAAACTGGCTTGCACCCGTTGTAGATGGACGTAGAGCTTATCACACCCGATCATCACGTGGTGTCTGGGCACGACGAACTTTGGCAACGGTGCATACTCAGGGAGAACACTTCTTGATAATTTAGTGAGAGAAAATCTTATAATGCTACCGTCAATCAAAGCAAGATAAGATGCATAAAAGGATAAACATCTCATGCAATCAATATAAGTGATATGATATGGCCATCATCATCTTGTGCTTGTGATCTCCATCTCCGAAGCACCGTTATGATCACCATCGTCACCGGCGCGACACCTTGATCTCCATCGTAGCATCGTTGTCGTCTCGTCAATCTTATGCTTCTACGACTATCACTACTGTTTAGTAATAAAGTAAAGCATTACATCGCGATTGCATTGCATACAATAAAGCGACAACCATATGGCTCCTGCCACTTGCCGATAACTCGGTTACAAAACATGATCATCTCATACAATAAAATTCAGCATCATGCCTTGACCATATCACATCACAACATGCCCTGCAAAAACAAGTTAGACGTCCTCTACTTTGTTGTTGCAAGTTTTACGTGGCTGCTACGGGCTTAAGCAAGAACCAATCTCACCTACGCATCAAAACCACAACGATAGTTTGTCAAATAGACTCCGTTTTAACCTTCGCAAGGACCGGCCGTAGCCACACTTGGTTCAACTAAAGTTGGAGAGACAGTCGCCCGCAAGCCACCTGTATGCAAAGCACGTCGGGGGAACCGGTCTCGCGTAAGCGTACGCGTAATGTTGGTCTGGGTCGTCTCGTCCAACAATGCCGCCGAACCAAGTATGACATGCTGGTAGGCAGTATGACTTATATCGCCCACAACTCACTTATGTTCTACTCGTGCAAATAACATCAAACCATAAAACCTAGGCTCGGATGCCACTGTTGGGTTTCGTAGTAATTTCAAAAAATTTCCTACGCACACGCAAGATCATGGTGATGCAAAGCAACGAGGGGGGAGAGTGTTGTCTACGTACCATCGCAGACCGACTGCGGAAGCATTGACATAACGTAGAGGAAGTAGTCGTACGTCTTCGCGATCCAACCGATCTAGCACCGAAACTACGGCACCTCCGAGTTCGAGCACACGTTCAGCTCGATGACGATCCCCGGACTCCGATCTAGCAAAGTGTCGGGGAAGAGTTCCGTCAGCACGACGGCGTGGTGACGATCTTGATGCACTACAGCAGCAGGGCTTCGCCTAAACTCCGCTACAGTATTATCGAGGAATATGGTGGCTGGGGGCACCGCACACGGCTAAGGAATAGATCACGTGGATCAACTTGTGTGTTCTAGGGTGCCTCTGCCTCAGTATATAAAGGACCAGAGGGGGGAGGCTGGCCGGCCAAGGTGTGGCGCGCCAGGAGAGTCCTACTCCCTCTGGGAGTAGGATTCCCCCCCCAATCCTAGTTGGAATAGGATTCGCGGAGGGGGAAAAGAGAGAGAGGGGGCCGGCCACCTCTCCTAGTCCTAATAGGACTAGGGGGAAGGGGGAGGCGCGCAGCCCATGTAGGGCTGCCTCTTCTCTTTTCCACCAAGGCCCATCATGGCCCATTTAGCTCCCGGGGGGTTCCGGTAACCTTCCCGGTACTCCGGTAAAATCCCGATTTCACCCGGAACACTTCCGATATCCAAACATAGGCTTCCAATATATCAATCTTCACGTCTCGACCATTTAGAGACTCCTCGTCATGTCCGTGATCACATCCGAGACTCCGAACAACCTTCGGTACATCAAAATGCGTAAACTCATAATATAACTATCATCGTAACCTTAAGCATGCGGACCCTACGGGTTCGAGAACAATGTAGACATGACCGAGACATGTCTCCGGTCAATAACCAATAGCGGGACCTGGATGCCCATATTGGCTCCTACATATTCTACGAAGATCTTTATCGCTCAGACCGCATAACAACATACGTTGTTCCCTTTGTCATCGGTATGTTACTTGCCCAAGATTCGATCGTCGGTATCCCATACCTAGTTCAATCTCGTTGACGGCAAGTCTCTTTACTCGTTCCGTAATACATCATCTCGCAACTAACTCATTAGTTGCAATGCTTGCAAGGCTTATGTGATGTGCATTACCGAGAGGGCCCAGAGATACCTCTCCGACATTCGGAGTGACAAAACCTATTCTCGAAATACGCCAACCCAACATGTACCTTTGGAGACACCTGTAGTACTCCTTTATAATCACCCAGTTACGTTGTGACGTTTGGTAGTACCCAAAGTGTTCCTCCGGTAAACGGGAGTTGCATAATCTCATAGTTACAGGAACATGTATAAGTCATGAAGAAAGCAATAGCAACATACTAAACGATCGGGTGCTAAGCTAATGGAATGGGTCATGTCAATCAGATCATTCTCTTAATGATGTGATCCCGTTAATCAAATAAAAACTCATTGTTCATGGTTAGGAAACATAACCATCTTTGATTAACGAGCTAGTCAAGTAGAGGCATACTAGTGACACTTTGTTTGTCTATGTATTCACACATGTATTATGTTTCCGGTTAATACAATTCTAGCATGAATAATAAACCTTTTATCATGATTATAAGGAAATAAATAATAACTTTATTATTGCCTCTAGGGCATATTTCCTTCACCCACTGACGAGCTGCAAAAAAAAAACCTAACGGCCCCCCCCCTCTTTGCCGTCCGCTAGCGGACGGCAAAGAGCAAAAAGGCGGACGGCAATGGGGGGCGGACGGCAAAGAGGGAGGGCCCCACTAACGTTAACGGCCGCCCCACCCCGCCCCTCTCTCTCTCTTTCTCTCCCCTCGCCGCCGCCCCGTCGCCCCACCACCCCGCCGCCGCCCCAGCGTCCCCCCCCCCCCCGCTCCGTCGCCCCACCACCCCGCCGCCGCCCCGGCGCCCCCCCCCCTCCCGCCCCGTCGCCCCCGTCGCCCCCGCCACCCTGCCATCTGGGCGCCGCCACGCCCCGGCGCCCCGGCCCCGTCGCCATTGCCGCCGCCCCAGGCCGCCCCGCCCCCCTCCTCCGCCGCCCCAGGCCACCCCGCCCCCCTCCTCCACCCAGGTGAGCTCTCCTGCCTCCTTTTTTTCCTTTTTTGTGTTTTTTTAGTTTTAGGTTTATGTTTAGTTTAGATTTAGTTTTAGTTTTAGGATTAGTTTTAGGTTTATAGGTTTAGTTTTAGTTTAGTTTTAGGTTTAGATTTAGTTTTTTCCTTTTTTCTATTTTTTTAGTTTTAGGTTTAGGTTTAGTTTAGTTTTAGGAAAGAAGAAGAAGAGAAAAAGAGGAGAGGACAAGAAGAAGAGGAGGAGGAGGAGAAGAAAAAAGAAGAAGAGGAAGAAGAAGAAGAAAAAAGAGGAGAGGAGGAGAAGAAGAAGGGAAAAAAGGAAAGGAGGAGGAAGAAGAAGAAGAAGAAGAAGGAAAAAAAGGAAGAAAAGGAAGAAGAGGAAGAAGAAGAAAAGGAAAAAAACCCGACCCGACACGGTACCCAGACCCCGACCCGGCACCCCGACACGACACCCCAACCCCGAGACCCCGACCCCGACACCCCGACCCCGAGACCCCGAGACCCCGACCCCGACACCCCGACCCCGACCCCGACCCCGAGACCCCGAGACCCCGACCCCGACACCCCGACCCCGACCCCGACCCCGACCCTGACCCCGACACCCCGACCCCGAGCCTGACCCGACACCCCGAGCCTGACCCGACACCCCGACCCTGACACCCCGACCCCTAGCCTGACCCGACACCCCGACCCCGACACCCCGACCCCGACACACCGACCCCCGAGCCTGACCCGACACCCCGACCCCGAGCCTGACCCGACACCCTGACCCCGACACCACACCCCGACCCCGAAACAACACCCCGACACCGACACGGCACTACCCCGACATCGACACGACACCCCGACCCGACACGGTACCCAGACCCTGACCCGGCACACCGGCACGACACCCCGACCCCGACACCCCGACCCTGACACCCCGACCCCGAGACCCCGAGATCCCGACCCCGACACCCCGACCCCGACCCTGACACCCCGACCCCGAGCCTGACCCGACACCCCGACCCCGACCTCGACACCCCGACCCCGAGCCTGACCCGACACCCTGACCCCGACACCACACCCGACCCCGAAACAACACCCCGACACCGACACGGCACTACGCCGACATCGACACGACACCCCGACCCCCCGACCCCGAAACAGCACCCCGACCCCGACACGGCACCCCGACACCGACAGGACACCCCGACCCCCGACACCTCCCGAAAAGGTGTTCTTTGGCCTTCCAGAGGCCGACGGGGTCATATATTTGTGAATTATTAGTTAGGTCATATATTTTTTGATTTTGTTATGAAAAACAGCATATATAATTGTGTTGATCGTGTAGTTTTAAATGTGCAGTTGTTTCATCGCTGCGAGGTTTGGTGTTCGACGACCTCGCCGTGCGTTTGACGAGCTCTGCCCCTTCGTTCGTGGGTGAGCACAAATGACAAGTCCTCCTCCCCCATTAATTATTTGATCTATTCCGATGAAACTTGATAGCTAGCTATATATGTGTCTTGAATCATCAGTATGCGTAACCAATATGTGTCTCCCGTTCGAAAGCGTCATAGTTATAAATATGCATGCATTTGCATATTTATAACCTTGATTCTTTCGAATTGTCCAACGCTATCCATGGACAGCCCGAGTATGTGTAGATTGGGTTCATTTTCCCATATGCTTTGCTCCGGATCCGACGCATAAATTTCGTCAGTGCCTCCCCTGTTGTTCTCCGGGTACACATCCTCTCTGTTTATTGCAGAGACGTGTATCAGGAGAACAGCGGGGAGGTGCTGCCAAAATTTTGCGTCAGATCCGGGCATAGCATGGGAAAATGAACCCAATCTACACATACACGGGTGGGATTAGGACCTATCATTACCTATTAGAGTGTAGGTTGCATGGACGTAATAAAATTGACAAAGTAGATCAACTGATGAATATATACATGGTGAATTACATATATAATTGTTGTGTGTCCAGTAGCTCTAAAAGTCAAGATGAGTGACCGTGAGTGGATGTATACCGGTCACACTGGTCAGAACAAATGGAGCGCTAAATGGTTCACAAAAACCAAGGGGTTTGTGCAAGCCGCGTTTGCAAATGGCCAAAAGAAAACCTGGTGCCCCTGTTTCCGGTGCGGCAATTGGGAAAAGAAGACAGAGGCTGAAATGGGCAAACACCTGCAGAAGAGTGGTTTTACGCCCGATTATACGGTGTGGACATTTCATGGTGAGTCTGCCCAACGTGACCGAGCTGAGGTGGATCGTCGTCGCACCGACGAGCATGGTACCGGGATGGAAAACATGGTGCAAGACTATGATGATGCTCGGGATTCGGACGAGGAGATGGAGGAATCTGCAAAGGCCTTCAATGAAATGTTGGTGTCTTCAAAACGTCCGCTCCACGAGCACACTGAGCTTTGTCAGTTGGATGCCATCTCACAAGTAATGGCTCTGAAGGCTCAGTTCAACTTGGGCAAAGAATGCTATGACGCAATTATGACAGTATTTGGACGCTTTCTACCCAAAGGCCATGTAATGCCTGCAAACCTGTACCAGTCGGACAAAATCCTCCGTGCACTGAAGATGCCCTATGAGAAGATACATGCCTGTGAGAAAGGATGTGCCTTATTTAGGCTTGACTATGCGGACTTGAACTATTGTCCCATTTGCAAGTCTTCCAGGTATATTGTGGTAGACAACGGTATGGGTGAGAAGACACAGACCAAAATCCCGTTAGTGTTCTTCAGTATATGCCAATCGTACCAAGACTTCAACGTCTTTTCATGGTGGAAGAGACGGCCAGACAGATGACATGGCACAAAACAGGCAAAAGAACCGAACTAGATGCAGATGGGAATCTGATGATGGTACACACATCGGATGGTGTTGCATGGAAAAAGTTTGATGAATTACATGCTGACAAAGCAGCAGATCCGAGGCATCCTCGAGTCGTCATCAGCACGGATGGGTTCAGTGTGTTTGGTATGATGGCAGCCCAATACAGTTGTTGGCCCGTATTTGTCTTTCCACTCAATCTCCCCCCCCCCCCCGGACAGATTATGCAAAGAAAGAACATTTTTCTAACGTTGATAATTCCAGGACCGAACTATCCGGGGGAAAATATGAATGTGTACATGCAGCCGCTTAAGGACGAATTGCAAGAAGCCTGGGATAATGGGTTCAAGACATACGACGCCTTTAGCAAACGGAACTTCATAATGCGTGTCTGGTACATGTACTCGACGCATGACTTGCCGGCGTATGCGCTATTCGTTGGCTGGTGTGTGCATGGAAGGTTCCCGTGCCCCACATGCAAGGGAGCTCTTGAGTTTCGTTGGCTTCAGGCCGGTCGCAAGTTTTCTTGCTTCGACATGCATAGACAGTTCCTGGATCCTCGCCATAAGTTCAGGAAAGACAAGAAGAACTTCATCAGGGGTAGAGTTGTCAAAAACTCTGCACCACCTGCATTGATAGGCCAACAGACCCTGGATCAGTTAAACGCTCTCGAGCCAGATCCACAACGTCCAGGGTACTTCAAGGGGTATAATACTAAGCACGCGTGGACTCACAAAACATGCTCATGGGATCTGCCTTACTTCAAAGACCTCCTTTGCCCACACAACATTGACGTGATGCACACTGAGAAGAATATCGCCGAGGCACTTTTTGGTACATTGTTCTGCATAGATGGGAAGTCAAAGGATAATACTAAGGCTAGAGTCGATCTGGAGGCGCTATGTGATAGGCCGTTACAAAACATGAAAGAACCGAAAGGAAAGCAGAACTGGACGAAGCCAAAGGCATGGTTCAATCTTGGAAGGCCAGCTATGAGGGAAATTCTCTTGTGGGTGCAACAGCAGTTGATGTTCCCCGATGGGTATGCAGCGAATCTAAAGAGGGGAGCGAATCTTGATAAACTGAAGATATTTGGTCTCAAGAGTCATGATTGGCACATATGGATTGAGCGGGTAATGTCGGTGATGTTGTGTGGCTTCATCCCTGAGGATGAATGGCTAGTACTGGCAGAACTCAGCTATTTCTTCCGTGTTCTTTGTGCGAAAGAACTATCGCCTGGCGTGCTAGAAGAAATGGAAGAGTTGGCGCCAGAGTTGATCTGCAAGTTAGAGAAGATCTTTCCACCGGGCTTCTTTATTCCAATGCAGCATTTGATTTTGCATCTCTCGACCGAGGCAAGATTGGGGGGGGGCGTGCAAAATCGTTGGTGCTACCCAACTGAGAGGATGCAGAAGACGCTTCGAGAAAAATGTAAAAATAAACGTAGAATTGAAGCATCGATGGCTGAGGCATTCATCACAGAGGAGGCGGCAAACTTCGTAACAGCGCACTACGAAGCCAAAAATCGTCATTTGCATAATCCGAAGCCTTGGTACAATGCTGACAAGCCTAAAAAGGGTGGATCCAACATCAGCCTATTCAAAGGGAATCTCGCACCAGCTAGTGTTTCACATCCAGTATCTTTGGATAACGAAGAATGGCGGACCATTTCGTTGTATATCTTCAACAACCTGATAGAAGTGCGGCCGTACATCGAGTAAGTTCTCGGTACATTGTTTCGCAACTTCTATTTCCTTTGAACTGCTCTTATTCCTAGATATGTCATACAGTCGATACGTCGCCATATTCTCGTATGGAGCGGAGATCCAAAAGGATTCCGTCGAAGAGTATGAGCTTCTCGCAAAGCAAGGAGGCGGCTATCCCGGTTTCATCTCTTGGTTCAAACAAACGGTAATTTCTATTAGACAATTTCATTTCATTCGCTAATTTGTGCATAATGCAACAATCCTTTCATATTAAACTTGTAGGCTAATTCAGAGTCTATGGACGCCGAATTGAGACAAGTCGCTAATGGTTTTGACTATAAGGTCCGTTCATTTGACAAGTACGACATCAACGGGTATCGCTTTCGTACCTATGGCAAAGAGCTATCTATGGCCGACCGAAAGTCTACAAATTGTTGTGTATCTTCTATCGGCGAAGGAGGTACTGAGTATTATGGGAGAGTTGAAGCAATTTATGAACTTCTGTTCTATGGTGAAAACCCACCGAATGTCGTAGTCTTCAAATGTTATTGGTTTCAGCCGAAGGAGGCTAGAAGGACTCATGAACATATAGGGCTAGTTGAAATCAACCAAAGCACCCATTTAGATGTTCCTGATGTCTATATTACGGCTCAACAGGCGACCCAAGTACTCTATCTACCGTGGGCCTGCCAAACTAATCCAAATCTGAAAGGTTGGGATGTCGTTTATGAAGTGCCGCCACGTGCTAGACTTTCTCCCCCAAAGGAAGAGGATTATGAACCTCACATTAACCCAGACACATATGAAGGAGAATTCTTCCAAGAGACACGTCTTTCCAAAAAGCGTTTCAAGAACCGCTATACTTCACCCCAAAACATTGAAGTAGACAGTGACAATGAATCCGACATCACCCCAGAGGAGGAACAAGAAGAGCCGGAACAAGAAGAGGTTACTGTTGCGGATGACCTGTCAATGCTTGACCGATTACGTCAAGGTGGCCTTGCACATGTTGATGCCAATGAACCCTATGAGCCCATCATTGATTATAGTGATGATGATGATTATGCATTTATTGATGATACTGATCGATATTATTAGTAGTGTTAGGTATTCAATTTTTTTATGTTGTACTTGATGATGATACACTTAAGTGATATACATATTATTACTCATGTCGGTACTTTTTTTATGTTGTACTAATTTCGTTTATTCTTTGTCATGGCAGGTGTTGAAAGATGGTGGGGGCTGGTCGGGAGTGCGCCGAGGCCCCTTCTTCGTCGGCGCGTGGTGCGAGGTCTTCCATTCCACACGCACCTCTCCGCTGAGCGTTGCTGGACAGTATGGTGACACCGCCGGGCCCTTCTTCGTCGACCACGGTGCCCAGCAGGGGACGAGGTAAAAAGAAGAGAGGAGGTGGAGCACGTGGTCGCGGGAGAGGAGGTAGGGTGACTCTTATGGCGCCTTCCTCACCGCCGCCCCCAGCTGTTTCACCCGAGCACGTGACTGCTAGGGTGGACTCGTCTGAGGAGGAGGCTGCACGGACTCCGGTCCATGAGCCTCCGGTCCACGGGTCTTCGGCCCACGAGCCTTGGGTCGATGGGCCTTCGACCCACGAGACCCCGGAGGAGCACACGTCTGGATGGGGTACCTGGCCTGAGGAGCCGAGTGGCCACGCTGATGATGGCGGGGAGCCGAGTGGCCATGCTGATGATGGCGGGGAGCCGACTGATGAGGAGGGGGAGGAGGGGGGCAACGTCTACCAGCGTGGTGCTACACGGCTCCCGTCCGTGCCGGCGACCCGCGAGCAGAGGTGGTTGATTTTCCCTGATGGGGAGAGGTAAGTGCATTTAATCTTTTTGTACCTTCTGCATTCACGTTTCTTCAAATAACTGATGTGTTGGCCTTGTCATGCTGCAGGGGTTGGGACCACCATGAAAGTGTCCGCCGGCCCAACTCCGTCCTTGGAGTTCTGATTCGGCAAAACTTCCCGGGGTTTGTCACGTTGCCTGGTGAGGGTCGGCTTCCAGAGGTTGGATTGACTTGGGAGCACTACTTGGCTGCCCCGGCCCCGCCGGGTGAGATTATCGACGGTGTCTTGTGCAAGACGAGGGCAGACGTCGTGATCAGAAAGTTCTGGGTAATTGCTCCTTTACACAATTAAAAATCTTCAACTAGCTAGTTATTAATTGTACTAATCAATATTGTCTCATTTGATTGCAGACATTCTACAGGTGTGAGGAGGGATACGAGGAGGAGGCGGATCATGTTATCCACAAGGAGTGCAAGTGCCTACTTCAGAACTTACGGCATGAGGTTCGGGTGCAGGCTATTTGAGACTACTACGCCGGGCGTGGTATCAAGAAGCCCAAGCAGGAGTGTCGCGATAAGTTCTTGAGTAAGGAGAAGTACATGAAGGTAATTCTTAAGGCCTTGTACTTACTTCCTTCATTTAGTAATTCATAGCCGTAGCGCTCAAGTTTCTATTTGCTAACTTAGGCCCCTCCGAGATGGTGTGCGGATCGGATGGATTGTTGGGAGGTGTTGGTCAATGAGTGGTGCTCAAAAGAATGGCTGGCCACCCACAAAGAGGCCAAGGACAAACGTGCCCAAATGGAAGGTGTGCCACACCACCAAGGCAGCTCCAACTTATTTCAGTACGGGCGGAACTGGGTATGTGGTTTGCTTCATGATTCATGCAATTCATTCATCATGCTAGCTTTAGCCCTTTAATTACTAATTTACTTTGTTTCTCTCTTTCAGGCACGCTACAATAAGGCGGATAAGGTGCCAGAGGTGTACGGCCTGTATGCCATGGCCCACACTGGCCCTTACAAGAAAGTCAAGGCATTCTCTGCGTCTGACCTCGATGATCCAAAGAACTTCACCAACATCTCCGCCCACGACAAGCTCGTGCAATATAGAGATCAGGGGAAGGCGAGGAAAGGGGGGACTTTAACCCGAGCCAGGGTCCCATTGATACAGAGCTGCTGATGATATCTGGTGGCGGGAGGTCCCATGGCTCCATAACCATGGGAGATGGACTTATCCGTTGTCCTAGCACTCTCCCGGAGATCAAGGCGCGCCAGTCGAGCTCCGCTCCTGAGATAAGGCCTCGTCAACGGCCAGTCGAACTCGCCTTCAAGGTTAGTTATACATACTCAGCTATCTTTCTCCATTACATTGTGTGCGCTTCCATCAATGATTACAAATGGTCATGTGAGTGGTGTTGCAGGCTGCTATACAGAGTGAGAGAGATAGAACGGAGAAACTTCTGGCGGAGGCGGCGGAGAGGCATCGGGAGTTGGAGGAGAGGACGACAAAGATGTTGGAGGAGGAGAGGGCACGGAATGACATGCAGGCAAGGGCCATGTACGAGCTCCTTGTGGTAAGTTTATTCTGCAGATTACTTGCTAGTCTTAACATTTGAGTCTCATTACTAACTAGTATGACTCTGTTGTGAAAACCAAATGTGTAGTCTGTGTGCGAGAAGTCTGGTCAGACCGCTCCGCCGATGCCAGTGATTGCTCCTGGGAGCACGGTGAGTTTAATTTGAATGGACATTACTTGCTAGTCTTAACATTTGAGTGTCATAATGCTAACGAGACATTGGAAATGATCTTTGGTGCAGCTTAACTCCAGAAACGCATCGCACGATCCTTCTCCAGCTACCGGTGCGAGCCAACCCGCTCCTTCTCCAGCTACCGGCGCGAGCCAGCCCGCTCCTACATCTCCGTGATCACGGTAAGTTTCTCTAGTGTTTTGCTTAACAAATGCATAAAGACCTAGACTTAGCTTTATTTCCTTCAATATGCTTACCATAATGACCTAGAGTTAGCTTCTTTTCCTCCAAAATGACTTAATAAGCTTACTAACCTCATAAACCATCCATTCTACCTAAGTTAGCTCTAAAATGACTTATTTTACCTTAGTTAGCTTACAAGTGATCCAATTTATCCAAGTTAGCTCTAAAATGACCCATTTTACGCAGATTAGCTCCTAAATGATCCATTTTACCTACGTTAGCTTTAAAAGGACCCATTTCACCTAGGTTAGCTCCAAAATGACCCATTTCACCTAGGTTAGCTCCAAAATGACCCATTTCACCTAAGTTAGCTAAAAAAACGATCCATTTTACCTTAGTTAGCTCAAAAACGTGGCATTTCACCTTAGTTAGCTCATAAAAGACCCATTTCAACTAAGTTAGCTCCAAAATGATCAATTTCACCTAGGTTAGCTCATAAACGACCCATTTCACCTAAGTTAGTGTAACGCCCGGATAATCTTGCTACAGTAATTCCATGCTAATCGTGCCACGTCACCTCGGTTACTGTTGCTAGGCTTTCGTTAGATCAAACCGCGTCGAATTCAAATCTAAATTAATGTCAACAATAAAAGTTTTTGAAAGTTGAAACAAAAATGTTCGGTGGGTGCCGAATATTACAAGGGTAATTATAATAAAGCAAACTCATTTTTATAAAATGTCTAGATAATTTAAAATGATTTAAAAACAGAAAAGTAAATACAAAAGAGAAAATACAAAACAGAAAAGCTAAAACCTAAAGCTAACAAAAAAAAGAAGTGAAAGAACCCTCTCCCTGGGCCGTGGCCCAACTGGACCAGCCCACTGGCCCAGACCGGCCCCCACTCCCCCATAACCCCACACCCCCGAAACCCTAACCCCACCCCGTCGCCCCCAGTCGCCCCACTCCCCCCCCACTCGCTCCACTCCCCCCTGCCCCTTCCCCGATCCAGATCGGATCGGGGGCATTCGCCGCCGCCGCCCGGATTCCACGCCAAGAGCCCCGCCCCTCGTCGGAACAACCTCGCCGCCCTCCTCGCCGGTCCCCCTCTACCTCCTCTTGATCGGGATCGAGGGGATCCACCCCGGCCTCCTCCGCGCCGGACCTCCCCCTCTACGTTGTCGTCGTCTCCGTCCTCCTCCCCAAAGGCTCCATCGAGCCTCGCCGACCCTTGTCTCTGCAACGCCGGTGAGGCCACGGCCTCCTCTTCCTCTTTGCGCTCGCTCTGCACGTCTCCCCGTCGCCACCCGCACCGGCCTCCCCTGCTCGACGCGCCACCGCGCGCGCCCGGCGCTCGTCGCCGCGGCCACCGCGCGCGTGCGCCCCGTGCACGCCTCGCCATCCCACTCGTCGCGCCCGAACGCCCGCAACCCCACGCTCTCCGTGCGCTCACCGCAACCGCCGCCCTCACACCCCTGCTTGGCCGCGCGCACTCGCGCGCGCGCCCTCGCCGCGGCCCCCTGTACCGCCCCAGTCATCCCCCCCCCGGTCACCGCGGCTAACGCCCGCCTCCCCTCTTCCCTTCCCGTGGTGGCTGACCAAGGCCGGTTGCCGTTCGGTCCGGCCGCACCTCTCCACGGCCCCGGCGCCCTCCTCCGGTGGCCGCCGCTTCACCACGGCACCGCTCCGCCCGTGGCCTCGCCGTGGCCATGGCCACCCGCGCCTCGCGCCTCCACTGTCCTGTGCAGGCGCCCAATCGGGCTACGGGTTGCGCCCGCACCCCCCTGCACACGACGCCCGTTAGACCAAACCAATAAGGCCTTTGGCCCACTGACATGGGGGCCCCAGCCCAGAACGTTTTGTTAAAAAAAATACAGGAATTAAAAATAATATGTAAAATAAATAAAAATAAATAAATAGATAATAATAATATAATTAATTAATTAATTAAGGAATTAATTAAGTTAATTAATCCGGTTTAATTAATTTAATTAACTAGTTAAGTTTAATTAAACTATAATTAGATTAACCTAAACCCTAATTAACCTAATTAGAGAATGACAGGTGGGTCCCCCCTGGACCCACATGTCAGGTTGACCCAGTCAACCCCTGTTGACTGGTGACGTCAGCATGACATCATGCTGATGTCATAAATCCAAATTTTGAATTAAATTAAATAATTAATTAAATTCCAGAAATTAATAAAATCTTTAGAAAATCATATCTTTTAACCCGTAACTCGGATGAAAAAGTTTTATACATGAAAGTTGCTCAGAACGACGAGACGAATTTGAATACGCAGCCCGTTTATTCGCCACGCATCCCTAGCATAGCGAACACGCAACTTTCCCCCTCTGTTTCATCTGTCCGAAAACGCGAAACACCGGGGATACTTTCCCGGATGTTTTCCCCCCCTTCACCGGTACCACCTCATACCGTGATAGGGCACCCCTAGCACCGATACTTGTCATGTCATGCATCGCTATGCATCTGTTTGCTTAAATATTTATTGTTTCTCCCCCCTCTTCTCTCGCTAGACACCGGGACCGACGCCGCTGCTACCCAGTACGACTACGGACTTGACGATCCCTCTCTCTTGCCAGAGCAACCAGGCAAGCCCCCCCTTTGATCACCAGATATCGCCTACTCTTCTCTATACTGCTTGCATTAGAGTAGTGTAGCATGTTACTGCTTCCCGTTAATCCTATACTGATGCATAGCTTGTCCTTGCTACTACTGTTGTTACCTTTACCTGCAATCCTAATGCTTAGTATAGGATGCTAGTATTTCCATCTGTGGCCCTACATTCTTGTCCGTCTGCCTTGCTATACTATCGGGCCGTGATCACTCGGGAGTTGATCACGGGTATATACTATATACTTTATACATGATACATGTGGTGACTAAAGACGGGTCGGCTTGAGGAGCACCCGCGAGTGGAGTTTTGAGGTGGAGCGGCAGGGCAGGTTCCGACCACCTAGGAGAGAGGTGGGCCTGGCCCTGGTCGGCGTTCGCGGATACTTAACACGCTTAACGAGATCTGGGTATTTGATCTGAGTCTGGCCATTTGGTCTATACGCACTAACCATCTACGCGGGAGTAGTTATGGGTATCCCGGCGTCGTGGTATCAGCCGAAGCCTTCGTGACGTCAGCGACTGAGTGGCGCGCGCCGGATTGGACTGGAAGGCCACTAGGCTAGGTCTGCTTTCGGCCGCGTTCGCAACGTGCAGGTGTGCTAAGGGCGATGGGCCCAGACCCCTGTGCGCTTAGGTTTAGACCGGCGTGCTGACCTCTCTGTTGTGCCTAGGTGGGGCTGCGACGTGTTGATCTTCCGAGGCCGGGCATGACCCAGGAAAGTGTGTCCGGCCAAATGGGATCGAGCGTGTTGGGGTATGTGGTGCACCCCTGCAGGGAAGTTAATCTATTCGAATAGTCGTGATCTTCGGTAACAGGACGATTTGGAGTTGTACCTTGACCTTATGACAACTAGAACCGGATACTTAATAAAACACACCCTTCCAAGTGCCAGATACAACCGGTGATCGCTCTCTCACAGGGCGACGAGGGTAGGATCAGCGGTTAGGGTTATGCTATGCGATGTTACTTGGAGGACTTCAGTCTACTCTCTTCTACATGCTGCAAGACGGAGGCTGCCAGAAACGTAGTCTTCGAAAGGACTAGCTATCCCCCTCTTATTCTGGCTTTCTGCAGTTCAGTCCACATATGATACCCTTATTCCATTTGATACCATTGCATACATATGTAGTATAGCTCCTTGCTTGCGAGTACTTTGGATGAGTACTCACGGTTGCTTTCTCCCTCTTTTCCCCTATCCCTTTTACCTGGTTGTCGCAACCAGATGTTGGAGCCCAGGAGCCAGACGCCACCGTCGATGACGACTCCTACTACACCGGAGGTGCCTACTACTACGTGATGCCCGCTGACGACGACCAGGAGTAGCTAGGAGGATCCCAGGTAGGAGGCCTGCGCCTCTTTCGATCTGTATCCCAGTTTGTGCTAGCCTTCTTAAGGCAAACTTGCTTAACTTATGTCTGTACTCAGATATTGTTGCTTCCGCTGACTCGTCTATGATCGAGCTCTTGTATTCGAGCCCTCGAGGCCCCTGGCTTGTAATATGATGCTTGTATGATTTTTTTTTATTTGTAGAGTTGTGTGGTGATATCTTCCCGTGAGTCCCTGATCTTGATCGTACACGTTTGCGTGCATGATTAGTGTACGGTCAAATCGGGGGCGTCACAAGTTGGTATTAGAGCCCGACTGCCTGTAGGAACCCCCCTTCCACACTCCTTGGCCGAAGTCGAGTCTAGACATTGCAAAAACTTTTAATAACTTGGCTGTGTGCCTTACGGGCCCACATCGCCATCGGGTGGTACTAGGATCTTTTACTCCTCGACCTTTACTCTGGGACTCTGAACTCTCTTCTACTCGGGTTAAACGAATTTACTAACTCTGACACTAGGATCCCGTTACGACATTCACCCCAAAGTTGGATAAGCCCTAGTTATTCTTTAGAATTGTATTTGAACATTATCCACATTGTCATTTGACTCCTGTGAAAACATCTGTGTTTTCAGATGGAACCCACGAGGCAGGTCGTGCGCCACACGACGGCCATTGGTGCCTCAGGATCACCTGCTGTGTTGGTTGAGATGATGACCTATCTGGGTTATCGCTGGCACCCTGAGTACATCGTCTATGAGGAGTATCAGGACTTCAACCAGGAGCAGTACCGTGCCATCGTCCACCTCTACTCTCGGGAGTATGACTCCACTACCGTGCTGCACACTGCTCATGGTGTTGGAGTGACCATCGACATGGCGGTCCATGATGCTGCTTATGCTGCCCTGACACGTCTTCGAGGAGAGTATCAGGAGTTGGACACCTCCCCCTTCAGGCACATTGCTATCGTGTCCGATGTTGGCGCGGAGGGATACTACACTGCTGCCTACTCCACTGTCACCCGAGAGCCCTTCTACCATCAGAACCTGGTTCTGCATGCTGATGGGATGGATAGAGCTAACCGAGCTCTTCGCCACGAGTTGTACACCACCCGTCAGCACCTGTATCGTGCTCTGACGCTGTTACACCCCTCTGTCCACTCTGGTGATCTGTCGCGTTCTGCGATCTACCCTGCCCGGACCGTGATGCCCCAGGGCGTCGGCTGGCCAGATGTGGGAGGCTACTCTCCTGCATTGGGCCCTCTCCTGCCACCTGCGCATCGGGTTCCGCACCAGAGTATCCGCGGACCCCAGGCTACTCGCGTGGAGGTCTTCCCTTCGCGTCACTACCAGCTGTCGGGCTACTCCTACCTCCGCAGTACCGCATGGGACTGACGTAGACTTGCTTATTAGTGTTAGATGCATTCGCCGCGAGCCTGTGTGCCGCCTATGATGTCTTAGCCTATGTACCAAACTCTGTGTAACGAACTCTATGCTGATCTCTTTTGTAAGATATGCCGACTACTATGTAGTATCTATCGTGCTACGTTCATTGTGCATGTTTCATCATGAATGATTCTTGTTTTTGCAATTCCTCAATGCTGAACTACCCCTGTTAAATATTAGCAGGATGGTTAGACCAGGTGGTCGTGGTCGTGGTGGCAACGCCCCACCACCGCCTGAGTACATGGCTGGTATGATCCAACAGCTTGAGATGAATCGCCAGTTCATGGAGAATATGATGGCTCAGTTTCCTCGCCCCAATATGAACCAGCAGCCAACCCCAGTGACTCTGCAGGATTTCATGCGCCTGAACCCAACTGTGTACCGCAGCTCAACTCAGCCTCTGGATGCTGATGACTGGCTCCGTGACATCACCTATGAGATGGAGTCTTCTGATGTAGCCCCTGCCAGCTATGTCACTTTTGCTTCCTTCTTCCTAAAGGGACCCGCAGCTCAATGGTGGGACAGCCACAGGCGTACTCTGCCAGCTGGAACAATCATCACCTGGCCAGACTTCCAAGCTGCCTTCCGTGCTCGCTTCATTCCTCAGGGAGTTATGGACCAGAAGAAGCGTGAGTTCCGCAACCTCACCCAAGGCAACAGAACTGTGGAAGCTTATCAGCGGGAGTTTCTGGACTTGTCCCGCTATGCTGAAGAGGACATTGCAACTGATGCACGCAGACAGGAGAAGTTCCGGGATGGCCTTCAAGCTGACATCAAGCTCGCACTTCTAGTGCATGACTTTGCTGATTTCGCCACTCTGGTGAACAAAGCCATCAATGTCGAAACTGGTCTGCAGGAATACCAGAGCTCTCACAAGCGCAGCCGTGACACGGGCTCATCTTCGGGCCCGTCCTCGCAGAAGCGCAAGATATGGATTCCCAACAGCATGTACCAGCCAAGTGCACCTGCCCCAAGGCAGTCCTATGCTGCACCTCGTCTGCCTACGGCTCCAACTAGGCAGCCAAGGCTTCCAGCTCCACCACCCCAAGCTCCTGTTCCTACTCCCGAGAATGGTTTGTGCTTCAGGTGTGGACAACCAGGGCACCGTGCTAGGGAATGCAACCAGAAACAGAATCAACTGGCCCTTCCAGCAACTGGCCGTGGAAGCAACCAGCCTCGCAACAACAGTGCCAAGTCTTATGGTCGTGTTCATGCCAACCATGTTGATCTCAATGAAGTTCTAGACCAGCCTGCTACCGTGATGGGTACACTCCTCGTAAATTCAGTACCAGCATCTGTTTTATTTGATATAGGAGCATCACATTCTTTCATATCAGCTGAGTTTGCATTCATGCATGGCATCAAATACGAAGAGATAAACACTGCGATTGTGGTACACACCCCTGCGGGCCAGTGTCAAACCTCTATGGTTAGTCACAACGTTCCCGTTGAAATTGAAGGACTGGAATTCCTTGCCTCCCCCATCGTACTAAAGTCTTGTAGCATCGACCTCATTCTGGGAATGGATTGGTTGAAAGTGCATACTGCTTCTATAGTTTGCGCCACTAAGGTCGTCCATCTGCTACACCCTTCTGACGAAATAATAGCTTACCAAGCTCATCTAGTTCAGAACGCCGAGGCACGACTTTATGCCTTGAACGCGTTGAACGCTGCACCACTCGAGGGCATTGAAAACATTCCCGTCGTTCGGGAATTCCAGGACGTCTTCCCAGAAGAACTTCCAGGGATTCCTCCTGCTAGAGCTGTCGAATTCATCATCGACTTGAAACCCGGCACTACCCCTATAGCTAAACGACCCTACAAGATGCCGCCGCATGAACTCATTGAGCTTAAGGAGGAAATCGACAAATCTCTTGTCAAAGGTTTCATTCGCCCAAGTTGCTCTCCTTGGGGAGCACCTTCTCTCTTTGTTAAGAAGAAGGATGGGACAAACCGATTAGTCCAAGACTACCGTCCTATAAACCAAGCTACCATTCAGAATAAATATCCTCTTCCTCGAATCAATGATCTTTATGATCAACTGGCTGGCTCATCAGTGTTCTCCAAACTCGACTTGAGGTTGGGTTACCACCAGATCCGTGTTCGTGAAGAGGACATCCCAAAAACCGCCTTCGTGACTCGGTATGGGTCATATGAGTACACCGTCATGTCATTCGGCTTAACGAATGCTCCCGCCACCTTCTCTCGTCTGATGAATTATATATTCATGGATTACCTCGACAAGTTCGTCGTGGTTTATCTGGACGATATCCTTGTATTTTCCAAGAACGAGGAAGAACATGCTGGACATCTGCGTCTTGTGCTAGAGAAGCTTCGAGAACATCAACTGTATGCTAAGTATTCCAAGTGTGAATTCTGGCTCCCCGAAGTAACCTATCTTGGGCATGTCATCTCCAAGGATGGTATTGCCGTCAACCCTGAACGAGTTCAGGCTATTCTCGATTGGACTCCTCCGAAGAACGTCAAGCAAGTCCGAAGTTTTCTTGGTCTCGCCAGCTATTGCCGTCGATTCGTCGAGAACTTCTCCAAGATTGCCAGGCCCCTGACTAATCTGTTGCATAAGGGTGTCAAGTTCGACTGGACAGACAAGTGTCAGGAAAGTTTCCAGGCGCTCAAAGACAAGTTGACTTCTGCCCCCGTGCTTGCACCACCTGATACTAAGAAGGACTTCGTCATTTACTGCGACGCTTCCCGCCAAGGATTAGGCTGTGTCCTAATGCAAGAGCGCAGAGTGATTGCTTATGCCTCTCGTCAATTGCGCCCTCACGAAGAAAACTACCCGGTTCACGACCTCGAGCTTGCTGCTGTCATTCATGCACTGAAGCAGTGGCGACATTACCTTCTTGGTAATCGTTGCGAGATCTTCACCGACCATCAAAGTCTGAAGTATCTATTTACTCAGCCAGATTTGAACCTACGCCAGCAAAGATGGATGGAGATTGTTGCAGACTTTGACGTGGGTATATCTTATACCCCCGGCAAGGCTAATGTAATGGCCGATGCCTTGAGCCGCAAGTCCTACTGCAACCACGTCCAGGTTCATAAAGTTCAGCCCTCGCTTGTCGAAGAATTTAGAAAGCTGAACCTCCATATTGTTCCTCCTGGAGCACTCGCTCCCCCTCCCCCGGAGTTCCGCAAGATGAATCTTCTTGTTGTTACTAAGGTTTCTCTAAATACCCTGGCTGTCGTACCAGATCTCGTAGCTGGTATAAAGACTATACAAGGTTACGACTCTGAAGTCCATAAGATTAAACGCCATCTAGCAGAAGGAAAGCCCTCATTCTTCTCTATCGCCGACGATGGCGCCTTGTATTTCAAAGGCCGCCTAGTGGTACCATGTTCGAAGAAAAACCTGGATAAGACTAAAAGGGTTATGCAAGAAGCCCATGATACGCCTCTGTCCATCCATCCTGGTAGTACAAAGATGTACCAGGATATTCGTCAAAGATTCTGGTGGTCTAATATGAAGCAGGACATTGCTCGTTATGTTGCTGAGTGTGACGTTTGTTGCCGAATCAAAGCAGAGCATCAAAGGCCTGCCGGAACTCTGCAACCTATCTCTATTCCTGAATGGAAATGGGACCATGTTGAAATGGACTTCGTCACTGGATTTCCCAAATCGCAGAAAGGTAATGATGCTATTCTTGTCGTCATTGACCGGCTTTCCAAAGTTGCCCATTTTCTGGCGGTCAAAGAGACAATCACTGCTAGTCAGCTTGCTACTCTCTACATGGCCAGAATTGTTTCACTTCACGGTATTCCACTGGTTATCAGTTCAGACCGTGGCAGCTTATTCACTTCAAGGTTTTGGGCGAGTTTCCAAGAAGCTATGGGAACTCATCTGTCGTTCAGTACTGCGTTTCATCCTCAGTCGCAAGGACAGGTTGAACGTGTCAACCAAGTTCTCGAAGACATGCTTCGAGCTTGTGTAATCTCATTCGGCAAGAAATGGGAGGAATCTCTTCCATATGCCGAGTTCTCTTATAATAATAGCTATCAAGCTAGTCTGAAGATGTCCCCCTTCGAAGTGCTATATGGACGAAAGTGTCGAACCCCCCTGAACTGGTCAGAAACTGGGGAACGTCCACTCTTCGGTCCTGATATTATCCAACAGGCCGAAGAACAAGTTCGCATTATTCGCGAGAATCTCAAGACTGCTCAGTCACGTCAGAAAAGTCAGTATGACCGTCATCACCAAGACATGGTCTATCAACCTGGCGAAAAGGCTTATCTTCGAGTTACACCAATGAAGGGTGCTCACCGCTTCAGGATCAAGGGCAAGCTAGCTCCTCGCTATATCGGTCCCTTCACTATTCTCGAAAGGCGTGGAAAAGTGGCATATCAACTGGAGCTTCCGCCGAACCTTTCTCAGGTTCACGATGTGTTCCATGTGTCACAACTCCGCCGTTGCTTCAAGGATCCAATCCGAGCGGTGGATCATGAAGTGCTCGAATTGCAACAGGACCTCTCCTATAAAGAGCATCCGGTCCGCATTCTCGACCAAACTGAACGCCGCACCCGTCAGAAGGCAATCAAGTTCCTCAAGGTCCAGTGGTCGAGTCACTCTGAAGACGAAGCCACCTGGGAACGCGAGGATCGTCTTCGCGATGAATACCCTGCACTGTTTCCTTCTACCTCCTAAATCTCGGGACGAGATTTCTTGTAGTGGAGGAGATTTGTAACGCCCGGATAATCTTGCTACAGTAATTCCACGCTAATCGTGCCACGTCACCTCGGTTACTGTTGCTAGGCTTTCGTTAGATCAAACCGCGTCGAATTCAAATCTAAATTAATGTCAACAATAAAAGTTTTTGAAAGTTGAACAAAAATGTTCGGTGGGTGCCGAATATTACAAGGGTAATTATAATAAAGCAAACTCATTTTTGTAAAATGTCTAGATAATTTAAAATGATTTAAAAACAGAAAAGTAAATACAAAAGAGAAAATACAAAACAGAAAAGCTAAAACCTAAAGCTAACAAAAAAAAGAAGTGAAAGAACCCTCTCCCTGGGCCGTGGCCCAACTGGACCAGCCCACTGGCCCAGACCGGCCCCCACTCCCCCATAACCCCACACCCCCGAAACCCTAACCCCACCCCGTCGCCCCCAGTCGCCCCACTCCCCCCCCCACTCGCTCCACTCCCCCCTGCCCCCTCCCCGATCCAATCGGATCGGGGGCGTTCGCCGCCGCCGCCCGGATTCCACGCCAGGAGCCCCCCCCCCCTCGTCGGAACAACCTCGCCGCCCTCCTCGCCGGTCCCCCTCTACCTCCTCTTGATCGGGATCGAGGGGATCCACCCCGGCCTCCTCCGCGCCGGACCTCCCCCTCTACGTTGCCGTCGTCTCCGTCCTCCTCCCCAAAGGCTCCACCGAGCCTCGCCGACCCTCGTCTCTGCAACGCCGGTGAGGCCACGGCCTCATCTTCCTCTTTGCTCCCGCTCTGCACGTCTCCCCGTCGCCACCCGCACCGGCCTCCCCTGCTCGACGCGCCACCGCGCGCGCCCGGCGCTCGTCGCCGCGGCCACCGCGCGCGTGCGCCCCGTGCACGCCTCGCCATCCCACTCGTCGCGCCCGAACGCCCGCAACCCCGCGCTCTCCGTGCGCTCACCGCAACCGCCGCCCTCACTCCCCTGCTTGGCCGCGCGCACTCGCGTGCGCGCCCTCACCGCGGCCCCCTGTACCGCCCCAGTCATCCCCCCCCCGGTCACCGCGGCTAACGCCCGCCTCCCCTCTTCCCTTCCCGTGGTGGCTGACCAAGGCCGGTCGCCGTTCGGTCTGGCCGCACCTCTCCACGGCCCCGGCGCCCTCCTCCGGTGGCCGCCGCTTCACCACGGCACCGCTCCGCCCGTGGCCTCGCCGTGGCCATGGCCACCCGCGCCTGGCGCCTCCACTGGCCTGTGCAGGCGCCCAATCGGGCTACGGGTTGCGCCCGCACCCCCCTGCACACGACGCCCGTTAGACCGAACCGATAAGGCCTTTGGCCCACTGACATGGGGGCCCCAGCCCAGAACGTTTTGTTAAAAAAAATGCAGGAATTAAAAATAATATGTAAAATAAATAAAAATAAATAAATAGATAATAATAATATAATTAATTAATTAAGGAATTAATTAAGTTAATTAATCCGGTTTAATTAATTTAATTAACTAGTTAAGTTTAATTAAACTATAATTAGATTAACCTAAACCCTAATTAACCTAATTAGAGGATGACAGGTGGGTCCCCCCTGGACCCACATGTCAGGTTGACCCAGTCAACCCCTGTTGACTGGTGACGTCAGCATGACATCATGCTGATGTCATAAATCCAAATTTTGAATTAAATTAAATAATTAATTAAATTCCAGAAATTAATAAAATCTTTAAAAAATCATATCTTTTAACCCGTAACTCGGATGAAAAAGTTTTATACATGAAAGTTGCTCAGAACGACGAGACGAATTTGAATACGCGGCCCGTTTATCCGCCACGCATCCCTAGCATAGCGAACACGCAACTTTCCCCCTCTGTTTCATCTGTCCGAAAACGCGAAACACCGGGGATACTTTCCCGGATGTTTTCCCCCCCTTCACCGGTACCACCTCATACCGCGATAGGGCATCCCTAGCACCGATACTTGTCATGTCATGCATCGCTATGCATCTGTTTGCTTAAATATTTATTGTTTCTCCCCCCTCTTCTTTCGCTAGACACCGGGACCGACGCCGCTGCTACCCAGTACGACTACGGAGTTGACGATCCCTCTCTCTTGCCAGAGCAACCAGGAAAGCCCCCCCTTTGATCACCAGATATCGCCTACTCTTCTCTATACTGCTTGCATTAGAGTAGTGTAGCATGTTACTGCTTCCCGTTAATCCTATACTGATGCATAGCTTGTCCTTGCTACTACTGTTGTTACCTTTACCTGCAATCCTAATGCTTAGTATAGGATGCTAGTATTTCCATCTGTGGCCCTACATTCTTGTCCGTCTGCCTTGCTATACTATCGGGCCGTGATCACTCGGGAGTTGATCACGGGTATATACTATATACTTTATACATGATACATGTGGTGACTAAAGACGGGTCGGCTTGAGGAGCACCCGCGAGTGGAGTTTTGAGGCGGAGCGGCAGGGCAGGTTCTGACCACCTAGGAGAGAGGTGGGCCTGGCCCTGGTTGG
The DNA here is from genome assembly GCF_056163025.1 of Triticum urartu. Taxonomy (NCBI): domain Eukaryota; kingdom Viridiplantae; phylum Streptophyta; class Magnoliopsida; order Poales; family Poaceae; genus Triticum; species Triticum urartu. The sequence goes on from NC_141873.1 coordinate 25,126,006, forward strand.
CGTTCGCGGATACTTAACACGCTTAACGAGATCTGGGTATTTGATCTGAGTCTGGCCATTTGGTCTATACGCACTAACCATCTACGCGGGAGTAGTTATGGGTATCCCGGCGTCGTGGTATCAGCCGAAGCCTTCGTGACGTCAGCGACTGAGTGGCGCGCGCCGGATTGGACTGGAAGGCCACTAGGCTAGGTCTGCTTTCGGCCGCGTTCGCAACGTGCAGGTGTGCTAAGGGCGATGGGCCCAGACCCCTGTGCGCTTAGGTTTAGACCGGCGTGCTGACCTCTCTGTTGTGCCTAGGTGGGGCTGCGACGTGTTGATCTTCCGAGGCCGGGCATGACCCAGGAAAGTGTGTCCGGCCAAATGGGATCGAGCGTGTTGGGGTATGTGGTGCACCCCTGCAGGGAAGTTAATCTATTCGAATAGTCGTGATCTTCGGTAACAGGACGATTTGGAGTTGTACCTTGACCTTATGACAACTAGAACCGGATACTTAATAAAACACACCCTTCCAAGTGCCAGATACAACCGGTGATCGCTCTCTCACAGGGCGACGAGGGGAGGATCAGCGGTTAGGGTTATGCTATGCGATGTTACTTGGAGGACTTCAGTCTACTCTCTTCTACATGCTGCAAGACGGAGGCTGCCAGAAACGTAGTCTTCGAAAGGACTAGCTATCCCCCTCTTATTCCGGCTTTCTGCAGTTCAGTCCACATATGATACCCTTATTCCAGTTGATACCATTGCATACATATGTAGTATAGCTCCTTGCTTGCGAGTACTTTGGATGAGTACTCACGGTTGCTTTCTCCCTCTTTTCCCCTATCCCTTTTACCTGGTTGTCGCAACCAGATGTTGGAGCCCAGGAGCCAGACGCCACCGTCGACGACGACTCCTACTACACCGGAGGTGCCTACTACTACGTGATGCCCGCTGACGACGACCAGGAGTAGCTAGGAGGATCCCAGGCAGGAGGCCTGCGCCTCTTTCGATCTGTATCCCAGTTTGTGCTAGCCTTCTTAAGGCAAACTTGCTTAACTTATGTCTGTACTCAGATATTGTTGCTTCCGCTGACTCGTCTATGATCGAGCTCTTGTATTCGAGCCCTCGAGGCCCCTGGCTTGTAATATGATGCTTGTATGATTTTTTTTTATTTGTAGAGTTGTGTTGTGATATCTTCCCGTGAGTCCCTGATCTTGATCGTACACGTTTGCGTGCATGATTAGTGTATGGTCAAATTGGGGGCGTCACAGTTAGCTCAAAAACGATCCATTTTACCTTAGTTAGCTCAAAAACGTGGCATTTCACCTTAGTTAGCTCATAAAAGACCCATTTCAACTAAGTTAGCTCCAAAATGATCAATTTCACCTAGGTTAGCTCATAAACGACCCATTTCACCTAAGTTAGCTCAAAAACGATCCATTTTACCTTAGTTAGCTGAAAAACGTGGCATTTCATCTTAGTTAGCTCATAAAAGACCCATTTCAACTAAGTTAGCTCCAAAATGATCAATTTCACCTAGGTTAGCTCATAAACGACCCATTTCACCTAAGTTAGCTCAAAAACGATCTATTTTACCTTACTTAGCTTAAAAACGTGGCATTTCACCTTAGTTAGCTCATAAAAGACCCATTTCAACTAAGTTAGCTCCAAAATGATCAATTTCACCTAGGTTAGCTCATAAACGACCCATTTGACCTAGGTTAGCTCATAAATGACCCATTTCACCTAGGTTAGCTCATAAACAACCTATTTCACCTAGGTTAGCTCATAAACTACCCATTTCACCTAGGTTAGCTCATAAACTACCCATTTCACCTAAGTTAGCTAATATATGGCATATACTTCTTCTTCTAGTCTTCTTCTTATATTCTTTTTCTTCTAGTCTAATTCTTCTTCTAGTCTTCTTTTTCTAACTTTCTTATTTATCATTTTGCAGGTTTCATTCACTTCACGGAAGCCAGCTTCCTATGATGGATTGCTTGCTTTTTCCTGTTTTTTCCTTTGATGCACTTCTTGTATTCTGCTCGCTTGCTATGATGAAACTTTGCATATTGTAATATGTATGGATCGATGGAACTATGTGCAACCTACTATGTATATATGGATGGATATATATATGTGCTGGATATTTATTATGTTGGATATATATGTGCTGGATATTTATGTGATGGATATATATGTGCTGTGAAATATTTGTTGTGATAATTGTTGGATATAAGAAAAATAGAACAAAAAAGAGGCAGTGCAGGCTCTTTGCCGTCCGCGGCAGACGGCAAAGACCCCTTTGTCGTCAGTGGCAGACGGCAAAGGGGGCACGTGGCGCCCACCTGTGCTTCCTGGGGATGGACCATTTGGCCAATTTGCTTACCGTGGAGGACGGCAAAGCCAAGCTGATGGCAAAGACTTTGCCTTTGCCGTCCGGTGGGCGGACGGCAAAAAAGATCGGGCGCTGACGTATAGCTGACGTCGTCTGGCGGACGGCAAAGAGGCGCTCAAATTTGCCGTCCGCTGGCGGACGGCAAAGGCCGCCGTTAGCCGCCTAACGGAGTGACGCTGGCGGACGTGCAACATTTTGCCGTCCTCCCTCTTTGCCGTCAGCCGCTGTAGGCAAAGGGCTCTTTGCCGTCCGCCATAAAAAGCCGATGGCAAAGGACCTGTTTGCCGACTCTATCTTTGTTGTCACTGTTTGCCGTCCGCGGCGGACGGCAAAGTGCTTTGCTGTCAGCCGTCCCTGCCTTTGCCGTCCGCCATGGCAGACGGCAAAGTACTGGATTCCTGTAGTGTACAACCATAAATGGTTGGCTGCTCAGATTCAGAGTACGGCTTTTGTCGTTTGAGAGCAACCCACCTCGAAGCCTTTGAGAGAGAATTCCTTGCGAGGATAAAGCCCTAACCATCCAGAGCCAAAGAGAATTAGGCATCACTTAAGTCTTCTTGTCTGTGTGATCTGAAGACTTATTACACTTGAGGACTGTGCATCCTCCAGCCGGTTAGGCGTCGCATTCTGAGCATCCAAGAGACATTGTGGATTGCCGGTGAACGAAGTCTGTGAAGGTTTGGGAGTCTACCTTGAAGACTTACCAGAGTGATTGGGCGAGGTCTGTGTGACCTTAGCTCAAGGGGAATACGGTGAGGACTGGGTGTCCTGAGCTGCGTGTTCAGGACTGGGTGTCCGGGACTGTGTGTCCTAAGGTTTAAATACCTAGCCGCCCTAACCAGACGTACAGTTGTCACAGCAACTGGAACTGGTCCAACAAATCATTGTCTTCAGCGTGTCACTGGTTTCATCTTCCCTTCCCTTTACTTACTGTTGCTCCTTGTGAAGTCATTGTATGTTTGCACTATCTTTTGTCTTCACTGAGTGACTGCATATTCTGTATGTCTTCATAATATCTTCCTACCTGATCCTTACTACATTGCTGCTATTAAGTCATTGTGCTTTCACTCTATTGAATACTTGACTATGGCTTACCTAGTGTAGTCTACCTTCCGCTGCAGGGTAATAGGTTTATTTCTATTGTTTGTCTTCATAACTTCCACGTATTGAAGACTTTCACAAAAATCGCCTATTCACCCCCCCCCCCTCTAGTCGATATAACGCACTTTCACCTCCTCCCGGGAGCAGCGGTGCGCAAGCCGGATGACCATCTCCTCCTCGGGGTCACGTGGAATGAGCTCGGGATCGACGGATCTGGAGGTGAAGGACTCGGATCCGCTACTCGCCATGTCGGAGATGGGCGGAGATCGATGGACGGAAGATTGGGTGGCGGAGGGGAGTGGAGTGAAGTGGCTAGGGTTTGGTCCAGCAAGCGGATGGGGAAGAAGACATGTGGGGTCGGGTGGGCCAGCGTGGGCCAGGGCGGATGTGCACGGGCGCCCCCATATCCCATATTTGCGCTAGATATGAGAGGTACCGGTCAACCCGGGGACCCCCATATCCGCCTCATATTTGGGTTGGATATGAGAGGTGTCGGTCAACCGGGCGTTTGAGGCCTGTGGAGGCATCTGCCTGAGTCGAATTTTTGTGACCGAGCCGTCCGCCCGGACATTAGAGGTGGGTTTGGGTGCCCGGTTGTAGATGCTCTAATAGCAAGTACAATAGTGGGCTATAAGCCCACTTACATTGCATTTTCGCCTATGTGAAGAAGAGAGACAAGAAAAAAAATAAAGGGATGGACTCTAAGAGCATGGATAATAATGTAGTCAACTGTTTGCTATATGAGGTTGGCATATCATATATAGTCATTAGTTAATAGTCACTCATACAACAATGTTAGCTATTTATTTTTTACTTTCTCTTTATCTCTTTCTTCGTATTTATTACATTTGCATAAGAGTACGCATATAGTTAGACTCTTGTATGAGAGCCCACTCCCACTATTTTTTCATGTCTCTCCTCCGTAAAGCAAAAGTATCATGTAAGCGGACTATAAGCCCATTATTGTACATGCTCTAATGCAAGAGTCAGTCTCTACGCATGAGTAAAAAAAATATTTAATAAGAGAAAAGAGATAGAGAGAAAGTTGAAAAAAGTTGTGAACTTATAGCCAACCTTACGGCCAGCCCTATTGTATGAGTAATTAATAATTAACTCTTGTTGATATAACATCTCTATATAGCCAACAGCTTGCTATACTATTATCCATGCTTTAATCAGCTTGGCATGGATTCCTTATGGAATAAGCAGTCAAGTTTGAAAGTCGTTGGAGCGCTCCTCGAAAATTCGTGAAACCTTGATAGCTTGAACATCACACACAGTAACCCGACATGAAAAGATAGAAATAGACCGAGGTAACCATATTAGGAGTTCTCAAACAAGGCTAGCAAGTTGCAATTTACGGAGAAGCATGCTGCGCCATAGATGTATGCTGCGAACCCTATTCTATCTCAAAGAGCAGTGAAGAGCTGATCATCTCCAACTATTACACTTGCAGGAATGGGCTGGGTACCCATGCAGCCTGATGGAGAAAAGAAGTTGCTGCTGCGAACTCTGATGAAAGTGGCCGGTGTGGACTGTATAGCTAGGGGGGAAGCATTCCTGGTTGGTGGCACAGTGAGGTGAGAACCGAACCCAACAGTGCTCGTTCTTCCTCGAGTGTTTCCAATATTTTTTCTTCCAATATTTTTTAAGAAAAAATCAATCTATTCATAATCTGTCATGTCATGTAGTACAAAGAACAACAGAAGTAACAAAAATTACAACCTGGCCCATGAACCACCTGAGGATGACTACAAGCACTGGGACGAGTCGAAAGCGCGCCGTTGTGGTCGCCTCTCCCTCACTGTAGCCGGGCAAACTTTATTGTAGTAGACAATCGAGGAGTTGCCATGCCAAGGCATTAGTTGAAAATTTTCTTGAACAAAAAAAAGGTGATGTTACTCACGGGTAAATGGACACCAAAAGGTATGATGGCGCCAGTGGAGCATAGATGAAAAACGACGCAGAGTTCGTCGCAATGTCTAGTGAGCGACCGTCACTAGCGCGTTGGAATTAGCAGCAAACTAACCCACCCCACCTCAGACTCGCAAACAAAAAAATTCATTAACCCACCTCAGAAAGATGGGAAGACTTCATCTTTTGTCGGGTCACCCCACATATTTTTCTCCAGGTGGTTAGGACTAATACACCACTACGAAAGTATGATAAGCAAGTTCCAGACATATTTTTCTCCAAGTGGTTAGTGACAGTGCTGGCTCAGCACTATAAAATTACTACAGGATAATAAGCAAGTTCCAAGGATATTTTTGCCTCTTTGTGTTTCGTCACACGAAGCACTAGGAGGTCAGATCGCCTGACGTGCCGTGTGACGGCCCGGTCAAATGAAAGCTACTGTCACGGCTTGTGTCCTCGTGTACACAGAGGAAATTTCACTACGCTACGGTCAACACATTTGCTCTCTTTCTTGTTCATAGATTTTTTTCCACTTGAGGAGTTGCATTTTCCGGTGATAATTTAGATGGTGATTTGGAGCAGTAGAGTTCAAGATCATTGCATGCAGTTGCAATATGTTACAGCAAGAAGTAGCCGGACAGTGACAGATCAAGTGGCAGTAGTAGTGCCATCTACAATGTCATAAAACTCATCTAGGCAGGCAGCACCGCAGCAGCAGCCAAAGTCAGTCATGGCGATCCAAGGACCGGACCGGACCACCCTGCCGCCGCGCTGCCATTAAACGACAGGCATTAAGGGCCAAAAATGGCCGTGATCCAACGCACAGGACAGCGTGGGGACAGCGCTCACATGCCATGGCATGGCCGCGGCAGGCCGGACTCAGATATCATTGGACTGTGAAGCAGCAGCAATGGCAGCTCTCACAGTCCGATCAGATCTCTGCATCATCCACCAACACCAGACTCCATGATGAACAGCTCCACTGGACTATATGCATTTCCGAGATTGGCCGGCGACTCCAAAAATACAGGGCAGACAAACAAAAGGATGGGTGGAAATGGAGGACGCTTATTTGGTTCCTACCTAGAACTTCCATGGAATTTTTCCTCTTCTCTTCTCATCATCTGGGGAGGCTGTGGAGGTCCAAAATGTGAGCTCACTGGCAATGTCCGTCTTGTGTGTGTGTGTTCTGCCTCGGTCATGGATCGTGCTCGGGCTTGTCCATCGCAGCGCTGTCGCCGCTCTCGGCCATCCGGCTCGAGCCGCGGGCGATCTTGGAGATGGCCGAGGACAGCCCCTTGAAGCTGCTGCTGCCCTCACTGAGGTTGTGAGAGCGCCGGGACCGCCGGTGCGCGAGCTGCGGGGAGGCTGGCCTGTCGGGGTCGCCGCCGTCTGCTGTCCGGGTCTGGGCCACCACCAGCCGCGAGATGCTGCCGCGGCAGAACGGGCAGGCCGGCGAGGGCAGGGTGAGCGTCGCCGGGTTGGGCTTGTTGTGGCAGCACAGCGCGAGCGTGCACGGCGCGCACATCTGGTGCCCGCAGTCCTGCACCTCGATGGTGCACGCCTGGTCGAAGCAGATGCAGCACAGCTCCGTGTCGCTCACCTGCGCCCAAATGAAGATGCATCGTCAGTCTCACTCACTAGACAATGAAGTGAAAACAGATCATCTAAGTAATGTGTAACTGGAATCAAGAACCGGATGGTACCTCCGAGAACATGTCGTCGTCGATGTGATCATCGTCGTATTGCAAAGGGGACTGCGGCGAGCACTTTGCGTCCTTCAAGATCTTCTTCTCCCTCTCCCTGTTGGCTTCCGTCAGGGCCGCTTCCAGCAGAGCCTTGGCTTCCGGGTCGAGCTCGCTGATGAACTTCAGCGGGGACGGCCAGACCATGGGCTCCGCCGAAGAAGGGTTCAGCAGTGCTGCGCATGCTCCATGGTTGCGCTTCTGCGCCACCACATAGGGAATTCTCCTGGTAGGACAACAACATTTGGCATAAGATTTCAGCAGGACGACTATGGGAAATTCATCAAAAGAACATATCAAAGTTTGTTGTTAGTGGCATAGTGAAGTTTCCAAATGTGGATTCAGCAAATGCATAGTGAGTTCACTTGTTAATTGGCTACTTGAGTCCAACTGATTACCAACAGAGCAACTAAAACTGTGCTGCTATACACACCATCAATGTGCAATGCAGGGATCTAGTTCTCACCCAGCAGAGTCCCTTTGGAGCCGATCAGCTCCCCACGCGAGCAGCTTCCGGATGCAATCCAAGTCCCCGCTGCGAGCGGCCAGATGCAACGACGTGCTACCAGGGAAGCTACAGCAGCAACAACACATGAAGATCAGCATTTTGCACAACCAAGTAACCAAATTGAGCTGATCTCCAAGAAACTGTCAGGGCTGGCAGAGATCGGCAACGTTACCCATATGATCCGGTCAATGCCGACACGATGGCGCCGTTCTCCAGCAGCACCTGCACGCAGCCCGGCCGGCCCTGCCTGGCCGCGAGGTGCAGCGGCGTCGCGCCGTGGTCGTCCCGGACGTTGACGAACCGGGCGAACCCCCTGCGAAGCTTCGACGGCAGCAGGTGAGCAGTCTTGCCAACCAACAACAGATCCGTTCAAGCGAGATCTACGCAGCCGAGGAGTGGAGCGGGGTCTCACCATGAGCCGGCCACCGGCGTGGTCCGCGCCGTGGAGAGGATGGCGTCCAGGCAGTCGACGTGGCCGTAGTAGGCCGCGTGGTGGAGGCAGGTCCGCGCGTGCACCGAGTCGAACATCAAGATCTGATAACAAACGCGCACATAATTAAGCTCATTTAGTGAGTGGATCCTGCGGGGTAATGAGGTCGCAGATCTCTTTTTTGCTCACGTTTGCGCCGGCCTGGAGGAGCTTCACCACGCAGCCGATCTTTCCGTGCATCGCGGCGAGCATCAGGGGAGTCTGCAGGACAAGACAGGGTGAGATTTTGAAGGAGCTTGTTGGAGAAGAAGAAGAAAAGAAAGAGGTGAGATTTCGAATGGGATCTCGCACCTGCTTGTGCCGATCCACGGCGTCCAGCTGCGCCCCGCGATCCAAGAACATGGAGAGCGCCTGCGAGGAGGAAGAAAGCTCAGAGGCCAGTGGAAAGTGAAGGGGATCCAATGATCCGTGGCTGTGGTGGTGGGGAGGAGCTGCCGTCGGATGCTCGACGGACCTCGAGGCGGCCATTGGCGGCGGCGATGTGGAGCGGGGAGAGGCGGTCGTAGAGCGTGGCGCGGCGGGCGAGAGAGGCGTCGGCGGCGAGGAGCGCGCCCAGGGCGTCGAGGTCCCCGAGCTGCGCCGCGCGGAAGAAGTCGTGCTCGTCGCCGGTGCGCGCGCAGCTCACCCCGTGCCCCATGGCCGCGTCCCTCCTCCTCCTCCTGCGGCGATGCGGCGGTGAGGACGGCGGCGGCGGCGGCGGGGGAGGCTCCGGCCAAAGCTCCTCCCGCCGCCGGCGAAGTGGGTGGGTGGGCGCCGCGCCGGGGACACTGCGGAGTGGGAATGGGGAAAGAGAGGCGCAGACTCCTTACGCCTTTTTATCAAGCCTTTCTCTCTCCTCTCCTCTCTAATTTTATTTTTTTTTCTTTTTGTTTGAAAAGAAAAGAGAGGGAAATATCCCGTGATTTCACTCAAGCTGGTCGTTGGGACCAACCCATCAGGTAACGAGCAAACAAATTCCAATGCTTACATTAGAAAAATATATTATAAATTCCTTTTTCTCACAAACACGTAAATACACTCATCTTATGAAGGTACACACATTATCTTTATGAGTACCTTCAAAAATATCAAGTCGGCCGGTCATGAAAGTGACCAAGTCATCACGGGCACCTATAAAAAAGTCACATCCCACAAAAAAAACTTTTTGTCTGTATTGGACATCAGAATGTTAAATCTGGGATTATTCTCTTAAACATCCAACCATGTATTACTAAATTTTTGATAAACACAAATTCGTGTGCCTATTAAAGGAAGAGTATGCATTTCCTTTTAGACACCCACTACAATATAAGAGCGCACACCAATACTCTCTCCAGTACTTTAAAGTTTGACCATATCTATATGAAAACAATACTGATGACGCGAACTGGAGTGAGTGTAGCTTAGATGATTAATTTTCTTGTGATTAAATCAGTCCACCGGGATTTAAGTCTTAGGCAATGGTGCTCGCATTTACTGCATTTATTTCAGGCTTTCTGTCAATGTTCGTTCAGTGGGGGAAGACAATCCCGTCGACCGCGAGGTGCATGAGGTGACTTCGTCAATTTCAAGATGTTGTGTCGGTTCAGTGCCCAAAAAGAATGAGTATATGTGCGTGTATGTGGGCATCGATGATTTTACTAAGTTAAAAAGAATATTTACTGATGTTTTCATTAAAACAAAACGAGTGTTGATGACAAGAGTTGCAAAGCTAATAAAGGCATCGCCAACGCGGATCACCAAACATATATCATCAAATGTCTATAGACATAGTCTGCAGATAGCCCAATTATCCGATTGTGTTCCTCAAATTTGCACCATGGGCTATGACTGCCAGATGGCCAGGCAAGCCTAGAGGAGAAAAGGATATCGACTATGAGAGATATGGTCTAGCTGACAGTGGACCAAAAGGATTGTCCGGGCTCTTCCAGAGTCCTCCAATTTTTAGACGGGGATTTTTGAATGTTCAGACCTATCCATGAACATTTATTGAACATAGTATAATTGCAGATGCTCAAATATACACATACAAACACTAGTGTTGGAGTCATAAAAGTGTCTACGTATATTTGAGGAAAGATTTGGTGCCCTAACATCATCTTCTGAATCAACATGGCACCCATCGGGTTCGGATGCAGGTAATGCCATTCCAAACCCGCACATGATTCAATATTTTTCGCTCAAATATGTACCCTTACCCGCGCCCTTCGTTTCATATTATTCCTATACCCATTACTGGTTGGGTGCGGGTAATACCCGCGCTTATAAATACGCATCTTGCCCACCTCGACCAATTCACCCGCGGGCCCCCCGGGTATCTGCCTCCTTGAAGGTGGCTGGAGGCGTAGGGCATGTGGATAGGCGAAGGCGTCGGCGCCATAGAACCACTCCCATATGCGACATCTTATTGAAATTCCTCCCTATCTACCAGAGTTGCGCGGAGGAGGTCATCCGTACTGGAGGAAGCCTCCTCAACATCCTCTTATCTGTTCTCCATGTGCTTGTCGACTACAGGCATAGAGCGTGGAACGGCTGGAAGGAGGTGCTCCAACCATCTAGCTGTAGGCGCATGGAGGAGATGGGGCGATGAGTAGAGAGCTGCAAGAGGAGATGTCATGGTTGCGCGAAGGAAAACATGTGGAATAAGGAGACGAGGAGATGAGGAAGACAACCCATTGTATCATTGTAGCCTACAGGCAGGCAGGCAGGCAGGCAACTGTGGCGGCCTGCGGGGGTAGCCTATGGCGCCTCCCACCTAGGGTTGCAGTGAGAGCAAGACGGGGGTGGGGTTTGTGTGGTGTGACAGCGCCCGATGGGTAAGGGGAGGGAGTTTTGGGTTGAGGTTCGCAACTGGATTAGACTAGGGTAAGCGGCTAGGGACTATTCCTTCTTAAGTGAATGGCACATGATACCTACTAGTTAGAATGAATTAGTATACGGTATGCGGGTACATGGTATGGCTATTGCCTTCCCGCATCCCGTACTCGGCTTACCCAATGGGTACGATTTTTTTCTCATTTATGAACTCATAGGTTGATTTTTTTTCCCAAACTCTTACTCTAATACGGGTTTTACTCATGAGTAGCCGGTACCTATTGCGATGTTGACTTCTGAAGCATCTAACCACTAACTTTTGAGCATTGCTATACACACGATATACTAGCGCCTGATGTGTGAACGATCCTACGTGGCAACTTCACAGCGAGCGTGTAAGCAAGAGATTTGGGCGTGCTTCGCACTGTCGTCTGCCGGTCGTGCGGAATATATCGTCTGTGAAGCAATTGCACTAACTATTTCAAGCGACCATCAAGTTGATTCCATTACTATTGATAATAAAAAAGAAAATAGTAGCATCATTCATGTTGACATAAAAGGTGTGTATTTTTAACTAGTTGAGAAACCTCTTATGTTATTCATTCTTTCTGCCAATTTTTTTTGGTGATTTCTTTATAAGAAGTTCTATGTGATTCCTTTTCCACAAAGTAAATCTATCGGAAAACGAAGTCTTCTCTTATTCTGATTGCCTTCTCTTGGAAGTCTCCCCCATAATCTTTCGGTGATATACTCTGGCAGCATAATCCACCACTGAGATTATATGCCAAGTTGCAAACCATATTAAGTAGGAGTGACCAAAAAATTGCAGATGTTATGGACACATTCATTTATTCTTTTCCTTTTCAAATCTACTCTGTTTTGTGACAAAATATAAACAGATGCACAACCCTTTTCTAATTTATATTAGCTGAAATAAGGAAAAGCTTTTGTCCGAAAACGTCGACAAAATACAGGAAAAAAGGATTGTCAATAGAAAAATGCAGGGAAAAGGTATCGTCAAAAGGTGAAGTGTAATCTCCAAAAATGACATAGTGATAATTGAAGATTCTCGCAAAAAATTTGCTGATAATTGAAGAGCAACGGAGGCAATCATGCACTTTACTGGGTGTGGTGTGAAATGATTTTATTGGACGTATTTGTGTGGGGTTTGGTATGGTTTGGTTTGGTGTTGGTGGGTGCAAATCATTGGAAGTAGCTTTCGCTACATGTGTTGTTCTACAAATGGGGTGGGTGCAAGTTTGTGTAGGTGGATGGATCTGCTCGGTTTTTTGGTGCAGTATCTTGCAAGGTTCATGCATGGCTCAAATGGAAAGAAAGGTAGTGTTTGTAAGTGTCGGTGTTGGATCCTTTCCGATTCTATTTCGCCTACTTTTGTCAGAAATATAAACAAAAGATATACTCCTTTATTATTTTTTATGAATCTTTTCTATTACTCTATTAGGTCAACAAATATCTTGTGTATAGTACTCCATTAAAGAAAGAAAGGATCCTAATATCTCGGGAATGTTCTCCCGAGGAGGTTCCTAAACGAACTGTTCCCTGAAAACGTTCTGTTCGAGCGAATGAAAATGTTTGCTAGGGGAAAACCCTCCCGGCGAACCCATCCTACTGTACGTATCTAAGACTCAATTGGGACCAACCCTGTTCGGGTATGAAAAATTTAAACATTGATCTTAAAGAAGTTGGATAGAATAGATTATTAGACATGCATGCTCCATATGGATTTAGAAATGAAACTTATGGAAGTGCCCATCTTTAAAAAAAAGTTAAGATATGGCATGATAGAACCGTGGGGACAAGGTTCACCTATTCAACCTTTGTTTGAAGTTGTTTTAGGTAAGCTCTGATTGAAAGGGAGTTATAATTAACCTATGAACAACATATCTTACGAGAGATACATGAAGGAGTTATAATTTCAGCTATGGACAAGCATGAATAAAATTACACCAAAAAATGTGTAACCACATTAGAAAAAAAAATTGGAACGCTTGGCAGTCCGGACGTCCTTTTCCCCGCAAACCGGGGGCTATGCGGGCGTCCGGACCGCTGCCACTCCCGCTTCTGACTGCCCTGACCCACCCAAACCAACCCACCCCCCTCCACCCACTTTAGCCCGAAGTGGTCAACGCTGCTCCGGTGCCACATTCATGCCGGCCTAGAGTGGATGCGACCTCTCACGTTGCTCCGGCATTGAAGTGGTGCAAGGGCCAAGAGCACTGCTCGTGCCACTTCCCGATGCATGCGAAATCTCCACGTTCAAACGACAGCCCGTCCATCCACCTACCTACAATAAACATGTGTGGATGCCGTGAAACCTGCTCCGGTGACACCCGCCCGTCCGTCTGCTGCCCACCATTAACCACCTTGCCGGTTGTCCTGCCATCCGCCCGTTATTTGAACTCCAGCCCCGGCCATAGCCGCATCCATCCACCCCACTCCCTTTATCCTCTTTGCATCATGCCCGCCATGGCCTCCTTCAGCTCCAAAGCCATTTGGGACAACATCTCCTTTGAGCAGAAAAAGGAGATCGCCGCCATTACAGCCGGCTAGTAGGACGGCAGGCAGGCGGAGGTAGCGTTGCAGATTCCCCAATGGAGGAGGCGGCCGACAACGAGCTGGCGCCACCCTCCTCGCCGGTCCATGTCGACATCACCATGGAGAGGCTAGTGCTCACTACACCGAGATGGTGTTAGCTGAGTGAAGGCCACGTTCCGGTAGGCGCAGGCCGACCAGGAGTAAAACCTCTGACTCCTCGACGAACATCGGCGTGAAGGAGCAACTCGTCGCTGGCACAACCATCGCTCCAGATAAGGACGTGGCTGAGAAGGAGATGCTGCTCGACCTCCTATCGCTCTGCCTGCGACATCCACCACGCCTGCTAGTTGTGCCGCCTCCATCAGGCGGAGTTAGAAGCCACCTTCAAGGAGATCGATGAGGCGGCGGATGAAGTCTATAATAAGAGCGAGGACGAGGATGACGTCGCCAGCTCCGGCACTCATGTGCCCCGCCGCCGCGACCACAAAGCCGACACTTCCACCGGCACTGCTGACAAAAAGAAAGTGTAGAGATGGCAGGTTGCTGGCGCTCGGGTCCTAAGAAGGCCACCGCTCTTTTGCTCCCGCTAAAGCAAAGCTTGGCGGGCTCGAATAGTTGGCCAATTAGCCGCTTGCAGGCTGCGGAGCCAGAGCTTCAGTTCTCGGGGCTCATGGCCTGCCGGAGATGGGAAACAGTCGCCAACAGTCATTTAGAATAGGTTTAGAGTACGGTTAAGTCCAAGTATGTCAAAATGTAATCAGTTTGCTCCGGTTTAGATGAATAGCATCTGGTTTTATGTAAAATTTATCCAAGTATGAATAGATATTGTATGGTTTGTTAAAATATGCATTAAATTTCTTCAATTTTGTTAAATTTTCGTTCAAAATGTAACTAGACATATGTAAATAGCTTTTGATGGCCGGCTCCCGCATAAGTGTCTGCGGACTAGGCCCCCGGTCCACGGGTAGATGCGGTGACCGGTTTGGTGGTCGACTTGGAGATGCCCTTACCTTCACCCAAGCGCTTGGGTTCTAGAACGGATTGGAGGATGAAAATCGTGTAGCTGTGCGTTATTCCTCCCATCCACCCTCACAATGAATTCAAGATTATGCCTAAGCCTTTCATTCTTAGCCAGCCAACAAGAGAGAGCTACTAGCACTATATATACAGGTTGTCGTTACAAGGCACTTGAGGAGCCCAATTCTCACTAGAGACCCATAGGGGCAGCCTTTTCCTTTCGATTTTCGATGGGTCGGGATGCCGGTCCATCCTACCTTCCAGCATCATGCCTCGAGGCAGCGTGGGTGTTCGGCTGGGGACTGCCTCGCAACATCGAATATGGTTTAGATTGTTGAAGAAATGTGTTATTTGGCGAGTTGAAAATGGTGTAAATATAAGAAGATGGAGAGATCCTTGGATCCCCAAAGGTCCTGTGTTTAAGCCGGTTGCTCCTAAACGAAGCTGCAAGCTTAATTTTGTGGTTGACTTTCTGGACGAACAGGGAGCATAGAATACACAGCTCCTACATGAACATTTTTAGAGGATGGATGTGGATGAAATTCTGAAAATAAGAACATCATCGCGCCAGCGCAGGACTTCATATCTTGGCAGCTGGAGCAAAACGGCCAGTTCTCGGTTCATAGGGCATAAGGCTCGCCACCTCTGCTCATGATGAGGCGCTCGCTGGAGGGGTTTCCAGTGCCATCCCGTACGGCAAGTGCTCATTGTGGAAGCTCATATGGCGTGCTAGTGTATTACAAAAAATAAAATCATAGCGTGGAAGGCTTCTATCGGCGCACCAGCTACTATGTTGGGTAAGGTTGAACATCATATTGGTGTACGGGCCACATGCCCTATTTGCATAGTTTAGGACGAATCAAGAGTTTTCATGCATTGATAACCTGTTATCACACGCGTGCGTTGTGGGAGCGTATGCGGGAGGTGTGGCCACATCCACCATCGGAACTCGTCCAACATACATGTAAGGATTGGCTTCTTTTAGTCCAGGATGGTTGTTCGACAAATACTAGAAACATGATCATTCTCCTAGTTTGGAGAATTTGGCAATTAAGTTGTCTGTGGTAAGGACATTCATGTGATTTTTTGCAAGTTATTGGATGTCCCTTGATAATGCTTAAAAGTACTCGTGTGAGGAGATACTAAAGGGAAAGTTGCCACTAGTTAGTGTTGCCAATGTACCCACCCCGTCAAGCCAAAAACCGGTCTTGTGTTCGATGCCACCACCGCAGGACAAAACGGCCTTATCGGTTGATGGGTCTTTCTCGGCTACGGACGGCACGTCGGCTGCGCTACGATCTTAAGGAGGTACGACATGAGTGTTATTTGTGCGACATACAAATTCATGCACTGATGCAAGACATGGCTTTTGCAATACAACGTACGAATCTCCCAGTTATTGTTCAGTCTGACACGTCGATGGCTTTCAATTCTTGCTGGTGATTACCTCAACCGTTCTGCATACGGTTATTTGGCTTTGGAGATCAAAGGGGGGTTTGTTCCACAAAAACTACAATCAAAATAGAGTAGCAGATTGTTTCCTAAGATATAGCCATTCTGAACGTACGACAGTTGTGTGGTTAGACAGAGGGCCCCATGTATCGAAGAACTCTTACCTCTTGATTGTAACTATATCATAATGGAATAAACTCCTTTTCTCCCTGAAAAAAACATATTTTAGTTTAAGTTATATATGCTGTGAGGCAAAAAATAATATATGTGGTAGGGGTAGCTTCCAGGCAACACTTGCCGCGAGGATCAACGGTCAACACTTGCAATGTTGTGTGTCGCCCATAGAGAGCAGTAAGCTCGGGTCGCTCACACGTTCCCTACACGGGCCTGGTCTAGCAAGCATTTTTGTTTCATTTTGTTTTTAGTCCGACCAACTTCATTTTAATTAAAAATATTTACGAATGCGATAAAATTGTTGGTAAATTTCAAATTTATTAATGATTTTTAGAAAATCTTTCCAAATTTAGGAAAAACTCATGAATTTGTAAGAAAAGTGAATTCAAAAAATGACTCCTAGTGTGGAAAAAATATTCATGGATTAAAAATATGGACGAACTTGGAAAATATTATTAAAATTTAGAAATTGATATAAAATTTTAAATTGTAACAACTTTCATGAATTTCAAAACACACACGAATATAAGATTTTTTCACGAATTTGAAAAATTATTTGCAAATTTAATATTTATTGATGAATTTATGAAGAAGAAGAAATAAAATTAAAACATCACAAAATGAACAAAAGAGAGACAAAAAGGAAAATATAAAAATATAGAAAACACGCAGGAAACGAGAGGATAATATTGGAAAACCCTGGCCTGGAAGCTTCCCAGAACTGGGTGAAAAGATTCGTGAATCCCATTTGACCGCTTTATTACGCCTAATGGGCGGGCCCAAGTCGAAACTCATTTGGTAAAGCGAATATTCGGGGCGCACCCAGTTCTGGGACCCTCCTAATGGGCCGGCAACTGGGTTTAGGGTCTGCCCACGAAGCAAAGGGAGCCCCTGCTTGGCATTCTGTGACAGAATGTGGCCCATTCACGCAGTGTGGCAACGACTAGGCCGACCAATAGTAGGCAGCACTCCGCCAAGTATTTTTTGTATATTCTCCTTTTTCCATTGCTATTTTAGTTTTTCCACAGAAATAATAAATTTACTCTTTTTTTGAAAGTGACTTATTATTAAAAATCTACATTCTTAAAACCAAAGAAATTTTAAAATTCCAAATGTCTTTCGAAAATTTAAAAGTTTCTTAAAGACACAAATTTTGGAAAACATGAATCTTTTTTTAAAGTGAAGATTTTTATATTTTTGTAGCATCTTTTTAAAACTTTCAAAGGAAAATCCCTTAAAATTCACTGGAACAAATAAGGAAAAACCAAAATAATATCCTTCTAGAAGGTTCCCAAATACCAAAAAAAACTAGACAAGAACCTTGGTTTCTAAATTCAGAACTGTTACCTAAGCTTGGCCCACTTTCTTTGCTCGCATGATGGTTCATTTCCGAAAGGGCATACTTTGACGCTTAATGCCATAAAAATGTATAGCCCAAAGTGAAGCATCTGAATTTAGACAAATACAAATCATTTGAGCCGCAAATGCTATGTCTCACTTATTGCGATATAGAAGGCCACAAGCGACCTTTCAAGTGGGCCGGTCCAACGTGGTGGCAGCGATTTGTTTTGAGAAGCTTGTAAGGAGCTGCTAGGAAAACCTTCCAAAAGCTATTGGGAAGGTTGCATGCTGTTTGTTTTCCTTTTTCCCTTTGTTTTTCTCTATCAAGTTTCACTACAGGGATCAGCTGATTTGTCGTCCGCCATGGCAGATGGCAAAGGACCAAAAAGTTGACGGCAAAGGTCTTTGCCATCAGCCGCAGACGGCAAACATGTCCGGCACTGTAAGCTACGATAATGAGCTTCTTTGCCGCCAGTTTTCACGCAGCGAACGACAAAGAAGGTGGACAACAAAGAACAGACGTTAGCCACGTTAGGTGGCTAACGGGAGGCATTGCCATCTGCCATGTCACCCACGCACCCGGCGTGACGTGCGGCGTCCAACCGCGTCGCCCGGTTAAACTGCCGCGCGTCGCCCGGCGCGAGTGCATCGTCTGGGGAAAGTGCGTCGTCTGCCACCCCGACGCCACGTCCCGTCGAAGGCCGCCTCGCCTTCCACCCCCCCCCCCCCCCGCTGTCCCGTCCCGAGGCGCCGGCATTAATGAGCAGTAATGCCGGCTGCCGGCCCGCCCGCCCACCTCCCATCGCCCGGATGGCTATAAGAATCCACGCCGACGGAGACCCCCCACACCCGACCTCCTACCGCCGATGAGAAATCTAGCCCTAGCGCTGGCGATGGCCTACCACCATGGGAGCAGCAGCGCTGCCGGCGGTGACAACGGCCCGAGTGCCTGGCCGTTCAGCCTCGGCAATCCGGAGACGACAGAGCTGCACCGGTACGGCCTCATCGTGTCGCTGGGCTACCGTCTTCCCCGGCAGTGGAAGATCAGTGTCGACGGCTATCCGACGCTCAGCCCCAGCGCGACGCCGGAGGAGGTCCAGACCCACACCGGCGGCCGCCACAACATCCAAGGTCGGCACGACTTTGGGACGACAAGGTGTACGACGACGTTATCGCCGCCTTCCGGCTGGCGGCGACCAGCGTCACCCCCGACCTTACTGGAACCAACGGCCGCCCTCGCGCACCGGCACCGGCGCATGGCCCGGCCCCGTGGGAACGCCATCGTGGAGCTGCCCACCGCCAGCCAGCCGCCCCGGCGCCCGCGCCCGCCGTTCCCCCCACTGTGGATCTGCCACTGGAACAAGTGGTCCTCCCTGAGGACGGCCGGCGATCCGGACAACACTCCGGGGTGTCACGTCGCTCTACGGGCTTCGGAGGCGGCGGCTGCGGCTGCGAGGGAGGCCGCCGAGGTAGCGGCCGCAGTCGACGCCGCCGCGGCGATGGCGGCAGAGGAGGACGCGACGGCGCCAACGATGATGTAGCAGGAGGAGGACGACGACCCCGTCGACTGGGATGACGTCGCCACAGACAGCAGCAGCGACGACGACGGTGACGGCGAAGTTGTTGTCGTGATCGACCTGCTCGCTAGCGATGAGGGTTAGTGTTTTTATTTATAAAATGTCGTTATAAGTTTAAATTTCGTTTAAATTATGTTGGACTATGTAAAATATCTCTATGTTGAATTAAAATGCAATGAGAAAAATCTATGTTTGTTTAAAATTTTCGAATTTTATGGTAAATAACCATAATCCCTAAAATCTTACTAACTACAACTAAACCCTAATTTAACTAATAGCGGAGTGGGGTAGATGGAGGGCGGCGGTGTTGGTGGAGGTGGAGGAGGCCGGCGGCGGCGGTTGGCTAGAGGAGGCAGGGGGTGGCGGCATTGGAGGGGGCCGTGGGGCTCTAGGCAGCGTGCAGGAGCGGCGGGGCATCGGGGGGAGGGGGGAGCGGCGTGGGGCCAGGGGGTCGGAGCGGCAGGCAGCGGGCCGGGGCGGCATGGGGTCGGGGTGGCGGGGGGAGGGGGTGCGGTCGGCAGGAGAGAGAGAAGAGAGAGATGAGGGGGTGGGAGAGAGACAGAGAGAGAAGAGAGAAAGGAAGGGGCGGGACGTTAGGGCCGTTAGGTAGTTGCTTTTTTGCCGTCCACTAGTTGACGGCAAAAAGAAGGGGTTGGGCCGTTACAAAGTTTCTTGCAAAGAACTTCTTTGCCATCCACTAGCAAACGACAAAGAACAAGCTGATGGCAAATTCTCTAATTCTAGTAGTGTTTCTTCCAGCTGTTTCCTTTTCTTTGTTCTTTGTTTGTTTCCATTTTTATTTCTTAAAAAAAATTAAATACTTGTTGAATTTTACTGAATGTACATTGAACATATTTTTATATAGGTTGAACATATTTTAGATACATATTGAACAATTCATAAATAAACTATGAACATTTTGCAAATACATGTTGACAATATTTTTAAATACATGTTGAATATTTTTAATACATGTTGAATATTTTTTTAATACATGTTGAACATCTTGAATACATATTGAACATTTTTATATATATATGCAGCGAATAGTTTTTAAATACATGATGCAACTTTTTTGAAGGACACATTTAAGTTTTCTAAAATACATGTTGAAGAAGTCGTTAGATTGTCGGTGACAATTTTTTGAATACGTTGAACATTTTTTGATTATAATGAAAATATGGCCAACATTTTTCAATACACGATGATCATTCCTTAAACATATCATAATTTTTATCAAACATGGCACACATTTTTAAAAATATGTTGAATATATTGAAGGTACCCGTCTAATGGTTTTTATGAGTTGGAGAACATTAGTTTAATACATGAAGAACATTTTACATATACGATGAACATGTTTTAAGAACAATAAATATTTCCCGAAAAGTATACATTTCAGCAAAAATTTAAAAATAAATAAAATAAAACAAAAATAAACTCAATAGAACTATATACGTGAAGCCGAAAAGAGGGTATAGCGATACTAGTGAGCGATACTGAGCTGGCGAGACAGAAGCACCTTTTTTTTATAGGGGAGACAGACACCTATGGGATGTAGTCTGAGTGAAACAGTCGTTGTGTCGCACTATTCGGAAACAATTGGGCCGGGCCAATATCAACTCGACCCGGTACTATGAACGCATTGTCGCCACTCAATATCTGTAGCAATTTCATTGATACCATAGCAACTTAACAATTTCTCAAAATCTATATTTTTTCAAATTGGCGACCATTTGAAAGAAGGTGATTTTTAACAAATTATTTATTAAAAATTTGACTATTTTTTCAATTGTAAATATTTTTCACATTTGCAAACATTTTTTGGAAACAAAAAATAATGATGAGCATTTTTATATTTCAATTTTTTACAATTACCGAAATTTTCAAATAAATAGCAAAAATATTAAAAACCTAAGCACAACAGTAGCTAAATGGACCAGCCCATTTTTACTCATCAATTCCTTAGATATGCCTCTGGTCAATTATTTGATGCATAAAGCGGCAAACAAGAAACATCGGAAAGATTAGACCAGTATTTTGCATTCTTGGTGTGCCAAGCCCTATAGGTAATCGTGCTCGCTACAAGCGACATATAGAAGCTCATGGTTTTTTGCTTAAAAAAAGAAGCTCACGGTTTGAGCTGCGTGTTGGGAGCTCTTGTTAGGCGCCTTAAGCACCCGAACAGGTAACAGGCGCCCACTGCACCTCTTTGTTGGGCTGGTCCGCAAAAGAAAAGTGCAGCGAACATAACGCCAGAAAAACGCAAAAACGTCGGCTTCGGGATTCAAACTCCGATCGCCACATTATTCTTCAAGCTGGGCTAACCACTAGAACCACTGAACAATTGTGATAGCGCTAACTATATAAGAAGAAGTGTGTCCCTGCTATTTATTAATCACTTAGATTTTTTTAAATGTTAATTTGAAAAAGTTTATCGACTTCGTGACAAAAGTTCATCTTTTTGGAAGAATAGTTCACAAACTTTTAAAAAAATCTTCATTTTTTAAGTTCATCAATTTCAAAAAATTAGGATAAGGTGGGCAATTTGTATATCAATCATGTGTAAAAAATTCAAAAAATTTCGTCCCTCCAGTGATTTTTAACAATACCGCTGGACGTAAAAGTTTTTGTTAATGCACAGAATCAAAGCAACTATCACCCAAATTATTGAAAAGGCTTTACTTGGTATAAACACTAAAACACAATCATAACAATAGTATAATTATATATTTATTGAGAAACAAACAGGAAACTATTGGGTTATCTCCCAACAAGCTCTTTCTTTATAGCCATTAAAATAGGCTTAAGATTTCAGTGATACCCACACGAAAGATCAGAACTAAAACACAAATAGAGCATCATAAAATATGTGACCAACACATTTAAGTCTAACATACTTCCTATGCATAGACATTTTATAGGAAAACAAATTATCAAGATAAGAAATTTTTAGCATATGCAAGTAAGAAGAAAGAAACAATAGCAATCTCAAAATGAAGAGATGTAATTTAGTGACATGAAAATTTCTACAAGCATATTTTGCTCTCTCATAATAATTACATGTAAGATCATTATCAAATTCAGCAATATAGCTATCATATGAAATTTTCTCTTCATGATACACATGCATAAATATTTTATAATCTTCCAAGATAGTGGGATTAACATTAACTAAAGTCATGACATCTCCAAACTCATTTTCATAAAAAAAATCATAAGATCAAACACTCTCCAAATATGTGAGATTATTTTTATCTAAAGTTGACGCTCTTCCAAACCCACTTTCAATACTATTGCAAACATTAGTATCAATAACATATTCATCATGAGGCTTAAATAAAATTTTAAGATCATCAAAAACATTATCGCCCCAATCATGATCATTGCAATAAGTAGTAGACATAACAAAATTATCATCTCCAAGCTTGTAGCTTTGCATATCATTAGCACAATTGTCATTAGTAAAATTTGTATTAACATCATTATAATCATGCTTTTCATTCAAGGGGCTATCAAGTGTGGGTGCAATAGCAATAATTTTATGTTTAACATAAGGAACTATAACAAATTCATCTCCATAAGCATCATTAATATTGGCATCATGGCCTTAAGAATGGCAAGCATCTCGTTCATCAAGAGGGGATAATTCAACCAAAACAACAGAATCATAATTATCTATAGATTCATGCATATCATTATTTTCTTCCAAAGCAGCGTACATTTTCTTAATAAATTCTTTAACATAGGCATTATGAGCATAGTTTTTATAGCAATATTTAAGTATGTCAAAATTTTCAGATTTGTAGATAGTAATGTCATACTTTGCAATCAAAAAAGCAACTTCATAAGCACCCTTAAAAAGCAACAAATTCTTCAATTTGTTCGATATCATAGTAACTATAAACACCCTTTTCATAAGAACACAATATTTCATTATCACTAGACTCACATAGGTAAGGAATGTGTTTTTTAGGATTCTTAGAGCAACACGTAAAATCATAAACTTCACAAAGATTCCAAGCATAGCATAGCAAAAAAATTATTTGATTCCATAAAAGTCTCCCTCTCTGAGACAAACGGTGACGCACAAAATTAGCATGCCTATCTAAAGATTTTCCATCAACTAAGCTAGTTGGGCTTTCAGCATGAGCACAAATGGACCGAAGGTGATCCAAGTAGAAAACTTTAAGTGGATCCATATATGGTTATCTTTTAATTTTTGTTTTCCTTTATGTTTTTGAGTCATGAAGGCAAAAAGCAAGCAAACAAGCAAAAAGACAAAATGCAAATATTTTTGTATTTTTGTAAAAACTTTTAGAAGTGGGGGAGATGAAAATGAGAGGCAAATGGAAAATAAAGTAAATGCAAAGAGATGAAAGTTTATGCGTAGGTACTTGATAGATGTTGATGATGTATCCCCGGCAACGGCGCGAGAAATTCTTCCCCCCACTTGTGAGCCGCGTTGGGATTTCCTCGAAGATGAGAGGATGATGCAGTACAGTAGAGATAAGTATTTCCCTTAGTTATGAAACCAAGGTTATCAATTCAGTAAGAGAACCAAGCAATACTATGTAAACAACACCTGCACAAAACAAGAAATACTTGCAACTCAATGCGTAGAGTGGTTGTCAATCCCTCAATGGTTATGAGCAAGATTAAATTGTATAGGTTTTGATAGATAGATCTCACAAAATATATAATCACGTGTGAATTTTTGAAAATTTAGGACAACATGGGCAATTTGTATATCAATCTTGTGTAAAAAATTCAGAACTTTTTGGCGCTTCAATGATTTTTATATCATCTAGTAGCATTAACAGAATGTTTCAGAATAAGTTCATTCTTTTTGCAAAAAGTTCATCAATTATAAAAAATAGATCATCAATATTGAAAAAGGTTAATCAATTTTGACAAAAGAGTTCATCGACTTTGAAAATTAGTTCACTGATTTTGAAAAAAGTTCACAAATTTAATGAAAAATAGCATCAATTTTGAGAAAAGTTCATTGGATTTGAAAAAAAATCATCGGACTTGAAAGAAAGTTTATCGGATATGAAGAGATTATTCACAAATTTGAAAAAAGAGTTCATCAAATTTGATAAAAGGTTAATCTATTTGGGAAAAATGTCAACCGAGTCGAAATAGTTCATCAAACAAAGAAGAAGAACATCCTTTTCCTGTGCGAACAAGGAATAAAAAACAGAACAAAACTATTCAGAATAAGAAAAAAGACGAAAGAAGAAGTAGAAAAAAGGAAAAGGCATAAGAAGAAAAGGAGGAAGAAACGGGATGGTGGAGTGGTTAGTGCATCACCTGACTGTCACATGATTGAATCACAGTGAATTCGCGCGTGATTTTTTGGTTTACAACAAGATTTTTTTTTGGAAAAGATGGGCCGAGCCCAGCTAACGCGGCCGCGGGCGACGGTTTGCAGAAACAGTAATAATCGGTGCCTACAGCACCAAATGGGATCTGCCCTGCGTGTTGGGTACAAGCAACACGATTTGGGGCTGGCTGGGCTGACTTGGGCCGCATTATTAAACTTGTTTAGCACTTACAGTGCGTTTACCTACAAAAAGCACTTGCAGTGGGTTATTTCTCTAAAATAATACAATAGGTGATATTGCATTTTAGAAAATAATTTCCAGTGGGATTTTAAGCCACGTAAAGTCACAAGGGCTATATGACACACGCCGTTTTCCCCATGCAACTAAGAAATATTTATTTCAAGTTGATGATAAGAACTGCTAGGTCTTAATACTTTGGTTTGTACAAGTAAAACATGACAAAATGTTAAGATATTATATGAAATTCGAATTTGTGCCACTCTCATTGAAAATGTGAATACAAAGGGTAGTTGGTGTTTTGAAAAATTGAAAAAATTGTTCAAAATGTATAGTAACAATCTTAATGGGTGGTCCAATAAAATAAGTATTTTTCTTGATAATTTGATATGTGGGTGGACGGGTGCTTGGGTGTTGCTCTTACTTGAACAAGCAACCCACTTATGATTACCCTCGCAAGCATCCACAACTACGAAAGAAGAACTAAGATAAATCTAACCTACCATGAAATATACAGATCCAAATCAGCCCCTTATACGAAATAACACATAAATTAGGGTTTAAGCTTCTGTCACTCTAGCAACCCATCATCTACTTATTACTCCATAATGCCTTTCCTTAGGTCCAAGTATGGTGACGTGTCAGGTAATCGACTTTCACATGGCACCACTAAAGAAAAAAACAACATGCATATCATCAAAATATCAAACGAATACCAACATCACATGATTGCTTATAACAAGATTTCTCCCATATCCTCCAGAACAAAAGTAACTACTCACAAATCATATTAATGTTCAAGATCATAGGTGTATTGAATATACTTAAGGATCTGAACATTTAATCGTCCACTGAATAAACCAACTAGCGTCAACTACAAGATGTAGTCAACACTACTAGAAACCCACAATTACCAAAATCTGAGATTTTGGGACAAATATTGAATACAATAGATGAACTAGGGTTTGATATGAGATGTTTCTAGTGAAGATGTTGATGAAGATTGGTCCGCCCATGATGAGAGGATCGTTGGTGATGTTGATGGCTTCGATTTCCCCCTCCCGGTGGGAAGTATCACCAGCGGAATCGCTCCACCAGAGAGCAAAAGTGCTCCTGCCTAGGTTCCTTCTCGAGATGGTGGCGCTTCACCCTGAAAGTCTTCTCTTATTTTTTTATAGGTCAAAACCCCTCATATAGCAGGAGATGGACACTGGAGGCCAGCTATGGGACCCACAAGGCACCAGGGCGCACCTGTGAGGTGGCCGCACCCTGTTGCCTTGTGGGGAACATGTGCCCCCTCTAGTATTTCTTTACTCCTGTATTTTTTTTATATATATATTCAATAAAGAATCTCCATGAAGTTTTAGGTCATTCGGAGCTCTGTAGAATAGGTATCTCCGTTGCAGCTTTTTCAGGTCCAGAATTCCAACAGCCGATACTCTCTCTCTTCGTGTAAATCTTGCAAATTAAGAGAGAAAATGCATTAGATTTGTATCATAAAGTGGAATAATGACCAAAAATAATATATATAACAGTAATGCAAAATGGACGTATGAGCGACAGACATCTCCATGGTCGGCAAAGATTTACACTAGGATACCTTTTGCTATGTGAAAAAATGCCATGTAAGTTTTATTTAATGAAATATGTCAAACTTTCCATGAACTTTTCTTGGTTTACATAAAATTTGTCTGATTTGTTCAAGTCACATCACCTATATGTAGTGCAAAAAATGATTAGAGTGATGAGTTGGACTTATAATTACTTGTTGCATTTTGTTTCTTCCCCCCTATTTCTCATCATTCTGTTTAGGGTAGTTTTCATTGCCTTTTCGATCCCATTTGATAGTTGTTAGAATAATTTGAGACGCGTAGTCGCTCTACCGAGGACTAATGCAATCACACGAGCACGACACCGAGATTTGTTAATGAGGTTCACCAATATGGCTACATCCCTAGGACCTGACTACGGACGCTCCTCCCCGTGACACTGTCATAATACCGCAAATGGCCACCCGGGCGCCGACACACGCCGCCGGGTCCCCCTGCATGTCTATGCTATTATGTTTGCATAGGTTATATTGTGTGACTAACCCCACATATATATAAGAGCAGGCGGGAGGGAGTCCTATGATCACCGTCCGTGAAGCGATTCACACTCCGGGAGGTGTGTGTTGGGTGTTTAAACCTTCCACCGCACTCTCAGACATGTCTAAGGACAAAATGCAAGTTTTGATGGGATTGCTACCCTCCGAAGACCCCCGAGCGGCCTATACCTGGACCGTTTGACCCGAAAAGCTACCCCATTTAATCGGTAATGAACGGCGTTATACCAATTAACTTTTCTATCTAGTTGTGCTATGGTTAGCCCATAGAACATGAAAAACAAAGTTTGAGCCCAAGTTATCGCAAGATCCCTCTAGGCTACCATTTGTGACCCCCATAAAAGGATTAGTCCCCCAACACGGGGTGACTTTCCCATATTCCGATCTTTATTATCTCCTTTGAGGGATTTTTAGGATCATTTAGGCTATATATATTTAGTCTATTTTGGCTTTTACTGTCTACTTGTGGTAGTTTTCTGCTCTAAGTGCATGCGGAAATGCCAGCCGTGAAGTTGGTCACACTCTAGAGTTGTGTGATGGGTGTTTAAACCTCCTACCAGACTTTCAGCCATGTATGATGACCCAATGCAAGTTTGGTGGCATTGCTACCCTCCGAAGACCTCAGAGAGGCCTAACCCTGGCATGTTTGACCTAGAGATCTACCCCTTTGACTTTCTCTATTGCAGCAAAGCATTAGATTAATAATTAAACATCATACTAAACACATATTTAAATTGCTATCTAGTAATATAAATATTAAACAAACAGACATGAGCAGCCAATGCAATTGTAACAACGATCGGAATAAAGAACAATCTCTAAAGAGGAATTAATTAAGATACTTCTATATATCTTAAAACTATGAAAAATTACCACAAGCTTATAGCTACTATTTTAAAATTTTAGGAATTGATCACGCTCTGACTATTCAGGATAATTCATATAACAACAAAAGTGTTGAACGTTACTTCGGTGTTATCGCCGTCTGTGAAGTGGGTCACAATCCAGGAGTTGTGTGTTGGGTGTTTAAACTCCAACCACTCTCTAAGACATGTATGAGAACGGATGCAAGTTTTGGTGGGATTGCTACCCTCTGAAGACCCCTGAGCGGCCTAATGCTAGCCCATTTGACTAGGACAACGACCCCTTTGACCAGCGACGACCGACGTTGGACCAATGGACTTTTTCCCGCTCTAAGTGCACGTGGTAGTTCCGTTCATGAAGGTGGTCACACTCTGGAGCCGTGTGCTGGGTGTTTAAACCTCCCACCACACTTTTAGACATGTATGAGTATAGGACCCACTGCAAGTTTTGGTGGCATTACTACCCTCCAAAGACCCCGGAGAGGCCTAACCCTGGCCCATTTGACCCGGAGGTCTACCCCTTTGATTTTCTCTATTGCAGCAAAGCATCAGAGTAATAATTAAATATTTCGTACTGAACACAATTGCTATCCGGTGATATAAAAATTAAACAAACATACATGAGCAACCAATGCAACTATAACAACGATCAGAGAAAGAACAATCTCTAAAGAGGAATTAATTAAGATACTTATACATATCTTAAAACTATGAAAAATTACCACATCATTTATAGCTACCATGTATCCGTTGTGTAAAAATTTCAAAAATTGATCACGCTCTAACTATTCAGGACAATTCATATAACAACAAAAGTGTTGAACGTTACTTCGGTGCTATCGTCGTCCGTGAAGCGTCTCACACTTCGAGAGCTGTGTGTTGGGTGTGTAACACTCGACCACACTCTTAGACATGTGTGAGGACAAAATGCAAGTTTTTGTGGGATTTTTACCCTCAGAAGATTCTTGATCGGCCTAACCCTGTCCATTTGACACGGAAAGCTAATGCTTTTGACTAGCAACAAATGACATGAGAACAATGTACTTTTCTACCTAGTTGTGCTAGGTTAGCCCATAGGAACATGAAAAAAAGTTTGAGCCCAGGTTATCACAATATTCCCTTCGAGTATTGATATATCCATTTTGCATCATATTTTCCTACTATTATTTATGCTGTTTTTATGCATAATAATGCTTTTTGGAGTCATCCTAATGTCTTTTCTCTCATAATATGCAAGGTACACACAAAGAGGGAGAATTCCGGCAGCTGGAAATCTGAACCTGGAAAAGCTACGTCAGGCCACCTATTCCGCACAACTCCAAACAAGCTGAAATTTTATAGGGATTTCTTATGGAATATATGAGGAATATTGGAGCCAATAAGTACCAGAGGGGCCCCACCAGGTGGGCACAACCCACCTGGGCGTGCCAAGGAGCCCAAGCGCGCCCTGGTGGGTGCTACCTCTTGAGCTTGCGTTGGATTTCCCCGAAGAGGAAAGGATGATGCAGCAGAGTTGCGTAAGTATTTCCCTCAGTTTTTGAGAACCAAGGTATCAATCCAGTAGGAGGCCACACTCAAGTCCCTCGTACCTGCACAAAACGATAGCTACTCGCAACCAACGCGATTAGGGGTTGTCAATCCCTTCACGGTCACTTACGAGAGTGAGATCTGATAGATATAATATTTTTGGTATTTTTGGTATAGAGATGCAAAGTGAAAAGTAAAAGGCAAAGTAAAAAGCAAAGCAAGATTAAAGTGATGGAGATTGATATGATGAGAATAGACCCGGGGGCCATAGGTTTCACCAGTGGCTTCTCTCAAGAGCATAAGTATTCTACGGTGGGTGAACAAATTACTGTTGAGCAATTGACAGAATTGAGCATAGTTATGAGAATATCTAGGCATGATCATGTATATAGGCATCACGTCCGTGACAAGTAGACCGAAATGATTCTGCATCTACTACTATTACTCCACTCATCGAACGCTATCCAGCATGCATCTAGAGTATTAAGTTAAAAACAGAGTAACGCTTTAAGCAAGATGACATGATGTAGAGAGATAAATTCATGCAATATGAAATAAACCCCATCTTGTTATCCTCGATGGCAACGATACAATACGTGCCTTGCTGCCCCTTCTGTCACTGGGAAAGGACACCGCAAGATCGAACCCAAAGCTAAGCACTTCTCCCATGGCAAGAACTACCAATCTAGTTGGCCAAACCAAACGGATAATTCGAAGAGACTTGCAAAGATAACCAATCATACATAAAATAATTCAGAGAAGATTCAAATATTATTCATAGATAGACTTGATCATAAACCCACAATTCATCGGTCTCAACAAACACACCGCAAAAAGAAGAAGATTACATCGAATAGATCTCCACGAGAGAGGGGGAGAACTTTGTATTGAGATCCAAAAAGAGAGAAGAAGCCATCTAGCTAATAACTATGGACCCGAAGGTCTGAGGTAAACTACTCACACTTCATCGGAGAGGCTATCATGATGTAGAAGCCCTCCGTGATGACGGCCCTCTCCGGCGGAGCTTCGGAACAGGCCCCAAGATGGGATCTCGTGGATACAGAAAGTTGCGGTGGTGGAATTAGGTTTTTTTGGCTCCGTCCCTATCCGTTTGGGGGTACGTAGGTATATATAGGAGGAAGAAGTACGTCGGTGGAGCTTCGGTGGGCCCACGAGGGTGGGGGCGCGCCTGGGGGTATAGGGCGCGCCCCCTACCTCGTGCCCACCTCGAAGCTTCCTTGGCGTAGGGTCCAAGTCTCCTGGGTCATATTCGGGAAGAAAATCACGTTCCAGAAAGGTTTATTCTGTTTGGACTCCGTTTGATATTCCGTTTCTTCGAAACACTGAAATAGGCAAAAAACAGCAATTCTGGGCTGGGCCTCCGGTTAATAGTTAGTCCCAAAAATAATATAAAAGTGGAAAATAAAGCCCAATATAGTCCAAAACAGTAGATAATATAGCATGGATCAATCAAAAATTATAGATACGTTGGAGACGTATCAGGCATCCCCAAGCTTAATTCCTGCTCGTCCTTGAGTAGGTAAATGATAAAAAGAGAATTTTTGATGCGGAGTGCTACTTGGCATAATTTCAATGCAAATCTTCTTAATTGTGATATGAATATTTAGATTCGAAAGATTCAAGACAAAAGTTCATATTGACATAAAAATAATAATACTTCAAGCATACTAACAAAGCAATTATGTCTTCTCAAAATAACATGGCCAAAGAAAGTTATCCCTACAGAATCATATAGTCTGGCTATGCTCTATCTTCACCACACAAAGTATTTAAATCATGCACAACCCCGATGACAAGCCAAGCAATTGTTTCATACTCTAACTTTTTCAAAACTTTTTCAATCTTCACGCAATACATGAGCGTGAGCCATGGATATAACACTATATATGGGATAGAATGGTGGTTGTGGAGAAGACAAAAAGAGGGGAAGATAGTCTCACATCAACTAGGCGTATCAACGGGCTATGGAGATGCCCATCAATAGATATCAATGTGAGTGAGTAGGGATTTCCATGCAACGGATGCACTAGAGCTATAAGTATATGAAAGCTCATCAAAAGAATCTAAGTGGGTGTGCATCCAACTCGCTTGCTCACGAAGACCTAGGGCATTTTGAGGAAGCTCATCATTGGAATATACAAGCCAAGTTCTATAATGAAAAATTCCCACTAGTATATGAAAGTGACATAACGAGAGACTCTCTATCATGAAGATCATGGTGCTACTTTGAAGCACAAGTGTGGTAAAAGGATAGTAACATTGTCCCTTCTCTCTTTTTCTCTCATTTTTTTAATTTGGGCCTTTTTTATGGCCTCTTTTTTTCTTTTTTTTTTCGTCCGGAGTCTCATCCCGACTTGTGGGGGCATCATAGTCTCCATCATTCTTTCCTCACTTGGGACAATGCTCTAAAAATGATGATCATCACACTTTTATTTTTCTTACAACTCGATACTTAGAACAAAATATGACTCTATATGAATGCCTCCGGCGGTGTACCGGGATATGCAATGAATCAAGAGTGACACGTAGGAAAGAATTATGAACGGTGGCTTTGCCACAATACGATGTCAACTACATGATCATGCTAGCAATATGACAATGATGGAGCGTGCCATAATAAACGGAACGGTGGAAAGTTGCATGGCAATATATCTAGGAATGGCTATGGAAATGCCATGATAGGTAGGTATGGTGGGTGTTTTGAGGAAGGTATATGGTGGAAGGATAGGAAAAAGTGCATATAATCCATGGACTCAACATTAGTCATAAAGAACTCATATACTTATTGCAAAAATCTAGAAGTTATCAAAGCAAAGTATTACGCGCATGCTCCTAGGGGGATAGATTGGTAGGAAAAGACCATCGCTCGTCCCCGACCGCCACTCATAAGGAAGACAATCAATAAATAAATCATGCTCCGACTTCATCACATAACGGTTCACTATACGTGCATGCTACGGGAATCACAAACTTTAACACAAGTATTATTTAAATTCACAACTACTCAACTAGCCTGACTCTAATATTATCACCTCCATATCTCAAAACAATTATCATGCTTCAACCTTTTCTTAGTATTCAACACACTCAAAAGAAAGTTTCACAAATCTTGAATACCAAGCATGTTATTATTAAGCAAATTACCATGCTATTAAGACTCTCAAAATAATTTAAGTGAAGCATGATAGATCAATAGTTTCTTTAAAACAAATCCACCACCGTGCTCTAAAAGATCTAAGTGAAGCACATAGAGCAAAATTATAGCACTCAAAATATATAAGTGAAGCACATAGAGCAAAACTACTTAGCTCAAAAAGATATAAGTGAAGCACATAGAGTATTCTATTAAATTATAATTCATGTATGGCTCTCTCAAAAGGTGTGTACATCAAGGATGATTGTGGCATACTAAAAACCAAAGAAACAAATAATACAAGACGCTCCAAGCAAAACACATATCATGTTGGTGAATAAAAATATAGCTCCAAGTAAATTACCAATGGAAGTGGACGAAAGAGGGGATGCCTTCCAGGGCATCCCCAAGCTTTGACTTTTGGTGTCCTTGGATTATCTTGGGGGTGCCATGGGCATCCCCAAGATTAGGATCTTGCCACTCCTTGTTCCATAATCCATCAAAAGAATTCACCCAAAACTTGATAACTTCACAACACAAAACTCAATAGAAATCTCGTGAGCTCCTTTAGAGAAAGAAAACAAAAGAACACTTCAAGGTACTGTAATGAACTCATTCTTTACTTATGTTGGTGTTAAACCTACTGTATTCCAACTTATCTATGGATTATAAACTATTTTACTAGCCATAGATTCATCAAAATAAGCAAACAACACACGAAAAACAGAATCTGTCAAAAACAGAACAGTCTGTAGTAATCTGTAGCTAGCGCAAGATCTGGAACCCCAAAAATTCTAAAATAAATTTCTGGACGTGAGGAATTTATCTATTAATCATATTCAAAAAGAATTAACTAAATAGCACTCTCCAAATAAAAATGACAGCAGTTCTCGTGAGCGCTAAAGTTTCTGTTTTTTTACAGCAAGTTCAACAAGACTTTCCCCAAGTCTTCCCAACGGTTCTACTTGGCACATACACTAATTAAACACAAAAAACACAACAAAAACAGAGGATAAATAATTTATTTATTACTAAAAAGGAGCAAAAAGCAATGAATAAAAATAAAATTGGGTTGCCTCCCAACAAGCGCTATCGTTTAACGCCCCTAGCTAGGCATAAAAGCGAGGATAGATCTAGGTATTGCCATCTTTGGTAGGCAATTCTTCAATGAGGCATCTATCTCCCTTAGGAATTTCTTTATTTCTAGTGATTATCAAACTCTTAGGCACAAGATCCAAAAATTCATTTGTAGCAATTGGTTCCTTAATGATAGCAAAAAGATTGGGATGGACACTTATAGATTTAAGATCCGTAGTTTCCATACTAGATGATTCACCCTTATTTTTAGGAACATACATAAGCTTGGCAATTTTAGTAGGAGGACTTGGAGTATTCTTTACGGAAGAAAAAGCGGTTCCCAAGTTTGTAATGATACCCTCAAGTTTATCGATTCTAGTGGAATCTAGATTTATTTTCTCATTAACTATGGATTCTTTTTCCTTAATATTTTTCAAAGTCATTCCTACCTTAGATCCATATTGGGTAATTTGATTGTGAATCTTTTTATCTAGATTTTCAATTAATTCAACAGTAGCAACTTTATTTTCAATAATTTCAAGTCTTTGCATAACATGCTCCAAAGTTAACATAGTTCCATTAACCAAAAGAGGTGGTGAGCCAAATAAATCTAACATAGCATTATAAGAATCAAACGTATGGCTACCCAAGAAATTCCCTCCGGTAATGGTATCAAGGATATATCTATACCAAGGACTAGCACCTACATATAAATTGCGGAGAAGAACTGAAGTAGATTGCTTCCTGGTAGATCTATTTTGAGCATTGCAAATTCTGTACATGGCATCTTTTAGATTTTCTCCCTCCCTTTGTTTAAAATTTAGAACTTCATTCTCAGGAGACAATGGAGAAGATATGAGACAAGCCATGACGACAATCAAACAAACTAACACACAAGCAAACAGAAAGCAAACAGGCAAAAAGAGGCAAACAGAGAAAGGAGGAGGAGAAGGAGAAGGAGAAAGAGAGGGCGAATAAAACGACAAGGGTGAATTGGGGGGGGAGAGGAAAACGAGAGGCAAATGGCAACTAATGTAATGCGAGAGATAGGGATTGTGATGCGTACTTGGTATGTTGACTTTTTGCGTAGACTCCCCGGCAACGGCGCCAGAAATTCTTCTTGCTACCTCTTGAGCTTGCGTTGGATTTCCCCGAAGAGGAAAGGATGATGCAGCAGAGTAGCGTAAGTATGTCCCTCAGTTTTTGAGAACCAAGGTATCAATCTAGTAGGAGTCCACACTCAAGTCCATCGTACCTGCACAAAACGATAGCTACTCGCAACCAACGCGATTAGGGGTTGTCAATCCCTTCACGGTCACTTACGAGAGTGAGATCTGATAGATATAATATTTTTGGTATTTTTGGTATAGAGATGCAAAGTGAAAAGTAAAAGGCAAAGTAAAAAGCAAAGCAAGATTAAAGTGATGGAGATTGATATGATGAGAATAGACCCGGGGGCCATAGGTTTCACCAGTGGCTTCTCTCAAGAGCATAAGTATTCTACGGTGGGTGAACAAATTACTGTTGAGCAATTGACAGAATTGAGCATAGTATGAGAATATCTAGGCATGATCATGTATATAGGCATCACGTCCATGACAAGTAGACCGAAACAATTCTGCATCTACTACTATTACTCCACTCATCGACCGCTATCTAGCATGCATCTAGAGTATTAAGTTAAAAACAGAGTAACGCTTTAAGCAAGATGACATGATGTAGAGAGATAAATTCATGCAATATGAAATAAACCCCATCTTGTTATCCTCGATGGAAATGATGCAATACGTGCCTTGCTGCCCCTTCTGTCACTGGGAAAGGACACCGCAAGATCGAACCCAAAGCTAAGCACTTCTCCCATGGCAAGAACTACCAATCCAAACGGATAATTCGAAGAGACTTGCAAAGATAACCAATCATACATAAAAGAATTCAGAGAAGATTTAAATATTATTCATAGATAGACTTGATCATAAACCCACAATTCATCGGTCTCAACAAACACACCGCAAAAAGAAGAAGATTACATCGAATAGATCTCCATGAGAGAGGGGGAGAACTTTGTATTGAGATCCAAAAAGAGAGAAGAAGCCATCTAGGTAATAACTATGGACCCGAAGGTCTAAGCTAAACTACTCACACTTCATCGGAGAGGCTATGATGATGTAGAAGCCCTCCGTGATGACGGCCCTCTCTGGTGGAGCTCCGGAACAGGCCCCAAGATGGGATCTCGTGGATACGGA
The DNA here is from genome assembly GCF_056163025.1 of Triticum urartu. Classification (NCBI taxonomy): domain Eukaryota; kingdom Viridiplantae; phylum Streptophyta; class Magnoliopsida; order Poales; family Poaceae; genus Triticum; species Triticum urartu. The sequence goes on from NC_141873.1 coordinate 25,161,589, forward strand.
AAGTTGCGGCGGTGGAATTAGGTTTTTTTGGCTCCGTCCCCATTCATTTGGGGTACGTAGGTATATATAGGAGGAAGAAGTACGTCGGTGTAGCTTCGGTGGGCCCACGAGGGTGGGGGGTGCACCTGGGGGTATAGGGCGCGCCCCCCTACCTCGTTCCCACCTCGAAGCTTCCTTGGCGTAGGGTCCAAGTCTCCTGGGTCATATTCGGGAAGAAAATCACGTTCCAGAAAGGTTTATTCTGTTTGGACTCCGTTTGATATTCCGTTTCTTCGAAACACTGAAATAGGCAAAAAACAGCAATTCTGGGCTAGGCCTCCGGTTAATAGGTTAGTCCCAAAAATAATATAAAATTGGAAATAAAGTCCAATATAGTCCAAAACAGTAGATAATATAGCATGGAGCAATCAAAAATTATAGATACGTTGGAGACGTATCAGTGGGTTGTGCTCCCCTCGGCCCACCTCTGGTGCCCATCTTTTGGTATATAAGTCATTTTGACCTAGAAAAAAATAAGGAGAAGACTTTCGGGATGGAGCGCCACCGTCTCGAAGCGGAACTTAGGTAGGAGCACTTTTGCCCTCCGGCGGAGCGATTCCGCCGGGGGAACTTCCCTCCCAGAGAGGGAAATCATCGTCATCATCATCACCAACAACTCTCCATCTTGGGAGGGCAATCTCCATCAACATCTTCAACAACACCATCTCATCTCAAACCCTAGTTCATCTCTTGTGTTCAATCTTTGTACCAGAACTATAGATTGGTGCTTGTGGGTGACTAGTAGTGTTGATTACATCTTGTAGTTGATTACTACATGGTTTATTTGGTGGAGGATTATATATTCAGATCCAATATGCTATTTAATACCCCTCTGATATTGAGCATGATTATCATTTGTGAGTAGTTACTTTTGTTCTTGAGGTCACGGGAGAAATCATGTTGCAAGTACTCATGTGAACTTGACATGTGTTCGATATTTTGATAGTATGTATGTTGTGATTCCGTTAGTGGTGTCATGTGAGAGTTGACTACATGACACTTCACCATATTTGGGCCTAAGGGAATGCATTGTGCAGTAGTTATTAGATGATGGGTTGCAAGAGTGACAGAAGCTTAAACCCTAGTTTATGCGCTATTCCGTAAGGGACCAATTGGATCCAAAAGTTTAATGCTATGGTTAGAATTTATTCTTAATATTTTTCTCGTAGTTGCGGATGCTTGCGAGAGGGTTAATCATAAGTAGGAGATTTGTTCAAGTAAGAACAACACCTAAACACTAGTCCACCCACCTATCAAATTATCAAAGTAGCGAACACGAATTGAACCAACATGATGAAAGTGACTAGATGAAATTCCCGTGTACCCTCAAGAACACTTTGCTTATCATAAGAGACCGTTTTGGCCTGTCCTTTGCCTCAAAAGGATTGGGCTACCTTGCTGCACTTTTGTTACTACTATCATTACTTGCTCGTTACAAATTATCTTGCTATCAAACTACTCTGTTACTTACAATTTCAGCACTTGCACACATTACCTTGCTGAAAACCACTTGTCATTTCCTTCTGCTCCTCGTTGGGTTAGACACTCTTACTTATCGACAAGAGCTACAATTGATACCATATACTTGTGGGTCATCAAGGCTATTTTCTGGCGCCGTTGCCAGGGAGTGAAGCGCCTTTGGTAACTGGAATTTGGTAAGGAAACATTTATATAGCGTGCTGAAATTTACTATCACTTGTTACGATGGAAAATAATCCTTTGAGGGGTTTGTTAGGGGTATATTCACCTCGACCAGAACCACAGTTAGCTACCCCTCAACCTACCGCACCTACTAAAAATATTGAATATGAAATTCCTTCGGGTATGATAGAACAACACTAGCTAATCCTTATGCAGGAGATGGAACCGAACATCCTGATATGCACTTAATATATGTGGAACAAATTTGTGGATTGTTTAAGCTTGCAGGTTTACCCGAAGATGATGTTAAGAAGAAGGTTTTCCCTTTATCTTTGAAGGGAAAAGCATTGGTATGGTATAGGCTATGCGATGATATTGGATCTTGGAATTGGAATCAATTGAAATTGGAGTTCCACCAAAAAAATTATCCCATGCTTCTAGTTCATCGTGATTAGAATTACATATATAATTTTTTGCCTCGTGAAGGAGAAAGTATCGCTCTAGCTTGGGGGAGGCTTAAGTCAATGTTATATTCATGCCCCAGTCATGAGCTCTCAAGAGAAATTATTATCCAGAATTTTTATGCTCGGCTTTCTCATAACGATCGATCCATGCTTGATACTTCTTGTGCTAGTTCTTTTATAAGAAGACTATTGAGTTCTGGTGGGATATTTTGGAAAGAATTAAACACAACTCTAAAGAATGGGAACTTGAGAAGATAAAGAGTCAGGTTTTAAGCTTAAGTATGATTGTGTTAAATCTTTTATGAATACCGATGCTTTCCAAAAGTTTAGCACTAAATATGGACTTAACCCTGAGATAGTAGCCTCCTTTTGTGAATCATTTGCTACTCATGTTGATCTCCCTAAAGAGAAGTGGTTTAAATATCACCCACATATTAAAGAAGAAATTAAAGAACCAGAACTAGCTAAAGAGGAAACTATTCTTTATAATGTTGATCCAGTTGTTCCTACTGCTTATATTGAGAAACCACCTTTCCCTGTTAGGATCAAGGAACATGCTTAAGTTTCAATTGTGGTCAACAAAAGTTATATTAGATCACCTAAACCTGATGAACAAATTAAAGTAGAGCCTAGTGTTGCTATGATTAAAGATCTCTTGGAAGAAAACATAGATGGGCATGTTATTTACTTCTGTAATGAAGCTACTAGAATTGCCAAACCCGATAAAATGGATAATCATAAACCTGTTGTTGGCATGCCCGTTGTCTCAGTTAAAATAGGAGATCACTGTTATCATGGTTTATGTGACAAAAGTGCTAGCATGAGTGCCATTCCTTTTACTTTATATCAAGAAATTATGAATGACATAGCACCCACTGAAATAGAAGAAATAGATGCCACTATTAAACTTGCTAATAGAGACACCATCACACCACTTGGGATTGTTAGAGATGTTGAAGTCTTATGTGGGAAAATAAAATAGCCTATAGATTTTCTTGTTCTTGGTTCCCCACAAGATGAATTTTTCCCATTATTTTTGGTAGACCCTTCTTGAACACCGTTAATGCTAAAATAGATTGTGAGAAAAATACTGTCGGTGTTAGTTTTGGTGATGAGTCTCATGAATTTAATTTTTCCAAGTTTAGTAGACATCTTCATGAGAAAGAATTGCCTAGTAAGGATGAAATTATTGGTCTTGCTTCTATCCTTGTACCTCCTACTGGTCCTTTAGAACAATATTTTCTAGACCATGAAAATGATTTACATATGCATGAAAGAAATGAAATAGATAAGATTTTCTTTCAACAACGTCTCTGCTTAAACACAATTTGCCTATTGGAACTCTAGGAGGTCCTCCTCCACCTAAAGGTGATCCTGTGTTTGAATTAAAACAATTGCCAGGCACTTTGAAATATGCTTATCTTGATGAAAAGAAAATATATCCTATTATTATTAGTGCTAACCTTTCAGAACATGAAGAAGAAAGATTATTGAAAGTTCTAAGGAAGCACCGAGCTGCTATTGGATATACTCTTGATGATTTAAAGGGCATTAGTCCCACTCTATGTCTATTAATATGGAACCTGATGCAAAACCCGTTGTTGATCACCAACGCCGGTTAAATCCGAAGATGAAAGAAGTGGTAAGAACGGAAATACTAAAACTCCTGGAAGCAGGTATAATCTATCCTATAGCTGATAGTAGATGGGTAAGTCCTGTTCACTGTGCTCCTAAGGAAGAAGGCATTACTGTTGTTCCTAATGATAAGAATGAACTTATTCCACAAAGAATTGTTACAAGCTATAGAGTGGTAATTGATTTTAGAAAATTAAACAAGAAACTAGAAAAGATCATTACCCTCTGCCTTTTATTGATCAAATGCTAGAAAGGTTATCTAAGCACACACATTTTTGCTTCCTTGATGTATACTCTAGTTTTTCACAAATACATGTTTCTCAACCTGATCAAGAAAAGATCACTTTCACTTGTCCCTTTGGAACTTATGCTCATAGACGTATGCCTTTTGGTTTATGCAATGCACCTGCTACCTTTCAAAGATGTATGACTGCTATATTCTCTTACTTTTGTGAAAAGATTGTTGAGGTTTTCATGGATGACTTCTCTGTTTATGGGAAGCCTTTTGATGATTGTTTAAGCAATCTTAATCGAGTTTTGTAGAGATGCGAGCAAACAAATCTTGTCTTGAAATGGGAGAAGTGTCACTTTATGGTTAATGAAGGTATTGTTTTGGGCCATAAAATTTCTAAAGAGGTATTGAAGTGGACAAAGCTAAGGTTGATGCAATTGAGAAAATGCCATGTCCTAAAGATATCAAAGGTATTGGTAGTTTCCTAGGTCATGCTAGTTTCTATAGGAGATTTATCAAAGACTTTTCTAAAATTTCTAGGCCTCTTACAAATCTTTTGCAAAAGGATGTTCCTTTTGTTTTTGATGATGATTGTTTAGAAGCCTTCGAAACACTCAAGAAAGCCTTAATTTCCGCACCTATTGTTCAACCACCTGATTGGAACAAGCCTTTCGAAATTATGTGTGATGCTAGTGATTATGCTGTTGGTGCTGTTCTAGGACAAAGAGTTGATAAGAAACTAAATGTTATTCATTATGCTAGTAAAACTCTCGACAATGCTCAATGAAATTATGCAACTACTGAAAAAGAATTCCTAGCAGTGGTGTTTGCTTATGATAAATTTAGATCTTACATTTTTGATTCAAAATTAATTGTTCACACCGATCATGCTGCTATAAAATATCTTATGGAAAAGAAAGATGCTAAAGCTAGACTTATTCGATGGGTTCTCTTGCTACAAGAATTTGATTTACATATCACTAATAGAAAAGGAGCTGAGAACCCCGTAGCTGAAGGCTTGAAAATGTGCTTGATGACCCACTACCTATTGATGATAGTTTTCCGGATGAGCAGTTAGCTGCAATAAATGTTTCTCATAACACTCCTTGGCATGCTAACTATGCTAATTACATTGTTGCTAAATATTTACCACCTAGCTTTACATACCAACAAAATAAAAAATTCTTCTATGATTTAAGACATTACTTTTGGGATGACCCACATCTTTATAAAGAAGGAGTAGATGGTATTATTAGACGTTGTGTACCTGAGCATGAACAGGGAAAAATCCTACGGAAATGTCACTCTGAAGCTTATGGAGGGCATCATGCTGGAGACAGAACTGCTCACAAGGTATTGCAATCTGGGTTCTATTGGCCTACTCTCTTCAAGGATGCCCGTAAGTTCGTCTTATCTTTGTGATGAATTCCAAAGAATAGGTAATATCGATAAGCGTCAAGAAATCCCTATGAATTATTCACTTGTTGTTGAACCATTTGATGTTTGGGGGTTTGATATGGGACCTTTTCCTTCCTCCAATGGGTATACACATATTTTGGTTGATGTTGATTATGTTACTAAATGGGTAGAAGCTATTCCAACCAGTAGTGCTGATGACAACACCTCTATTAAAATGCTTAAGGAAGTTATTTTCCCAAGGTTTCTAGTCCCTAGATATTTAATGACTGATGGTGGTTCACACTTTATTCATGGTGCTTTCCGTAAAATGCTTGCTAAGTATGATGTTAACCATAGAATTGCATCACCCTATCATCCTCAGTCTAGTGGTCAAGTTGAACTTAGCAATAGAGAAATAAAATTAATTTTGTAAAATACTATCAATAGGTCCCGAAAGAATTGGTCTAAGAAATTAGATGATGCACTTTGGGCTTATAGAACAGCATATAAAAATCCTATGGGTATGTCTCCTTATAAAATGGTTTATGGAAAAGCATGCCATTTGCCTCTTGAGTTAGAACATAAAGCATATTGGGCAATCAAAGAACTCAACTAAGATTTCAAACTTGCCAGTGAAAAGAGGTTATTTGATATTAGCTCATTAGATGAATGGAGAACCCAAGCTTATGAAAATGCTAAGTTATTTAAAGAAAAAGTTAAAAGATGGCACGATAAAAGAATTCAAAAGCGTGAGTTTAAAGTTGGAGAATATGTTCTTTTGTACAACTCTCGTTTTAGATTCTTTGCAGGAAAACTCCTCTGAAAATGGGAAGGACCCAATGTTATCGAGGAGTTTTATCGGTCTGGAGCTATCAAAATAAATAATGTCGAAGGCACTAACCCAAAGGTTGTTAATGGTAAACGAATAAAGCATTACATCTCAGGTACGCCAATTAATGCTGAAAGTAATATCATCCAAACTTTGACACCGGAAGAACACATAAAAGAGTCCTTCCAAAACACTCCAGAATCATGAAAAAGAGGAGGTACATGATACGGTAAGTAAACGGACTCCGAAAAATCCGCAAAAATATTTTTTGTCAGTTTTGGAATATAAGAAAAATTAGGAAAATAAGAAACACCCAGGAAGGTTACCTTGGTGGGGTTGTGCACACCTTGGGTACCTTCCAGACTCCGTTTGTCTACCGTTTGCTTGTTTCGAAGATAAAAAATCATTATATACCCCCCCGAGCCTATTAACCACCGTATCACGGAGAAATCTTCTGTTTTCTTTTCCTTGATGTTTTCTGTCAGTTCCCATCTACCATGGCCGCTTCAAGCTCCTCCAAGGATAAGTTCTTCAAGAACCTCATCAACCCATATTTGCGGGAGGTGGTGCAGCACCCTCAGGTCATCCAAATGCATGAGGGGGCGTTTCACATCCGCGATGTGCAAGGTCCCAAGGGGATGGGAACCGTGGATGCCAGACTTGAGGCTATGGAGCAGGAGGTCTTCTGGTGCCAGGGGATGGTGGAGTGTGGACTCAATGCCAATCACCTAATGATCACAGACCTTACCTGTGATCTCAAGGTGGATGGCAAGTCCATGAAGGACATCATCTTCACCCTCAACGAGCAAACCAACTTCCTCCAAAGCCAGATCTACAATCTCCAAAACCATGTCTTTGAATATGAGGCGAGGTTTAAAGGTATGAGTTTGGATGCCGGTTGCAAGACCCATGAGACTCACTCCTCCTCTTATGATGGTGGACCTCTGCCATGGAAACCCGAGGACAAGATCTCTACTTCACCACCACCTTCTTCTTCATCACCAAAATAAAATTGAGTATTGGGTATGGGCACTCCCCTTGGCTTCTGCCAAGCTTGGGGGAGGTGCCTCGGTATCGTATCACCCCCACTATCTTTGCCTTTACTTATTTTAGTTCAATCTTTTGCTTTAGATGAATAAAAATTTAGTTCGATCCTTTCTTTTCAAGAGCTTTCTTAGTGATCTATCCTTGTAATCGTGTGCGAGATATATAATAAAGTTTAGTTTGAGTTTTTTTTCTTTCTTTACTTTCCTGTTGCAATAAAAAGAAAGGAAATAAATTAAAAAGATCATATTCTAATCTTATGGTAGGTGATTACACCACATAAGGAAAAGTATAAGTAGAAAATTTTATTAGAGATTGACAAACATAGCATTGGTCAATGATGCAACTCATGAAAGAGTTAATAAGGGAAGAGAAGATTCACATATAAATACACTATCCTGGAAATATTTTGTGATTGTGAGCCCCCATCAAAATATTATATGCCAAAATTGTTGACGTTGGACAAGGAAGACAACATAATGATTTATGTTTGTTCATATTCACATAGAAGTTATATTGTCATAGATCCTTCAACATGTGGTGCTTGCCCCCTATCTTTGCTAGCCAAAAATTCCGCACTAAGTAGAGATACTACTTGTGCATCCAAAAACCCTTAAACCCAAATCTTATTTTCAAGAGTCCACCATACCTACCTAGGGATTGAGCAAGATCCCTCAAGTAAGTTGTCATCGGTGCAATAAGGCAATAAAAATTACTTCTAAAAGTGTGAGATCATTTAGTGTAAGGGAAAATTGAGCGTTGTACGAACTTGTGATGGTGAAGAATAAAAGCGATAGACTGCATAATAAAGGTTTCCATCACAAGGGGGAATACAACGTGATGTTCTTTTGCACTAAGGGATTGAACATACAAACAAATAAGCGCATGACAACCTCTACTTCCCTCTGCGAAGGGCCTATCTTTTACTTTTATGTATTTACTTTTATGCAAGAGTCAAAGTTTTTCTCTCTGTTCCTTTTTATTTTTCTCCTTTGGCAAGCATCATGTGGTGAGGAAAGATCTAGGCACATATGTCTAGTTGAATATGGGTAGCATGAGTTATTATTGTTGACATCACCCTTGAGGTGAATACATTGGGAGCTGAAATTATAAGCCCCTATCTTTCTATGTGTCTGGTTGAAACGTTTTGCTCATGTGTATGCAATGAGTGTTAGCAATCATAGAAGACTAAATGATGGTTGAGTATGTAGAGTTGCCTAAAGGCTCCAATACGTGACCCTTCTTGAGAATATGATGAATTGTAGTTGAAAAGTTGACTGAGAACATAGTTTGTTGGTTTCTAATAGAGTTTATGCTTTATACTTCGATAGTGTGATGAATTGTTACTTATTCATGCGAAGTATATGATAAAAGTTCTATGATAAAAGTTTTATGTTTAAATTTGTTGTCGTTATAATAATCTACATGATGCTTCTATGTCCGTATTTTGTTTTTATCGAAACCTCTCTCTCTCCAAGCATGTGAACATTTTTTTGACTTCGGTTTTCGCTTGAGGACAAGCGAGGTCTAAGCTTGTGGGAGTTGATACGTCCATTCTGCATCATGTTTTCCTACTGTCATTTATGATGTTTTTATGCATAATAATACTTTTTGGAGTCATTCTAATGCCTTTTCTCTCATAATATGCAAGGTACACACAAAGAGAGAGAATTCCGGCAGCTAGAAATCTGGACCTGGAAAAGCTACGTCACGCCACCTATTCTGCACAACTCCAAACAAGCTGAAACATTACGAATTTTTTGTGTGGAATATATGAGCAATATTGGAGCCAATAAGTAACAGAGGAGGCCCACCAGGTGGGCACAACCCACCTAGGCGCGCCAGGGAGCCCAGGCGCGCCCTGGTGGGTTGTGCTCCCCTCGGCCCACCTCCGGCACTACTAGGGAAAACCTTATACACAGAATCTTAGCAGCAGCGCGGTACAAAAAGAGGCGCTACTGCTAACTTTCAGTAGCGCAGGTTCAAAACATGTGCTACTGCTACTCAGTTAGCAGTAGCGCGGCCTAGCCGAACCGCACTGCTACTAAAAGCGACCGACAGTACCCACCAACCTAGGTTTAGCAGCTACACACTTCTGCGACCCGCGCTACTGCTAAAGTAATAGCAGTAGCGCGCTTTTTTTCTTGTCGCTACTGCTAATTTTGAAACTGACCACATGGCGGGCCCCGCTTAGCAGTAGCGCGTGCGTAGGAAGCGCTCTGCTGCTATGCTCGTAGCAGTAGTGCGCTTAACCACCCGCGCTACTGCTAAGACGCAGCATAATGCCACCTTTTCCCCCTCCCCTCCCCCATCTCCTCTCTTCCTCACTTTCCCCTACCTCCCACCTCCTCTCCACCTCATTTTGCTTCTTCCTCAATACTTCTCCCCCATTACTCTCCCTCTTCTACCTACCTTTCTCTCTCTTTATTACTCCTAACTGCTACCTCTTGAGCACTGCGTTGGTTTTCCCTTGAAGAGGAAAGGGTGATGTAGTAAAGCAGCATAAGTATTTCCCTCAGTTTTTGAGAACCAAGGTATCAATCCAGCAGGAGGCCACGCACGAGTCCCTCAAACCTACACAAACAAATAAAATCCTCGCAACCAACGCAATAAAGGGGTTGTCAATCCCTTCACGGTCACTTACGAAAGTGAGATCTGATAGATATGATAAGATAATATTTTTGGTATTTTTATGATAAAGATGCAAAGTAAAGAAAGAAAAATAAACGGCAAAAGAAATAGCTTGTTGATGGGAGATTAATATGATAGAAAATAGACCCGGGGGCCATAGGTTTTACTAGTGGCTTCTCTCGAGAGCATAAGTATTACGGTGGGTAAACAAATTATTGTTGAGCAATTGACAGAATTGAGCATAGTTATGAGAATATCTAGGTATGATCATGTATATAGGCATCACGTCCGTGGCAAGTAGACCGACTCCTGCCTGCATCTACTACTATTACTCCACACATCGACCGCTATCCAGCATGCATCTAGAGTATTAAGTTCAAAGGAACAGAGTAACACTTTAAGTAAGATGACATGATGTAGAGGGATAAACTCATGCAATATGATATAAACCCCATCTTGTTATCCTTGATGGCAACAATACAATACGTGCCTTACTGCCCCTACTGTCACTGGGAAAGGACACCGCAAGATTGAACCCAAAGCTAAGCACTTCTCCCATTGCAAGAAAGATCAATCTAGTAGGCCAAACCAAACTGATAATTCAAAGAGACTTGCAAAGATAACCAATCATACATAAAAGAATTCAGAGAAGATTCAAATATTGTTCATAGATAAACTTGATCATAAACCCACAATTCATCGGTCTCAACAAACACACCGCAAAAGAAGATTACATCGAATAGATCTCCACGAGAATCATGGAGAATTTTGTATTGAGATCCAAAGAGAGAGAATAAGCCATCTAGCTAATAACTATGGACCCGAAGGTCTGAGGTAAACTACTCACACATCATCGGAGAGGCTATGGTATTGATGTAGAAGCCCTCCGTGATCGATGCCCCCTCTGGCGTAGCTCCGGAAAAGGCCCCAAGATGGGATCTCACGGGTGCAGAAGGTTGCAGCGGGGGAATTAGGTTTTTGGCTCCGTATCTGGTAGTTTGGGGGTACATAGGTATATATAGGAGGAAGAAGTACGTCGGTGGAGCAACATGGGCCCCACGAGGGTGGAGGGCGCGCCTGGGGGGGGGGGTAGGCGCTCCCCCTACCTCGTGCCTTCCTGGTAGCTTTCTTGACGTAGGGTCCAAGTCCTCTGGATCATGTTCGTTCCAAAAATCACGTTCCCGAAGGTTTCATTCCGTTTGGACTCCCTTTGATATTCTCTTTCCGCGAAACTCTAAAATAGGCAAAAAACAACAATTCTGGGCTGGGCCTCCGGTTAATAGGTTAGTCCCAAAAATAATATAAAAGTGTATAATAAAGCCCAATAATGTCCAAAACAGAATATAATATAGCATGGAACAATAAAAAATTATAGATATGTTGGAGATGTATCAAGCATCCCCAAGCTTAATTCCTGCTTGTCCTCGAGTAGGTAAATGATAAAAACAGAATTTTTGATGTGGAATGCTACTTGGCATAATTTCAATGTAATTCTCTTAATTGTGGTATGAATATTCAGATCCGAAAGATTCAAGACAAAAGTTTAATATTGACATAAAAATAATAATACTTCAAGCATACTAACTAAGCAATTGTGTCTTCTCAAAATAACATGTCCAAAGAAAGTTATCCCTACAAAATCATATAGTCTGGCTATGCTCTATCTTCACCACACAAAGTATTTAAATCATGCACAACCCCAATGACAAGCCAAGTAATTGTTTCATACTTTTGGTGTTCTCAAGCTTTTTCAATCTTCACGCAATACATGAGCGTGAGCCATGGACATAGCACTATATGTTGAATAGAATGGTGGTTGTGGAGAAAAAAAAGGAGAAGATAGTCTCACATCAACTAGGCATATCAACGGGCTATGGTGATGCCCATTAATAGATATCAATGTGAGTGAGTGGGATTTCCATGCAACGGATGCACTAGAGCTATAAGTATATGAAAGCTCAACAAAAGGAACTAAGTGGGTGTGCATCCAACTCGCTTGCTCACGAAGACCTAGGGCATTTTGAGGAAGCCCATCATTGGAATATACAAGCCAGGTTCTATAATGAAAAATTCCCACTAGTATATGAAAGTGATATCATAGGAGACTCTCTATCATGAAGATCATGGTGCTACTTTGAAGCACAAGTGTGGAAAAAGGATAATAACATTGTCCCTTCTCTCTTTTTCTCTCATTTTTTTATTAGGGCCTTCTTTCCTTTTTTTTCTTTTGGCCTCTTTTTTTTTTCTTTTTCGTCCGGATTCTCATCCTGACTTGTGGGGGAATCATAGTCTCCATCATCCTTTCCTCACTGGGACAATGCTCTAATAATGATGATCATCACACTTTATTTACTTAAAACTCAAGAATTACAACTCAATACTTAGAACAAAATATGACTCTATGTGAATGCCTCCGGCGGTGTACCGGGATGTGCAATGATGCATGAGTGACATGTATGAAAGAATTATGAACGGTGGCTTTGCCACAAATACGATGTCAACTACATGATCATGCAAGTAATATGACAATGATGAAGCGTGTCATAATAACAAAACAGTGGAAAGTTGCATGGCAATATATCTCGGAATGGCTATGGAAATGCCATAATAGGTAGGTATGGTGGCTGTTTTGAGGAAGGTTTTGGTGGGTTTATGGTACCGGCGAAAGTTGCGCGATACTAGAGAGGCTAGCAATGGTGGAAGGGTGAGAGTGCGTATAATCCATGGACTCAACATTAGTCATAAAGAACTCACATACTTATTGCAAAAATCTATTAGTTATCAAAGCAAAGTATTACGCGCATGCTCCTAGGGGGATATATTGGTAGGAAAATACCATCGCTCGTCCCCGACCGCCACTCATAAGGAAGACAATCAATAAATAAATCATGCTCCGACTTCATCACATAACGGTTCACCATATGTGCATGCTACGGGATTGACAAACTTCAACACAAGTATTTCTCAAATTCACAACTACTCAACTAGCATGACTCTCATATCACCATATCCATATCTCAAAACAATTATCAAGTATCAAACTTCTCATAGTATTCAACACACTCATAAGATTTTTTTACTAATCTTGAATGCCCATCATAATTAAAGCAAATTACCACGCTGTTTTGTAGGACTCTCAAAATAATCTAAGTGAAGCATGAGAGAACAATTTTTTCTATAAAACAAATCCACCACCGTGCTCTAAAAGATATAAGTGAAGCACTACAACAAAAACTATATAGCTCAAAAGATATAAGTGAAGCACATAGAGTATTCTAATAATTTTCAAATCATGTGAGTCTCTCTCAAAAGGTGTGTACATCAAGGATGATTGTGGTAAACTAAAAAGAAAAGACTCAAATAATACAAGACGCTCCAAGCAAAACACATATCATGTGGTGAATAAAAATATAGCTCCAAGTAAAGTTACCGATAGACGAAGACGAAAGAGGGGATGCCTTCCGGGGCATCCCCGAGCTTAGGCTTTTGGATGTCCTTGAATTTTACCTTGGGGTGCCATGGGAATCCCCAATATTATGCTCTTTCCACTCCTTGTTCCATAATCCATCAAAACTTAACCCAAAACTTGAAAACTTCACAACACAAAACTCAAAATAGAAAATCTCGTGAGCTCCATTAGCGAAAGAAAGCAAAACACCACTTCAAGATACTGTAATGAACTAATTATTTATTTATATTGGTGTTAAACCTACTGCATTCCAACTTATCTATGGTTTATAAACTATTTTACTAGCCATAGATTCATCAAAATAAGCAAACAACACACGAAAAACAGAATCTGTCAAAAACAGAACAGTCTGTAGTAATCTGTAGCTAGCGCAAGTTCTGGAACCCCAAAAATTATAAAATAAATTTCTGGACGTGAGGAATTTATCTATTAATCATCTTCAAAAATAATTAACTAAATAGCACTTTCCAAATAAAAATGGCAGCAATTCTCATGAGCGCTAAAGTTTCTGTTTTTTACAGCAAGATCAAAAAGACTTTCCCCAAGTCTTCCCAACGGTTCTACTTGGCACAAACACTAATTAAACACAAAAAACACAACCAAAACAGAGGCTAGATAAATTATTTATTACTAAACAGGAGCAAAAAGCAACGAATAAAAATAAAATTGGGTTGCCTCCCAACAAGCGCTATCGTTTAATGCCCCTAGCTAGGCATAAAAGCGAAGATAGATTCAGGTATTGCCATATTAATAGGATAGATCATTAAAACTCATTTCATATTCTCTACGTTCAGCAGCAAGTTTTCTTTGAGGCAAGCAAAAGTAATCGAAAGGGCTAAATTTAATGGGACAAAAGTCCCCAAGATCACTTTTAGGAGGTATAGGTTCCTCCTTCGGCCCTTCGTATTGCACAACCAATTCAACATTATAAGCATTCTTTTGACAGAACTCTGTGAGCCTGTACTTGAGAGAATATCCTAGCTCATTATTTCAAATAGCCAAATCATTATTAAGTTCAGAAATTCTATCAACTAGAACATTGGTAGGAACCCTCTTTCTAAGATTTTCATTGAAAGCAACATAGTCTAGAGATTGAAAACGCATTATTTCTTCCTGATCAAAGAGAATAGCCTCTATGGGAGGACTGCCAGCGTCCACCCTATAATGCGCAAAGATGTCTTTAGCCTCTTTTATTATAAATCTAAACTCATGAGCCAAAAAGATAGTAGCGGTACGCTTAACAGAAGAATGCTCAATATTAGAAAATTCTAGGAAAATCCTTTGTATGCAATGATGCATGTGCATAAATTGTCTTTCAAGTTCAACTACAAGCATGGCGATAGCGTCCGCAAGACTACTAGTTCTATGAAGAATAGAACCACCCATAGAAGGCAAATCACCGGCACAAGTAAAGAAATCTTGGATAACTCCTTTTCCAATAATATTACCACTACCAATTCGGAATTTTTTTGTATGTAAGATAGGGGGTTCTTCAGCAAGAGCATCAGAATTTTCCATGATAATATTATTGTCCATATCGAAAATAATTTCCCCAATTTCAGACATAACGGCAGAAAGTGCAAGGGGCAAAAAGAAGGAGGAAGGCGAACGAAAAGAGAGGGCGAATAAAACGACAAGGGTGAAGTGGGGGAGAGGAAAACGAGAGGCAAATGGAAAATAATGTAATGCGGGAGATAAGGATTTGTGATGGGTACTTGGTATGTTGACTTTTGCGTAGACTCCCCGGCAACGGCGCCAGAAATCCTTCTTGCTACCTCTTGAACACTGCGTTGGTTTTCCCTTGAAGAGGAAAGGGTGATGCAGTAAAGCAGCTTAAGTATCTCCCTCAGTTTTTGAGAACCAAGGTATCAATCCAGTAGGAGGCCACACACGAGTCCCTCGCACCTACACAAACAAATAAAATCCTCGCAACCAACGCAATAAAGGGGTTGTCAATCCCTTCACAGTCACTTACGAAAGTGAGATCTGATAGATATGATAAGATAATATTTTTTGTATTTTTATGATAAAGATGCAAAGTAAAGAAAGCAAAATAAATGGCAAAAGAAATAGCTTGTTGACGGGAGATTAATATGATAGAAAATAGATCCGGGGGCCATAGGTTTCACTAGTGGCTTTTCTCGAGAGCATAAGTATTACGGTGGGTAAACAAATTACTGTTGAGCAATTGACAGAATTGAGCATAGTTATGAGAATATCTAGGTATGATCATGTATATAGGCATCACGTCCGTGGCAAGTAGACCGACTCCTGCCTGCATCTACTACTATTACTCCACACATCGACCGCTATCCAGCTTGCATCTAGAGTATTAAGTTCAAAGGAAGAGAGTAACGCTTTAAGTAAGATGACATGATGTAGAGGGATAAAATCATGCAATATGATATAAACCTCATCTTGTTATCCTCGATGGCAACAATACAATACGTGCCTTGCTACCCCTACTGTCACTGGGAAAGGACGCCGCAAGATTGAACCCAAAGATAAGCACTTCTCGCATTGCAAGAAAGATCAATCTAGTAGGCCAAACCAAACTGATAATTCGAAGAGACTTGCAAAGATAACCAATCATACATAAAAGAATTCAGAGAAGATTCAAATATTGTTCATAGATAAACTTGATCATAAACCCACAATTCATCGGTCTCAACAAACACACCGCAAAAGAAGATTACATCGAATAGATCTCCACGAGAATCATGGAGAATTTTGTATTGAGATCCAAAGAGAGAGAAGAAGCCATCTAGCTAATAACTATGGACCGGAAAGTCTGAGGTAAACTACTCACACATCATTGAAGAGGCTATGGTGTTGATGTAGAAGCCCTCCGTGATCGATGCCCCCTCCGGCGGAGCTCCGGAAAAGGCCCCAAGATGGGATCTCATGGGTACAGAAGGTTGCGGCAGTGGAATTAGGTTTTTGGCTCCGTATCTGGTAGTTTGGGGGTACGTAGGTATATATAGGAGGAAGAAGTATGTCGGTGGAGCAACGTGGGCCCCACGAGGGTGGAGGGCACGCCTGGGGGGGGGGGTAGGCGCGCCCCCTACCTCGTGCCTTCCTGGTAGCTTTCTTGACGTAGGGTCCAAGTCCTCTAGATCACGTTCGTTCCAAAAATCACGTTCCCGAAGGTTTCATTCCGTTTGGACTCCGTTTGATATTCTTTTTCTGCGAAACTCTGAAATAGGCAAAAAACAGCAATTCTGGACTGGGCCTCTGGTTAATAGGTTAGTCCCAAAAATAATATAAAAGTGTATAATAAAGCCCAATAATGTCCAAAACAGAATATAATATAGCATGTAACAATCAAAAATTATAGATACGTTGGAGACAGATCACTAACTAACCACACCACCTCCATTAATGCATCTCCTTTCTCTTTTTCCTTCCCCCTCCACTAGTTGAAGTTGTCTCCTCCCAAATTAGCTAGCTAGGTAGATGTAGCATTTAGTGAAGTGACCTATGTGCCCCCTAACAAGATCTAGCTTTGTCAAGAAGAGCTTTGTCCACTTTTGATCTCCCTACTAGATCATCATCTCCATCGTGTGCTCGATCTTGAGATAGGTGTGATTGAAAATTCATGCTTTTGCAAGAATGGAAATATGTGTATGTGTGTGCTATATGATAATTGGGCGATATGATGGAAATTATGTGTGTGGCATGAGTCGACGCCGAATTGTGCTTGTGAGTTGCCTATGTTTTGCCGAAATGTCAATTTATTTCCATTTCGGCGAATTTCTGGCAAACTCTCTAGATCTATATGTCCTATTTTTAGGGAAGGTCATGTCGAATTTTTGTATGACTTTGATGCATGCACACATTTTTATAATCAATTTTTTTATTATTACCGTGCAGGCGTTCATGATGGTCAGTGGAACGATGGTGGACAGCTGGTTGCGGTCGGCGGTGCAGGACATGAAAGAAAATAACCTGACAGAGGTTTTATGTCCGTGTCGAAGATGCAAAGGAATAGTTTGGCTTGACCCCTATGATGAAGGTCGTGTCGAAGTGCACCTGCTCATGACTGGTTTCATGGATGGCTATACTCGGTGGATAATTGAAGATGAGGATGATGATGTTGAGGAGCCGACGGGGCAGGCAATGACGACACAGGGCAAGACAAAGAGATGGTCGATAATGGCAGTGGGGAAGAGGCTGGACATGGTGGCGGAGAAAGGGCCGGACATGGCGGAGGAGAAGAGGCCGGACATGGCGGCGGAGAGAATGTGGACTCCATGCCGCAGAGTTCATCGGTACTAAGTTCAATCGTGCGGGACCCTCATGTTCAAGCACTGCTTCGCAAGGAGACGAGTATTGAGAGAGCTGCTTCTAGAGAGGAGGCTAAGCTGTAGTAACTCGTGGTAGACTCGAACACTCCATTGTATGATGCTTGCAATCTTGAGGTGACCCGCTTGAGTTTCATGCTCCAACTCCTGAAGACGAAGGCTAAAAACAAATGGACCGACACTAGCCTCGATGAGCATCTCAAGTACCTAAAGGATGTTCTTCCCGCGGGGAATCTATGTCCTACTAGTGTGGATGAGGCCAAGAAGATCGTGTGCCCTCTTCATCCGCCACACGTTAGATACCATGCATGCATCAACGGTTGCATAATTTATCGGAAGGAGCACACAGAAAAAACAAGCTGTCCGGTGTGCATGCTTCTCGATACAAGAAGGCAGGGTAGAAATGTCCCAGAAAGTTGTATGGTACTTACCGATCACCCCCCGTCTCCAGCGGTATTTCATAGATCCCAAGGAAGCAAAGCTCATGTGCTGGCACACGGAGAGAAGAAGCCCGACGATGGAGATGATCCGAAGCTGAGACACGTCAAGGATGGAAGCCAGTGGAGAGCGTTGAACGGCTTCTATCGGTATTTCGAATGTGATCAAGGAACATCGTGCTCGGCGCGTGTACCGATGGCATGAATCCGTTTGGCAACCAAAACACCAACCATAGCACATGGCCTGTGTTTGTGTGGATGTACAACCTCCCCCTGGTTGTGCATGAAGTAAAAGTACATTCACATGAGCATGCTGATTCAAGGGCCGAAACAACCAGGAAATAATATTAATCTGTATCTGAGGCTACTTCAAGAGGAGTTAGACACGTTATGGAAAACACCGGCCAAGACATGGGACGCCAGCAAAGGCGAGTATTTCTACATGAGAGCCACGCTGATCACGACGGTGCACGACTATCTCGGTTACGGATATGTCGCAGGCTAGGTGTGCCATGGATATTGCGGATGCACGCGGTGCATGGATGATACGATGTCTCAGTAGCTAACATCAAGGAAAGATGGTGGGTCTGGGAAAATCGTGTACATGGGGCATCGATGATGGCTCGATCTGGACGACCCATGGAGAAACCGTGGAGATCTATTCAATGGTCACGCTGAGCATGAGCATCAAGGACCTCCACGTAAGCGGGGCGGCGCCGAAATTGATGAGCTATTGAAAAACTGGGAATAGTGCCCCGCGTCGGGAAAGACAATGAAAAAGGCACCAGAGCCACTGCTGAAGGTATTGAAGACGAGGTCTGTGTTCTGGGACTTGGAGTACTGGCATAAACTCAACACACCTCATTGCCTTGATCAAATGCGTATCTATAAGAATATCCTTGAGAGCTTGCTCGCGACACTGATGTACATGCCGGATAAGACCACGGATGGGCCGAAGGCAAGAAAAGACTTGCAAGATTTGAATATCAGGGAAGATCTGCACATGCCGCCCCATAAAAAGTCAGATGAGACAGAGACGGAGACAGAGGTGCGGGAGAAGAAGGACAAGAAAGTAAAGGAAGAGGATTATTGCCCCCCTTCTTGCTTCACCTTAAGTCAGGCTGAGATCGATCAATTCTTTAAGTGCCTTACCGGAGTCAAAGTTAGTTCCGGTTACCGTGGCAAGATAAGCAGATATCTAGACATGGACAAGAAAAGGTTCAGCGGGATGAAGTCCCATGACTTTCATGTGATGATGACGCAGATACTACCTGTTGCCCTTAGAGGGATAATGGACAAGCATGTCCGTGACACGCTTATTGGTCTCTGCAACTTTTTCGACACCATCTCTCGAAAGTCGATCAGTGTGAAGCAGCTCCGAAGGCTACAGGAAGAGATCATTGTGATACTGAATGAGCTTGAGATGTACTTCCCGCCCGCATTCTTTGACGTCATGGTGCATCTGTGTGTCCATATTGTGAACGACATAATAGACCTGGAGCCGTCATTCCTACACAACATGATGCCATTTGAGAGGATGAATGGGATCATCAAAGGATTCGTTCATAACATGTCCCGTCCGGATGGAAGCATTGTCCAGGTCTATATGACACAATAGTGCATCTCCTTCTGCGAGAATTTTCTATATGGCACAGACCAGCCGCCTGGTGTTAGTGTTGGTTTGCCCGTTAACAAGCACGATGGGAGGCTCGAAGGAGAAGGTCACTCCAACGGTCGCAGGGAACTGCACATGGCATACTCAGATCGACGCAACGAGACAGAGAAAACTTGGTAGTGCTACAACACCTAGACGAGGTAGATTCTTTCGTGGCACTGCACAAAGAAATTATCTTAAAGAAGTATAGTGACCGGGGGGTATGCAGGACAGGCGCCAAAGTTACTTGAGAGCACAAATCCACTTTCCTGCATTGGTTCAAAGAGCATATTATTGCTAATCCCCCGGAGGAGGGCTCTAAGGACGGATTGCTCATATACGCCTTAGCACATGGCCTCTCGCCCAACCTCGTCTCCTATCAGGCATACGATATCAATGGATACACGTTCTACACGAAGGCCAAAGATATGGACAGTGATGATCAGAACTCAGGGGTGATGATGGAATGCATGTCCAGCAACGACAACTGCACAACTAAGAGATTTTACGGAAGGGTTGAGGAGATCTGGGAGCTTGACTACTATTGATTGCACAACATGACGATGTTCCGTGTCAGATGGGCTAAGAATGTCGAAAGAGAAAACTGGTATTTCACTACCATGACTATACCCGACGCCAAGAGCGCTACCGTGAACGTTATCGCAAAAAACGAGCCATGTGTACACGCTAAGCACATGATACAATGCTTCTTCATAACCGACCCGCGCAATCCCAGCCGTGTTGTCATGAGGAGAGGCAAAAAGAACATCATTGGAACGGATGGAGTCGCCAACGAGGAAGACTAAGACTAGTACGACAACCCAATGAGGGAAGATGACGATGACGATGAAGTATACGTCAAAAGAAGAATCGATACTACATTACCTAAAAAAAATCATACTCCATGGAAAAGGAAAAGTCACAATGAGGGGCTCAATTATTCTTCAACGAACAAGAAGGGAAAGAAGCTCACTCAAAAACGAAAACGTCAACGCTGAGGAACCGTATGTTATCGGTCAAATGATGTAATATATATGTTCCTATTTTGTATAGACACTTAGCCATTATGCATGGGTCCAATGATGTAATATATATATGTTCCTATTTTGTATACATACTTAACTGTCAAATGATGCAATATATATCGCCTTCCCTTCGTTCACTGCTCTCGGAAAAAAGAAAACAAAAGTGAGAGAAAATAAAGGAAAAGAAAATAGAAGAAAACAAACAGGAAAACTGCTATAGGTACTGGTTATAGCAGTAGCGCTTTTCTGAAAAAGAGCTATGATACGTCTCCAACGTATCTATAATTTTTTATTGTTTCATGCTATTATATTATCTGTTTGGGATGTTAATGGGCTTTATTTTACACTTTTATATTATTTTTAGGACTAACCTATTAACCCAAGGCCCAGTGCAAATTGTTTTTTTCCTATTTCAGTGTTTCCCAGAAAAGGAATATCAAACGGAGTCCAAACAGAATGAAACCTTTGGGAGCGTGATTTTTGGAACAAACGTGATCCAGAGGACTTGGAGTGGACGTCAAGCAACCTACGAGGAGTCCACGAGGCGGGGGGCACGCCTACCCCCCTGGGCGCACCCTCCCCCTCGTGGGCCCCTCGTGGCTCAACCGATGTCGGTGTCAAAACCGGCGGATCTCGGTTAGGGGGTCCCGAACTGTGCGTGTAGGATCGATGGTAACAGGAGGCGGGGGACATGATGTTTACCCAGGTTCGGGCCCTCTTGATGGAGGTAATACCCTATGTCCTGCTTGATTGATCTTGATGATATGAGTATTACAAGAGTCGATCTACCACGAGATCGTAGAGGCTAAACCCTAGAAGCTAGCCTATGATTATGATTGTTGTATATCTATCGACTAGCCTGGCCCTGGTTTGTATAATGCACCAGAGGCCTAGGATAACAAGAGTCATAGCCGAATACGCCGGTGGGGGGAGGAGTCCTTGTCTTCACCACCAAGTCTTGTGGAATCTTCCTTGTATGCGGCAGCTGTCCGAACTGGCCCATGAGTATACGGCCATGGGGGTCCTTGGCCCAATCTAACTGACCGTGAGACGACGTAGTGAGTACCCCCTAGTCCAGGACACCGTCAGTAGCCCCCTGAACCGGTCTTCAAGTTGGGGACGCTCCTCGATTCTTCCGAACTGTTCTTTGTCTTCGGCCGTCGGTCTTGAAAATTGGTTCAACAAATCTTCCCATCTTCTATCTTGAGGATTGCCGAGCTAAATCTGAAGATCTCACACGTCGGGAATCCGAGGAGCCCTTTAAGTCTTCGACCTTTATCAATGCCTTGTTATTTTTATGCCACACCTCGGGTTTGAAGTTGTTCCCGGGCGGCAGCGTCCTCTTGTGTCCGAGCTCCAATGCCGGACTTCATTCGAGGTATCTTTTGCAGCCGAGCACCAACACCGGACCGCTTTTTGAGCTCCAACGCCGGAATGTATCCGAGCTCCAACGCCGGAATGTATCCGAGCTCCAACGCCGGACTGTATCCGGGCTCCAACGCTGGACTATATCCGAGGTGTCATGTCACCTTGGTTCAAAAAAATTGAAGGAGTTTAGCCAAGTTTAATGCCGGAAATGCCCTCTATGGAGCCAGCCACTAGCGCCCGAGCTTTATGCCGGACTGCTTCCGAGGTGGTGCACCACCCCGACTGTGGGCCGATTTTTTGTCAATATTTTTTATTGGTGCAATTTATTCTGTGCCGAGATATATAGCCAGTAGCCCTCAAGGTGTGTATCAGTCTAAAACCCGAGATGCACCTGAAGGATGACGTAAGACCGCTGATCCCAGTAGCCGCTGAGACTTAGGTTGATTTGCAAAATCGGCTTGAGGATAAAGTCCTAGCTCGGCAGAATACTTCGGGACACAAAAAGCGGCGTGCTCAGTCCTCGAGACTTAGGTTGGGTGCGGCCGACCAACCTGAGGATCAAAATCTCCTCGGAAACTGTATTGCACTTAAAATTTTCTACATTGAACAGGCAATGCAGTAGCCCCCGAGACACTGGTCGGGTGGCAACACCAGATCAGGGGATCGATGTGCCCCTTTAATATTTGTAAATGATAAGCCCGAAGCCCAGTAGCCCCCGAGCCTTAATGCGGGCACGGGTGGCCGAATTAAGGATCGATATCCAGAGTAAAATCACAAATTATGTGTAATGATTCTATGTATCCAAGTACTTTACATTGTTAATGCTCGGATTCGCATTGTACAAAACTTTGTTGACCGACCATCGGCTTCCACCTCCTCGGCCAGTAGCCGAGGAGTGTTTGTCCTACTTTATGAAGCCTTTATGCGGGCAAAGATTTAAGACAAACAAGGCAATCTGGCCATACGGTTTTATAAACAAAGATATGCAGAGAGATATGTTATATTACTGTTTAACATAATAAATGTCTTCCAAAGAAAATAGTCCCGCTATCGGTTCCTTTCTTTGGGTTTTCATGCTAAGCATGATCATGAAACCTCAGCTCTAATGTAAGAGAAAAATATTGAGGATTTTTTTTGGGAGGCCAGTTACTAGCCCCGGTAGTGTTCGGCGACAATCGAGGTCAAGCCGTAAAACACTTCGGCCAATGTTATGAATGGCCCGTCATTTAACACAGCCATCGGATCGCTAACCAGTTTACGCTTATTGTGACAGTCAGTTTTTGGCTTTCTCCACTGAGGTGCTTAACCATGTGAGCTGGAAGCACAATCCCAGTGGTTCTCCCTTTGCACACCTAGCCGAACAAAGCGGAACGTATGAGGCAAGCGCAGGAGCCGGGCAACCCATCTATTGACCGAAGACACAATTCGAAACCGATGCATATTTAGCATTATCCGAGAATTTTTTTGCTGAATCTCTAAAGGTGTCCGGCGTTGCACTGCGAGACTTGTGCTGAAAACACACAAATAGTTTAAAAGTGCCATAAGCTTGGAAAACCAAAAAACGTCAGTAAAAACTTGACGTCCGAACAAGAGCAAGTGTTCGGTGCCAATCCGAAAATTGGAAAAAAAATTGTGCTTTTGTCGTGCTTTAACATGACACATCCGATCTCAAGACTTCACGCGGGTCAGCCTACGGCTTCAAGATCTTTATCCCAAAGGCGGAGTACTTCTCCGAGGTCAGTTTAGCAAACTAAAATCAAGCGGCTTTCGGAGAGAAGACGGGCTATCCGGCTATTGACCATAAACTCAAGTCGATGAAAGAGCAGTAGAAAAAGACTTTGCAACGACCAAGAAGAAAACACATTTACTGTAAAATAGCTCATATAAATTTTAAGAGCCCCAAGTGACTTGGGTAAAAGAATTTTATGTATAATGATTGTATGTACCGAAGTACTTATATCATATCTATGTTCACCCGAACTTTAAACGCGTCTTAACTGACCGTCGGCTTCTCCCTCTTCGGCCAAGGGCCGAAAAGTGTCATGTACTCCACCTGTCGAGAGTATCAACGGTGTTTCCGATGACCAGGCAGTCAGGCCATAAGGGTGTAACAGACAAAGCGCGCTCAGGGAACTTATGCTATATTACTGACGAAGTGTAAGAAGAATCTTCGAAGAAAATAGTACCCCCACCGATACCTTTCTTCGGTGCTCATTATTACTATGAGACTTGTGCAATAGATTTTTTGTACTCATGAGTTCCGTTATGTGCCGACCATGATTGAAAACAATAAGAGCGCTAACTTTTGGCTTCACCCAGTCTGAGGTCAGAGCTCGGATGACCCGGTCATGACAATCGCATAGGTGCTCCCTTTACTCCCTAGCCGAGCAATCGGGAACGTAGGGGTAAACACAGGAGCGAGGCAACCCAGCTTGCAAATCGCTTAGGTCCATATGGTGCATATTATGGCGTAATACACGAAAAAGGAACGAAGTCGTACAAGTATAATCATATGCAAGAGGAAAAGCTCCATCAAGGGAGGCCCCAAATAAACGGGGTATTTGAATATGTGTGTCATAAACAAAGTTTTGACAAGGAGATTTCTTACAAGCAACTTTTTCCAAAAAGGTATAATGCTTGGTCGAACCGAACACAAGTTAAAAATTTAAAACTTTGAGTATGAAGGCAACTTAGCTGGTTAATGTGTTTGGTATTGATGACGCGGTCCCAGCTTGATGCGGGACAAAGTTCCATCCCCCAAGCCGGTCCTGAGGTGGCGGAGCAAAGAGCTCGGCACTCCGAAGTGGTGACATAGCACGGTCAAGCAGGCCGGCAGAGTGACGCCGAAGTCCCTGGCATGGGGTAATGAAGTGTTGACGAAGCCCCCCGTCCAGCCGAGGTGACGTGGTATGTCAGTACGCCGAGTTGACCATACTGCCCAACCCAAATCATTTTCCTGTGCACAAAAAATAGTGCAAACCGGAGATAGTAGTAATAATAATAATTTAAAAAAAATCATTGCATAATAATTAATTTATGCAAAGGGAGTAATAAAAGAAATATGGTCTGGCGCCGAAGTCAATGTTGATGCAGGGCGTCGGCGTGATGCGGTAAAGGCGTGGCAAAGCCTGAATTCACAGGTCGGTCCGAGTTCCGGATGCGGCGTTCGCCGGACCATGTACGGAAACTGACCGAACCACCATGCGGCCTCATTAATGCGGCCACCATTTGATAGACATGTGTACATATGATGAACAAACCAGAGTAATAATTCCTTGGGAAAAAATGAACCCAAACAAGCAAAAAATACTAGGATTAATAGCACCTGGTTTATTTGTTGTAGCAATCCGAAGAAAGGTGATTCCCAAAATTGGGACTCGATCCGCACACCCATTGCCTGATGGGCGATAAAGCGATGGCATGGCGATGCTGGCAAAGGTTGGCTCGTCGAGGCAAAGCCCTCGGTCCAGCTAACGTGACGGAGCTGGTCGGCTAGTGACGCCGAAGTCTCCGGAGTAGGTTGATGAAGAGATGGCGAAGCCCCCGGTCCAGCCGAGATGTCGAAGCCTCGATGTCAGCCGATGAGTCGAAGTAGGTCGGCATGATGGACACCGGCTTGAAGAAGCAACAGTGCGGTCCTGCCGATGCAGGTCGTGATGTGGTCAATGCCGGCTTGATGAAATGACCGTGCGGCGATGCCGGTGTATCCGCTCCGTGTAATCCGTGGGGCGGCGATGTTGGTGATGATTTATCCTTCGCGATGCTGAACTCCTGTTCGGCTCGCCGAGATGATGATCCGAAGAAGTTGAGCTCAGCTCAACAAAGTGACGACGTGTCTAGCGCAGGTCAGCAGCCGTGGAGCAATATTGCCGGACTGGTTTGACACCAGCATGATGGTGAAGGTCATGTTCAAAAGATTTTAAAGTTACTGGGATGTGTTTGGGAACAAAACACAATACCCCATACAAAACTTCCTTCAAAAAGGATGTCCGAAATCCTATTCATAAAAAAGACGAACTCGGGTCGGATTCGTTTTCGCGCAGAAAACAGATCCGAAAAGTGATGCACTAATCGGAAGGTTCCCGAAGTTTGGACGGTGGGATCGAGATGAAATTTTGAGGGGTGGTAGATATAGGAATTTCGTAGCCGATCAACGGTTGGATCTTCCAAAGGACGTCCGATCTAGAAGCTGGACACCATGCCCTTAACTCGTCCAGATTCTCGTCCAGATTTGACAGGGCTCCGGTATATCGCGGATTGCCAGAAATTCCTCCATCGGAACTCGACGAATTTTTCCAGGGTTGTTTTAGACTCAATTCCGCACAATTCCACCGAAGCAATCGTTAAAACGACACTTGAGGAGGCGGTGGCAGAAGATACGAGTTCGCTGTCCAGAAAAACAGCACGGTCGCCTAAGGGCAATGTTGACATTGAGCCACCGGGCTCCCTGGGTGATTCCTCCATGATCTTGATAGAGATCGGAGTTGATGTTGATGAAGGCCCTCATCCGAACATGATGATCGGAGGTAGGGCACAGTCCTCGGTCCAGCCAAGGTGCCCGGCCGAGCCGGTGACGAAGAAGCCGACGTCGCAGTTGACCTGCGGGCGAGCCATTGATTCTTTTGTCGATCACACAACAGAACTCTCAATGAAAGCACCAATGTCGGTGTCAAAACCGGCGGATCTCAGGTAGGGGGTCCCAAACTGTGCATCTAGGATCGATGGTAACAGGAGGCGGGGGACACGATGTTTACCAGGTTCGGGCCCTCTTGATGAAGCTAATACCCTACATCCTGCTTGATTGATCTTGATGATATGAGTATTACAAGAGGTGATCTACCACGAGATCGTAGAGGCTAAACCCTAGAAGCTAGCCTATGATTATAATTGTTGTATATCTATCGACTAGCCCGGACCTGGTTTATATAATGCACCAGAGGCCTAGGATAACAAGAGTCCTAGCTGAATACGCCGATGGAGGAGGAGTCCTTGTCTTGACCATCAAGTCTTGTGGAATCTTCCTTGTATGCGGCAGCTGTCCGAACTGGCCCATGAGTATATGGCCATGGGGGTTCTCGGCCCAATCTAACTTACCGGGAGACGACGTAGTGAGTACCCCTAGTCCAGGATGCCGTCAACCGACCTACTTCTTCCTCCTATATATGTTCACATACCCCGAAAATATCCAGGAGCACCATGGAACCCTATTTCCACCGCCACAACCTTCTGTACCCAAGAGATCCCATCTTGGGGCCTTTTCCGAATCTCCGCCGGAGGGGGCATTGATCACGGAGGGCCCCTACATCAACTCCATGGCCCCTCCGATGATGTGTGATTAGTTTATTTCAGACCTTCGGGTCCATAGTTATTAGCTAGATGGCTTCTTCTCTCTCTTTGGATCTCAATACAAAGTTCTCCTCGATCTTCTTGGAGATCTATTCGATGTAACTCTTTTTGCGGTGTGTTTGTCGAGATCCGATGAATTGTCGGTTTATGACCAAGTCTATCTATGAACAATATTTGATTCTTCTCTGAAATCTTTTATGAATGATTGGTTATCTTTGCAAGTCTCTTCAAATTATCAGTTTGGTTTGGCCTACTAGATTGATATTTCTTGCATTGGGAGAAGTGCTTAGCTTTGGGTTCAATCTTGCGGTGCTCGATCCTAGTGACAGAAAGGGAAGCGACACGTATTGTATTGTTGCCATCGAGGATAAAAAGATGGGGTTTATATCACATTTCTTGAGTTTATCCCTCTACATCATGTCATCTTACCTAAGGCATTACTCTGTTCTTATGAACTTAATACTCTAGATGCATGCTGGATAGAGGTCGATGTGTGGAGTAATAGTAGTAGATGCAGTCAGGAGTCGGTCTACTTGTCACGGACGTGATGCCTATATACATGATTATGCTTAGATATTCTCATAATTATTCGCTTTTCTATCAATTGCTCGACAGTAATTCGTTCACCCACCATAATACTTATGCTATCTTGAGAGAAG
Source organism: Triticum urartu (assembly GCF_056163025.1). NCBI lineage: Eukaryota > Viridiplantae > Streptophyta > Magnoliopsida > Poales > Poaceae > Triticum > Triticum urartu. The sequence goes on from NC_141873.1 coordinate 25,189,764, forward strand.
CCACTAGTGAAACCTATGGCCCCCGGGTCTATTCTTCATCATATAAGTTTCCAATCTATTTTACTTTGCAATCTTTACTTTCAATCTATATCATAAAAATACCAAAAATTTTTATCTTATCATTATTATCTCTATCAGATCTCACTCTCGTAAGTGACCGTGAAGGGATCGATAACCCCTTTATCGTGTTGGTTGCGAGGTTCTTATTTGTTTTTGTAGGTACGAGGGACTTGCGTGTGGCCTCCTACTGGATTGATACCTTGGTTCTAAAAACTGAGGGAAATATGTACGCTACTTTGCTGCATCACCCTTTCCTCTTCAAGGGAAAACCAACGCAGTGCTCAAGAGGTAGCAAGCTACAGCTAGTCAAAGTAGCAGTAGCGGTTTCCTTACAAAACCTCTATAGCTACCTGTAATAGCAGTAGCGCGTTTGGTTTAAACACGCTACTGTTATGTCCACTTAAACCCCGAAATCCTTCTCTCTCTGCTTCACATCCCGCCTCTTTTCCCCCAAATCCCCACTCTCTCTTCCCTCGTCGCGCCACCGGAGCCCTGCCCTCGCCGCGCCCCTGCGCTTGGCCCGACCCCGGTGCTCCCCCCGGCCCCGACCCCGACCCCGGCGCTCGCCCCCGACGCCGGCGCTCGACCCTTACTCCGACCCCGACCCCGACCCCTCCCAACCTCGGCCGTCATCGGGCCTGCACCCTCTGTAAGCCCCCCACCGCTCCTCCTCTCTCTGCTAGCTAGGGTTCTTTGGTTAATTTACTTAGGTTTTAGTTAGGGCAGTAGGTTAATTAGGTTATTTATTTAGTTATGAATTTAGTTAGTTAATTAGAATTAGTATTAAAAAACAGAATTAGTATAAGCAATTGTCCAAATCAACATCCCTTGTTAAAGCAATTTTAGGTAGGCTGAATTTTACTTTCAAATATTGTTATGGCTTCTTGCATTTTTCTTCAAGTTCTATATTTTTATTCCTTTTATATGCAAATTTGAAGTGGACATGTGATATGTGGACATGTGATCTTTTGGACATGTCATATTTGGAATTTGGACATGTCATTTGGACATGTGATGTTTTGGACATGTCATATCTGGAAAATGATGATTATGTGTAGGGTAAATGATTTGAGTGGCCTATGTTACGCCGGAATGTTGATTCATTTCCGTTTCGGTGAATTTCAGGCGCTCGATATGTTCATTTTTTAGCAAAGTTCATGCCAAAATTTTCCGTGAATTTTGGCATGACTTGTGCTAGATAGTAGGCATATCGAGTGTCGGGAGTTGCTGGGAAACGACATTCCGGCAATCATAGATCTTTTTTATGTCATTTCTCATTTTTTTTCATAGTTTCAGAATTAAACGAGGTGACTTAATCATAGGAAAAATGTCGAACAACGAAGAAATCGGGCCTTCTGACCAAGATGCAGATGAGATGGATTATGAGGGTGAACAAGAGTACCTCGACTTTTTGTCTGCTAAGCAACGTCAAGGTTTGCAGGTCGGCCTCGATGATGGTACTGACGCCGACATCGACACCGACGGCGTCGGCACCGATGGCGGCGCCGAGACCGGCGGGGAAGATACCGGCAGGGAAGGTACCGGCGCCGATGCCGCTACCGAAAAGAAGAAGCAGAAGAAGCAGAGGATACGAAAACCTAACAAACTAGGCATTGGATGACTGGTGATCACAAAGATAGCACCTAGCAAGTTTGAGCCATTAGAGCCGGAAGAACCTTGCAAGTGCTATGGGAACCAAGTAGGATGCATCCTACAGGAATGCGCGAGCATCAACGACGATGACTTAAGGAGTAAAGAACATTTGAGGCAGTTGCTCCTGACGAAGTTGCACAAGAGATTCAAGTTCCCGGCCCGGGATGATAACATAGAACAACCGTGGGATGATCCGAAGATGAAAAAGATTAACAATCACGCTGTGGGCATGTTCAACAATGATTTGGCCTCCTGGAAAGGGAGGGTGAAACGAGCTATTGAGGTTGAGGAACCCCTGTCCAAGATTCTGGAGGAAAATCCGACATTTACGGAAGAGGAGTTTGAAAAGTTCAAGGACACTTGCGCTACCGAGGCAGCCAAGGCTAAGGCTGCGAAATTCAAGCCTTCAGCAAAGGAATACAGGGAAGCATCGCCTCAGAAGCCGTGGCTACCTCGGTAAAAGGCCCATATGGGATACGGAGGACGCAGAATGTGAAGCCGCGGGTCTCCCAGACCCCTTCGCGAAGTTCACCAACCCCTTGGAGCGTGACTTCATCAGGGCCCGCTACAAGTGGGACAAGGAAAATAAGGTTTTTTACACGATCCAGATAACGAGGAGATTGATTAGACTACTGGTAATTATTCTTTTACCACCTTACATTTAGCTCCAGATCTAGTCGACTACACATTCCTAATCAGTTCACGTTCCTTCTGCAGGAGAAGCAACACCAGCTTGCAGCCGAAAGCCCTACTTCTCCAATGAGGCCCATGTGGGACACCCCTCTCAACCGGGCCTTGAACGAACTTAAGGGACTCCTTTGGGCCAGTGGCCGCAATATGGTCGTGTGCACGGCGCTGGAGACGGTGCCACATGGAAGGTGTTTTACAACGAGTGCCCGGAGGCCAAGAAGCAGAAAAAGAAGTTTAGTCAGGCGGACATCGACGATAAGGTGAAGCTTGCGTTCGAGAAAAAAGCAGCCGAGGATGCAAAAAACAGTCGAGGAGAAAAATGAGTTGCTACAACAGGCAGTCAATGCAGCTATAACTGCCTGCAGAAATGATTTCGCTACTAACTTGGTCCCGGATATCATCAACTGGACGAAAGAAAATCCAGGCAAGACGGTACATGATTTCCCGTTGCCCAGTTTCATCGCGAGCAACTCTGTGAACAACAACACCACCACACCATCATTTGCTCACGCAACCGGCCTCCTCTCGCACCCACACCCGGTCATCGCAGCCCGTCCTCAGTCTCTGGCGCGCTAGGCGGGCCTTCGTCTTTGGCTGAGCTCGACGCCCTCACGGTAATTACATGTCGCACAAACATATATATCTACAATATTCCATTTCCATTGCCTTTCGGATGTTTTACGCCGCAGACATGTGTTTGCAGGCCGATGAAACCCCGTGCACCATACTCTACTTGATCAAAGTCCAGAAGGTGGACGTGGGAAAGGGGGTGATAATGAAGCCCTTGGATCTCACGTTCCATAACCAGCCGATGCCCGCTGGGCAATTTAGGGTTACCTTGTCGGGTGTGACATCGGGGCAGGAGGATTTGCCTCCTCCATTATGCCTAGGGGGAGAGGACGACGAGACCCCGTCGCGGATTGGAAGCTGCAAGGGTTGGGTGCTGCTATGGCCGAAGAATCTTCTTCGTTTGGAGCCGGCCAAGAGCACACCAATAACCACACGTCAACAAGCATGTATGGAGACCACCACCCGCCTACGCAATTACCAGCTCCTGTAGTGTCGGGTGAGAGCGGCAGATGATGTGATGAAGGGGGTGCAATAGTACTGGCTGATGTAATCGGTCCCGTAGAACAAAGAATGGATGATGAGACGGAGGATCCAATGGGTTTCCTCAATACAAACGCGCATGAGGGTGACTTAGATACGATGATTCAACCATATGATGAATTGGGCTATCAGCATGCTAATGAGGATATGGATGGTCTGCCCGGGCAGGAACATCGTAGCAGGGATTGCAAGAAGTCTCTCTTCATGAAATCCTCATAGGACATGCCTGAAGATGCCGCCTCAACACAGGATCAACTAGCCGGGGGTCGTACAGTGCTTAGCCCGGCAACATTGGGGCAGGGGTTAAGGAAGGGTCTAGAAGGTGTGCCCAAGAAAAAGGAGAGGAAGAGACCGGGGAAGATAGCTGCCTCTAAACAAGCCAGAGCACATAGCAGCCAAATGGTGGATTCTGAAGAGCGTGTACCCATGAAAGGTGCGGCCAAGTTCCATCTCACGGGCGAGCCGATGCTACCGCCGAAACCGCTGGAGGCACTATCAGGGGATCTCAGGAGACTGCACGACCATGTGTTGTCGACTGAGAAAAGCCTACTAGCCTCGAAGGATCCAGGATATCCAACATACGCAGCTCGTGTGCCTGAGGGGAAGTGCTAGGTCGACACACGGCCTGCATAGGTGTTCTTCCTGCGGTTTGACCATATCTTTGAGATGTTTCTGACAAGGTGGCTCGATTTTACAATCGTCTGCCTTTTTGTGCTACATATGAGCTCTGTCATGAAGAGAGAAGAAGTCTCGCAAATTTGTGTGGCAGATCTGTACTACATGCACGAGTCTTTCTTGAGTCTCGGCGACTTTGAGCGTGAAACTGCTAGGGAGTACCTCCAAAACTTCATGGTACAGAATAAGGACCAGGAAATTGTCCTCCTGCCTTATCATCCAAAGTAAGTTAGTTCCGAACAACCCTTTCGTACATTTCAATCATTCCTTCTCGCTCATATGGAGAATAATTTGTGGTGTCTTTTCCCCGCAGCAACGGGCGCGCCGTCCTTATCGTTCTTTACCCGTGAGTCTCCCATGTCGTGTATTTCGACCCTACCAGAGACTACGAGAAGAAGGACTACACCCACATAATGAATATTCTAGATGATTCTCTCCTAGGCTTCAGCATTAGGGGGGGCCACCTACAGATCAAGAAACTAAGGAACAAGAAGTTGGGTTTCTCGCATAAAACTAACTTCTGCTGCATCCATGTCCCAAAACCAAGCAAGAAAGATGGATTCTACCTCCTCCATCTCATGATTGAGTTCAACACGGATCACCAAAAGCTTCGTATGACAACCAGAAACGATGATCATATCCGCAAGTGGGTAGAATCTCATGGAGAAGCGGATTATAAACTTAGAGAAGACTTCTTTCGCATCCAAAGGGACATTGCGACGATCATCATGAAAGAAGTCGTCGATGAGAAGGGGATGTTCCACCACGGCCCTATATCGCGAGCTAACGTACAAAGTTACGAACTCACATAGGCATGCAACGTCATGACCTCACGCCGTTCAAGAAGCTAGGGTCCATCCTTGATGATATGGAAGGATGGAACTTCTAGTGATTTACGATGCCGATGATGATGATATGTGTCGATTGAACTTGTATACTTTCTATAGCGATTAAACTTTGTGATGTCCACGTTCCCTGCCGAACTTGCGTAACTCTACTTTGTTAGTTTGGGTACGATGACATGCATACCTCTAGTTAATTAGTTTGCGTACTATATGTTGCATCTAGTTGCCAACCCTTTCTTTTTCGTGTTGCTCTAGTATATTTTGTTGCATATGATCGTACATTCTCTTGATGAAGATGCATCTCTAACAGGTACCTAGATTCTTAATGGTGAAGGAGTGCTATGTCGTGTACGAAGGGAATGTTCTGGGAGTGTATGATGAGTGGTACGAGTGTCAGGAGCACGTGGAGGGGGTCTCAGGTGCTAGCCATAAAGGCTTCAAAAGCAGACAAGAAGCACAAGCTAGTTACTTGAGGTACACGCTAGCGCGAGAGAGGCCTCATAACCGCCGCCTCATGTACTGCATAGTTCCGCTATCACTCATAGTGATAGCACTTCTCGCGTATATCATTGTTTAGATGGATGATGTTGTAGTTGCAAGTATTCGAGACTTGCATGCATCACTATTTTTGAGATGATGATGAGAGACCACTTTGTGTTGGATGATGATTATGATGAGACTATTTGTATGTATATGTATGATTACATTTGTGGTCTCACAACCATTTGTATGTGTATGATGATGACATTTGTATGTGCTAAAGATTCTTGTATAAAGCGTGTTCAAATAAAAAACAAATATGCAGAAAAAACAAAAACTAATAAAATTAGCAGTAGCGAGTGGAGAAAAGCTAGCAGCAGCGTGCCACTAGTAGTAGCGCAGCCTAATGAAGTGCGCTAGAGCTATTAGCACTAGCGCGCTTTCATACCGCCCGCTGTTGCTACGCTTGTATAGCAGTAGCGCGGGCAGACACGCGCTACTGCTACAGGTTAGCTGTAGCACCGTATTAGTAGTGTGGGACCCCGCGCTACTGCTATACCTAAAACCCGCGCTACTGCTAGGCTTTTCCCATCTTCTGGTATATAAGTCATTTTGACCTAGAAAAAATAAGGAGAAGACTTTCGGGATGGAGCGCTGCCGTCTCGAAGCGGAACTTTGGCAGGAGCACTTTTGCCCTCCGATGGAGCGATTCCGCCGGGGGAACTTCCCTCCCGGAGGGGAAAATCATCGTCATCATCATCACCAACAACTCTCCCATCTTGGGGAGGGCAATTTCCATCAACATCTTCAACAACACAATCTGATCTCAAACCCTAGTTCATCTCTTGTGTTCAATCTTTGTACCAGAACTATAGATTGATGCTTGTGGGTGACTAGTAGTGTTGATTACATCTTGTAGTTAATTACTATATGGTTTATTTGGTGGAAGATTAGATGTTCAGATCCAATATGCTATTTAATACCCCTCTGATCTTGAGCATGATTATCATTTGTGAGTAGTTACTTTTGTTCTTGAGGTCACGGGAGAAATCATGTTGCAAGTAATCATGTGGACTTGATATGTGTTCGATATTTTGATAGTATGTATGTTGTGATTCCCTTAGTGGTGTCATGTGAACGTCGACTACATGACACTTCACCATATTTTGGCCTAAGGGAATGCATTGTGGAGTAGTTATTAGATGATGAGTTGCGAGAGTGACAGAAACTTAAACCCTAGTTTATGTGCTATTCCGTAAGGGACCGATTGGTTCCAAAAGTTTAATGCTATGGTTAGAATTTATTCTTGATACTTTTCTCGTAGTTGTGGATGCTTGCGAGAGGGTTAATCATAAGTAGGAGGTTTGTTCAAGTAAGAACAACACCTAAGCACTGGTCCACCCACGTATCAAATTATCAAAGTAGCGAACACGAATCGAACCAACATGATGAAAGTGACTAGATGAAATTCCCGTGTATCCCCAAGAACGCTTTGCTTATCATAAGAGAACGTTTTGGCCTGTCCTTTGCCTCAAAAGGATCGGGCTACCTTGCTGCACTTTTGTTACTACTATCATTACTTGCTCGTTACAAATTATCTTGTTATCAAACTACTCTGTTACTTACAATTTCAGCACTTGCAGACATTACCTTGCTGAAAACCACTTGTCATTTCCTTTTGCTCCTCGTTGGGTTCGACACTCTTACTCGTCGAAAAGAGCTACAATTGATCCCATATACTTGTGGGTTATCAGGTATCCTCTGTAGCAGCTTCCCGCTCTAAGTGCATGCGGTAGTGTCGTCCGTGAAGGGGGTCACACTCTCGAGCGGTGTGCTGGGTGTTTAAACCCCCACCACACTTTCAGACATGTATGAGGACCCAATGCAAGTTTTGGTGGCATTGCTACCCTCCGAAAAACCTGGAGAGGCCTAACCCTGGCCCGTTTGACCTAGATATCTAGCCGTTTTACAATTGAGGATGACCTTCCTCCTCTTCATAATTTCATCTTTATAAGTCTTTCTACTTGTCAATCATTGATCTTACCATCACATATGCTTAACGTCTCATGCTTACGGTTGCCTTCGTCGGCAGGATCCAACAACCTGCCTCCTTTGAGTGCATCGTCTGCACCTGGGCAGTCAAGCCAAATGACACATAGTATCACTGCTAGCACTTCGACCCAGCCCCCCACTCAAGAATGACCACTCCAGGTATTTTTCGATGCTTGTGCCTTGTTGCTTTTGCTTCTTAAACCCATGGGAATGCATGAAACCTTGATCTAGCCTCACTTTGAATTTGGAAATGCATGCTCATGCTTTATCGATGTATATATAGTGCTCACATGTATTCGTGCTTCCTATTTCATACTTCTTAGCTTCACTTTGAACCTTAAAGACCATTAGCATTTTAAGCTTGAAAACTCATGCTTGTCGTAATGAACTTGTAGGTTTGCATCGCGGATGCCATTGACGGTGGCTGTACATGCTATGTTCTCAGCGGCGGACCTTTATTCTTGTCGTAGTGAGCTCATGGTCGTGAACTTGTTGGATATGCTTATGTTGAACTTATGAACAATATGTTTAAGTTTGGTGTGAATTTGTTCGATATGCATGAATGTTGAACTTTGTGGAGCTAATATATATTGTGGGATATCTATGCATGTTGACGAGCCATATAAATTGTTGGATATATTGTTGTTTCAAATTGCAGGGCTGACATAGCAACCAAACAAAAAAAAAACAGCAGATTGGCATATAAGCTAAATTTAATACTTGGCTTACCATGTATAAGCCGGACTGCCCATGCGAAAGCACTCGGCGTATACTGCATAAGCCATGCCGACCGGTTAAAGCACTCGACTTAATAATTGTACGCCATATAGCCCAGAAAATACACACGGCGTATAGAAACCAAAGGCCCGGACGGTATCTGCTGTAGTATATATACACCGAGTGTGCCAACTGCATACTCGGTTATGATGGTCACGTGGCAAAAAATCTGAGCCCCACCTTGCCGGAGAAAGCCGTGAGATACACTCGTCTTACAGGATAAGCCGTATATGCCCAGGGGCACACGGTGTTCTTGCAACATACGGCTTACGTGTAAGCCGTTCACTGAAGCAGACACACGGCGTATAGTGACGTCCTGGTTTACTTGTAAGGCGTGCAGCCCAGTGCGTACACTACTTAGTATAATACAGGGCTTATTGTCATGCCATGTGGCGTCACCGTTAGATGCTACTGGTCGTGATCTTACTTTGTTTGCCGGGTGCCACCCTTTTATACTCGGCTTACCTATAGGACGTGTTCCGGATATCCAACATTCGGCTTATAGCCCCTAAGCCGAAACATACTAAGTCGTGTACACTAAACCGAGTGTAACATTCAGCATACACTTCGCCGTGGTTAAAATGGTCTTTGCCGTGTATGTTTCATACAAGGCTTCATTTGTTTTTCCTGTAGTGCCAGCTCTTAGTTTACTCTTGAAGCAAGGTGCTGAATATATGTGCATGTGAAGCAAACGAGATCACCAAAGTCTTGGCAAACTAGTTTTGCAGCTCGTAATCACATGCATAGTAAAATTATGAATGCTCATCACATTAATGGATCAACTATATCGACGACACCACATCATGACTTACGTAGACTCGTGTACAAGCTAAATATATTGATTATTAAGGGGAAGATAATAATATTGGACTTCTCATTAATAATATTTCAGTGATGCTTGTTTCCAGTGATTCCCCATGTGTATACAAAAGTAACAGACAAGAAAGCATGTTAAAGACTTTTATATATATATGTAATACTAAGCAGGATAAGGATGTAGTGTCAAGATGGGGCTTTTCGCGCAGTTTGCTTTAGCACGTGAGATTGAGGCAACTAGCCATGCAAGTGGCACATGATAGATTAACCTATAAACAGTTTGGCCAACTGGGTGCTAAGTAATTTGAATGACAACTAGCCATACAAGTGGCACACGATGGATTAACCTATAAACCACATGGCTAATTGGGCGCTAGGTGATTTGAATAGGATCCACAGTTGCACCTCGATCCTTGTGGACGCTGCTGGTCTAGAGCAAGAGTCGATGAACTTTAGCCTCGAGCTCTCAATCTACGCATGCATGTTGAAGCATCTTTCTCATAGGACCCGTACCGGCTATAAGGGCATCTCCAACAGGTTGTATGTTAGTCTTGTTGTTGGTAAAATGCTGACGTCATCAACCAACAAGCTATCATACAACTACTTTAATAGGTTGTATCTAAGTTATTCAATAGATGGTGAGAAAATAAATCTGATGTGCAAAGATTGTTGGTTAATCTACATAGTACAACTTTGCTCTCTCTCCATATTTATTACATGCCACATCATCACTATGTCTTAGGTGGCAAATTTACCAACAACTATCTTACAACTGTTGGAGATGCCCTAAATGCAGTGCCAATTTGTCATTTGAATAAGCACTGCCTAGAATCGATTGAGGCAACTAGCCATGTGGCACATGATGAATTAACCTATAAATCACTACTTGGCCAATTGGTAATTTGAATAGGAACCACAGCTAAACCTCCTTGTGGATGCTGCTCATCTTTAACGAGACCTACCACGACTAGCCCTTGACGGTTTAGTTTTATAGAAGAAACAACTGAGCACGCCGCGCCAAGTTCAAGACTCAAAAGCTGCTGCTCCGCTAGCCACTCGAGCGACGCTCGGTTCCTCGACGCTGCTCATTTAAAGTACCTACTAGTCCTCTAGTCGATTAACTTAGCCAGAGGCTCTCAATCTACACATGCTGAAGCATCTTCTGGCCGGCTATAAAAATGCACTGCATAGCAACACACTTTGTGCCACCATCAGCAGCTTGCCCAGCAGTCACCACCACATCCTTCACTATTCCCCTTAGCGTAGGTACTGGGATCCAAGCACGTAGTTGCAAGCAATGGCGCATCTGCGGCTCCATGGCACCATCGATGCTACCATCGTGGGGGCGGACAACCTCCATGATCGCTCGCGCCACACCGGCAAGGTCCCCGGTTTCCTTGGCAATGTATGTCTTCTTAATCTTTTCAGTTTATATCATAGTTTGAAATAGCATGCTATCTATTTTATAGTGGCACTATACCGCTTGGAGGGGCATCATGTTAAGCCGTTTAGCACTATTTAGCGGCATTTAGCATGCTATAGAGAAATTTACTGTGCTGCTTCTGGAGAGCGGTGTTTCAGAGACACGTGATGCAGGGAGCCTGGTTTATTTAAAAGATCAAAATCGCTATTTATAAAGTTCAGTTTTGCTAGAACACATCCAGAAGATGTTTTTGCTCGCGCGCACACACACATTTTATTCATCGACGAAGGGAGGAAAGAGCTGTTTGAACACGTACTAAAAGCAATTAATTCTCGTACGTAGATTGTGCAAGGTGTCCAGGAGACGACGGGTTTGGGCAAGGGCCTGCCGCGGATGTACGCGGCCATCTTCCTCGGCAGTGCATGCATCGCCCGCACGCGTACCATCAGCGTCCCTGCAGCAGGAAGCGTGCGATGGAACGAGCCGCTCCGCGCCTACTGCGCCCACCACGCTGCCGACGTCGTCATCTCCGTCATGATCGAGCAGCTCGGCCTCGACGGAGGCACGGTCCTCGGCAGCGCCTACCTGCCCTCCCGGGAGCTCCTCAGCGACAACACAACCATCGACCGCTGGTTCGACGTCCTTGGCGCCGACAGGAAGAAGCTCCCGGATGGGCCCAAGATACACCTGCAGATCAACTTCCGTGATGTCGCTGACCAGGGCCAGGCATGGGGCGGCGGCGTCGGCAGCTTCGGGGTGCCCCGCACCTTCTTCTCGCAGAGGCCCGGGTGCAGGGTCACGCTGTACCAAGACGCACACGCGTCTGAGGAGTTCGAGCCCAAGATCCAGCTCGACGGCGGCGGGCTGTACAAGCCTGGGCACTGCTGGGAGGACCTGTACGACGCCATCAGCAACGCACGGCACCTGGTGTACATCACCGGCTGGTCCGTGTTCCCCCACATCACGCTCCTGCGGGAGCGGGACGGCCAGCAGGAAACGCTCGGCGAGCTCCTGAAGCGCAAGGCCGGCGAGGGCGTGCAAGTGCTCATGCTCGTGTGGAACGACGTATCCTCCATCGATGGCTTGCTTGCCGGCCTCATGGACACGAGGGACGAGCAGACGGTCAACTACTTCGGCGGCAGCCGCGTGCAGTGCGTCCTCTGCCCGAGGAACATGTACGTCAGAGGCCACATCTTGGACGCCAAGACGGATACGTTAGTCTACAGCCACCACCAGAAGGCCATCGTCGTCGACCAGGAGCTGCCGCCTTCATCGTCGGACTCGGACTCGGACTCGGACGGGCGCCGCCATATCGTCAGCTTCCTCGGCGGCCTCGACGTGTGCCACGGACGCTACGACACGCAGTCCCACTCCCTGTTCAAGACGCTGGGCGCGGGGAAGGCGCACGGCGACGACTTCAGCCAAGTCAACTTCAACGACGAGGACGCCACGCTCGGCAAGGGCGGGCCCAGGGAGCCATGGCACGACATCCACGCCAAGGTCGAGGGCCCCGTCGCGTGGGACGTGCTCCACAACTTCGAGCAGCGGTGGAGGAAGCAAGGCGGCGACAATGAGCAGCTGGTCGACCTTGTGGCCCTCGAGGGCAAGGTCGCGCCGGCCTCGTGGGCGGTCACGCTCCCCGGCGACCAGGAGGCGTGGAGTGTGCAGCTGTTCCGGTCCATCGACAACATCGACACCGTGGGCTTCCCCGACTCCATGGAGGACGCCTTCAAGGCCGGTCTCCTCCAGGACAAGCACCGGGTGTACGAGAGGAGCATCCAGGACGCCTACATCCACGCCATACGCGCCGCCAAGAGCTTCATCTACATCGAGAACCAGTACTTCATTGGGAGCTCCTTCCAGTGGAAATCCCACGACGGCATAGATCCGGCGGACGTCCGGGCGTGCCAGCTGATCCCCAGGGAGCTCTCGCTCAAGATCGTGAGGAAGATCGAGGACGGCGAACGCTTCGCGGTCTACATCGTGGTGCCCATGTGGTCAGAAGGCTCGCCTACGGGTCGATACAGGCAGGCGATGCTGGACAACCAGAGGAGGACGATGGCGTTGATGTACGACGACATCGCGGTTGCGCTGCAGGCCAAGAGGATAGACGCCAACCCAAGGGACTACCTTACCTTCTTCTGCTTAGGGAACCGGGAGGCCAACAACCCAGAGGGTGGTGAGTACCAGCCTCCCCAACGCCCACAGGACGGGACAGACTATGCCAGGGCGCAGATGGCACGCCGGTTCATGATCTACGTTCACTCCAAGATGATGATAGGTAAGTATATCTTGATATCTGCTTGCATTCCATTGCGTTGATCCATCATATATCTTGATATAGCTAAGTATATACGTCTCGCCTTGTTCAGTTGATGACGAGTACATCATCGTCGGATCTGCCAATCTCAACGAGCGGTCCATGGCGGGGTACAGGGACACCGAGATCGCTATTGGCGCGTACCAGCCGCACCGCATCAACACCGGCGCCGAGCTCGCCAAGGGGCACGTCCATGGATTCCGGATGTCGCTGTGGCACGAACACCTCGGCAAGACGCACGACGACTTCCTCCGCCCAGGGAGCTTAGAGTGCGTGCGGAGGGTCAACAAGATGGCCGACGAGTACTGGAGCCTCTACGTAGGCGACCAGCTGCCCGAAGACCTCGCAGGCCACCTGCTCACCTACCCCGTCTCCATAGACAAGGCCGGCACGGTCTCAACGCTCACGGGATTTGAATTCTTCCCTGACACAGAGGCTCGCGTGCTTGGTGAGCCAACGGGAATAAAAGATTATTTTCTGAGCACATAGCTCCAGGTTTGCCGCTCCTAGCTTGTGTCAATCCTGACGCCTCCAGGTTTTTCCTTTTTTGCGCATCATGTCAGCTATCTTAGTTCGAATTTAGCTTATTTTTCTACAAATATTTTCCTTTTTTTGTTATGTGTCGGCTCATTTTCTCAAAGATGCTTATATAAGTAGGGTGTGTGCGCAAATTGGAATAAAAGATTATTTTCTGAGCACATAGATCCAGGTTTGCTGCTCCTAACTTGTGTTGATTAATCTTGGCACCTCAGCTTTTTTTCGCATCGTGTCAATTATCTTAGTTAGAATTGAGTTCATTTTGCTATAACTAGTTTCTATTTTTTTTATGTGTCGACTCGGTCTCTCGAAGGTGCTCATAGTCGTAGGGTGCACGTGCGCGTTCATATGAATGAGTATATATGTGTATGTATGAGTGTCTACGTCTATATCATATGAATAGTTTTAGAGCGCCACTGTAGCATTTTTAGCGCGTCGGACCCAACATTGATTTACCATATGCCAACAAAGCACGTACAAAAAGACACACATTGTAAATTATGAAGCACGCGTAATCCGGAGCCTTAAATTTACAGCATGCAATAGCGTGTTTCAACGCACGCTCAACCCTTTTACGCGCGCACTATTTTACAGCTTTTACTGGAACTGTCCGGCGTACAAAAATTCTGAATTTTAGCGCGGAGCTGTTTTAGGCGCTCTTAGGATTTACTAGTCTTTTCCTAAAGCTATTTTAGCTTGTTTTTTAGCATGAGCCGCGATTTGCGCGAGCCACGCCCTGTACCTCGAGTAGTGATGTTCACACATTCCAGGTCCGTGGGATGGCACGGAGAGCTCTCTGTGTACGCATTGCCCTCGCCATAGCTCATAGCTCCGGCCAACAGCACATAGTACTCCCTTTTTTGTTACTAGCGCAAGAGGACTCGCTCGAGCTCCCTCTACGCATTGTCCTTGCCGCAGCTCATAGCTACGGCCAACAACAGACAGTACTCACTTCTATTTGGTTTATTAAGCTTATTAATTTAAAAATCTCAGCAACCAAGGACGTCCTCTGTCTACAAATAAGTGTATGTTTGACATACAAAAATTTTTCACAAAAAAATATGTTTCTATCTTTGCAATGTACTTTAAAATAATCAAAACCAATAACATTTAACACATAGTCTTTCCACTTTCTACATGCACTTAGCTCATTGAGAATGAGGTAATTAAGGAGGAGAGAGATGTTGGCTTGCACATTCCCAATACATTTTTACTCCACTTCATAATATGTCCTAAAATTTATGTATGTACATTTATTCGTAGACATGGGGAGTAGAGTGGTGGAATAATTTTTGTAATTCACAAAAATACTTAATTAATGCACTCATTTTCCTCAAAAATTGTTTATGAATGCATTAATTGCAATGCATGCATGAGTGATCAATAAAAAACCAAAAACTTTTACATGCATTGGTAAGTTTTCTCTTAATCCTCCCATGCAGTGTTATAATGCAACTTGATAGCCGAGTGTGTGAAGGGAGCAATAGAAATGAGTCTTATAAAACATAAACGCAATTTTTTTTGAGATAAGCCGTATAAACTGAAAAGGAGGTAGTACCATTTTATGCTTAGTTGTTGATGGATGTCGTGTTTTGTCCATGGGAGGGACGGTATGCAATTGTTTTCGATAATGAACTTTAATTTGAATATACAATGTCATTCCAGCCTATTCTGTGGAGGAATTGTGTGTTAGCAAAGGTTCGGAAGCACTAGCGAAGACTTTTTTAGACGAATAAGGCAAAAAAAAAACCAAATACCCCATCCGCACCGATGGATAAGTCATCTTACGAAAATCAAATAATCCCAAAACACTTATGCGTAGTGCATTAACTTCAACCTTGTTTCTTGTTTTTGACATGAATATAGGAATCGATCAATAAGAGACGTGGGACGTGTATATTTTGAATGACTTAAAACTACCTAGCATGGCATTCAATGGTAAGTTCATTGCATGCAATGGTATTAATTAGCAAATAAACATTAAGTTCTCTCGTTTTTTCTCTCCGCCTTGGTCATGGTGCACAACATAAGACTATCCATAATAGGAAGTAACTTAGACTAGTAACATGCATATAAGAATAGTCTATGTTACTACCTCCACAATGGGGAGTAACATATATGTGGTATCATGCAACACTTCATTTATTATGCTATAGACTCATCTTATCTTGGTATGTGTGATGTTACTCATAGAAAGTACAATAGAGCTGAGTCAGCGGGCTACAAGAAAAAAAACTAGTATATTTCTACTTAGTTGGAGGAAAGAGAAGAGGAGATAGAAGGTAAGCGGGCTCTTCGTGAAGAGCCAGCTCTAGCACGTGCTCCTAGACACTTTGTGAGAATGAAAGATCGGCCACATAATGAAAAAGTAGTACACTCTTTTGATCTACTATTGTACATGTTGGCTATAAGATGGGTTGTAGATTACATGGCACTGGCTTATAGCCTGCAACTAGCTATACTATTAACCATGCTCTCATACTAGAAGTAACTAGCTATGTTACGACATGCCTTTCTTTCTTCATTTATTACATGCCACATCATCTATTTTGTCTAGATATGTGTGATGTTACCACCTATGTTACTCCTATTATGGATAGTCTAAGTAGTATCATGCATGCCAACTAAGCAATTTTGATGAGGTGACATAGAATTAAATGAAAAAAGAGAGGCTTGGGTATCATATCATGATATCGTATCATATTAAATGATGTGCTACTTTGTGTCATGCATGGCAATAAATATAGTCATATATGATACCAACATATGATACTCCCTCATTTCCGGTTTATAGGGCTCAATTCAAAAATCTCACCAACCAAGGTAGATGGTAAGTGATGGAATACTTTTTGTAGTTTGCAAAAGCACATATTTAATGCTCTTGTTTTTCTCGAAAAATTATGTTTATCAATGCATTAATTACAATGCATGCATGCATAAAGTACATGCATTGGTCAATTTTCTCTTAATACTTGCATGCAATGATTTAATGCACCTTGGAATATAAACATGTGATGGAAAACAACCAAATTAAGCCTTATACAATGAAAAAAGTAAAATTTTGAGATAAGCCCTATAAACCGGAAAGAAGGGAGTACCATGCATTACAGATGATATCATTTTATATGACACTTCCCATTACAACCAGCCTAAGATGACTTAGAGCAAGTACAAACCTATGTGAAGGAGAGAGAGATGAAAAAGTAAGGGGAGTGGGGCAAGAGCCTAGCTATATACGCATTCCTAGGTAAATGTAATAAATGTGAAGAAAGAGATAAAGAGAAAATGAAAAAGGTACTAATGTAACAACCAACCTTATAGCCCACACTATTGTATGAATGCATATAGATGATGACTATAAATGACATGGCGACTCTTTATAAATGACACGGCGGCTCCTTATATCCATCAGTTGGCTATATTATTAACCATACTTTTATGCACCGGTATAGAGGGATTACAAGAGTTGACTGATTTATAAGAAAAACTAGACCGAAACCGAACATGAAAAAAAAAGACAAATGAGGGGTGAGCTATTTCGCAAAAAACTAAAGAGGATTGGGCTAGAGCTGTAAGGTCATATGTGCCCAGGTGTTGGTAATTGTAGATGCTCTAAACAATTCATAAAATAGAAACTAAACAGTTGACCAAGCTCGGTATTCCGACAATCCAGCCACGTCCGTTGTTTTGTACTCCCTCTATTTGCTTTTCTCAAAGTGTTTGAGCAGGCACGTTTGAAAGCTGACTGCAGCCTCGTTGTTCATCAGAGGATGTTACAACCGTTTGAAATATTTAATTCTTTGGTTGCTAAAGCCGGCTGACCCATTCTTTTAGCACGCCGCAATGATGGACAACACCACTGCCTTGGTAATTGCGAATTATTAATTTATGAATGAAAGTAGTTGCCCCAATAAAGCATCCGGGGTAGTGTATCAAGTGATAACACCTTTCAAATGCTCCTATGATACCATTTCAAGAAAAAAAAATCAATTTTAAACGTTTCAAAAGTTTCTGAAAACAATTGTGGATGTTCACATCACATTAATGTACAACCCTTAAAAATTTTAGATCCAAATTCTAAATACACAATGAGAAACAAAAAAAGAAGACAAATCCGAATGTGAATAGTGGTGTTTTGACTTTTGTCTTTTTATGCTCTTTTGCTGGATTTGTTTATTTTCTCTATTTCTTAATGTGTATTTCGAATTTGGACCTGAAATTTTTAGGGATTGTACATTATTGTTATGTGAACATCCACGATTTTTCTTTCAGAAATTTTGAAACGTTTAAAATTGATATTTTAAAATAATATCACGATATCATCTAAGGGTTGGTATCATGTGATATTTTCCCAAGCATCTTGTTGGCAGAAACGTAACCTGAGATCTTGTGTTGGCCGTGAATTTAAAAGTCATTTCCTCTTTCTCTCTCTAAATAAAAATAAACTAAACTAGTCATGGCCAGTAAAGCATGCCAAGCGTAGAAACTAATGCTACTCGATTTCCATCATCACCCCATCGGGCAAAACAAAACATGATACACTAGTAGTACTTACTACATTTGGTGGGAAGACTGAAATAACTAGTGAGGCTGGTCATAGTGGGGATTAACTTAGGGCCTGTTTGGTTTCAAATAAGTTACCAACTTATAAGTCGAAAGGTGAAAAAAGTGTCTTATTTTGCCAAACAGACCCAACTTATAAGTCACCCCAATTTATAAGTCATAAGTTGCTCCACCCCAACTTAAAACTTATAAGTCACCCTCTTTTGCATGGGTCCCACCACCTTTACATAAAAAAGCAAGGTGGGAAGGTGTGCTCAGATGACTTATAAGTCAGGTGACAACCAAACAGGCATGACTTATAAGTCACTGGTTTTAAGTCACCTGACTTATAAGTCAGGTGACTTATTGGAACCAAACATGCCCTTAGACTAGTGTCATGCATATGACACTGGTCTATGTTACTACCTTCATAGTGCAAAGTGTCATAGATGTAGTATCATATATGGTTGCATTTATTAGCTTATAGACTCAACATTTCTTGGGAAGCGCTATGTGATGGTAGCATACTAATATGTTACTCCAAATACCTCTCTCCTCATTAACAAGATGCCACATAAGCAAATTTGTCTTGGGATGTGTTATGTTACTAGCTAAGTTACTCCCACTATGACTAGCCTGATTGGTGAAGGTGGGAAATAACACACGAAGCTGGACGGAGAAAAAGTAAGGTTGGTCATAATATGAGAGAGGTGTAAAATAGTGCATTTCAAGACAAAATTTCTTATGTGGCATGTAATTAATGAGAGAGGTGTTTGGAGTAACATAATATGTTACTGTAACATAACGCAACCCAAAGCACTATGAAGGTAGTAATTTAGACTAGTACACTAGTCAAAATTACTCCCCACTATGACTAGCCTTATAGTAATCTTTGACTACAATTGGAAAAATTAGCCCTTATATGTTTGTGGATATGCCCATACACTATATTTCTACAAAAACATCCGGGCAGTGTTCGGGCGTTTCCGCGTTGAACTCCTATTTTTTTCATAATACATAACCACAACCTTCACTCTGAGCCTCCACTTGTTCCCCTACTTAGCAAAGTGTCAGTGCAAGTGGATCCAAAATAGACCTACACATGTTCAAGATTTGAAAAAAAAACTCACTAATGATGATAGGTAAAACGAAACATTAGGTAAATCAATACTTCCGCCGATTGGATTTATAAGCTGGGTACAAATCATTATATCTTCGATTTGACTAATAAAACATGTATAATATGCCACAATAATTATATGCTTAGGAACTTTATTTGACAAAGAATCTAAAGAAATATTTTTTGTAAAATGTAATGTACATCTTTTTCTATTCATACTGAAGACCTAAAGAATCCATGCTCGACTCATAACCCCAAGCAGAGGGAGTACCTTCCTTGATGTAGTCAACGAGAAGTTGTTCCTGCAATATTTTTTGCAGATAAACCTGGTATTTAGAACGCCACTCTCCAAAAGCAGCACGTCAAAACTTTCTGGTTGCATCATATACAACTCTTCTTTAAGAAATCCATTAAGAAATGCAATTTTGACGTTCATTTGCCAGATTTCATAATCATAAAATGCGGTAATTGCTAACATGATTCAGACAGACATAAGCATCACTATGGTGAGAAAGTCTCATCGTAGTCAACTCCTTGAAATTGTCGAAAACCTTTCGCGACAAGTCAAGCTTTATAGACGGTAATTTTACCATCATCGTCAGTCTTCTTCTTGAAGATCCATTTATTCTCTATGGCTCGCCGATCATCGGGCAAGTCAACCAAAGTCCATACTTTGTTCTCATACATTGATCCTATCTCAGATTTCATGGCCTCAAGCCATTTTGCGGAATCTGGGCTCATCATCGATTCCTCATAATTCGTAGGTTTGTCATGGTCTAGTAACATGACCTCCAGAACAGGATTACCGTACCACTCTGGTTGATCTACGAGGTTCAGTAGTAACTTGATCTAAAGTTTCATGATCATTATTATTGGTGTAGGCATCACAGGAACGGTTTTCTGTGATCAGCTACTTTCCAATTCGAGAGAAGGTACAATTACCTCATCAAGTTCTACTTTCCTCCCACTCACTTCTTTTGGGAGAAACTCCTTCTCTAGAAAGGATCCATTCCTAGCAACAAAGATCTTTGCCTTCGGATATGTGTTAGAAGGTGTATCCAATAGTTTCTTTTTGGTATCATATGAAGACGCATATCTCCGATTTGTGTTCGAGCTTATCAGGCTAAAGCTTTTTCACATAAGCATCACAATCCCAAACTTTAAGAAACGACATCTTAGGTTTCTTGAACCATAGTTCATATGGTGTCGTCTCAACGGATTTAGATGGTGCCCTATTTAAAGTGAATGCAGTTGTCTCTAATGCATAACCCCAAAATTATAGTGGTAAATCGGTAAGAGACATCATAGATCGCGCAATATCTAATAAAGTATGGTTATGATGTTCAGACACACCATTTTGTTGTGGTGTTCCAAGTGGCGTGAGTTGTGAAACTATTCCGCATTGTTTTAAACGAAGGCCAAACTTGTAACTCAAATATTCGCCTCTGCGATCAAATCATAGAAAATTTATTTTCTTGTTATGATGTTTCTCTACTTCATTCTGAAATTCTTTGAACATTTCAAATGTTTCATACTTGTATTTCATTAAGTAGATATATCCATATCTGCTTAAATCATCTGTGAAGGTCAGAAAATAATGATACCCACCGCGAGTCTCAACACTCATTGGACTGCATACATCGGTATGTATTATTTCCAATAATATTATAGCTTGCTCCATTGTTCCTGAGAATGGAGTTTTAGTCATCTTGTCCATGAGGCATGGTTCGCAAGTATCGAATGATTCATAATCAAGTGATTCCAAAATCCCATCTACATGGAGTTTCTTCATGCGCTTTACACCAATATGACCTAAACGGCAATGCCACAAATATGTTGCACCATCATTATCAACTTTGCATCTTTTGGCATCAATATTATGAATATGTGTATTACTACGATCGAGATTCAATAAACCATTTACATTGGGTGTATGACCATAGAAGGCTTTATTCATGTAAACAGAACAACAATTATTCTCTAACTTAAATGAATAAATGTATTGCAATAAACATGATCCAATCATATTCATGCTCAACGCAAACACCCACTAGTAGAAAACAGGGCTTTGGTTGAGGCCTGGCATGCCCATCAGTCCCGGTTCAGCTACGAACCGGGACCAATGGAGGCATACGTCCCGGTTCGTGAGCCCAGGGGCCGGCCGGGACCCGCGGGGCATTGGTCCCGCTTCGTCTGGACCCATTTGTCCCGGTTCCAGGCACGAACCGGGACCAATGGTCCTCGCTCCCGACCCACATTCATTGGTCCCGATTCTTGGCTTGAACCGGGATAGAAGGGGGCCCTTTAGTCCCGATTCCTACCACGAACCGGGACCAATGAGGTGGCTATATATACCCCCTCGCCCACAAGTAGAGCACTCCACTGCTCTGTTTTTCTGGACGGCGAGGGGAGAACTTTGTGGTGCTCTAGCTCACCTCCTATGCACACGAGGTGTTCGATGAAATGCCCGAGCCACGCTAGTTAAGCTTTCTCCTCTCGAAGCTCGACCTCCAAGCTCCATTTTCCTCGAGATTTGTCTAGGTTTAGCAGTCCGTCAAGTCCCGTCCCCGTCTTCACCGCCATCGATCGCTCGCACCGATCTCGTCACCGGCACCACCGTGGTGAGCCTCTTGTTCTTATCTTCTTTCTGAAAGAATTTTTTTTACTTGTATGATTAGATAGATACTTGTCTAATTTTCTTACTTTTATTATTGCTTGTTATTATATAGTGCGATGGTTTTGGTATCCGCCCCCGTCGGCCCTCGTCCTGTCTATGATTCGAATGTGGTATATATTATCTTTTATAACTATTTGGTTCATTTATTGTTTATGACAATTATGCCGACCAACGTGACATAGATTATTTTATCTAGGAGGTATGTGAACCGGAAATTCCAACCGACCCTATTGTCGAGAGGTTAAATTTAGTTGAAGAAGAAAACAATTACTTGCAGGAAAAAATAAAAAAATTGAGGAGGAAAAGATGATATTGGAGTTGCATGTTGCGGATGTCGTCAATGATCACAAGATCAAGATGGATGCAATGCGGTTGAAGATTAGAAATATTAGAAAATATGCCATTCATACCAAGGCTTGGTATCATTATGTCGTTGGATCAATTATTACCTTGGTTGCGATTATGATCACATTTGTTGTTGCATTGAAAGGTTTTACATAGTTTCAGTGTATGGTTTAATTAGATGCTCTGGAGAGCTATATGTTGTTCAATGAGAACTATGTTTGTACTCTGGTTTTAATGTGATGATGAACTTCTATTAATTTGGTCACTTATCTATCCATGTGAATCTGTAATGGTTTTTGACACACTTAATTATATATAATGCACGCAGATGAACCGGCAATGGATGTACGGTGACAGACACACCTCCGAGTACATTAAGGGCGTGCATAATTTTCTCGAAGTGGCTGATGCAAACAAGAAGAATGGTTTTATGTGTTGTCCACGCCCTATATGTG
The DNA here is from genome assembly GCF_056163025.1 of Triticum urartu. Lineage (NCBI taxonomy): Eukaryota > Viridiplantae > Streptophyta > Magnoliopsida > Poales > Poaceae > Triticum > Triticum urartu. The sequence goes on from NC_141873.1 coordinate 25,212,341, forward strand.
GGAATACGAAGTCTTACTCTGACCGGAAAATCCTTTGCGCCCACCTGCTTTATAAGGGTTTCATGCCACACTATAATGTTTGGACCAAGCACGGAGAAATAGGGGTTATGATGGAAGACAACGGAGAAGAATAGGACGATGACAACTATGTTCCCTCTGAATACGGTGATGCTGCAATGGGGGAAGCTGCTGAAGATCAAGACGAACCAGATGATGTGCCCGATGATGCAAGGAGACAGTGAGAAAGTCAAAAGGAGAAGCTGAAGTTCGATCGCATGTTAGAGGATCACAAAAAAGGGTTGTACCCCAATTGCGAAGATGGCAACACAAAGCTCGGTACCGTATTGGAATTGCTGCAGTGGAAGGCAGAGAATGCTGTGAGTGACAAAGGATTTGAGAAGCTACTAAAATTATTGAAGAAGAAGCTTCCAAAGGATAACGAATTGCCCGACAGTACGTACGCAACAAAGAAGGTCGTATGCCCCCTAGGATTGGAGGTGTTGAAGATACATGCATGCCCTAATGACTGCATGCTCTACCGCGGTGCGTACGAGGATTTGAACGCATGCCCGGTATGCGGTGCATTGCGGTATAAGATCATACGAGATGACGCTGGTGATGTTGACGGCAAGCCCCCCAGGAAGAGGGTTCCTGCCAAGGTGATGTGGTATGCTCATATAATACCACGGTTGAAACGTCTGTTCAGAAACGAAGAGCATGCCAAGTTGATGTAATGGCACAGAGAGTACCGTAAGAAAGACGGGAAGTTGAGAAAAATCGAGAGAAAGTACCGGGCTGAGTTTGCAGGTGACCCAAGGAACGTTTGGTTTGGTTTAAGCGCAGATGGCATTAATCCTTTCAGGGAGCAGATCCACAATCACAATACCTGGCCCATGAATCTATGTATGGATAACCTTCCTCCTTGGATATGCATGAAGCGGAAGTTCATTATGATGTCAGTTCTCATCCAAGGCCCTAAGCAACCCGGCAACGACATTGATGTGTACCTAAGGCCATTAGTTGAAGAACTCTTATAGCTGTGGAATGGAAACGGTGTACGTGCGTGGGATGAGCACAAACAGGAGGAATTTAACCTGCACGCGTTGCTATTTGTAACCATCAACGATTGGCCCGCTCTCAGTAACCTTTCGGGACGGACAAACAAGGGATACCACGCATGCACACACTGTTTAGCTGACACCGAAAGTATATGCCTGGACAAATGTAGGAAGAATGTGTACTTGGGCCATCGTCGATTTCTTCCGACCAACCATCAATGTCAAAAGAAAGACAATCATTTTAAAGGCGAGGCAGATCACCGGAAGAATCCCGCCATGCGTACCAGTGATCACATACTTGCTATGGTCAATGATTTACACGTAATCTTGGGAAAGGGTCCCGGCAGACTATATGTTCCGAATGACGCTGAGGGACGCGCACCCATGTGGAAGAAGAAATCTATATTTTGGGACCTACCCTACTGGAAAGACCTAGAGGTCTGCTCTTCAATTGACGTGATGCACGTGATGAAGAACCTTTGCGTGAACCTGTTAGGCTTCTTCGGTCTGTATGGGAAGACAAAAGATATACCGGAGGCACAGGAGGACCTGCAACGTTTGCACGAAAAAGACGACATGCCTCCAAAGCAGTTTGAAGGTCCTGCCAGCTATGCTCTTACCAAAGAAGAGAAGGGAATCTTCTTTGAATGCCTGCTCAGTATGAAGGTCCCGTATGGCTTCTTGTCGAATATAAAGGGAATAATAAATATGGCCGAGAAAAAGTTTCAAAACCTATAGTCTCATGACTGCCACATGATTATGACACAACTGCTTCCTGCTGCATTGAGGGGGCTTTTACCGGAAAATGTCCGATTAGCGATTGTGAAGCTATGTGCATTCCTCAATGCAATCTCTCAGAAGGTGATCGATCCAGAAATCATACCAAGGCTAAGGACCGACGTGGCGCAATGTCTTATCAGTTTCAAGATGGTATTCCCACCATCCTTCTTCAATATCATGACACACGTCCTAGTTTATCTAGTCAACGAGATTGTCGTTTTGGGCTCCGTATTTCTAGACAATATGTTCCCCTTTCAGAGGTTCATGGGAGTCCTAAAGAAATATGTCCGTAACCGCGCTAGGATAGAAGGAAGCATCTCCATGGGCCATCAAACAGAGGATGTCATTGGGTTTTGTGTTGACTTCATTCCTGGTCTTAAGAAGATTGGTCTCCCTAAATCGCGGTACGAGGGGAGACTTACTGGAAAAGGCACACTAGGAGAGGACTCAGTAATATGCAGGGACGGGCATTCTTGGTCTCGAGCACACTACACAGTTCTACAGAACTCTACCTTGGGGACCCCATATGTCGATGAACACAATAACAGTCTGCGCTCCAAACACCCGGAGCAGTGTGACGATTGGATTACATGTGAACACATCGGTACTTTCAGCAGTTGGTTGGAAACACGTCTCAGAGGTGACAACACTGTTTTTGATGAGTTGTACTCATTGTCCAGGGGACCATCTTCGACTGTATTGACTTACAAAGGATACAAGATAAATGGGAATACATTTTACACAATCACCCAGGATCAAAAGAGCACCAACCAAAACAGTAGTGTCCTCTTTGATGCAGCAACCAACAGGGGGAAGGACACATATTATGGTTACATAGTGGACATATGGGAACTTGACTACCGACATGATTTTAAGGTCCCTTTGTTTAAGTGCAAATGGGTTAATCTATCAGGAGGCGGGGTACAGGTAGACCCACAGTACGGAATGACAATAGTGGATCTGAACAATCTTGGGTACACAGTTGAACCATTCGTCCTAGACAATGATGTGGCGCAGGTTTTCTATGTGAAGGACATGTCTACCAAACCGAGAAAAAGATAAGATAAGGAAGAAAACACATCATACGATGAGCCAAAGCGCCACGTAGTTCTTTCAGGAAAAAGAGACATCGTGGGAGTGGAGGGCAAGACAGACATGTCCAAGTATTATGAAAAGTTTTATGAAATTCCTCCCTTCAAAGTCAAGGCTGACCCAAGCACCCTGTTAAACGAAGAATATTATCCATGGTTACGGCACAATAAGTAAAGGACACAAGCGAAGAAAAAGTGAAGACTTTCTCTCCACAACTATTATGATGATGCCTTTGATCTAGAATATCCATGTAACAGACGAGTTTCCGTATGAAACCTTCATACTTCGAAAGAGATTGTCTGTTTTGTACACGAAGAGCATCCAGTTTTTGCCGTAACCCTCTCAACTTTATAGCACATGCTATTTGGGTGAAATGATGATACCATGCCAACTTTCAACCTTTTCAGAGTTCATTTATAGTGCTTTTCATTTTCAGGGTCATATAGCTCAAAAAAATCAGTAAATGCATGAAAAATAACAAATGAAGTCAGAAAGGGTTGAAAATTAATGATATGGCTTTGAATGGTGCATTTTGAACACACAAAAAGTCTGGAGTTCAAATAAGTTCAAAAAATGAAATTCCTTTGTAACAGATGAGTTTTCGTTCGAAACCTTGATACTTCGAAAGAGATTGTCCGTTTTGTACCCAAAGTGCATCCAGTTTTTGTCGTAACCCTCTCAACTTTTTAGCACATGCTATTGAAGGAAATATGCCCTAGAGGCAATAATAAAGTTATTATTTATTTCCTTATATCATGATAAATGTTTATTATTCATGCTAGAATTGTATTAACCGAAAACATAGTACATGTGTGAATAGATAGACAAACTTAGTGTCACTAGTATGCCTCTACTTGACTAGCTCGTTAATCAAAGATGGTTATGTTTCCTAACCATGAACAAAGTGTTGTTATTTGATTAACGAGGTCACATCATTAGTTGAATGATCTGATTGACATGACCCATTCCATTAGCTTAGCACCCGATCGTTTAGTATGTTGCTATTGCTTTCTTCATGACTTATACATGTTCCTATGACTATGAGATTATGCAACTCCCGTTTGCCGGAGGAACACTTTGCGTGCTACCAAACGTCACAACGTAACTGGGTGATTATAAAGGAGCATTACAGGTGTCTCCAAAGGTACATGTTGGGTTGGCGTATTTCGAGATTAGGATTTGTCACTCCGATTGTCGGAGAGGTATCTCTGGGCCCTCTCGGTAATGCACATCACATAAGCCTTGCAAGCATTGCAACTAATAAGTTAGTTGCGAGATAATGTATTATGGAACGAGTAAAGAGACTTGCCGGTAATGAGATTGAACTAGGTATTGGATACCGACGATCGAATCTCGGGCAAGTAACATACCGATGACAAAGGGAACAACGCATGTTGTTATGCGGTCTGACCGATAAAGATCTTCATAGAATATGTAGGAGCCAATATGGGCATCCAGGTCCCGCTATTGGTTATTGACCGGAGACGTGTCTCGGTCATGTCTACATTGTTCTCGAACCGTAGGGTCCGCACGCTTAACGTTACGATGATAGTTATTATGAGTTTATGCATTTTGATGTACCGAAGATTGTTCGGAGTCCCGGATGTGATCATGGACATGACGAGGAGTCTCGAAATGGTCGAGACATAAAGATTGATATATTGGAAGCCTATGTTTGGATATCGGAATTGTTCCGGGTGAAATCGGGATTTTACCGGAGTACCGGGAGGTTACCGGAACCCCCCAGGAGCTATATGGGCCTTAGTGGGCTTTAGTGGAAAGGAGAAAGGGGCAGCCCAAGGTGGGCCGCACACCTCCCCCCCTCCCCTAGTCCTATTAGGACAAGGAGAGGTGGCCGGCCCCCTCTCTCTCTTTCCCCCCTCGTGGAATCCTATTCCAACTAGGATTGGGGGGGGGGATCCTACTCCCAGAGGGAGTAGGACTCCTTTGGCGCACCCTCCTTGGCCGGCCGCCCCCTCCCCCTTGGCTCCTTTATATACGGAGGCAGGGGGCACCCTAGGACACACAAGTTGATCCTCGTGATCGTTCCTTAGCCGTGTGCGGTGCCCCCTGCCACCATATTCCACCTCGGTCATATCGTTGTAGTGCTTAGGCGAAGCCCTGCGTCGGTAGAACATCATCATCGTCACCACGCCGTTGTGCCGACGGAACTCATCCCCGAAGCTTTGCTGGATCGGAGCCCGGGGAGCGTCATCGAGCTGTACGTGTGCTAAGAACTCGGAGGTGCCGGAGTAACGGTGCTTGGATCGGTCGGATCGGGAAGAAGACGTACGACTACTTCCTCTACGTTGTGTCAACGCTTCCGTTGCGATCTACAAGGGTACATAGATCATACTCTCCCCTCTCGTTGCTATGCATAACCATGATCCTGCGTGTGCGTAGGAATTTTTTTGAAATTACTGCGTTCCCCAATAGTGGTATCAAAGCCTAGGTTTTATGGTTTGATGTTATATGCACGAGTAGAACACAAGTGAGTTGTGGGCGATATAAGTCATACTGCCTACCAGCATGTCATACTTTGGTTTAGCGGTATTGTTGGATGAGACGACCCAGACCAACATTATGCGTACGCTTATGCGAGACCGGTTCCCCCGACGTGCTTTGCACATAGGTGGCTTGCGGGCGACTGTCTCTCCAACTTTAGTTGAACCGAGTATGGCTACGCCCGGTACTTGCGAAGGTTAAAACGGAGTCAAATTGACAAACTATCGTTGTGGTTTTTGATGCGTAGGTCAGATTGGTTCTTGCTTAAGCCCGTAGCAGCCACGTAAAACTTGCAACAACGAAGTAGAGGACGTCTAACTTGTTTTTGCAGGGCATGTTGTGATGTGATATGGTCAAGGCATGATGATGAATTTTATTGTATGAGATGATCATGTTTTGTAACCGAGTTATCGGCAACTGGCAGGAGCCATATGGTTGTCGCTTTATTGTATGCAATGCAATCGCGATGTAATGCTTTACTTTATCACTAAACGGTAGCGATAGTCGTAGAAGCATAAGATTGGCGAGACGACAACGATGCTACGATGGAGATCAAGGTGTCGCGCTGGTGACGATGGTGATCATGACGGTGCTTCGGAGATGGAGATCACAGGCACAAGAAGATGATGACCATATCATATCACTTATATTGATTGCATGTGATGTTTATCCTTTATGCATCTTATCTTGCTTTGATTGACGGTAGCATTATAAGATGATGTCTCACTAAATTATCAAGAAGTGTTCTCCCCGAGTATGCACCGTTGCCAAAGTTCGTCGTGCCCAGACCCCACGTGATGATCGGGTGTGATAAGCTCTACGTCCATCTACAACGCACTACTAGAAAAAGGGCTATAGATGGGATTGACACTAATGGCGCACCAGACAAGCGATGCGCCATTAGTATATACTAATGGCGCACCACATTCTGATACGCCATTAGAGTTGAAACTACTAATAGCGCACCTGGACCAGGGTGCGCCATTAGTATCCAATTTTTTTTAACTAGTGCGCCTGTCCAAACATACTAATGGCGCATCCAGACACAGTGCGCCATTACTAGTTGTAACTAGTAATGGCGCACCTGCCGGAAAGTGCGCCACTAATGTTGTTTTTTTATTATATTTTTTATTCCCTTTTTTTGCAAAACTACTAATGGCGCACTGTTCCACCATGCGCCATTACTAGTTTAAACTAGTAATGGCGCACTGTGGGACAGTGCGCCATTAGTATGTTTTTTTTTGCAAAACTACTAATGGCGCACCTCCAGAAGGTGCGCCATTAGTAACCTAGATTAATAATGGCGCATTTAGAGTTGGTGTGCCATTAGTAAGTGGGCAGCAACAAGATATTTTGGACAGCCTCTCCTACCCACACTCACTTTCTCCCCACTTCATTCTCTCCACCTCCTCCTTGTCTCGGGTGCCTCCTCTTTTTCACCTCATTTCCACCATAGATTCATTCAATTTAAGTGGTTAAATTACCTTGTTTTGATAGGTAAGTAAGGGGGGAAGCTATATTTATGTTGTTCTCCCTACAACAATGTGCACATGCACTTTTTATGGCCTAGCTAGATCTATGTATGTTCGTGGTGTTGCATATGTTTGTGGTGTTGCATATGTGTTTGTGTTTGGAGGTGTACCGGTATTTGAGATGCGATAGTTGCCAATATTTTGCCGGAATGTTGATTCATTTCCGTTTCGGCGAGAATTTTGGCATTAAGCATTCTTTTTGGTCCTATTTTTAGGGAAAGTCATGCCAAATTTTTTCTTGGTTCTAAAATATCATTTTGCTCTACCCCGCAGGCGACCATGGTCCGCATGATGACCGAAGGCATCGTGAATAGGTTTTTGAGGTCCGCGAAGGCCGAGATGCTTCAAAAGAACGAGACGGAGATAAGATGTCCGTGTCGAAGATGCAAGCTGAAGAGCCTTATTGCGGACCCGGAATCCGGGCAGGTGCGGGACCACCTGCTCTTGCGTGGTTTCATGGATGGCTATCGGTGGCAAGGGGATGAAGATGACTACGAAGTCGTCCATGGGGGCCGAGCAAGAAATGAGGAAGGGCAGCAAGACAACCACCGCGGCTCGGGCGGGCGAGAAGACGAAGAATCCCCAGGAGATGATCACGACGATGATGCTGTACACAGTCATCATGTAGAAGATGCAGGACATGATGATGAGGAAGATGCCGGAGCAGACGACGGGCATGATCATGAAGATGATGATGCCGGCGGAGCAGACGACGCTGGACCATCGATGGGCTGGGTGCAGGACCCTCATATTCAAGAGCTGCTTCTCAAGTAGACGGATAACGCAAGAGCTTCCGCCCAAGAGAAAGCCAAGATGGATCAACTTGAGTTAGACGCGGTTACTCCATTGTATGAAGGATGCAGGCCCGAGGATACCCGCCTGAAAGTAACGCTCATGGCTCTGGAGATGAAGGTAAAACACAAAATGACCGACGCATGCTTCGACGAGAACATGTCATTCTAGCACGAACGTCTTCCCAAGGGGAACAAGTGCCCGACCAGTTTGGAGGAGGTGAAGAAAATCGTGTGTCCTCTGGATTTACCGCACGTGAAATACCATGTGTGCATGAACAATTGCATCATTTATCGGGACGAGCACGCGGAGTCTACCATATGTCCGGTGTGCGGCGTCACTCGATACAAGAAGAGGAAGAAAGCTCCTCGAGAAGTGGTGTGGTACTTTCCGATCACTCCTCATCTGCAGTGGTATTTCGCGGACCCTAAGGTAGCAAAGCTCCTGCGTTGGCACGCGGATAGGGAGGAGAAGAAGCGAGAAGATGACGCAAATGATCCGGAGATAGATAAAAAAGACAAGATGCTGAGTCACCCTAAGGATGCGAGCCAGTGGCAAGCGTTGAACTTCGAATACCCAGAATTTGGGAAGGATCCAAGGAACATCGTGCTGGGCGCGAGCACCGATGGATTCAATCCGTTTGGCAGCCAGAGAAGCACACATAGCACCTGGCCTGTGTTTGTGTGGATGTACAACCTTCCCCCCTGGTTGTGCATGAAGAGGAAGTACATTCACATGAGTGCTAATTGAAGGACCGAAACAACCAGGGAACGACATCTGTATCTGGGGCTGCTGAAAGAGGAGCTTGACACGCTGTGGAAAACACCAGCCAATACGTGGGACGCCGCAGAGAAAGAATATTTCCCTATGAGAGCCGTGCTGCTCACGACGGTGCACGACTATCTCGGTTACGGATATGTCGCGGGGCAGGTGGTCCACGGATTTTCTGGATGCGTCAGGTGCATGGATGACACAGCGTATCGCCAGCTAGATAGAGATCCTGGATCTTCGAAAACCGTGTTCATGGGACATCGAAGTTGGCTTCGCGACGATGACCCGTGGAGAAAATGCAAGGATCTGTTCGATGGTGAAACCGAACCCCGAGGACGCCCGCGTACGAGGAGCGGCGAGGAAATAGATGAGCTGTTGAAAAATTGGAAAGACTGCCCACTGCCGGGAAAGAAGCAAAAGGCGCCAGAGCCGGGAAAGAAGCGAAAGGCGCCGGAGCCGTTGCTGAAGATATGGAAAATGAGGTCTGTTTTCTGGGACTTGCCATACTGGAAGATCCACCATGTGCCTCACAGCCTTGATGTCATGCATATCACGAAGAACGTGTGCGAGAGTCTGCTTGGTACCCTGCTCAACATGCCAGAGAGGACCAAAGATGGGCCAAAAGCAAGGGCAGACTTGAAATCAATGGGCATCAGGCAGGAGCTTCACGCTATATATGATGATCATGATGATGATGATGATGATGATGATGATGAGGCGAAGCAGGACACGAAAAGTCGTCGCAAAGGCAAAAAGGCCAAGAAGACCGGAAATGACTACCCTCCCGCGTGCTTCACTCTAAGTCAGGAGGAGATCGAGCAGTTTTTCACCTGCCTCGTAGGAGTAAAACTTCCTTACGGTTACGCGGGGAAGATAAGCAGATACCTAGACCCAGCGAAGCTGAAGTTCAGCGGGATGAAGTCTCACGACTGTCACGTGCTGATGACGCAGATACTTCCAGTTGCAATCCGTGGGATCATGGACGCGCACGTCCGTGAAACCCTATTTGGCCTATGCAACTTTTTCGACGTCATCTCTCGGAAGTCTGTTGGCGTGAGGTAACTCAGAAGGCTACAGGAAGAGATTGTGGTGATACTATGCGAGCTTGAGATGTACTTCCCGCCCGCATTCTTCGATGTTATGGTGCATCTGCTGGTCCATATCGTGGATGATATCATCCAACTCGGGCCGACGTTCCTGCACAACATGATGCCGTTCGAAAGGATGAATGGTGTCATCAAAGGATACATTCGCAACATGTCACGTCCAGAGGGAAGCATAGCCAGGGGCTTTCTGACCGAAGAGTGCATCTCCTACTGCACGAATTATCTAGGCATCGAGAACCCCGTTGGTCTGCCCGTCAACAGGCACCTCGGCAGGCTCGCTGGATGGGGTCACCGTGAGGGTCGTCGCGAAATGCATGTCGACTTCGAGGGTCGACTCGCCGACTTTGAAAGAGCAAACCTAGTCGCGCTACAACACATAGATGTGGTCGATCCTTGGGTGGTACAACACAAAACCTTTATTAAGAAGACGTACAATGACCGAGGCCAACAGAGGACGGACGGAGATATACTCAAAGAGCACAACTCATGTTTCATGCGTTGGTTCAAGCAGAAGCTTCTGTCGTACCCTTTACATGAGGATTCTTCCGCGGAAGAACAACTCATATTCGCCTTGTCACAGGGCGCCGAGCACAACCTGATGAACTATGAGGCATACGATATCAACGGCTACACATTCTACACCGAGGCCAAGGACATGAAGAGCGATGGTTATCAGAACTCCGGGGTAACGATGGAATCCTACACCGGTAACGACAAGGACAGATACTACGGAAGGATCGAGGAGATCTGGGAGCAGAGCTACGCTGGAGAGAAGGTCCCGATGTTCCGTGTCAGATGGGCCAAGAGCGTCCTAAAAGAAGACCGGTATTTCACCACCATGGTTATACCCGAAGCCAAATCCAAGTCCGCGGGCGCAAACGTCACCGCGAAAAATGAGCCATGGGTACTGGCTTCCCAAGTGGACCAATGCTTCTTCATTACCGACCCGCCAAAGCCCAGTCATGTTGTCGTGAGGAGAGGCAAAAGGAAGATCATCGGAATGGATGGAGTAGCCAATGAGCAAGACTTCGACAAGTATGGTGACCCGAGGATCGAACATGACGATGATGATGAAGTAGCAGCATACACCACAAGAAGACGCAGGACCACCCTACCTAAAGGATGTCCATTCCACAAAAGAACTCCATTTGCGAAAAAGAAGGGCAAGAAGATTGTGAACAGATAGCTAGCTAAGATCGATTGTATTTAAATTGTAGCCTTAATTTCTCGATTGTATTTCATGGGCACTTTTTGAACTATCATTAATATTTTTAAATTTCATGGACACTCGATCTCGATCCCCCTCCATCTCGACCGCTATCCCACCTCGCCAGATCCGGTCCCCCTCGCCGCCGAGCACCCTCCGGTCCACCGGCCACCGCCGCCGACCCCCCGCACCCTCGATTCCCCTACTCAACCGCCGCCGCCGACCCCCCGCACCCCGCACACCCTCCCCCGCTCCACCGACATTACTGTTTGATGATATTTTTTAAAAAATTATTACTGTCTTATGAAAAAAATATTACTGTTACTGTCTTATAAAAAATATTACTGTTATGATTTAAACAAGTTTAAAAAATTATTACTGTCTTATAAAAAAATACTAATGGCGCACCACGGTGAGGTGCGCCATTAGTATGGATGTACTTATGGCGCACCGAGGGGTGGTGCGCCATTAGTATTGTGCCATTGCTATAAGAAAAAAAAACTACTAATGGCGCACCACGGTGAGGTGCGCCATTAGTATGGATGTACTTATGGCGCACCGAGGGGTGGTGCGCCATTAGTATTGTGCCCGATCCCCCCTTCCCTCTCCCCCTCGCCAGTTCCCTCTCCCTCCCTCCACCGCGCCGCCGCCGCCGCTGCCCCGACCCACTGCGCCGCAGCCGCCCACGCGCCCCCGCCGCCTCCCTCTCCCCTTCCTCCCCCTCGTCGCCGGCGGCCCGGACGCCGCCCCGTCCACACCGCCCCGTCCACCTCGTCGGGCTCCTCCTCCCGCTCCCACCAGCAGCCGCCGCCGGAAGTTGTTGCCCTCCCACTGCCGCCGGACGCCGCCCCCTCCCCCGTCGTGCAGAGCATCCAGGCGAGACGCCGGCGCCCCCCTCTTCACAGCCCTCCTCGACGACGCCCCGCCTCTGCCTCCTCTTCCACGCTGGCCGCTGCCAACCTGCCGCTGCCTCGTCACCGGACGGTGAGCTCCTCTTCTACTCTCGTGCGCGTGCTACCTGCTGCCGCTTGAGCCACTGGTGCTGTGCTGCTGCTTGCGCTACTGTTCTGTTGTGCCATGGATGGGTGGTTGTGCTGATGGTAGCTAGTGGCCGCTGTTCTAAAAAAATGGTCAATTTTTCAATTGAAGCATATGTAGAGTCAGTGTACACGATGGTCATTGCTATGTGAATTTGTCAATTGAAGCATGTATACACGGTGTGCATTTTACTTGCCAATTGATATGTGTGGAGAGAGTGTGCATTGCTATGTCGCCTGTTTATAGTACGTGATGCAACTTTTATCTTTTGATTGATACACTAGTATATTGTACACGTCGCACGAGTGATACAATTATCATATCTTATAGGTGTCATGCCTCAGTACAGCAGTCTGGCACATAGGTGAAGTATACAGATGCAAGAACAGAAATGCATCTGTAGCTGGTTAATGTCCCAAGTGTTTACTGAATGCAAGTATGCATTGTAGCCATGAAAGTGCTCGGTTTATGGTTACTTCTTACTTGAGTATACAGGAGGATTCCAGTAGTGCAATAGTGCAGGAGTATGAACAATAGTGCAGTAGTGCACTGCTTACAATAGCCCTAAAATCCAGTAGCAAGTGCTCTCCTTTAACTGAAACTTTAAGTGAAAATTTAATTTAACTTTAAAATCAACTAAAACTTTAACTGAAACTTTAATTTAAACTTTAACTGAAACTTTAATTAAACTTCACGTAAGTCTTTTCCTTTAATAAAAATTGTATGGTGGATGTCTTGTTGTAAAATTGTATGCATAGTCAGGCACTTTCATGTTTTCAAGGAAACACCAGACTTTCCAGTTAGTGCTTTCTCAAACTTCTGCAATTTGCACTTCCTGAACTACTGCTTGGAACTAAACAGAATTATACAATGCACTTCTGTAGGCTGATCTGAGTTGGACCATCCTCTACAGCCAACTTGTCTTCGGCAAGTGGAAGAAAGGAGAATCAGGGTATGGTTTCATGGCTAGAAGATATATTGTTGTACAACAATTTGTTACAAATTGCATTTATTGGTATATGTACGCTAGTTTCGTCATATCAGGATCTTAGGAACTTATCTTGACTAATTTATTATAGAAAGCTCTCAGAGCTCACTTCTAGAAATTAGCAATAGCAAAATGTGGTTAAGATTTAAGGCATAAGGACTAAGCTTTGCGGCCTTTATATCTAATTTGTCATGCATGAATTATGATCATGAGAGCCATGAGATCTTGTTTAGTGCATACACCATTCTTATTTTTTTTCTATCCATTGCTACCCCATCTGGTAATTAGTATATCATGCTACTTTCATCTATGGAAGTCTGACTTGTTACTTCCACAAATCGAACCCATCATTTAGTTATGGACCAGTATAATATAATTTGCAGTACTTGGCGTTGAGCAGCTAGCACTGCTGAAGCTTAGCAGCAAAAGAGGCCCATTTGCTCATGAGAAAAGAATTTTGATGATAGTATTGCTTTTGCTACCTTTTCTTCCCAGGCGTTGTTTCCACTTACTCAGCATTCTGAACCTTTTATTGAGTGGAAATGTAAATTCTTAAGCATATGTTTTGGCATACAAGTATCTCTGTTTTCAAGACCGGTAAATCAAGTTGGTAAATAGATGCTGCTGCTGGACTATATGTTCTGGACTATATGTTCACTGGTACTATATGTTGAGAATGAGTTAACTTGTTGTCATTTATCGAAATTCAGAATCTGCTGGACTATATGTTCATTGGTACTACTTGTGATGTTGCTGCTGTACTACTTGGGAATTTTGTCAACTTGTGATGCTGCTGCTGTACCCCGAGAGGCCCTTGAGTTTGCCGGAATGTCGATTAACTTCCGTTTCGGCAAATTCGGGTACTCCATATGTCCTATTTTCAGCAAAGGTCATGTTGAAATTTTCCGTGAATTTTAGCATGACTTTGCTAAAAATAGGACATATGGGGTACTTGCGACTAATGCATGGGCCGGGGTATCTTAGTACTTAATTGAGTAGGATCAACTGCCCCTTTATTCTTGCTTAGGCTTTTAGGGTGCCTCGGCGTCGAAAAACCCTCCATGATAAAAGCTTAGCTTTTAGGATGCCTCGTTATCGACAAACCCTAAATGATGAGACCATGATCTTGTTCCTTGACAATAACCAACTTTTTGACCAAACTTTGTTCCTATTTATAGAGAAACATGGCCAACAACGATGAGGCCGGGGGTTCGGGCGGCAAGAAATTCTGGGAGCTGTCCCAGGAGATGGAGGAACAACCTCACTTGTATGAGGACGCCGCCTTCCCCACCGATCCTGAGACCACTGATGGTACCGCCGAGGATGACCCCACTGATGCCACCACTGATGGTGCCGCCGAGGATGCCACCACTGATGATGGCGGCGCACGCACAGATGGCAGCCAACCGAAGAGGCAACGGAAGGACCGGCACCCGACCGTGCTCCGCACCCTCAAGGAGGAAGTTACTGAAGTGGACTCCGACGGGAATCCAACGATGCCCGAACGAATAGTCAAGGGGTACTCGCTTCAGCTCGGGTGCATTCTCCGGAGCACCGTCTCGGTCAACACCGAGAACCTGAGGCATCCTGACCGAGGGAATTTGCGCAACCTCCTCTTCACGAAGCTGCACGAACGATAAAAGTTCCCCGCTGAATTTGAAAACACAAGCCTCAAAGGGAATAAAGTGAACAATGCTGCCCTCACGAAGATGAGCAAGGCCCTGTCTACTTGGAAAAGCAATGTGAAGAGAATGATCGAGAAAGGTGAGAGTTATGAGAAGATCAAGGAGAAAAATCCTTTGATCACCGAAGATGACTACAACGAGTTCAAGATCAATTGCTCGAGCACCGCAAACTCCGAATCAAGTAAGTGGGGGAAAGAAATGCGGGAGCTGAACTTAGAGGAACACACACTCGGTCCCGGCGGTTACAGAGTGGCGGAGCCTATATGGGACAAGGAGGAGGCGGACCGTGCCGAGCAAGGCCTACTGCCCCTCTTCGATAAATACGGTGACAAGCAGACCAGGAACTTTGTCAGGGCCCGGTACAAGAAGGACCTGAAAACAAAGGAGCTTACCACGGATCCGAAGACCAGGGCGATTGAGCTTGTTCTGGTAAGGAATACACCCCCACGTAATTAGCTCCATATGGTTGCATTCTAATTAATGAAGCCAAATTTCTAAATGGTTCACATTCCTTCCGCAGGCGACTGAAAGCAGTATCGCGGGGTCGACTAAGAGCAACCCTTGGGACACCACTCTAAATAGGGCGTTGAATGTAATGAAGAACAAGGATAAGCTCAGTAAGCCGACGTCAGCTGGTCGTGTGGCCGGCAAAGGCTTGTCGACAAAATGGTCGTCATACTATAACACTGGTGGGTGAAAGGAGAAAAAGACCAGCTCGGAAAGCCAGGCACGCGAGGTTCAAGAACTCAGGGCACAGGTGGCGCGGATTCCGGAGATTGTCCAAGAGCAAGTGCAACAACAACTCGGAGCGACGATCACCGCCATTGTGCCTACCTTGATCCAGGGGATTAGTGCGTGGATTGCGGGCGGCCAACAGGGGCCGCCCCTGATTCCTAGCTTCACGGCCAGCAACTCGCAGAACGCGATGGCGGGGCCATTGGTGTCTCCGGCGGAGGCGGCATTGGTGTCTCCGACGCCGGCACGGGAGCTTAATGCACCCGGGTGTACGCCGGCCGGCACCTCTGCAACAAGCGGCCCCTCCATCAACTGCACGCCCGCCGTTGGCGGTGCCTCGACATTAGCCGAGCTCGACGCCATCATCACGGTAACTAATTAAGCCTCTCTCGGCCGAGGACTTCATCTCCTTGCCTTTGACTGGGCATCCCTGATGCCCTACATGTTTTCGCAGGGCGCCGCCGACGTTCCGTGCACTCTCCTGCACTTCGTGAACAACGAGTTGGTCGATGTCGCCAAGGGAAAAATCGTTCAAACGGGCAACCCCTTGTTCCACGGTACCCAGATGCCACCCAACTTGTTTAGGGTTCAATTGGTTCGGGTGCTGCCAGGCTACGACGAGTTGTTACCTCCGATTCGACCCGTCGGGGCCGACGATGATGACGTGATGACCCTCAGCGCCTGCCTGAGCTGGCCCCTGCTTTGGCCGAAGAGCCAGATTCGTTTGGGGGCGGGGGACACCACCCCAAAGACAACACCGCCAGTCGTGCCGGCGCCAAGTCGGCCCCATGGCAAGACCGCCGCAACGGTGCCAAACATCCCTATGCCACTGGATCCAAACATGCATATGGCACAGGATCAGAACGACGACGACGACGATACATTTGCCAACGTCGATCAGTACTTTGCCGATCATGGGTACGGTGGCGACTTCATGGGGCCTCCTTCTCAAGAACCCAATCCAACAAAAGACGTGCGCGATCTAGCTGGTACCGCGGAGAAGCCAAGTTGCAACAGGCGTCGTCTGCAGTTTAGCTCTCAGGAGATGCCTCCAGCTGCCGACTTCACCGAGCCTCAGATAGGCGAGGTGCGAAATATGATCAGCCCCAACACACTCAAGAAGGTGGTCTGTGAGCAGAACTCGGTCCCATTACAGGAGAAGAAGAAGGCACGCAAAAGAAAGACTAACAAGGGTGCGGGCCAGCCGGCACCAAGTACGATCCGTGATCAGGACGGGCCACCTTCACCTGAGGATATCTCGAGGAGGGTGCATGTGGCGGGTAGGCCGATGCTACCGAGAAATATGCTCGATGCTGCAACCGGTGCTATGCGGAGTCTGCATGACAGTGTTCTTTCTTTGGAGAAGCGGCGTCTCGGAGAGAAGGATGTGGCATACCCGGTTTTCGCGGCCAAGCTGCCAGAGGGCAAGGGCTTTGTGGATAACTCCATCAGGGGTACGATCGTCCTGCGGTTTGATGACATCCACGCTATGTTGAACCTTCATCCGCTGCACTACATCTTCGTTCGGCTATTTTCGCTGAGTATGGAGATGCGGATCATTCGCGACAAGACCCTGGACATCGTGATAGTCGACCCCTTCTACATGCGTGCCAAGATCTTGGGCAGCGCTGGGGACCGGCAAGTCGCGAGTTCTTACCTCGAAGGCGTCATTCTGGCAAACCAAGATAAGGATAACTTCCTCGTGCCTTACTTTCCCGAGTAAGTCCTCCCCTCAACCGCCCCGTAACATATGAATTCTTAGATTTTGATCGTTTTTCTTTTAACATTCCGTGTTTTCTGCAGTGACACACATTGCACGCTCATCCTCCTAAGCCCCAAATATTCCATGGCCACGTATGTCGACCCGGACCGTCAGTCGAACGTAGACTACACAAATGTCAAGAAGGTTCTTGATGATGTTCTCCCCGGCTACGTCAAATCTGGAGGCACCTTCACCAGGCCTATTCGTAAGTACGGCAAGCACGTGTTCTCCCACAATACGACGTTCTGCTGCGTCAAGCAGCCACCTGGCGGTCAGAAGGGTGCCTACTACGCCATCCATCAGATGCGGGCGATCGTACGGGACCATCATCAACTTCTACTACCGAGTAGACTCAAAGATTGGGCCGCGAGCGTGTCGGCAATCCAGGATGCGGACATCAGACAAGAATTCTTTCGCATCCAGTCGGAGTTTGCGGAAATCATCCATCAAGATGTCCTTCGTACCTCGGGGCAGTTCTACCTCAGAAATCAACCGTCCAACAGTGACATCGACACAATCCTACAAATGCAGGCTGACAACGCCCGTTGTTTCATGACTCCCACGATAGACGGAGGCTTCATCCACGCTCCGGTCCCTTGAGTCGAGTTGAAAGCAGTGATGCTGTGTCTAGTTCTGAAACATCGATTGGCTCATGTTGTAATTAAACTTTAATGAACTTGTAGTATGTCTCTTTGGTTTCGAGAGTCGTTCAACTTAGATGTAATCGATGCTATTAATGTCTTGCTTTTCTCTTCCGATCGTTCTATTGCATACTTATATATTGCTTATGTATTGTCTGTGAATTGGTACTAACTTTTCGTTTGGCTACTGCATAGCGATGCCGTGGTATGTCGTGTACAAGGGTAAGGTTCCCGGAGTCTACGACGACTGGGAGGAGTGTCGGAGACAGGTTCACCGATTCAGCGGTAACAGTTACAAAGGGTACGCCACTAGGGCCGAGGCCGAATCTAGATACGCCCGCTATCTAGCGGGAGAGGGGAGGGAGCGTTGGAGGAACCGGATGAAGACGAGTTTCATCGTGATGATGCTCATCGTGATGACCGCAGCTCTCTTCTATGTGATGGTAGTTTAGATGATCGATATCGACTTGTAATGTGAAGACAAACTTGCGGTCTCGAGACTTGTAATATAATGTTCTATCTTTGTTCGGTCTTTTCAATTCGGAGACTAATATGATGAATTGTATTCGGAGACTAAAATGATGAATTGTATTCAGAGACTAATCTTCTATTGTATTCGATGAATCTGTTGTTGATGTGTGCTGTCTATATTTTGTCCAATTATACATTTTGTAACCTGTGCAAAAAACAGAAAATTAAAAAATAAAAAAACCTAATATTCATACTAATGGCGCATCACATCATAGTGCGCCATTAGTATGCCAAAGGATACTAATGGCGCATCATTAAACAGTGCGCCATTAGTATGCCGAAGTTACTAATGGCGCATCCTGTTGTTGTGCGCCATTAGTATGCCAAAGCACCTGGGTATACATGGCCCCCTGGGAGGCATACTAATGGCGCACTGTTGTATATACTAATGGTGCATCTGAGGTGCGCCATTAGTATACCAGATACTAATGGCGCACCAGTGGTGCGCCATTAGTAAAATATACTAATGGCGTGGCACTAATGGTGCACCACTAATGCGCCATTAATGGCCAAATTAGGTGCACCATTAGTAGGCCTTTTCCTAGTAGTGACGGGTGCAAGCCAGTTTTGCACACGCGGAATACTCGGGATATACTTGACGAGCCTAGCATATGCAGACATGGCCTCGGAACACGGAGACCGAAAGGTCGAGCGTGAATCATATAGTAGATATGATCAACATAATGATGTTCACCATTGAAGACTAATCCATTTCACGTGATGATCGGTTATGGTTTAGTTGATTTGGATCACGTGATCACTTAGAAGATTAGAGGGATGTCTATCTAAGTGGGAGTTCTTAAATAATATGATTAATTGAACTTAAACTTATCATGAACTTAGTCCTGGTAGTATTTTGCAAATTATGTTGTAGATCAATAGCTCGCGTTATTGCTTTCATATGTTTATTTTTGTTCCTAGAGAAAATTGTGTTGAAAGATGTTAGTAGCAATGATGCGGATTGGATCCGTGATCTAAGGTTTATCCTCATTGCTGCACAGAAGAATTATGTCCTTGATGCACCGCTAGGTGACGGACCTATTGCAGGAGTAGATGCAGACGTTATGAACGTTTGGCTAGCTCAATATGATGACTACTTGATAGTTTAGTGCACCATGCTTAACGACTTAGAATTGGGACTTCAAAGACGTTTTGAACGTCATGGACCATATGAGATGTTCCAGGAATTGAAGTTAATATTTCATGCAAATACCCGAGTTGAGAGATATGAAGTCTCCAACAAGTTCTATAGCTAAAAGATGGAGGAGAATCGCTCAACTAGTGAGCATGTGCTCAGATTGTCTGAGTACTACAATCGCTTGAATCAAGTGGGAGTTAATCCTCCAGATAAAATAGTGATTGACAGAATTCTCTAGTCACCATCACCAAGTTAGTAGAACTTCGTGTTGAACTGTAATATGCAAGGGATGACTAAAGTGATTCCCAAGCTCTTCGTGATGTTGAAATCAACGAAGATAGAAATCAAGAAAGAGCATCAAGTGTTGATGGTAGACAAGACCACTAGTTTCAATAAAAGGGCAAAGGGAAGAAGGGGAACTTCAAGAAGAACGGCAAGCAAGTTGCTGCTCAAGTGAAGAAGCCCAAGTCTGGTCCTAAGCCTGAGACTAAGTGTTTCTACTGCAAAGGGACTGGTCACCGGAAGCGGAACTATCCCAAGTGATTGGAAGATAAGAAGGATGGCAAAGTGAACATAAGTATATTTGATATACATGTTATTGATGTGTACTTTACTAGTGTTTATAGCAACCCCTCAGTATTTGATACTAGTTCAGTTGCTAAGATTAGTAACTCGAAACGGGAGTTGCAGAATAAACAGAGACTAGTTAAGGGTGAAGTGACGATGTGTGTTGGAAGTGGTTCCAAGATTGATATGATCATCATCGCACACTCCCCTATACTTTCGGGATTAGTGTTGAACCTAAATAAGTGTTATTTGGTGTTTGCGTTGAGCATGAATATGATTTGATCATGTTTATTGTAATACGGTTATTCATTTAAGTAAGAGAATAAATTGTTGTTCTGTTTACATGAATAAAACCTTATATGGTTACACACCCAATGAAAATAGTTTGTTGGATCTCGATCGTAGTGATACACATAATCATAATATTGAAACCAAAAGATGCAAAGTTAATAATGATAGTGCAACTTATTTGTAGCACTGCCGTTTAGGTCATATTGGTGTAAAGCGCATGAAGAAACTCCATGCTGATGGGATTTTGGAATCACTTGATTATGAATCACTTGATGCTTGCGAACCATGCCTCATGGGCAAGATGACTAAGACTCCGTTCTCCGGAGCGAGCAACTGACTTATTGGAAATAATACATACTGATGTATGCGGTCCGATGAGTGTTAAGGCTCACGGCAAGTATCGTTATTTTCTGAACTTCACAGATGATTTGAGCAGATATGGGTATATCTACTTGATGAAACATAAGTCTGAAACATTTGAAAAGTTCAAAGAATTTCAGAGTGAAGTGGAAAATCATCGTGACAAGAAAATAAAGTTTCTACAATCTGATCGCAGAGATAAATATTTGAGTTACGAGTTTGGTCTTCAATTAAAACAATGTGGAACAGTTTCACAAACTCATGCCATATGGAACACCACAGCATAATGGTGTGTCCGAACGTCATAACCGTACTTTATTGGATATAGTGCAATGTATGATGTCTCTTACCGATCTACCACTATCGTTTTGGGGTTATGCATTAGAGACAGCTGCATTCACGTTAAATAGGGCACCATCTAAATCCGTTGAGATGACACCGTGTGAACTATGGTTTGGCAAGAAACCAAAGTTGTCGTTTCTTAAAGTTTGGGACTGCGATGCTTATGTGAAAAAACTTCAACCTGATAAGCTCGAACCCAAATCGGAGAAATGTGTCTTCATAGGATACCCAAAGGAGACTGTTGGGTACACCTTCTATCACAGATCCGAAGGCAAGACACTCGTTGCTAAGAATGGATCCTTTCTAGAGAAGGAGTTTCTCTCGAAAGAAGTGAGTGGGAGGAAAGTAGAACTTGACGAGGTAACTGTACCTGCTCCCTTATTGGAAAGTAGTACATCACAGAAAACTTTTTCAGTGACACCTACACCAGTTAGTGAGGAAGCTAATGATGATGATCATGAAACTTTAGATCAAGATACTACTGAACCTCGTAGATCAACCAGAGTAAGATCCGCACCAGAGTGGTACGGTAATCCTGTTCTGGAAGTCATGCTACTAGATCATGATGAACCTACAAACTATGAAGAAGCGATGGTGAGCCCAGATTCTGCAAAATGGCTTGAAGCCATGAAATCTGAGATGGGATCTATGTATGAGAACAAAGTATGGACTTTGGTTGACTTGCCCGCTGATCGGCAAGCAATTGAGAATAAATGGATCTTCAAGAGGAAGACGGACGCTGATAGTAGTGTTACTATCTACAAAGCTAGAATTGTCGCAAAAGGTTTTCGACAAGTTCAAGATGTTGACTACGATGAGATTTTCTCACTCGTATCTATGCTTAAGTCTGTCCGAATCATGTTAGCAATTGCCGCATTTTATGAAATCTGGCAAATGGATAAACAAAACTGCATTCCTTAATGGATTTACTAAAGAAGAGTTGTATACGATGCAACTAGAAGGTTTTGTCGATCCTAAAGGTGTTAACTAAATATGCAAGCTCCAGCGATCCATCTATGGACTGGTGCAAGAATCTCGGAGTTGGAATATATGCTTGATAAGTTGATCAAAGCATATAGTTTTATACAGACTTGCGGTGATGCCTGTATTTACAAGAAAGTGAGTGGGAGCACTACATCATTTCTAATAAGTATATGTGTATGACATATTATTGATCAGAAATAATGTAGAATTATTCTGCAAAGCATAAAGGAGTGTTTGAAAGGAGTTTTTCAAAGAAAGACTTCGGTAAAGCTACTTACATATTGAGCTTCAAGATCTATAGAGATAGATCAAGACGCTTGATAAGTTCTTTCAATGAGTACATACCTTGACAAGATTTTGAAGTAGTTCAAAATGGAGCAGTCAAAGAAAGAGTTCTTGCCTATATTACAAGGTGTGAAAGTTGAGTAAAGACTCAAAGCCCGACCACGTCAGAAGATAGAAAGAGAATGAAAGTCATTCCCTATGCCTCAGCCATAGGTTCTATAAAGTATGCCATGCTGTGTACCAGATCTATTGTATACCCTACAATGTGTTAAGCAAGGGAGTACAATAGTGATCTAAGAGTAGATCACTGGACAACGGTCAAAATTATCCTTAGTGGAATAAGGAAATATTTCTCAATTATGGAGGTGACAAAAAGGTTCGTCGTAAAAAGTTACGTCGATGCAAGCTTTGACACAGATCTGAATGACTCTAAGTCTCGATCTAGATACATATTGAAAGTGGGAGCAATAAGCTAGAGTAGCTCCGTGCAGAGCATTGTTGACATAGAAATTCGCAAAATACTTACGGATCTAAATGTGACAGACCTGTTGACTAAAATTATCTCACAAGCAAAACATGATCACATCTTAGTACTCTTTGGGTGTTAATCACATAACGATGTGAACTAGATTACTGACTCTAGTAAACCCTTTGGGTGTTGATCACATATCGATGTGAACTATGGGTATTAATCACATGGTGATGTGAACTATTGCTGTTAAATCACATGGCGATGTGAACTAGATTATTGACTCTAGTGCAAGTGGGAGACTGAAGGAAATATGCCCTAGAGGCAATAATAAAGTTATTATTTATATTTCCTTATATCATGATAAATGTTTATTATTCATGCTAGAATTGTATTAACCGGAAACATAATACATGTGTGAATACATAGACAAACTTAGTGTCACTAGTATGCCTCTACTTGACTAGCTCGTTAATCAAAGATGGTTATGTTTCCTAACCATGAACAAAGTGTTGTTATTTGATTAACGAGGTCACATCATTAGTTGAATGATCTGATTGACATGACCCATTCCATTAGCTTAGCACCCGATCGTTTAGTATGTTGCTATTGCTTTCTTCATGACTTATACATGTTCCTATGACTATGAGATTATGCAACTCCCGTTTGCCGGAGGAACACTTTGGGTGCTACCAAACATCACAACGTAACTGGGTGATTATAAAGGAGCATTACAAGTGTCTCCAAAGGTACATGTTGGGTTGGCGTATTTCGAGATTAGGATTTGTCACTCCGATTGTCGGAGAGGTATCTCTGGGCCCTCTCGGTAATGCACATCACATAAGCCTTGCAAGCATTGCAACTAATAAGTTAGTTGCGAGATAACGTATTACGGAACGAGTAAAGAGACTTGCCGGTAACGAGATTGAACTAGGTATTGGATACCGACGATCGAATCTCGGGCAAGTAACATACCGATGACAAAGGGAACAACGTGTGTTGTTATGCGGTCTGACCGATAAAGATCTTCGTAGAATATGTAGGAGCCAATATGGGCATCCAGGTCCTGCTATTGGTTATTGACCAGAGACGTGTCTCGGTCATGTCTACATTGTTCTTGAACCGTAGGGTCCGCACGCTTAACGTTACGATGACAGTTATTATGAGTTTATGCATTTTGATGTACCGAAGATTGTTCGGAGTCCCGGATGTGATCATGGACATGAAGAGGAGTCTCGAAATGGTCGAGACATAAAGATTGATATATTGGAAGCCTATGTTTGGATATCGGAATTGTTCCGGGTGAAATCAGGATTTTACCGGAGTACCGGGAGGTTACCGGAACCCCCCTGGAGCTATATGGGCCTTAGTGGGCTTTAGTGGAAAGGAGAAAGGGGCAGCCCAAGGTGGGCCGCACGCCTCCCCCCTCCCCTAGTCCTATTAGGACAAGGAGAGGTGGCCGGCCCCCTCTCTCTCTTTCCCCCCTCGAGGAATCCTATTCCAACTAGGATTGGGGGGGGGAATCCTACTCCCAGAGGGAGTAGGACTCCTTTGGCGCGCCCTCCTTGGCCGGCCGCCCCTCCCCCTTGGCTCCTTTATATACGGAGGCAGGGGGGCACCCTAGGACACACAAGTTGATCCTCGTGATCGTTCCTTAGCCGTGTGCGGTGCCCCCTGCCACCATATTCCACCTCGGTCATATCGTTGTAGTGCTTAGGCGAAGCCCTGCGTCGGTAGAACATCATCATCGTCACCACGCCGTTGTGCTGACAGAACTCATCCCCGAAGCTTTGCTGGATCGGAGCCCGGGGAGCATCATCGAGCTGTACGTGTGCTAAGATCTCGGAGGTGCCAGAGTAACGGTGCTTGGATCGGTCGGATCGGGAAGAAGACGTACGACTACTTCCTCTACGTTGTGTCAACGCTTCCGTTGCGATCTACAAGGGTACGTAGATCATACTCTCCCCTCTCGTTGCTATGCATCACCATGATCCTGCGTGTGCGTAGGAATTTTTTTGAAATTACTGCGTTCCCCAACAGCTATTTGGGTGAAATGATGATACCATGCCAACTTTCAACCTTTTCAGAGTTCATTTGTAGTGCTTTTCATTTTCTGGGTCATATAGCTGAAAAAATCAGTAAATGCATGAACAATTACAAATGAATTCAGAAAGGGTTGAAAATTGATGATGTGGCTTTGAATAGTGCATCTTGAACACACAAAAAGTCTGGAGTTCAAACAAGTTCAAAAAATGAAATCCCTTTGCAACAGATGAGTTTTCGTTCGAAACCCTGATACTTCGAAATAGATTGTCCGTTCTGTACATGAAGTGCATCCAGTTTGTGCCATAACCCTCTCAACTTTTTAGCACATGCTATGTGGATGAAATGATGATACCATGCCAATTTTCAACCTCTTCAGAGTTCATCTGAAGTGCTTTTCAATTTCAGGGTCATTTAGCTGAAAGAATGAACTAATATAAAAAAATGATCTGAAAAACTTTTATGAAACTCTAATGTCAAAAATAATAAACTAAAAGAATGAACTAGTCTAGATTAATGAAACTCTAATAGAAAAAAGAATGAACTAAAAAACTTTAATGAAACCCTGATAGCAAAAGGAATCAACTAAAATGCTTTTATAACCTCTAGTATTATTGAAACTAAAATTATATAAAATTTATGCAACTAAAATTATCGAAGTATTTTCTGTTCAAAACTTTATAAGAAAAAAGAAAATAAAATAAATAAGTAGAAACAAAATAAAATAAATAAGTAGAAACAAAATGAACTTTAATAAATAAGTAGAAACAAAATAAAATAAAATAAACTTTAATAAAATAGATAAGTAGAAGCAAAACAAAATAAAATAAAATAAAATAAAGTAAATAAGTAAAAACAACATAAACTTTAATAAAGAAAATTAAATAAACTTTAATAAAATAAATAAAAATAGAAACAGTAAGTATTTTGTTGAAAGTAGAAACAAAATAAAATAAATAAAGCAACAAAGAAAAAAAATTAAAAAATGCCGCCTACAGGGCCACCACGACCTGCATACGACTAGAAACCCAACTAGTATGTTGGGCCAGGATGTAGGCCTGCGACGGGCCCAGTAGGCCCACAGGCATAACAGTGTCATATAAGGCCCGTAGGCCTGCAGTTCAGAGGAGTTCGAAAAGGGAGGCACAACCACGCTTATAAACTGGTGAGCAAGCCCCTCAGCTAGTGAGGTGGGACTAAACATCCACCGTGGCTATGCGAGGCACATGCTATTGGTCCCGGTTGGTGGCTCGAACTGGGACCAATGCCCACCTTTGGTCCCGGTTTGTGGCACCAACCGGGACCAATGCCCCCCTTTAGTCCCGGTTGGTGCCACCAATCGGGACCAATGCCCCCCCTTTAGTCCCAGTTGGTGCCACCAACCGGGACCAAAGGCCTCTGCTTCCTGCCCTTTGGGTTGCTGAAAAGAAACCTTTGGTCCCGGTTGATGGCACCAACCGGGACTAAAGGGGGGCATTGGTCCCGGTTGGTGCCACGAACCGGGACCAAAGAGTTTGCTATATAAGAAACACTTGTGAAAATTTTGGTTTTCATCGCGAGTTGCCCCCGACAACGCCGACCTCCTCGACGCCGCCAGGCTGCCCCGACGCCGTCCGCCGCCCCTGCCGTCGCCCCCGATCGCGCCGTCCCCATCCGTCGTCGCCCTGCCTCGTCGTCGCCGTCTCCGTCGCCGGCGCAGACGTCGTCCCCGAGCCCGTGCGCCCCTGCCCCAGCCCCCGAGCGCGCCGTCGTCGTCCGCCGCCCCCGATCCCTCTCCTTGTCGCCGACGCCTCCTCGCTGTGAGCGCCGCCCCGATCCCCTCCTCCTCCTCCCTATACTGGCCGCCGCCGCCGCGCGCTGCCACTGCTCCTGCCCTTCGCTGCCGCCGCGCGACGCCCCTGCCCTACATTTTTTCCATAAATGTATTTTTGTGTGTATATGTGTGTGTATGTGTATAATGTGTACATGTTCATAGCATTTTTTTTTCATAAATATATTTTTTTGTCAATTTATGTATATGTTCATATATATGTGCATATTTGTAAAAAAATTGTGTATGTATAGGAAAATTTATGTATATGTTTTTGTGCATATTTTTTGTCAATTTATGTGTTCATATTTAGAAGAAAAAGAAGGAGAGGAAAAAGGAAAATAAGAAGAGGAAGAAGGAGAAGAAGAAGGAGAATACGAGGAGAGGTAGAAGAGGAGAAATAAATAAGAAGAGGGAAAAGAAGAAAAAAAGAGGAGAAGAAGAAAAGAATACAGGATTATTCTATTTTTTTCTTCTTGTCCTCTATTCCTTTCTTCTCCTCTTTTTTTTTCTTCGATATTCTCCTCTATTCCTTTCTTCTTCTCCTCTTTTTTTCTTCTTCTTCCACATGAGGGGGGAGGGGTCGATATACCCCCTCCCCGATTACTTCGACATGAGGGGTGGGGGTCACCGAGGGCTCAAGGGGCGAGGGTCGGAACTAGGGTAGAGAGTCGAGGGTCACCGAGGGGTCGAGGGTCGCCGAGGGTTCGAGGGTCGCCGAGGGGCCGAGGGTTCGAGGGTCGAGGGTCGTCGAGGGGTCAAGGGTCGAGGATCGCCGAGGGGTCGAGAGGTTGCCTAGTGTCAAAGTATTGAATAAATCCATGTCTTCATCATTAGTCGGGAGTAACCGGGGCATGATGGTATGAAGTTCCCTAAAGTTATTCTGGAACGGAGTCCCAGATAGGATAATTCGGCTTCTTGTACGAATTTCAGCAAAGGCCTTCCAAATAGCGATATTCGGAAGGCTCTTGCTGAACTTTGTACCAAAAAGTGAATTATCCTATCTGGGACCCCGTTCCAAAATAACTTTGGAGAGCTTTGTACCATCATGCGCCTGTTACTTTCTCCTAATGAGGAAGACATGGTTTTGTTGAATCCTTTGAAACTATACAAATGTGACATGAGGGTGTCGAGGGTCGGGAACTAGGGTAGATGGTCGTGGATCACCGAGCGGTCGAGGGTCGTCAAGGGGTCAAGGGTCGAGGATCACTGAGGGGTCGATAGGTTGCCTTGTGTCAAAGTATTGAAGAAATCCATTGCTTCATCATTAGTCGAAACTGACTGGGGCATGATGGTACGAAGCTCTCCAAAGTTGTTCTGGAATGGAGTCCCGGATAGGATAATTCATCTTTTTGTATGAAAGCTCTCCAAAGTTGTTCTGGAACGGAGTCACGGATAGGATAATTCGTCTTTTTGTACGAATTTCAGCAAAGGCCAACTTTGGAGAGCTTTGCACCATCATGTGCCTGTTACTTTCTCCTAATGATGAAGACATGGTTTTGTTGAATCCTTTGACACTAGACAAACGTGACATATAGAAGGGGCCACCCCGAACCCTAGAAGCGTTGCCGAGGCCACCCAAATTTACCAAGTTAAAAGAGTGTTGTTGTCGAGGCCACCCTGAACCCTAGAAGCATTGCACCCCAAACCCTAGAGAAGTGTCAAGGCCACTAATATGATTCCTTGTTGTGATTAGCTAGCTAGGTCTACGTTTGCCACTAATATATCCATCTTTCATGTTTTGTATAATAATTGCCATGTTGTACTATTTGCAGAAACTATGGAGCACCGAGACTTGGAAGTAGAACAGGTGTTGGGGGACATAATCACAGCCAGAGGTGATGTGTCATACTATCTCAATGACACCGATGGTCTGGAAGGAGAGGGTGAAGTAGGCTACGGTTATCGAAGAATGGAGGAGGAAGGACATGATTATGATGGCTCCGGTGACCGAATGCTAGTGGAAGAAGGAGACCGTGATGACAGCTCCGGTGACCGATCGTCGGTGGAAGAAGGAGACCGTGATGACGGCTCCGGTGACCTGTGCTGACTATAGCTAATTGATGCATTAATTGTTTTGGTATGTACACATATTAACTTTCTTCTTTGTTCTTTTCTAGCCCTCTGGATTGAGCAAAACTTCAGTAACGAGATGAGGCATGAAGAAGAAGTTGCGCCAGGATGAAAGGTTCACGATCACAGCAATCGCGCGCGATGGCCAACCGATTGAACCTATATGGACCAAGGAAGCATTTTCTACTCGGTGCGGGGTTCTTGTTAGGGACATGATCCCAATCAGCATCCACCAATGGTATAAGCCTAAGAACAAAGACCCTGAGGTGTCTTATGTGAACGATAGGTAGAAAGATGATCTTTGGACGGCGCTGAAGGAAAATTTCACCCTACCACCAGAGGAGGATCTGGAGAAGCCAACTATAGAGCCATTGGTTAAGGCTCATGCTCTTAACAAGATGACAGATCTGTTTAGGAGGTGGAAGAATGAGTTGAAAACAACGTTTGTCGACAAAGAAAAAACTCCAGAATTCACCGGCCGATTTGTGAAGATAAGAGATCGCTGGGACGCATTTATGGCCCACAAGACATCGGAGAAGAACAAGAAGATGTCAGCTACAAACAAGAAAAATGCTGCAAAGAAGGAGCTTCACCATCGCACGGGGTCAGGTGGCTACCTCAAAGCCCGGCCGTTGTTGGACAAGGCTGAGAATGACCTGCTTGATAAAGGGGTCGAACCAAAGACATTGCACTGGCCAGACCGTTCAAGGACTTGGTTCTTTGGGGTTGGGGGAACCTTAGACCCTGAAACAGGGAAGTGCTGTTGGACGAACCAGCAACTGAATATACCCATCATGAAGCTTTAGGAGTATATCGCTGTAGCGCAGCAAGGGACGTTCGTTCCTGACATGGAGAACGACGAGCTCACACTGGCCCTCGGGAATCCTGAGCACTCTGGACGGACATGAGGCACACCAGGCTCCATTTCATGGAAGGCTGGGTTTCCCGAGGCAGGCGGTTAGAAAGGCCGGGATAGGAAGAGGAAAGTGGAGCAGACCGAACCGCAGAAGGTGCACGCAAGGGTACAAGCGCTAGAGGAACGAGAAGCAGTTCACAGCCAGCGACCTGCCAAAGCTACCCCCAAAGCTACCCTGCCATCTCAGCGGAGAAGCAGCGTGGCTTCCACCGAGCTGCTTCAGGAGCCTGTCTTCACGGCTCCTGCTAGCTACCCCGTGGATGCTATCATGGAGTCTCAACATTGCCACCTTATGACGCAATGGCAGAACTTCAAAGTCAAGGCGGCTGTCGGCTCTGTTGCACCTCCTGAACCCGGCGCAACTTTTCACTGCGGTCCAAATCCAAAAGGATATGCTGCTGTGATGGGGGATGAAATAACGAAGGGATTTGAGGAGCTCGAGCTTGACCTCCCTACCGGTGAAGGGGAGACTCGGCTGGGTTGTGCTCTGAAGACTCCATGTCTATGGCGGAAGGAACTCATCAACCTTCCGAACTGGACGCCTCTTCCTCTTCCTCCTCCTCCTCCGACGAGTCAGGGCATTCTACCGCCTCCTCCGGCGAGTGATCAGGGCACTCCGCCTCCTTCTCCGGCGCGTGGCGGCACTCCGCCTCCTTCTCTGCCTGCGCCGGCGCGCTCGAGCAGCCCGCCTCCTCGTCCGCCTCGTCAGCAAGGGCGGAAGAGAGCCGCCGCTGCTCCGGCTGCTCTAGCGCGTCATAGTCCTTCTTCGCCACCTCATAAGCAAGGAAAGAAGACAGCCGCAGCCGCTCCGTCTGCTCCGGCATCTAGCAGTATAGCCAGAGGCGGGAGGCAATACAGATCGGCCCATCTCTATAGCCTCTA
The DNA here is from genome assembly GCF_056163025.1 of Triticum urartu. Taxonomy (NCBI): domain Eukaryota; kingdom Viridiplantae; phylum Streptophyta; class Magnoliopsida; order Poales; family Poaceae; genus Triticum; species Triticum urartu. The sequence goes on from NC_141873.1 coordinate 25,242,724, forward strand.
GAGAAGTTACCATCCGAGATGACTGAGAAGGAAAACGCGGAGATCTATCAAGCCCAAGTGAGGGAGTTCTTTGAAACACAAAGAGCTCAGAAACATCCACCTCCAGAGGAGAAGATAGATTCGTTGAAAGCAAAGCGGACTATCGATGCTCTGAAGAAACCAGCACTGTCTCCGCCGAAAACCAACTATGAGCGCATTATTGAATGGTCATATATTCAAGTGGAGCTGTTGGGAAGTACTTGCAGTGATCAAAGGTTAGCACAACGAAGAAGTGGGAAAAAAAATTCCCCAGCTCGGCGAACAAGCGAACCAATCGTGCCCCCCGCTCAAGGTGTCTAGCGATATCGTCGCTAATCATCCAGGGATCTTGCCTGGTACCAATCGTGCAGATAACATGCATGACAACGATGCACATTATGATATAATGGAGGTGGACGAATTCAGATACCAGTACCGGAAACCTCTCGTCAAAGATGGAAGTCCTCCTCTAACAACGATGATGCGAAGATTCCATGATTGGTACATGAAAACCTGCAGAGAGTCTGGGAAGGATACTTTGACGCTGAGAGTTAAAGAGTAGCACGACCTTATTGGAATTGCTCTGTCGTCTGTTCCATTTGAGGAGTTCTTCCAGTTTTTCAATCAAAAGGCCGTCGATAAATTAACGGTCACTTGCTACTGTCTGTAAGTACTACTTCTATCATTAAGTCTCTATATATAGCTCAGCTCTTTCATTGCATGTATATATAATTATCCTCACTATATTATGCAGATTGAAGATCGTCGAATGCAGAAAAGCACAAATCTATGATATTGGGCTCATTAACACAAATCTCAAAGATGAATATATGGTCACATTTCATGCCAAAGAAACCGAGGCCAACTTGCTACCATCGTTGGTAACAAATCAAAACAAAGATAAAATACTCTTTCCTTACAACTTCAAGTGAGTGTTACTGTCTTGTGCATATTCAATTTCCCTTATTACTCGAGGTGATAGTAATGTAATTGATGAGTTATGCATGCATGCGCAGGTTCCACTATATTCTCCTAGAGATTAAGCTTGAGCAGGGACTAGTAACCATCTTCGAATCGAGAGAAAAATCTTTCGAGGACTATGCGGACATGACTGAAATGCTCGAGAAGGAAGTTCAATCGATCATTATCGCACCATATCGGCAACTTTGTTCATTTCCTGATATAAAGTAATTGTTTTCTTTTTCTCGCAGGGTTTGGAAAGTATTTACCGCACAAGCTCCGGGACTGCCGGGGGAGCTACGATGGACATACCCGAAAGTAAGTAGTACTAGCTAGCTAGTTCCGCGCAAATCCTGTTGATTCTAGCTACTTTCACCAATACCATTTATAATGCTTCATTATCTGTTTGATTGACATCTATTTCTCATAAAGTGCTTGTGGAAGGAACCCGGGAATAATTACTATGGATACTACATTTGCGACTTCATCTAGAACGCGACTTGCAAAAAAACTGGGGCTACTCTAAAAGACAATTTGAAGTGCATAAGCAATAATATTCACAATTTCATTTTATTACCATCATTTGTGTTGAGTTTCATTCATATATATGTATTGACCCCCTTCTTCAAATTAGATGTGGCAGATGCAGGATGAACTCCTACTACAAGATCGCATGAAAGAAATTCAAGAGGAATTGGTGGGATTCTTTCTTGAACACGTCATCAATAAAGCCGGAGAATACCATGTGGAACTTGAGTTCAGATGCTAGGGGATTGTAAGAGATCTTACATTGTCTATATACATATATATGTGTGTGTGTGTGTGTAGCCAGTAGCGTCAGATAGATATACGAAAACTTGTTGTTCGACCGATCTCTCGGAGAAGGAGAAGTCGATCACTTCTCTCAGTATATGTTCATGATGATCTTCTGTACTTAATGGTTTCCTTCATTTGCTTACTAGCTAGCGTGTCAAGTCCTCTCTATACATATAGTATGTAGCGTCGACCAAGCACAGAGATAAGAGAGGACACTTCTCTCTATTAGCTAGCTAACAAAATATATGAAACCCCTAAATTAACCCTACAAAACCTCCCAAAACCCCCCAACCCCCCCCTTTAGAAAAAAACAAAAACCTTAGCCCCTGAACTGCTGATGCGTGGACGCTTATTGGTCCCGGTTGGTGCTACCAACCGGGACAAAAGGCCCCCCTGCCTGCGCAAGCCGCAGCGGCCACGTGGAGGCCCATCTGTCCCAGTTGGTATAAGAACCGGGACTAAAGGTATTGGGCTTTAGTACCGACCCATTAGTCCTGGTTGCCGAACCAAGACAAATGGGCCTTTTTCTACTAGTGACCAAATAACATATATTTAGATTCAACACTAATCCCGAAGGTAGAGGCAGTGTGCAATGGTGATCATATCAACCTTGGAATCATTTCCAACACACATCATCACCTCGCTTTTTACTAGTCTCTGTTCATTTTGCAACTCATGTTTTGAGTTACTAATCTTAGCGACTGAACCAGTATCAAATACCCTAGGGTTACTATGAACACTAGTAAAGTACACATCAATAACATTTATATCAAATATACCTTTGTTCACTTTGCCATCCTTCTTATCCACCAAGTATTTGGGGTAGTTCCGCTTCTAGTGACCATTCCTTTTGGAGTAGAAGCACTCAGTTTCACGCTTAGGTCTAGATTTGGGCTTCTTCATGGGAGTGGCAACTTCCTTGTCATTCTTCTTGAAGTTCCCTTTCTTTTCCTTTGCCCTTTTTTCTTGAAACTAGTGGTCTTGTTAACCATCAACACTTGATGCTCTTTCTTGATTTCTACCTTCGCCGATTTCAGCATCGCGAAGAGCTCGGGAATATTTTCCGTTATCCCTTGCACATTAAATTTCATCACAAAGTTCTATTAGCTTGTTGATAGTGACTAGAGAACTCTGTCAATCACTATCTTATCTGGTAGATTAACTCCCACTTGATTAAAGTGATTGTAGTACCCAGTCATTGTGAGCACATGCTCGTTGGTTGAGCTTATCTCCTCCATCTTGTAGGCAAAGTACTTGTCAGAGGTATCATACCTCATGACACAGGCATGAGTTTGAAATACCAGTTTCATCTCTTGGAACATCTCATATGCTCGGTGGCATTGAAAACGTTTTTGAAGTCCCGGTTCCAAGCCGTAAAGTATGGCGCACTAAACTATCAAGTAGTTATCATATCAAGCTTGCAAAACTTTCATAACGTCCGTATCTGCTCCTGCAACAGGTTTTTCACCTAGCGGTGCATCAAGGACATAATTCTTCTGTGCAGCAATGAGGATAATCCTCAGATCACGGACCCAGTCCGGATCATTGCTACTATCATCTTTCAACTTAGTTTTCTCTAGGAACATATCAAAAACATATAGGAGCTATATCGCGAGCTATTGATCTACAACATAGATGTGCAAATACTATCAGGACTAAGTTCATGATAAATTAAGTTCAATTAATCAAATTACTTAATAACTCCCACTTAGATAGACATCCCTTGAGTCATCTAAATGACTACATGATCCAAATTAACTAAACCATGTCCCATCTGAAGGAAATATGCCCTGGAGGCAATAATAAAGTTGTTATTCATATTTCCTTATATCATGATAAATGTTTATTATTCATGCTAGAATTGTATTAACCGGAAACTTAGTACAAGTGTGAATACATAGACAAACAGAGTGTCACTAGTATGCCTCTACTTGACTAGCTCGTTGAATCAATGATGGTTATGTTTCCTAACCATAGAAATGAGTTGTCACTTGATTAACGGGATCACATCATTAGAGAATGATGTGATTGACTTGACCCATCCGTTAGCTTAGCACGATGATCGTTTAGTTTGTTGCTATTGCTTTCTCCATAACTTATACATGTTCCTATGACTATGAGATCATACAACTCCCGAATACCGGAGGAACACTTTGTGTGCTATCAAACATCACAACATAACTGGGTGATTATAAAGGTGCTCTACAGGTGTCTCCGACGGTGTTTGTTGAGTTGGCATAGATCGAGATTAGGATTTGTCACTCCGATTGTCGGAGAGGTATCTGTGGGCCCTCTCGGTAATGTACATCACTATAAGCCTTGCAAGCAATGTAGCTAATGAGTTAGTTACGGGATGTAGCATTAAGGAATGAGTAAAGAGACTTGCCGGTAACGAGATTGAACTAGGTATTGAGATACCGACGATCGAATCTCGGGCAAGTAACATACTGATGACAAAGGGAATAACGTATATCGTTATGCGGTTTGACCGATAAAGATCTTCGTAGAATATGCGGGAGCCAATATGAACATCCATGTTCGCTATTGTTTATTGACCGGAGACATGTCTAAGTCATGTCTACATAGTTCTCCAATCCGTAGGGTCCGCACGCTTAACGTTCGGTGACGATCGGTATTATGAGTTTATGTGTTTTCATGTACCGAAGGTAGTTCGGAGTCCCGGATTTGATCACAGACATGACGACGAGTCTCAAAATGGTCGAGACGTAAAGATCGATATATTGGAAGCCTATGTTTGGAGATCATAATGGTTCCGGATGAGTTCGGGCATTTTCCGGAGTACCGGGAGGTTACCGGACCCCCAGGGAGTATATGGGCCTTATTGGGCTTTAGGGAAAAGAGCGAGGGGCTGCCTAGGGCAGGCCGTGCACTCCGCAAGGCCTAGTCCGAATTGGACTAGGGGGGAGGGGTGGCGCCCCCTCCTTCCTTCTCTTCTCTCTTTCCCTTCCTTCTCTCCTACTCCTACTTGGAAAGGGGGAATCCTACTCCCGGTGGGAGTAGGACTCCATAGGGCGCGCCATAGTAGAGGGGCGGCCCACCCCCTCCTCCACTCCTTTATATACGGGGGAGGGGGCACCCCATAGACACACCAGTTGATCATTGATATCTTAGCCGTGTGTGGTGCCCCCCTCCACCGTAATCCACCTCGGTCATATCGTAGCAGTGCTTAGGCGAAGCCCTGTTCCGGTAGCATCATCATCACCGTCATCACACCGTCGTGCTGACGAAGCTCTCCCTCGACACTCTACTGGATCGTGAGTTCATGGGATGTCACCGAACCGAACGTGTGCAGATCATGGAGCTGCCGTACTTTCGATACTAGGATCGGTCGATCGTGAAGACATATGAGTACATCAACCGCGTTGTCATAACGCTTCCTCTTACGGTCTACGAGGGTACGTGGACAATACTCTTCCCCTCTCATTTATATGCATCACCATGATCTTGCGTGTGCGTAGGAATTTTTTTGAAATTACCACGTTCCCCAACAGTGGCATCTGAGACAGGTTTATGCGTAGATGTTATATGCACGAGTAGAACATAAATGAGTTGTGGGCGTGGGTATATACATATTGCTTGCCGTCACTGGTTGATTCTTGATTCAGCGGTATTGTTGGATGAAGCGGCCCAGACCGACATTTCGCGTACGCTTACACGAGACTGGTTCTACCGATGTGCTTCGCACACAGGTGGCTGGTGGGTGTCAGTTTCTGGGTGTCAGTTTCTCCAACTTTAGTTGAATCAGATTCAATGAACACGGTTCTTTTTGAAGATCAGAAAGCAATCACTATAACGCATTGTGGTTTTTGATAAGTAGGTAAAGAACGGTTCTTTCTTAGCCCGTAGCAGCCACGTAAAACTTGCAACAACAAAGTAGAGGACGTGTAACTTGTTTTTGCAGGGCATGTTGTGATCCGATATGGTCAAGACATGATGCTAAATTTTATTGTATGAGATGATCATGTTTTGTAACACAGTTATCGGCAACTGGCAGGAGCCATATGGTTGTCGCTTTATTGTATGAAATGCAACCGCCATGTAATTGCTTTACTTTATCACTAAGCGGTAGCGATAGTCGTAGAAGAAATAGTTGGCGAGATGACAACGATGCTTCGATGGAGTTCACGGTGTCAAGCCAGTGACAATGGTGATCATGACGGTGCTTTGGAGATGGGGATCAAAGGCACAAAATGATGATGTCCATATCATATCACTTATATCGATTGCATGTGATGTTTATCCTTTATGCATCTTATTTTGCTTAGTTCGAAAGTAGCATTATAAGATGATCTCTCACTAAATTTCAAGGTATAAGTGTTCTCCCTGAGTATGCACCGTTACTACAGTTCGTCATGCCGAGACACCACGTGATGATCGGGTGTGATAAGTTGTACATTCACATACAACGGGTGCAAGCCAGTTTTGCACACGCAGAATACTCGGGTTAAACTTGACGAGCCTAGCATATGCAGATATGGCCTCGAAACACTAAGACCAAATGGTTGAGCGTGAATCATATAGTAGATATGATCAACATAGTGATGTACACCATTGCAAACTACTCCATCTCACATGATGATCGGACATGATTTAGTTGATATGGATCACGTGATCACTTAGATGATTAGAGAGATGTCTATCTATGTGGTAGTTCTTAAGTAATTTGATTAATTGAACTTTAATTTATCATGAACTTAGTACCTGATAGTATTTTGCATGTCTATGTTGTTGTAGATAGATGGTCCGTGTTGTTGTTCCGTTGAATTTTAATGCGTTCCGAGAGAAAGCTAAGTTGAAAGATGATGGTAGCAACTACATGGACTGGGTCCATAACTTGAGGATTATCCTCATTGCTGCACAGAAGAATTACGTCCTGGAAGCACCACTAGGTGACAAACCCGCTGCAGGAGCAATGCCAGATGTTGTGAACACCTGGCAGAGCAAAGCTGATGACTACTCGATAGTTCAGTGTGCCATGCTTTATGGCTTAGAACCGGGACTTCAATGACATTTTGAACGTCATGGAGCATATGAGATGTTCCAGGAGTTGAAGTTATAATATTTCAAGCAAATGCCCGGATTGAGAGATATGAAGTTTCCAATAAGTTCTACAACTGCAAGATGGAGGAGAATAGTTCTCTCAGTGAACATATACTCAGAATGTCTGGGTACCACAACCAGTTGACTCAGCTGGGAGTTAATCTTCCCGATGATAGTGTCGTTGACAGAGTTCTTTAATCACTGGCACCAAGCTACAAGAGCTTCGTGATGAACTATAATATGCAAGGGATGGATAAGACGATTCTTGGGCTCTTCGCAATGCTAAAGGAGTCAAGAAGGAGCATAAAGTGTTGATGATCAACAAGACCACCAGTTTCAAGAAAAAGGGTAAAGGGAAGAAGGGAAACTTCAAGAAGAACAACAAGCCAGTTGCTGCTCAAGTGAAGAAACCCAAGTCTGGACCTAAGCCTGAGACTGAGTGCTTCTACTGCAAAGGGACTGGTCACCGGAAGCAAAATTGCCCCAAGTATTTGGCGGAGAAGAAGGATGGCAAAGTGAAAGGTATATTTGATATACATGTTATTGATGTGTACCGTACTAATGCTCGCAGTAGTGCTTGGGTATTTGATACTGGTTCAGTTGCTAACATTTGCAACTCAAAACAGGGGCTATGGATTAAGCGAAGATTGGCTAAGGACGAGGTGATGATGCGCGTGGGAAATGGTTCCAAAGTCGATGTGATCACCGTCGGCACACTACCTCTACATCTACCTTTGGGATTAGTTTTAGACCTAAATAATTATTATTTGGTGCCAGCGTTGAGCATGAACATTATATCTGGATCTTGTTTGATGCGAGACGGTTATTCATTTAAATCAGAGAATAATGGTTGTTCTATTTATATCATTAATATCTTTTATGGTCATGCACCCTTGGTGAGTGGTCTATTTTTAGTAAATCTTGATAGTAGTGATACACATGTTCATAGTATTGAAGCCAAAAGATGCAGAGTTGATAATGATAGTGCAACTTATTTGTGGCACTGCCGTTTGGGTCATATTGGTGTAAAGCGCATGAATAAACTCCATTCTGATGGACTTCTGGAATCACTTGATTATGGATCACTTGGTACTTGTGAACCATGCCTCATGGGAAAGATGACTAAAACTCCGTTCTCCGGAACAATGGAGCGAGCAACAGAGTTATTGGAAATCGTACATACTGATGTATGTGGTCCAATGAACATTGAAGCTCACGGCGGATATTGTTATTTTCTCACCTTCATAGATGATTTGAGAAGATATGGGTATATCTACTTAATGAAACATAAGTCTGAAACATTTTAAAAGTTCAAAGAATTTCAGAGTGAAGTGGAAAATCATCGTAACAAGAAAATCAAGTTTCTGTGATCTGATCGTGGAGGAGAATATTTGAGTTATGAGTTTGGACTTCATTTGAAACAATGCGGAATAGTTTCGCAACTCACGCCACCTGGAACACCACAACGTAATGGTGTGTCTGAACGTCGTAACCGCACGTTATTAGATATGGTGCAATCTATGATGTCTCTCACTGATTTACCTCTATTGTTCTGGGGTTATGCTTTAGAGACGGCTGCATTCACATTAAATAGGGCACCATCTAAATCCGTTGAGACGACACCTTATGAACTATGGTTTGGCAAGAAACCCAAGTTGTCGTTTCTTAAATTTTGGGGATGCGATGCTTATGTGAAAAAGCTTCAAGATATTCGTTGATCGGTACCCAAAGTTGACTGTTGGGTACACCTTCTATCACAGATCCGAAGGCAAGATATTCGTTGCTAAGAATGGAACCTTTCTAGAGACGGAGTTTCTCTCGAAAGAAGTGAGAGGGAGGGAAGTAGAACTTGATGAGGTAATTGTACCTTCTCCCTTATTGGAAAGTAGCTCATCACTGAAATTAGTTCCAGTGATTCCTATACCAGTAAGTGAGGAAACTAATGATGATGATCATGAAACTTCTGATTAAGTTACTACCGAACCTCGTAGGTCAACCAGAGTAAGATCCGCACCAGAGTGGTATGGTAATCCTATTCTGGAGGTCATGTTACTTGACCATGACGAACCTACGAACTATGAGGAAGCGATGATGAGCGCAGATTCCGCAAAATGGCTTGAGGCCATGAGATCTGAGATGAGATCCATGTATGAGAACAAAGTGTGGACTTTGGTTGACTTTCCCGTTGATCGGTAGTCCATAGAGAATAAATGGATCTTCAAGAAGAAGACTGACGCTGACGTTAATATTACTGTCTACAAAGCTCGACTTGTTGCAAAAGGTTTTCAACAAGTTCAAGGAGTTGACTACGATGAGACCTTCTCACCCGTAGCGATGCTTAAGTCCGCCCGAATCATGTTAGCAATTGCCGCATTTTATGATTATGAAATTTGGCAAATGGATGTCAAAACTGCATTCCTTAATGGATATCTTAAAGAAGAGTTGTATATGATGCAACCAGAAGGTTTTGTCGATCCAAAAGGTGCTAACAAAGTGTGCAAGCTCCAGCGATCCATTCATGGACTGGTGCAAGCCTCTCAGAGTTGGAATATACACTTTGATAGTGTGATCAAAGCATATGGTTTTATACAGACTTTTGGAGAAGCCTGTATTTACAAGAAAATGAGTGGGAGCTCCGTAGCATTTCTGATATTATATGTAGATGACATATTGTTGATCGGAAATGATACTGAATTTCTGAATAGCATAAAAGGATACTTGAATAAGAATTTTTCAATGAAAGACCTCGGTGAAGCTGCTTATATATTGGGCATCAAGATTTATAGAGATAGATCAAGACGCTTAATTGGACTTTCATAAAGCACATACCTTGATAAAGTTTTGAAGAAGTCCAAAATTGATCAGGCAAAGAAAGGGTTCTTGCCTGTATTGCAAGGTGTGAAGTTGAGTCCGATAGAATTCCCGACCACTGCAGAAGATAGAGAGAAAATGAAAGGTGTTGCCTATACTTCAGCCATAGGCTCTATCATGTATGCAATGTTGTGTACTGTTGGGTTTCGTAGTAATTTCAAAAAAATTTCCTAATCTCGAAATACGCCAACCCAACATCTACCTTTGGAGACACCTATAATGCTCCTTTATAATCACCTAGTTACGTTGTGACGTTTGGTAGCACCCGAAGTGTTCCTCCGGTAAACGGGAGTTGCATAATCTCATAGTCATGGGAACATGTATAAGTCATGAAGAAAGCAATAGCAACATACTAAACGATCGGGTGCTAAGCTAATGGAATGGGTCATGTCAATCAGATCATTCAACTAATGATATGACCTTGTTAATCAAATAACAACTCATTGTTCATGGTCAGGAAACATAACCATCTTTGATTAACGAGCTAGTCAAGTAGAGGCATACTAGTGACACTTTGTTTGTCTATGTATTCACACATGTATTATGTTTCCGGTTAATACAATTCTAGCATGAATAATAAACATTTATCATGATTATAAGGAAATAAATAATAACTTTATTATTGCCTCTAGGGCATATTTCCTTCAGTCTCCCACTTGCACTAGAGTCAATAATCTAGATCACATCACCATGTGATTAACATCGATAGTTCACATCATCATGTGATTAACACCCATAGTTCACATCGCCATGTGACCAACACCCAAAGGGTTTACTAGATTCAGTTATCTAGTTCACATCGCTATGTGATTAACACCCAAGGAGTACTAAGGTGTGATCATGTTTTGCTTGTGAGAAAATCTTAGTCAACGGGTCTGCCACATTCAGATCCGCATGTATTTTGCAAATTTCTATGTCAACAATGCTCTGCATGGAGCTACTCTAGCTAATTGCTCCCACTTTCAATATGTATCTAGACCGAGACTTAGAGTCATCTAGATTAGTGTCAAAACTTGCATCGGCGTAACCCTTTACGACGAACCCTTTTTTCACTTCCATAATCGAGAAACATATCCTTATTCCACTAAGGATAATTTTGACCGCTGTCCAGTGATCTACTCCTAGATCACTATCGTACTCCCTTGCCAAACTCAGTGGTAGGGCATACAATAGATCTGGTATACAGCATGGCATACTTTATAGAACCCATGACTGAGGCATAGGGAATGACTTTCATTTTCTTTCTATCTTCTGCCGTGGTCGGGCTTTGAGTCTTACTCAACTTCACACCTTGTAACACAGGTAAGAAACTTTTCTTTGACTGTTCCATTTTGAACTACTTCAAAATCTTGTCAAGGTATGTACTCATTGAAAAAATTATCAAGCGTCTTGATCTATCTCTATAGATCTTGAAGCTCAATATGTAAGCAGCTTCACTGAAGTCTTTCTTTGAAAAACTCCTTTCAAACACTCCTTTTATGCTTTACAGAATAATTCTACATTATTTCCGATCAACAATATGTCATTTACATATACTTATCAGAAATGTTGTAGTGCTCCCACTCACTTTCTTGTAAATACAGGCTTCACCGCAAGTCTGTATAAAACTATATGCTTTGATCAAGTTATCAAAGCGTATATTCCAACTCCGAGATTCTTGCACCAGTCCATAGATGGATCGCTGGAGCTTGCATATTTAGTTAACACCTTTATGATCGACAAAACCTTCTAGTTGCATCGTATACAACTCTTCTTTAGTAAATCCATTAAGGAATGCAGTTTTGTTTATCCATTTGCCAGATTTCATAAAATGCGGCAATTGCTAACATGATTCGGACAGACTTAAGCATAGATACGAGTGAGAAACTCTCATCGTAGTCAACACCTTGAACTTGTCGAAAACCTTTTGCGACAATTCTAGCTTTGTAGATAGTAACACTACTATCAGCGTCCGTCTTCCTCTTGAAGGTCCATTTATTCTCAATTGCTTGCCGATCATCGGGCAGGTCAACCAAAGTTCATACTTTGTTCTCATACATGGATCCCATCTCAGATTTCATGGCTTCAAGCCACTTTGCGGAATCTGGGCTCACCATCGCTTCTTCATAGTTCGTAGGTTCATCATGATCTAGTGGCATGACTTCCAGAACAGGATTACCGTACCACTCTGGTGCGGATCTTACTCTGCTTGATCTACGAGGTTCAGTAGTATCTTGATATGTAGTTTCATGATCATTATCATTAGCTTCCTCACTAACTGGTGTAGGTGTCACTGAAACAATTTTCTGTGATGTACTACTTTCCAGTAAGGGAGCAGGTACAGTTACCTCGTCAAGTTCTACTTTCCTCCCACTCACTTCTTTCGAGAGAAACTCCTTCTCCAGAAAGTTTCCGAATTTAGCAACAAAAGTCTTGCCTTCAGATCTGTGATAGAAGGTGTATCCAATAGTTTCCTTTGGATATCCTATGAAGACGCACTTCTCCGATTTGAGTTTGAGCTTATCAGCATCGCAACCCCAAACTTTAAGAAACGACAGCTTAGGTTTCATGCCAAACCTTAGTTCACATGGTGTCGTCTCAACGGATTTAGATGGTGCCCTATTTAACGTGAATGCAGCTGTCTCTAATGCATAACCCAAAACGATAGTGGTAGATCAGTAAGAGACATCATAGATTGCACTATATCCAATAAAGTACGATTATGATGTTCGGACACACCATTACACTATGGTGTTCCAGGTGGCGTGAGTAGTGAAACTATTCCACATTGTTTTAATTGAAGACCAAACTCGTAACTCAAATATTTTTCTCCGCGATCAGATTGTAGAAACTTTATTTTCTTGTCACGATGATTTTCCACTTCACTCTGAAATTCTTTTGAACTTTTCAAATGTTTCAGACTTATGTTTCATCAAGTAGATATACTCATATCTGCTCAAATCATCTATGAAGATCAGAAAATAATGATACCTGTCGCGAGTCTCAATATTCATCGGACCACATACATCAGTATGTATGATTTCCAACAAATCTGTTGCTCGCTTCATTGTTCCGAAGAATGGCGTTTTAGTCATCTTGCCCAAAAGGCATGGTTCGCAAGCATCAAGTGATTCATAATCAAGTGATTCCAAAATCCCATCAGCATGGAGTTTCTTCATGCGCTTTACACCAATATGATCTAAACGGCAGTGCTACAAATAAGTTGCACTATCATTATTAACTTTGCACCTTTTGGTTTCAATATTATGATTATGTGTATCACCACGATCGAGATCCAACGAACTATTTTCATTGGGTGTGTAACCATATAAGGTTTTATTCATGTAAACAGAACAACAATTTATTCTCTTACTTAAATGAATAACCGTATTACAATAAACATGATCAAATCATATTCATGCTCAACGCAAACACCAAATAACACTTATTTAGGTTCAACACTAATCCCGAAATTATAGGGAGTGTGCGATGATGATCATATCAATCTTGGAACCACTTCCAACACACATCGTCACTTCACCCTTAACTAGTCTCTGTTTATTTTGCAATTCCCGTTTCGAGTTACTAATCTTAGCAACTGAACTAGTATCAAATACTGAGGGTTTGCTATAAACACTAGTAAAGTACACATTAATAACATGTATATCAAATATACTTATGTTCACTTTGCCATCCTTCTTATCCGCCAATCACTTGGGGTAGATCCGCTTCCAGTGACCAGTTCCTTTGCAGTAGAAGCACTTAGTCTCAGGCTTAGGACCAGACTTGGGCTTCTTCACTTGGGAAGCAACTTGCTTGCTGTTCTTCTTGAAGTTCCCCTTCTTCCCTCTGCCCTTTTCTTGAAACTAGTGATCTTGTCAATCATCAACACTTGATGTTTTTCTTGATTTCTACCTTCGTTGATTTTAGCATCACGAAGAGCTTGGGAGTTGTATTCGTCATCCCTTGCATACTATAGTTCATCACGAAGTTCTACTAACTTGGTGATGGTGACTAGAGAATTCTGTCAATCACTATCTTATCTGGAAGATTAACTCCCACTTGATTCAAGTGATTGTAGTACCCAGACAATCTGAGCACGTGCTCACTAGTTGAGCGATTCTCCTCCATCTTTTAGCTATAGAACTTGTTGGAGACTTCATATCTCTCAACTCGGGTATTTGCTTGAAATATTAACTTCAACTCCTGGAACATCTCATATGTTCCATGACGTTCAAAACGTCTTTGAAGTCCCGATTCTAAGCCATTAAGCATGGTGCACTAAACTATCAAGTAGTCATCATATTGAGCTAGCCAAACGTTCATAACATCTGCATCTGCTCCTACAATAGGTCCGTCACCTAGCGGTGCATCAAGGACATAATTCTTCTGTGCAGCAATGAGGATAAACCTCAGATCACGGATCCAATCCGCAACTTTGCTACTAACATCTTTCAACATAATTTTCTCTAGGAACATATCAAAATAAACACAGGGAAGCAACAACGCGAGCTATTGATCTACAACATGATTTGCAAAATACTACCAGGACTAAGTTCATGATAAATTTAAGTTCAATTAATCATATTACTTAAGAACTCCCACTTAGATAGACATCCCTCTAATCCTCTAAGTGATTACGTGATCCAAATCAACTAAACCATGACCGATCATCACGTGAGATGGAGTAGTTTTCGATGGTGAACATCGTTATGTTGATCATATCTACTATATGATTCACGCTCGACCTTTCGGTCTCCGTGTTCCGAGGCCATATCTGCATATGCTAGGCTCGTCAAGTTTAACCTAAGTATTCTGCATGTGCAAAACTGGCTTACACCCGTTGTAGATGGACGTAGAGCTTATCACACCCGATCATCACATGGTGTCTGGGCACGACGAACTTTGGCAACGGTGCATACTCAGGAAGAACACTTCTTGATAATTTAGTGAGAGATCATCTTATAATGCTACCGTCAATCAAAGCAAGATAAGATGCATAAAAAGATAAACATCACATGCAATCAATATAAGTGATATGATATGGCCATCATCATCTTGTGCTTGTGATCTCCATCTCCGAAGCACCGTCATGATCACCATCGTCACCGGCGCGACACCTTGATCTCCATCGTAGCATCGTTGTCGTCTCGCCAATCTTATGCTTCCACGACTATCACTACCGTTTAGTAATAAAGTAAAGCATTACATCGCGATTGCATTGCATACAATAAAGCGACAACCATATGGCTCCTGCCAGTTGCCGATAACTCGGTTACAAAACATGATCATCTCATACAATAAAATTCAGCATCATGCCTTGACCATATCACATCACAACATGCCCTGCAAAAACAAGTTAGACGTCCTCTACTTTGTTGTTGCATGTTTTACGTGGCTGCTACGGGCTTAAGTAAGAACCAATCTCACCTACGCATCAAAACCACAACGATAGTTTGTCAAATAGACTCCGTTTTAACCTTCGCAAGGACCGGGCGTAGCCATACTTGGTTCAACTAAAGTTGGAGAGACAGTCGCCCGCAAGCCATCTATGTGCAAAGCACGTCGAGGGAACCGGTCTCGCGTAAGCGTACGCGTAAGGTTGGTCCGGGTCGTCTCGTCCAACAATACCGCCGAACCAAAGTATGACATGCTGGTAGGCAGTATGACTTGTATCGTCCACAACTCACTTGTGTTCTACTCGTGCATATAACATCAACATAAATAACCTGGCTCGGATGCCACTGTTGGGTTTCGTAGTAATTTCAAAAAAATTTCCTACGCACACGCAAGATCATGTGATGCATAGCAACGAGGGGGAGAGTGTTGTCTACGTACCCAACGCAGACCGACTGCGGAAGCGATGACACGACGTAGAGGAAGTAGTCGTACGTCTTCACGATCCAACCGATCAAGCACCGAAACTACGGCACCTCCGAGTTCGAGCACACGTTCAGCTCGATGACGATCCCTAGACTCCGATCCAGCAAAGTGTCGGGGAAGAGTTCCGTCAGCACGACGGCGTGGTGACGATCTTGATGAACTATAGCAGCAGGGCTTCGCCTAAACTCCGCTACAGTATTATCGAGGTATATGGTGGCAGGGGGCACCGCACACGGCTAAGGAATAGATCACGTGGATCAAATTCTGTGTTCTAGGGTGCCTCTACCTCAGTATATAAAGGAGCCAAGGGGGGAGAGGGGCGCCGGCCAGGGAGAGAGGCGCAGGAGGAGTCCTACTCCTTCCGGGAGTAGGACTCCCCTCCAATCCTATTCCAACTAGGATTCCCCGAGGGGGAAAGAGGGAGAGGGGTGGCCGGCCACCTCTCCTAGTCCTAATAGGACTAGGGAGAGGGGGGAGGTGTGCAGCCCTTGTGGGCAGCCCTTTCACCTTTCCACTAAGGCCCATGAAGGCCCATATGGCTCCCGGGGGGTTCCGGTAACCTCCCGGTAACCCGGTAAAATCCCGATTTCACCCGGAACACTTCCGATGTCCAAACATAGGCTTCCAATATATCAATCTTTACGTCTCGACCATTTTGAGACTCCTCGCCATGTCCGTGATCACATCCGGGACTCCGAACAACCTTCGGTACATCAAAATGCATAAACTCATAATGAAACTGTCATCGTAACCTTAAGCGTGCGGACCCTACGGGTTCGAGAACAATGTAGACATGACCGAGACACGTCTCTGGTCAATAACCAATAGCGGGACCTGGATGCCCATATTGGCTCCTACATATTCTACGAAGATCTTTATCGGTCAGACCGCATAACAACATACGTTGTTCCCTTTGTCATCGGTACGTTACTTGCCCGAGATTCGATCGTCGGTATCCAATACCTAGTTCAATCTCGTTACCGGCAAGTCTCTTTACTCGTTCCGTAATACATCATCTCACAACTAACATATTAGTTGTAATGCTTGCAAGGCTTATGTGATGTGTATTACCGAGAGGGCCCAGAGATACCTCTCCGACAATCGGAGTGACAAATCCTAATCTCGAAATACGCCAACCCAACATCTACCTTTGGAGACACCTGTAATGCTCCTTTATAATCACCCAGTTACATTGTGACGTTTGGTAGCACCCAAAGTGTTCCTCCGGTAAACAGGAGTTGCATAATCTCATAGTCATGGGAACATGTATAAGTCATGAAGAAAGCAATAGCAACATACTAAACGATTGGGTGCTAAGCTAATGGAATGGGTCATGTCAATCAGATCATTCAACTAATGATATGACCTTGTTAATCAAATAACAACTCATTGTTCATGGTTAGGAAACATAACCATCTTTGATTAACGAGCTAGTCAAGTAGAGGCATACTAGTGACACTTTGTTTGTCTATGTATTCACACATGTATTATGTTTCCGGTTAATACAATTCTAGCATGGATAATAAACATTTATCATGATTATAAGGAAATAAATAATAACTTTATTATTGCCTCTAGGGCATATTTCCTTCATGTACCAGACCTAATGTGTGCCTTGCTATCAGGTTAGCAGGGAGGTACCAACGTAATCCAGGAGTGGATCACTGGACAGCGGTCAAGAACATCCTAAAATACCTGAAAAAGGGACTAAGGATATGTTTCTCGTATATGTAGGTGACAAAGAGCTTGTCGTAAACGGTTACGTCGATGCAAGCTTTGACACTAATCCGAATGACTCTAAGTCACAAACCAGATACATGTTTGTATTAAATGGTGGAGCTGTCAGTTGGTGCAGTTCCAGGCAGAGCGTCGTGGCGGGACCTACAAGTGAAGCGGAGTACATAGCTGCTTCGGAAGCAGCGAATGAAGAAGTCTGAAGGAGTTCATATCCGATCTAGGTGTCATACCTAGTGCGTCGGGTCCAATGAAAATCTTTTGTGACAATACTGGTGCCATTGCCTTGGCAAAGGAATCCAGATTTCACAAGAGAACTAAGCACATCAAGTGACGCTTCAATTCCATCCGCGATCAAGTCAAGGAGGGAGACATAGAGATTTGCAAGATACATACGGATCTGAATGTTGCAGACCCGTTGACTAAGCCTCTCTCACGAGCAAAACATGATCAGCACCAAGACTCCATCGGTGTTAGAATCATTACAATATAATCTAGATTAATGACCCTAGTGCAAGTGGGAGACTGAAGGAAATATGCCCTAGAGGCAATAATAAAGTTGTTATTTATATTTCCTTATATCATGATAAATGTTTATTATACATGCTAGAATTGTATTAACCGAAAACTTAGTACAAGTGTGAATACATAGACAAACAGAGTGTCACTAGTATGCCTCTACTTGACTAGCTCGTTGGATCAATGATGGTCATGTTCCCTAACCATAGACATGAGTTGTCACTTGATTAACGGGATCACATCATTAGAGAATGATGTGATTGACTTGACCCATCTGTTAGCTTAGCATGATGATCGTTTAGTTTGTTGCTATTGCTTTCTCCATAACTTATACATGTTCCTATGACTATGAGATCATGCAACTCCCGAATACCGGAGGAACACTTTCTGTGCTATCACACATCACAACGTAACTGGGTGATTATAAAGGTGCTCTACAGGTGTCTCCGATGGTGTTTGTTGAGTTGGCATAGATTGAGATCAAGACTTGTCACTTTGATTGTCGGAGAGGTATCTCTGGGCCCTCTCGGTAATGTACATCACTATAAGCCTTGCAAGCAATGTAGCTAATGAGTTAGTTACGGTATGTAGCATTACGAAACGAGTAAATAGACTTGTCGGTAACAAAATTGAACTAGGTATTGAGATACCGACGACCGAATCTCGGGCAAGTAACATACTGGTGACAAAGGGAATAACGTATATCGTTATGCGATTTGACCGACAAAGATCTTCGTAGAATATGTGTGAGCCAATATGAACATCCAGGTTCCGCTATTGTTTATTGACTGGAGACGTGTCTCGGTCATGTCTACATAGTTCTCGAACCCGTAGGGTCCGCACGCTTAACGTTCCGTGACGATCGGTATTATGAGTTTATGTGTTTTGATGTACCGAAGGTAGTTCAGAGTCCCGGATTTGATCATGGACATGACGAGGAGTCTTGAAATGGTCGAGACGTAAAATCGATATATTAGAAGCCTATGTTTGGACATCGGAATGGTTCCGGATGAGTTCGGGCATTTGCCGGAGTACGGGGAGGTTACCGGAACCCCCCGGGGAGTATATGGGCCTTATTGGGCTTTAGGGAAAAGAGAGAGGGGCTGCCTAGGGCAGTCCGCGCGCCCCACAAGGCATAGTCCGAATTGGACTAGGGGGAGGGGCGGCGCCCCCTCCTTCCTTCTCTTCTCACTTTCCCTTCCTTCTCTCCTACTCCAACTTGGAAAGGGGGGAATCCTACTCCCGGTGGGAGTAGGACTCCCTAGGGCACGCCATAGTAGAGGGCCGGCCCTCCCCCTCCTCCACTCCTTTATATACTGGGGAGGGGGCACCCTGTAGACACACAAGTTGATCATTGATCTCTTAGCCATGTGCGGCGCCCCCCTCCACCATAATCCACCTCGGTCATATCGTAGAAGTGCTTAGGCGAAGCCCTGTTCCGGTAGCATCATCATCACGGTCATCACACCGTCGTTCTGACGAAGCTCTCCCTTGACACTCTGCTGGATCGTGAGTTTGTGGGACGTCACCGAGCCGAACATGTGCAGATCGCGGAGGTGTCGTACTTTCGGAACTAGGATCGGTCGATCATGAAGACGTACGACTACATCAACCGAGTTGTCATAATGCTTCCGCTTACAGTCTACGTGGGTACGTGGAAAACATTCTTTCCCTCTCATTTCTTTGCATCACCATGATCTTGCGTGTGCGTAGGAATTTTTTTGAAATTACTGCGTTCCCCAACATGGTCATCACGTGAGATGGATTAGTCATCAATGGTGAACCTATCTATGTTGATCATATCTACTATATGATTCACGTTCGACCTTTCGGTCTCCAGTGTTCCGAGGCCATGTCTCTACATGCTAGGCTCGTCAAGTTTAACCCGAGTATTCCGCATGTGCAAAACTGTCTTGCACCCGTTGTATGTAATGTAGAGCCTATCACACTCGATCATCACGGTGTCTCAGCACGATGAACTGTCGCAACGGTGCATACTCAGGGACAACACATATACCTTGAAATTTTAGTGAGTGATCATCTTATAATGCTACCGCCGTAGTAAGCAAAATTTTAGTATTGACTCTAGTGCAAGTGGGAGACTGAAGGAAATATGCCCTAGAGGCAATAATAAAGTTGTTATTCATATTTCCTTATATCCTAATAAATGTTTATTATTCATGCTAGAATTGTATTAACCGAAAACTTAGTACAAGTGTGAATACATAGACAAACAGAGTGTCACTAGTATGCCTCTACTTGACTAGCTCATTGAATCAATGATGGTTACATTTCCTAACCATAGACATGAGTTGTCACTTGATTAATGGGATCACATCATTAGAGAATGATGTGATTGACTTGACCCATCCGTTAGCTTAACACGATGATCGTTTAGTTTGTTGCTATTGCTTTCTCCATAACTTATACATGTTCCTATGACTATCAGATCATACAACTCCCGAATACCGGAGGAACACTTTGTGTGCTATCAAACATCACAACGTAACTGGATGATTATAAAGGTGCTCTCCAGGTGTCTCCGATGGTGTTTGTTGAGTTGGCATAGATCAAGATTAGGATTTGTCACTCCGATTATCGGAGAGGTATCTCTGGGCCCTCTCGGTAATGTACATCACTATAAGCCTTGCAAGCAATGTAGATAATGAGTTAGTTACTGGATGTAGCATTACGGAACGAGTAAAGAGAATTGCCGGTAACGAGATTGAACTAGGTATTGAGATACCGACGATCGAATCTCGGGCAAGTAACATACCGATGACAAAGGGAATAACATATATCGTTATGTGGTTTGACTGATAAAGATCTTCGTAGAATATGTGGGAGCCAATATGAACATCCATGTTCGTTATTGTTTATTGACCGGAGATGTGTCTCAGTCATGTCTACATAGCTCTCGAACTCATAGGGTCTGCACGCTTAACGTCCGGTGACGATCGGTATTATGAATTTATGTGTTTTGATGTACCGAAGGTAGTTCGGAGTCCCGGATTTGATCACAGACATGATGAGGAGTCTCGAAATGGTCGAGACGTGAAGATCGATATATTGGAAGCCTATGTTTGGACATTGGAATGGTTCCGGATGAGTTCGGGCATTTTCCGGAGTACCGGGAGGTTACCGGAACCCCCCGGGGAGTATATGGGCCTTATTGGGCTTTAGGGAAAAGAGCGAGGGGCTGCTTAGGGCAGGCCGTGCGCTCCCCAAGGCATAGTCCGAATTGGACTAGGGGGAGGGGCGGCACCCCCTACTTCCTTCTCTTCTCTCTTTCCCTTCCTTCTCTCCTACTCCTACTTGGAAAGGGGGGGATCCTACTCCCGGTGGGAGTAGGACTCCATAGGGCGCGCCATAATAGAGGGGCGGCCCTCCCCATCCTCCACTCCTGTATATACGGGGGAGGGGGCACCCCATAGACACACAAGTTGATCATTGGTCTCTTAGCCGTGTGTGGTGCCCCCCTCCACCATAATCCACCTCGGTCATATCGTAGCAGTGCTTAGGCGAAGCCCTGTTCCGGTAGCATCATCATCACCGTCATCACACCGTCATGCTGACGAAGCTCTCCCTCGACACTCTACTAGATCATGAGTTCGTGGGACGTCACCGAGCCGAACGTGTGCAGATCACGAAGGTGACGTACTTTCGGTACTAGGATCGGTCGATCGTGAAGACGTATGACTACATCAACCACGTTGTCATAGCGCTTCCTTTTACGGTCTATGAGGGTACATGGACAACACTCTTCCCCTCTCATTGCTATGTATCACCATGATCTTGCGTGTGCATAGGAATTTTTTTGAAATTACTGCGTTCCCCAACAGTGGCATCTGATACAGGTTTATGCGTAGATGTTATATGCACGAGTAGAACGCAAATGAGTTGTGGGCGTGGGTATATACATATTGCTTGCCGTCACTAGTTGATTCTTGATTCGGCAGTATTGTTGGATGAAGCGGCCCAGACCGACATTTCACGTACGCTTACGCGAGACTGGTTCTACCGACGTGCTTCGCACACAGGTGGCTGGTGGGTGTCAGTTTCTCCAACTTTAGTTGAATCGGATTCAATGAACAGGGTTCTTTCTGAAGATCAAAAAGCAATCACTATATCGCGTTGTGGTTTTTGATACGTAGGTAAAGAACGGTTCTTGCTTGGCCCGTAGCAGCCACGTAAAACTTGCAACAACAAAGTAGAGGATGTCTAACTTGTTTTTGCAGGGCATGTGTGATCCGATATGGTCAAGACATGATGTTAAATTTTATTGTATGAGATGATCATGTTTTGTAACACAGTTATCAGCAACTGGCAGGAGCCATATGGTTGTCGCTTTATTGTATGAAATGCAATCGCCATGTAATTGCTTTACTTTATCACTAAGCGGTAGCGATAGTCGTAGAAGCAATAGTTGGCAAGATGACAACGATGCTTCGATGCAGATCATGATGCCAAGCCGGTGATAATGGTGATCATGACGGTGCTTTCTAGATGGGGATCAAAGGCAGAAAATGATGATGGCCGTATCATATCACTTATATCGATTGCATGTGATATTTATCCTTTATGCATCTTTTTTTTGCTTAGTTCGGCGGTAGCATTATAAGATGATTGTCGGTGTCAAAACCGGCGGATCTCGGGCAGGGGGTCCCGAACTGTGCGTCTAGGCCGGATGGTAACAGGAGGCAAGGGACACGAAGTTTTACCCAGGTTCGGGCCCTCTCGATGGAGGTAAAACCCTACGTCCTGCTTGATTAATATTGATGATATGGGTAGTACAAGAGTAGATCTACCACGAGATCGGAGAGGCTAAACCCTAGAAGCTAGCCTATGGTATGATTGTTGTTCTGTATGTTGTCCTACGGACTAAAACCCTCCAGTTTATATAGACACCGGAGAGGGTTAGGGTTACACAAAGTCGGTTACAATGGTAGGAGATCTGCATATCCGTATCGCCAAGCTTGCGTTCCACGCCAAGGAAAGTCCCCTCCGGACACGGGACGAAGTCTTCAATCTTGTATCTTCATAGTCCAGGAGTCTGGCTGAAGGTATAGTCCGGCTATCCGAACACCCCCTAATCCAGGACTCCCTCAGTAGCCCCCGAACCAGGCTTCAATGACGATGAGTCCGGCGCGCAGATTGTCTTCGGCATTGCAAGGCGGGTTCTCCCCCAAATTCCGTGTACCTGTTGAATAAAGTCTGGTTTCTTGTAGATGTTGCGCTCCTTGGCTTCTACGCCCAATAATGGCCGCTTCCCACGTGTCAAACGAATATGAAAAGTCTGAGTGTTTTTACATTCACACCCCTAGCCGCGTAAATGAGCTGCCCTATTTAAGGGGACGAGGATTTAGATCCAAACCACATCTTCCCCCCTTTGCGAGTGTTCATCAGAGCGCATCCGACAAAGGTCCATTCCACCATGGCCAGCCATCGCAACTCCTCCTCTCGCCCTTCCAGCCCTCAGCCTGGGTACTGGGAGAGATGCTCTGTCCCGCATAGCGAGCTAGTGATGCTCCAGACCAAGGGATTCCTCCCCCCGGCCTACATGATCCCGGTTCGAGCCGGTCTTGCCATCTATAACGGAAGAAAGCAAGCGGAAAGTGCCCCAATCCCTCCAAAGGAGAGCGGGTATGCCTTGTCCCTTATTTAATAAGGGGGCTCGGGTTTCCAATCCATCCATTTCTCCGGGGGCTGCTGGAGTTCTATGGCCTCCAGCTACACAATCTCACGCCTGCCTCCGTATTGCATATCGCGGGCTTCGTAGCCCTCTGCGAGCTGTTTTTGGGTGTCGAGGCTCATTTCGGGCTATGGAAAAGGTTATTCTACCTTGTGCCCCGCTCTAAGGAGGGGTCAATGTATCAAGTGGGCGGAGCCGAAGTGTGGCGCATCGCCGGGACCGGATATCTGTCCGGAACCCCAAAGAAGGCGTCCGAAGACTGGCCCTCGGAATGGTTTTATATAGAAGACATCCCGCTGCCGGATCCTGTCCAGATCGGCCTACCTGAATTTGGCAGTGCTCCCTTAAAGAAGCGCCTAAGCTGGCGTCCACGGAGCCCTCAGAGGGAAAGTGACAGGGACATCATTTACCTGATGGGCCGAATAAGATTGTTAGCCCATTCCGGACTAATCATGATCGGGGTTATGGCCGAATGCATCATGCAGGGGGTGCAGCCGCTTCAGTATAGAAGCCACCCCATGTGGGACTTCAACGGGGAGGACGACGCCACCCGCTACGGCCGTAAGGGGCCGGATTCAGCTGCCGCTCTACTAAAGATCTTGTCCACTTTGTATAAGGGAGAAGAGGAGGAATTTCTCCACGTCAACCCACAGGGCGGATTCTCTATGCACAATCCCCCAAGCTGGGTAAGTGGTCGCATTTACTTGCCCATCCGTTTTGTATTCCAATTGTTAAATATTCAGTCTGACGACTTCAACGCAGGAACTGTGCCGGGCTGTTAAGGAAATAAGCAGCCCTCCTCCACAACCCAAGGACCCAGGACGGTCCCTCGACCCGGCCTCTCAAGAGGATCCGGACATATCTGTGGAGCTGATTGATGGAGTGTTCCATCAATTGAGCAAGGACAACACCTTGGTGGCCATTACGGCCAATTACCCAGGGCTAATCCCGGCCTCCCAGGGAACTGAGATCGAAGTCCCAGTACCCCGAATAGGTGTCCGCCCTCTCGTGTTTTCAGTTTCCTGATTACAACCGAACTTTGCAGGGGAGGTTTTTAAGGTGGAAGGCCGAACCTACGGCGACAAGCCAACGAGGGGCCGCAGGGCCCCGTGGGTAGAAAAGAAGTGCAGTCCGGACCGAGGCGTCAGCGCAAAGGTATGGCGCGCCCCCTTATCCCAGGTGTTATACCTTCAAGGCACATTGACACTCGTGCTCTCTTCAGGACAAAGAGACCTCGCCGGACTATATCCGGAGAGGCTGCCAATCGCGCCTCCACCAGCCAGGCTCCAAAGCCTGGTCCGGAGGCGGAGGCGAACGCAAGGCGCGCGCCAGACGCTCCTCCGATGGAGGATGTGGACGGGTTGTCTGCCACCAACTCTGAGGTGGAGAGTGCCATGAACCACAGGCGTCACCGGACAATTCTTCGCGACGCTTGTTTCTCCCAAGGGGCGTTAGATGCCTTCAACTCGGGAGATGCGTACCTCCGTGCCGCTCAAAATGGTCTAGCCAGAGCCACGGAGCAATATGTAAAAGACATACGGGTAAGAAAATTTTGGTAATTATATATATATACCAGTAGCCCCCAGACTTGAAACAGTTAAAATAACTGATTTAAGTATCATTTGTTATGCAGGTTCTTACAGAAAAGAATTCCCTACTGTCCAAGGAGCTGGAAGAGTGCAAAGCCCAACTTGAGGTCGCACTAGCCGCGGCAGGGGAGCCCAAGGAGACCCCCTCTAGTGATATACACTTCGAAAGATAAGTATTTTGCGAAGCACGGCATGGGTGCGAATCTGACAAATGAAATTGCAGATGGCACCGGATTGAATCCGGAAAGGCAACACCTCCTATGCCAGCTAAAGGCTGGTGAGAAGGTGCTGAGAAAGGTGAGGCGGGAGAAGAGCGATCTCCAAGATGCCAACACCAAGCTGGGCATCGAGCTAAAAGATGTTCATGCCCAGCTGTCAGACTCCGTGAAGGAGAATCAATGGCTTTGGCGCGGCATATTTAGTAAGTGCTTGAACGAACCTTTGAAAGAAAGTTCGGCGGGGAAGTCGACTAACAGAGCAATGTCCGTAGGTGTGCTAACAGGTCGTCCTGCGGAGGAGATGCCCGGTTCTACGGGTGACCTTCTTCCCGAGCTCTCGCAACTGCTCGATCAAGTTCGGCAGGCGATGCAAGGCGTCGCCCAGGCCCTGTGGCCATCCGTCTCCATGCCCGAAGGTCTTGGAGAGCTTGCGGAGAAGCTAAAGGGAGCACAGCGGTGCTTTCGATTGTGGAAGATATCGGCCTGCCGTCAAGGCGCTAGGGAGGCCTGGGCCATGGTGAAGACGCGGTACGCAAGGGCTGACCCCAACCACATGGCCGAGGTCGGTCTTGTAGGGCCCGATGGGAAGGAGATCCCTGTAAGCTTAGTATACGGCCAAGTAGAGTTGGCCGCAAAGTATTCCCAGCAGGACTGTAAATTAGACAGCTTGTTAGATGGTATTGAAGAGGAATACAATCAGTCAAAATGACTATGTAATTTAATTGGCATTTATATTGCCTTCTAGCTGGATTGTAGATCATTTTTCATGGCCGACCTTTTCGCTTCAGCCTTGGGACCTGACGGTCCGGAGTGTGTCCGAATTCCCATGCGGTTATATAGGAACCGGGGAATGCATGGAGACCATGCGTAGGGGTCATTAGTGCATGAACAGACAAGTGCCCGGCTAGTTATGTTATATTACATGGTTAGTAAGAAAAATCTTCCAGGGAGAATAGTTCCGTTAGGGGTTCCTTTCCCTGGGAGGCATGCCCTAAGGTGCATGTCCATGCTGCGAAAAGAAGCGCAGGAAAAACATCTGGGGGCGTATAGATAAAAATAAAAAAGATCATATTTAGTTCACCGACCGAATATTCCCTTAAGAACGCTAGCTTTCGGCTTCACCCAGTCTGAGGTACACGTCCGGCTGACCCGGCAGTAACAATCGCAGAGGTGCTCCCTTTACCACCTAGCCGAACAATCGGGAACGTAGGGGTAAGCACAGGAGCCAGGCAACCCAGCTTGGCCAAAACTTAAGTCATATTGATGCATATAATGGTGAATAAAAGGTACATGCGAAAGTGTGACACATGTGTTGGGCATGAAGCCCGTATGAATAAGCTTCTGTTTAAAGAAGCCCCCAGGTTTAATGAGCGCGGATAGCGCGTCACTTTATGAGCCTTTAAAGGCTATAAGAGAGAGAGAGAGAGAGAGAGAGAAAGAGAGAGAGAGAGAGAAGAAGAGAAATGTAAGACAGAAAATATATAAAAAAATGGACAGAGGAAGGAGACGAACACAGAGTCCGGCGCTAGGCATAGAATCTTCGGAGACAGGCTGCGTTCCATGGGTTCGGCTCGAGTCGGTTATCCGATGCATCCCGCAGGCGGTACGCTCCGCCAGTCAGGACTTGGTCAATTATGAAGGGACCTTCCCACTTGGGCTTGAGTTTGTCCTTTTTCTTGTCCGGTAGTCGTAGAACTAATTCGCCAATGTTGTAATTTTTGGCCCGTACTTCTCTGCTTTGGTATCTTCGAGCCTGCTGTTGATAGAATGCGGAACGGGCTTTTGCCTCGTCACGCTCCTTCTCCAATGCGTCGAAGCTGTCCTGCCGATCGAGCTCGGCTTCTCTTTCTTCGTACATGCGCACTCGAGGTGAGTCATGAATTATGTCGCAAGGCAAAACTGCCTCTGCGCCGTACACCATAAAGAATGGTGTGTATCCGGTGGTGCGATTCGGCGTGGTCCGCAGCCCCCCAGAGTACGGAGTCGAGCTCCTCTACCCAGTGCGTGTTAGATTCCTTGAGGGACCGCACTAATCTGGGTTTGATGCCGCTCAAGATAAGACCATTTGCACGTTCGACCTGGCCGTTATTTTGTGGGTGATAGACGGAAGCATAATCGAGCTTGATGCCCATGTTTTTGCACCAGAGTTTTACCTCGTCGGCCGTGAAGTTCATGCCGTTATCAGTGATGATGCTGTGGGGGACGCCGTAATGGTGTACAACCCCGGATATAAAGTCTATCACCGGTCCAGATTCGGCCGTCTTAACAGGCTTGGCTTCTATCCATTTGGTGAACTTATCCTCCATGACCAGTAAGTATTTTTGCTTGTGGGTTCCGCCTTTAAGGGGTCCAACCATGTCAAGCCCCCAGACCGCGAAGGGCCAAGTAATGGGGATAGTTTGGAGTTAGGTGGGTGGCATATGGCTTTGGTTTGCAAAGAGCTGGCAACCGGTGCATCGTTGGACTAAGTCCTAAGCGTCTGCCCGGGCCGTCGGCCAATAAAAGCCTGTACGGATGGCCTTGCTTACAAGGGACCAAGCTGTAGCGTGATGACCGCCGAGTCCGGCATGAATTTCAGCCAGGAGGTTCCGCCCCTCCTCTTCGGAGATGCACCTTTGAAGGACTCCGGTAGTGCTTTTCTTATAAAGCTCTCCCTCGTGGACTCTGTAGGCTTTGGATCGCCGCACTATGCAGCGTGCCTCATTTTGGTCCTCGGGGAGTTCCTGCCTAGTAAGGTAGGCGAGGAATGGTTCTGTCCATGGGGCGATGATGGCCATTATTACGTGGGCTGAAGGTGTTATTTCATTGGCAGAGCCTCCGATTGTGTCAGAATGTTCGGTGTCGGGCAGTGAGGTTGGGTCCGGGCTGTTATTGTTCGGCTCCCCTTCCCATACTACGGATGGCTTGAACAGCCTTTCCAAGAAGATGTTGGGGGGGGGGGACTACATCGCGTTTTGCGCCGACGCATGCCAGGACATCTGCCGCCTGATTATTTTCCCGGGCTATATGGTGAAATTCAAGCCCCTCGAACCGAGCTGACATTTTTAGGACGGCGTTGCGGTAAGCTGCCATTTTTGGATCCTTGGCATCGAAGTCTCCATTTATTTGGGATATTGCGAGGTTCGAGTCCCCGCGCACCTCTAGGCATTGAATGCCCATGGATACTGCCATCCGGAGACCATGTAAAAGGGCCTCATATTCGGCTGCATTGTTGGAGTCCATGTACATAATCTGGAGTACGTATTGAACTGTGTCTCCTATGGGGGACGTCAAAACGACGCCAGCCCCCAGTCCGGCCAACATCTTGGAGCCGTCGAAATGCATGATCCAATTTGAATATGTGCCGTACTCTTTAGGGAGTTCGGCCTCCGTCCATTCTACGACGAACTCGGCCAAGACTTGCGACTTGATGGCTCTCTGTGGCTTATAAGTTATGTCGAACGGGAGGAGCTCAATGGCCCATTTTGCAATCCGGCCCGTTGCGTCACGGTTGTTTATAATATCGTTAAGTGGTACTTCCGAGGCTACTGTTATTGAACACTCTTGAAAGTAGTGTCGTAGCTTCCGAGATGCCATGAATACCGTGTACGTAATCTTTTGATAATGCGGGTACCGTGATTTGCAGGGAGTGAGGATAGTGGACACATAATAGACCGGCTTTTGAAGGGGGAATTTGTGTCCGTCCGCTTCTCGTTCGACGATGAGCACTGCACTTACAACCTGATGTGTTGCTGCAATGTATAATAGCATTGGTTCGCCAATGTTTGGCGCGGCCAGGACTGGGTTTGTTGCCAGTATGGCTTTTATTTCGTCAAGTCCGGCCGTGGATGCATCCGTCCATTTGAAGTGTTCGGTGCCCCGAAGGAGGCGGTAAAGGGGTAGGGCCTTTTGTCCCAAGCGGGAGATAAAGCGTCTTAGAGCCGCCACGCATCCGGTTAACTTTTGTATTTGTTTGAGGTCCTTTGGGATATCCAGTTGCGACAGAGCTCGGATCTTGGCTGGATTTGCTTCAATTCCTCTACCGGATACAATGAAGCCCAAGAGCTTTCCGGCTGGAACGCCGAAAACGCATTTTTCTGAGTTGAGCTTGATGTCGTATGTTCGGAGGTTATCAAATGTGAGCCTCAAGTCGTCTACTAGAGATTCAACATGTCTTGTTTTGACGACCACATCATCTACATATGCCTCCACTGTTTTGCCGATCTGGCTTGCCAGACATGTCTGAATCATGCGCTGATATGTTGCACCGGCGTTTTTGAGCCCGAAGGGCATCGTGTTGAAGCAGAATGGGCCGTATGGTGTGATAAATGCCGTTGCGGCTTGGTCTGGTTCTGCCATCTTGATTTGATGGTAGCCAGAATATGCGTCAAGGAAACACAATGAATCGTGTCCTGCGGTAGCGTCGATAATTTGATCGATGCGGGGGAGGGGGAAGGGATCCTTTGGGCAAGCCTTGTTAAGGTCTTTAAAATCAACACACAGGCGCCAAGATTTGTCCTTCTTTGGTACCATCACCAGGTTTGCTAGCCAGTCCGGATGTTTTATATCTCAGATGAATCCGGCCTCCAATAGCTTTGCTAGCTCCTCTCCCATGGCCTGTCTCTTAGGTTCGGAAAACGTCGAAGAGCCTGTTTGACAGGTTTGAATCCTGTTTGGATATTTAAGCTGTGCTCGGCCAGCCTGCGTGGGATTCCTGGCATGTCTGAAGGGTGCCAGGCGAAAATGTCCCAGTTCTCTCGTAGGAACTCTCGCAGTGTGGCGTCTACATCAGGGTTTAACTGTGCCCCGATGGAAGCTGTTTTATTGGGGTCCGTTGGATGGACTTGGAATTTGACTATTTCATCCGCCGGTTTAAAGGAGGTGGACTTGGATCTTTTGTCGAGTACCACATTGTCCCTATTCACCGTAGAGCGCAACGCAGTCAGTTCCTCAGCCGCTAGGGCTTCGGATAGTGCCTCGAGGGCCAGTGCGGCTGTCTTGTTTTCGGCGTGGAGTGCTATGTCCGGATCACTAGCGAGAGTGATGATCCCGTTAGGCCCGGGCATCTTGAGCTTCATGTACCCGTAATGGGGTATTGCTTGGAAGATTGTAAACGCTTCCCGCCCTAGCAGAGCGTGATAACCGCTGCTGAACGGAGCCACATGGAACGTGACCTCTTCGGACCTGTAATTATCCAGCGTGCCGAACACCACATCTAGTGTGATTTTTCCTGTACAGCACGCTTCCCGACTGGGGATTATTCCTCTAAAGGTTGTGCTGCTTCGCTCAATGCGGTTCTAGTCTATTTCCATTTTTTGAAGGGTTTCCTCATAAATGAGGTTCAATCCGCTGCCGTCGTCCATGAGTACCTTGGTAAGACGAAAGCCATCCACTCTTGGACTGAGGACCAATGCGGCTGGTGCTCGGGCTGTTCGGAATTTAGGTTCATCACTGGCATTAAAGGTAATAGCCGTGTCACTCCATGGGTTTATTGTTGCTACTTGGTAGACTTCGGCAAGGCTGCGGAGTGTCCTTTTTCGCATATTATTTGATGCGAAAGTCTCGAAGACTGTTAATACCATATTGGTGTCTCTGGGGTGGCTTTCTGTGGCCTCCGGAATTAGGAGATTTTCGCCAATTTTGGCCACCTGCCAGAGTATCCAACATGCTCTGAGGCTGTGAGTTGGTGTGGCGTCCTCTGTACTGTGAATTTTACAGGGTCCATTAAGCCATCCTTCCAGTACGGTTCCATGCCCTGTAGAGGGTTTTTGCTTTTTAGTGCTTGACCCGGGTGTCTAGTGATGATGCACCCTTTTATTTCGGACTGGGTTTGTATTCATGGCCGGATTGTCCCAAAATTTTATTTCGGTTTTCCAAGTGCTTTTCATCGCATAGTACTTTCGTACAATGGACGCCAAGTCAGTGAAGCGTGTAATATCACGGCGACTTATGGCGTTGAGTATTCCCTTGTCCGTGCAATTATTGCAGAAGATTGAGATTGCGTCTTCCTCGCGGCAGTCCCTTAGCCTGTTCTTAACCAGGAGGAATCTGGCTCAGTAATGATGTACTGTTTCATCGGGTTCTTGCCTGATTTTGGATAGATCGCTTATGTTGGGGTGGGTGGGTGGAATTAAATACGAAGCCTCACCCCATCTGAGGCTCAGAGGCCGAGGAATTTCCAAACTCAAAAATTTGGATTCCTGGATGTTGTCCAATGAATCCAGCCCGTCGCCTGACTCTAAGTTCAGGTCTTGAGTGATATCCCCCCCTCTGCGGGTATCCGGCTTGGAGGGATCGGGAATCCGGACGTAGCGAGTCCTTAAGATGGATGAAGGGTCGCCGCACTGTCCCTCTACCACGGCAACGTGATGGGTGACTTGGGGAGAGTTAATCTCTCTCAGATCGGGTTTAGGCCCAATCTGGTCGTAATCCGTAGCGACTCCCAGGGCGGCGAAGCGATCCAAGAGCTCATTTATGGAGGAGAGCTCCATTGGATCTAACTGCTCGGCAAGTTCCGAGCTGACATGAAGATTGTTTTCGATGGCTTGAGAGGTCATCGTCGGCGCAGAAGCCGAACAGGCGGTCATAAGAAAACCACCTAGCCGGAGGGTTTGGCCGACAGCCAAAGCTCCCTTAGCAACGGTGCCGTCTTTAAAGACGGGGCGAGGCATCCTTCCTGATGGCGACGTCACAGAGGAACTCTCAATGAAAGCACCAATGTCAGTGTCAAAACCGGCGGATCTCGGGTAGGGGGTCCCGAACTGTGTGTCTAGGCCGGATGGTAACAGGAGGCAAGGGACACGAAGTTTTACCCAGGTTCGGGCCCTCTCGATGGAGGTAAAACCCTACGTCCTGCTTGCTTAATATTGATGATATGGGTAGTACAAGAGTAGATCTACCACGAGATCGGAGAGGCTAAATGCTAGAAGCTAGCCTATGGTATGATTGTTGTTCTGTATGTTGTCCTATGGACTAAAACCCTCCGGTTTATATAGACACCGGAGAGGGTTAGGGTTACACAAAGTCGGTTACAATGGTAGGAGATCTGCATATCCCTATCGCCAAGCTTGCCTTCCATGCCAAGGAAAGTCCCCTCCGGACACGGGACGAAGTCTTCAATCTTGTATCTTCATAGTCCAGGAGTCCGGCTGAAGGTATAGTCCGGCTATCCGAACACCCCCTAATCCAGGACTCCCTTAATGATCTCTCACTAAATTTCAAGGTATAAGTGTTCTCCCTGAGTATGCACCGTTGCTACAGTTCGTCGTGCCGAGACACCACGTGATGATCGGGTGTGATAAGCTGTACGTTCACATACCACGGGTGCAAGCCAGTTTTGCACACGCAGAATACTCGGGTTAAACTTGACGAGCCTAGCATATGCATATATGGCCTCGGAACACTGAGACCGAATGGTCAAGCGTGAATCATATAGTAGATATGATCAACATAGTGATGTACACCATTGAAAACTACTCCATCTCACGTGATGATCAGACATGGTTTAGTTGATATGGATCACGTGATCACTTAGATGATTAGAGAGATGTCTATCTAAGTGGGAGTTCTTAAGTAATTTGATTAATTGAACTTTAATTTATCATGAACTTAGTACCTGATAGTATTTTGCATGTCTATGTTGTTGTAGATAGATGGCCCATGTTGTTGTTCCGTTGAATTTTAATGCGTTCCTAGAGAAAGCTAAGTTAAAAGATGATGGTAGCAACTACACGGACTGGGTCCATAACTTGAGGATTATCCTCATTGCTGCACAGAAGAATTACGTCCTGGAAGCACCACTAGGTAACAAACCCGCTTCAGGAGCAACCCTAGATGTTGTGAACACCTGGCAGAGCAAGGCTGATGACTACTCGATAGTTCAGTGTGCCATGCTTTACGGCTTAGAACCGGGACTTCAATGACATTTTGAACGTCATGGAGCATATGAGATGTTCCAGGAGTTGAAGTTATAATATTTCAAGCAAATGCCCGGATTGAGAGATATGGAGTCTCCAATAAGTTCTATAGTTGCAAGATGGAGGAGAATAGTTCTCTCAGTGAACATATACTCATAATGTCTGGGTATCACAACCAGTTGACTCAGTAATCTTCCTGATGATAGTGTCATTGACAGAGTTCTTTAATCACTGGCACCAAGCTACAAGAGCTTCGTGATGAACTATAATATGCAAGGGATGGATAAGACGATTCTTGAGCTCTTCGCAATGCTAAAGGCTGCGGAGGTAGAAGTCAAGAAGGAGCATAAAGTGTTGATGATCAACAAGATCACCAGTTTCAAGACAAAGGGTAAAGGGAAGAAGGGGAACTTCAAGAAGAACAGCAAGCCAGTTGCTGCTCAAGTGAAGAAACCCAAGTCTGGACCTAAGCCTGAGACTGAGTGCTTCTACTGCAAAGGGACTGGTCACCGGAAGCGAAATTGCCCCAAGTATTTGGCGGAGAAGAAGGATGGCAAAGTGGAAGGTATATTTGATATACATGTTACTGATGTGTACCTTACTAATGCTCGCAGTAGTGCTTGGGTATTTGATATTGGTTCAGTTGCTAACATTTGCAACACAAAATAGGGGCTACGAATTAAGCGAAGATTGGCTAGGGACGAGGTGACGATGTGCGTGGGAAATGGTTCCAAAGTCGATGTGATAGCCGTTGGCACGCTACCTCTACATCTATCTTCGGGATTAGTTTTAGACCTAAATAATTGTTATTTGGTGCCAGCGTTGAGCATGAACATTATATCTGGATCTTGTTTGATGCGAGACGGTTATTCATTTAAACCAGAGAATAATGGTTGTTCTATTTATATCATTAATATCTTTTATGGTCATGCACACTTGGTGAGTGGTCTATTTTTACTAAATCTTGATAGTTGTGATACACATGTTCATAGTATTGAAGCCAAAAGATGCAGAGTTGATAATGATAGTGCAACTTATTTGTGGCACTGTCGTTTGGGTCATATTGGTGTAAAGCGCATGAAGAAACTCCATTCTGATGGACTTCTGGAATCACTTGATTATGAATCACTTGGTACTTGTGAACCATGCCTCATGGGCAAGATGACTAAAACTCCGTTCTCCGGAACAATGGAGCGAGCAACAGAGTTATTGGAAATCGTACATACTGATGTATGTGGTCCAATGAACATTGAAGCTCGCGGCGGATATTGTTATTTTCTCACCTTCACAGATGATTTGAGCATATATGGGTATATCTACTTAATGAAACATAAGTCTGAAACATTTTAAAAGTTCAAAGAATTTCAGAGTGAAGTGGAAAATCATCGTAACAAGAAAATCAAGTTTCTGCGATCTGATCGTGGAGGAGAATATTTGAGTTATGAGTTTGGACTTCATTTGAAACAATGCGGAATAGTTTCGCAACTCACTCCACCTGTAACACCACAACGTAATGGTGTGTCCGAACGTCGTAACCGCACGTTATTAGATATGGTGCAATCTATGATGTCTCTCACTGATTTACCTCTATCGTTTTGGGGTTATGCTTTAGAGACGGCTGCATTCACATTAAATAGGGCACCATCTAAATCCGTTGAGACGACACCTTATGAACTGTGGTTTGGCAAGAAACCCAAGTTGTCGTTTCTTAAATTTTGGGGCTGCGATGCTTATGTGAAAAAGCTTCAATCTGGTAATCTCGAACCCAAATCGGAGAAATGTGTCTTCATAGGATACCCAAAGTTGACTGTTGGGTACACCTTCTATCACAGATCCGAAGGCAAGATATTCGTTGCTAAGAATGGAACCTTTCTAAAGAAGGAGTTTCTCTCAAAAGAAGTGAGTGGGAGGAAAGTAGAACTTGATGAGGTAATTGTACCTGCTCCCTTATTGGAAAGTAGTTCATCACTGAAATCAGTTCCAGTGATTCCTATACCAGTAAGTGAGGAAACTAATGATGATGATCATGAAACTTCTGATCAAGTTACTACCGAACCTCGTAGGTCAACCAGAGTAAGATCCGCACCAGAGTGGTACAGTAATCCTATTCTGGAGGTCATGTTACTTGACCATGACGAACCTACGAACTATGAGGAAGCGATGATGAGCGCAGATTCCGCAAAATGGCTTGAGGCCATGAGATCTGAGATGGGATCCATGTATGAGAACAAAGTGTGGACTTTGGTTGACTTGGCCGTTGATCGGTAGTCCATAGAGAATAAATGGATCTTCAAGAAGAAGACTGACGCTGACGTTAATATTACTGTCTACAAAGCTCGACTTGTTGCAAAAGGTTTTCAATAAGTTCAAGGAGTTGACTACGATGAGACCTTCTCACCCTAGCGATGCTTAAGTCCGTCTGAATCATGTTAGCAATTGCCGCATTTTATGATTATGAAATTTGGCAAATGGATGTCAAAACTGCATTCCTTAATGGATATCTTAAAGAAGAGTTGTATATGATGCAACCAGAAGGTTTTGTCGATCCAAAAGGTGCTAACAAAGTGTGCAAGCTCCAGCGATCCATTCATGGACTGGTGCAAGCCTCTCGGAGTTGGAATATACGCTTTGATAGTGTGATCAAAGCATATGGTTTTATACAGACTTTTGGAGAAGCATGTATTTACAAGAAAATGAGTGGGAGCTCCGTAGCATTTCTGATATTATATGTAGATGACATATTGTTGATCGGAAATGATACTGAATTTCTGAATAGCATAAAAGGATACTTGAATAAGAATTTTTCAATGAAAGACCTCGGTGAAGCTACTTATATATTGGGCATTAAGATCTATAGAGATAGATCAAGACGCTTAATTGGACTTTCATAAAGCACATACCTTGATAAAGTTTTGAAGAAATTAAAAATGGATCAGGCAAAGAAAGGGTTCTTGCCTGTATTACATGGTGTGAAGTTGAGTCCGACTCAATGCTCGACCACTGCAGAAGATAGAGAGAAAATGAAAGGTGTTCCCTATGCTTCAGCCATAGGCTCTATCATGTATGCAATGCTGTGTACTAGACCTGATGTGTGCCTTGCTATCAGTTTAGCAGGGAGGTACCAAAGTAATCCAGGAGTGGATCACTGGACAGCGGTCAAGAACATCCTAAAATACCTGCAAAAAGGACTAAGGATATGTTTCTCATATATGGAGGTGACAAAGAGCTTGTCGTAAACGGTTACGTCGATGCAAGCTTTGACACTAATCCGAATGACTCTAAGTCACAAACCAGATACATGTTTGTATTAAATGGTGGAGCTGTCAGTTGGTGCAGTTCCAGGTAGAGCGTCGTGGCGGGACCTACATGTGAAGTGGAGTACATAGCTGCTTAGGAAGCAGCGAATGAAGAAGTCTGAAGGAGTTCATATCCGATCTAGGTGTCATACCTATTGCATCGGGTCCAATGAAAATCTTTTGTGACAATACTGGTGCAATTGCCTTGGCAAATGAATCCAGATTTCACAAGAGAACTAAGCACATCAAGAGACGCTTCAATTCCATCCGCGATCAAGGTAAGGAGGGAGACATAGAGATTTGCAAGATACATACAGATCTGAATGTTGCAGGCCCGTTGACTAAGCCTCTCTCACGAGCAAAACATGATCAGCACAAAGACTCCATGGGTGTTAGAATCATTACAATATAATCTAGATTATTGACCCTAGTGCAAGTGGGAGACTGAAGGAAATATGCCCTAGAGGCAATAATAAAGTTGTTATTTATATTTCCTTATATCATGATAAATGTTTATTATTCATGCTAGAATTGTATTAACTGGAAACTTAGTACAAGTGTGAATACATAGACAAACAGAGTGTCACTAGTATGCCTCTACTTGACTAGCTCGTTGAATCAATGATGGTTATGTTTCCTAACCATAGACATGAGTTGTCACTTGATTAACGGGATCACATCATTAGAGAATGATGTGATTGACTTGACCCATCTGTTAGCTTAGCATGATGATCATTTAGTTTGTTGCTATTGCTTTCTCCATAACTTATACATGTTCCTGTGACTATGAGATCATGCAACTCCCGAATACCGGAGGAACACTTTGTGTATTATCAAACGGCACAACGTAACTGGGTGATTATAAAGGTGCTTTACAGGTGTCTCCGATGGTGTTTGTTGAGTTGGCATAGATTGAGATCAGGATTTGTCACTCCGATTGTCGGAGAGGTATCTCTGGGCCCTCTCAGTAATGTACATCACTATAAGCCTTGCAAGCAATGTAGCTAATGAGCTAGTTACGGGATGTAGCATTACGGAATGAGTAAATAGACTTGTCGGTAACGAGATTGAACTAGGTATTGAGATACCGACGACCGAATCTCGGGCAAGTAACATACCGATGACAAAGGGAATAACGTATATCGTTATGCGGTTTGACCGATAAAGATCTTCATAGAATATGTGGGAGCCAATATGAACATCCAGGTTCCGCTATTGTTTATTGACCGGAGACGTGTCTCGGTCATGTCTACATAGTTCTCGAACCCGTAGGGTCCGCACGCTTAACGTTCGGTGACATGACGAGGAGTCCCGGAGGTACCGAAGGTAGTTCGGAGTCCCGGATTTGATCACGGACATGACGAGGAGTCTCGAAATGGTCGAGACGTAAAGATCGATATATTGGAAGCCTATGTTTGGACATCGGAATGGTTCCAGATGAGTTCGGGCATTTCCAGGAGTATTGGGAGGTTACCGGAACCTCCCGGGGAGTATATGGGCCTTATTGGGCTTTAGGGAAAAGAGAGAGGGGCTGCCTAGGGCAGGCCGCGCGTCCCCCAAGGCCTAGTCCGAATTGGACTAGGGGGAGGGGCGGCACCGCCTCCTTCCTTCTCTTCTCTCTTTCCCTTCTTTCTCTCCTACTCCTACTTGGAAAGGGGGGAATCCTACTCCCGGTGGGATTAGGACTCCCTAGGGCGCGCCATAGTAGAGGGTCGGCCCTCCCCTCCTCCACTCCTTTATATACGGGGGAGGGGGCACCCCGTAGACACACAAGTTGATCATTGATCTCTTAGCCGTGTGCGGTGCCCCCCTCCACCATAATCCACCTCGGTCATATTGTAGCAGTGCTTAGGCGAAGCCCTATTCCGGTAGCATCATCATCACCGTCATCACACCGTCGTGCTGACGAAGATCTCCCTCGACACTCTGCTGGATCGTGAGTTCGTGGGACGTCACCGAGCCGAACATGTGCAGATCACGGAGGTGCCGTACTTTCGGTACTAGGATCGGTCGATCGTGAAGAAGTACGACTACATCAATCGTGTGGTCATAATGCTTCCGCTTACGGTCTACGAGGGTACTTGGAAAACACTCTTCCCCTCTTGTTGCTATGCATCACCATGATCTTGCGTGTGCGTCGGAATTTTTTTGAAATTACTGCCCAACACGATCATCACGTGAGATGGAGTAGTCATCAATGGTGAACATATCTATGTTGATCATATCTACTATATGATTCATGTTCGACCTTTCGGTCTCCATTGTTCCGAGGCCATGTCTCTACATGCTAGGCTCGTCAAGTTTAACCCGAGTATTCCGCATGTGCAAAACTGTCTTGCACCCGTTGTATGTAACGTAGAGCCTATCACACCCGATCATCACGTGGTGTCTCGGCACGATGAACTGTCGCAACGGTGCATACTCAGGGACAACACTTATACCTTGAAATTTTAGTGAGTGATCATCTTATAATGCTACCGCCGTAGTAAGCAAAATAAGATGCATAAAAGATAAACATCACATGCAATCAAAATATGTGACTTGATATGGCCATCATCATCTTGTGCCTTTGATCTCCATCTCCAAAGCACCGTCATGATCTCCATCGTCACCGGCTTGACGCCTTGATCTCCATCATAGCGTCGTCGTCGTCTCGCCAACTATTGCTTCTACAACTATCGCTAATGCATAGTGATAAAGTAAAGCAATTATATGGTGTTTGCATTTCATACAATAAAGTGACAACCATAAGGCTCCTGCTAGTTGCCGATAACTTTTACAAAATATGATCATCTCATACAATAACGTATATCACATCATGTCTTGACCATATCACATCACAACATGCCCTGCAAAAACAAGTTAGACGTCCTCTACTTTGTTGTTGCAGGTTTTACGTGGCTGCTACGGTATTCTAGCAAGAACCGTTCTTACCTACGCATCAAAACCACAATGGTGATTTTATCAAGTTTGTTGTTTTAACCTTCAACAAGGACCGGCCGCAGTCAAATTCGATTCAACTAAAGTTGGAGAAATAGACACCCGCCAGCCACCTTTATGCAGAACTAGTTGCATGTCTATCGGTGGAACAGGTCTCATAAACGTGGTCATGTAAGGTTGGTATGGGCCGCTTCATCCAACAATACCGCCGAATCAAAATAAGACAGTGGTGGTAAGAAGTATGATGATCACCGCCCACAACACTTTGTGTTCTACTCGTGCATATCATCTACGCATAGACCTGGCTCGGATGTCACTGTTGGGGAACGTAGCATGCAATTTCAAAATTTTCCTATGCTCACGCAAGATCTATCTAGGATATGCATAGCAACGAGAGGGGGAGAGTGTGTCCACGTACCCTCGTAGACCGAAAGCGGAAGCATTTGACAACGCGGTTGATGTAGTCGAACTTCTTCTCGTTCCGACCGATCAAGCACCGAACGTAGGGCACCTCCGAGTTCTGCAAACGTTCAGCTCGATGATGTCCCTCGAACTCTTGATCCAGCAGAGTGTCGAGGGAGAGTTTCGTCAGAACGACGGCGTGGTGACGGTGATGGTGAAGTGATCCGCGCAGGGCTTCGCCTAAGCACTACGACAATATGACAGGAGGCGTAAACTGTGGAGGGGGGCATCGCACACGGCTAACAGATGTTTTTTGTGTGTTCTAGCGGTGCCCCCACATATATATAGGTTGTAGGGGAAGAGAGGCAGCCAAGGGGGCGCCCCAAGTAGGAGGAATCCTACTTGGGTGTCTCACAATTCGGCCTCCCCCCTCCATATTCATCCGGAGGGGGAAGCAAGGAGGAGGGAGGAGAGAAGGAATGGGGAGGCCGAATTGCTCCCCTTCCTTTCTATCTTCCCCTCTTTCCTTCCCCCTTATTTTGGCCTACATGGGGCGCACCAGCCCCCTAGGGGCTGGTCTGTCCCCTTCTTGGCCCATTAGGCCCATGTAGTTCCCGGGGGATGTCCGGAACCCCTTCCGGTGACCCGATATGTACCCGGTACCCCCGGAACACTTCCGGCGTCCGAATATCATCGTTCTATATATGAATCTTTACCTATCGACCATTTCGAGACTGCTCGTCATGTCCGTGATCTCATCCGGTACTCCGAACAACATTCGGTCACCAAATCACATAACTCATATAATACAAAATTGTCATCGAACATTAAGCATGCGGATCCTACGGGTTCGAGAACTATGTACACATGACCGAGACACCTCTCCGGTCAATAACCAAAAGCGGAACCTGGATGCTCATATTGGTTCCTACATATTCTACGAAGAACTTTATTGGTCGTACCATAATGACAACATACGTTATTCCCTTTGTCATCGGTATGTTACTTGCCCGAGATTCGATCGTCGGTATCAACATACCTAGTTCAATCTCGTTTCCGGCAAGTCTCTTTACTTGTTCCATAATACATCATACTGCAACTAACTCATTAGTCACATTACTTGCAAGGCTTATTATTATGTGTATTACCGAGAGGGCCCAGAGATACCTCTCCGATACTCGGAGTGACAAATCCCAATCTCGATCTATGCCAACCCAACAAACACCTTCAGAGATACCTGTACTGCATCTTTATAATCACCCAGTTACGTTGTGACGTTTGATAGCACACAAGGTATTCCTTCGGTATCCGGGAGTTGCATAATCTCATAGTCGAAGGAATATGTATTTGACATGAAGAAAGCAATAGCAATAAAACTGAACGATCAACATGCTAAGCTAACGGATGGGTCTTGTCCATCACATCATTCTCCTAATGATGTGATCCCGTTCATAAAATGACAGCACATGTCTATGGTTAGGAAACTTAACCATCTTTGATTAACAAGCTAGTCTAGTAGAGGCTTACTAGGGACACGGTGTTTTGTCTATGTATCCACACATGTATCCAGTTTCCGGTTAATACAATTCTAGCATCAATTATAAACATTTATCATGATATAAGGAAATATAAAATAACAACTATATTATTGCCTCTAGGGCATATTTCCTTCAGATAGGTAAAACGAAACATTAGGTAAATCAATACTTCCACCGATTGGATTTATAAGCTGGGTACGAATCTTTAGATCTTCGATATGACTAATAAAACATGTATAATATGCCACAATAATTATATGCTTAGAAACTTTATTTGACGATGAATATAAATAAATATTTTTTGTAAAATGTAATGTACATATTTTTCTATTCATACTGAAGACCTAAAAAAACATGCTCGACTAATAACCCCAAGCAGAGGGAGCACCGTACCTTATTTGATGTAGTCATTGACAAGTTGTTGCTGTAATTTTTTTGTAGATAAACCTGGTATCTAGAATGCCACTCTCCAAAAGCAGCACGCTAAATTTATTTATAGCATGCTAAATAGTGCTAAACGGTTTACCATGGTTCTCCTCCAGGCGGTATAGCGCCACTATAACATAGATAGCGCGCTATTTCAAACTATGATGTAAACTGAAAAGATTAAGAAGACATACATTGCCGAGGAAAACCGGGACCTTGCCGGTTTGGCACGAGCGATGATGGAGGTTGTCGGCCCCTAAAATCACAGAATGGAGGAAATCGGTTTGGGGAAATTGATTTGTTGGTCTGTAGCGTTTGTAGGGTTCCTCGAGGAAATTGCCGAGCTCTCTGCGTCGTGCTCCTGTGGGGGGAAATGTGTCGTTGGTGATGCTGCCCAAGTGAATACCACCTCGCTGGTAGGGAAAGCAGACCCACAACCGTAAGCAAGGGTGTAGGAGAGGAGTACAACTGATGAGAAGCTCCTACCATTGCCTTCGGGATTTAGATGGGGACGACGGCGGAGACCAGGCCGAGCTGGAGGTAAGGGTTGGGGGAGGAGGCGAAGGCAGGGTGCTCTCGCACTCACGGGAAGGGGGGAGAAGAAGGTGGAAACTCCCATTGCGAGTGTCGTCGGACCAGCATTGACAACGGAGACACACAAGTCTGTTCCTGGGTTACTGATGTTTATCGCTTCGCCTCCTTCTAACGGAGCCCTTTTTTTACACCTGGCTTCTTTTACCTAAGTTGGATTTCTAATTCAAAAAATGTTCATGAATTCAATAGAAAAATCTTGAAATCAAAACATGATCATGAATTTGAAATATTCAGCAGTTAAAAAAATATTGGTGAATTCAATAAATGTTCAAAAGTTCATGAATTTAAAAATGTTCATGAATTTGAAAGAGTTCATGAATTAAAAAATATCCACAAATTCAAAAATGTTCATGAATTCAAGAGAAGGGTCAAAAGTATTAAGAATTCAAAAAATGTTCATGAATTCAGAAGCATTTAATGAATTCATAAAATGCTTGTGCATACAATAAAGTTAAAAAGTAAAAAAATATTCACTAATTTGAAAAAAGTTCTTGGGTTCAATAAATTTTCACAAATAGAAAAGGAGTTCACTATTTTTTAAAATGTTCAAG
Source organism: Triticum urartu (assembly GCF_056163025.1). NCBI lineage: Eukaryota > Viridiplantae > Streptophyta > Magnoliopsida > Poales > Poaceae > Triticum > Triticum urartu. Next base: position 25,285,706 of record NC_141873.1, read on the forward strand.
CCGTCAAAAAAGTTAATTAGTTAAAAAGTCAAAAATAAAATAGTAAAGAAAACAAAACCACAAAATTGGAAATTGAAAAAGAAGAGAAAACCATGCAGGAAAAGCACAGTATAATGGAAAAGAACAAGAAAATCAGAAAAAACTAAAGTGAAAACAAAACTTGGAGCAAAATAGAATAAAAGGGAAATGAAAAAGAAAAAATCCAGAAAAGACGGAACCCCTTGTAAAAAAACCCGCTCCTAAACAAAAGCAGCACTTGCGTTCCTTAGCACTACTGGGCCGGCCCAGTATTAGCGATTGTGGGTGATTCGCCCCTTGCAACATATTGGGCAGCTCCTGCTGTTGCAATTGCAAAGTTATTTTTCGCTTTTGCTAGAGAAATTATTTGGTTTCACTCAATTTATTTTTCTATTGCATGAAAGAGCCCCACCGTCGGAAGCTCCTAAACAGCTCTCGCTGAAGCTTTTTCTCCCCTCGCAATGTATTGGGCCAGACCATTTACATGCGTATATTTGTACAAAGGAAATGCGAGAAGGGGGGATCGATCCCTGATCTTCAGGTCGAATGCGGCGACTATTTATCGCTTTAAGCGAGACAAGCACCAGCTCTCGCTGAAGCTTTTTCTCCCCTCGCAACATATTGAGCCAGCCCATTTACATGGGTATATTTGTAAAAAAAGGAAATGTGATAAGGCAGGAATCAATCCCCGATCTTCAGGTCGAATGCGCGCTGCACTAGCCACTCCGCCCAACCTCCTTTCATGGTAAGAACAAGGGGCGCCACCCACTTGAGGCTAGTTGAGCCGTTTTCTTTAAGATTTTTTGCTTATTTTATTTATTTTCTTTTTTTCTTCCCTGTTTTCTTTCGCTTTCTCTGTTCCCCTTTTTCTTTCTTTTATTTTTACTTTTTACTATTTTATTTCTCCGTTTTTCCTTCTTTTTGCATTTTGTATCTTTTGTTTTTAATTTAATTTTTATTTCTTTATTTTGTTTCTATTTTCTGTTTTGTTTGCTCTGTTGGTTATTATTAAACATTTTTTGTATATGCCAACAATACTTCTAACATTTCTTCTCCATTTTTTGCTTTTTTTTTCTTATGTTTGTTTTCCTTTTCACTCTACATTTTCGTATATGTCAAAAACATTTTTTAATAAGTGATCAACATTTTTTGCATACACATTCAAATTCTCCGAACACTTATTCAATAATTTTTAAATATATTTTTTAAAATTTTAATACTTATTTAACATTTTGCAAATACATGTTCAACATATCTCAAATACTCATTCAACATTTTATTATATCTTGTTCAAAAAAATGAAATACTTGTTCAACAATTTTTAATACTCGTTTAACATTTGTTAAATACTTTTTGAACATTTTTAATACTTATTATTTAAAATTTTCAAATACTTGTTCAACTTTTTTAAATACTTATCCAGTAATTTTTCAAAAAGGCCTTTGCCTCCCGCGCAGCTGGGCCGACCCATATGGGCTTCTCCGACGCGGCACTTCCCCATGTGCTTGGAATTGGTTGGGATCAAAATCGCATGACGAAAATTACGTGAATCCTAGACGCATCACATGAACAACAAAAATGATAGGGAAGCAAAGACCGGATTAATTGAACAAAATCGCATGATGCAAGTAGCGGCCGGAAGCACGACCGGGGTGGGCGCCGTACGAGTTCCTCCCGGCAGTGTGCGACCTCTGCCGCCGCTGTCGTGCGTGAGAAGATTTACATGGAAGCAAGACAGCGGCAGGAGTGACGACAACGACGACGTCTGCATAGGCGAGATCACGATGGGACTTGCAGCATTGATCTGAACGTGTACGATGTGGTGGAGCTTGATGGATTGCTCAAGGACCGGATTTCATGGCGAATCTTTCACTGCCATGTCAACATCATTACTTGCCTAGTTAGTGATTACCAGCCCAGTCAGCATCCTTAATAAGAAAACCACCTTCAATTCTTTCCAAAACCGCTCAGGGGTGAAATTTATCCGGTTTTACAAAGTTCAGGGGGTGATTTATCCGGTTTTAGAGTTCAGGTTGGATTTGATCCATTGAGGCAGATTTGAGGGGGAAAAGTATACTTTCTTCCGAGAAATAAGGGTCGCCCGTTCTAAGTACTGGTTCGGCATACTGGCGCTCAAAGGTCATTCTACTGGGCCGGCCCAGCCAAACTTCAATCGAGTTCGCTAGCTTGTAGGTAACGCACAAAAAACAGCCCAAAATGTTGCTATCCCCCAAAAGTAGCTATCCTCGAGGATCTGGCAGACCACCAGACCTAGTACTTCATCCGTTCCTAAATATTTGTTTTTCTAGAGATTTCAACAACTGACTATATACGAAGCAAAATGAGTGAATCTACACTCTAAAATATATCTATATACATCTGTATGTGGTAGTCCATTGGAAATCTCTAAAAAGACAAATATTTAAGAATGGGGGGAGTACGTGCTAGTGGCCAATTCCAGGTGTATTATTTAAGAGCATTTGTTGCCGCACAATTTATTGCACATGTACCGTTTTACCGTAGCACCTTGATTTTTGAATTATTTATAAGAATTTTGACAAAAGTTCATGAATTACAAAATTGTTCATCGATTTTGAAAACAAGTTCATCATATTTGATAAAAAAAAGGTCAAGATTTTGAGAAAACAGTTAAGCGTTTTTGAAAAAGTTAATAAATTTTGAAAAGAAACATTATTTATTTTTAAAAATAGCTCACAAATTGAGAAAAAAGTTCATCAATTTTGAAAAAAAGTTCATCACTTTTAAAAATAGTTCACAAATATTGAGAAAAAAGTCAAGGGAAATAGTTCATCAATTTTTTTGGGGAAATATTTCACAAATGTGTTTAAGAAATTTCATCGAATTTGGAAAAACGTTCTTTGATTTTGAAAAAATTTCATCAAATTTGGAAAATGTCATCGGTTTTGGGAAATAGTTCACTATTTTGGAAAAATGTTCACCAATTTGGAAAAAAAACTCATCAATTGTTAGCTTTTGTAAAAAAGAAAAAAAAACATTCCATGAAAAAAGAAACAAAAACAAAAAACGGAATTAAAATGTTGCAATAAAGAAGAAAAGAGGAAAAGGCTATGAGTAACACATGTGGTGAGGTTGGCGGTGTGATTGATGCCGCGTGCACTAATCCTCGCTACCACGTTCGAATCATGCAACCGTATAGTTTTTTGCACCTTTACAAAAAAAGGCAGAATGGGCCGGCCCAACACGACGACGGGAGGGGGAGGGGGGGGGGGGGGGCGGGTGCACCCGTTTGCGAAGCCTAAAGAAACGAGCGCAGAGGATGCTGTTTAGGAAATTTTTTTCCGCACCATCCACCATAGCTCGCTTGACTAACAATAATAGACTGAAGCCAGTCCACTTACAAAGGTTAGATATACTAGTCGTTAACTCGTGCATTCGCACGGGCCATCAAATAAACTGTATGTATTAATAGAAAACCACTTACTTATAGTCAGGGGTGGAGCCAGGGTTTAGACATGAGGGGGGCGAGGAAGATAATAATTGTTCGAGAGACACAACACAATAATATAGTCTCAAACGTATAATTGAAATGATTGTATTGCAACATATGTTTGTTAATACATAAAAGAAAACTGCATATCAACTGGACTGGGGTTGGAATTAGCATCTACAAAGATTTGTATTTGCCATGACAATTTGAGCTAGATGCAATGGGCTTGAAAAACGAATATGTTTTAGCTGTATTCTTTCTCTTCATCCTTCAGTGATTTAAACATTAAACAAGCCGTTAAATTAGTTTTCTAGAATGTAATTCTCCCGTGTCTAATTAGTGAACTAAACTACGGCCTCGACGGAATTGTATGAATGCAAAAAGATAATTATTTGCCTGTGACATACCTTGATCATTGAAACTGATCTTATGATTCATAATGCCGGTGCAGCAGACAAACATGCATGGTCTCCATCGTAGAATCAGTCGCCGTTGGAGTATAGTGCCCTCTGCCCTGTGACGCAGCGGCGGAAACAGCGAGAGCCGAGAGACGGCGGCGACGACGGCGTACGGGCTTATGGTGCCAGCAGACCTAGCCGTCACGATGCTCACTAACGAAATTATGGGAAAGATAGGAAACAGATTGCCTGATCTTACGGATGCGTAATCTTTTTTCTCTCTGATTTGTACAACGAGCGATCAAGGCATCAAGCGATGCTTTCTCATGTTGGGCCTTTGGGTGTCGTGGCTAGGCCATTAGTGTTGAACATATGTCTATTGGTCTGCACTTTACATATTCGTACAGATTGTACTAGTATACCTGGCAACGAAAACTCATATGGGGGGGGGGGGGGGGGGGGTGTGGAGACGATGGGGGGTGTCTGACCCCTGCTCGCACCCCCTGCCTCCGCCCCTGCTTATAGTTAACACAGAATGCCAACTATCTCCCAACCTAGTAGTTTTACTAAGAAAAATGTTGTTACCCAAATAATTACTTGCTTGAGTGGTTAAAAAAAGCACTTGCCTATGTGAGCAAAATAAACTGTGTTACAAACCAGAACAAACCTAATTAGGATATCTGGGTGAGACCAAAACAAATTCAGTACTGATTAATTAGTTGCTACCATTGTCCTCAAACATCCAATAATAACACACATCTCTGTTATCACCATGCACGTCCAAGGCTCCAGTGCCTCTGCAACTTCATCTGATCCCTCACTTGCCGCTTCTTGCATTACATGGTGCTAATCCTGCTCTTCAATACTAAATTATGTAATTATTCTACCTACAGTTGTAAGAGAACGAATACAACTTTCCATATCAGTGTATGTACTTATCACATATACCCACTTTTCTAAGAAAAGAAATACAAAATCCTCTAGTACATTTTTCACTAACTCCTCAGAAATCACAACATGCTAGCTGCTCAGCATGGTATATATATATTTCTCTTCTCACCTGTTATTCCAAATCGAGTGGCATGGATGACCATGCATCAGTTCATTGAAAAGTTTCTGACATAAAAACCATCCAAAACAATGATAATTCGTTACGCCAAAAGTGAAGTATTTAAGTGTCCATGATCTCAAATATAAATATGGAATTTGGACCATATGAAAATTTGTTTATTTAATCTGTAGTTTTCATTTCTTATTAGTTCGAAGAGCGTGCACAATTTAGCATGTTGTGCAGATGTAGCAACTGCCCAACTACAGAATATATCACCTGAATGACAATTGGGAACTTGAACCCAAGACATGTTCCACTTTTATTCAGTTTGTGCCTTTAAATGCTTCGGTCAAGATATCAACCACACAATTATCTTTGGCCAGCACAACATCAATACGTAGATACATAGCCAGATAACATGCATGTAAGACATGACCTGTTTCGTACATAAACAGTTATAGAGATATAACCGTACATCTATTGCGGAGAAAATACCTGATGTGGTTGCGGACGACATTGATGACGTCGTTGCTGGACAAATCAATGTTGCTGTTGCTGTTGTTTGGATGAATTGTTGCTTGTTTCAAGTGGCTAAATGTGTCAGCCACTGTCTTGTACGTCCTAGTAAATAGGACTTCCCTCCTGAATGTACTCAGTGGTGCCATGGAATGCAGATTTTGTGAGCTTATGCACCCGGGCCTCACTATCCTAGCACTCCAATGTTGCTTTGAGATCTGTGCTACACAACTACCGTATTACATGGAATTTTCTCTTTTTCATTCCTCTCATATAAAACATGTCTTGAACTTCAAACTTTGCAGTACAACATAACTTTGTAACTAGAACGTGAGATAAAACTTTCAGATTTTTTTGTCCGACATAAATATGAAAAATAAGATTTTTTTTAATCAAACAAATCTCATTTTGTATATTTATGTTGGACCAAAAAATCTGTAAGTTTTATCCCACATTCTACATAGAAAGCTTTGTTGTGCTACAAAGTTGAAGTACAAATACATGTTCTATATGAGAGAAACAAAAAAGAAAAAATTATTTGCACGAATCGTGATACAGGAATGAGTGGTTGGATAAGGAGTACCCGGGTGCATAGGCTCTAAAACATGTTTTCGTGGTGCCATCTCAGATATCTGCAGGGAAAAGCTGAAGAAGGCCATCAGAATCAGCTAAGTAGAGAGAATGAGGAGGGCCGGGGTTCTGAACGGATCGTCGTCGTACTGGCCTGCAGCGTCGGCCTGTGAACGGCGACTAATTCTTCCAACGCGATCCTGCACAAAATTGGTCCGGTGTTATGCATACATAGAAAGTTGGCTCAACACTTCCACTTCCTTCCTCTTGGTCGGGAGCAGTCCACAGCAGACCGCCGTCGTTGCCAGCGCCATGTGGTCGTTGGTCCTTGTTTCGTTTTTCCAAGGAAGGTAGACAACCGTTCTTGTCGCCTCGATGGATTTCTTTATGAGGCGGCTATAGATGAGATGACACATAAGTCTAAAGATCAGCGGAAGGTGATGATCTGTCCGCATCGCATACAGGGAGACCTCAAAGTTAGGATCGGGTGGTCAGTAAGGATTGAGGAGGCGACTTCAATCCGTTCAGACCTAATTTCTAGTTGTAGCTATTGACCCGTGCTTACCTACGGTCCTTCCTGGAGACGCTAGGGGCAGACGGCCAAACCTGTAAGTCCTGCTGCTGGATTCGTTAGTGGCACACCTGGAAGCTGTGATGCTATGAAACGAAGGAAAATAGGAAGACAAAGAGACTGGATTAATTGGAGTGGTGCCATGCTATGAATCCTAACGTTGTTGCTAGCGCGGGATCGAAAGAGACACATGGAGAGGTGAGGGGAGGCGGCGGCGGTGGAGACACATGGAGAGGCGAGGGGAAGCGGCAAGGGAGCGAGATTGTCGCTGGGTCGCTGGACGATGCATGGGCTATTTTACGTAGCAGATTGAATCTGACGGAGCGAGATTGTCGCTGGGTCGTTGGACGATGCATGGGCTGTTTTACATACATTGAATTAGGAGTCCAGCTGTGAAATGATTATGTGAGTCTTCTAGGGAAAAAATGTATGGGTTAATCTACACCGTAATAATTCGGCCCCATCAGATAAACGGCTAATATTTTCTAATTAACGTGGGAATTTCTTGAGAGTAGGTAATTAGTATAAGTATAGATAGATAGATATAGATAGATAGATAGATATAGATAGAAGTATAGATATAGATATAGATAGATATATATAGATATAGATATAGATAGATAGATATAGATATTGATTAATTAGTTCTCTATTAGTGTTTTTTTCTCAAAGGGGGATGAATGATGTCTACTACGCAACTTTATCCTTGTAGACATTGTTGGGCCTTCAAGTGCAGAGTTTTGTAGGACAACAATAAATTTCTCCCAAGTGGATGACCTAAGGTTTATCAATCCGTGGGAGACGTAGGATGAAGGTGGTCTCTCTCAAACAACCCTGCAACCAAATAACAAAGAGTCTCTTGTGTCTCCAACACACCCGATACAATGATAAATTGTATAGGTGCACTAGTTCGGCAAAGAGATGGTGATACAAATGCAATATGGATGGCAGATATAGGTTTTTGTAATATGAAAATATAAAAACAACAAGGTAGCAAGTGGCAAGAGTGAGCGAAAACGGTATTGCAATGCTTGGAAATAAGGCCTAGGGTTCATACTTTCACTAGTGCAACTTCTCTCAACAATGATAACATAATTAGATCATATAACAATCCCTAAACGTGCAACAAAGAGTCACTCAAAAGTCACTAATAGCGGAGAATAAACAAAGAGATTATTGTAGGATACGAAACCACCTCAAAGTTATTCTTTCTGATCGATCTATTGGGCTGTTCCTAGAAGTGTCACAAACAACCCTAGAGTTCGTACTAAAATAACACCTTAAGACACACATCGACCAAAACCCTAATGTCACCTAGATACTCCAATGTCACCACAAGTATCTGAGGGTTTGATTATACGATATGCATCACACAATTTCAGATTCATCTATTCAAACCAACACAAAGAACTTCAAAGAGTGCCCCAAAGTTTCTACCGGAGAGTCAAGACGAAAATGTGTGCCGACCCCTATGCATAAGTTCACAAGGTCACAGAACCCGCAAGTTGATCACCAAAACATACATCAAGTAGATCACGTGGATATCCCATTGTCACCACAGATAAACACATGCAGGACATACATCAAGTGTTCTCAAATCATTAAAGACTCAATCTAATAAGCTAACTTCAAAGGGAAAACTCAATCCATCACAAGAAGGTAGAGGGGGAGAAACATCATAAGATCTAACTATAATAGCAAAGCTCGCGTTACATCAAGATCGTGCCATATCAAGAACACAAGAGAGAGAGATCAAACACATAGCTACTAGTACCTACCCTCAGCCCCGAGGGTGAACTACTCCCTCCTCGTCATGGAGAGCGCCAGAATGATGAAGATGCCCACCGGTGATGGTTCCCCCCTCCGGAAGGGTGCCAGAACGGGCTCCCGATTGGTTTTTGGTGGCTACACAGGCTTGCGGCGGCGGAACTCCTGATCTAGGTTTCTTTTCGGTGGTTTATGTATTTATAGGAATTTTTGGCGCCGGTTTCACGTCAGGGGGGTCGACGAGTCAACCACAAGGACGGAGGGCACGCCCGAGGGGGTAGGACGCGCCCTCCACCCTTGTGGAGGCCTTGTGGCTCTTCTGGTCCAACTCTTTTGCTTCGGGGGCTTCTTCTGGTTCATAAAAAATCACCGTAAATTTTCAGCTCAATTGGACTCCGTTTGATATTCCTTTTCTACGAAACTCAAAAACAAGAAAAAAAACAGAAACTGACACTGGGCTCTAGGTTAATAGGTTAGTCCCAAAAGTTTTATAAAATAGCATATAAATGCATATAAAACACCCACGATAGATAATATAATAGCTTGGAACAATAAAAAATTATAGATACATTGGAGACATATGAAGCATCCACAAGCCTAATCCATGCTCGTCCTCGAGTAGGTAAATGATAAAAACAAATTTTTTGACGTGGAATGCTAGATAACATATTTAACCATGTAGTTTTTCTTTATTGTGGCATGAATTTTCAGATCCATAAGATTCAAAACAAAAGTTTAATATTAATATAAAAACAATAATACTTCAAGCATACTAACAAGGCAATTATGTCTTCTCAAAATAACATGGCCAAAGAAAGCTTATTCCTACAAAATCATATAGTCTGGCTATGCTCCATCTTCATCACACACAATATTCAAATCATGCACAACCGGGATGACAAGCCAAGAAATTGTTTCATACTTTTGACGTTCTCAAACCTTTTCAACTTTCACACAATACATTAGCATGAGCCATGGACATAGCACTATAGGTGGAATAGAATATAGTGGTTGTGGAGAAGACAAAAGAGGGAGGTAGTCTCACATTAATTAGGCGTATCAACGGGCTATGGAGATGCGCATCAATAGATATCAATGTGAGTGAGTAGGGATTGCCATGCAACAGACGCACTAGAGCTATAAGTTTATGAAAGCTCAAAAAGAAAACTAACCTGGCTGTAGTCTTTCCCTAACAGACGCGGTCGGTCAGCAATAGTCTTTCTCGACTGACTATCTATCGGCGAAAGCTGTATTTCCAACCAACCTGGCTGCTGGGGATATAGTGTTGTGGTGTAGTGTAAGTGGGTGCGCATCCAACTTGCTTGCTCATGAAGACCTAGGGCAATTTGAGGAAGCCCATCGTTGGAATATACAAGCCAAGTTCTATAATAAAAAATTCCCACTAGTATATGAAAGTGACAACATAGGAGGCTTGCTATCATGAAGATCAAGGTGCTACTTTGAAGCACAAGTGTGGTAAAAGGATAGCAGCATTGCCCCTTCTCTCTTTTTCTCTCATTTTTTTTGTTTTTGGGACTTCTCTTTTTTTCCTTTTCTCTCTTGTTTTATTTTCTTATTTCCTCACATGGGACAATCCTCTAATAATGAAGATCATCACACTTTTATTTACTTACAACTCAAGAAGTACAACTCGATACTTAGAAAAAAATATGACTCTATATGAATGCCTCCGGCGGTGTACCGGGATGTGCAATGACTCAAAAGTGGCATGTATTAAAAATGATGAATGATGGTTTTGCCACAAATACGATGTCAACCACATGATCATGCAAAGCAATATGACAATGATGGTATGTGTCATAATAAATGGAATGATGGAAGTTGCATGGCAATATATCTCGGAATGGCTATGGAAATGCCATAATAGGTAGGTATGGTGGCTGTTTTGAGGAAGGTATATGGTGGGTTTAAGGTACCGGCGAAAGTTGCGCGGCACTAGACAGGCTAGGAATGGTGGAAGGGTGAGAGTGCGTATAATCCATGGACCCAACATTAGTCATAAAGAACTCACATACTTATTGAAAAAATCTATTAGTCATCAAAACAAAGTACTACGCGCATGCTCCTAGGCAGATAGATTGGTAGGAGAAGACCATCGCTTGTCCCCGACCGCTACTCATAAGGAAGACAATCAAAAAATATCTCATGCTCCAACTTCATTACATAACTGTTCACCATACGTGCATGCTACAGGACTCACGAACCTTAACACAAGTATTTCTCAAATTCAAAATTACTCACTAGCTTGACTCTAATATCACCATATTTATATCTCAAAACAATCATTAGGAATCAAACTTCTCATAGTATTCAATGCACTTTATATGAAAATTTTAATTATATCCCTCTTGGATGCCCATCATATTAGGACTAGATTCATAACCTAAGAAAATTACCATGCTGTTTAAAGACTCTCAAAATAATATAAGTCAAGCATGAGAGTTCATCAATTTCTTCAAAATAAAACCACCGCCGTGCGCTAAAAATATATAAGTGAAGCACTAGAGGGAATGACAAACTACTCCAGAAGATATAAGCGAAGCACAATCGGTAGTTGAATAATTATGTAACTATGTGAAGACTCCTTCTCATAAATAAAATTTCAGATCTTAAGTACTTTATTCAAACAGCAAACAAAACAAAACAAAATGACATTGCACCCATATCATGTGAAGAAGCAAAAACTTAGGTTCAACCAAAACTGACCGATAATTGTTGAAGAAGAAAGGTGGGATGCCTACCGAGGCATCCCCAAGCTTAGATGCTTGAGACTTCTTGAAATATAGGGATGCCTTGGGCATCCCCAAGCTTGAGCTTTTGTGTCTCCTTAATTTCTTTCATATCGCGGTGTCCCTAAATCTTAAAATCTTCATCCACACAAAACTCAACAAGAACTCATGAGATAAGTTAGTATAAATCCATGCAAAACCTTATCATTATCTACTGTAGAAAATCACTAAAATTATAATTTGACATTGCATACTAAAGGCCTCTGCATATTTAACACTCCTATCATCAAATAGAATCATTAGACAAGCAAACATATGCAAACAATGCAATCATAACATCAATCTGTCTAAACAGGATAGTCTGTAAACATTCTGAAAAATTAGCACATTGTAGATAATTTGTTTTTACTCATTGTGTGAAAATTTCAAGACTTTATCATGTTCTGACTATTCACAAATATTCAAAACATAACAGCAAACTTTCTGTTTTCAAAACAGCAACGTATAGACTTGTAAAATAAGCATGTTAAAGGCTATACTTGAATTTTTATTGAACTAAAAGATGCAAACAATGTTGGAAATATGCCATAGAGGCAATAATAAATTAGTTATTATTATATTTCCTTGTTCATGATAATCGTTTATTATCCATGCTAGAATTGTATTGATAGGAAACTCAGATACATGTGTGGATACATAGACAACACCATGTCCCTAGTAAGCCTCTAGTTGACTAGCTCGTTGATCAATAGATGGTTATGGTTTCCTGACCATGGACATTGGATGTCATTGATAACGGGATCACATCATTAGGAGAATGATGTGATGGACAAAGACCCAATCCTATGCCTAGCATAAGATCATGTAGTTCGTATGCTAAAGCTTTTCTAATGTCAAGTATCATTTCCTTAGACCATGAAATTGTGCAACTCCCGGATACTGTAGGAGTGCTTTGGGTGTGACAAACGTCACAACGTAACTGGGTGACTATAAAGGTGCACTACGGGTATCTTCGAAAGTGTCTATTGGGTTGGCACGAATCGAGACTGGGATTTGTCACTCCGTGTAAACGGAGAGGTATCTCTGGGCCCACTCGGTAGGACATCATCATAATGTGCACAATGTGATCAAGGAGTTGATCACGGGATGATGTGTTACGAAACGAGTAAAGAGACTTGCCGGTAGCGAGACTGAACAAGGTATCGGGATACCGACGATCGAATCTCGGGCAAGTATCGTACCGCTAGACAAAGGGAATTGTATACGGGATTGATTAAGTCCTTGACATCGTGGTTCATCCGATGAGATCATCGTGGAACATGTGGGAGCCAACATGGGTATCCAGATCCCGCAGTTGGTTATTGACCGGAGAGTCATCTCGGTCATGTCTGCATGTCTCCCGAACCCGTAGGGTCTACACACTTAAGGTTCGGTGACGCTAGGGTTATAGAGATATTAGTATGCGATAACCCAAAAGTTGTTCGGAGTCCCGGATGAGATCCCGGATGTCACGAGGGGTTCCGGAATGGTCCGGAGGTAAAGAATTATATATAGGAAGTGCTATTTCGGCCATCGGGACAAGTTTCGGGGTCACCGGTATTGTACCGGGACCACCGGAAGGGTCCCGGGGGTCCACCGGATGGGGCCACCTGCCCCGGGGGGCCACATGGGCTGTAGGGGGTGCGCCTTGGCCTATATGGGCCAAGGGCACCAGCCCCAAGAGGCCCATGCTCCAAGAATCAAGGGAGAGGAAGATTCCTAAAGGGGGAAGGCACCTCCGAGGTGCCTTGGGGAGGAGGGACTCCTCCCTGGCCGCACCCTTCCTTGGAGGAAGGGCCAAGGCTGCGCCTCCCCCCTCTCCCTTGGCCCTATATATAGTGGGGGGAAGGGAGGGCAGCCCAACCTAAGCCCTGGCGCCTCCCTCTCCCTCCCATGACACATCTCCCTCCTCCCACAGCGCTTGGCGAAGCCCTGTTGGAATCCCGCTACTTCCACCACCACGCCGTCGTGCCGTTGGATCTCCATCAACCTCTCCACCCCCCTTGCTGGATCAAGAAGGAGGAGACGTCGCTGCTCTGTACGTGTGTTGAACGCGGAGGTGCCGTCCGTTCAGCGCTAGGTTCATCGGTGATTTGGATCACGACGAGTACGACTCCATCAACCCCGTTCTCTTGAATGCTTCCACGCGCGATCTACAAGGGTATGTAGATCCACTCCTCCCTCGTTGCTAGATGACTCCATAGATAGATCTTGGTGACACGTAGGAAAATTTTGAATTTATGCTACGTTACCCAACAGTGGCATCATGAGCTAGGTCTATGCGTAGTTTCTATGCACGAGTAGAACACAAAGTAGTTGTGGGCGTTGATTTTGTTCAATATGCTTGTCGTTACTAGTCTTATCTTGATTCGGTGACATTGTGGGATGAAGCGGCCCGGACCGACCTTACACGTACTCTTACGTGAGACTGGTTCCACCGACTGACATGCACTAGTTGCATAAGGTGGCTAGCGGGTGTCTGTCTCTCCCACTTTAGTCGGATCGGATTTGATGAAAAGGGTCCTTATGAAGGGTAAATAGCAATTGGCATATCACGTTGTGGTTTTTGCGTAGGTAAGAAACGTTCTTGCTAGAAACCCATAGCAGCCATGTAAAACATGCAAACAACAATTAGAAGACATCTAACTTGTTTTTGCAGGGTATGCTATGTGATGTGATATGGCCAAAAGGATGTGATGAATGATATATGTGATGTATGAGATTGATCATGTTCTTGTAATAGGAATCACGACTTGCATGTCAATGAGTATGACAACCGGCAGGAGCCATAGGAGTTGTCTTAATTTATTTATGACCTGCGTGTCAACATAAACGTCATGTAATTACTTTACTTTATTGCTAACCGTTAGCTGTAGTAGTAGAAGTAATAGTTTACGAGACAACTTCATGGAGACACGATGATAGAGATCATGATGATGGAGATCATGGTGTCATGCCGGTGACGATGATGATCATGGAGCCCCGAAGATGGAGATCAAGAGGAGCAAAGTGATGATGGCCATATCATGTCACTATTTGATTGCATATGATGTTTATCATGTTTATACATCTTGTTTACTTAGAATGACAGTAGTAAATAAGATGATCCCACACTAAAATTTCAAGAAGGTGTTCCCCCTAACTGTGCACCGTTGCGAAAGTTCGTCGTTTCGAAGCACCACGTGATGATCGGGTGTGATAGATTCTTACGTTCACATACAACGGGTGTAAGCCAGATTTACACACGCGAAACACTTAGGTTGACTTGACGAGCCTAGCATGTACAGACATGGCCTCGGAACACAAGAGACCGAAAGGTCGAGCATGAGTCGTATGGTAGATACGATCAACATGAAGATGTTCACCGATGATGACTAGTCCGTCTCACGTGATGATCGGACACGGCCTAGTTGACTCGGATCATGTAATCACTTAGATGACTAGAGGGATGTCTATCTGAGTGGGAGTTCATAAGATGAACTTAATTATCCTGAACATAGTCAAAAGGTCTTCGCAAATTATGTCGTAGCTCGCGCTTTAGTTCTACTGTTTAGATATGTTCCTAGAGAAAATTTAGTTGAAAGTTGATAGTAGCAATTATGCGGACTAGGTCCGTAAACCGAGGATTGTCCTCATTGCTTCATAGAAGGCTTATGTCCTTAATGCACCGCTCAGTGTGCTGAACCTCGAACGTTGTCTGTGGATGTTGCGAACATCTGACATACACATTTTGATAACTACGTGATAGTTCAGTTAAATGGTTTAGAATTGAGGCACCGAAAACGTTTTTGAAACGTCGCGAAACATATGAGATGTTTCGAGGGATGAAATTGGGATTTCAGGCTCGTGCCCACGTCAAGAGGTATAAGACCTCCGATGATTTTCTTAGCCTACAAACTAAGGAGAAAAGCTAAATTGTTGTGCTTGTGCTCAGATTATCTGAGTACAACAATCGCTTGAATCAAGTGGGAGTTGATCTTCCAGATGAAATAGTGATGGTTCTCCGAAGTCATTACCACCAAGCTGCTAGAGCTTCGTGATGAACTATGATATATCAGGGACATATATGATGATCCTTGAGATATGCGTGATGTTTGACACCACGAAAGTAGAAATCAAGAAGGAGCATCAATTGTTGATGGTTGGTGAAACCACTAGTTTCAAGAAGGGCAAGGGAACAAAGGGATACTTCATGAAACGGCAATTCAGCTGCTGCTCTAGTGAAGAAACCCAAGGTTGAACCCAAACCCGAGACTGAGTGCTTCTGTAATAAGGGGAACAACCACTGGAGCAGAATTACCCTCGATACTTGGTAGATGAGAAGGCTGGCAAGGTCGATAGAAGTATATTGGATATACATTGTGTTGATGTGTACTTTACTAGTACTCCTAGTAGCGCCAGGGTATTAGATACCGGTTCGGTTGCTAAGTGTTAGTAACTCGAAACAAAAGGCTACGGAATAAACGGAGACTAGCTAAAGGTGAGCTGACGATATGTGTTGGAAGTGTTTCCAGGGTTGATATGATCAAGCATCGCACGCTCCCTCTACCATCGAGATTGGTATTAAAACCTAAATAATTGTTATTTGGTGTTTGCGTTGAGCATAGACATGATTGGATTATGTCTATCGCAATACGGTTATTCATTTAAAGAGAATAATGGTTACTCTGTTTATTTGAATAATACCTTCAAATGGTCTTACACCTGAAATGAATGGTTTATTGAATCTCGATCGTAGTGATACACATGTTCATGCCAAAAGATAGTAATGATAGTACCACCTACTTGTGGCACTGCCACTTAAGTCATATCGGTATAAAACGCATGAAGAAGCTCCATGTTGATGGATATTTGGGCTCACTCGTTTTTGAAAGGTTTGAGACATGCGAACCATGTCTATTGGTGTATATGCATGAAGAAACTCCATGCAGATGGATCGTTTGGACTCACTTGATTTTGAATCACTTGAGACATGCAAATCATACCACATGGGCAAGATGACTGAAAGCCTCGTTTTTCAGTAAAATGGAACTAGAAAGCAACTTGTTGGAAGTAATACATTTTGATGTGTGCAGTCCAATGAGTGCTGACGCGTGTAGTGGACATCGTTATGTTCTTACTTCACAGATGGTTTGAGTAGATGGTGAGTACATTTACTTGATGAATCATGAGTCTGAATTATTGAAAGGTTCAAGTAATTTCAGGGTGAAGTTGAAAGATCGTCGTGACAAGAGGATAAAATATCTATGATATGATCATAGAGATGAATATCTGAATTACGAGTTTGGCACATAATTGAGACATTGTGGAAATTGTTTCACAACTAATACAGCCTGGAACACCATAGTGTGATGGTGTGTCCGAACATCATAACTGCACCCTATTGGATATGATGCATACCATGATGTCTCTTATCGAATTACCACGATAGTTTATGGGTTAGGCATTAGAGACAACCACATTCACTTTAAATAGGGCACCACGTAATTCCGATGAGATGACACCATATGAACTATGGTTTAGAGAAACCTAAGCTGTCATTTCTTAAAAGTTTGGGGCTGCGACGCTTATGTGAAAAGTTTCAGGCTGATAAGCTCGAACCCAAAGCGGATAAATGCATCTTCATAGGACACCCAAAACAGTTGGGTATACCTCCTGTCTCAGATCCGAAAGCAATAAGGGATTGTTTCTAGAATCGGGTCCTTTCTCGAGGAAAAGTTTCTCTCGAAAGAATTGAGTGGGAGGATGGTGGAGACTTGATGAGGTTATTGAACCATCTCTTCAACTAGCGTGTGGCAGGGCACAGGGAGTTGTTCCTATGGCACCTACACCAATTGAAGTGGAAGCTTATGATAGTGATCATGAAACTTCAGATCAAGTCACTACCAAACCTCGTAGGATGACAAGGATGCGTACTACTTCAGAGTGGTACGTAATCCTGTCTTGGAAGTCATGTTGCTAGACAACAATGAACCTACGAGCTATGGAGAAGCGATGGTGGGCCCGGATTCCGATAAATGGCTCGAGGCCATAAAATCCGAGAGAGGATCCATGTATGGAAACAAAGTGTAGACTTTGACAGAACAGCTCGATGGTCATAAGGCTGTTGAGTGCAGATGGATTTTAAAAGGAAGACGGACAATGATGGTAAATGTCACCATTAAGAAAGCTCGACTTGTCGCTAAGATGTTTTCCGACAAGTTCAAAGAGTTGACTACGATGAGACTTTCTCACTCGTAGCGATGCTAAGAGTCTGTTGGAATTATATTAGCGATTACTGCATTATTTATGAAATCTTGCAGATAGGATGTCAAAACATTGTTTCCTCGACGATTTTCTTGAGGAAAGGTTGTATGTGATACAACCAGAAGGTTTTGTCAATCCTGAAAGATGCTAATAAGTATACAAAGCTCAGCAATCCTTCTAGGGACTGGAGTAAGCATCTCGGAGTTGGAATGTATGCTTTGATGATGATCAAAGATTTTGGGTTTATACAAAGTTTATGAGAAACTTGTATTTCCAAAGAAGTGAGTGGGAGCACTATAGAATTTCTGATAAATATATGTTGTTGACATATTGTTGATCAGAAATGACGTAGAATTTCTGGAAAGCATATAGGGTTATTTGGAAAGTGTTTTTCAATGGAAAGCCTGGATTAAGCTACTTGAACATTGAGCATCAAGATCTATAAGGATAGATCAAAACGCTTAATGGTACTTTCAAATGAGCACATACCTTGGCATGATCTTGAAGGTGTTCAAGATGGATCAGTCAAAGAAGGAGTTCTTGCCTGAGTTGTAAGGTATGAAGTTAAGACTTAAAGCTCGACCACGGCAGAAGAAAGAGGAAGGACGAAGGTCGTCCCCTATGCTTTTATCATAGGCTCTCTACAGTATGCTATGCTGTGTACCGCACCTGAAGTGTGCCTTGCCATGAGTTAGTCAAGGGGTACAAGAGTGATCCAAGAATGGATCACAGGACAGCGGCCAAAGTTATCCTTAGTAACTAGTGGACTGAGGAATTTTCTCGATTATGGAGGTGGTAAAAGAGTTCATCGTAAAGGGTTACGCCGATGCAAACTTTGACACTAATCCAGATTATTCTGAGTAGTAGACTGGATTCGTATAGTAGAACAGTTATTTGGAATAGCTCCAAATATAGCGTAGTAGCTGCATCTACAAGATGACATAGAGATTTGCGAAGTACATACGGATCTGAAAGATTCAGACCCGTTGACTATAACATCTCTCACAAGCATAACATGTTCAAACCCAGAACTCATCGAGTGTTAATCACATGGTAATGTGAACTAGATTATTGACTCTAGTAAACTCTTTGGGTGTTAGTCACATGGGGATGTGACCTTGAGTGTTAATCACATATCGATGTGAACTGGATTATTGACTCTAGTGCAAGTGGGAGACTGCTGGAAATATGCCCTAGAGACAATAATAAATTAGTTATTATTATATTTCCTTGTTCATGATAATCGTTTATTGTCCATGCTAGAATTGTATTGATAGGAAACTCAGATACATGTGTGGATACATAGACAACACCATGTCCCTAGTAAGCCTCTAGTTGACTAGCTCGTTGATCAATAGATGGTTACGGTTTCCTGACCATGGACATTGGATGTCATTGATAACGGGATCACATCATTAGGAGAATGATGTGATGGACAAAGACCCAATCCTAAGCCTAGCACAAGATCATGTAGTTCGTATGCTAAAGCTTTTCTAATGTCAAGTATCATTTCCTTAGACCATGAGATTGTGCAACTCCCGGATACCGTAGGAGTGCTTTGGGTGTGCCAAACGTCACAACGTAACTGGGTGACTATAAAGGTGCACTACGGGTATCTCCGAAAGTGTCTGTTGGGTTGGCACGAATCGAGACTGGGATTTGTCACTCTGTGTAAACGGAGAGGTATCTCTGGGCCCACTCGGTAGGACATCATCATAATGTGCACAATGTGATCAAGGAGTTGATCACGGGATGATGTGTTACGAAACGAGTAAAGAGACTTGCCGGTAACAAGATTGAACAAGGTATCGGGATACCGACGATCGAATCTCGGGCAAGTATCATACCGCTAGACAAAGGGAATTGTATACGGGATTGATTAAGTCCTTGACATCGTGGTTCATCCGATGAGATCATCGTGGAACATGTGGGAGCCAACATGGGTATCCAGATCCCGCTGTTGGTTATTGACCGGAGAGTCATCTCGGTCATGTCTGCATGTCTCCCGAACCCGTAGGGTCTACACACTTAAGGTTCGGTGACGCTAGGGTTATAGAGATATTAGTATGCGGTAACCCGAAAGTTGTTCTGAGTCCCGGATGAGATCCCGGACATCAGAGGAGTTCCAGAATGGTCCGGAGGTAAAGAATTATATATAGGAAGTGCTATTTCGGCCATCGGGACAAGTTTCGGGGTCACCGGTATTGTACCGGGACCATCGGAAGGGTCCCGGGGGTCCACCGGGTGGGGCCACCTGCCCCGGGGGGCCACATGGGCTGTAGGGGGTGCGCCTTGGCCTATATGGGCCAAGGGCACCAGCCCCAAGAGGCCCATGCGCCAAGAATCAAGGGAGAGGAAGAGTCACCTCCGAGGTGCCTTGGGGAGGAGGGACTCCTCCCTGGCCACACCCTTCCTTGGAGGAAGGGCCAAGGCTGCGCTTCCCCCCTTTCCCTTGGCCCTATATATAGTGGGGGGAAGGGAGGGCAGCCCAACCTAAGCCCTGGCGCCTCCCTCTCCCTCCCATGACACATCTCCCTCCTCCCACAGCGCTTGGCGAAGCCTTGTTGGAATCCCGCTACTTCCACCACCACGCTGTCGTGCTGTTGGATCTCCATCAACCTCTCCTCCCCCCTTGCTGGATCAAGAAGGAGGAGACGTCGCTGCTTCGTACATGTGTTGAACGCGGAGGTGCCGTCCGTTCGGCGCAAGGATCATCGGTGATTTGGATCCCGACGAGTACGACTCCATCAACCCCGTTCTCTTGAACGCTTCCGCGCGCGATCTACAAGGGTATGTAGATCCACTCCTCCCTCGTTGCTAGATGACTCCATAGATAGATCTTGGTGACACGTAGGAAAATTTTGAATTTATGCTACGTTACCCAACAAACAATACTCTAAATAACAGAAAGCAAATCCTAATAAAATAAAATGACGCTCCAAGAAAAACTCATATCACGTGGTGAATAAAAATATAGCCTCAAGTAAGGTTACCGATGAACGAAGACGAAAGAGGGGATGCCATCCGGGGCATCCCAAAGCTTAGGCTCTTGGTTGTCCTTGAATATTACCTTGGGGTGCCTCGGGCATCCCCAAGCTTATGCTCTTGCCACTCCTTATTCCATAGTCCATTGAATCTTTACCCAAAACTTGAAAATTTGACACTTTACTGAAACAAAAGCTATAAAACATGATCACTAGAGTAGCCTAATCATGTTAACACACAAAAACAGTAGGTATAAGTGTTGGGTTGTCTCCCAACAAGCGCTTTTCCTTAATGCCTTTCTAGCTAGGCATGATGATTTCAATGATGCTCATATAAAAGATAGGAATTAAAACATAATGGGAGCAGCATGAAGAATATGACTAACACATTTAAGTCTAACCCACATCCTATGCATAGGGATTTTGTGAGCAATCAACTTATGGGAACAAGAATCAACTTGCATAGGAAGGTAAAGGAAGCAAAACTTCAAGATCTTCAACATGTAGGGAGGAAACTTGATATTATTGGAACTCCTAGAAGCATATATTTCCCTCATAATAATTTTCAGTAGCACCATGAATGAATTCAATAACATAACCATCACATAAGGCATTACTTTCATGATCCATAAGCATAGAAATTGTACTACTCACCACATAAGACAAATTCTTCTCATTCATAGTAGTGGGAGAAAACTCAACAAAATAACTATCATGTGAGGCATAATCTAATTGAAAATTGAAATCATGATGACAAGTTTCATGGTTATCATTATTATTTATAGCATAAATGTCATGACAATAATCGTCATAAATAGGAGGCATGCTTTCATGATAATAAATTTGCTCATCATAACTTGGGGGACTAAAAATATCATCTTCATCAAACATAGCATCCCCAAGCTTGTGGCTTTGCATATCATTAGCATCATGGATATTCAAAGAATTCATAGTAACAACATTGCAATCATGCTCATCATTCAAAGATTTAGTGCCAAAGATTTTAATGCATTCTTCTTCTAACACTTTGGCACAATTATCGGAATCCTTATTTTCATGAAAGACATTAAAAAGATGAAGCATATGAGGCAACCTCAATTCCATTTTTTGTAGTTTTCTTTTATAGAATAAACTAGCGATAAAACAAGAAAAAAAAGATTCGATTGCAAGATCTAAAGATATACCTTCAAGCACTCACCTCCCCGGCAATGGCGCCAGAAAAGAGCTTCGTTGACGGGATGTGAGTGCCGCTTACCTAGCTTCCCCGGCAACGGTGCCAGAAAAGAGCTTGATGTCTACTATGCAACTTTATCCTTGTAGACGTTGTTGGGCCTCCAAGTGTAGAGTTTTGTAGGACAACAGCAAATTTCCCACAAGTGGATGACCTAAGGTTTATCAATCCGTGGGAGGCGTAGGATGAAGGTGGTCTCTCTCAAACAACCCTGCAACCAAATAACAAATAGTCTCTTGTGTCCCCAACACACCCAATACAATGATAAATTGTATAGGTGCACTAGTTCGGTGAAGAGATGGTGATACAAATGCAATATGGATTGTAGATATAGGTTTTCATAATATGAAAATATAAAAACAGCAAGGTAATAAGTGGTAAAACTGAGCGAAAACGGTATTGCAATGCTTGGAAACAAGGCCGAGGGTTCATACATTCACTAGTGCAAGCTCTCTCAAAAATGATAACATAATTAGGTCACATAACAATCCCTCAACGTGCAACAAAGAGTCACTCCAAAGTCAGTAATAGCGAAGAATAAATGAAGATATTATTGTAGGGTACGAAACCACCTCAAACTTATTCTTTCTAATCGATCTATTGGGCTATTCCTAGAAGTGTCACAAATAGCCCTAGAGTTCATACTAAAATAACACCTTAAGACACACATCAACCAAAATCCTAATATCACCTAGATACTCCAATGTCACCACAAGTATTCACGGGTTTGATTATACGATATGCATCACACAATCTCAGATTCATCTATTCAAACCAACACCAGGAACTTCAAAGAGTTCCCCAAAGTTTCTACCGGAGAGTCAAGACGAAAACGTGTGCCAACTCATATGCATAAGTTCACAAGGTCACAAAACCCGCAAGTTGATCACCAAAACATACATCAATTAGATCATGTGAATATCCCATTGTCACCACAGATAAACACATGTAGGACATATATCAAGTGTTCTCGAATCCTAAAATACTCACTACTGCAGGTTGCTGCTAACGCGACACTACGATCAGAGACCCTTCAACGAAACTGTGTGCAATGACAGAATCGCAAACGGTGGTGTAAAATAACCGTCAAAAAAGGTGCAAAATGTTTGCAATGGAGGATGCATCAAACACGGTTATAATTTTAGTTGCGTGTGCGATGCCAGGCATACAGTTTAGCTCAATTAACTGTTTGCGATGAGGAGAAACAAAGGAAACGGATAGCCAGATGAAGGTGTGTGCGATATACAGCATACGGTTCACTCGGATGAACTGTTTGTGATTAGGCAACACAAAAGAAACGGGCGGCCAGATGAAGGTGTGTGCGATATACGGCATGCGGTTCACTCAGATGAACTGTTTGCGTTGAGACAAGAGAACAGAAATGGATCAATATGACAGGATGTGTGTGATACACGGAAAATAGGTCTGTAATCAGAAATGTGTGCGAAAACCGATAATAAAACAGATGATTGCTTCTAATAAGACGTATATGATATGCTCGGTCTACACAACATCTATTGGCCATTGGGGGACAGGCGGTCATCCGGATACGCCATAAGGATGCAAAGAGGCATCCTATCAGCAAGGACTAGTTGTTCCACCAGTAGCTCATGTAAGAAAACTCTCAAGTTAAGTGTGAAGGAAATATGCCCTAGAGGCAATAATAAAGTTATTATTTATTTCCTTATATCATGATAAATGTTTATTATTGATGCTAGAATTGTATTAACCGGAAACATAATACATGTGTGAATACATAAACAAACAGAGTGTCACTAGTATGCCTCTACTTGACTAGCTCGTTAATCAAAGATGGTTATGTTTCCTAACCATGAACAAGGAGTTGTTATTTGATTAACGGGATCACATCATTAGGTGAATGATCTGATTGACATGACCCATTCCATTAGCTTAGCACCCGATCGTTTAGTATGTTGCTATTGCTTTCTTCATGACTTATACATGTTCCTATGACTACGAGATTATGCAACTCTCGTTTGCCGGAGGAACACTTTGTGTGCTACCAAACGTCACAACGTAAATGGGTGATTATAAAGGTGCTCTACAGGTGTCTCCAAAGGTACATGTTGGGTTGGCATATTTCGAGATTAGGATTTGTCACTCCGATTGTCGGAGGGGTATCTCTGGGCCCTCTCGGTAATGCACATCACATAAGCCTTGCAAGCATTGCAACTAATGAGTTAGTTGCGAGATGATGTATTACGGAACGAGTAAAGAGACTTGCTGGTAACGAGATTGAATTAGGTATTGAGATACCGACGATCGAATCTCGGGCAAGTAACATACCGATGACAAAGGGAACAACGTATGTTGTTATGCTGTCTGACCGATAAAGATCTTCATAGAATATGTAGGAGCCAATATGAGCATCCAGGTTCCGCTATTGTTTATTGACTGGAGACGTGTCTCGGTCATGTCTACATTGTTCTCGAACCCGTAGGGTCCGCACGCTTAAGGTTTCGATGATAGTTATATTATGAGTTTATGAGTTTTGATGTACCGAAGTTAGTTCGGAGTCCCGGATGTGATCACGGACATGACGAGGAGTCTCGAAATGGTCGAGACATAAAGATTGATATATTGGACGGCTATATTCGGACACCGGAAGTGTTTCGGGTGATTTCGGAGAAAACCGGAGAGCCGGAGGGTTACCGGAACCCCCCGGGAGAAGTAATGGGCCATATGGGCCTTAGTGGAGAGAGAGAGGGGCAGCCAGAGGTGGGCTGCGCGCCTCCTCCCCCTGGTCCAAATTGGACTAGGAGAGGGGGGCGGCGCCCCCCCCTTTCCCTCTCCCTCCCCAGTTCCTTCCCCCTCCTAGTAGGAGTCCTACTCCTACTAGGAGGAGGACTCCTCCTTGGCGTGCCATAGAGGGCCGGCCGGCCTCCTCCCCTTGATCCTTTATATACGAGGGCAGGGGGCACCCCTTGACACACATGTTGATCCACGTGATTAGATTCTTAGCCGTGTGCGGTGCCCCCTTCCACCATAGTCCTCGATAATATTGTAGTGGTGCTTAGGCGAAGCCCTGCGACAGTAGAACATCAAGATCGTCACCACGCCGTCGTGCTGATGGAACTCTTCCCCGACACTTTTCTAGATCGGAGTCCGGCGATCGTCATCGAGCTGAACGTGTGCTAAAACTCGGAGGTGCCGTAGTTTCGGTGCTTGATCGGTCGGGCCGTGAAGACGTACGACTACATCAACCACATTGTGCTAACGCTTCCGTTGTCCATCTACAAGGGTACGTACATCACACTCCCCCCTCTCATTGCTATGCATCACCATGATCTTGCGTGTGCGTAGGAAATTTTTTGAAATTACTACGAAACCCAACAGTGGCATCCGAGCCTAGGTTTTATGTGTTGATGTTATATGCACGAGTAGAACACAAGTGAGTTGTGGGCGATATAAGTCATACTGCTTACCAGCATGTCATACTTTGGTTCGGCAGTATTGTTGGACGAAGCAGCCCGGACCAACATTACGCGTACGCTTACGCGAGACCAGTTCTCCCGACGTGCTTTGCACATAGGTGGCTTGCGGGTGACAGTTTCTCCAACTTTAGTTGAACCGAGTGTGGCTACTCCCGGTCCTTGCGAAGGTTAAAACAGCACCAACTTGACAAACTATCGTTGTGGTTTTGATGCGTAGGTAAGATTGGTTCTTGCTTAAGCCCATAGCAGCCACGTAAAACTTGCAACAACAAAGTAGAGGACGTCTAACTTGTTTTTGCAGGGCATGTTGTGATGTGATATGGTCAAGACATGATGCTAAATTTTATTGCATGAGATGATCATGTTTTGTAACCAAGTTATCGGCAACTGGCAGGAGCCATATGGTTGTCGCTTTATTGTATGCAATGCAATCGCGTTATAATGCTTTACATTATCACTAAGCGGTAGCGATAGTCGTGGAAGCATAAGATTGGCGAGACGACAACGATGCTACGATGGAGATCAAGGTGTAGCGCTGGCGACGATGGTGATCACGACAGTGCTTCGAAGATGGAGATCACAAGCACAAGATGATGATGGCCATATCATATCACTTATATTGATTGCATGTGATGTTTATCTTTTATGCATCTTATCTTGCTTTGATTGACAGTAGCATTATAAGATGATCTCTCACTAATTATCAAGAAGTGTTCTCCCTGAGTATGCACCGTTGTGAAAGTTCTTCGTGCTGAGACACCACGTGATGATCGGGTGTGATAGGCTCTACGTTCAAATACAACGGGTGCAAAACAGTTGCACACGCAGAATACTCAGGTTATACTTGACGAGCCAAGCATATACAGATATGGCCTCGGAACACGGAGATCGAAAGGTCGAGCGTGAATCATATAGTAGATATGATCAACATAGTGATGTGCACCAATGAAACTACTCCATCTCACGTGATGATCGGACATGGTTTAGTTTATTTGGATCACGTAATCACTTAGAGGATTAGAGGGATGTCTATCTAAGTGGGAGTTCTTTAAGTAAATTAATTGAACCTAAATTTATCATGAAACTTAGTACCTGATAGTATCTTGCTTTTTTATGCTTGATTGTAGATAGATGGCTCGTGCTATTGTTCCATTGAATTTTAATGCATTCCTTGAGAAAGCAAAGTTGAAGGATGATGGTAGCAATTACACGGACTGGGTCCGTAACTTGAGGATTATCCTCATTGCTACACAGAAGAATTACATCCTGGAAGCACCGCTGGGTGCCAGGCCTGCTGCTGGAGCAACACCAGATGTTATGAACGTCTGGCAAAGCAAAGCTGATGACTACTCGATAGTTCAGTGTGCCATGCTTTACGGCTTAGAATCGGGACTTCAACGACGTTTTGAACGTCATGGAGCATATGAGATGTTTCAGGAGTTGAAGTTAATATTTCAAGCAAATGCCCGGATTGAGAGATATGAAGTCTCCAATAAGTTCTATAGCTGCAAGATGGAGGAGAACAGTTCTGTCAGTGAGCATATACTCAAAATGTCTGGGTATAATAATCACTTGATTCAATTGGGAGTTAATCTTCCAGATGATTGCGTCATTGACAGAATTCTCCAATCACTGCCACCAAGCTACAAGACCTTCGTGATGAACTATAATATGCAAGGGATGAATAAGACTATTCCCGAGCTCTTCGCAATGCTGAAAGCTGCGGAGGTAGAAATCAAGAAGGAGCATCAAGTGTTGATGGTCAACAAGACCACTAGTTTCAAGAAAAGGGGCAAAGGGAAGAAGAAGGGGAACTTCAAAAAGAATAGCAAGCAAGTTGCTACTCAAGAGAAGAAACCCAAACCTGGACCTAAGCCTGAAACTGAGCGCTTCTACTGCAAGCAGACTGGTCACTGGAAGCGGAACTGCCCCAAGTATTTGGCGGATAAGAAGGATGGCAAGGTGAACAAAGGTATATGTGATATACATGCTATTGATGTGTACCTTACTAATGCTCGCAATAGCACCTGGGTATTTGATACTGGTTCTGTTGCTAATATTTGCAACTCGAAACAGGGACTACGGATTAAGCGAAGATTGGCTAAGGACGAGGTGACGATGCGTGTGGGAAACGGTTCCAAAGTCGATGTGATCGCAGTCGGCACGCTACCTCTACATCTACCTTCGGGATTAATATTAGACCTAAATAATTGTTATTTGGTGCCAGTGTTAAGCATGAACATTATATCTGGATCTTGTTTGATGCGATACGGTTATTCATTTAAATCCGAGAATAATGGTTGTTCTATTTATATGAGTAATATCTTTTATGGTCATGCACCCTTAAGGAGTGGTCTATTTTTATTGAATCTCGATAGTAGTGACACACATATTCATAGTGTTGAAGCCAAAAGATGCAGAGTTGATAATGATAGTGCAACTTATTTGTGGCACTACCGTTTAGGTCATATCGGTGTAAAGCGCATGAAGAAACTCCATACTGATGGACTTTTGGAACCACTTGATTATGAATCACTTGGTACTTGCGAACCGTGCCTCATGGGCAAGATGACTAAAACACCGTTCTCCGGTACTATGGAGAGAGCAACAGATTTGTTGGAAATCATACATATAGATGTATGTGGTCCGGTGAATATTGAAGCTCGTGGCAGATATCGTTATTTTCTCACCTTCATAGATGACTTCAGCAGATATGGGTATATCTACTTAATGAAACATAAGTCTGAAACGTTTGAAAAGTTCAAAGAATTTCAGAGTGAAGTTGAAAATCATCGTAACAAGAAAATAAAGTTTCTACGATCTGATCGTGGAGGAGAATATTTGAGTTACGAGTTTGGTGTACATTTGAAAAATTGTGGAATAGTTTCGCAACTCACGCCACCCGGAACACCACAGGGTAATGCTGTGTCCGAACGTCGTAATCGTACTTTACTAGATATGGTGCGATCTATGATGTCTCTTACTGATTTACCGCTATCGTTTTGGGGATACGCTCTAGAGACGGCCGCATTCACGTTAAATAGGGCACCATCAAAATCCGTTGAGACAACGCCTTATGAACTGTGGTTTGGCAAGAAACCAAAGTTGTCGTTTCTGAAAGTTTGGGGCTGCGATGCTTATGTGAAAAAGCTTCAACCTGATAAGCTCGAACCCAAATCGGAGAAATGTGTCTTCATAGGATATCCAAAGGAGACTATTGGATACACCTTCTATCACAGATCCGAAGGCAAGACTTTCGTTGCTAAGTTCAGAAACTTTCTGGAGAAGGAGTTTCTCTCGAAAGAGGTGAGTGGGAGGAAAGTAGAACTTGACAAGGTAACTGTACCTGCTCCCTTATTGGAAAGTAGTGCATCACAGAAAACTGTTTTTGTGACACCTACACCAGTTAGTGAGGAAACTAATGATGATGATCATGAAACTTCAGAACAAGATACTACTGAACCTCATAGATCAACCAAAGTAAGATCCGCGCCAGAGTGGTACGGTAATCCTGTTCTGGAAGTCATGATACTAGATCATGATGAACCTACGAACTATGAAGAAGCGATGGTGAGCCTAGATTCCGCAAAATGGCTTGAAGCCATGAAATCTGAGATGGGATCCATGTATGAGAACAAAGTATGGACTTTGGTTGACTTGCCCGATGATCGGCAAGCAATTGAGAATAAATGGATCTTCAAGAAGAAGACTGACGCTGACGGTAATATTACTGTCTACAAAGCTCGACTTGTCGCAAAAGGTTTTTGGCAAGTTCAAGGGATTGACTACGATGAGACCTTCTCACCCGTAGCGATGCTTAACTATGTCCGAATCATGTTAGCAATTGCCGCATTTTATGATTATGAAATTTGGCAAATGGATGTCAAAACTACATTCCTGAATGATTTTCTAGAAGAAGAGTTGTATATGATGCAACCAGAAGGTTTTGTCGATCCAAAGGGAGCTAACAAAGTGTGCAAGCTCCAGCGATCCATTTATGGACTGGTGCAAGCCTCTCGGAGTTGGAATAAACGCTTTGATAGTGTGATCAAAGCATTTGGGTTTATACAGACTTTTGGAGAAGCCTGTATTTACAAGAAAGTGAGTGGGAGCTCTGTAGCATTTCTGATATTATATGTGGATGACATATTACTAATTGGAAATGATATAGAATTTCTGGATAGCATAAAGGGATACTTGAATAAGAGGTTTTCGATGAAAGACCTCGGTGAAGCTACTTACATATTAGGCATTAAGATCTATAGAGATAGATCAAGACGCTTAATTGGACTTTCACAAAGCACATACCTTGACAAAGTTTTGAAGAAGTTCAAAATGGATCAAGCAAAGAAAGGGTTCTTGCCTGTGTTACAAGGTGTGAAGTTGAGTAAGACTCAATGCCCGACCACTGCAGAAGATAGAGAGAAAATGAAAGATGTTCCCTATGCTTCAGCCATAGGCTCTATCATGTATGCAATGCTGTGTACCAGACCTGATGTGTGCCTTGCCATAAGTCTAGCAGGGAGGTACCAAAGTGATCCAGGAGTGGATCACTGGACAGCGGTCAAGAACATCCTGAAATACCTGAAAAGGACTAAGGATATGTTTCTCATATATGGAGGTGACAAAGAGCTCATCGTAAAAGGTTACGTTGATGCAAGCTTTGACACTGATCCGGACGATTCTAAATCGCAAACCGGATATGTGTTTACATTAAACGGTGGAGCTGTCAGTTGGTGCAGTTCTAAACAAAGCGTTGTAGCGGGATCTACATGTGAAGCGGAGTACATAGCTGCTTCGGAAGCAGCAAATGAAGGAGTCTGGATGAAGGAGTTCATATCCGATATAGGTGTCATACCTAGTGCATCGGGTCCAATGAAAATCTTTTGTGACAATACTGGTGCAATTGCCTTGGCAAAGGAATCCAGATTTCACAAGAGAACCAAGCACATCAAGAGACGCTTCAATTCCATCCGGGATCTAGTCTAGGTGGGAGACATAGAGATTTGCAAGATACATACGGATCTGAATGTTGCAGACCCGTTGACTAAGCCTCTTCCACGAGTAAAACATGATCAGCACCAAGGCTCCATGGGTGTTAGAATCATTACTGTGTAATCTAGATTATTGACTCTAGTGCAAGTGGGAGACTGAAGGAAATATGCCCTAGAGGCAATAATAAAGTTATTATTTATTTCCTTATATCATGATAAATGTTTATTATTCATGCTAGAATTGTATTAACCGGAAACATAATACATGTGTGAATACATAGACAAACAGAGTGTCACTAGTATGCCTCTACTTGACTAGCTCGTTAATCAAAGATGGTTATGTTTCCTAACCATGAACAAGGAGTTGTTATTTGATTAACGGGATCACATCATTAGGTGAATGATCTGATTGACATGACCCATTCCATTAGCTTAGCACCCGATCGTTTAGTATGTTGCTATTGCTTTCTTCATGACTTATACATGTTCCTATGACTATGAGATTATGCAACTCCCGTTTGCCGGAGGAACACTTTGTGTGCTACCAAATGTCACAATGTAAATGGGTGATTATAAAGGTGCTCTACAGGTGTCTCCAAAGGTACATGTTGGGTTGGCGTATTTCGAGATTAGGATTTGTCACTCCGATTGTCGGAGAGGTATCTTTGGGCCCTCTCGGTAATGCACATCACATAAGCCTTGCAAGCATTGCAACTAATGAGTTAGTTGCGAGATGATGTATTACGGAACGAGTAAAGAGACTTGCCGGTAACGAGATTGAATTAGGTATTGAGATACCGACGATCGAATCTTGGGCAAGTAACATACCGATGACAAAGGGAACAACGTATGTTGTTATATGGTCTGACCGATAAAGATCTTCGTAGAATATGTAGGAGCCAATATGAGCATCCAGGTTCCGCTATTGTTTATTGACTGGAGACGTGTCTCGGTCATGTCTACATTGTTCTCAAACCCGTGGGGTCCGCACGCTTAAGGTTTCGATGACAATTATATTATGAGTAGATCACACTCCCCCCTCTCGTTGCTATGCATCACCATGATCTTGCGTGTGCGTAGGAATTTTTTTGAAATTACTACGAAACCCAACAAAGTGTGCTCAGGCAGGAGCAGCCATCAGATGGGTAACTGGATGGGAAGTTGTGTTGATGTTAAATGAACTGATAGGATGGGTCATATCTGTCAAATTAAATGACTGATACGACCCATCCCATGAGTTAATTTAACCTCGAGGTCCTTGTTTTTTAACACATGTTAAAGAAGGTCCATCGTATTACTTTTTGACAATGTGCGACACGTGGCATACAGTTGATCCATCCGACCTGTTTGTGATGGAATAGGCCGTGTGTGTTGTGGGCAAACGCTTGCTCGTATTCAACCATTTGGGATTGATGAATTCATCACCGACGGGTTCCCTAGGGTGGTCCATGTTCATCTGATCATCATCTAATTCTTGTGCTAGCTCGATGTTCCTTCTATGCTAAGTTTCCATTTATTGATGGCGTTTTATGAACACGCCACTGTTTCCCGCCATTTCCGCACCTGTTTCCTGCCATCCAGCGATATTGCGAATAGGCGGCGCGCGATGCACGGAGGCGACAATCACAACCTGTAGCACATCCCTTTTCCAAGCATGCCAACCCACCAAATCGCCGCAGTTGCCATCAACCTCGCTGACGAGGAAAACGAGCAGGCGCCACCGCCCGTCGAGGCCGAGGCGCTCCCTGGCAATGCGATGGACGACGCCGTGATGCGCGTCATCGGCAGGATTGAGCAGACCTTCGGCGCATTGCGCTTGAGCGCCGCAGATCAAGATAGGCATGTCAGCGCCAACAGGCTGTAGCTCGCCGCACAACATGATTGATGCCGCGCCGCAGAGCAAGCTAGGCGCGTCCGCGCCAATATGCTGCCGCTCGCAGCTCGGCGAGACCTTTGGAGTGCCGCAGAGCGAGAGGCGCGGCACGCCGCACAGCAAGAGCGGATCCATCGGCGCTTGCCTGCTGTCGACACGGCGTCGCAGCTGGGTACACGTCCCGTCAGTACCCTCATTCATCGCTAGGAGTGGGCAGAGGCCCTCAGCATCGTACTTGCACTAGAGGCCGGCCGTGCCATACTTGCACTAGACGCTCGCCGTGCCGTTCGCATGGGTGCCGCCGTTCGCCTTGTCCGCGGCCCACTGGATGCCAACACGCTGGTCCATAGGCTCGACCGCCTCCTTGGTCCAAGTGTCCACCTGGGCGTAGTAGAGGAACATGGCCGTCGCATCCTCGAGATGGTGATCTCCAATGAAATAGCCAACTTGGAGCTCGAGATCGCGCTTCAGATGTACCGTGAGCGTGTCGACCGCTTGGAATAACGCCTGCACGAGTTCAGGCAGAGCCAAGAGCTACCGTAGGCAAGGGCTGCTGGTCATGGTTTCATGGACGCATTTTATTTTGAAAAGTCGTTTTGACGTGGATATCTATGTATTCATAGCAATCATAGTATTGCTCTATTTATTGCTCTGTTTCAATGTGTGTACTCTGTTTTTCATTCTTATATGTTCTGTTTCAATGTGTGTATATACGCTTTTCATTCTGTATATGTGGATGATAACAGCTAGATTCAAATTAGTATACAAAAACAGATAGAAAATGGAATTCATAATATATATATTAATTGTTCATTAGTTCATCATAGAATATATATATATACATATATATATATACATATATATATATACATATATATATATATATAATATCATCACATATACGTGATAATACTTAACTACTAGGTACAATGCATAAAATTGAAAACGAACAATACTAAAAGTAATAATCCCTCCTGGGGCCAGTATTCCGGCAGCCCCTCGCCAGCACCTCCTTGGTGCACGGCGTCTTCCCAGTGCGGAGGCAGTACTCCAACTCCTTCGCCTCACAACGCTTGATGTACCGAGCTGTCTCTTGATGGCGGACGCGTGCGGCCGATCTTGCCATTTCGTTGGGCGCCCACCGGAGCTCCTTGTCGGTGGCACGCTGGAGCTTATCGGCCCACGTCCACGCAGCGACGAGGTGCCCAATGCCTATGACCTTCCTCACGAAGTACCTATCTTCGTACACCTCCTCGGCACGACGACGCGCCCGCCCCCAAAACTCCGCCGCCTCCTTTTTCCAGGCAGGATCACGGACTTCACAGGCCGCCTGGTGGCCGGAATCTAGATCGACGGGGACAGTACACACGCCGGTCGCCGGAATTTACGAGTACTATAGTTTGAATTACACATGATTCCCGGAGAAAAATCCGTGTGTGAATATAATAGTTGACGGTTTCCAATAGAGAACCGTGCCTGATTAATGAACCCCGCCACTCACCTACATAACCTCAAGCCGCGAGATAGAGTGCCAATCGTGTGGGGGTCGGTTGTGTTGCTAGATCTTTACATCTTCTTGTTTGAACACCATATATTTACATCGTGTGATGATTTTTTAACTCGCACACAAGTATACAAAAATATGATTTTTCAAACCATTATGGTTACGCCTTGCATGTAGATGTAGTTCAAATTTGAATTATGGTCATTAAATGGCTAGAAAATCACTAAAATGTTTTTAAAAGGTCAAATGACCCCTGAAATTTTCCAAATTTCACATGATACTTGTATTAGTGCACGTTAAACATAGAATTTTTTTAAAGGCTGTAAGAGGAAGTTATCTCCCGTTCGTCATCAAACATCCATTGTTCCTTCTCGGAACCACGAACCTTCTAGTGAGTTGCTCCGGTTTGTGAGGGGTGTGTGTCCAAACTTTCGTCAAACATGCCATTTTTTACCACAACATCTTGGTGGATGACATTAAATCAAGCAAGGTTTCATGTTTTTCTGATCATTTTTTAATTTTTTGGAATTAAAATGCCAAGGCACTCAATGCATGTGCCCATGCCTTGAGACCAATATGTTTGAAAATTCCTTCTAATTTACTGCACATGGAATTAACTCGCACACAAGTACACACAAATATGATTTTTCAAACCATTTTGGTTAGGCGTTGCATGTAGATGTAGTTCAAATTTGAATTACGGTCATTAAATGGTTAGAAAATCACTTAAATGTCTTTAAATGGTCAAATGACCCCTGAATTTTTCCAAATTTTCACATGACAGTTGTATTAGTGCACGTTAAACATACAAAAAAATTGAAGGCCGTAAGAGGAAGCTATCTCTCGTTCGTCATCAAACATGCATTATTCCCTCTCGGAACCACAATCCTTCTAGTGAGTTGCTCCAGTTTGTGAGGGGTGTGTGTCCAAACTTTTGTTGAACAGGCACATTCTTTTACCACATCATCTTGGTGGCATGACATTACATCAAGCAAGGTTTCATGTTTTTCTAATCATTTTTTAATTTTTTGGAATTAAAATGCCATGGCACTCCATGCATGTGCCCATGCCTTGAGACCCAATATGTTTGAAAATTCCTTCTTGTTTACTGCACGTGGAATTAAGTCGCACACAAGTAAACAAAAATATGATTTTTCAAGCCGTTTTGGTTAGGCGTTGCATGTAGATGTAGTTCAAATTTGAATTACGGTCATTAAATGGTTAGGAAATCACTTAAATGTCTTTAAAAGGTCAAATGACCCCTGAAATTATGCAATTTTTCACATGACAGTTGTATTAGTGCACGTTAAACGTAGAAAAAAATTGAAGGCCGTAAGAGGAAGCTATCTCCCATTTGTCATCAAACATGCATTGTTCCCTCTCGGAACCACAAACCTTCTAGTGAGTTGCTCCAGTCTGTGAGGGATGTGTGTCCAAACTTTCGTCGAACATGCCAATTTCTTTACCACATCATCTTGGTGGCATGACATTACATCAACCAAGGTTTCATGTTTTTCTGATCATTTTTTTTATTTTTTGGAATTAAAATGCCATGTCACTCCATGCATACGTATGCATGTGTCCATGTCATGAGACCAATATGTTTGAAAATTTCTTCTAATTTACTGCACATGGAATTAACTCGCACACAAGTACTCATATATGATTTTTCAAACCGTTTTGTTTAGGCATTTCTTGTAGATGTAGTTCAAATTTGAATTACGGTCATTAAATGGTTAGAAAATCACTTAAATGTCTTTAAATGGTCAAATAACCCCTAGAATTTTCCAAAATTTCACATTACAGTTGTAGTAGTGCACGTTAGACATAGAAAAAAAATTGAAGGCTGTAAGAGGAAGCTATCTCCCGTTTGTCATCAAACATGCATTGTTCCCTCTCAGAACCACGAGCCTTCTAGCGAGTTGCTCTGGTTTGTGAGGGGTGTGTGTCCAAACTTTCATCAAACATGCCAATTTGTTTACCACATCATCTTGGTGACATGACATTACATCAACCAAGGTTACATGTGTTTTTGAATTTTTTTGGAATTAATATACCATGTCACTCCATGCATACATATGCATGTGTTCATGTTGTGAGACAAATATGTTTGAAAATTCCTTCTAGTTTACTGCACATGGAATTAACTCGCAACAAGTACAGAAATATAATTTTTCAAACTGTTTTGATTAGGCATTGCATGTAGATGTAGTTCAAATTTGAAATTACGGTCATTGAATGGCTAGGAAATCACTTAAATGTCTTTAAAAGGTCAAATGACCCCTAAATTTTCTAAAATTTCACATTAGACGTAGAACAAATTTGAAGGCCGTAAGAGGAAGCTATCTCCAGTTCGTCATCAAACATGCATTGTTCCCTCTCGGAACCACGAGCCTTCTAGTAAGTTGCTCCGGTTTGTGAGGGATGTGTGTCCAAACTTTCGTCAAACAGGCCAATTTTTTTACCACATCATCTTAGTGGCATGACATTAAATCAAGTAAGGTTTCATGTTTTTCTAATCATTTTTTAATTTTTGGAATTAAAATGCCATGACACTCCATGCATGAGCCCATGCCTTGAGACCAATATGTTTGAAAATTCCTTCTAATTTACTGCACATGGAATTAACTCGCACACAAGTACACAAAAATATGATTTTTCAAACCGTTTTGGTTAGGTGTTGCATGTAGATGTAGTTCAAATTTGAATTACTGTCATTAAATGGTTATAAAATCACTTAAATGTCTTTAAAAGGTCAAATGACCCCTGAAATTTTCCAAATTTTCACATGACAATTGTATTAGTGCATGTTAAACGTAGAAAAAAAATTGAAGTCTGTAAGAGGAAGCTATCTCCCGTTTGTCATCAAACATGCATTGTTCCCTCTTGAAACCACAAACCTTCTACTGAGTTTCTCTGGTTTGTGAGGGCTGCGTGTCTAAACTTTCGTCAAACATGCCAATTTCTTTACCACATCATCTTGGTGGCATGACATTACATCAACCAAGGTTTCATGTTTTTCTGATCATTTTTTTTTTATTTTTTGGGATTAAAATGCCATGTCACTCCATGCATACGTATGCATCTGTCCATGTCGTGAGACCAATATGTTTGAAAATTCCTTCTAATTTACTACACATGGAATTAACTCACACACAAGTACACATTTATGATTTTTCAAACCATTTTGGTTAGGCGTTGCATGTATATGCAGTTCAAATTTGAATTACGGTCATTAAATGGTTAGAATATAACTTAAATGTCTTTAAAAGGTCAAATGACCCCTAGAATTTCCAAATTTCATATTACAGTCGTAGTAGTGCATGTTAGACGTAGAAAAAATTGAAGGCTGTAAGAGGAAGCTATCTCCCGTTCGTCATCAAACATGCATTGTTTCCTCTCGGAACCACGAGCCTTCTAGTGAGTTGCTCTGGTTAGTGTGGGGTGTGTCCAAACTTTCGTCAAACATTCCAATTTCTTTACCACATCATCTTGGTGGCATGACATTACATCAACCAAGGTTAAAATGCCATGTCACTCCATGCATACGTATGCATGTGTCCATGTCGTGAGACAAATATGTTTAAAAATTCGTTCTAGTTTACTACAGATGTAACTAACTCGCACACAAGTACACAAATATGATTTTTCAAACCGTTTTGGTTAGGCGTTGCATGTAGATGTAGTTCAAATTTGAGTTACGGTCATTAAATGGCTAGAAAATCACTTAAATGTCTTTAAAAGGTGACCCCTAGAATTTTCAAAAATTTCACATTACAGTTGTGGTAGTGCACGTTAGACGTAGAAAAAAAATTGAAGGCCGTAAGAGGAAGCTATCTCCCGTTCGTCATCAAACACGCATTATTCTCTCTCAGAACCACGAGCCTTCTAGTGAGTTCCTCCGGTTTGTTAGGGGTGTGTGTCCAAACTTTCATCAAACATGCCAATTTCTTTACCACATCATCTTGCTGGCATGACATTGCATCAACCAAGGTTTCTTGTGTTTCTGATTTTTTTTGGAATTAAAATGCCATGTCACTCCATGCTTAATTGTGGCATAGCGGTTAGACAAATATGTTTGAAATTCCTTCCAATTTACTGCACATGGAATTAAATCTCCCACAAGTACACGAAATATGAGTTTTCAAATAGTTATGGTTAGCTGTTGCATGTACATGTAGTTCAAATTTCAATTACGGTCATTAAATGGCAAGAAAATCACTTAAATGTCTTAGAAGGTCAAATGACCCCTGAAATTTTCCAATATTTGACATGACAGTTGTATTAGTACTACAAAATTTCTCGTTCATTCAAAACACCATTCGTTGCCACTTTACTCCAAATTCGTTTTTCACAACTAATAACAAATATCTACAACATCACACACAGTTGTTTTCTAAGAACCGTTTGCGATGAAAATATCTGGGTCTATTTAAGTCTCCCTCCTTAAGCTTCGCCGACTCGTCTGCTCCAGTGCCGGCAACCCCCGAATCCACCAATCCCGATCCCTATTCCCGCATGCACCCTCTTCTTGCAAAGATGACGTCGTTGAAACGCTTCGTGAAGGCCCGTACGATGGCCGCGTCCCCTCCCCCCACCCGAGCGCAGCCGCCTGCGCCGAGAACGCAGCCACCTATGCCGAGAGCGCCGCCGCATCCGCATTGAGCGTGGCCGCTTCCACCGAGAGGGCGTCTGCGGCAGCCGACAGGGCAGCTGAAGCAGCCGGGACGGTTGTAGCTGCTGCTGCGACGGCGGCTGCAAACGCCGAGAGCGCTCGGGCTGCCGTTCGTGCCGCCGTTGTCGCCCTGGCTCGGGTCGAGGCCATCCATGCCAAGATCGAGGATGCACACGCCAAGATATTCCAGGCCACCTCGGACTCCAGCATGCAACTCACGTCTGAAAAGGCGGCGGTGGCCATGGAGCACAGGCTTCCTCATGAGGTCGCTGAGCGTGAGCTGGAGATGCAGGAGGCGGCGGAGATCGAGGAGCGCCGGGAGGAGGAGTTGCGCGTGGTTGACGTCGAGGTAGAGAAGAGTCTGTCCGTCGAGGAATCGGCGGTGGAGTACCAGCGTGAGCTCTGGCGCAACCACTACTACGAGTAATACAACCTTGAGGGAGGCGCCGAGGACGAGGACGAGGACGAGGACACGCTCGACTTCAGCAGGGGGGGGGGGCGCGGATTCCACCAACGGCAGCATGTCGCTAGGACAAGTCATCGACGTCTCATCTCACACCGGCAATGCATAGGCCGGCACGGCGACGGATTTGTTAAAATTATGCGTACATAGGCTTTATTTTTAATGCTGGTCTTTTGTTAGAGAAATGTTTAGGTCAACTGGCTCTATTTAATTACTAAAATTGCTCGATTCAGTAAGTGTGGTCTGTCTGCTGTACGCTCTTTTGCATGCCCAAATTAGCAAGCGATATTAAATTATGCAATGACATACCCAGGGAAATTTCCACCAAAATTTGAATTATCAAACTCATCCCATGCGCGTAAAGCAGAAGAATCGTTTGGGATGCACACAATCGTTCAAAGTGAATGGTCCAGCGGCACCGCGCACAAAGTTTCCCTCCACATTTCCAAAATTTTGGCCTATCGCCAAAATATCTACCCCGCCCCCTTCCCCACCCCCTTTTCTTCCCGACCACAAGTCACATTTCCCCTATTTCCTCTTTCCTTCCTTCCTTGCTAAGACATAGCCGCTTCCTCGCTCTCGCCGTCTCGCATCCTACCGCCGGGGTCGCTTCAAAGACCTCTCCAGTGGTTTCTCCTCCGGCGACGACTCCTTCACCACCCGGGTATGCCTATCTTCTCTCTCTCGGGCTATGACTTGGAATGAAAAAATTTTACCCGACGGTTGATTTGAGTCATCTCTTACTCTTGTAGCTCCCTAGGACCATCAGTGGCAATGAATGGAGCGGGGTGGCTGAAGATCTATCTGCTCGTTGTCACAATCAATCTCCATGCGTGAAGCTAGTTGCGTTTGATTCTATGGACAATGGGAGGAAGTTTCTGGCATGTGCAGAGAAGGTTAGACCCTCTTTCGTTGTTTGATAGATGTGATTCAGACACTGTCACGGTCCCAACCCATTCATACCACACCGTCAACCAGACGCATCCTAAGACAGTGTCACAGTTTGTACCTAGTATCTTAAATTGTTGCCATCTCATCAGCGGTGCCACTCTAAAATTATTTGGCACCGCTTCAGTAGTTTGTGTAGCCAACTTTGGTCCACACATCCGAGCAGCCAAGCAGTAAAATACTAAATATTTACGGCACAGAGGAATTGGGCATCGGAGCAACTACGTGGTCCGGAGTCCGGGTCCTTGATTTTTTTCCGCTGCATCGGTGCGAGATGTAGCAACAATTGTCTTTACCCCAGTTTTGGCATACATACTAGACGGCCTTAGTGCTATTAGTTCTATGTTACTAAATTTGTGCATGTACACACCTGTTAGTATTAATTTGCTGTCATCCAAACAATGTCGCTATGCTATTGCAGTTATATTTACCTTCCTCATAAAATGTTCAATTTGTTATTTATTGTACATGAGTGAGAACTTGTAGCGTCGTTGTAGTTAATTATAACTTCTAATGTTCCATAATTTGGATGTTGTCCCAGTACCAATTATTTCATTTGCATATTGATCTTTTTGAGAAGATATGTCATAATTAACATGTTTCTTCAGTTTTTCAAAATAAGCACCGATGATTTTTTATGTTGCTATAAACCCATTTCCCCTACAATTGTTACTGATCTAGTTTTAAGGGACAATTGCATCTTTGCCCCTGGTTGGTTCCTACCCACGGGTTTTGTCCTTACTTTTCGAGCTTGCTTAGTTTTGCCCTTACTTTTTTCGTCGAGGTACCTCGAATGCCCTTTGACCGTTTGACCAAAACTTTGAAAATTCATAACTAATTCATATGAACTCAGAAAAATGCAAATAAGATATCAAAATGTTTCGATAAACATTACCTTTATGAGCATATCATTTGCATCCAGGACAAAAGCACCCTTTAAACTACGTCAGGTAATTAATGTTATTAACATTATGAAAAATAAAAAGGTATAAATAATATTTTTTTCATGAATAAAAATTACATGCAAATGTAGGTGATGTTTTCTGAACAGACTAATATCTTATTTGCAATTTTCTGAGTTCGTATCAATTTGTTATGAAGTTTCCAAATAATGGTCAAAGTCATTAGAACATTCATAACAAGATGATACGAACTCAGAAAAATGCAAATAAGATATCTGGATGTTCATAAAACATCACTTACATTTGCATGTAATTTTTATTCATAAAAATATATTGTTTATACCTTTTTATATTTAATAATGTTAATAACATTAATTACCTTAGGCAGTTTAAAGGGTGCGTTTGTCCTGAATGCAAATGATATGCACATAAAGGTAATGTTTATCTAAACATTTTGATATCTTAGTTGCATTTTTCTGAGTTCATATGAATTAGTTATGAATTTTCAAAGTTTTGGTCAAACGGTCAAAGGGCATTCGAGGGACCACAACGGAAAAAGTAGGGGCAAAACTGAGCAAGCTCGAAAAGTAAGGGCAAAACCCGTGGGTAGGAACCAACTAGGGGTAAAAATGCAATTGTCCCTTTTAAATATTATAGGATCAATGGAAGTGTTGTTACTTGGAGTGGGTTGATCACGAGTGGCCACAGTCTTTGAAGATGTGCCTAGCGAAGCTCTGGAGCATGTCTGAGGAAGAGAACACACATAGGCTTAGAGAAACTGTTGTCAACGCTGAAGAATATTTGAAGATGCGGGATAAAAATTTGAAGGTGGAGAATGAGCTCAGATTTTTCAAATCAGACTTTGCTAAGATGGTGTTGGAGAAGGAGGAGGCACTTTCCCAGTTGGCCCGTGCAAGATAGGTTCTTACTAAACTGAAAGCTGAGGTGGATAAGACGAGCCTGGATGATCTTGATTAGGGAAATGAATATAGTGTTCTTATGAAGTTGAACTAACTATATGTTGTACTGTGCTGTTTTCATGTAGCTACCGTACTGTGATGTTATAATATATTTATGTGCCTGATATGAAATTGGCAAACAGTTGTTCGATATGAAATGTGAATTTGCGTAATACTGGAATTATTAATTGTAAACTAATAAACCTGCTAAATGTGTCATGGACCTTTGGAAACGGTTCTAGCAGTAAAAGCGCTTGCGGTGGATAGCCCAATGCCACACAGCTTTCTTCATCAAACCGTGTGTTGTATAGTTTATAAAGCAAAAGGCAGACCATGTGTGATAGTTACACCTTTCACACATGAGCCTACACATAAAACTGTGTGGGATGTACGTATGAATGGAAACGTTTTCCTGGATTGACTGTGTGGGATGTACATAAGAACGGAAATGTATTTCTTGGATTGATTGTGTGTGATATACATACGAACGGAAATGTTTTTATGGGATTCACCGTGTGGGATGTACATACCTACAAAAATGATTTTCTCGGATTACTGTGTGGGATGTACATACCTACGGAAATGATTGGGTTTTGATGCCTCGCCCGATCACACATGGCCCCAGCTTGTGTCCCAGGAGGGCCTATCCCCGATGATTTCTGGGTCGTGTGGGAAGGACCCCCTATCGCCCACACTCACTTGGTGACGGTTCCAAATGCCATCGCGGAAAGGGGTTAAAAACCGTTTGTATAGCAGCGATGTGTACCAGTGAATCAATCCAATAAGATAACTTCAAAGGGAAAACCCAATCCATTACAAGAAGGTAGTGGGGGAGAAACATCATAAGATCCAACTATAATAGCAAAGCTTGCGGTACATCAAGATAGTGCCATATCAAGAACACGAGAGAGAGAGAGATCAAACACATAGCTACTGGTACCTACCCTCAGCCCCGAGGGTGAACTACTCCCTCCTAGTCATGGAGAGCGTCGGGATGATGAAGATGGCCACCGGTGATAGTTTCCCCCTCTGGCAGGGCGCTGGAACGGGCTCCCGATTGGTTTTTGGGGGCTACAGAGGCTTGCGGCGGCGGAACTCCCGATCTAGATTTCTTTTCTGGGGTTTCTGTATTTATAGGAATTTTTTGCATCGGTTTCACGTTAGGGGTGGCGTCCACGAGTCAACCACAAGGACGGAGGGCGTGCCCGAGGGGTAGGGCGCGCCCTCCACCCTTGTGGAGGCCTCGTGTCTCTTCTGGCCCAAATCTTTTGCTTCGGGGGCTTCTTCTGGTCCATAAAAAGTCACCGTAAGTTTTGAGTTCAATTGGACTCCGTTTGATATTCCTTTTTTGCAAAACCCAAAAACAAGGAAAAAACAGAAACTGGCACTGGGCTCTAGGTTAATAGGTTAGTCCCAAAAATCATATGAAATAGCATATAAATGCATACAAAACATCCAAGACAGATAATATAATAGCATGGAACAATAAAAAATTATAGATACATTGGAGACGTAGCAATGACCTCCAGCCTCTACATCAGGACGATGCATGCATTCATCTATCTATACCTATACTAATTTGTGACTCCCTAGAAATAAAGGAAATATGCCCTAGAGGCAATAATAAAGTTGTTATTTTATATTTCCTTATTCATAGTACTGCAGGATGCTGCTAAAGCGACACTACGATCAAAGACCCTTCTACGAAACTGTGTGCGATGCAATAATCACAGACTGTGGTGTAAAAAATCCGTCAAAAAAGGTGCAAAACATTTGCGATGGAGGATGCATCAAACACGGTTCAAATTTTAGTTGCGTGTGTGATGCAGGCCATACGGTTCAGTTCAATTAACTGTTTCCGATGAGGAGGAACAAAAGAAATGGGAAGCCAGATGAAGGTGTGTGCTATATACAACATACGGTTCACTCGGATGAACTATTTGTGATTAGGCAAC
Source organism: Triticum urartu (assembly GCF_056163025.1). Classification (NCBI taxonomy): domain Eukaryota; kingdom Viridiplantae; phylum Streptophyta; class Magnoliopsida; order Poales; family Poaceae; genus Triticum; species Triticum urartu. Next base: position 25,329,044 of record NC_141873.1, read on the forward strand.
ACAAAAGAAATGGTTAGCCAGATCAAGGTGTGTGTGATATACGACATGCGGTTCACTTGGATGAACTGTTTGCCTTAAGACAAGAGAACAAAAACGGTTCAATATATCAAGATGTGTGTGATACGTAGCAAATAGGTCTGTAATCAGAAATGTGTGTGAAAACCGATAATAACATAGACGATTGCTTCTAATAAGACGTATGTGATATGCTCTGTCTACACAACATCTATTGGCCATTGGGGGACGGGTGGTCATCCGGATATGCCATAAGGATGCGAAGAGGCATCCTATATCAGCAAGGACTAGTTGTTCCACCAGTAGCTCATATAAGAGAACTCTCAAGTTAAGTGTGCTCAGGCTGGAGCATCTATCAGATGGCTGACTGGATGGGAAGTTGTGTTGACTGATCAGAGCCATGAGTTAATTTAACCTCGAGGTCCTTGTTATTTATTTATTTATTTATTTATTTATTTATTTATTAACACATCTGAAAGAAGGTCTACTGCATTAATTTTTGACAATTTGCGATACGTGGCATACAGTTGATCCATCCGACCTATTTGTGATGGAATAAGCCGTGTGTGTTGTGGGCAAAAGCTTGTTAGTATTCAACCTCTTGCGATTGATGAATTCATCACCGACGGGTTCCCTAGTGTGGTCCATGTTCATTTGATCATCATCTACTTCTTGTGCTAGCTCGATGTTCCTTTTATGCTAAGTTTCCATTAATTGATGGCGTTTTATGAACACACCACCGTTTCCCGCCATTTCCTCACTTGTTTCCCGCCACCCAGTGATATTGTGCATAAACCTAGGCGGCGCGCAACGTGCGGAGGCGACAAGCGCAGCCTGTAGCACATCCACCTTTCCAAGCATTCCAACCCACCAAAGCGATGCCTCTGCCATCAACCTCATCGATGGGGAAAATGAGTAGGCGCCATGGCCCATCGAGGCCGAGGCGCTCCCCGGCAACGCGATGGATGACATCGTGATGCGCGTCATTGCCAGGGTTGAGCAGACCTTTGGCGCATGGAGCTTGAGCGCCGCGGATCAAGATAGGTGTTGGGGGTATAACTATGGGGTATGAACCGCCCAGGAGGGGCCGGGTCATACCACGGGCGACTTATCAATGAAGATGGCAGCTCATACAAGCCCAATGACGGCCCAAGACCCAGAGGCGACTTGAGGCCCAAGAGGATGAACCGCCATATGTGTATAACTTGTTTTGTAAGGCAAGCGTAGTAAGTCACCGAGCCGGACACGATGTGTATGAGCCGGCCGGGACTCTGTCAGCCGCCGGGCATCAACCTGTGTATATAAAGGGATGACCCGACGGCGGTTTAGGGACAATTAATAACAATCGAGAGCTATGTCAAGCGTATTCGCTCCCTGGTAATCGAAACCCTAGCAATACAACACAAAGCAGGAGTAGGCTTTTACCTTATTGAGAGGGGCCGAACCTGGGTAAACTCTCTGTTTCCTTTGTCCTGCTTAACCCCTTCAAGCTAACCTAGTTGCGATGGCTCCATGACTAAGTCCTTGTGCTAGGACATCTGCCGTGTCAAGTCCACGACAGTTGGCTATAGCGCCCAAGATGCGATTCTATCCCAATCACGTGATGAACTCATGATTGGGGCACACCCGAATTTCGAGCGCATAGCAAGGTGGATATCATTACAACATACCATGTACTGAATAGATGAGAATACAAGATAAAGGCTTACACTCGCCACAAGCTACAACATGAATACATCAATACATCGATATATAGCAATCATCATACAGAAGAGCAGGATCCGACTACGGATGAGATCAAACAAAGAAGAAGAATGACATCCACCCTGCTAGCCCAGGCTCCCCCGACCCGGAACCTATCCCTTGATCGAACAAGAAGAACCAGAAGAACTCCAAACAAGCAAGCATCGCACTCGCGTCAGATCATCGCATTACCTGTACCTGCAACTGTTGTTGTAGTAATTTTTGAGCCATGAGGACTCAACAATCCCAATACCATGGGTATTAAGACTAGCAAAGCTCAATGGGGTATGGAAGGGATAAGTGGTGAGGTTGCAGCAAGCGGCTAAGCATTTATGGTGGCTAACATACGAGTACAAGATTAAGATGAGAAACTACGCAAACAGTCACAAACTAGTAATGATCAAGAAGTGATCCTCAAATACTTACGTTCAAACATAACCCCACCATGTTCTCTTCTCGAACTCACCCGAAAAGAGATAGTCATGGTTATGCACGCGGTTGGTGTCTTTTAATTGAGTTTACTTCAAGTCCTCTACAATCGGATATTAGCAAATTCCCATCTGCCGCATAATCGCGAGCACGGCTCTCGAAAGTTTAAACCCTGTAGGGGTGTCCCAACTTAGCCCATGCAAGCTCATGATCTGCGGGGACAATCCTCCATCACGGGAACCTCCTATCAAACTCGGAATCCCGGTGCACAAGACATTTTGACAATGGTAAAACTAATCTAGCAAGACCTCCCGGTGTGCCGACACCCTGATAGTAGCCGCACGTATCTCGTCTCAGGCCATGTCTGGATGGGTCAGCCTACAGGCATATACCAAATACCTCGAGTTTCCCCGAGGCGGCCCCGCAGTCTGCCCGTTTGGGATTAACACCATCAGCACTGGCCCCCTGCTATGTAGAAAATCTTCGGGTTAACGATGCCCTATGCCAATTAATTATTAGGTTCAAGTATTATTATGGAAAATGTTAAAACCAATGTTGGGTCTTGCTGGAAGAGTTTTATTCAAAGCGAACTGTCAAGAGGGGCCCATAAACCCTCACCATGTTAGGGACGCAAAATCAAGGAACATAACAACGGTATGACAGAAACTAGGGCGGCAAGAGTGGAACAAAACACCAGGCATAAGGCCGAGCCTTCCACCCTTTACGAAGTATATAGATGCATTAATTAAAATAAGAGATATTGTGATATCCCATGATATCTATGTCCCAACATGGAACAACCTGCAACTGCACCTGCAACAAGAAACGGTATAAGAGGGGCTGAGCAAAGCGGTAACATAGCCAAACAATGGTTTGCTAGGAAGGGTGAAAAGGTTAGAGGCTATCATCGCAATATGGGAGGCTTGATGAACAAGTGGTAGGTAGCGCGACATAGCGATAGCATCGAGACAACTAGCATAGCAAAGATAGTAGTGACATCCAAGGTGACGGTTATCATGCCTGAAATCCCGCTAGGAAGAAGAACGAGTCCGTGAAGAAGACAAGCCAACATAGTCGAACGGATCCTCACAATCGCAACATGTCCGGAACTATCAAGAAGAAGCACAACCGGAAAGAAGCAAACACATGGTAAACCAACAAGCATAAACATGGCATGATGCACAACCAAGTATGATACTACAAGTTAAGTGGAGCTCAATATGCAACGAGTTGCATATTGGAGAAGCACCACATTTAATTATTAAGTTAACTCCCGTTTATGTACTCAACAATATTAAATGTTATTAAACATGGCAAGGGGTGAAGCATAATTAAACTAACTTTTTAGGCAAGTTTAAATGAGGCCGGAAAAACAAACAACAATTCCGGTAAATCCCGACATGTCATTTAGCAATTTGATGCAAACAAAAATTTTAAACATTTAAATGTTGTTATCATGATGCAGATGACATATGCAAGTTTTAAGAATAAGTTGACATGAAGCATTTGATCGCCCTGACAGAATGAAAGGGGTGCCATGGCGGCGATAACAAAAATGATGCCAAGGCATTATTCCAATTCCGACAACTCATTGAGACGTCGGTGCAAAAGAAAGATTGGATGCATGGAATGTGCAATGCAACGGGGAGTGATCCCGGATACCGGGTGTCCCATGTGTCGATGGCATGGAAAACGAGGAATGAGCAAGAGGCGATTCGAACCTGGTGCAAACATGGGCATCTCATACAACACATCACATGCATATGTTCCACGGGCATCGTCTCAACGGTTATACCTTCTGAAGGTGCATTTACAGAGCGGTTCGAGTTCGTCGAGGGAAGTAGTGGAAGTAGTCGTTCCCACGACGGTAGTTGTACATGGCAATCATGGACGAACTTGGAGGGTCATCGATAGTCATTCACGTGTCTTCAGCGATGGTTGTGGTACATGTTTTGTAGATGTTCGGGTGGTGGTAGTGGAAGTGGTGTTTCACTTTTCGTAGACGTTCGGGATCGCCGGTAGTTGTACACGACGAGGGTAGTCAAACTTGACACTTGCGATACACGGGCCTTCGGCGACGGTAGTGGTACATCTTGTCGTGGAACTTGGGCGTAGTGGTACATGTTTCATAGCCGTTCGAGTCATCGGTAGAGGAACATGGTGAAATCCAACATAAGCGGTTCAGTCTGAAATCATGGCACCCAGGCCCAAAGTGACAAGCATTAAGCATGGCAAAGTCATATCAACATCAATCGCAGAAAATAATAGATACTAGGGATCAAGCCCTAACAAACTAACTCGATTACATGATGAATCTCATCCAACTCCGCATCGACCAGCGAGCCTACGAAGGAATTACTCACTCCCGGTGGGGAGCATCATGGAATTGGCGATGATGAAGGGTTGGTGATGATGAAGATCAAAGATCCCCCTCTCCAGAGCCCCAAATGGACTCCAGATCTGGCCTCCCGATGAAGAACAGGAGGTGCCGGTGACTCCGTATCGTGAAACAAGATAATTCTTCCTCCTTTATTTTTTCCGGAAAAATAGGTATTTATGGAGTTGGACTCAGGGTCTGCGGGGCTACCAGGTGGGCGCAACCCACCTGGGCATGCCTAAGGGGGCGAGGCGTGCTCTGGTGGTTGTGCTCACCCAGGCCCCCCCCCCCTCCGGTGGATCTTGGTTCCAGTATTTTTCTTTTATTGTTTTAACAATTCTCCACAAAGTTTCATCCCAATCCGAGAACTTTTATTTTTGCACAAAAACAACACCATGGTAGTTCTGCTGAAAACAGCGTCAGTCTGGGTTAGTTTCATTCAAATCATTCAAATTAGAGTCCAAAACAAGAGGAAAAGCGTTAGGAAAAGTAGATACGACGGAGACGTATCAACCCCACAAGCTTAAACCTTTATTTGTCCTCAAGCAATTCACTTGATAAACTCAAAATGAAAAAAACTATTACGAACTCTTTTGCTCTTGTTTACATAAATAAGCTTAAGTAGCACCCATGTTTTCAGCAAAGATTATAACTAACCATGTCAACAATAACTCTTAAATATCTTATATTTACTAATTGGAGGCACCATCCGAGTTTCCACGTTAATCCTCACATCTAAGCCTTAATTACCATTGGATTAATAGATGAAAAGCCGAGATTGCTTCTTTAACCGTAACGTTCAGAAAAAATTCCTCCCGACTACTTTAAAAAAAATAGATAAATCAATCTCTATCTCTCCCTCATCCTCCCTGTTTCGATCTCCATGTCAAGCAAAAAGGAAAAAACAAATCAATCTCTTTCTCTCCCCGACCCTCTCCTGTTCAATGTCCACATAACTAAAAAAAATCAATCTCTCCCTCTCCCGACCTCTCCTATTTCAACTAGTAGAGTGCCCGTGCGTTGCCACGGGCTCTTGAAATAGTTTACAACGTAACATGTTAAATTCCATTTTTTGCAAACAATATAACACAAACAAACTTATTTAATAAGTGAAGTCCATTTTTGCAATGTAAATTGATAACAGAAAGAAAAAGTAACGACATGTCCATGTAACAAACTGAGTGATGTTCCAACTAAATATCTATTACAAAACTATTAATATCTAGATGATGCGCTTAAGAAATTCTTTCACAATATCCGGAAAGCTTTCTTTAGCTTCATTCCCACGATGTTTTAGCAAGTATAATAAAAAATGCTTCCTCAATTCACACCCATCCTGCACAAACAATACATGTAGTTAGTATTAAAATTTCACGCCGAAGGTCTTAACACATGTACGGACAATACTCACTGAGCAAATCGGCTTGACCAATTCTTTACCGTTCCACCAGAGCATAAAATGGATAACAAAATATCTAGACACATTCCTGCAAAACATTAAATTAATAATATAAAGAATATAGTGATAATAAAAGTAAATGTTTTTCGTATGGATTCATTACCCATCTATACTCATTGGAACACCAAACAGAAATAAACATTGCCATTTAGATATATCATAATTCCAACCAGGCAGCTTTATTTCGAGTGCTTCTTTGAAATCCCTTGCAAAACTTTTTTAATTTCAGTGCATGCCTTATCTTTTTTTTCCTCTAACGATTGTGATGTTTGAATAGGATCAATAATATATAGGCGACGTGCCTCTTTATCGATGACGTACAAGATGTATCGGCCGATTGATGAATAGGGAAGATAAATCTACAAGTGGAGCTATTAGAAACACAATAAACCATGATAACAATGGACAAATAATTTTACTTACCTTGTTGCATGATGAGATATCGTTGTCCATCCCAGGCCAACTATCAAATAATGTTGCCAATGTCTGGATAGTGTCCTTCTCGCAAAACTTCTGACCTCGTGTTTACTCTAGCAACATGGACTAAGCAAAAAAAGAAATATTGGTTCGACATGTTGTTAATAATGACACATAAATTGAATAGTTACGGTAACTTCCACAAAATCATAGATCCATGTAGTGTACGGGAGGGTCTATGAACAATACTCCCTCGTCACATGCCAGCATACGCACGGCGGTGTTGAAGCATTCATTGTCCATGGGCTGCTCCATGTTTAGTATGCACTGAAGTTTCTTAAGACTTAAGCCCACTGGATCGGGTGTCGAGCTCTGGACCCATAACTTCCTACAAATTTGGATGGTAAGAAGAACAATAATATACATCCGCACATTAAATATTGACACATGATACTTACTCCAGACATCCGGCATCATCGATCGACATGATGTAGCTACAAAGGCCGGCAAGTAATTCACGTTTCTCCGTGGGTATGGTAGTGATTGGGGCAGGACGTTTGTCTTTGACAATGTCAGATGGATTCTCCAGGATCTCGAGATCAGAATTAGCTAAATTTCCCTCATCGTCAGAATTATATAAAGTTTCTTCATCGTCAGGTTGATGGTATATGGGAACTCCTTTTAGCTTATTCAGCTCTGAATCGAGCAAAATGACAGCTAATTTTTGTTGAAAATGTTTCATATCCTCCTACAAGATATATATTTATATAATATTTCTTAATAAAATAACGAGATAATGTAAAAAATGAAATACCTGGGTGAACTGGTCTGACAGTCCATGTGATGACCAGTATTCCATATAATTTAGCATAAACAATCCACATGATATGCTATAATATTATAAAATAATGCTTTAGATTATCACCCATATGAATCAAAAATACAAACCATTGTAACAAGTGCTTACCCATCGGTTTGTATTGCCTTATGAAACTGCTCTACAACCGTACATTTTGTAACATTGAGATCAGGCCACTTATGACCTCTGATAAAATCCGGGCTATGCTCTACAAGTTTCAGACGCTTCTCGAGTCCTAGCAACTATTAATCACACCATATAATATTACCGATCGAGGCAAACAAAACATATGTTAATATGAGTAAAAAATAGATAGTTACCGTAGTAGAAAGGTCATTGCGTTTGACCCGAGAACCAAGTGAGTCCAATACTTGAATCTCACGTTTTTGTGCATTGGCGACTGCTAGATACCAATGGTAGCCCGGCATGTTAATCGGAATGAATAACTGATGTAAATATCATACAAGTCATGGTAGCAGTTAGATATAAATATTAATAAATAATCATACATATGAATTAAATAAAAACATACCATAATTATATGCATGGATAACGAGACAAAAACTAACCATATCTTGTTGTAGATAAGTATTAACATGATGCACGATGCGGTGATATTTTGATGGGTCTATGTCTCTTTCCCCGTCTTCTTTTATCTGGCCAGATACAAACGTGCTAACAATGTGTACCTTCTCACCCGCCCTGTCTTGTAGATGGTCGTGAGCAAGCATGCAATATATGTAAGCATTTATCACCTGTAATGAGCATTTAGATTATATTTATATTTTATGATATTATATATTGTTCATAGTTTTAATTACAAAGTCTGTGCAATTGGTCTTACACCGTCATGTAAGAACATATCATCTTTCATAAGGCATTCCAATTCGTCGGTTGATAACAAGGCATCTCCAATGTCCACGAACTGGGTATTCTTCGGGGCAGACTTGATTGATTCGATAACTGTAATATCCCTAGGGGTACAAACATAGCCTGTCGAATACATAAAAATATGAGCCAACTTAACAATCACAATGAGCAAAATTAGTTCAATACAAAAGACTATATCACAAAAATAAGATTCATAATAATATTAAAAAATACCTTGTGGGACAATATGTAAATTGGCATTCTTTTTTGGTTTGTCATGAGATATAACCTCTTCGACATTTTTATGTTGTGAATTTTCTTCCACTTTCGACGACATCGCATCTGAACCCTCAATGGATTCTTTCCGTGCATCTCCAAAGTCCATATCCATGTCTCCTCTATTCTGGAAAAACAAAAATATAAAAATAGCCCTTCCGTATTATCATTTATAAGATACAAATTGCGAAATGTTAGCTATATCCACCTCTTCTCGTGGTGTTTCACCGTGGTCTGTCATCGTTGCATCAGTGAGTATGTCGGAACCCATCAATTTATATATATGTTGAAAAATAATTAATACTTTTTACTACATAATAAAATTATATTTGATATATAATAATATGCTAATAAAAAAGCATTTGGTTATATTAGAAAAGAAGACACTTTAATCATTTTACTAACACAACAATTCGGGGAAAACAACAAACTATAATGTTCATTTATAAGTAAGTAGGCGTCTGAGATTGCTTAAATTATTTTAAATTAATTGTATAGGCTATGGAAAATTGCCATACAAAAACTAAAACAAACAAACCAACATTAACCAATTATATTTGTTTTTTCTATGATTTATTTTGTGATACCCTTAGTATATGTCATAAGCATACAAATATTTATTTTTATGGACCATGATTAATATATATATCTATACAAATTTGAATAATTTTTGAGGTATGTATAATTAAATATTTATGTTGTTTTGTGATTTAAGAAAATAATTACAAAACAAAGTTGAGATGTCCGCTAATAACAAATATACCATGATGAAATATATATGATATTTCCTACTGCATCATATTATTATATATAATATATAATAAAAAGAAAAGTGAAACTAACACAACTTTTTGCTACGCAAAAAAGAAAACCTATTTGTTTTTATTAGAAATATATGTTGTTTAAATAAGTGTCCTACCCACGAAAACCCGGGAAAAACAACAAACCTCAATGTTCATATATATAAGTAAGTAGTCATTTGATAATTATTTAGATTTTTTTTGTAGACTATGAAAAACTGTCAAAAAAAACATCGCCCGCCTCCCCCCCCCCCCCCGCGGTCGCCTTTCGACCTACCCCGCCGCTTACCTTATCCATTCCACTCGCTCCTCTCCCCTCCACTCACTTCATCTTCCCACTTTCCCCTCCGCCGCCACATCGCCGCGTGTGTCCATGAGCTGGTGGCCGCGCGACTCCGCCTGCCGCATCAGTCCCTCTCCTCTCCTCTCCACTCACCACACACGATGATTCTCACTCGCCACCTCTCGCCCTGTCACCTCCCCCCGCCGCATCACGGCGCGCGTCGCTGAGCCCGCAACCACCACGCCATATTGCCACGACCACCGCACCAGTCTCCCGCGAGCCGTGCGCGACTGATGGGGACGCACGCATCGAGCTTCGTCGCCCAAGTGGGTGCTGGATCCGGTCGCGTTCCGTTGGGATCTGCGGCGGTGTTGGTCTCCGGGGAGTTCGACGGTGGATCCGAAGCGGGGCGCATCGATCTGCAACGCCAGTAGCTACGGTACGCAGATCCGACCCCTTTCCTCCTCTAATTTTCCTTTTGTTGCATCCCTGAACTGATCTCCTGCTCGCTGATGTATCGAGGCGCCATGAGATGAAATCACAGGCAGGGCCAGGGTGAAGACGGCTCCCCGACGGCCAAGACACGGCCAAGGTGGTGCAGCCTGTGGTCTACATCGCAGGCAAGAATCACCACCAAGAGGTCGGGTCACGGTGGTGCAGCCTGTGGTCTACATCGCCTACTACTCCGCCGTCTTCTGCAACCCCCACCACTTCGGCGGAAAGGTGAGACAAACGGCCCCTCTCCCCTCCCCCGTTCACATGAATCCCAACAACATCATGCGAGTTCTATCCTTGTATACTCTATATTTCAAACTATCATCATGTTCATTGCCAAAAGTATCGGTGAATCCCGTGTTTTCAGATAACAGCAAGGTTTCTCCTTGCATGATCAGATGGTGCTCTCTAGATCTAACTTACAGTGCAGGTAGTCCATTTAACACCAAGTCAGAAGAAATAAACTATATTCATCCAGGTGATGCCATTCATTTGCTTTTGAATCATGACATGTGTTGTAGTTTACCTGGTTATGTGCATGTTCATGTAAGGAGAGGAAGGATCCCTGTGAGATGCTACTCTATTTTTGCCATTAAATGACACTATTGATCACAATCTTGCTACGACAGAAACACTATTGATCCGTAGCGTCATAATTTTTTATGGGTTAAATAATAGGGATATTATGTCAAACAATTGAAGCACATTTTATTATTAGTGCAATGCAAATTGATTGTGCAATTTGGGATGTAAGAGCACATTTAGATGGAAGTCATGGTAATAGAATAGGAGTACTAAAAATGTTATGTGTGTTCTATACAGAACGCTTCCCCTTCTATTACATGTCTTGGCCATATGCAATCATCCACCACATCGGTATAACTAATCCCCGTTTGATAGCACAGTTTTTTCTTAGTATTGTAAGAATACTGCAGTTTTTTAAAATACCATGGTTTAATTTACCGTGAGCTCTTTGGCAACCACAAAAAACTAAAGTATTTATACTGTGGTATTGTCAAAACCGTGGTATTTTCTCTGCATTAAAAAAAGAACCCCATACCTCTTTTTTAAAAACAGAGCACGCGAATAAAACGAGCATCTTCGTTATCGCCTTCCTCGCTCCCAAGCCGTCGCTGCCGCCCTGAAGATCGCCAGCCATGGGACAAGCCAAGATAAGGCAATGGAAAGAATAATGGTGTACTTCCTACTGCCACTTGCGGTTCTCCTCTCCTCGCACGCGCCGTGCGTCATGTTGGCCCATGGCCACCTCATGCCCAGATTGCTCATAACATGACCGCGCACACTATTGGCTGCAACACTAACTCACAACGCACTGCTGGATGTGTCTGCGCAAGCCGTTGTGTGGGATCATAGCCACAACGTATGTGTGCCATGCTGCCATGTCACGGCCTTGCTCGCCGCTGCTTGCTATGCATGCCTTGCTCCATAGCGTCGCCCCATGCCTCAGCGCACCTTGCTCGCCGCTGCTTGTTGTACATGCCTTGCTCCATAGCGTCGTCCAATGCCTCAGCGCACCTTGCTCTCTGCTACTTGATGTGCATGCCTTGCTCCAGAGCGTCGTCCCATGCCTCAGTGCACCGTGCTCGCCGCTGTCGTTCAAGTCATAGCCAAGCCAGAGCGACACCGTGCACTTTTGTGTGGCGCCGTTGTGCGCCCGCTATCATTGATGCATAGCATGCGGCCGAGTCTGTTTATGCATGGCCGTTCAGTTTGCAACAATTGGTCAGCTAAGATCGTCCATGTTTGCACCTTTGCTATGAAACAGCTAGCTAGCTAATTTACATCGTTGCAAACATGCACCAGCTAAACACTCTCACAGTATTCCCGATACTACAAAATACTTTGATATGTCAAAATTATGGTTTCTAGTACTTATCGACAAAAATACCGCAGTTTCCAATACTATAGTTTCTACAGTACTTTGCTGTCAAACACTGCATGCTTTAATCTGTTTTCATGCTGGCCAATTGGAATTTCTCTTCATTTTGTCGAAAAATGGATGTGTAACCTTTTGATTAACCTGTAACATTAAACTTGTCTTGTATCTACTTGATTGGTTTTGCCAAATAATATGAACACACACACTGAACAAAATTTACATGGATTTACAAGATGGGCAATTAATCTTAGTCTCCTTCCTCTTACACTTTTCATATGGTATAGTTCGTAATTAAGTTTAACAGGAATCTTGATTATACTTTGTTGAAGTTGAGGTAGGCATCAGGGCGAGGTAGATTAAAATTGCCACTATTTGCGTAAGTAGCACTGCCAAATGTATTCTAAGGATTTGGCCTCAATCACTAATTATGAAGATTCAGTTTTCATTGTGGCCACTTGACGCTATCAGCGAGATCCTTTATGCCTTATAATTTAGGTTGTTGTATTCTTTCCTACCACATCCATTGTGTTGCTTTGTTATGCTAAATTAACCACTGGATCGGGAGTATGCTATCAGCAATATCCTTTATGCCTTCTAATTCAGGTTGTGTTATTCTTTCCTACCATGTCCATTGTGTTGTTTTCCGATACATGGGAATTAGAGGAAGGATGTTGGTTTGAACTTTAGACTTGTATCCTGTAGCTAGCTTGCATTTCGTTGACATCCTATCTGGTGCTTCTCCTCATCATTCAGATAAGCGAATGAATAATGACATGCCATACACGAAGGCTATCTCCCATATTGTTGGATCTCGAGTAAATACTTATGCAATATCAGTTTCTTGTTTTCAGAAACTTAAAAACAGTGGCATACAATATTGTCTCACAGAACAGTACAAGCTCCTGCCTTCTAGAGAGCCAATCATACCTATCTTGTTTGATTTGATGGAGGATTATGAAGGGTGCCAGTTCAAGAGATCATGTGCAAGTGAGTTTTTGATTTTCTTTACTATATTGTTCATATAATTTAACTATTTATAATTATTTTATACATGGACTTATAGCTATGTTGTTTACCTTAGGAGCAGTAGTGTCTTAGAACATGTTTATAATTCAAGCAAGACTTGGTGACATGTTTCTAATTCGTGATGGTCTGCAAGCTGTGATTTATGAGCCGATAGAAAGTTTAAATATTTGTTACATTTGGCAGGCCAGAAGGTGGTTTAGAATATTTTTGTTATATTCATTGTATTACTTGCTCTATCTTGAGAATGTAGTTGGTATTGAAGTATTACATATCCATTGTGAATAGTTTTAGACTATTCCATCGAAACATTTTGTCATCATGCAATTTCTATTAAATGTAATGACTTACAATTATGACTCTGATGATATATATCTTCAGAAGATGGTTATATTTGTTTGTTATCTGGCATGTTGAAACACTTAAGAAGTTAATTGTTTGTTTTTCTGGCTCAAATATATTAATGAGAATTCATTAAAAAATTAGGCAGTCAACTATGGTCATAACTTAAAAAGACTGTTAGCCTATAATATCTGCAATAACTGTTTGTATTCAGTTCCAGCCCACCCAATAGGACTGCTTGATTAGATCTAAAATCAATTGTATTGGCTGACACTATCTCCAATGGTGTTATTTCTTTGGAATTTGATGGTATGCCTGACCAAGCATGATCCTAATCTAATAACTGTTACCCTTTTACAGAATAGAAAGATCCAGAAATTTTCATACCTAGAGGACCTCGCCTGCTTGGTGCTCCTTGATTACAGAAGGTACTCCTCCGGAATATGTCCTCCATGTCTGGGTATTTTGATCCTTTGGTATATGTGATGGGCGAAGGGAGAGTAAGGAGGGGGATGAGGGATGGCATAGGAGGTTAACATATATAGGTAGGCAATTAAGGGGAAGGCTGGGTAGCAGATATCTTTCCAGTTCTACCATATATATTAATGTATGGTGCAGATATCTTTCCTTTTTTCATCAGACACACACCTCATAATAAATTAGAAAAGATGTCAGAAATCAGAACTTACTAAAATACTAAAATGTTGTATTAATTTCCTAAACAACTGATCATGGCATAGAAGTTACTGATTGCATGCCATATAACAACGAAATATCTTATTTGTATATTTAAATATTGTTTCTATTTTTATTATTGTTCAGTTTGAAAAGGTAAACATGAACTTTCTATATAATTTATGTGTATTTAATCAGTTCAACGTGTACTATAAAAGTTCAATTAACAAAAAAATAATCTTAAATGTTTTGTTTCTGTAAGTTGGCAATTAACAGCCTTCTGATTTTGTTGTATGCACAATCAAAATTGACTGGGTACGAGCGGCCGTAGGTCACAAGGGGGCGTGGAACTGCTGCAGCCAATCTCAGACAGAGCAGACTCCAGCGATTTTGACCAGCCAGGTACATCCTCTACACGACTAAACGAACGCAACTTGAACAAAATTTGAATTGATTAGTATAGTAGCTTAGTAGTAGTAGGTTACTGCACTCTTATTTATGTCGAACAATCACTGCACCGAATATGCAAGCCTGGGATTATATATGTGTGGGGGTCTGTGATATTGTGAGTGGTCTGACATATGTTAAGCTTGATGATATTTGCACAAACTATGTAAGACAAACTAACTGTTTGATTTGTTAATTTCTCTTTGACGCGCAAAGAAAAATGCATCGTCGTCTTTGTTGGCTAGGATCAAATTAACAAACCAAAATTTATAAGTTATATTCTCTAATTATAGTGTTTGCCCTAAATTGCTTGATGGTTTCCTCACTTGAAATATTAATATTGATAAGCTCAATCATGGTATGATCGCATTGTTTTAAAAAACCAATGGCGTTAAGCACATTTATAAGTTCAAACACACGGGCTGTTGAATATCAGTCTTTTTTTAATCAAAATTATTATGAATATACTTCGGTGTTGTGGTGGCTCTTTGATTTCTCTGTACAAATGTCTGTTTTCAGTGCAAATGTGTTCCTTGATCAACTAAACTTGGTGAAAGTACAATCCGGGGGAGCCTTGAAGCCTTCTCATGTAAGAGTATAATCAACTCAATTTTGATAAGTGAGTCCATCACATCATTCTAATAGGATCAAGTTACACTTTAATTTGCAGGCAAAGCATGCAAACATGATCGTTGGATTTCAGTAATAATTGAACATGAGGTAAATACGTTCCATCACACTATGATTTACGACAACTGCTTTTCTTTGATTGTTGATGTTGATAAGTAGGCATTGACGTTATACTTATATGTAGTTCTTATTGGCAAATATATAGTTAGGGATCGTATTGTTTTTAAGGCGTCCGTAAGGACCTGCAAGCTCAAGGCGTCCAGCTTGCCTTAGGTACCCGAGTAAGGCGTCCGACTTAATCTTTAAGGCGTCAGAAGCGCTGCTAAGGCGTTCAGGTTGTCGCCTTGATCCAGATTGGACGCTTTGAGCTTGCCAGACAGGCAGGGAAGTAGTTTTAGGCGGGAAACAGCCCCCCTTCTACCCCACCATCCTCTGCTCTTGATGATGCTCATGTTAAGTTGTTCATTGCTTGCTGTTATCAGTTGTTCAATGCTTCCTGCTTTGCTGGTTGCTCTGCTAGCTGCTTTGTTGTATCGCAATAGAAAATTCATGACGTGCACAGTAACATATCTACTATTAAAGTGGTTTTGGTTTTTTACTATACGTACTGATCAATAAGAAAAACCATTCCTCTCTCATTTTTGTTACTATATTCAGGAACACACAAAATATAATCAGCGCTTATTCGCTAGCTGGAATTGAAGGCAACGGCGAGAGAGGAAGATCAAGGACAACTTCAAAATAAAATAATATATGCAAGGTACATGTTGTATGACCGTCATTAGTTTATTGGCTACTCTCTAGCTGGAATGTGATTATTACCGACGAAGAAAACCTCGTATAGTGTAACAGTGCATGTATGGATGGAGTTATACTATACGAGGTAGTATATGATGTGAGGCATGGAATGTCTGAAAACATCACCTGGTCTACTTTAGGTATGTTGTGAACCTGCCATGGTACAACACAAAAGTACTACGGTTCACCTGGAGCACCAAACCTGGTCCAAACTGGTCTAGAATTAAAGATAAATAAACAACCAAAATAGCTAGTGGATGCCACCATCAAACACTCTTTAAACTTTAAAAATATTTTAGAAAATGTCATCTGATAATCTTATCAGCACGGGCATTCAAACATATTATTACCTAGCAAGCAACTAAACATGATAATATTTTTAGGTATTTATCGATGCAGCAGTCCTCCTTAGCCACCAATAAATCTCAACGCTGCTCTAACTTGATCTGGAATGTTATCCTTTGCTTCATTCTCCATGACCATCAAGATCTTGACCATTAGTCGCTTCCTGAGACTTTGTGGATCCTTCAAATTAAGCATATAAAAGTCAGAAGATATATTTAGCAAATATATGAAAGCTGTAACCTCATTACAAATGCACTTACATCAGTCCTAGGCATGTTATGAACCATGTCATTCCCGATAGTTTCATACAGTAGGGCCATCTCCTGTAAAACTTTGAATCCAGAGTCCATGCTGTCACAAAAAATATATTGTAATAGCTATATTATAACACACACTAATATCTAAGACAAATGTAAAACAGTACCGCCGAGGTGAAACATGAATACTCTCTTGTTCGGGCCATTCCAGAAGTTGGCTGTTCCTATCAGGGGCCTCCTATTGCAAGATAAAGCTCAATTCTTGCTTCACTAAAAGGGCTTCCCTCTGAAGTTCAGTGTCATGGAAGTCCTCCTCAAAATGAAATAAATCCTGGTTTGAATAATCAATAACAATAGCCCTCTCCATTTCCATTTTCACTGCTAAAAGACCGTATGACGAATCCACGTGTGACAGTGGGAGAATATACTGCATTTGGTAGACAAAGGTAAATGCCAAAAAAAATAACCAAATAATTTCTAACAATGAGAAAACTTACAATTGTAGGGGTGTGAAACACGTCGTATCTTGGAAAAGGTTCAAGCACGACATTGTTAATGAGCGCATTGGTGCGCTGTTCTTGGCTTAACCAAGTCTGCCTTAGAGCCCGTGCTTGCTCATGGAATCCCAAATTGAAAAAATGTGTCTTTCCAATAGAGCTGGTGCCTGCGGTCCTCTCCGCTGCGTCGGTAGTAATCTTACGCACGGCAAGATTGAAGCACAACGGATGGACAACTCCATCTCCTCTGATGGTGTCTCGGATGATCTGTAGGCTAATCTCGATAGGGAATGGGCGGAGGCTATTAATCCAGATTGTGCTGTCAAAAGGAAGAACAAGGTTCATAACAGTCATAAGTTTAAATAAACGTAAACTCAAACAAACAAACTGTGTTGGTGTCTATAACATATGACTAATTTAACGATAATACATATCACATCAAATCACCTAAAAAATTTGCAATCTCTACGTAAGTTTAGTATTTTTATATTATGCACGAGCAATAAATTAAACAGATTGCAGTGATTTCATAGTAGCTTATCACTTGTTCAACATTGTTGGGAGTGACTGGGATGGATTTATATGAGAACTTGTATAAAAATTATACATGTATAGGGCAGTGGACCTAGACGATGAAGTACAAACAAGATTAGATATTTAGGGCTGTGAGAACTTACTCTAGTTGTTCTTCGTCTGAGGAAAGCGTGATGAAATCGTACACGAAGTCGACTGCGTGTCGCACTCCCCCAAAAATCGGCATTGCTTCCATTACTGGGGCAAAACGTCGGTCATAGCACCGGAAAAGCGAGGAGGGATCAGTGGATGACAGTTATGTCAGGACCCGTAGGATTATATATTGAGTAGAGATGATGGCCATAGGGAACGTGCCCCTTAACGTTCCATATTTGCATGTTTCCGTAAGAAAAAAACTATCATAAATTAAGGCAAGATCTTTATTTTGATTGCACTATGCAGATAAATCAGAGACATATTAAATGTTTCCTAATATATGCCTCCCTTTCCCTAGAACTTTCCCAATCGAAAAATAGAAAGAAACAGGATTTAGTATTTCGCGAGCGATAGCTGCAACGCTCGATGCCCACACGGAAAGTGATCGCTGCACCCCCATAATTTAACCGGTGGGCCCTGATGACTTTAATATTAGTTTTCAACAGTGTGGCCTGGTGGCTTTCCTCTAATAAATCTTTCCCCATCTGGATTCAAGCATTGGGCTCCGTGGGCAACAAAACCCTGGGCAAAGGTAGGGACAACACCCGGCCATAGGTATGTGGTACCTGCCCCATATTGGACCCGAACAGCGCTACAGCGGCTGCAACATTATTACATGCCATAGGGCAATGTTCAATTTAGAAGGAACTAAAATACAAATAAAAAAAGTATGAATCTCCCTAAAGAGCACTCCACTTGGAATTTTTGATAGCTTGGACCAGTTGCATTGAAGCCTTCTCACAATCCACTCAATTTTGATTACTGAGTCCACTGCGTGATGGCAATAGGGGCCAGCTCCACTTTAATTTGCATGCAAGCATGCAGCACATAAGCCTTGAACATGAGGTATTTACTTTCCATCAGCCTATGACGTATTTACCACATCTGTTTTTTTAGAGCTGATATTGATCAGTAGGCATTGCCAAATATAATTCATGACTTCACGGTTAAATTCACATATCCTGGTTGGACTTACACAACTGTCGGCCCATGCTAGGAAGTATCAATGTTATACACGATGATAGCGTGTGTAAAATTCAATGGTAGAGGAAGTGACAGGGGGTTTATATGAATGTTCCGCTTTGTACATATTCGAGGTAAAGACAGTAGCTACAGAAACAGGTGGTGGAACAATGCTGCTGCCGAAGGATGTAAATATCCTATGCACGCACATGAATTTGCCTAGTATAGGAAAAACATTAAAACCCTGGCGACTCATCTCATCTTACATCAAACCCTATTGGCCCTGTACAGCTTCCCAAATGGGGCTCACTGCTCATTCATGGCAGACAAACGAATGATTCGTTCGTGACATTCCAACAAATTCAATTAATAATCCAAAAATATGGTAGAAAAACCAAACTTCAATAATACCAAAACACCATAAAGTTTGGATAGTTTGATAATACCAAAACATCATAAATTTTTAAAACATACGTGTTTATCAAATTATTCATATCAAAAATAAATTATTATCAAAGCGATCCCTAACAAAGCTGAAGTATAGGAAAATATTTTCGGCATAGCTGCGTGCATCAGTCCATCTTCAGTTGCTCAAAACCCTCAAGGCTGATCTAATCCCTGCCGGGATGTTTGGACTTGCTTCATTGTCTTTGACCATTAGCATCTGGACTGTAACTTGGTGTCTGAGCTGTATTGGATCCTAGGAAAGGTGCAAAAACTCAATCATTTAATAAATTGGTTGGATAATATTTAGCACACATCAACCAATCATATATGAACTTACCCTACTGTTCATCCAACCCATTTTACGCATACGACCAATCTGATGGGCCATCTCCTGTAGGACAAATAAGCCAGAGTGTTTGCTACAACACAAAAAATGAAATATTAAACATTATAACAGTATGCATCTTATGTATGCGATCAATTTAGTAGATTACCCACGACCAGCAGAGGGCATTGTCTCTTGTTCCCAATCCATGAGTTGGGTATTCCAACCAGGGATCCTAGTCTGCAACACATTGTTGAAATCTTCCTTCAGCAATGTGATTTCCTTCATCATCAATATGTTATGAGTGCTATCTTCAGGATCAAACGTGTTGAAGGATGGATCCATCACGACAACCCTCCTCCTCAGCCGGTTGACTACAAGTAACCCGTACGAGGAATCCTAAAGTTTCAACGGTAGTAGATACTGTGGCAGGTCGAGACATGTCAATTGCTATTATAATAAGTATAACTAACTATAAGAACGAGCGTCTCTTACAATTGTAGAGTTGAACACATCATATTTAGGAAGAGGCTAGACCACAACGTAGTTAATCAGCGTCGTGATGCGCTCTCCTTGCGTCATCTAGGAGTACCTCAGGGCCTGTGACCGAGCTTGAAACTGCAAGTCAAAATAATGTTTGCTTCCAACCCAGTTGGTGCATGCGGTCCTCTCTACTTCAGCGCTAGCAAGCTTACGAACAACAAGGTTGAAGCATTCAGGATGAAGTTTTTTATGAAAAAAAGGGTGTCCTGGATCATTCAGAGGCTGATTTCGATCTGGTACGGCCGGGCGCTTCTTATCCATATTGCGCTGCAAAAGAAATGCACAACAACATTTAGCAAAGGACATCAATTGTCCTCTTCTAGTTTAACTTTATTTGCCATGGCATATATGGATTTTTTTAATGAGAACCTCGTCTCCTTGCTTACCCACCTGGCCATCGGAAGGAATTAATTACCTTGGTCAGTCAGCAAAAGAAATAAATGATCCAGTTCATCATCCCAATCCTTCCCATTAGTTTCATTAAGAATTCAGCCCAGAGTGTTGACAATCAAGGGCCAAGAAATAATCCCAAGTCTATCCTATCTCGCCACGGTCGAAAGCAAATCCATGTCTCTTCCTATACCGAAATCGTCGTTTCATAGTCTATACTAACCTATAAACCGAATTCATGGTTAGATTGCAAGACATTGCACGAGGTCAGATTGTCCCCACCTAGATGTATCTACATGTATCAAATCTAGAACCTTAATTCATGGCATTTGCATGACATTGTTCATGTATAAGGATTCAACTAAAAAACGTATAAATGTACCTATCTTAGTTTGCTGTGTACCAGAGTGTTCCTACATGATTTGTATATAGCAAAAGAATGTATAATAAGACAACTTACTTTAATGTATCTTGGTCTCGAACGCCCATGATAAAGTGAAATATGTATTGGAGTGCATCTTCCACGGCATGCATTGGTGGGGGGAGAAGATCCATGGGCGCAGGCACATCCTCCTGGGGCACAGGAACATCCTCCTGGTGCGCGGGCGCACCCTCTTGGGCTGCGGGCGCAGCGTTCCCAATTATCGCCTCCATGGTCTAGAAAATTTGTTATTGATCGGAAATTGATGATGGGATATCTGTGAAGTTGGGTGGGTGGTGAAATAGGACGCTGGTGGAATTTATCAAATTGTTACCGTGACATCTAATTGTTTGGAGAGTTAATATTGCCTTCCAAATGATGAATGTCATATAATTAAATACATTATTCATTTCCTTGTACAAATTATTTCCAATCGTGTTAGGATCAGATCTTTCTCCCAATATTAGATAATAACTTCCCAATCCCGTAATATTCAGCCATCAAAAGGATTATTTCCTACGTATATATAACCCATAGGCAATTGCCCGTGCATTGCAACGGGGTATATATATTTAGCTGTTCAACACCTATATCGCATAATATAACCTATAACATGTGGAATAATCTATAGCTTCAATTATGCAAATAATGCCAACTGCTTTTACATGTAATGTTCCATATTTTGGTCGTTGGTATATCTCCCTGAATTTGAGCTATAAAATACGTTTTTGCTAACATGTGGAATAATCTATAGCTTGAATTTGAGTTATAATATACGTTTTTGGTAACGAACATATAGTTGTGCTTTAAGTAGTATTGCACATATAAATCACATGTCATTGTTTGTGCATCAAGATTGATGTGGGTAGCTTTTTTCTTTATTTTTATGTTTGAGTGGTTCATATAAATGTGCAATAACTAAGACACATCTAGTTATGCCCCTGACATACACATTTCACGCCTTCTTGAAAGAAATATCAAGATTTATCAATAAAATACATCACTACTGAGTATTGTCATAAAATATTAGTGCATGAAACACCTAACATTGGCATTTTATTCCCGCAAATATGCAAAGATCAAGTAAGAGTTTATCATGCTCATATTATTGCGAAAACTAAGATTAGTAAGTGAAAAATAATGCATGTATTGTTTGCTATATTTTCCAATTGGAACAATATCCTTCCATGCGCGCCATGGGCGCCGCACCATCGTGTTAGGTTCATGGACCAGAGGACTAAGCAGTAGGGTGGTCTCTCTATCTCTCCCTTTCTATGGGACAATTGTAACATGATCTCAAACACCGAGAATGAGGCCTTAATGAATCCTTTGTCTGATGAAGATCTGGGAGGTCATTAACTCTGCCAACCCGAAGGCAGCCTCTTGGCCCTGATGGGTATTCTATTCCCTTCTTCATGAAGTTTTGGCCTTAGCTGCATTGGCTGGTGTGTCAAATCATTCAAGGTTTCTGTGTGGGGACAGTTGATATTTATCGCCTTAACTATGTTCTCATTACTCTTATTACTAAAGTGAAATGAGCTGAGCGTCGTGATTTACAACCAGTGCTTTTATTTTAGCGCTGATATTGATAAGTAGGCATTGACGTGTTAGTTATATATAGTTCGTATTGCCAAATATGTAGTTCATGACTTTACTGTTATAATTGACGTTAACGCACGGGAGTTATAGGGTGCGTCGCAAAACAAATGTTTAATATATCCAAAAAAAGTATTTAAACCTATATATACCATCCAATGCATTTTATAGATATCCATATTGCCAAATAGATAATTCTCAATACGATCCCTAACAAAGATGTAGTAGCCATTTATTTGCGACATACGAAAATGCAATGGACCATATTCATTCGTTCAAAACCCTCAATGCCGCTTTAATTTCATCTGGTATGTTTCCAGCTGCTTCATTGTTTTTTATCGTCAGCATCTTGACCAGCAGGTTCTTTCTGAGCTGTATTGAATCCTAGAGAAGATGGAAAAATAGTAATTTATAAATTGATGCAAAATAAATCGCATGATAAACCTCGTTATTCTGTACTTACGTGAGTGGTCTTCCTACCAGAATTAGTAGTACCATTCTGGTGGGCCATCTCCTGTAGGACAAGGAAAGCGGAGTCTTCCCTGATACAAACAAAATTAACTATATTAAAACTATAACGGTCGGCTTATTACACGTGTGATCAATTTACTATATTACCGCCTGCCGTTTGAAGAGATGCCGTGCGTTGACCAGTCCATGAGATTGGTATTCCAACCAGGGATCATCAGCTGCAACACATTGTTGAACTCTTGTTTCAACATTGTGATTTCCTTCCTCGTTTCACTGTTATGAAAGTTGTATGGTCCATCATAGACGTCGATTGATGGATCAATTGGGAGAACCCTCCTAGTTTCCTTGCCTACTACAAGTAGTCCGTACGAAGAATCCACATAAACAAATGGTAGTAGATACTGTCGTAAATAGACACATGTTAGTACAAAATAGAATAAGAAAATCAAATTATAATAATGAGTCTCTTACAATGTTAGAGTTGAACACATCATATTTAGGAAACGGCCGAACAATGGCATTGTCAATCAGCACTGCGGTGCGTGTTTCTTGCTCCATCAAAGAGTGTCTGAGGGCCCGTGCCATAGAATGAAACTGCAAGTCGAAAAAATGTTTGTTTCCAAGCATTCTTGTACCTGCAGTGCTCTCTACTTCAGCGCTCGCTAGCTTACGAACTGCAAGATTGAAGCACTCAGGATGAATTATTCCAAAAAGTCTAATTGTTTCCTGGAGCATCCGTAGGCTGATTTCAATCTGATATGGTCGTTCGCTTCTAATCCAAATTGTGCTGCCCAAAAATGCAGACCAATCTTTACCAAATAACATCCATCCATATCTGTATCACATTTAGACTAACTCTTTTGTATAATATAAAGCAGTAAAAAAAGTTACTTAATAATGTTATAACCTGGTAGCTATTCTGTCTTTAATAATGTTATAGATGTATAAAAATAACATGGGCACATGTACCATAGGTAAAAAGGTGTGATACAGAGGCACACATAAATTTTTTAACAATGGTGTAACAGTGCAAATAATATATACACTAAAATATATAACACCTAGACAACCAAACATAATATAGTGGACTATCATGGATAATTATGTCTAGCCTACTGTGTTGCCCAGCTGATATCTAGCCTGATGTGTACGAGAGTAATATGAAGAGCAATACAACTTACTTTAGTGCCTCATCGTCCTGGACAACAGTGATAAATTGAAAAATGTATTCAACGACATCTTCTACGGCGTTAACGTTGCCCGCAACCTCCTGAGGGGCGGGCAAAGCCTCTTGTGGTGCGAGCTGAACATCAACTGGCTCGTGCACAGCCTCCATTGATGAGAGTCGCGAGTGATCGAGAATTGGTGAAGACTGGGGTGGGTGTTGAAACAGGAGATCGTCGGATGTTATATGAAGGGATCAGTTCCTGTTTGGCAGTTGCATCATATAGACTTATGTGCCTTCCAAATAATACGGCAAATTCCATTGTTGAAAGCCAAATAATAAGCAAACTTTTAATTACGCCTGATTTTCAGCATCAGATTGTACCTAAGGCAGATGGAAGGTGCCCATATCATTCCGTCCGTGCATGTCTATATTATTCATTTCCTACTATATAATATTTTCAGCTGCGGACGGATGATATCTTGCGCCCTGATATATATTCACTGAGGTGTGTTGGCAATTAGGATGTCGATCCAGCATATATATAAACGGATATATTATTAATGCTTTTTATTCCCTGCCAAATATATCAAGTCGTTTTTAAGACGTACATCGTTCTTTCTAATTATAAAAAAATGTGACGGGGCGTATCAGATCTTTCTCCTTTTGTATAGTTGAATATTTTGTTCCTAATGCATGCCATATTTACAGTTCAATCTCAACGAATCGGAAAAAATCAACCTTTGTATAAAACCAGATATCCCGAATTAAGTACGCGTAAAAAAATACAATCTGCCATAATGGCTACACTTAGAGTTCACAAGCAAAAAGAAAACACACTTTAAGAGAAATGATTGTTCTGTGTACATTATTATTCCAAATGTAGATAAAAGGACCAAGGGAAACGAGCTTTTTATTGAGCCATGTTGAAAAACAAAGTCATCTACTGTCCTTTTTTCCTGGCTACAATTGCAGCATTGACATATGATAGTGTTTCGTCAAGTGTCGTTAAGAAGGCTTCGTGGATATCTACGAAAAAACAATTTTTTAGTACTAATAACATCGTAATACAGAAAAGAACAAAAATCCATAAAAATCGAAATAGTTTATAGAACTTACCTTGAAGATGATGAACATCATCATTAATATCGGGGGAGAACAAGAATGTGCTCTCCCTCATAGTCTCCATGCACTTATCCCTCCGCTTTACCTGTATGTACGTAACTGCAATTTTCTCGAACAAATTTTCAGTGCACTGCAAGTGGTACAAGTGACGACCAGCATGCTCTTGACTTAGGCGTATAAAAAGTATCTCCCGTCTGCAATGATAAAGATATGTTGATGGTAGGCAATTATCAAATATTAATAATCATATAAAACCAAGTACTATTTGGAGTTTACCGAAAATTCATGATGCCTATCTCAACGAAATGGACCTGCCGTCTATATACTGAATCCCACCTATGTTGTATCCTACCAGCATATACAAGAATACCAAGAACATCTGGAAAAAATTAAGTCTGGGTGAGACAAAATGTTAATCGATAAATATGCAAAAACAAACTAATAGATGTTGCACCGGTAATGGTTTTGTCCCGTAGCAAGGATATGGCACCAAGTTGTGGGAAAAAGGTGGACAGATTGTCGATGCAATACTGTGCACCGATGTCCTAACCATGGTTATAGCATTTAGTTCAATGAAAAACTCCATGCATAGATACCAGAAGTGACCATCTAGCATTTCCGTGGGGTTTATCCCGATGCTACTGAAGTCATATGTTAGCCCGGTCTGCAGAATGGCATTGAATCGATAAGCTTGGTTGCTGAAGGCAATTGCTTCAATCTTTGTTCACTAGTAATTTTTACAAATTCAGATAACAAGACTTTAGAACACATGTGTATATACATTAAAAAAGGTTGCTATATTTAGTGATCACTAATCTCATACTTCCTGGTCCAGAAGTATGCAACGAAAGTATGGGTTTCCCATTGCATGCACCCTAATATGGGACTTCCACATCACCTTAGCTCGAATGATCCAACATCTTTGATAGATATGTTCCATCTGTACACTTTGAAAATTCAGGAACCTACATAAAATAACCCGAAATGATGGGATAAACAAACGGTGATGTCAGATAAGCGTGCATGACGATCTGTACACTTGCCTGTTCATTGGAGGGATGGTAGGCAGAGGCCTGATGGGATCCGGTGGATTCGCCATCACCCTCCTCGAGGGCCTCGAGCTGTACGATATCACCATGGTCAGGGAGCTAATGGATGAAGTGTTAAAGAAAGATAGAGGGGCGCATGGGCATGGGTAGTGGCATTTATATATATAGTCCAAGGGGCCCACAAGCGGGAAAATCACAATTCTTTCAATATTTGCATGTGGCAGTCTAGCGAAAAAAACCTCTACTATCGAAACTATTATAAATAGTAAGTTATGAGAGTTCTTTGGCAACAAAAAATTTATTGCTAAAACTTTTTGAATCAACTAATTATCTATAGATATTTGAGATTCTTAATCTGATCGAAATCATGTCAATTATATCACCAGTATCATTGTTTCCTTTTCGCCTGTGAATACGCTATATTCAATATAACAAACTGCGGGAATATAATGATGACTTCAGATTTTTAGTTAGGAACGCAATAATTGGATATATCAAAATAATTAATGTGATAGTGCGTTAAGGTAAGTGTAGTCATAAAATAATTAATGTGATAGTGCCAATATTTCGTCGATTAAATATATTACCATTAATTACCAACATGCTGCAATTTCAAAAATAGATTATTTACGCAACTTTTATTATACTATATGTTATTTTGATAAAATCCCAACATATTTGATTTTGTTACATGTGATGAGACGTCGTTGTGTTACTTTGCAACGACTATTTTACTGGCATTTTAAAATAGTAACAAAAAAATAAATCGAAGTTATTAGCAATAGTAATAATTTGTTTAGTGGGTCTTTGATGGCTTGATTCGTTGGTCGCGGTTTTTAATTATTGAGTATGCGCGTGAAAAGCTAACTTCGATCTGTTTTTTAATTAGCGTCTCTTTTTTAATTTGATTCTGTATGCACAGTGTAGTAACAGCCGCAGTTTCAAAACCAGCATGCTTAATTGAGAAGCCTGTGCATTATGTGACGTAAGTTAGTTAATATATCACAAACGCAGTCAATGCCATTTGTAATAAAAAGAAAATTTCCAGGGAAGTACGGATTACAGCATTTGTACCGCGTATTCATATAAGAAAACAAAAAATATAGCATGTTAGGCGACAAAGCTCAAAGGGAAGATCAAAAACAGAGAGTAAGAAAGCAAGCATTAAACAATATCTGTTCTTTATTCATACTTTCATAGTTTGACTCCAAATCTATTACAATGCAAAATGCTCTTACGGAGCGTTGAAACATAAAATTTCCTTATACACGGGATATTGTTAGAACTATGTTGAATACTGTTTTCTTCAAATGCATTAACACTTCATTCAAGTTTGTCCCAGCTATAACATTTACTTACATTTCCTTGTTCAAAGAGGAATGAGAACATCAATAAATAAACATGAATTAGGGAAATAAATAAAAAAGAAACCTTGATAGCTACAGCTGTACATGAAAAATGTACAACATTTAAAACTGGGTGGAACAAAAGAAATATTACAACTCATACACACTCATAAAGCTCAAGGCAGTAGGCCAACATGTAAGATTTTAGCCATTTAATGAGCATGTAAATAAATGTATCACACGCACTGAAAATCAATGTACCAAATATAACCTGCATGCTAAATGATGACATGACATGCATGCTACAGGTTTTAATCAAACTGTACAAAGTAAATGTAACATGTAGCGGCTCTATATGAGGCCAAACATTATTTTGGAATCTCAGATTACAAATAACACGGTACGCTTGTGACATGTACATTGCCAGAAACATTGCGATAGTGGAAAGCAAATAACAGTGATAAAGGTAAAAAATTAATTAAACATGATGCAAATCTTCATGAAGCCAATCATTATTTCTGATCCTAGTATTACACATAACACAGTACGTTGTGTGACATGTACAATGTCAGATTACACATAACAGAGTATAAATTTATTGAAATGCAGTTATTACTTGAACTGATTGGTGTATACCTCTAACAACGAAGATACCAAATGAAAAAATATGTCATAGAATCGAATTTCAGCAATTCTTGGACATCGGAAGAGTAAATTGCATATATAAATCCAGCAGGTCTTATAAGACCAGAATTCAGCCTCTAAGTATTTCCTTGTAGACAATGTTCTTCATTGAGGTCAGCAACGACACGGTCGGTCTTTTACGCTTCTTCGGGTTGTTATGTTGCTTGTTGGCCTTATCCTTTGGCTTCTCCTTCTGAATAAGTATTTTAATGTTTCTCTTTGCGGTGGCTCGAGACAAAGCAACATAGAGTTGACCATGAGAGAACACTGGATTAGGTAGATACACACCAACAATGGGGATGGTCTGCCCTTGAGCCTTGTTAATCGTCATAGCAAAGCTAAGCCTTATAGGAAATTGCTTCCTCTTAAACTTGAAAGGAAACATGTCATTGTCAGATGGGCACAGAGGTATTCGAGGAAGGAAGACCCTCCTACCAGCGTGTTGTCCAATAACGATTTCTGCATCAATGGTGTTCCTCTCAAAACTTCTAACAACAAGCCTAGTCCCGTTACACAGACCATTAGCTGGATCAATGTTCCTTAGAAGTATCACAGGGCAGTTCAGCTTTAGTTTGAGTGCATGCGGAGGAAGACCATTGGGAGTCAATCCGTTTAGAAACTCAGGAGCGTAGTAGCCATATGGGTCGTCCTCCGCACTGTCAAAGCTATGGTAGATTACTTCATCTCCTTGGAAACGCTCTATCATGCGGATGTTTATCTTGTCGACGTTGTCATTTGTCGTGGAAAGGATTGCGCGAGATGTCATGTAACTCGAATCTGCCATGTTGTCATCTAGACTTGGAAACACGTGGTCAATCAGCTTCTCCAGGTTGTCAACCTCGCCTGTAGATGGCAGACAAATATCATCAGGGAGTAGTATGTTGCCTTGGTCGTCGGCTTCCTCAGTGCCATTACCGACCCTAAGCAAGTAATCTGCAAACCACGTGTCATTACCAGCCCTCATGTTGGTGATGAGCCGAAGCTGCCGCATACTCTTCCATAGATGAGAACTTCAGAGGCTTGCATCAATTATCTGGCCCCGTGACCCCCTTCTGACGACCGGAAGCACCTGCCTAAAGTCCCCGCCAAAAACAACAGTCTTTCCTCCAAAGGGTCGATCGCGTATTCCCATGATGTCGCGCATGCTATTGTCTAATGCCTCAACCGCTTGTCGCTTAGTCATGCTGGCCTCGTCCCATAGTATCAATGAGGCCATCCTCAGCAGCTTGGCGGTCCCACTCTGCTTGGTGAAGCTGCATGATGCTCGATCATCGCAACTCAGTGGGATTTTGAACCTTGAGTGGGCAGTCCTGCCGCCAGGCATGATAGAAGCAGCGACACCCGACGTCGCGGTAGCGATAGCAATCTTGCCCTCGCGCCTCACCTTGGCTAGCATCGCCCTGTAGAGGAAGGTCTTCCCCGTACCTCCAGGGCCATCAACAAATAATATACCCCCATCACCGCGTTCAACAGCCGCTAGTATTTCGTCGTATGCAGCCCTTTGCTCAAAATTCAGGGAAGATGACAATTTAGTGTCACTTTCGTCAAACTCAACAGTTGATTCCTCGATGATCTCTCTGGCCTCTCCCTCGGTTGGGTCAAACGCATCATCGATCGTTGGAAGAGCGAAATCAATAATGTCTTTACCCATAGACTGCAACATACCCCTAATGTCAAGCAACACCATCTGCTCCACCTCGTTCGGGGACGTCCGTGTCCGATGGTAGTCATCGGACATAGGCTCGAGGTGTCTATCCCATAAACCGCGCACGTCGCCTGGCTCGCAGTGCACCAATATTGTTGCAAAGAGCCTCCTAAGAGAACATGGCATAGCCCACTCCTCCGCCTCAGTAAGACAGTCGTCGAGCGTGTTGTCTGCCTCGATGAGTGCCAACCTTTCACCGGCCTCTCTAAAGCTCCCACATACCACGCCGTCGACGGTGAGCAAGTCCTCAAATGATGTTTTCCCCGTAACATGGTTCAACAACACACGAAGGTAGTATCGCTCCCCCTCGGCAGGATTGGCAGACACGATACGACCTATTTGAAAACGCTCCACCCGCCTCTTCCAGAACTTCTTTTTATTCTCCCACGTGAAGCTTCCGGGGAAATCCTTGTACAATATATGCCTTGCCCAAGGGTGTTTTTCGTTTGCCTTGAAATATTCTGTTAACATGGATTTTGAAGCATTCTCGGAGGATACAACATTCTTCAAGTCAGCCTGTGCATTGAACATATTCGGGAGATGAAGAGGCAACTGCAAGACAGGCGGGTAATTGGCACACAGTGGGAAGCCAAATATCCTCCACATAGCCTCCGGAGGGGTGACCCATCTTGCGTCAACGTATCTCTTGATCTCATCAATGTTACCATCAGCGTCTGGCTGGTCAATGCTGAAAGAAGCCTTATCATGGCCCTTATAAATGTACTTATAAATGTATTTTACAGCCTTTATGCTAGAGTAGACCTCGACGTTTATGTGGCAATTAAACATCCGCAGAAGGTAAGGGTTATATGGCACAACCCATCGGTTGTCCAACATTTTCCCTCGAACCTTAGCGCGTCTACCATCATCTCTACGACGATAAACTGGGTATGAGTCCTTGCCTTGTATCGTGTTGTCATTGAACGGCCGCGGGTATCTGCACTTGCATTCATTATCTTGCATGCAAACATTCTTCGGGTTGAGAGCACCGCATGGACCGTGCATCATATGTTTTACCACCATTGCATACAATTCTGGAAACTTCTGCTTGTCTGGGAGCTCTGCGGAAATGAGTCGGTCATACTGCTCTGGGACAAGAAGCTTATAATTTGAATCCATGATCAACAAAAAATGTGCGTGGGGGAGGCCTCTCTTCTGGAACTCGACTACGTAAACATAAGCAACAACAACACCCAGGACCATCTTCTTGAGCAACAAATCTTTCATAGCCTCTAGTTTGCCATAGAACACGCGATCCACAATATCAGGTCGGTCTTGCGTCGTCTGTCCGGGAAGCAACTCATTTGTTATCTCTTCCCATTTAGGGTTGCAAGTCATGGTCAAGAAGATGTCAGGCTTCCCGTATGTATGGACAATTGCCATGGCATCCATATGTCTCTTCTTCATGTCGCGGTCGCCACCAGGGTAAGTTCCAGGGAGAACTATTCTCACCCCAACAGCGCTTGCTAGCGTCTCCCCCGATGTTATCGCATCAACAACTCTTTATACAAATCAGCACGGATCTGCGTCTGGTTCTTCCTATACCACCTCAACCGACAGCTCTCAATCTTGATGTACATGTCAACCGCCCATTGCTGCAGTAGGCGTGCTCCACAGAGAATTGGATTGAAGATCGCAGGCCTTGTTTGCAGCATGTAACAGTAGTAGTCTCTAACGGAGACGCATAACCTGCTATTCCCCTCTGCACACGTTTGATTCAGATCGCGTGAGCATTATCTTAAAAAACAAGAAGATATTTTTTAACAAAGTGGGACACAAAACGACATACCTGCATCATCCTCATCATCATGAGACAAACGAGGATTTTGGACAACATTCCAATCAACATTACGTTTGGGTAGCTTCGGATGCCAACCTAGCTCCCCCATTGGATAGAATAATGGATAAGACAACGGGTCATATGCCCCTGAGGTCACACGAATACTATGCCTTTCGTTGTTTTTACCACAAAGTGTTATCTTGCGGTCAAACCTTTTTGCTAGGTCAGTGCCCTCAACCCAAATTGCAGCGACCTCAGAGGACACCGGTCTATTATACCTTCTTTGGTCCAGCCTCTTATCGGTGTTTAGGTCTATCCTATAATCATCGAGGTTGTCTTTGTGTGCACCCAAACTCCTAAATTGCTGGGAGTATGGGTTTTCTTTGAGTATGTCTACTAACCTCTTCATGACATCCTGGTCTAATTGCTTGGTGGCCGCCTTACGATGATCTAGGTTAGGGTCATCATCATAGAAGTACAACTGCAGATGTTCTGGAAGCGAGCTAGGCCCGAACGAATGGACATTGTGGTAGATGGTGCCGTGAGCTCGGAATGTGTACACCCCAGACCTCATGTTTGTGTAGTTTTCATCAAGGCTGACGCCAAGGGTGGTGAAGGCGAAATGCCCGTTGAGGAACCGTATGTTCTCCCAAAAATGTCTCGAATCTGCATCCATGCTGGACCATAGCCTCATAAGCTCTGGGATTGGTTCCAGTTGCTTAAGCTGGATCTGGCCATTGTGACAGCAGAAGCCGTCAGTCTCAGATTCAAACTTCCTGGCCTTACAGCGTTTGCAATTTTCATCGAGTTTCAGGACGTGAGTGTTGTCTGCAATATTTGAGTAGACAGTGTCAAATGGATCAATCTCGCTAAGTTTATCGGTAGACTTGCTCGCTTCCTCATCATCATCCAATATGTCATTATCGGATCCTACGGGGATTTGTTGGAAAATCACGTACAATTCACTAACAACAAAAAAAGAGACAACAATAGAGCTCCAAAGTGTCATAGTGTAGGGTTTGCAATACCTTCATTGCAAAACATGTAGTACTCCTCATCAATCAATTCATGTGCTTCCTGCTCATGACGCATGGTGCCGCTTTGGAAAACATCGATGTCTTCTGCATTGTCGTCATACAGATAGCGACAATAGACACAATCATGTTAGAACGACATGCTGAGAATGAGCTTAAGAAACTGACAATCTCAAATTCATACCAGTCGCACCAGCAGAGTATGTCGGCATATTCGTCCCCGGATCGCCATCAGATGAATCATCTTTTGCGGCCCGGGAGACTGGTGATGCGCGGCTTGGGCATGTGGGACATTCGGAGTCTGAGTCTGCTAGGTCTGTAAGGGGGATTGCGATGCATTCTTTGCACGGTGTTTTTTTCCTTCGGTCATAATTGGCCTTCCTTTGTGCACTTGACTCCCCCTTCTCATTCACCGACATGCTTTTGCAGCGTTGCACGCTCCTCTCGCGTCTATTTTCGTTCATTATTTCTCTGACCTCCAACGTTAATTCGTCACTTCTCTTCTGATGGCATGCTCTGCTCCTTGCGTTTTTCGCCTCCCTTTGATCGTTTGTTAAATTATGTCTCCGCTCATTGTCAGTCTGCCTCCTAGCTAGAACAGTGTCCTGAATGACAGACGCGTGTAAAGTTGAAGGGGGACATGTTGCTCCCTCTTTCATTAATTCTGTAAAGCTAGGGCTATTTCGGTCGTCTGGATCAAAAATAAGTTCAATTCGTATTTAGTTAATTTTGATTTATCGGATTTGGAGGAGTCACATATAGAAATAGCAGGGCCTGCCATAGAAACGGATCTTGAACATAAGCGCATACCTGAAGTAGTAGATGCATGTTTGTTTTGATCTTGGATACGCTTATCCTTGTTCCTCCAATAAGCAGCTCGCCGCAGGGCGTTTCTATGGTCTCTCTTGCGTCCTTCTTCAGTTTTTTCTCCTGTTCCTTGTATGTCATTCAAGATCCCGTCTGGAGCCATTACAAACATTACCGAAAATAAAAAATCATGGATCTAAGATGGAAGCAATTTCTGTAATAGTAGAACAAAATTAGAATACCTTGTAGCTCTATCTCATTAACGATCCCAGTCGAGACCTCCGTTGTATCAGGAAATACCGACGCATCATCCGAGAATGATGTATAGTTAGAGCTAGTGTGGTTGCCTTCCATAAAAAAGTTGTCCAGACATATTATTGCTTATTTATTAAAACAGTTCTTAACATAATGGTTAAATCATTAATAGCATACCTGATAAATGCAGGGTGTGTGCATGTTCAACTTGTACGGTATATTGTTTCTTCCGCCGATAGGAAGCCCTCCTCAGGGCGTTTCTATGGTCTCTCTTGCGTTCTTCTTCCGTTTTAAGCTCTGTTTCTTGGGTGTCTTACAAGATTACATTCCCGAATATTAGAGAATAAAACAGTTACGCCCACGAAATTGGTGGAAGATTAGACACAATATGATTACCTTGATGCTTGGTGTCGCAGATGATTCCAGATGAGACCGTATTTGAACTTGCAAATGTCTCCGAGCTTGTTGGGTTGTCTGGTGAAGCAGATTTGACCAAACAAAATTATGCTAATTGGTTAAGACGATACCGACTATATTGTTAAAAACATTCTGAACCATACCTGTTAACACAAGGGTCTTTGCAATTTCATCTCGGACAGTAGGTTGCTTTTTCCGCCGATATGAGGCCCTTCTCAGTGCGTTTCTATAGTCTCTCTTGCGTTCTTCTTCCGTTCTATCCTCTGTTTCTTGGGTGTAATTATGGACAGCTATTGCATCTGATGTCATTAGGGGCAAACACATAAATTAGACAATATAACAGAAACATGTCAGCAATTTGTTGAATGAGTAGGCAAAATATGATCACCTTGAATTTCATTCTCATTAACGAGACCAGAAAGGCCCGTAGTTGTAATAGAAAATGTTGACGCATCATGCGAGAATGCTGTATAGTGAGAGCTAGCTGGGTTGTCTGGTGAACAAAACTTGTCCAAACACATGTCAGCTCAATGGTTTTGACATACCCAATATCATGGTTACTACTCTTTAAGCTTACCTGATGATTGAAGGGCAAGTGCATTTTCATCTTGGACATTAGGTTGTTTTTCCCGCATACAGAGAGCACTTTCCAGTGAACTTGTTTGGTCTATTTTGCATTTATATTCCTGAATTCGCGTTATGTCTGTGATGAAATTAAAGTCACATAACGATGACATTAATGTAATTATCTCTAAATCGAAATGAGAAAACACAACTTGACCAAATATTTCCAAATGATAAAACACAACCATGGAGATGGACAGATCATACTACCTTCTTTATGTCCAACACAAAGGACATCCGATGTGACCATCGCATTATCCGGGTATGAATTATCGTTAGGCGAGACTGATGTATAGTCCGAAATAGCTGAATTATATGATTCAACAATGATGGTCAGTACTTATTTAAAATACGTAATAAGTGAAACTTTGTGCGAACACAACACATACGGGACGTGGATAAATTTACCAACCATGATAATCTCGTGTGGGTTTAGTTCTCTCCCTATCTTCGAGAACATTTGTGATATCACATAGAGACTAGCAACGAGCAGACTTCCCAATGACTTGTTGGTTACCCAAACCATCTGACAACTTGTTGCGATAAGCAGCCCACCAATGAGCGTTGATGAGATCCCTATGATCTAATAAGTGGCAAATTATTGTGCATCATATATTCTGTTATCCGGGATATAAGCACAATATTACCTACTAAGCAACATACGTATGCACATCAAACTAAGAGTGTCCATCAAGCTTACCAGATTTTGCAACTACCGGCTGATTCTCATTTTGTAAGCTGACAATATCCGCATTTCGTTTAATCCGATAAGCTGCACGTTTCCTTGCATTGTACTGCTCCCTTGCATGATCCGCGTATTTTTTGCATTCATTATTTAATGATAGAGTTTCATGATGTTCGGAAGCTGTGTCGTCTGCATTTATAAATACAAATAAGAAAACAAATAAAACGACGGTTGGGAAGGTGGATATCATGCCTATGGATACCTTGAGAATTATCTCGTAGCTGCATGTTATGAATAGCATGATCGAGTGTTAGGCTAGCCGTAAGTGTAAATGTTTGACCATCATCATGGTACCCAGGCCTTACCCTTTCCGGTCCATCTGTAGATTATAGTAAGCATGAATACAACTTCAATATTTATCTGGTATGCACGCAATCAATCATGTACCTGTCTCCGTCGTGTAAAAAGGCTCAACATCTGCATCTATGGTTATGATGCTTGGATTACCATCTTTCAGTGTTGTCTCGCTCGTAGGTGCTGCAAGACATTAAGCATGGTACAAGACATTGTCAGACTTGCACGTCAGGCTTTACATCACAGTATTTTCACACTTTATATACCGGTTCAGTCGCGCAAATAGCATCTACTTTTTCATCAACGGGTATCAAGTTTGTGTTGTATTCTTCAGCATTTTTTACGCTCGTCTGATCTGCAATACATTATGCAAAAAGCGCAATATTAGCATAAAAGCAAGTATTCATAGTACAGTGAACACTACCTGTAGCTTTGTCGTCTTCTTGTTCATGCTCACCGGCTTTGCTTCTTGCATTACCCATTCGCAAATGAAATGACCGCTACCTCCGATGTTTGTGTGGCTCTGGTGTTTTTGAGGCATGGGAGAAACATAAAAGCTACAATGATCGGATGGATATAATTGATGCAACATGAAAGCAAGAGAGATGGCGAACTTGAAGGCATGAATATGAAGGTACTTCAATTCAAAGCATTAACAGCTAATCATTGAGTTCCTCGACTTTATTCTATCTTGAACTTTTAGCACATCTTGCTTATGCACATTCTCATAGTTATTAATTTAAAACAAATCAAGTATGGTAATCTAAACATAGATCACATTCAGCAAAAGGCACATGTACATAAGGATATTTGTTACATAGGTTTATTGTCATACTATACATGTTTGTGCTCATTGCATAAAATTATATAGTGTATTTTCCATGCATAGTTCTGAGCGTCAGTTATAATGTACGCACAAACTGTACATCTTTGAGAGCTTGATGTAGTTTTCGTTTCCAATTATTGTTTTAAGAAATGTTATTAAGGACGTTGGTTCCATCATATTACACTAGTGCAGAACCGGGCAATAGCACCGGTTCGTAAGGCCCTTTAGTGCCGGTTTAGGAACCGACACTAAAGTTTCGGCACTAAAGGCCCCCCCCTTTAGTACCGGTTCAGCACGAACCGGTGCTAAAGGGGATCCATGTGGCACGAGCCAGCTCCGGGGGCCGGGAGCCCTTTAGTACCGGTTGGTAACACCAACCGGTACTAAATGGTTGTGGGGTTTTTGGTTTTATGATTTCTTTTTCATTTAATTTTGTGTTTTCCATTTTAATTCTTTTTCGTTTGCTGGTATTTTACGGTACTACACATTGTACACGTTATGCATATATATATATATAGAATTTCTAGTAGAACCAATCATATATATATATCATCAATGTCTCACAAACCACCATATTAATTTACACATACACACATGTATAGCTATATACAATTTCTCCTACATATGCATGTTGCCTTGGGAGCCAGTGGCATTAGCCTAATTGGTGCCTTCGGAGCACGATGACAATTGGAAGTGGTTCATGGGGGCGGTAGCGGGTAATAGTATTCTCCCTTCGGATTTATGACCTGGTCGAGCAAAAATCCCGCTATTTCCTCTTGAAGTGCTTCTACGCGCTCCGTTGGTAGGAGCTTGTCCCGCACCTCTTTGAACTGTTAAGAAGGAGATCAATATGCATGTGTATTAGTTGTGTGACTAGATATCGATAATGGTGTAAAAATTGTGAATAGTGTTCTGACAAGCGTACCCATTCCTGTCTTTGAGATCTGCTCCTTTCGGACGCCATCATGCGAATGTTCTCGCAAACGCAGAATGCACACAGATCAGTCCCCTACGCCTGCTTCAGGGCATTTATTACGAGAATGGAATTTAATTTGATCAGATAATAATTAATCAAGCATGATAATTAAAGAGATGGCAGCTAGCTAGCTAGCTAGCTAGTACTACTTAATTACTTACCTTGGATCGAAACCATTTCAGCTTTGGTTTCCATTCGCCTTCCGTGACGCTGATGAACCTTGCCCAAGCCCTGCCCGCCGACAAAGAAAATGAATAAAGGGGTTATTAAATAGTTCATATCATGAAATTAATGACGAACTAAATAGGCCGAGATATATAGTTAATAATGATTGAAATTACCTGTTGACTATCCCAAACAAGATGTTATAGTCACTATTTGCTTTGAGTAGCGAGTCCAGTATTTCAACTGTTCCGGCGTCAACTTTAATGATACACAAGATCCAGTGAAATCTGCATGCACACACGTTTGCATGTCTTAATTAAGCGGGCATATGTAAGCAAAAACATGTAGCTAGCTAGTAGGCAAAAACAGAGAATTTGTAGTACAAGAAAGTGTGACTCACTGGAAGTTGTAAGGAAGTAGTATATCTTCATTGTATTTGAGGCGCTTCAAGAACTCTAGCATGCTGTCCTCTACCTCTTTTTCTTGATGCTTGTTCATTTTCCATGTGTATTCATTAACGGTGTTTGGGTCAATGAACCCAATGCCATAGCGTCCACCTTTTCTCATTTCATACATCTTCATCCTGCATAATACCACAGAAAAGAATATAGTGAGGATAATTACAGGTAATGATTGATCAAAAGGATCACTACAGCTAGCTTGAGACTTAAATTACAGAAAGAAATCACTTACAGACAATAGCAACTGACGATAGATTTGTCGAGTGCGTCTTGATTGTATAACTGAAACAGTTCAGGATACTCAACGGCCACAGCTTTCTCATGGTAGTAATCATCCTTCTTGACATTCACGTTGGTAATGTCCATGTACCATTGATGCAATTCATACATTCTCGTTGGGAGCTTGTTGACATCTTCTGGCTCGACCAAAGGTTGGCCCCGGACATATTTCCGTTTTATTTCCTCCTCTGTAATCCCAGGCATGTCCTCGATCTCGAGGAGTTGTCCAACAGTGATCTTGAGCTCTTCAGCCTGCATTATATGCTCCTGGGTTATTACCACATAGCCCACCTCGGGAACGTAAACTGTTTGGCCACAATAATATTGGACGCGCGTACTGTCACGTGTTGTTGGCGGCACAACAAGCGGGGGGATCGATTGCGCCGCCTGTTTTCCCAGCTGGGCAATGGTTTTCCTGCATTTTTTGACAGCTGCTTGTTGTTTGCTCGAGCTCGAGCTCGCCTCCTTCTGTAGACGTCGTCGATGTAACTTCCTGATGTGGCGCTCATAGTCTGAGTCAACAGGCTTAGGAGCTGGTGGTTGAGCCATACGAATGAAGTGGTCAACTACTTCCACAGGCACTTTCTCCCTTGGCGGCAGTGGCGGTTTCGGTCCAAAATGGGCGTCGACTTCTGCCTGCACTATGGCATTGGTTTGCTCCTCGGTCCTGTCGTAAGCCCTCACAGGAAGAGGAGTAGTGAGGTTTGGACCATATTTATATCGCTTGCCTCCGCCTGTAGTTCCTGTACTATGACCTCGACTCGTACCGCTACGCACCATAGCTGCGGGGTGTCTCTTCTGCGACTGCTGAGGCGGCGGAGACGGCTGACGGGGCTGAGTTGGACGAGGAGGAGTGGCCTGAAGCTGTGCCGGACTTGAAGTGGCCTGAGGTTGTGCCGGACTTGGAGGAGGAGTGGACGTCTGACGCTGTGTCGGACTTGGAGGAGGAGTGGCCTGACACTTTGCCGGACTTGGAGGAGGAGGAGTGGCCTCACGCGTTGGTGGACTTGGAGGAGCGGGAGTCTGCTGACTCGGTGGCGGACTTCGACGAGGAGTCAGGTGACGCGGTGTCGGTGGCCTTCGAAAGATGATGCAATCCTTTCTCCATAGGATGACACGATGTATGGCCTCTCCCAATGTGTGCTCGTCGTCACCTCCAGGAATGTCAAGCTGTAGCTCCGAATATGGGTCCACCACCTCATCAACCAAGACACGAGCATAGCCCGCTAGAATCGGGTTGCAATGGAAGGTTGCCTCGGGGGAATTTGAAAAAGCAACGGCGTCCGCCACCTTCATGGATATGTTCTTCATTTTGAAG
Source organism: Triticum urartu (assembly GCF_056163025.1). Taxonomy (NCBI): domain Eukaryota; kingdom Viridiplantae; phylum Streptophyta; class Magnoliopsida; order Poales; family Poaceae; genus Triticum; species Triticum urartu. The sequence goes on from NC_141873.1 coordinate 25,368,921, forward strand.
TGTAGCTCGCAGTTAGTGTTCTCTGTGATGTCATCCACGGGGTATCTATCCAGCACTACTGCGTCGCCCGGGGTGGAACCCACGCTGCTTCTCGGCATGGATGGGGCGGTGGTATCCAATGCTGGATCATCCGCTAGCTGCTGCAGATGCTGAGACCCCCTTTGCTGGCTAAGTGAGTCGATCTGCTCCTGTTGCCGCTGGAATTTAGCTGCCAATTCCGCTTGACTTGCTTCTAGGCCTTGAAAGCGTCCATAGTCCCGCTTCCTCTGCTCCTCCTCCATCTTCCTCTTCTTCTCCTCTGCAATCTTCTTTCTCGCACGGGTTCTGTAGTCGGCGTTCCAGTCCGAAAACCCCTCATACCACGGAAGAGCGCCCTTGCCTCGTGTTCTTCCCGGGTGTTTAGGATTTCCCAAGGCACGCGTAAGCTCGTCGTTCTCTCTGTTGGGCTGGAACACCCCCGATCGAGCCTCTTCTATTGCAACAAGTAGAGCATCGCCGGCTCTGTTCAGACATGCCTTCGTCGAAACATTGCCTGTCTTCGGGTCCAACTCCCCCCATGCGCATAGAACCAAGTCCTGCACCTGGGGGGCCAGCTCTTAGTAACCGGAGTGACACCTGCATCCTCCTTCTCTTTCTCAGACTTATCCCACTTAGGCATTGCCACTGCGTAGCCACCTGGCCCCATCTTATGGAACTTATCCTTTTTTTCGGCATTCTTCTTGTCTATTCTCGACCGTTCCTTAGCTAATTCTGAATCCTTGAATTTCACGAAATCGTCCCAATGAGCACTTTGATTCTCTAGTATCCCCTCGAATACTGGAGCCTTCCTTCCTCCCTTGACGTACTTCTCCCACGTCATTCTCTTGTGGTTCTTGAATGCAACCGCCATCTTCCTAAAAGCAGCGTCCTTGACTTTCCGCACATCTGCTTCTGTGAAATTATCTGGTAGGGTGAAATGTTCCATGAGAGTATCCCAAAGCAGATTTTTTTTGATTCTCGTCGACAAAAGTAACATCTGGACGTGGATTTGCTGGCTTTCTCCATTCTTGAAGGGAGATCGGGAGTTGGTCCTTCACAAGAACTCCGCACTGACGAACGAACTTGTCCGCAATCTTCTTAGGCGCTAATGGTTCGCCATTAGGTTTGAATGCCTCGATATTGTACTTTACGCCCTCCTTCAACTTTTTGTTCGGGCCTCGTTTCGTCCTTTTGCCTGAAGATTTGCTCGATCCGGATGGCTGAAAGAAGAAAGATCGATTCGTTAATATATCTTCAACTCATTTAAAACATGCGATGATCACCAGATTCCTGCTTATATAAATATATATACCTCGCCGGTGTTTGTTGTTTCAGGATCAACATGTTCTTCGTCGTAGTTCATGACTTCATCTTCTCGGTCGTCGCGATCGAATATCATATCACCCTCTCCGGTGTTGTTTAGAAATTCGGAGCCGTCAAAATCTTCTTCATTCTAATCAGCATCTGGCCCGCGTATGATATCGAACATGGTCTGTTCTCTCTCTCTGTCAGTTTTGTCCGCCATAGCTTTTATTTAACTATGCCAAAAGAAATATAAAACAATTTAGTATAATCTCGAATAATAGATATAATCTCGAATACATCGTCTCGAATAATAGATATAATTTTGAATACATCACTAGCTAGCTAGCTAGCAAGCTAATAAAGATCGAATACTACAGAGTAATCTAGGCCACTCGCGGTTCCTGAGGTGCGGGCGGTGGACACCCTAAGAGAAGGAACCATCACTGGATCATAGCTCGGGTGATCTCCCCAAAGAACCTGCCAGGTATTGGAGAACCTGACGTCCATAGCAGCCATGTAGCGATGGACGTGCTCGTCCTCCTCCCTGACACGGCGACGTACCACCTCCGGCGGGGCCGGCTCCCTCCACACCGAAAGTGGCCCACGCGAATGCCACCAAAGGAGATGAGGGTCGACGACGGGACCCGGGGCAGGGTTCCTCACCAAGCGTCGCGCCCCTGAAGGTAGCACCTCCCAGTGCCAGCCCGGCGGAGCCCAGTCCCGGACATGGGTCCTCTGAAGCAGGACGTCGTCGCGGACGTGTCGACGGCGAGGATGCGGGCCGGGCATCGTTGACAACAAAATACTATATGCCGCAAAAGTAAAGTAACATCTTTTAAATGATGGATTGTGATGATTTCATATATGCAAATTCTAAATTTTATAACTAAAAATATAAGAAACTCAAAAAACATCGATCATCGTCTAACAATTTGAAATTAATCTAATTCATCTAGCTAGCTAAAACTAACATTTCCAAAATTTCTAACATTTCTATAACATTTGACATTATATATATTATAACTAACATTTCTACATACTATTTGACACTAATCTAATTAATTAATTAATTCATCTAAAACTTTGTATGAAAAACAGAAAAACAGAAAAAACTAAAAGCTAAAAACAGAAAAATTGTGTGTGTGTGCGCGTATAGTGTGTGTGTAGTGTGTGTGTGTGTGCATGTAGTGTGTGTGTGCGCGCGTGTGTGTGTGCGCTACGGTCGGCGCCGGCGCCGGCGCCGGTGTGCGCTACGATCAATTGGAGGGAGGAGAGGGGCCGGGGGAGGGGCTCACAGCGCGCGCGGGCAAGGTCGAGGCGACGGCGACGGCGAGGCGAGGTCGATCCAAAGGCGACGGCGACGGTGAAGCGAGGGGGTCGGCGACCGGGACGGCGACGGGGGTGCCGCGGAGTCGACGGGGATGTCGCGACGAGGACGGGGGCGTCGCGGAGTCGACGGGGACGGCACGACGGGGGCGGCGACGGCGCGGGACGGGGCGGCGGCAGAGAGAAGTGGGAGATGAGAAACTGAAAATTTTCGAAGTGTTTCTTATATAGGGGACACCTTTAGTACCGGTTGGAGCCACCAACCGGTACTAAAGGCCTGTTTTTGCCAAGCCAAGCGGGGGGAAGCACCCCCCTTTAGTACCGGTTCCTGGCTCCAACCGGTACTAAAGGCCTCCCCTTTAGTACCGGTTGGTTCCATGACCCGGTACTAAAGGGCGTGCGCTGCCAGGCGAGGGGCGCAGAAGTTTAGTCCCACCTCGCTAGCCGAAGGGCGCTCACACCTTCTTATAAGCCCCGCCGCCGCTGCTGTCTCGAGCTCCTCTCTAAAGCAGGCCTTCTGGGCCTACCTCTGCTACTCTTCCCTGTGGGGCCTATTGGGCTTGCGGGCCTGCATCCTGGCCCAACAACAGGTTGGGTTTCTAGTCGTATGCAGGCCGCTGTGGCCCGGTAGGTGGGCTTTTTTCATTTAGTTTTTTCTTTTCTGCTTTATTTATTTTGTTTTATTTATTTTTAGTTGTTTTTTGCTGTATTTAGAGTTTCTTTGTGAATATTTTTGATAGTTTTTAGAAACTTTCAGTTAGTGCCGGTAGTTTTTAAATTTGAATAGTTTAAATTTTGAATTATTTGAAATTTGTGTGAATCACTAGTTTGTGAATAACTTAACTTTAAAAATACATTTTCCAGTGATTCTTTTTTTATGTTTAATATTAGTGTGTTTTATCATTATATTCAATTTGGTAATGCTTAAGTTATTTAAAAATGAAATGCCTTTGTAACGGATGAGTTTTCGTCCGAAACCCTGATACTTTGAAACAGATTGTCCATTTTGTACACGAAGTGCATCCAGTTTTTGCGGTAACCCTCTCTACTTTTTTGCACATGCTATGTGGGTGAAATTATGATACCATGCCAACTTTCATCCTTTTCTGAGTTCATTTGAAATGCTTTTCAATTTCAGGGTCATTTAGCTGAAAAAATCAATAAATGCATGAAAGAATTTGCTTGCACATAAAATTTCTTCACGTTTCAAATGCCAAAACACATAACTAGCTACCCTAACTATTACAGAGATTCCCTCCTGTGTGTGAAACACAGAAGAAAGTGATGATAGTTAAGCCGATCACATCCCAGATCTTTGGGTGTGAAACTTTTTCTTCGCGTGTGTCCCTTTGCGTCGTAGCCATGGAAAATCTTCATCATTTAACGGGATGCTCGGGTCAATATTCACCATGAATGGAGCAATTTCATCAAACTTTTCATAATCTTCACGAACAGCAACGCCTTTAGGTCAAATTCTTCCCCCATGTGCTCATCCCACGCACGTACACCTGTTCCATTCCACAGTTGTAAGAGTTCTTCAACTAATGGCCTTAGGTACACATCAATGTCGTTGCCGGGTTGCTTAGGGCCTTGGATGAGCACTGGCATCATAATGAACTTCCGCTTCATGCACAACCAAGGAGGAAGGTTATACAAACATAGAGTCACAGGCCAGGTGCTATGGTTGCTGCTCTGCTCCCCAAAAGGATTAATGCCATCTGTGCTTAGACCAAACCATACGCTACTTGCGTCATCTGCAAACTCCTTCCCGTACTTTCTTTCGATTTTTCTCCACTGCGACCCGTCAGCGGGTACTCTCAACTTTCCGTCTTTCTTACGGTCTTCTCTGTGCCATCGCATCGCCTTGGCATGCTCTTTGTTTTGGAACAAACGTTTCAACCGTGGTATTATAGGAGCATACCACATCACCTTGGCAGGAATCTTCTTCCTGGGGCGCCGGCCCTCGACATCACCAGGGTCATCGCGGCAGATCTTATAGCGCAATGCACCACATACCGGGCAAGCGTTCAAATCCTCGTACTCACCGCGGTAGAGGATGCAATCATTAGGGCATGCATGTATCTTCTGCACCTGACGTCCATAGCAGCCATGTAGCGATGGACGTGCTCGTCCTCCTCCCTGACACGGCGATGTACCACCTCCGGCGGGGCCGGCTCCCTCCGCACCGAAAGTGGCCCACGCGAATGCCACCAAAGGAGATGAGGGTCGACGACGGGACCCGGGGCCGGGTTCCTCACCAAGCGTCGCGCCCCTGAAGGTAGCACCTCCCAGTGCCAGCCCGGCGGAGCCCAGTCCCGGACATGGGTCCTCTGAAGCAGGACGTCGTCGCGGACGTGTCGACGGCGAGGATGCGGGCCGGGCATCGTCGACAACAAAATACTATATGCCGCAAAAGTAAAGTAACATCTTTTAAATGATGGATTGTGATGATTTCATATATGCAAATTCTAAATTTTATAACTAAAAATATAAGAAACTCAAAAAACATCGATCATCGTCTAACAATTTGAAATTAATCTAATTCATCTAGCTAGCTAAAACTAACACTTCCAAAATTTCTAACATTTCTATATAACTAACATTTCTATAACATTTGACATTATATATATTATAACTAACATTTCTACATACTATTTGACACTAATCTAATCTAATTAATTAATTCATCTAAAACTTTGTATGAAAAACAGAAAAACAGAAAAAACTAAAAGCTAAAAACAGAAAAATTGTGTGTGTGTGTGCGCGTATAGTGTGTGTGTAGTGTGTGTGTGTGTGTGTGTGTGCATGTAGTGTGTGTGTGCGCGCGTGTGTGTGTGCGCTACGGTCGGCGCCGGCGCCGGCGCCGGTGTGCGCTACGATCAATTGGAGGGAGGAGAGGGGCTGGGGGAGGGGCTCACAGCGCGCGCGGGCAAGGTCGAGGCGACGGCGACGGCGAGGCGAGGTCGATCCAAAGGCGACGGCGACGGTGAAGCGAGGGGGTCGGCGACCGGGACGGCGACGGGGGTGCCGCGGAGTCGACGGGGATGACGCGACGAGGACGGGGGCGTCGCGGGGTCGACGGGGACGGCGCGACGGGGGCGGCGACGGCGCGGGACGGGGCGGCGGCAGAGAGAAGTGGGAGATGAGAAACTGAAAATTTTCGAAGTGTTTTTTATATAGGGGACACCTTTAGTACCGGTTGGAGCCACCAACCGGTACTAAAGGCCTGTTTTGGCCAGGCCAAGCGGGGGGAAGCACCCCCCTTTAGTACCGGTTCCTGGCTCCAACCGGTACTAAAGGCCCCCCCTTTAGTACCGGTTGGTTCCATGACCCGGTACTAAAGGGGGTGCGCTGCCAGGCGAGGGGCGCAGAAGTTTAGTCCCACCTCGCTAGCCGAAGGGCGCTCACACCTTCTTATAAGCCCCGCCGCCGCTGCTGTCTCGAGCTCCTCTCTAAAGCAGGCCTTCTGGGCCTACCTCTGCTACTCTTCCCTGTGGGGCCTATTGGGCTTGCGGGCCTGCATCCTGGCCCAACAACAGGTTGGGTTTCTAGTCGTATGCAGGCCGCTGTGGCCCGGTAGGTGGGCTTTTTTCATTTAGTTTTTTCTTTTCTGCTTTATTTATTTTGTTTTATTTATTTTTAGTTGTTTTTTGCTGTATTTAGAGTTTCTTTGTGAATATTTTTGATAGTTTTTAGAAACTTTCAGTTAGTGCCGGTAGTTTTTAAATTTGAATAGTTTAAATTTTGAATTATTTGAAATTTGTGTGAATCACTAGTTTGTGAATAACTTAACTTTAAAAATACATTTTCCAGTGATTCTTTTTTTTATGTTTAATATTAGTGTGTTTTATCATTATATTCAATTTGGTAATGCTTAAGTTATTTAAAAATGAAATGCCTTTGTAACGGATGAGTTTTCGTCCGAAACCCTGATACTTTGAAACAGATTGTCCATTTTGTACACGAAGTGCATCCAGTTTTTGCGGTAACCCTCTCTACTTTTTTGCACATGCTATGTGGGTGAAATTATGATACCATGCCAACTTTCATCCTTTTCTGAGTTCATTTGAAATGCTTTTCAATTTCAGGGTCATTTAGCTGAAAAAATCAATAAATGCATGAAAGAATTTGCTTGCACATAAAATTTCTTCACGTTTCAAATGCCAAAACACATAACTAGCTACCCTAACTATTACAGAGATTCCCTCCTGTGTGTGAAACACAGAAGAAAGTGATGATAGTTAAGCCGATCACATCCCAGATCTTTGGGTGTGAAACTTTTTCTTCGCGTGTGTCCCTTTGCGTCGTAGCCATGGAAAATCTTCATCATTTAACGGGATGCTCGGGTCAATATTCACCATGAATGGAGCAATTTCATCAAACTTTTCATAATCTTCACGAACAGCAACGCCTTTAGGTCAAATTCTTCCCCCATGTGCTCATCCCACGCACGTACACCTGTTCCATTCCACAGTTGTAAGAGTTCTTCAACTAATGGCCTTAGGTACACATCAATGTCGTTGCCGGGTTGCTTAGGGCCTTGGATGAGCACTGGCATCATAATGAACTTCCGCTTCATGCACAACCAAGGAGGAAGGTTATACAAACATAGAGTCACAGGCCAGGTGCTATGGTTGCTGCTCTGCTCCCCAAAAGGATTAATGCCATCTGTGCTTAGACCAAACCATACGCTACTTGCGTCATCTGCAAACTCCTTCCCGTACTTTCTTTCGATTTTTCTCCACTGCGACCCGTCAGCGGGTACTCTCAACTTTCCGTCTTTCTTACGGTCTTCTCTGTGCCATCGCATCGCCTTGGCATGCTCTTTGTTTTGGAACAAACGTTTCAACCGTGGTATTATAGGAGCATACCACATCACCTTGGCAGGAATCTTCTTCCTGGGGCGCCGGCCCTCGACATCACCAGGGTCATCGCGGCAGATCTTATAGCGCAATGCACCACATACCGGGCAAGCGTTCAAATCCTCGTACTCACCGCGGTAGAGGATGCAATCATTAGGGCATGCATGTATCTTCTGCACCTGACGTCCATAGCAGCCATGTAGCGATGGACGTGCTCGTCCTCCTCCCTGACACGGCGATGTACCACCTCCGGCGGGGCCGGCTCCCTCCGCACCGAAAGTGGCCCACGCGAATGCCACCAAAGGAGATGAGGGTCGACGACGGGACCCGGGGCCGGGTTCCTCACCAAGCGTCGCGCCCCTGAAGGTAGCACCTCCCAGTGCCAGCCCGGCGGAGCCCAGTCCCGGACATGGGTCCTCTGAAGCAGGACGTCGTCGCGGACGTGTCGACGGCGAGGATGCGGGCCGGGCATCGTCGACAACAAAATACTATATGCCGCAAAAGTAAAGTAACATCTTTTAAATGATGGATTGTGATGATTTCATATATGCAAATTCTAAATTTTATAACTAAAAATATAAGAAACTCAAAAAACATCGATCATCGTCTAACAATTTGAAATTAATCTAATTCATCTAGCTAGCTAAAACTAACATTTCCAAAATTTCTAACATTTCTATATAACTAACATTTCTATAACATTTGACATTATATATATTATAACTAACATTTCTACATACTATTTGACACTAATCTAATCTAATTAATTAATTCATCTAAAACTTTGTATGAAAAACAGAAAAACAGAAAAAACTAAAAGCTAAAAACAGAAAAATTGTGTGTGTGTGTGCGCGTATAGTGTGTGTGTAGTGTGTGTGTGTGTGTGTGTGCATGTAGTGTGTGTGTGCGCGCGTGTGTGTGTGCGCTACGGTCGGCGCCGGCGCCGACGCCGGTGTGCGCTACGATCAATTGGAGGGAGGAGAGGGGCTGGGGGAGGGGCTCACAGCGCGCGCGGGCAAGGTCGAGGCGACGGCGACGGCGAGGCGAGGTCGATCCAAAGGCGACGGCGACGGTGAAGCGAGGGGGTCGGCGACCGGGACGGCGACGGGGGTGCCGCGGAGTCGACGGGGATGACGCGACGAGGACGGGGGCGTCGCGGGGTCGACGGGGACGGCGCGACGGGGGCGGCGACGGCGCGGGACGGGGCGGCGGCAGAGAGAAGTGGGAGATGAGAAACTGAAAATTTTCGAAGTGTTTTTTATATAGGGGACACCTTTAGTACCGGTTGGAGCCACCAACCGGTACTAAAGGCCTGTTTTGGCCAGGCCAAGCGGGGGGAAGCACCCCCCTTTAGTACCGGTTCCTGGCTCCAACCGGTACTAAAGGCCCCCCCTTTAGTACCGGTTGGTTCCATGACCCGGTACTAAAGGGGGTGCGCTGCCAGGCGAGGGGCGCAGAAGTTTAGTCCCACCTCGCTAGCCGAAGGGCGCTCACACCTTCTTATAAGCCCCGCCGCCGCTGCTGTCTCGAGCTCCTCTCTAAAGCAGGCCTTCTGGGCCTACCTCTGCTACTCTTCCCTGTGGGGCCTATTGGGCTTGCGGGCCTGCATCCTGGCCCAACAACAGGTTGGGTTTCTAGTCGTATGCAGGCCGCTGTGGCCCGGTAGGTGGGCTTTTTTCATTTAGTTTTTTCTTTTCTGCTTTATTTATTTTGTTTTATTTATTTTTAGTTGTTTTTTGCTGTATTTAGAGTTTCTTTGTGAATATTTTTGATAGTTTTTAGAAACTTTCAGTTAGTGCCGGTAGTTTTTAAATTTGAATAGTTTAAATTTTGAATTATTTGAAATTTGTGTGAATCACTAGTTTGTGAATAACTTAACTTTAAAAATACATTTTCCAGTGATTCTTTTTTTTATGTTTAATATTAGTGTGTTTTATCATTATATTCAATTTGGTAATGCTTAAGTTATTTAAAAATGAAATGCCTTTGTAACGGATGAGTTTTCGTCCGAAACCCTGATACTTTGAAACAGATTGTCCATTTTGTACACGAAGTGCATCCAGTTTTTGCGGTAACCCTCTCTACTTTTTTGCACATGCTATGTGGGTGAAATTATGATACCATGCCAACTTTCATCCTTTTCTGAGTTCATTTGAAATGCTTTTCAATTTCAGGGTCATTTAGCTGAAAAAATCAATAAATGCATGAAAGAATTTGCTTGCACATAAAATTTCTTCACGTTTCAAATGCCAAAACACATAACTAGCTACCCTAACTATTACAGAGATTCCCTCCTGTGTGTGAAACACAGAAGAAAGTGATGATAGTTAAGCCGATCACATCCCAGATCTTTGGGTGTGAAACTTTTTCTTCGCGTGTGTCCCTTTGCGTCGTAGCCATGGAAAATCTTCATCATTTAACGGGATGCTCGGGTCAATATTCACCATGAATGGAGCAATTTCATCAAACTTTTCATAATCTTCACGAACAGCAACGCCTTTAGGTCAAATTCTTCCCCCATGTGCTCATCCCACGCACGTACACCTGTTCCATTCCACAGTTGTAAGAGTTCTTCAACTAATGGCCTTAGGTACACATCAATGTCGTTGCCGGGTTGCTTAGGGCCTTGGATGAGCACTGGCATCATAATGAACTTCCGCTTCATGCACAACCAAGGAGGAAGGTTATAAAAACATAGAGTCACAGGCCAGGTGCTATGGTTGCTGCTCTGCTCCCCAAAAGGATTAATGCCATCTGTGCTTAGACCAAACCATACGCTACTTGCGGCATCTGCAAACTCCTTCCCGTACTTTCTTTCGATTTTTCTCCACTGCGACCCGTCAGCGGGTACTCTCAACTTTCCGTCTTTCTTACGGTCTTCTCTGTGCCATCGCATCGCCTTGGCATGCTCTTTGTTTTGGAACAAACGTTTCAACCGTGGTATTATAGGAGCATACCACATCACCTTGGTAGGAATCTTCTTCCTGGGGCGCCGGCCCTCGACATCACCAGGGTCATCGCGGCAGATCTTATAGCGCAATGCACCACATACCGGGCAAGCGTTCAAATCCTCGTACTCATCGCGGTAGAGGATGCAATCATTAGGGCATGCATGTATCTTCTGCACCTGACGTCCATAGCAGCCATGTAGCGATGGACGTGCTCGTCCTCCTCCCTGACACGGCGATGTACCACCTCCGGCGGGGCCGGCTCCCTCCGCACCGAAAGTGGCCCACGCGAATGCCACCAAAGGAGATGAGGGTCGACGACGGGACCCGGGGCCGGGTTCCTCACCAAGCGTCGCGCCCCTGAAGGTAGCACCTCCCAGTGCCAGCCCGGCGGAGCCCAGTCCCGGACATGGGTCCTCTGAAGCAGGACGTCGTCGCGGACGTGTCGACGGCGAGGATGCGGGCCGGGCATCGTCGACAACAAAATACTATATGCCGCAAAAGTAAAGTAACATCTTTTAAATGATGGATTGTGATGATTTCATATATGCAAATTCTAAATTTTATAACTAAAAATATAAGAAACTCAAAAAACATCGATCATCGTCTAACAATTTGAAATTAATCTAATTCATCTAGCTAGCTAAAACTAACATTTCCAAAATTTCTAACATTTCTATATAACTAACATTTCTATAACATTTGACATTATATATATTATAACTAACATTTCTACATACTATTTGACACTAATCTAATCTAATTAATTAATTCATCTAAAACTTTGTATGAAAAACAGAAAAACAGAAAAAACTAAAAGCTAAAAACAGAAAAATTGTGTGTGTGTGCGCGTATAGTGTGTGTGTAGTGTGTGTGTGTGTGTGCATGTAGTGTGTGTGTGCGCGCGTGTGTGTGTGCGCTACGGTCGGCGCCGGCGCCGGCGCCGGTGTGCGCTACGATCAATTGGAGGGAGGAGAGGGGCTGGGGGAGGGGCTCACAGCGCGCGCGGGCAAGGTCGAGGCGCCGGCGACGGCGAGGCGAGGTCGATCCAAAGGCGACGACGACGGTGAAGCGAGGGGGTCGGCGACCAGGACGACGACGGGGGTGCCGCGGAGTCGACGGGGATGACGCGACGAGGACGGGGGCGTCGCGGAGTCGACGGGGACGGCGCGACGGGGGCGGCGACGGCGCGGGACGGGGCGGCGGCAGAGAGAAGTGGGAGATGAGAAACTGAAAATTTTCGAAGTGTTTTTTATATAGGGGACACCTTTAGTACCGGTTGGAGCCACCAACCGGTACTAAAGGCCTGTTTTGGCCAGGCCAAGCGGGGGGAAGCACCCCCCTTTAGTACCGGTTCCTGGCTCCAACCGGTACTAAAGGCCCCCCCTTTAGTACCGGTTGGTTCCATGACCCGGTACTAAAGGGGGTGCGCTGCCAGGCGAGGGGCGCAGAAGTTTAGTCCCACCTCGCTAGCCGAAGGGCGCTCACACCTTCTTATAAGCCCCGCCGCCGCTGCTGTCTCGAGCTCCTCTCTAAAGCAGGCCTTCTGGGCCTACCTCTGCTACTCTTCCCTGTGGGGCCTATTGGGCTTGCGGGCCTGCATCCTGGCCCAACAACAGGTTGGGTTTCTAGTCGTATGCAGGCCGCTGTGGCCCGGTAGGTGGGCTTTTTTCATTTAGTTTTTTCTTTTCTGCTTTATTTATTTTGTTTTATTTATTTTTAGTTGTTTTTTGCTGTATTTAGAGTTTCTTTGTGAATATTTTTGATAGTTTTTAGAAACTTTCAGTTAGTGCCGGTAGTTTTTAAATTTGAATAGTTTAAATTTTGAATTATTTGAAATTTGTGTGAATCACTAGTTTGTGAATAACTTAACTTTAAAAATACATTTTCCAGTGATTCTTTTTTTTATGTTTAATATTAGTGCGTTTTATCATTATATTCAATTTGGTAATGCTTAAGTTATTTAAAAATGAAATGCCTTTGTAACGGATGAGTTTTCGTCCGAAACCCTGATACTTTGAAACAGATTGTCCATTTTGTACACGAAGTGCATCCAGTTTTTGCGGTAACCCTCTCTACTTTTTTGCACATGCTATGTGGGTGAAATTATGATACCATGCCAACTTTCATCCTTTTCTGAGTTCATTTGAAATTCTTTTCAATTTCAGGGTCATTTAGCTGAAAAATCAATAAATGCATGAAAGAATTTGCTTGCACATAAAATTTCTTCACGTTTCAAATGCCAAAACACATAACTAGCTACCCTAACTATTACAGAGATTCCCTCCTGTGTGTGAAACACAGAAGAAAGTGATGATAGTTAAGCCGATCACATCCCAGATCTTTGGGTGTGAAACTTTTTCTTCGCGTGTGTCCCTTTGCGTCGTAGCCATGGAAAATCTTCATCATTTAACGGGATGCTCGGGTCAATATTCACCATGAATGGAGCAATTTCATCAAACTTTTCATAATCTTCACGAACAGCAACGCCTTTAGGTCAAATTCTTCCCCCATGTGCTCATCCCACGCACGTACACCTGTTCCATTCCACAGTTGTAAGAGTTCTTCAACTAATGGCCTTAGGTACACATCAATGTCATTGCCGGGTTGCTTAGGGCCTTGGATGAGCACTGGCATCATAATGAACTTCCGCTTCATGCACAACCAAGGAGGAAGGTTATACAAACATAGTGTCACAGGCCAGGTGCTATGGTTGCTGCTCTGCTCCCCAAAAGGATTAATGCCATCTGTGCTTAGACCAAACCATACGCTCCTTGCGGCATCTGCAAACTCCTTCCCGTACTTTGTTTCGATTTTTCTCCACTGCGACCCGTCAGCGGGTACTCTCAACTTTCCGTCTTTCTTACGGTCTTCTCTGTGCCATCGCATCGCCTTGGCATGCTCTTTGTTTTGGAACAAACGTTTCAACCGTGGTATTATAGGAGCATACCACATCACCTTGGCAGGAATCTTCTTCCTGGGGCGCCGGCCCTCGACATCACCAGGGTCATCGCGGCAGATCTTATAGCGCAATGCACCACATACCGGGCAAGCGTTCAAATCCTCGTACTCACCGCGGTAGAGGATGCAATCATTAGGGCATGCATGTATCTTCTGCACCTGACGTCCATAGCAGCCATGTAGCGATGGACGTGCTCGTCCTCCTCCCTGACACGGCGATGTACCACCTCCGGCGGGGCCGGCTCCCTCCGCACCGAAAGTGGCCCACGCGAATGCCACCAAAGGAGATGAGGGTCGACGACGGGACCCGGGGCCGGGTTCCTCACCAAGCGTCGCGCCCCTGAAGGTAGCACCTCCCAGTGCCAGCCCGGCGGAGCCCAGTCCCGGACATGGGTCCTCTGAAGCAGGACGTCGTCGCGGACGTGTCGACGGCGAGGATGCGGGCCGGGCATCGTCGACAACAAAATACTATATGCCGCAAAAGTAAAGTAACATCTTTTAAATGATGGATTGTGATGATTTCATATATGCAAATTCTAAATTTTATAACTAAAAATATAAGAAACTCAAAAAACATCGATCATCGTCTAACAATTTGAAATTAATCTAATTCATCTAGCTAGCTAAAACTAACATTTCCAAAATTTCTAACATTTCTATATAACTAACATTTCTATAACATTTGACATTATATATATTATAACTAACATTTCTACATACTATTTGACACTAATCTAATCTAATTAATTAATTCATCTAAAACTTTGTATGAAAAACAGAAAAACAGAAAAAACTAAAAGCTAAAAACAGAAAAATTGTGTGTGTGTGCGCGTATAGTGTGTGTGTAGTGTGTGTGTGTGTGTGCATGTAGTGTGTGTGTGCGCGCGTGTGTGTGTGCGCTACGGTCGGCGCCGGCGCCGGCGCCGGTGTGCGCTACGATCAATTGGAGGGAGGAGAGGGGCTGGGGGAGGGGCTCACAGCGCGCGCGGGCAAGGTCGAGGCGCCGGCGACGGCGAGGCGAGGTCGATCCAAAGGCGACGACGACGGTGAAGCGAGGGGGTCGGCGACCGGGACGACGACGGGGGTGCCGCGGAGTCGACGGGGATGACGCGACGAGGACGGGGGCGTCGCGGAGTCGACGGGGACGGCGCGACGGGGGCGGCGACGGCGCGGGACGGGGCGGCGGCAGAGAGAAGTGGGAGATGAGAAACTGAAAATTTTCGAAGTGTTTTTTATATAGGGGACACCTTTAGTACCGGTTGGAGCCACCAACCGGTACTAAAGGCCTGTTTTGGCCAGGCCAAGCGGGGGGAAGCACCCCCCTTTAGTACCGGTTCCTGGCTCCAACCGGTACTAAAGGCCCCCCCTTTAGTACCGGTTGGTTCCATGACCCGGTACTAAAGGGGGTGCGCTGCCAGGCGAGGGGCGCAGAAGTTTAGTCCCACCTCGCTAGCCGAAGGGCGCTCACACCTTCTTATAAGCCCCGCCGCCGCTGCTGTCTCGAGCTCCTCTCTAAAGCAGGCCTTCTGGGCCTACCTCTGCTACTCTTCCCTGTGGGGCCTATTGGGCTTGCGGGCCTGCATCCTGGCCCAACAACAGGTTGGGTTTCTAGTCGTATGCAGGCCGCTGTGGCCCGGTAGGTGGGCTTTTTTCATTTAGTTTTTTCTTTTCTGCTTTATTTATTTTGTTTTATTTATTTTTAGTTGTTTTTTGCTGTATTTAGAGTTTCTTTGTGAATATTTTTGATAGTTTTTAGAAACTTTCAGTTAGTGCCGGTAGTTTTTAAATTTGAATAGTTTAAATTTTGAATTATTTGAAATTTGTGTGAATCACTAGTTTGTGAATAACTTAACTTTAAAAATACATTTTCCAGTGATTCTTTTTTTTATGTTTAATATTAGTGTGTTTTATCATTATATTCAATTTGGTAATGCTTAAGTTATTTAAAAATGAAATGCCTTTGTAACGGATGAGTTTTCGTCCGAAACCCTGATACTTTGAAACAGATTGTCCATTTTGTACACGAAGTGCATCCAGTTTTTGCGGTAACCCTCTCTACTTTTTTGCACATGCTATGTGGGTGAAATTATGATACCATGCCAACTTTCATCCTTTTCTGAGTTCATTTGAAATTCTTTTCAATTTCAGGGTCATTTAGCTGAAAAATCAATAAATGCATGAAAGAATTTGCTTGCACATAAAATTTCTTCACGTTTCAAATGCCAAAACACATAACTAGCTACCCTAACTATTACAGAGATTCCCTCCTGTGTGTGAAACACAGAAGAAAGTGATGATAGTTAAGCCGATCACATCCCAGATCTTTGGGTGTGAAACTTTTTCTTCGCGTGTGTCCCTTTGCGTCGTAGCCATGGAAAATCTTCATCATTTAACGGGATGCTCGGGTCAATATTCACCATGAATGGAGCAATTTCATCAAACTTTTCATAATCTTCACGAACAGCAACGCCTTTAGGTCAAATTCTTCCCCCATGTGCTCATCCCACGCACGTACACCTGTTCCATTCCACAGTTGTAAGAGTTCTTCAACTAATGGCCTTAGGTACACATAAATGTCGTTGCCGGATTGCTTAGGGCCTTGGATGAGCACTGGCATCATAATGAACTTCCGCTTCATGCACAACCAAGGAGGAAGGTTATACAAACATAGAGTCACAGGCCAGGTGCTATGGTTGCTGCTCTGCTCCCCAAAAGGATTAATGCCATCTGTGCTCAGACCAAACCATACGCTCCTTGCGTCATCTGCAAACTCCTTCCCGTACTTTGTTTCGATTTTTCTCCACTGCGACCCGTCAGCGGGTACTCTCAACTTTCCGTCTTTCTTACGGTCTTCTCTGTGCCATCGCATCGCCTTGGCATGCTCTTTGTTTTGGAACAAACGTTTCAACCGTGGTATTATAGGAGCATACCACATCACCTTGGCAGGAATCTTCTTCCTGGGGCGCCGGCCCTCGACATCACCAGGGTCA
Organism: Triticum urartu; assembly: GCF_056163025.1. Classification (NCBI taxonomy): domain Eukaryota; kingdom Viridiplantae; phylum Streptophyta; class Magnoliopsida; order Poales; family Poaceae; genus Triticum; species Triticum urartu. The sequence continues at coordinate 25,385,331 of NC_141873.1, forward strand.
TCGCGGCAGATCTTATAGCGCAATGCACCACATACCGGGCAAGCGTTCAAATCCTCGTACTCACCGCGGTAGAGGATGCAATCATTAGGGCATGCATGTATCTTCTGCACCTCTAACCCTAGAGGGCAGACAACCTTCTTTGCTTCGTACGGACTCTCGGGCAATTCGTTGTCCTTTGGAAGCATATCCTTTATCATTACCAGCAACTTTCTAAATCCCTTGTCAGATACACCATTCTCTGTCTTCCATTGCAGCAATTCCAGTGTGGTGCCCAGCTTTTTCTTGTCACCTACGCAATTCGGGTAAAACAATTTTTTGCGATCCTCTAACATGCGCTACAACTTCTTCTTCTCCAAATCACTTGCGCTGTTTCTCTTTGCATCGGCAATGGCCCGACCTAGATCATCAACGGGCTCATCTGGTGCCTCTTCTTCAGCTTCTTCCCACATTGCCGGCTCAGCTTCTTCCCGCATTACCGGCTCAGCTTCTTCCCCCATTGTTGTATCATCGTATTCAGGGAACCCATGGCCAGGATAGCTGTCGTCGTCCTCTTCTTCTTCATTGTCTTCCATCATAACCCCTCTTTCTCCGTGCTTGGTCCAAACATTATAATGGGGCATGAAACCGGTCTTAAACAGGTGGACGTGAATGGTTCTTGACGTAGAGTAATTGTGACCATTCTTACAGCGAGCACATGGACAAGGCATAAAACCATCCGCCCGCTTGTTTGCCTCAGCCGCAAGCAGAAAAGTACGCACGCCCTCAACGAACTGGGGAGAGCATCGGTCATCGTACATCCATTGCCGGCTCATCTTCATTGCACAACACCGAATAGACCAAATTAATACAAGTTCATACATAAAGTTCATACAACATTTAAATGCAACAAACAAATAACTCTCTAGCTAAAGCATTTAAATGCAACAACAAATACGATCAAGATCGCAATTAAGGTAACAATGGATCCAACAGCATAATGATACCAAGCCTCACTATCGATGGCATATTTTCTAATCTTTCTAATCTTCAAGCGCATTTTCTCCATCTTGATCTTGTGATCATCGACGACATCGACAACATGCAACTCCAATTCCATCTTCTCCCCCTCAATTCTTTTCAATTTTTCTTTCAAGTACTCGTTTTCTCTTTCAACTAAATTTAACCTCTCGGCAATACGGTCGGTTGGAATTTCCGGTTCAGATACCTCCTAGAAAAAATTTCTATGTCAACTTGATGGGCATAATTTGTCATAAACACGAAATGCAACTAGTTTTAAAAGAGAATATACATACCACATCCGAATCATAACAAGGACTAGGGCCGACGGGGACGGATATCAAAACCATGGCACTATATGTATAACAAACAACGTACGGGTAAGATAATTATACGAGTAACTATATATCCAAATCACACAAACATCAATTTTTATATAAAATTTCATGAACAAGAGGCTCACCACAAGGTGGTGCCGGCGACGGGACGGTGCGGGCGATCGACGGTGGCTACGATGGAGATTTAGAAGGCACTAAGTAAACCACAACTACATATGCAAACTAAGTGTTATTTTTGACCTCAAATTGCATATAAATCAAATACTAGCACATATATATATATATCCTCCCAAATTACTAAACTCACAAATTAATCACTATATAAACCAATGCAAGAGCTAATCTAGCAATGAGAGATGAAAGGACAAAGTTGCTAACCTTTGTGATCATTTGAATGGATGAGGGCCTTCAAATCTTGACAAATTTTGGGCAAATTTTGTGATGAACTCGAGAGGAAGAAGGGAAGAACAGAGGAGAGGGCCGGAGAGGGGAAAGGGGGAAGAACAGAGTGCTGGTGGACGAAGGGTTTATATAGGACGACCTTTAGTACCGGTTCGTGGCACGAACCGGTACTAAAGGTGCTGAAGGGGCCCCACTCTGACAACATCCTGCCACCACTCTCATTAGTACCGGTTCGTGGCACGAACCGGTGCTAAAGGTTCGCCACGAACCGGTACTAATGAAAGCGTCCCGGCTATCCGTTGGAACCGGCACTAATGTATACATTAGTGCCGGCTCAAATACAAACCGGCACTAATGTGCTTCACGTTTGACCATTTTTCTACTAGTGTTATGCAATTCAAAATAACAGCTACTGTAATGGTTATAAAATGATGACCAGTATTTTCATTACTTGCAATGCCGTTTGGTGCTGGTTTTCTTACTTATTGGTCCTTTCTTAATTTTCTTAGTAGTGCATCTTGGTCAGGCCAGCCCTCCACCTTTCTTGTAAGGATCATGGTGCTCACACTGCACCCAGGCCACGATATCGATTCCGGCTATGACAAAGTATTCAAGACAAACTGAGGTATTTCCTTACATTGCGTCCCCAAGACCAATGCTTATCATAAAAATCAAAAGCTATAATTCATGTACCTCTATAATTCAAATTAAATGATCCATGCTATATATGTAAACTGCTTTAATTGATGATCCTTATGTGAACCTTAATCAAGCAGATAAATGCACCAACAATGTTTCTGATTCTGTACCCTATCACTCACAAATAAGTGATTCAAGAAATATGTGATGATCATTCCTGTAACACTTATTCATACTCTTTGATGCAAATTAGTTTACATAGGCAACAGCTAGGCAACAGCTATAGTTGTGCACAAACCTTAATCTTGGTTGTTGTAGTAACGCAGCTGTTCTGTGGTGCTTTCTCATTGTAACAGTTTGATGGTTTGTGCACCTTCTCATCTGTATGCGATGGCTGTGTGTATGTGCTGGCAGTGTGTATGTGATGGCTGTGTGTATGCGATGGCTGTGTGTATGTGCTGGCAGTGTGTATGTGATGGCTGTGTGTTTATGTGCTGTGTATGCGATGGATGTAAATTTCAGATCTGTGATGTAGGTTCATATCATTATCTTTGTGTATGGATGTAAATTTCAGATCTGGATGTAAATTTCAGTTCTGTATGTAAATTTCAGATCTGTGATACCTGGAGGGCGTGTATCTGGCGGCGGGTCTTGTACGCCGCCGTCGGCGCTGGCGCCACGTCCTGGACCTGTCCAGCGTCAGGTCCAGAAGGGGATCCGTGCCGGCGCAATGGAGACCGGCGGTTTTGATCCGCGCCGGATCCTCGAAGCGCTCAGCGGAGAGTTATGCACAGGACCAGCGCCGGAGCAATGGAGTCAGGCGGCGGGATGGCGGGGAAGGACCGATGGGCGGCGGCGGGCGAAGGAGGGCACTGCCTGCGTATGGTACTCGCAAGATCCACACGAGACCTCGCTCGAGGGCACGAGAACTCGTTCGAGTCCGCAAATTGAGCCGTTTTTTTTTCGCTGGTTAATTTTCGCCGGTCTGTGGTCTGGTTTTTTTTCCGTTGATCTGAGATAATAAGTACGGGAGTTTGTGCGGGTGCGGGACTCCATGGCGGGGTTTTTTTTGGTTTTCCGCGGTTGAGAGGGAGGTGGGAAGTAGTACCAAAGAAGTAACAAAAAAGACCGGGTGAGGTGGGACGAAAATAAACCCGGAACGCGACCTATCAACTGAGACATTAGGAGTAGAGATATCCACATCACAGAAAAAATCAATCTCTCCCCTACCATCTTCCCTGCCTGAATCTCCACATCACGTCGCCGTCGTCCTCTCGGCTCCCATCAAATTTGGATCCAGGTCCAAGCTCGAGTTGCTGCTGTTGCGGGCAGCGCTTACTCCCCCGTATCTTCTCTCTACCACGCTCTAACGGGCGATGCCCCTGCCAGAACGTCGTGGACTGCTGGTCTTCTCTGCGTGAGGGCCTGCTCTCGGCCTATTTGAGGCTCAAAACATCTCTCCCTCGCCTTCTCCTCTTGCTTGCTGCCCGTAGGTGTTTCCAGCCTCTGCTACATCCCAAGGCCCAGAACACCAATTACATGATTGACGATGTTGCATCGATTTTGTACTGCAGGGTCTGTGCTTTGCAGGTCTATCTTCCATGCTGCACCTTTTCTTTTTGTCGTTGGTTGGCTTGCACACAACTGTTCAGTACGACCACTTTCATCATGTTATGGTGATCCATTCACTTTTGCATAGGATGGGACCTAAAAGCTAACATGAGGTAAGTCAAGACAGATGTGGACTTTGTACTTTTGTAGTGCCTATATTTATAAATAAAATACTGTGTTTGTAACTTGACACTTCTGCTCTAATTTTTGGTTCTTAGTTAGCTGTTTTTAATTTGTAATATCATCAATGTGGATTTTAGTTTTGACACCAGGACAATAGGTGTTCATCATGTTTTTTGCTTACATAATATGTTTAGGTTTCTATTCTTTCCTCTTCAGCGCTAGGAATTTTTATTCTACTAAATGATGCATATATGTTCAGTCTCTTATTTTCAGTGTCAATGATAACATGCCATTGCTTCCATTGTGCAAAGTACTGGCATCATGGAAGCTGTGGCCATAGGTAAAAGCATGGTACTTTTCCCCATAATATCTAATTTAGGTATTATTAACGTGTTCTAATATTTCGTGGTGTTCAGTTCATGCTGCTCCATTGCTGTGATCCTCTATATATAGTACGACAAGGAAATGATAGAAGAATTCTTGACATTGAATTGTGCACTCTATACAATTTTGCATTTGGGATTATTACTTAAAGGAATTATGTTTCAAAAGAACATTATGGTTAATTCTGTCACATTCTGTTAGTTGTACTAACTAATTGGTATTATAAGGTCTATCTCGAGTTCTCGATATTATTTTAGTGTGTTCAATATCATGTGTTTGTTCTTAGATAGCAATTTATTAAAATCTTTATTTTTAGCATATGTTGTTCTTCATAGTTGAAATTTCACTACATGGAAGTGAAAACAGAAGCTGTAGTTAGCAAGACACGTGTATAAATATAACTAACTACTGGAACTTTTGCATCTAGATTTAGAAGTATTTCACAGTGTACTTTATGCCAAAAGTATGAGTGGCTTCTTCCATCGATCTACCTATAACCGTTGGATGAAAAGATGTTCTTTGGCAGCTCCTCAGACGCGCATGTTTCTTCTCCCGGATCTTCCGCCGGTGCCACCAAAATAGAAAAAAAGGAAAACAAAACCTTCTCGATGATGAGCTTCGATCAGTAAGGGGTACTCACCCCATTCACCATCGCAAGGAATAGAAACTGCACATGTTCCTCCTGAGACCTATCCATGTCATACGAATTATGCATCTCCACGACACCAGACTCCCATATTTGTTTCTAAACGCTGCCTGGGGTCATGCACTCTGCACTGTTGGTCCGATTGCAGACGAAAATCCCCACGTAAGTGCTCACACTTTAGAGTCGTCCACTCAACTGAACTTAACATTAGATCAAAGCATAAGAGGAATTTGGCATAAAGCAGCTATAAGTTATTCCCTGTATCTACTCTTATTCCTTTCCTTTTAACTACTCTGTTCCTTCGCCAGAAATTCTACTTTTGTATGACCTACTGGGTATAATGCTTTGTATAAGATCGATTCACCTATGCCTCATACAATCTTGATTTTGCCAAGCCTCTCTATTAGAATTAGTTATTTTTCTGTTTAGTTAATAGGAATTCTTGGTTAATAAGTTTTTAGATAGCAATTCTCAACAATGTGGATGTCAGATTTTAACGATTCAAACAATTCACAAAGTGTTGCTTCATTAGTAACTCCCTGACCTTCAATTCATAGCCTGGGATGATATGTACTCATGTATTTATCTCTAATACCCTGTTCTAAACGTTGATGTTACATGCAAACTTCATAAAAGATATTCTGTGTGTGCATACGGTACTGAAATAAATTTGGATGGACTAACTCGAGTTCTTCCATGAAGTTGTTTTACTACAAATATTCAGTATAGAACTGTACAGCAAAGACAGTACATAACACTATGTAGTTCTAGATTAAATATTCCTGGAACATGTACAGTTCACATCATGGTTCGAGTCGACTAATGGCATTTGTACAAGTTTAGTTGTAGCATGTTGATACTCAGATGGTGGCAGCGTGTTGAGTCGAGCCATCAGCATGAGCGACCAAGACGGCGCACATGGACACAGACGCTAGATTGATATTTTGGGTTGTTTATGTGGTGGCAGTTCTGTCGATGCCTCACATGGTTGCATCTAACAGGTTTTGACCTTCTCGCCGAATCTGCAGCTAGCCTTCACATTGCATTGATGTGAATGTTTGCCTCCTTTCAATGCATTGTGTATGAAATTGCAGTAGTGATTTGCTTTGTGGGGGGAAATTAGTACATGTTCACTGGTTCATCTTTGACTTTAGGCAAACAAAAATGTCAAATCTTTTCAAGACTCTATGAAATAGTTTCATTGTAACAATGGTCATATTAAATATATGCCAATTTGATTATTTTATTAAGAAGTAGTGCTACTTGAGATATTCGCTGGCGTGTTTCCAGAATCATGTATGCATGCTACATCTACTTCCTTTTGTCTACTGTTTTACAAAATTAGTATATACACTATAATGGAGCCTATTCACCGTCACATCCTTTTTACACAAAGGTCCCTGGGGTTTTATTTATTCAACCCGCAGTCTATGTTATAAGTCAATGTCAATGCGAACCGGTAAATGCGAAATAAAAAACTAGCACCCACATGACCCTGGCCGCCTCCAATCCCATCTCCGCCTCCTGCCACAGCCCGCCCCGCCTGACCACGCGCCGCTGCCGCCCCACATCCGTGGCTGACCCGTGATCGCCAAAGAGCGAGAGGTGGAGCACGACGTTGGATCTCGGCGCCTCGAGCCCGCCTTCCCACACAGCCCTGCCGCATCGCCGCCGTGCATCGGGACCGGTGCGGCACTGACAGGGGTTGTCCGCGCAGATCAAAGTTAGGTTCTCCCCGCTGGTCTCAGGCCCAAGCCGCCGACGAAGGCTGTTGTGCGGCGAGCACGTTGAGAGCACGAGGCGGCTGGACGATGGCTACCACAGTGACGCACGAGGAGGCTAGCCCGAGGCTGCCGGACGACGGCAACCACGGAGATGCAAGAGGAGGCAAGCCCGAGGCGGCCAAACCATGGCGACATGTCGTCCTCGACCACGCCTGGTTCCTTCTGATGGTCGGCGGCGCCAGATCCAGTCATTCTCCTTCCCGATCTCCCCGTCGTCATGCTACCGAGGGCGTCTTCGCCAACATCTTCTCACGCCGCTGAGCGTGGCGTGTCCTGCCGGTGACTCCTCCAGCCGTCATGACGTAAACAAGCAAAGCATGTGCGCATGGCAGAAGATGCTCTCGCTCCCGCGGAATGCACGCCCCCCCTACGGCCACGGACAAGGTAGACACCCTCCTGGTGCGTGATGTTTTTACTTCCCTGGTGTTTGCCGCGTGATGCTCCCGCTTCACTACTTTTTGATGCGTGCTGTTGCTGCTACTACTTTACTACTGTTGCTAATTTGCCCCTTGGAACTCAAAAGGAACATATGAATTTTCCGACTGAAGCATATGTGATCAGCTGTCCTGTTACATAATATAGTTTTTTTTCTAGCATCAGGCAAAGAATCATAATGTGCAGTCAGTTCACACCAGCATACATCCATTTTATTTGGGGAAAACATATACGGAAATTGTATATACAAAAAGAGACACATTTGTGAGTTTCCAAGAGAGATGCAACATGCAGAAACTTCAAAGCCGCCTCAAAGTATAGGCTTGCATTGCAGGTGGATTGTGGTCAGAACATATAAAACAAGTTGATATAATGGGTAAAGCATGGTCAAAACATTTTAAACGAAGTGGGCATCAACAACCTTCACATGATTCGAATTAATGGTCCTATGAATGACATAATCATCTAGCGAGCAATAACGAAATATCTCAAATGACAACACCTTGTCAAAACAATCATGATATAATATGACAACAGTGGTATCTCGCTAGCCCTTTCTGAGGCCACAAAACATAAATACTGAGCACCTTCAAAGTCCAAGCAGCGACTAAACATTGTAATTCACGGTAGAAAAGACCCAATCATGATGCATCCAACATTAACTATACACAACACATGAGGACGACAATAGTACTCTTATAATCTGGCGCTTATTTGAGAAGGTGATGACTCAACATAAAGTTAAATAGATAGTCCCTTCGTAGAGGGAAGCAGGGATTTGCAGCGGTGCCAGAGCTTAGTTTTTTAAAATAGAGGTAAATGAAAATTTGAGAAGTGCACCCTTCCTGTTTACTTCACAGCCATTAGTTATCGATATCTTCCATGCTAAACACATTAGTGGCGGTTCCCAAGCGATAAAAGTAAAGGTTTACTCCCCCTCCACCAACAATCAGACTCCACGGCTAGCCGAATCCTCGGGTACCATCCATACCAACATCAGTCCTGGGGGAGTGATATGTCTCCAACGTATCTATAATTTTTGATTGTTCCATGCTATTATATTATCATTCTTGGAAGTTTTACAATCATTTTATATCATTTTTGGGGAATAACCTATTGACATGGTGCCAAGTGCCAGTTGTTGTTTTTTGCTTGTTTTTTACATCACAGAAAATCAATATCAAACGGATTCCAAATGCAGTGAAACTTTTTGTAGATTTTTTATGGACAAGAAGACACCCAATGGGCCGGAGAAGCACCTGGGGGGTGCCCCGAGGGGGCACAACCCACCAGGGCGCGCTTGGGCCCCCAGGCGCGCCCAGGTGGGATGTGCCCACCTCGGTGGCTTCCCGCACCGCCTCTTTGCTCTGTAAATACCCCAATATTCTAGAAACCCTAGGGGAGTCGACGAAAATCAATTCCACCTGCTGCAAGTTCCAGAAACCACAGATCCAATCTAAACACCATCACAGAGGGGTTCATCATCCTCATTGGTGCCTCCCCGATGATGTGTGATTAGTTCTTTGTAGACCTAAGGGTCCGTAGTTAGTAGCTAGATGGCTTCCTCTCTCTCTCTCTCTCTCTCTCTCTCGATTCTCAATACAACGGTCTCTTGGAGATCTATTTGATGTAACTCTCTTTTGCGGTGTGTTTGTTGGGATCCGATGAACTTTGAGTTTATGACCAAATCTATGTTTTTACCCATGCAAGTTATTTGAGTCTTTTTATCTCTTATTGCATGATTGCATATAGCTTTGTATTTCTTCATTGAATCTTTCGTTTAGTTAGGCCAACTAGATCGATTTTTCTTGCCATGGGAAGAGGTGCTTTGTGATGGGTTCGATCTTACGGTGCTTGATCCCAGTGACAGAAGGGGAACTGACACGTATGTATCGTTCCTATTAAAGATAACAAGATGGGGTCTATTTGTACATAAATAGATATTTTCTATATCATGTCATCGTTCTTATTCCATTACTCCGTTTCTCCATGAACTTAATACACTGGATGCATGTTGGATAGCGGTCGATGTGTGGAGTAATAGTAGTAGATGCAGGCAGGAGTCTGTCTACTAATCTTGGACATGATGCCTATATAATGATCATTGCCTGGATATCGTCATGATTATTTGAAGTTCTATCAATTGCCCAACGGTAATTTGTTTACCCACCGTATGCTATTTTTCTCGAGAGAAGCCACTAGTGAAATCTACGGCCCCCGGGTCTCTTCTTTATTATATTTGCCTTCGTGATCTATTTTTATTGCTTTTATTTTCAGATCTATTAATCCAAAAATACAAAAATACCTTGCTGCAATTTTTATTTATTTATTTTATCTCGCGTTCCCACGAGATCTATTTATCCAATCTACTACAATTTTACCTATCTTTTTACCCGTGAGGGATTGACAACCCCTCTCTTACATCGGGTTGCAAGTATTTGTTCTTTGTGTGCAGGAGCTGTTTACGTGGTGTTGCGTGGTTCTCCTACTGGTTCGATAATCTTGGTCTAATCACTGAGGGAAACACCTACCGTAGTTGTGTTGCATCATCCCTTCCTCTTTGGGGAAATACCAACGTAGTTCAAGCCACATCAAAAGGAATTTCTGGCGCCGTTGCCGGGGAGACATCATCAACATCTACTAGCTTCCTAATCACAAATCTCATCTCCTTGCAATTTATATTATTTGCCATTTGCCTCTCGTTTTCCTCTCCCCCACTTCAAAAAAATTAGCCGTTTTATTCGCCCTCTTTTTCGTTCGCCGTTTTCTCGTCGGATCTGTTTTTGAGTGCAATCTTGTTGCGTAGTCACAATGACTCAAGAGAACACCAAGTTGTGTGATTTCTCCAATACCAACAACAATGATTTTATTAGCACTCCAATTGCTCCTCCCGCCACTAGTGCGGAGTCTTGTGATATTAATACCCCTTTGTTGAATCTCGTTATGAAAGACCAATTTCCGGTACTCCTAATGAGGATGACGCGTCCCATCTTAACAAATTCGTGGAATTATGCGATATGCAAAAGAAAAAAGATGTGAACAATGATATTATGAAGTTGAAATTATTCCTGTTTTCTTTGCGAGATCGTGCAAAAATTTGGTTTCTTCTTTGCCTCGCAATAATATCGATTCTTGGGATAAGTGCAAACATGCTTTTATTACTAAATATTTTCCGCCCGCAAAAATTATTTCCCTTAGAACCCAGATCATGAATTTCAAGAAACTTGAACATGAGCATGTTGCACAATCTTGGGAAAGGATGAAAGTAATGCTAAGGAATTTCCCAACTCACTGGTTAAATCTTTGGATGATCATACAAAATTTTTATGCAGGGTTGAATTTTGTTTCTCGTAATCTTTTGGACTCCGCCGCGGGTGGTACTTTTATGGAAATTATTTTGGGTGAAACCATCAAATTGCTTGATAACATGATGACAAATTATTCACAATGGCATACCGAAAGAGCTCTTACTAGTTAACTTTTACTATTCTAAGAAATACTAAGTTCACTTAAGTAAACTTTCGCTCCTTAAAAAAATGGTTCACTCATTTCAAAAGAATCTTGTTCTAAGAAGGTCCCCACACTGAATAGATTGGATGAAATAATTTGAACGAAATATTGAAATTTAAACATATTTGAATGCATCCAAGATTATTCTTGTTGTCTAGTTTTTAATGTGAGGGGTCCAAATATATATTTAAAAAGCTGCAACAGAATTTTAGTTACAAGATATGAATCAAGTAAATTATGAAAAGAAAATAAAAGCACGGGATTGGCGTGCGCGGGGGTGGGGGGGGGGCTGATGAAGCTATGTACCTAGGGTAGGGTCATGGACCTGTCCAGCGTACCCTCCCCAAGGACATCTTTACAAAGAATCAGAAGCAGTCGAAGAGAAATCATCATCCACTCGACCGTGGAGATGTGCTCACTCGACCACCTTGAAGACACTCGACCACCAGAAGATGAGGAACCCTCCACTCTGCAACGGTTAAGACTTAAGCCATAGCATTATGAGCATTTATGACACTTACTGTAGACGTTACCTGTAACGCCTTTCCTTTATGAGCATTGAACTTTGTGTAACGGAGGGGAGCTGGGGTCCTGACGCACTCTATATAAGCCACCTCCCTCCTCTGGGACAAGGGTTCGCACTTTTGTAAACACACACACACACACACGTATAATCATGTCGACCGCCTCAGGGCACCGAGACGTAGGGCTGTTACTTCCTCCGAGAAGGGCCTGAACTCGTAAAACTCGTGCGTACAACTACTCCATAGCTAGGATCTTGCCTCCTCATACCTACCCCCATTCTACTGTCAGTCTTAGATCCACGACAGTTGGCGCCCACCGTGGGGCAGGTGTTTTAGCGACTTATTGGAGAAGTTGCAATTTTTCCGATCCCCATCATCATGGTTCCAGGCGGAGGTTTGGCTGAGGCCGCGAGATCCATCTCGGCGCGCTCGTGTTTGTCGTCGACGACTCCGCATGGCTTCAGGAGGCACCACTCGACGTCGATGCGCTCCCCGCCCGCGGGGCAACGCACTTTCACGCGTGCGTCCGCGGCGTCCTCCTGCGGCAACCGTCGACCCAGTACCAGTCGAGTCCTACGGCTTTCCCCCTCCCTGCGACCCGCCAGAACAAGCGCACCGGCCGGTCGAGGGTTCAACGGTGGGTGAAGCATGTGGTGGCCCGCCAGTCAGCCACCCCTCAAGTCGCGGCGCTCGAGCCCAACGAGTCTCTCTACGGCCTGTTCGATCTGTCGACTGGCTCCGTAGAGACTGCATCCGAGTGCGGCAGCAATGACTCGGCAGCGGAAGTCCTGATGGTCAATGGACCACGCGGTCCTCCTGGCTTCGATCGTGAAGACGGAGGTGACAGGAATGGCGATCCGTCACGCGTTCACGAGGAGTACCACCCCGAGCCTCTCTCCTCGCAGCAGAGAGAAGAACTTCGTTGCCGAAACATGGATGCCCTGCATACTCCTATAGTTGGAGAAACGCCCGAGGCCCAGGCCTTGGAACAGGCTCGCTTGGCCAATCTGGCTGAGCGCACTCGGCTGGAGAACCTACAGCGCGCACTCGATGATCGCGCTCGTCAACGTGCTCCTGAGTCCAGCTGACGCCATCTTTTTCCACCTCCGGCTTAGGTATACCGAACACCGATCCAAAACCTAGCAGCCGCGGCCTGGATAGTAGAGTCGATTCAACCTTTCCAGTCAGAAGCTGGCCGAGGTCTGGCGTAGATCAGGGCCTTGCTCCGGGCAGCAGGAGAGCAGAATACGACCGTGTCTCAGTCGCGGGATAGGATCCATAGCAGATCTGTGGTCGCAGATACGGTCCAGTCGGGCCATAGCCCGAGATCGCCCCCGAGGCGTGAGGGACGTGGAGAGTGGCGTGATCAGTACAGAAACCAGGAGCAGTATGATCGTCGAGCCGATCGCGATGGTTGCCGTCGAGTGCCCACGCCTCCTCCAAGGAGTGGGTCGTACGTGCCGCGGCCACATGAAGACAGGCGCCCTAACAGCGTCGGAAGAGGTATTCCAGTCGACCCCAGGGAGCCAGGCTTTGATGCGAGATCTATTCTCGTACAAGGCTTGGTCGACAGAAACAGAGCTCATCGAGATGGCCATGACAGAGGCCCGCAAACCAGCAACAGGGTGCATGTCTCTGGCCCAGAGTGCTTCAGCAGAGCTATCAGAGCTACAGTGATTCCCCCCAACTTCAGGTTGGCGACTGGAGTCAGTAAGTTCACCGGAGAGTCCAAGCCTGACACCTGGCTCGAAGACTACCGAGTGGCTGTCCAGATTGGTGGCGGCAATGATGAGGTGGCCATGAAACACCTTCCTCTGATGTTGGAGGGCTCGGCTAGGGCGTGGCTGAATTAGTTGGCGCCTGGCAGTATCTATACTTGGGAAGGTCTCGCCCGAGTGTTTGTCAGAACGTTTGAGGGTACTTGCAAGCGGCCAACAGGTTTGACGGAATTACAGTGTTGCGTCCAGAAACCGAATGAAACTTTGAGAGATTATATTCATAGGTGGATCACCCTGCACCACACGATGGAAGATGTGTCTGATCATCAGCCAATTTGTGCTTTCAAGGAAGGCGTCAGGTACCGAGAGTTGAATCTGAAATTCGGTCGGATAGGGAACATGACTTTGACTCGGATGATGGAAATCGCCACCAAGTATGCCAATGGTGAAGAGGAGGAGCGACTGCGGAGCGGCAAGCACAAGGCAGTCGCCCACGAATCCGGAGGAGGAAACTCCAGTCGGAAACAAAAACGCAAGGCCGAACCAGCTGCTCCGGGTGAGGCCTTGGCTGTGGTTCAAGAAAAGTTCAAGGGGAACCCCAAAGGGCCGTGGAACCCCAAGAAAGTAAAAGATCAAGATGGAAATGACGTGTTGGATCTGCCGTGCCATATCCACACCAAAAAAGACGAAGAAGGTAATTTCATTTACCCGAAGCATACCACTCGACAGTGTCGGCTCCTGATCCAGCAGTTCCGAGGGAAACAGCCCAAGGAAAAGGAGAAGGAGGCAGACAAGGCTGAGAGTGAAGGGGAAGATGATGATGGTTATCCTCACGTGAATTCCACTCTGATGATTTTTGCTGATGTTGAAAACAAGAGTCGATTGAAAGTCATCAACAGAGAAGTGAACATGGTCGCTCCGGCGACACCCAATTACTTGAAATGGTCGCAGACTGCCTTCACGTTCGACCAGTTTGATCACCCAGTGCACATCGCCACCCCTGGGAGGCAAGCACTAGTGGTCGACCCGGTGGTCGAAGGCATTCGACTGACAAAGGTCCTGATGGACGGTGGCAGTGGCCTGAACATTCTGTACGCAGAAACATTGAAAGGAATGGGCATTCCGATGTCTAGACTCAGTGAAAGCCACATGAGTTTCCATGGCAAGGGGTCATCCCAGGCAAGAAGGCTGCGTCCCTCAGTCAGATTGCACTCGACGTGGTTTTTGGTGATGCCAAAAATTACCGCAAAGAAAAGTTGACGTTTGAAGTCATGGATTTTCAGAGTGTGTATCATGCAATTCTGGGCAGGCCAGCTTTTGCATGATTCATGGCTCGACCTTGTTATGTGTACCTCAAACTGAAGATGCCTGGTCCCAGATTAGTGATCACTATCTCTGGTAATCGGAAAAAGGCGTAAGAGTGTTTCCAGAAGGGCTCAAAGATCGCCGATGTCCAGATGGCCGTGGCAGAATTGCAAGAATACCAGAAAAACACAGACCCAAGTGACTTGTTGCGAGCCAAGAAGCCAGCCACTGATTCAGCATTCCAGTCGTCTGGCAAGACGAAGTCTGTTCACATTCACCCGATGGACCCCGATGCAGCTCCGACCAACATTTCGACCACACTCGACTCCAAATAGGAAGAAGCGCTCATCCAGTTCCTCCGTGAGAACTGGGACATCTTTGCATGGAGGCCTTCTGACATGCCAGGTGTTCCCAGGGGACTGGCTAAGCATCGTTTGCGAGTCGACCCGAAAGTGAAACGAGTCAAAGAGCATCTTCGATGGTCCGCCGTCTAGAAAAGAAAAGCAATCGGTGAAGAGGTGGCTCGGCTTTTGGCAGCTGAGTTTATCCGAGAGATTTACCACTCCGAGTGGTTAGCCAATGTTGTCATGGTCCCAAAGAAAGATGACTCACTCTGCATGTGCATCGATTTCGAGCATATCAATCGGGCCTGCCCGAAAGATCACTTCCCTCTCCCTCGCATCGATTAGATAGTCGACTCGACTGTTGGGTGCGAGCGTTTGTCCTTTTTGGATGCCTACTCTGGGTACCACCAGATCCGTCTGTACGGACCCGATGAAATAAAGACAGCTTTTATCACCCCGTTCGGGTGCTTCTGTTATGTCACAATGCCATTCGGCTTGAAGAACGCTGGAGCCACATTTATGCGAATGATTCAGAAGTGCCTGCTCACTCAGATCAGTCGGAATGTGGAAGCATACATGGATGACATTGTGGTCAAGTCACGTAAAGGTTCTGACCTGCTGATCGACCTCGCCGAAACCTTTGCCAACCTCAGAAGGTATGATATCAAGCTCAATCCATCAAAGTGCACGTTTGGAGTTCCAGGCGGAAAGTTACTCGGTTTTCTTGTTTCCGAACGAGGAATCGATGCTAACCCAGAGAAAGTAGGCGCTATACTTCGGATGAAACGCCCTGTGCATGTGCATGATGTCCAGAAGCTTACTGGTTGCTTGGCCGCCGTAAGTCGATTCATTTCTCGCCTCGGTGAAAAGGCCCTGCCTCTTTACCGACTGATGAAGAAATCAGATGCGTTCGAGTGGACTCCAGAAGCTGATACAGCATTTCCAGAGCTAAAAGTCCTGCTTTCCACCCAGCCGGTGCTTGCTGCTCCAATCAGCAAAGAGCCTCTTTTGCTTTATATAGCAGCCACTGGACAAGTCGTCAGTACAGTACTTACGGTCGAGCGGGAAGAAGAAGGAAAAGCGTACAAAGTTCAATGCCCAGTTTATTATATTTCTGAAGTCCTGACCCCGTCAAAGCAGAGATATCCTCACTATCAGAAGCTTGTCTATGGAATTTACATGACCACGAAGAAGGTTGCACACTACTTCTCAGATCACTCTGTTACAGTCATCAGCAACGCTCCATTGTCAGAGATTCTGCACAACAGGGATGCAACTGGTCGAGTGGCAAAATGGGCGATTGAACTCCTTCCCTTGGATATCAAGTTTGAGGCAAAGAAAGCTATCAAGTCCCAAGCAATAGCAGATTTCCTCGCCGAGTGGATCGAACAGCAACTGCCGACTCAAGTTCACTCGGAGCACTGGACCATGTTCTTTGACCGATCCAAGATGTTGAATGGTTCTGGTGCTGGAGTAGTTCTGGTATCCCCCCGAGGAGACAAGCTCAGATATGTCCTCCAGATTCACTTTGATTCCTCCAACAATGAAGCAGAGTATGAAGCACTCATGTATGGGTTGCGCATGGCCATCTCACTCGGCGTCCGTCGCCTCATGGTCTATGGCGACTCATATTTGGTAGTTAATCAAGTGATGAAGGAGTGGGATGTCAGAAGCCTAGCCATGACTGATTACTGCAACGCGGTGAGAAATCTTCAGAGGAAGTTCGAGGGGTTAGAACTCCACCACATCCCCCGATTGAAAAATCAAGTAGCCGATGAATTGGCAAAGATAGGTTCCAAGAGAGAGGCCATTCCCAGCAATGTGTTCTTGGAGCATATTCACACGCCGACAGTTCAGGAAGACCCTTTCATTGAAGAGCCCCCAGAACCCAAGAGCGCCACGGTATCTGACTGAAGTCGAGGTCCCAGCTATGGTCGACCTAATCATGGAGGTTTTGGCCATTACTCCCGACTGGACGGTGCCCTACATTGCGTACATCCTCAGGAAAGAGCTCCCAAAGGATGAAGAAGAAGCTCGACAGATCGTCCGCCAATCTAAAGCTTTTACTGTGATAAGAGGGCAGCTGTTCAGAGAAAGTATGACTGGAGTCGGTCAGAAGTGCATAACACCAGAAGAAGGTCGAATGATCCTCAATGACATCCACTCGGGGACCTGTGGTCACCATGCGTCCTCTCGGGCCATCGTGGCTAAAGCATACCGAGCTGGATTCTATTGGCCACGAGCAAATGAGATGGCGAAAGATATAGTCGACAGATGTGAAGGCTGTCAATTTTACTCCGATATGTCTCACAAGCCAGCGTCAGCCCTGAAGACCATCCCCCTCGTCTGGCCCTTCACTGTTTGGGGACTGGATGTGGTTGGACCGCTGAGGACCGGCAGAAGCAGATTCACTCACGTGCTCGTTGCAGTCGACAAGTTTACCAAATGGATCGAAGCCAAACCCATCAAGAACCTTGACGCTAGCACTGCTGTCAGTCCCACACAGCATCATCACGGACAACGGATCGAACTTCGATTCCGATGAGTTCAGAATTTTCTGCGCCTCTCAGGGCACTCGAGTTGACTATGCTTCTGTTGCTCACCCGCAGTCGAACGGACAAGCAGAAAGAGCCAATGGCCTAATTCTCAAAGGACTGAAGCCCCGACTGATGCGTGATCTCAAACACACAGCAGGTGCTTGGGTTGATGAACTTCCGTCAGTTCTGTGGGGTTTAAGGACAACTCCTAATTGGTCGACTGGAAGAACTCCTTTCTTCTTAGTCTATGGAGCCGAAGCTGTCCTGCCAAGTGACTTGCTCCACAACGCACCCCGAGTTGAACTCTTCTCCGAAGCAGAAGCAGAGCAGGCCCGACAAGATTCAGTCGATCTCTTAGAGGAGGAAAGAGAGATGGCCTTGATCTGCTCGACCATTTATTAGCAAGATTTGTGTCAATTCCATGCCAGGAATGTGAGGGGTCGGGCCTTTCAAGAAGGAGACTTGGTTCTTCGAGTGGATCAGTAGAAACCACACAAGCTTGCTCCAACTTGGGAAGGCCCCTTCATCGTCACCAAAGTTCTCCACAACGGAGCATACCATCTTTACAGTATCGAGCATGAGAAAGACGAGCCACGGGCTTGGAACGCGGAGCTGCTCCGCCCCTTTTATACTTAAACACTCGTTCGAATAAAATGTAATAAGCAACACCTTTTGTAATTCGTTTATCAAAGACAAGAGCTTACAGTTCTCTCATTCGATTGTGTTGTTCTTATTTACTCCTGAAATCCCCCGGTGGGTGGGCTTAGTCGCGAATCCGTTCTGCCTAAGTTCGAAAAAATCTTACCGAGTGAAGAGCAATCCTTCCACTCGGGTGCTTAGCTGCAGTCGAGCACTCGCCTAAGTTCTCTCACTAAGAGGCTTAACGGCAGTCCAGCACTCGCCTAAGTTTGAAAAAATCCTACCGAGTGGAGAGCAATCCTCCCACTCGGGGGCTTAGCTGCAGTCGAGCACTCGCCTAAGTTCTCTCACTAAGAGGCTTAACGGCAGTCCAGCACTCGCCTAAGTTTGAAAAAATCCCACCGAGTGGAGAGCAGTCCTCCCACTCGGGGGCTTAGCTGCAGTCGAGCACTCGCCTAAGTTCTCTCACTAAGAGGCTTAACGGCAGTCCAGCACTCGCCTAAGTTTGGAAAAATCCTATCGAGTGGAGAGCAATCCTCCCACTCAGGGGCTTAGCTGCAGTCGAGCACTCGCCTAAGTTCTCTCACTAAGAGGCTTAACGGCAGTCCAGCACTCGCCTAAGTTTGAAAAAATCCCACCGAGTGGAGAGCAGTCCTCCCACTCGGGGGCTTAGCTGCAGTCGAGGACTCGCCTAAGTTCTCTCACTAAGAGGCTTAACGGCAGTCCAGCACTCGCCTAAGTTTGGCAAAATCCTACCGAGTGGAGAGCAATCCTCCCACTCGGGGGCTTAGCTGCAGTCGAGCACTCACCTAACTTCTCTCACTAAGAGGCTTAACGGCAGTCCAGCACTCGCATAAGTTTGAAAAAATCCCACCGAGTGGAGAGCAGTCCTCCCACTCGGGGGCTTAGCTGCAGTCCAGCACTCGCCTAAGTTCTCTCACTAAGAGGCTTAACGGCAGTCCAGCACTCGCCTAAGTTTGAAAAAATCCTACCGAGTGGAGAGCAATCCTCCCACTCGGGGGCTTAGCTGCAGTCGAGCACTCGCCTAAGTTCTCTCCCTAAGAGGCTTAACGGCAGTCCAGCACTCGCCTAAGTTTGAAAAAATCCCACCGAGTGGAGAGCAGTCCTCCCACTCGGGGGCTTAGCTGCAGTCGAGCACTAGCCTAAGTTCTCTCACTAAGAGGCTTAACGGCAGTCCAGCACTCGCCTGAGTTTGGCAAAATCCTACCGAGTGGAGAGCAATCCTCCCACTCGGGGGCTTAGCTGCAGTCGAGCACTCGCCTAAGTTCTCTCACTAAGAGGCTTAACGGCAGTCCATCACTGCAGCTAAGCCCCCGAGTGGGAGGATATCCCCCACTGGGTGGGCTTAGTCGCGAATCCGTTCTGCCTAAGTTTGAAAAAATCCTACCGAGTGAAGAGCAATCCTTCCACTCGGGGGCTTCGCTGCAGTCGAGCACTCGCCTAAGTTCTCTCACTAAGAGGCTTAACGGCAGTCCAGCACTCGCCTAAGTTTGGAAAAATCCTACCGAGTGGAGAGCAATCGTCCCACTCGGGGGCTTAGCTGCAGTCGAGCACTCGCCTAAGTTCTCTCACTAAGAGGCTTAACGGCAGTCCAGCACTCTCCTAAGTAAAAAAATCCCACCGAGTGGAGAGCAGTCCTCCCACTCGGGGGCTTAGCTGCAGTCGAGCACTCGCCTAAGTTCTCTCACAAAGAGGCTTAACGGCAGTCCAGCACTCGCCTAAGTTTGGAAAAATCCTACCGAGTGGAGAGCAATCCTCCCACTCAGGGGCTTAGCTGCAGTCGAGCACTCGCCTAAGTTCTCTCACTAAGAGGCTTAACGGCAGTCCAGCACTCGCCTAAGTTTGGAGAAATCCTACCGAGTGGAGAGAAATCCTCCCACTCGGGGGCTTAGCTGCAGTCGAGCACTCGCCTAAGTTCTCTCACTAAGAGGCTTAACGGCAGTCCAGCACTTGCCAAGTTTGAAAAAATTCTACCGAGCGGAGAGCAGTCCTCCCACTCGGGGGCTTAGCTGCAGTCGAGCACTCGCGTAAGTTCTCTCACTTAGAGGCTTAACGGCAGTCCAACACTCGCCGAAGTTTGAAAAAATCCTACTGAGTGGAGAGCAGTCCGCCCACTCGGGGGCTTAGCTGCAGTCGAGCACTCGCCTAAGTTCTCTCACTGAGAGGCTTAACGGCAGTCCAGCACTCACGTATGTTTGGAAAAATCCTACCGAGTGGAGAGCAATCCTCCCACTCAGGGGCTTAGCTGCAGTCCAGTACTCACCTAAGTTTGAGACCCATCCCTATCCGCAAGGACGACGAGGTGCAGGTCGATTGCAACCTTCTTCTTCGGAGCTGCGGCACTAATACAATGTCCGCTCCATCCCTATCCGCAAGGACGACGAGGTGCAGGTCGACTGCCACCTTCTCCTTCGGAGCTGCGGCACAAATACAACGTCCGCTCCATCCCTATCCGCAAGGACGACGAGGTGCAGGTCGACTGCAACCTTCTTCTTCGGAGCTGCGGCACTAATACAACGTCCGCTCCATCCCTATCCGCAAGGACGACGAGGTGCAGGTCGACTGCCACCTTCTCCTTCGGAGCTGCGTCATAAATACGACGTCCGCTCCATCCCTATCCGCAAGGACAAGGAGGTGCAGGTCGACTGCCACCTTCTCCTTCGGAGCTGCGGCACAAATACAACGTCCGCTCCATCCCTATCCGCAAGGACGAAGAGGTGCAGCGAGCAAAGTCCATGCGAAGGCAAACGCAAGCACATTCGGAGATAAACCAAATTTAGATAAATACTAAAAGGTTCCAAGAAGCGAATCAAAAGTACTCGGGCACCAAGCCCGAAGGAGTTTAACGGTTATAGAAACCACTTGGCATTCCGAGGAAAATTTAAAGCGTATCCAAGTTTCATAAGATTGTTCACTCAGCCGGAGGAGGACTGGCAGGCTCCACGAATGAGTCCAGATCGATCCCATCAGCGATCCGAGTGGCAGCAGCAATGAAAGTCTCCATGAAGGACTGGAAGTCGTGCTTTTTGGTGTTAGCGACTTTGATCGCAGCCAGCTTGTCTTCACGAACCTCCTTGCAATGGACTCGCACCAGGGACAGCGCCGTGTCAGCACCACACTGGGCCGAGGATTTCTTCCATTCTTGCACTCGGTCAGGGATCTCATTCAGTCGAGTCATCAGAGATTCCAGATCATTCTGAAGCATCGCTCCGGCCAAAGCATCGAGTCGATTCGAGAGACAACCTCCTTCAGGCGTGCGAGGTAGCTTGTGGCGCTGGCGATACGGGACTCCAGTCGGAGCATGTTCATCGCAGTTTCGTCGCAGACCGGGGAAGCGATAGGGTCCAGGCCCGTATCGACCCTCCCAGTTTCTTTGTCAAAGTCTTGATAAAGTTCTGCAGCCAAGAGTCAGTTCAATCAACCGAGCAAAATCCGATGGCAAACATCAACACAGTCGGATTAAAAGAAATACCTCCCAGCACAAGATAAAGCTTCTTGGCGAGCGTCCTCATATAGGCTTTTGTGTCGTTCCTCTTGCGGATCGCAGACTCCAACTTTTCGTTCAGGGCGACCTTATCCTTCTTTAGGCTGGTCACTTCGTGGTTAGCTTCATTAAGACAAGATGTCAGTCTAGTCACCTCTCCTTCAAGCGTTCCGACTGAAGCAAGCTTCTTCTCTGCGAGAGCGGTTTTGTCTTGGGCTGCCTTTTGCGCGGCGGCGAGGTCTGAGTCCTTCTTGTCCAGAGCCAACTTCATTTTCTCTACAAAAGAAATAATCGAATCAAAAAGGAGATCAAAGCGATATATTGAAATTTAGTCGGCAAACAGTTACCTTCCATACCAGCGGCCTAGTCTTGAGCTTTTTTCAGAATTTGCTAAGCCAATTCCAAGTCTAAGTTGAGTTGCCTATGCTTCTCTTCGAGTTCGGCAAACTTGGAGATAAGAGTACAAGACTTCTGCAGGAGGCAAGAGACGGGTCAATCGATAGGTTCGAAAGCAGTTCATTTCCAAATGAATAAAACCTAAAGAAGTGGATAACAAGCTGTTCAGACCCCAGTCGACTGCCAGCAGTCGACCGCGGTCTCGGGGACTACACCCAGTGGGTGCACTTGGCGTGCCCCCACCGGTTCTAATCCCACTCGCCCGGCCTGCCGGAGTCGAGTGCAAGGAGTAAAAAAGAGAGAGAGAGAGAAAGAACAATTGCGCCGTCAAGAAAAGAAGAACTCAGACCATAGTCGACTGCCAGCAGTCCACCGCGGTCTCGGGGACTACACCCAGTGGGTGCACTTGGCGTGCCCCCACCGGTTCTGATCCCACTCACCCAGACCGAGTGGAAGAGCGAAACTACCAAAAACGACAGCAACACCCAGTGGGTGCTCTAATTCAACGCGAACAACAGGAGATTGTACAGAAGAATAATTTTTGAGAACAAAAACAGTCAGAAAGTCTACTCACCTCGGCGTTGGCCCGAAGAGTGGCACTAGCATCGTAGGCAGCCTAACTGCTCTCGTGCACTATCTTCACCCGCTCCATCATCATATCAGCCTGTCGGATGGCTTCTGCAGCCACTTCCGACTGGTTGTCTGGGACGGGGTAGCCGGTGAAAAAATGTGCAGACGACCCAGGTGCAGCTGCTTGAGGCTCCGCGGTGTGGAGTTGGATAGTCGAAGGAACCACAGGCGCGGTCGACCGCGTGGGGTGCCCACTCGGCAAGGTGCAGCAAATGTCACAGCGGCCCTGCCCGCATCTTCAGCTTGACAGACGGGAGGCGTTGCAGTTGGTTCCTGCCGAGCCACCCTGCCAGCTGTTACCTTCTTGCTCTTCCTAGGCTTAGGAGCCGCATCTTCGTCGTCGTCCGGAAGGTCAATGATGTTGGGTGGATCTGCAAGACAGAACATTCGACCCCAAGTGAACCACTCAACCCTAAAAGGATCAAGAATCGAAATCGCAAGAGTTCATACCTGGGTTAGAGGTCACCGCATCCTCCATTTCCTCGTCCCGGTACTGGTATGAAGAGGTCCCTGACGTAGCAGCACTGCAAAGGCCCGCATTCAATCGGTTACATCCAGTTAATTGAATCCACATAAAGGACAAGTCAGATGGTTACCCGGAGATAGTAGGAACGGTCACTTTGATCCGAGGCAAAGCTTTGGGCGGTTTGGAAGAGATGGCTTTCGGCACTTTCGGCGCTGGAAGCGGCGCGACCTTGGATTGCTTTGGAGGCTTCACAGTCGGTGTCGGGGAAGACGTCCTGGGGCGCTTCGAGGATTGCATGATCGGCGCAGCCACCAAGTCCGGAGCGCACGCCGGATCATGAGTGTGCTTGGACCTCCTCTCCCTGCGAGGAGGTGAGTTGACTTCTTCCTCATCGGTCGATTCATCGCTCTCCTCGTCGTCCTCGGCTTCCGAATGCTCCTCGCCGCTCTCGCCCCCGCTCCCTTCTTCTTCAGTGCCGGTGTCCTGCACTCCGTTGGGCATCGAATACATTTCAATGAGGGCCTGAAAGGATAACAATCAAAAGACATTCAGTCGACCACAAACGGGACATCACGTGGTGAATCGGAAAGATACTTGATAAAACAGAAATATACTTGCTCCGGCTAGCGCGAGTTGTCGAATGGAATCACCCTCCTGGATCCCCGAGGGTTGTCTTTGTTGCCAGTGATTCCCCTCAACCAGTTCTCCAAGATATCCTCGCTGACCTCCTCCGGGTGGATCCAAGTGGTATCTTCGAGCCCAGAGTACATCCACATCGGATGGTCGCGCGCCTGAAGAGGTTGGATGCGTCGACCGAGAAAGACCTCCAGCAGATCCATCCCGGTCACTCCATCGCGGACAAGCTGGACGACCCGTTCGACCAGCTCCTTGACCTGCGCCTTCTCTTATGGAACTACCTTCAGGGGAGCAGGCTTCTCCACTCGAGCCAAGGAGAAAGGAGGAAGTCCAGTCGACTGGCCAGGGGTTGGCTGATCCTTGCAGTAAAACCAAGTCGACTGCCAGCCCCAGACCGAGTCAGGAAGGATCATCGCTGGGAAAGTACTCTTGCTCCTCATCTGGATCCCCAGACCACCGCACATCTGGATCACCAGCGTCCTCTCGTCACTCGACTTGGCCTTTTTAAGCGACTGGCAACGGCAAGTGAAAATGTGTTTGAAAAGCCCCCAATGCGGTCGACAGCCCAAGAAGTTTTCGCACATGGACACGAAAGCGGCCAGATAGACTATGGTGTTCGGAGTGAAATGGTGGAGCTGAGCCCCAAAGAAGTTCAAAAAACCCCGGAAGAAAGGGTGGGGAGGCAGTGAGAATACGCGATCTACGTGGGTTGCTAAGAGGACACACTCACCCTCTCTAGGCTGCGGCTCAGTTTCGTCCCCCGGGAGCCGAGCCGACTTGTGGGGGATCAATCCCCCCTCCACCAGGTCGTCGAGGTCGTCCTGCGTGATTGCCGAGCGGATGCAGTCGCCCTGGATCCAGCCCGCCGGCAGGCCGGACCTCGACGAGGATCCGCCCCGGCTGGTCCGCTTGCCCTTCGCCTTCGCGGTCGCCTTCTTCGCGCGTTCCAACACCACCATCTTGTCCTTCCCCATGGTGGCGGATCGAGCTCGAGCGGAGGTACGGCGACGAGGCGGAAGCGAGAGTGGCGGAGGGATCGGGAGAAAGAGAAGAGAGAATGGGGGCGTGCGGAGCAGAGGCCTGGCCCGAGACCTTTTATAAGGCCTTCCATCGAGTGGCTGACTAGTGGACCCAACTGATCTAAATAAATCCCGCAACAGTCACGCACGTAGTACGTGGAGAAAAAGGTGGTGCGGGGATCGAGGAGACTTACCTAATCCGTCCCGATAACCTCGTTTCCTCCCGTCCGGCGCGATTCCCAAAATTCGAATCCCGTGAGATCCGCCGAGAGCGGAACAACCTGTCAGACTGAAGACAAACACCCTCTACATCATCATTCGAAATTCAACCATGAAATTTCACTCGATAACAACCAAGAATGGACCAAGGCGATTGAGAAAGGAGTCGACGTCGTCTCCTCAACTCATTGTTTCAGGACAAGGCATATTCATAACACAAGAGTGGGTCGGAAGTGTTCTCGACCCCTTCCTCACTCAAACCCTGATCCATTCGGGGGCTAATGATGAAGCTATGTACCTAGGGTAGGGTCACGGACCTGTCCAGCGTACCCTCCCCAAGGACATCTTTACAAAGAATCAGAAGCAGTCAAAGAGAAATCATCATCCACTCGACCGTGGAGATGCGCTCACTCGACCACCTTGAAGACAGTCGACCACCAGAAGATGAGGAACCCTCCACTCTGCAACGGTTAAGACTTAAACCATAGCATTATGAGCATTTATGACATTTACTGTAGACGTTACCTGTAACGTCTTTCCTTTATGAGCATTGAACTCTGTGTAACGGAGGGGAGATGGGGTCCGGGCGCACTCTATATAAGCCACCTCCCTCCTCTGGGACAAGGGTTCGCACTTTTGTAAACACACACACACACACACACACACACGTATAATCCAGTCGACCGCCTCAGGGCACCGAGACGTAGGGTTGTTAATTCCTCCGAGAAGGGCCTGAACTCGTAAAACTCGTGCGTACAACTACTCCATAGCTAGGATCTTGCCTCCTCATACCTACCCCCCATTCTACTGTCAGTCTTAGATCCACAACAGAGGCTTCTGTCAATAAAGTGAGAAGAATGAGTGAAATAAGTAGACATAGTAGAGACGCAAGCGCTCATATATACGCTCATACACTCATCCCTATGAACGCACACACACACACCCTACCCCTATGAGCACCTTTGAGAGACTGAGCCGGCATGTTATCTTGAGATTTACGTAGTCAGGCGCCTCGTCATCGACGGGAACGTCTCCTCCCACTGAAAGCGTATCACCGCAAATTCTGAAATAAATTCAGAAATAATGCGAGCACCAAGACTTGCCATCCAACCACAGGTTGGTTGGCATATGCGTCCTTTATCTGGACATGGTATAACATGCACAATATTTGACTCTTGTATAGTATTCATACGTAGATATAAAATCATAGTGGGCCCCTATAGCACCGTCGAGGTGGGGATATGACATGGGAGACACATTATTCCTACCGTGGGATATCCCCACCGCTGCACAGCCCCAACAAAATGTTGAACCTAAGAAGAAAATTGAATATGGTTGTAACACCCACGATGCGGCTATATCTCCCACGTGTCGGGGCACGACTTAGAGGCATAGCCGCATGGTAGGTTTGTCGTAAGAGGGGTAATCTTCACACAATCCCATGTACTAAATAAGAAAGGGATAAAGAGTTGCCTTACAATCGCCACTTCACACAAATACAAGTTAAACATACAACATCCAAAATACAAACAAGGTCCGACTACAGAACCAAAATAAAAGGAAGACAACCCCAAATGCTAGATCCCCGATCGTCCCAACTGGGCTC
Organism: Triticum urartu; assembly: GCF_056163025.1. Taxonomy (NCBI): domain Eukaryota; kingdom Viridiplantae; phylum Streptophyta; class Magnoliopsida; order Poales; family Poaceae; genus Triticum; species Triticum urartu. The sequence continues at coordinate 25,411,743 of NC_141873.1, forward strand.
CACTACTAATCAATAGGAAACGAAACAACACAACAAACACGATCTTCATCAAGCTCCCACTTGAGCTTGGTTGCGTCACCTGCACTGGTATCATCGGCACCTCCAACTGTTTGGAAGTATCTGTGAGCCACGAGGACTCAGCAATCTCACACCCGCGAGATCAAGACTATTTAAGCTTAAAGGTAGGAAAGGGTAGTGAGGTGGAGCTGCAGTAAGCACTAAGCATATATGGTGGCTAAGATACGCAAATAAGAGCGAGAAGAGAAGCAACGCAACAGTCGTGAACTAGAAGTGATCAAGAACTGATATTGAAGCTACTTACGTTCAAGCATAACAAAAGAACCGTGTTCACTTCCCGGACCCCGCCGAGAAGAGACCATCACGGCTACACACGTGGTTGATTCATTTTAATTAAGTTAAGTGTTAAGTTCTCTACAACCGGATATTAACAAATTCCCATCGGCCCATAACCGCGGGCATGGCTTTCAAAAGTTCAAACCCTGCAGGGGTGTCCCAACTTAGCCCATCACACACTCTCACGATCAACGAAGGATATTCCTTGGAAGACCCGATCAGTCTCGGAATCCCGGTTACAAGACATTTCGACAATGGTAAAACAAGACCAACAAAGCCGCTCGATGTGCCGACAATCCCGATAGGAGCTGCACATATCTCGTTCTCATTGCAACACCGGATGAGAAATCCTACGAGTAAAACCAAACCACAAGTTTCCCCAAGGTGGCCCCACAGTCTACTCAGTTCAGACCAACACTTAGAGAAGCACTCGCCCGGGGGGTAAAATAAAGATGACCCTCGGGAGCGCGACTCCCAAGGGAAAAATAGGTGGTGGTGAGGCAAATGTAAAACCAAGGTTGGGCCTTGCTGGAGGAGTTTTATTCAAAGTGAACTGTCAAGGGGTTCCCATAACACCCAACCGCGTAAGGAACACAAAATCAAGGAACATAACATCGGTATGACGGAAACTAGGGCGGCAAGAGTGGGACAAAACACCAGGCATAAGACCGAGCCTTCCACCCTTTACCAAGTATATAGATGCAATAAAGTAAATAAGATATAATAATGATATCCCAACATATCCATGTTCCAAACATGGACCAAACTTCATCTTCACCTGCAACTAGCAATTCTATAAGAGGGGCTAAGCAAAGCGGTAACATAGCCAAACAACGGTTTGCTAAGAAAGGTCGGTTAGAGGCTTGACATGGCAATATGGGAGGCATGATATAGCAAGTGGTAGGTAGTGCGGCATAGCAATAGAGCGAACAACTAGCAAGCAAAGATAGAAGTGGTTTCGAGGGTATGGTCATCTTGCCTGAGATCTCGCAAGGAAGAAGAACAAGTCCATGAAGAAGACGAACGGACGTAGTCGAATGAATCCTCACAACTCCGGAACGAAACTGAAGCTAACGAGAGAAGCAACCCGGAAAGAAGCAAGCAACATAGTAAACAACCATCACATAAATATGGCATGATGCACAACCAAGTATGATGCATGTCCGGTTTAAGAGGCATGGCATGGCAAACTGCACAACCAATCCTACAAATTAAGGGGAGCTCAATATGCAACTAGTAGCATATTGACGAAACACCACAACAATTATTTAGTTCTCTCCCGTTTAAGTACTCAATAAAATTAAATGTTGGTTAGCATGGCAATGGGTGAAGCATAATAAAACTACTTAACTAGGCAAGTTTAAATGAGGCTGGAACAACAAACAAGTCCGGAAAATCCTCATGTGCATATTTTAGATTTGGTACCTTTCTTCCCTAATCCATATTTTAGATTTATTAAACATGCAAAGTGATGCCACCATGTTAAACTAGGCATTATTCCACCCCATTTACATATAAAGTTTGTTAAGTTTGGAGCTACAGTTATTTAGTTATGAAATAATTCATTTTAACATGGCATTTAAGCAAAATATATGCAAACATCATTTAGAACATTTTTAACATGGATGAAAGTTGGATATTATTAAACTAGACAAAATTCTAAGCATTTTTCATATTTAAATCATTTTAATCTGAAGCACGGTTTGAGAGTTATTATATGCATGTACAGCAGGGGGTTTCATGCAAAACTGCTCTCTCTGGAAAAATAGGAAAAACATTATATGAAAAAAAACATGAAACGGGCTGAAACTGATGGATCTGGGCAGGAGGGAGCTGCTCACATTGGGCCTCGGCCCGGTTCGGTGGAGAGGGAGGCCGGCAGGGGGCATGCTGGGCCGGCATACTTGTGGCCCACGCGATCGCTAGAGCTGGGCCAGGGCGCTGTGCTACCGGTGAAGCAGAGGAGGTGGGGTCGTGCTCGACGCAGAGTCAACGCCGGTGCGGCCTCATCCTGTCGCTCGAAGCAGAGGAAGCAAGGGTCAGTGACAGGTTCGCCAGGCACGGGAACGACATGCAAGTAGGCGAGGGGCAGTGAGCTCGACCACATCATGTGCTTGGTCGCCGGACTTGGCCGGGCGGCGCTTAGGACGGAACGGAGGTCGGCGGCGGCTGGCGAGGAAGGAGACGGCGGGGGCATGTCCTGGCAGGGCGGCGTGACGAACTGCAGAAGGGACGGCCTGGTTGGGTACTCCGGTGAGGTTGGAGGTCGCCGGTCTCCTGTCTTGTGCGGCGCGCGGGGAAGACGTCGCAGGGGCGAGGCTGGGTTCAAGACGGCGCTGGCGGGAGGCTGCAGGGAACTCCATGGAAGGCGTTGGCATGGCAGATCGAGGCGACCACAGCAAGAACTTGGCGCACGGGCGAGGGGCCGCGACCTGCGGGACTCCAACTCTGGCGAGTGGCATGGCCTGTCAGGCTTCTGGATGGCGGCTCGCGGGAGGCTACGGACAGGACGGCTCTGGCAGGAGCTTGGCGGCGGCGGGACTTGGCGCAGCGACGGCGAGGAAGGGAAACATCAGGAGGCGGTCGGGCTTGATGCAGGGGATGACCACGGCGCTGAAGGTCACGGCGGGGCGGCGTGTGACTTGGGGTCTAGGTGGCGAGCTTCCTTCTTAGGCGTCGAGGTTCCCTGGACAAGATCGAGAGAGAGAGAGAGAGAGAGAGAGAGAGAGGAATTCAGAGACAGAGGAAGAACCAGAGGGAGGGAGAGACCACAGGGAAGGAGAGGGGCGGCGCTCATCTGCTGGACACGGGCACGATGCTCGGGGAGGAGCTCGATGCGGCTGTGGGCTGGAGGTAGTGCTCGAGCTGGATGCGGGATGGTCTTGGCGTTCCTGTAGAAAGAGAGAAAAGAGAGAGATTTGAGATGGGAGGGAGCAACGAGATGAACAGGGAGAAAGGAGGGGTGGAGCGGGGATGCGGGCTCCTGCTGGTGCGGCGGCTTGCTGCAGTGGTGGATCGGGCAGGCGACGCGTGGTTGGTCCGGTTGGAAATTCAAGGAAGGATTTGAATAGGGGAAGAACCCGAGGTGGGAGGAGACAAGAGGAGTGGCGGCAGCAGCTAGGAGGATCCCTAGAAATTAGGGATTCGGTCTCGGGTTAGACTAATATATATAGCGAGCTGGTTAGGTTAGGGGCTATCTCGTCCCTCCGATCAAAATCGGTCGGTCAGGAAAAATAGGCTAGGGAGTCCAAATAAGAAAACGGTGATGTTTTAGAGATGTTTGGGGATGATCCGGACCCAACGGTGATGATGGAGCGGGTCGGGTTCGGGTGAGTTTCGGACACGCACGCGAGGGGGGTTGATGCACTGTGCAAACAGGGGTTAGGTGGCCTGGCGGTTGGTAGTGGACTATGTAGACGGTCTAGGGAGGAAAGAGAGGGAAAGCCCGGCAACAGTTTTTGGAGACCGAAAACGTCCGACGATTTAACCGACTATATTGTCGCTATAGTTATCCATTGGGGTGTCAAACGGACTCCGAATGCGATGAAATTTGACAGGCGATCTATCTACACTATAATAAGACCGCATGCCAACTTTCATCCCGTTTCGAGAACATTTTCCAGCCACTTATAAAATAATATTTCGGATGTGCCGCGGGCGCGTGCGAGTGTGTCTGGGCTTAGAACGGACAACGGAAAGAACGGGGAGACTGGGACGGATGCAAGTTTTGAAAACATGATGATGCAATGCACATGATGACATGACAAGATGCAACACACAAGCGAATGACATGGCAACAACAGCGAATAACTGGAAGACACCTGGCACGTCGGTCTCGGGGCGTTACAACACTCCACCACTACGAGAGGATCTCGTCCTGAGATCTAGGATGGCACCGGAGGGAAAATGGAAGATGAAGAGGTAAAACAAAGTTGCTTCTTTGAAGAACGAGTGAAAATAAAGAACCTTGCGAGGTTAAACAAACTGAAAGAAAGAATACAACGAAGATGAACGAATTTGAAAACACTCTGTTAGAAAAGAGGAACAACGAACATTACGAGAACCTTGTAGGTTGAAAGACATAAGGGTTTCAATGGACAAGATGTACATGCAAGCACTCTGGTAGAAACGAGATGCACAAGGAATGATAAAGATCAATTACGACAACACTCCGGCTGGAAATGGAAGGTAAAGAACATGAACTTGACAAGATGAGGAGATACTTGATGAAATCAACCACACACTACCTCCGGAACAAATGTAAGAATGGAATCAAAAGAACGGAGGAGAAAACAACATCTTCTACCTCAAATGAGCTTGAAAAAGCATCTTTAGGAGAAGGGTCATTTATGAGCACCATAAATAGCAACAATCCTTAGGGAAAGCTTTACGTGAAATATAACCCAATAATATTCCAATGAAGAGATTGATGGATTGAAAAGATGTCCTGAATGAACTGAAAATGATGGATTTAAGATATGTCACTCTTGAAAACTTGTGAAACATGAAAGACGAAGGGAAATTATCAACAATGACATAACACCAACTCAAAAGATGAGATATGAAAGAATTGCACTTCGGAATGCAAGATGAAGAAATCTTGAACTCCTCAAAACAAGACATGTGTTGAACACCATGTTTATTTGAGAGTATAGCTTGGCGGATCTTAACTTCGAGAGAAACCTTGAGGACAAATGAAGAATGAAAGGAATCCTTGACGAACCACCATGTAGAGCCTCCATGAAGAACTCCGGTAATAAAAGGATGATAAAAAGAAAGAGAAGTTGAAAACACAAGGTGAAGCCTTGCAATGATTTAGATGGATCTTTGTGATGATGAGAGCTTGGAACTCTGGGAAAAGAAAAGATGAAACAATTGAAACCGAGAATTTATTCCTCACGAACAAACTCCAGAAGAATGAATCCATCGTTTGGATGAAGCAAGAATAAGAATTATGTTATGCGTATCCTTCACCAATTTAAATTGATGACAAGCAGCGGATTTGGCATACTACTTATTCCCGTTGAAAAGGATTGATGATAGATATAGCGCAGACTTGAAAAAGGTCTTGATGGATCCACCAGTGGGGTTTGGAAACAACGAATGAATTGATATGATAACGAAGGAAGAGAAATCTCAAACCGAACCACCGTAAAAATTGAAAATGATTGAAGAAAAGATAAAGAAACACCAGGAAGAATTAGAGAACGAATGAAGATACTTGAGGGAATTTGATACCTGAGAACAAATAGATCACGAACTGATGAAAGAATATTTGAATGATGCACCAGTAAGATTTGGAGAACGATGGCTACACATTGAGAATGTATAATTCTGAGATGATGGGCTCCGGAGAATTAAATTGAAAAGACTCTTGAATTTCTCCGGATGGTTGAAAAGAATTTTCACAATCAAAATTAATTATGAGAGGGTGACAACAAGCTAGAACCCTGAATATTGGAGAGAACGGATAAGATTGAAGAGAAACTCTTCTTTGGTCTTCAAATGCAGAGAATGACGATGAGAAATACCACCATGAATTGTTGAGATACTCCAGGATGAAGAATAGAAAGGTTGAACCAACGATGAAGAATTTGAAAGACCTTGGTGAAAGACATTTGACTGATGACAAATCATTCTTACGTCAAACTTAGAAATGAATTTGAGAATAACTCCGGGAAAATTAGAAGAGTCAGGTAAGATCCTGGGAAAAGACCTGTGGGCTAGGGCCCACTCAAAAGATACACCGTTGAACAACTTAAGAGAGATTGCGCCAGTTGAATTAAATGGCTTGAATGAGATAACATCCTCAAAAGAACTTGAACGAATTTTAGAATGAAAACTTGAACAGGGCTTGACTTGAATCCACCGGAGAAGAAAGAGAATGGAGAACGATGAACTTGAAGCTCTGTTAGTATCTTCCTGAGAATCACCGGAAAAGAACATTGACAGAAAAGAATGGAGAGGCTTCCATCAATAAAAAATAATTGGTTAAGAAATCTGAGTCCTTGAAGAAAAAGGGTGGGAGGGCAGGAAAAACAAAGACAACTTGGAACGGATGAAACGAACACCGTTGGGAAAACTGAGGTTTGATCTTGCGAATGATGAAATGATTGGATCCACTTGAAGAGAAACACGTCGGTTGAAAAGGATTGACATGACAATCTCGATTATCACAAAGGATTAGCATCCACATTGAAATGTGAGAACACCGGTTAGGAAAAGGTATGGATTCAACACTTGACTTCGAAGCAACTCGAATACCACAATCAAAACAAAACAAAGGATTGGCTTGCAAAATAAGCCGGAAACAAACATATGATAGATCCCATATCATATCATGTGTCTGTTGGAAAGATATTCTAGGAGCTACTTGAATTCCCACTTATAAACTCCCGAAACTGTCTGGTTATGCAATCAGGTGTTGGGGATACAGGGGAAGCATAATATCTCACCCAAAACTAGGAAATCCTACATCCAACTATATCCATCCTTCAACACATAACCAAGAAACCTTCGGAAATCGTTTACCTCAACATTCAAAAAGCATCCGGGTAACGAGTTATGGCAATACTCCCGAACTCCCGCCCCAGTACTGGGTGGCGTCGAGGTTATCTCACAAACAACTGCATAAAAGAGATTTTCGATGTCGGCAAAACTCAGGTATTCCAGAACTGCAACGATAAAATTGTGACGACAACACCTCGGAGCTCAACTCCCCGGGATACTGCCACAACCCCTAAATGTCAGGAGGCACCAAGAACAATGTTCTTGTGACAAGACTATCAGAACAATTCCAAGATACCCGCGTGATCCTAAAAAAATCGCGAAATTTGAGGAGAGAAAAGTCAAAACTTCTACGTCAGGAGGCCTCACCAGAGCGATGAAGGGACTAAGGAGTAAAAAGAATCCTAATCTCCGATATATATAATCCTAAGACTCAAAACACATTGTTCTAGACTCAACAACGTCAGCGATTCGATCAAGCAGGGGGCTCCTAAGTCGGGGATGGCTCTGATTAGCAACTTGTAACACCCACGATGCGGCTATATCTCCCACATGTCAAGGCACGACTTAGAGGCATAGCCGCATGGTAGGTTTGTCGCAAGAGGGGTAATCTTCACAAAATCCCATGTACTGAATAAGAAAGGGATAAAGAGTTGGCTTAAAATCGCCACTTCACACAAATACATGTTAAACATACATCATCCAAAATACGAACAAGGTCCGACTATGGAACCAAAATAAAAGGAAGACAACCCCAAATGCTAGATCCCCGATCGTCCCAATTGGGCTCCACTACTAATCAACAGGAAACGAAACAACACAACGAACACGATCTTCATCGAGCTCCCACTTGAGCTCGATTGCGTCACCTACACTGGTATCATCGGCACCTGCAACTGTTTGGAAGTATCTGTGAGCCACGAGGACTCATCAATCTCACACCCGCAAGATCAAGACTATTTAAGCTTAAAGGTAGGAAAGGGTAGTGAGGTAGAGCTGCAGCAAGCACTAAGCATATATGGTGGCTAACATACGCAAATAAGAGCGAGAAGAGAAGCAACGCAACGGTCGTGAACTAGAAGTGATCAAGAAGTGATCATGAACGTACTTACGTTCAAGCATAACACAAGAACCGTGTTCACTTTCCGTACCCTGCCGAGAAGAGACCATCACGGCTACACACGCGGTTGATTCATTTTAATTAAGTTAACTGTCAAGTTCTCTACAACCGGATATTAACAAATTCCCATCTGCCCATAACCGTAGGCAAGGCTTTCGAAAGTTCAAACCCTGCAGGGGTGTCCCAACTTAGCCCATCACAAGCTCTCACGGTCAACAAAGGATATTCCTTCTCCCGGGAAGACCCGATCAGTCTTGGAATCCTGGTTACAAGACATTTCGACAATGGTAAAACAAGACCAGCAAAGCCGCCCGATGTGCCGACAATCCCGATAGGAGCTGCACATATCTCGTTCTCAGGGCAACACCGGATGAGACATCCTACGAGTAAAACCAAACCTCAAGTTTCCCCGAGGTGGCCCTGCAGTCTACTCAGTTTGGACCAACACTTAGAGAAGCACTGGCCCGGGGGGGTTAAAATAAAGATGACCCTCAGGAGTGCGACTCCCAAGGGAAAAGTAGGTGGTGGTGAGGCAAATGTAAAACCAAGGTTGGGCCTTGCTGGAGGAGTTTTATTCAAAGCGAATTTTCAAGGGGTTCCCATAACACCCAACCGCGTAAGGAATGCAAAATCAGGGAACATAACACCGGTATGACAGAAACTAGGGCGGCAAGAGTGGAACAAAACACCAGGCATAAGGCCGAGCCTTCCACCCTATACCAAGTATATAGATGCATTAAAGTAAATAAGATATAATAATGATATCCCAACATATCCATGTTCCAAACATGGAACAAACTTCATCTTCACCTGCAACTAGCAACGCTATAAGAGGGGTTGAGCAAAGCGGTAACATAGCCAAACAACGGTTTGCTAGGAAAGGTGGGTTAGAGGCTTGACATGGAAATATGGGAGGCATGATATAGCAAGTGGTAGGTAGCGCGGCATAGCAATAGAGTAAACAACTATCAAGCAAAGATAGAAGTGATTTCGAGGGTATGGTCATCTTGCCTGAGATCCCGCAAGGAAGAAGAACGAGTCCATGAAGAAGACAAACGGACGTAGTCGAACGAATCCTCACAACTCCGAAACGAAACTGAAGCTAACGAGAGAAACAACCCAGAAAGAAGCAAGCAACATAGTAAACAACCATCACATAAACATGGCATGATGCACAACCAAGTATGATGCATGTCCGGTTTAAGAGGCATGGCATGGCAAAATGCACAACCAATCCTACAAATTAAGTGGAGCTCAATATGCAACGAGTAGCATATTGACGAAACACCACAACAATTATTTAGTTCTCTCCCGTTTAAGTACTCAACAAAATTAAATTTTGGTTAGCATGGCAAGGGGTGAAGCATAATGAAACTACTTAACTAGGCAAGTTTAAATGAGGCTGGAACAACAAACAACAAGTCCGGAAAATCCTCATGTGCATATTTTAGATTTGGTACTGTTCTGCTCTAAACCATATTTTATAGTTATTAAACATGCAAAGTGATGCCACAATGTTAAACTAGGCATTATTCCACCCCATTTACATATAAAGTTTGTTAAGTTTGGAGCTACAGTTATTTAGTTATGAAATAAATCATTTTAACATAGCATTTAAGCAAAATATATGCAAACATCATTTAAAACATTTTTAACATGGATGAAAGTTGGATATTATTAAACTAGACAAAATTCTAAGCATTTTTCATATTTAAATCATTTTAATCCGAAGCACGGTTTGAGAGTTATTATATGCATGAACAGCAGGGGGTTTCATGCAAAACTACTCTCTCTGGAAAAATAGGAAAAACATTCTATGGAAAAAAAACATGAAACGGGCCGAAACTGATGGATCTGGGCAGGAGGGAGCTGCTCACGTTGGGCCTCGGACCGGTTCGGTGGAGAGGGAGGCCGGCAGGGGGCATGCTGGGTCGGCCTACTTGTGGCCCACGCCATCGCTAGAGTTGGGCCAGGGCGCTGCGCTACGCGTGAAGCAGAGGAGGTGGGGTCGTGCTCGACGTAGAGTCAATGCCGGCGCGTCCTGATAACCCACAAGTACAGGGGATCGCAACAGTTTTCGAGGGTAGAGTATTCAACCCAAATTTATTGATTCGACACAAGGGGAGCCAAAGAATATTCTCAAGTATTAGCAGCTGAGTTGTCAATTCAACCACACCTGGAAACTTAATATCTGCAGCAAAGTGTTTAGTAGCAAAGTAATATGATAGTGGTGATAACAATAACAAAAGGTAACAGTAGTAAAAGCAATGTTTTTGGTATTTTGTAGTGATGATAGCAATAGCAACGGAAAAGTAAATAAGCGAAGAACAATATATGAAAAGCTCGTAGGCAATGGATCGGTGATGGAGAATTATGTCGGATGTGGTTCATCATGTAACAGTCATAACATAGGGTGACACAGAACTAGCTCCAGTTCATTGATATAATGTAGGCATGTATTCCAAATATAGTCATACGTGCTTATGGAAAAGAACTTGCATGACATCTTTTGTCCTACCCTCCCGTGGCAGTGGGGTCCTTACGGAAACTAAGGGATATTAAGGCCTCCTTTTAATAGAGAACCGGAACAAAGCATTAATACATAGTGAATACATGAACTCCTCAAGCTACGGTCATCACCGGTAAGTATCCCGATTATTGTCACTTCGGGGTTAACAGATCAAAACACATAATAGGTGACTATAGACTTGCACGATAGGATCAAGAACACTAATATATTGATGAAAACATAATAGGTTCAGATCTGAAATCATGGCACTCGGGCCCTAGTGACAAGCATTAAGCATTGCAAAGTCATAGCAACATCAATCTCAGAACATAGTGGACACTAGGGATAAAACCCTAACAAAACTAACTCGATTACATGATAGATCCCATCCAACCCATCACCGTCCAGCAAGCCTGCGATGGAATTACTCACGCACGGCGGTGAGCATCTTGAAATTGGTGATGGAGGATGGTTGATGATGACGATGGCGACGGATTCCCCTCTCCGGAGCCCCGAACGGACTCCAGATCAGCCCTCCCGAAAGGTTTTAGGGCTTGGCAGCGGCTCCGTATCATCAAACGCGATGATTTCTTCTCTCTGATTTTTTTCTCCCCGAAACTCAATATATGGAGGTGGAGTTGGAGTCGGAGAGGCAACAGGGGGCCCACGAGGTAGGGGGGCGGCCCCACCCTCGTGGAGAGACGGGGGGCCCCTAGCCTTCATCTTTGGCAGGTATTTTTCTTATTTTCTGAAAAGTGTCGCCGTGAAGTTTCAGGTCATTCCGAGAACATTTGCTCCTGCACATAAATAACACCATGGTAATTCTGCTGAAAACAGCATCAGTCCGGGTTAGTTCCATTCAAATCATGCAGGTTAGAGTCCAAAACAAGGGCAATAGTGTTTGGAAAAGTAGATACGTTGGAGGCGTATCAACTCCCCCAAGCTTAAACCTTTGCTTGTCCTCAAGCAATTCAGTTAACAAACTGATAGTGATAAAGAAAAAAATTTACAACCTCTGTTTGCTCTTATTGATGTAAATATGTAAAGCCAGCATTCAAGTTTTCAGCAAAGATTATAACTAACCACATTCTCAATAACGCATAGGTCTCAAGTTACTCATATCAATAGCATAATCAACTAGCGAGCCATAATAATAAAACTCGGATGACAACACTTTCTCAAAACAATCATAATATGATATAACAAGATGGTATCTCGCTAGCCCTTTCTGAGACCGCAAAACATAAATGCAAAGCACCTTTAAAGACCAAGGACTGACTAGACATTGTAATTCATGGTAAAAGAGATCCAGTCAAGTCATACTCAATGTAAACTAACAATAATGAATGCAAATGATAGTGGTGCTCTCCAACTGGTGCTTTTTAATAAGAGGATGATAGCTCAGCATAAAAGTAAATAGATAGGCCCTTCACAGAGGGAAGCAGGGATTTGTAGAGGTGCCAGAGCTCGGTTTTGAAACAGAGGTGAATAATATTTTGAGCGGTATACTTTCATTGTCAACATAACAACCAAGAGATGGCTATATCTTCCATGCTACACACATTATAGGCGGTTCCAAAACAGAATGGTAAAGTTTATGCTCCCCCTTCCACCACAAGCATCAATCCATGGCTTGCTCGAAACAACGAGTGCCTCCAACTAACAAGAGTCCCAGGGGGAGTTTTGTTTGCAATTATTTTGATTTAGTTTGCATAAAGCATGGTACTGGGCATCCTGGTGACCAGCCATTTATCTCGTGAGTGAGGAGCGGAGTCCACTCCTCTTGAGAATAACCCGCCTAACATGGAATATACAGACATCCCTAGTTGATACATGAGCTATTCGAGCATACAAAACAGGATATTTATTTGAAGGTTTAGAGTTTGGCACATGCAAATTTACTTGGAACGGCAGGTAGATACCATATATAGGTAGGTATAATGGACTCATGTGGAATAACTTTGGGGTTTAAGGAGTTTGGATGCACAAGCAGTATTCCCGCTTAGTACAGGTGAAGGCTAGCAAAAGACTGGGAAGCGACCAGCTAGAGAGCGACAACAGTCATGAACACGCATTAAAATTAATCAACACTGAATGCAAGCATGAGTAGGATATAATCCACCATGAACATAAATATCATGAAGGCTATGTTGATTTTGTTTTAACTACATGCATGAACATGTGCCAAGTCAAGTCACTTAAATCATTCAGAGGAGGATACCACCCTATCATACCACATCATAACCATTTTAATAGCATGTTGGCACGCAAGGTAAACCATTATAACTCATAGCTAATCAAGCATGGCACAAGAAACTATGATCTCTAGTTGTCATTGCAAACATGTTTATTCATAATAGGCCGAATCAACAACGATGAACCAATCATATTTACAAAAACAAAAGAGGTCGAGTTCATACCAGCTTTTCTCATCTCAGCCAATCCATCATATAATCATCATTATTGCCTTTCACTTGCATGACCGAACGATGTGAATAATAATAATAGTGCATGTGCATTGGACTAAGCTGCAATCTGCAAGCATTCAATAAACAGGAGAAGACAAGGCAATATGGGCTCTTTTGTCAGATCAACAATAATGCATATAAGAGCCACCTCAACAATTTAATTATGGTATTCTTCTATCGACCCCCAAAGAAAAGAAAAGAAATAAAACCATTTACACGGGAAAGCTCCCAACAAGCAAAAGAAGAACAGAAAATATTTTTGGGTTTTCTTTTTAATTACTACTACAAGAATGGAAATTAAACCGATTAAAATCTACAACTATTTTTTTGGTTTTTCTTAAGGTTTATTAAACACACAAGAAGAAAGCATAAAAAGGAAAATAAACTAGCATGGATGATACAATGAAAAAGTATGAGCACCGACATATAGCAATGAGTGTGTGAGCATAAATGTAATGTTGGTGAGAAAAACGTACTCCCCAAGCTTAGGCTTTTGGCCTAAGTTGGTCTATGGCCACGGCTGACCTGGCGGATATCCATAATAGTAGTTGTTGGGGTCGTACTGTGATGCAGCAGCTATCGCCTACTGAGCTGCAGCATGGCGACGAGCGGCCTCCTCTCTCCTCTCGTACTCATTTGCCTCCTCTCTGGTAACAGTATATCCTCCTCTTGCCTGATAATCAAAGAAAGCAGGAGCAGGGAGAGTAATACGAACAGCATGGCGTCTGTCAAAGATTAGTCGATACTGGAGAGATGATTTGTTCCTGTCGACAAACTGATGGTGAACCATAGCATTAAAATCTAGATAGGTAGGAGGTAATTCAATATCATCTTCGCGCACATCTATACCAAGAAAATTAGCTACGCGGGTTGCATAAATTCCACCAAAGAAATCTCCAATACGTCTATTAAGATGCAACCTATGTGCAACAGTGGCTCCCAAATTATATGATTTGTCTCCTAACACAGCATTCCTAAGAATACTGAGGTCAGGGACACACACGTGACATGCTTCATCTTTACCATTTATGCATCTGCCTATGAAGAGAGCAAAATAATGTATGGCAGGAAAGTGAATGCTCCCTATGGTAGCTTGTGTAATATCTCTAGATTCTCCCACAGTTATATCAGTAAGAAAATCTCTAAATTCAGATTTGCGAGGATCCCTTATACTACCCCATTGTGGAAGTTTGCATGCAGTGGTAAAATCCTCTAAGTCCATGGTATAAGTTTTATCATAAAGATCAAACAGGACAGTTGGAGAATTACGTGAAGTGGAAAATTCAAACCTCGTCACAAAGGAGCTAGTGAGCTCATGATACTGACTGCACTTCTCTTCCTCGAAGCTCACGAGATTAGCGTTACACAAATATGCGTTGAATTCTTCTTTTATTCCCGCTTGATCCATAAAATTTTCAGAAGGCCACTCACAAGGACGCACTGGAGCGTCTCTCGGTGGCTCTTCGTCAGCATCACGCATTGCAAGCCTGGGTCCCTGCTTCTCTGAAGAACCACCTTGGAACATTTTCCTAAGCATTTTTGTTCCTCTGAAAAATTATGAATTTTTTTAGCAACTTCACAATAAAAGTAAACCAAACTCAATAATATTGATATTAACTACTCCCACAAGTGCCTGATAACCCACAAGTATAGGGGATCGCAACAGCTTTCGAGCGTAGAGTATTCAACCCAAATTTATTGATTTGACACAAGGGGAGCCAAAGAATATTCTCAAGTATTAGCAGCTGAGTTGTCAATTCAACCACACCTGGAAACTTAGTATCTGCAGCAAAGTGATTAGTAGCAAAGTAATATGATAGTGATGGTAACGGTAACAAAAGAGTAACGAAAGCAAAGTAATGTTTTTGGTATTTTGTAGTGATTGTAATAATAGCAACGGGAAAGTAAATAAGCGTAAACCAATATATGGAAAGCTCGTAGGCATTGGATCAATGATGGATAATTATGTCGGATGCGGTTCATCATGTAACAATCATAACATAGGGTGACACAGAACTAGCTCCAATTCGTCAATGTAATGTAGGCATGTATTCCGAATATAGTCATACATTCTTATGGAAAAGAACTTGCATGACATCTTTTGTCCTACCCTCCCGTGGCAGCGGGGTCCTAATGGAAACTAAGGGATATTAAGGCCTTCTTTTAATAGAGAACCGGAACAAAGCATTAGCACATAGTGAATACATGAACTCCTCAAACTACGGTCATCACCGGTAAGTATCCCGATTATTGTCACTTCGGGGTTAACGGATCATAACACATAATAGGTGACTATAGACTTGCAAGATAGGATCTAGAACTCTCATATATTGATGAAAACATAATAGGTTCAGATCTGAAATCATGGCACTCGGGTCCTAGTGAAAGCATTAAGCATAGCAAAGTCATAGCAACATCAATCTCAGAACATAGTGGATACTAGGGATCAAACCCTAACAAAACTAACTCGATTACATGGTGAATCTCATCCAACCCATCACCGTCCAGCAAGCCTACGACGGAATTACTCACACAGGGCGGTGAACATCATGAAATTGGTGATGGAGGATGGTTGATGATGACGGCGGCGACGAATCCCCCTCTCCGGAGCCCCGAACGGACTCCAGATTAGCCCTCCCGAGAGGTTTTAGGGCTTGGCGGCGGCTCCGTATCGTAAAACGCGATGATTTCTTCTCCCCTATTGTTTTCTCCCCGAAAGCAGTTATATAGAGTTGGAGTTGGAGTCGGGAGGTCTCCAGGGGCCCACGAGGTAGGGAGGCGCGGCCTAGGGGGGGCGCCCCCCACCCTCGTGAGAAGGGTGTGGGCCCCCTGTTCTTCATCTTTGGCGAGGATTTTTTATTATTTATTGTAAGATATTCCGTGGAGTTTCAGGTCATTCCGAGAACTTTTGTTTTCTGCACATAAAACAACATCATGGCAATTCTGCTGAAAACAGCGTCAGTCCGGGTTAGTCCCATTCAAATCATACAAGTTAGAGTCCAAAACAAGGGCAAAGTGTTTGGAAAAGTAGATACGTTGGAGACGTATCAACTCCCCCAAGCTTAAACCCTTGCTTGTCCTCAAGGAATTCAGTTGACAAACTAACAGAAATAAAGAAACACTTTTACAAACTCTGTTTGCTCTTGTTGTTGTAAATATGTCAAGCTAGCGTTCAAGTTTTCACCAAAGATTATAACTAACCACATTTGCAATAATTCTCAGGTCTCATGTTTACCCATATCAATAGCATAATCAACTAGCGAGCCATAATAATAAAACTCGGATGACAACACTTTCTCAAAACAATCATAATATGATATAACAAGATGGTATCTTGCTAGCCCTTTCTGAGACCGCAAAACATAAATGCAGAGCACCTTTAAAGATCAAGGACTGACTAGACATTGTAATTCATGGTAAAAGAGATCCAGTCATAGTCACACCCAATGTAAACTAACAATAATGAATGCAAATGACAGCTGCGCTCTCCAGCTAGTGCTTTTTTATAAGAGGGTGATGACTCAACATAAAAGTAAATAGATAGGCCCTTCGCAGAGGGAAGCAGGGATTTGTAGAGGTGCCAGAGCTCGATTTTGAAATAGAGGTGAATAACATTTTGAGCGGTATACTTTCATTGTCAACATAACAACCAAGAGATGGTGATATCTTCCATGCTACACACATTATAGGGTGTTCCCCTCCACCAACAAACATCAATCCATGGCTTGCTCGAAACAACGAGTGCCTCCAACATACATCAGGTCCCAGGGGGAGTTTTGTTTGCAATTAATTTTGATTTAGTTTGCATAAAGCTGGGACTGGGCTTCCCGGTGACCAGCCCTTTATCTCGTGAGTGAGGAGCGGAGTCCACTCCTCTTGAGAATAACCCACCTAACATGGAAGATACAGATAGCCCTAGTTGATACATGAGCTATTCGAGCATACAAAACAGGATGATTATTTGAAGGTTTAGAGTTTGGCACATACAAATTTACTTGGAACGGCAGGCAGATACCGCATATAGGAAGGTATAGTGGACTCATCTGGATTAACTTTGGGGTTTAAGGGATTGGATACACAAGCAGTATTCCCGCTTAGTACAGGTGAAGGCTAGCAAAAGACTGGGAGGCGACCAACTAGAGAGCGACAACAGCCATGTACATGCATTAAAATTAATAAACATTGGATGCAAGCATGAGTAGGATATAATCCACCATGAACATAAATATCGTGAAGGCTATGTTGATTTGTTTCAACTACATGCGTGAACATGTGCCAAGTCAAGTCACTTAAATCATTCAGAGGAGGATACCACCCTATCATACCACATCATAACCATTTTAATAGCATGTTGGCACCCAAGGTAAACCATTATAACTCATAGCTAATCAAGCATGGCATAAGCAACTATGATCTCTAATTGTCATTGCAAACATGTTTATTCATAACAAGCTGAATCAAAAACAATGAACTCATCATATTTACAAAAACAAATGAGGTAGAGTTCGTACCAGCTTTTCTCATCTCAGTCAGTCCATCATATATCATCATAATTGCCTTTCACTTGCACGACTGAATGATGTGAATAATAATAAGAGTGAACGTGCATTGGACTAAGCTGGGATCTGCGAGCATTCAATAAACAGGAGAAGAAGGCAATATGGGCTCTTGGTTAAATCAACAATAAAGCATATAAGAGCCATTTCAACAATTTAATCATGGTCTTCTCCCACTGACCCCCAAAGAAAGAAAAGAAATAAAACTATTTACACGGGAAAGCTCCCAAGAAGCAAAAGAAGAACAGGAAATATTTTTGGGTTTTCTTTTTAATTACTACTACAAGCATGGAAAGTAAATTAATTGAAAGCTACAACTAATTTTTTTGGTTTTTCTTAAAGTTTATTAAACACACAAGAAGAAAGCATAAAAGGAAAATAAACTAGCATGGATGATACAATGAAAAAGTATGAGCACCGACATCTAGCAATGAGTGTGTGTGAACATAAATGTAATGTCGGTGAGAAATACGTACTCCCCCAAGCTTAGGCTTTTGGCCTAAGTTGGTCTATGGCCATGGCTGGCCTAGCTGATATCCATAATAATAGTTGTTGGGGTCGTACTGTGATGATGAAGAAGAAGGCTCTGACTGCCACTGGCTGGCAATCATCTCCGGATCCCACTGATAGTTAAACTATCGTGAAGGATCAAATCGTGGTTCCGGTTCTGGCTCCTCGGCTGGTGCAAGGTTACGGTAGGCGTGGATAGCCGTCAACAGAACAAGGTACTTGCCTACAGTCAAATCAAACAAAGCAGGAGCAGGCAAGGTAATAGTCTTAGGATGATGTTTATTAAAGAACAATTGATATTTAAGCTCTCGTGCCCTATTCTTAACAATAAAATCATGTGCCACCATACTTTTATAATCTAAATAAACACGAGGCAGCACTTTTTATTCCTTCTCAGCATGCCTAATAGGTATGTTAAAGTGTGCAGCTAGGCGTGTAGCATAGATGCCTCCAAAGAAGGGACCCTTAGTACGGTTCATACTTAACCATCTAGCAATAATGCCGCCCATACTAAAAGTGGTATCACTGTATAAACCTTGGAGAAAAATAATTATATCAGGGATACTAAGGTTTCCACAGTTTCCGCATCCAATTAAGCAACGACTAGCAAATAATGCAAAGTAACGTAAAACAGGAAAATGTATGCTAGTGATTCGTGCATTGGAAACCTTCCTAGTTTCCCCTACAGTGATAGTATTAATAAATCCCTCCACATCATCATGATGTGGTTCTTCTATCTTGCCCCCAAAAGGGACTAAACAAATCTGACAGAAATCATAAAGTGACATCTCCTTATGCTCATCATATAAATGAAACTCCACCGTAGCTGGTGAGTTCCTGGAATGAACATGAAAGTTTTGCACAAAGGTATTTGTGAGTAAGAGATACTGATCGCATTGGTCGTGGAGGAAAGCGGTGAGGCCTACATTATGAGCCAATTCATGAAAATCTTCATAAATCTCGGCTGCTCTCAAGAAATCCTCGGAAGGCCATTCACACGCCCGAACCTCTGCGGTGCGCGGCAAATTATACTTAGGCTTCCGTGCCTTTTCCTTCGAGCTTTGGCTCGATGAGCCCCTGAATAATCTCCTCATCATTTTCTGAAAAATTCTGAAATTTTTAGTAACTTCAAAATAAAAGTAAACCAAACTCAATAATATTGATAGCAACTACTCCTACAAGTGCCTAGGGCCTATATCATGCATCAAAACTACTTTTGACCATATAAATTTGACATGCAAGTTCAAGAACAGGGTCACCAAAATTAATTGGACCAATGGAGGAGTCACATACCAAGGAACAATCTCCCCAAGCAGTTTTGTGAGAGGTGCTTTGAGCAAGGAGATCGAAAATGGAAGCAAAACGAGCTTGGACTCGGGTTTGAGCTGGTTTTTCGTGTTTGGGGGAGGAAGATAAAGTGTGTGGCTAAAAGAATAAGTGGAGGAGGGCCACCGTGGGCCCACGGGGCAGGGGGCGCCCTAGGGGGGTGGGCGCGCCATCCACCCTCGTGGCAAGGTGGTTGCCTCCCTGGTGTGTTCTTTGTTCCATAAATCCTCAAATATTCTAGAAAAAATCATATTTAATTTTCAGGGCATTTGGAGAACTTTTATTTTTGAGGTATTTTTATATTGCACAAATAATCAGATAATAGATAGAAAATTATTTACTTTTTACTTTATTTTAACTAAATAACAGAAAGTATAGAGAGGGTACAGAAGGTTGTGCTTCTAGTTTCACCCATCTCATGATCATCAAAAGGAATCCACTAACAAGGTTGATCAAGTCTTGTTAACAAACTCATTCCGATTAACATGAAACCGGAGAAATTTCGAATAACACTAGGTTACCTCAACGGGGATATGGACATCTCCAATAATAAGTATATCATATTTCTTCTTGATAGTAGGAAGAGGAAATTCAAAACCTCCAAATATAATCGATGGAATTTTTCCG
The DNA here is from genome assembly GCF_056163025.1 of Triticum urartu. Classification (NCBI taxonomy): domain Eukaryota; kingdom Viridiplantae; phylum Streptophyta; class Magnoliopsida; order Poales; family Poaceae; genus Triticum; species Triticum urartu. The sequence continues at coordinate 25,431,720 of NC_141873.1, forward strand.
ATAGAATTGATACTATGAACTTGAGGTTGTTTCCTCGGAAAGTGTACCGTATACTCATTACCATTAACATGAAAAGTGACATTGCCTTTAGTGCAATCAATAACAGCCCCTGCAGTATTCAAAAAAGGTCTTCCAAGAATAATAGACATACTATCATCCTCGGGAATATCAAGAATAACAAAGTCCGTTAAAATAGTAACGTTTGCAACCACAACAGGCACATCCTCACAAATACCGATAGGTATAGCAGTTGATTTATCAGCCATTTGCAAAGATATTTCAGTAGGTGTCAACTTATTCAAATCAAGTCTACGATATAAAGAGAGAGGCATAACACTAACACCGGCTCCAACATCACATGAAGGAATTTTAACATAGTTTCTTTTAATGGAGCATGGTATAGTAGGTACTCCTGGATCTCCAAGTTTCTTTGGTATTCCACCCTTAAAAGTATAATTAGCAAGCATGGTGGAAATTTCAGCTTCCGGTATCTTTCTTTTATTTGTAATAATATCTTTCATGTACTTAGCATAAGGATTGGTTTTGAGTATATCAGTTAATCGCATACTCAAAAAGATAGGTCTAATCATTTCAGCAAAGCGCTCAAAATCCTCATCATCCTTTTTCTTGGAGGGTTTGGGAGGAAAAGGCATGGGTTTCTAAACCCAAGGCTCTCTTTCTTTACCATGTTTCCTAGCAACAAAGTCTTTCTTATCATAACGTTGATTCTTTGATTGTGGGTTATCAGGATCAACAGCAGGTTCAATTTCTACATCATTATCATTACTAGGTTGAGCATCATTATGAACATCATCATTAACATTTTCATTAGGTTCATGTTCATTACCAGATTGTGTTTCAGCATCAGACATAGAGATATCATTTGGATTATCAGGTGGTTTAGCAATAGGTTCACTAGAAGTTTGCACAGTTCTATCATTTTTCTTTTTCTTCCTTTTAGAAGAACTAGGTGCATCAATTTTATTTCTCTGAGAATCTTGCTCAATTCTCTTAGGGTGGCCTTCAGGATACAAAGGTTCCTGAGTCATTCTACCAGTTCTAGTAGCCACTTTAACAGCATAATCATTTTTCTTACTATTCATCTCATTGAGCAATTCTTTTTGAGCTTTAAGTACTTGTTCTACTTGAGTGGTAACCATAGAAGCATGTTTGCTGACAAGTTTAAGTTCACCTCTAATATTAGCCATATAATCACCCAGGTATTTAATCATATCAGCATCTTGTTTTAATTGTCTACCAAAATAAGCATTGAAGTCTTCTTGCTTAAACATAAAATTATCAAACTCATCCAAACATTGACTAGCAATTTTAGTAGGAGGGATTTCAGCTTTATCATATCTATAGAGAGAATTTACCTTTACTACCTATGTCAGGTTATCGGGGTCTGGAGGTTCTTCAATAATTAAAGGATTAAGATCATATGTTTCTTCGACAGGCGGTAAATTAAGACCATGTATTTCTTTAATAGGAGGTAAATTCTTAACATCTTCTATTTTAATACCTTTTTCTTTCATAGATTTCTTTGCCTCTTGCATATCTTCGGGACTGAGAAATAGAATACCTCTCTTCTTCGGAGTTGGTTTAGGAATAGGATCATTAATTGGAGCAGGAGCTGGCTCAGGAGCTGGCTCAGGAGCTGCCCAATTATTTTCATTTGTCAACATATTATTCAATAAGATTTCAGCTTCATCCGGTGTTCTTTCCCTGAAAAGAGAACCAGCACAACTATCCAGGTAATCTCTGGAAGCATCAGTTAGTCCATTATAAAAGATATCAAGTATTTCATTTTTCTTAGGAGAATGATCAGGCAAAGCATTAAGTAACTCTAGAAGCCTCCCTAAGCTTGTGGGAGACTCTCTTCTTTAATTTGCACAAAGTTGTATATTTCCTTTAAAGCAGCTTGTTTCTTATGAGCGGGGAAATATTTAGCAGAGAAGTAGTAAATCATATCCCAGGGACTATGCACACAACCAGGATCAAGAGAATTAAACCATATCTTAGCATCACCCTTTAATGAGAACGGAAATATTTTAAGGATATAGAAGTAGCGAGATCTCTCATCATTAGTGAACAGGGTGGCTATATCATTTAATTTAGTAAGATGTGCCACAACAGTTTCAGATTAATAACCATGAAAAGGATCAGATTCAACCAAAGTAATTATATCAGGATCAACAGAGAATTCATAATCCTTATCAGTAAAACATATAGGTGAAGTAGCAAAAGCAGGGTCAGGTCTCATCCTAGCATTTAGAGATTGCTTATTCCATTTAGCTAATAACCTTTTGAGTTCATATCTATCTTTGCAAGCTAAAATAGCTAAAGAAGCATCTTGGTCAAATAAATAACCCTCAAGAATAACAAGTGATTCTTCATCATCACTTTCATCTTCATAATCCGATTCAATATTTTCAATCTCTCTAGCCCTAGCAAGTCGTTCCTCGAGAAAATCACTAAGTGGCATAGTAGTATCAGGCATAGAGGCAGTTTCATCATAAGTATCATGTATAGCAGAAGTAGCATCATCAATAACATGCGACATATCAGAACGAATAGCAGAAGCAGGTTTAGGTGTCGCAAGCTTACTCATAACAGAAGGTGAATCAAGTGCAGAGCTAGATGGCAGTTCCTTACCTCCCCTCGTAGTTGAGGGATAAATTGTTGTCTTAGCGTCTTTCAAATACTTCATAGTGTCCAGCAGATATAAATCCCAAGTGACTCAAAGAATAGAGCTATGCTCCCTGGCAACGGCGCCAGAAATTAGTCTTGATAACCCACAAGTATAGGGGATCGCAACAACTTTCGAGTGTAGAGTATTCAACCCAAATTTATTGATTCGACAAAGGGGAACCAAAGAATATTCTCAAGTATTAGCAGCTGAGTTGTCAATTCAACCACACCTGGAAACTTAGTATCTGCAGCAAAGTGTTTAGTAGCAAAGTAATATGATAGTGATGGTAACGGTAACAAAAGAGTAACGAAAGCAAATTAATGTTTTTGGTATTTTGTAGTGATTGTAACAATAGCAACGGGAAAGTAAATAAGCGTAAACCAATATATTGAAAGCTCGTAGGCATTGGATCAATGATGGATAATTATGCCGGATGCGGTTCATCATGTAACAATCATAACATAGGATGACACATAACTAGCTCCAATTCGTCAATGTAATGTGGGCATGTATTACGAATATAGTCATATGTGCTTATGGAAAAGAACTTGCATGACATCTTTTGTCCTACCCTCCCGTGGCAGCGGGGTCCTAATGGAAACTAAGGGATATTAAGGCCTCCTTTTAATAGAGAACCAGAACAAAGCATTAGCACATAGTGAATACATGAACTCCTCAAACTACGGTCATCACCGGTAAGTATCCCGATTATTGTCACTTCGGGGTTAACAGATCATAATACATAATAGGCGACTATAGACTTGCAAGATAGGATCTAGAACTCTCATATATTGATGAAAACATAATAGGTTTAGATCTGAAATCATGGCACTCGGGCCCTAGTGACAAGCATTAAGCATAGCAAAGTCATAGCAACATCAATCTTAGAACATAGTGGATACTAGGGATCAAACCCTAACAAAACTAACTCGATTACATGGTGAATCTCATCCAACCCATCACCGTCCAGCAAGCTTACGATGGAAATACTCACGCACGGCGGTGAGCATCATGAAATTGGTGATGCAGGATGGTTGATGATGACGACGTCGACGAATCCCCCTGTCTGGAGCCCCGAACGGACTCCAGATCAGCCCTCCCGAGAGGTTTTAGGGCTTGGCAGTGGCTCCGTATTGTAAAACGCGATGATTTCTTCTCCCCTATTTTTTTCTCCCCGAAAGTAGTTATATAGAGTTGGAGTTGGAGTTGGGAGGTCTCCAAGGGGCCCACAAGGTAGGGGGGGCGCCCTAGGGGGGGGTCGCCCCCACCCTTGTGAGAAGGATGTGGGCCCCCTGGTCTTCATCTTTGGTGAGGATTTTTTATTATTTATTGTAGGATATTCCGTGGAGTTTCAGGTCATTCTGAGAACTTTTGTTTTCTGCACATAAAACAACATCATGGCAATTCTGCTGAAAATAGCGTCAGTTCGGGTTAGTTCCATTCAAATCATACAAGTTAGAGTCCAAAACAAGGGCAAAAGTGTTTGGAAAAGTAGATACGTTGGAGACGTATCAGTGCCTAGGTCCTATATCATGCATCAAAACTACTTTTGACCATATAAATTTGACATGCAAGCTCAAGAACAGGGTCACCTAAGTGGCAAAATTTTGGAATGAATAAAGCACTAGAACAAAAACTAATTGGACCAATGGAGGAGTCACATACCAAGGAACAATCTCCCCAAGTAGTTTTGTGAGAGGTGCTTTGAGCAAGGAGATCGAAAAATGGCAGCAAGATGAGCTAGAACTCGTGCTTGAGCTCGTTATTCGTGTTTGTGGAGGAAGATGAAGTGTCTGGGTGCAGGAATAAGTGGAGGAGGGCCACCGTGGGCCCACGAGGCAGGGGGCGCGCCCTCCACCCTCGTGGCAAGGTGGTTGGCCCCCCTGGTGTGTTCTTTGTTCCATAAATCCTCAAATATTTTAGAAAAAATCATATTTAATTTTCAGGGCATTTGGAGAACTTTTATTTTTGAGGTATTTTTATATTGCACGGATAATTAGATAACAGACAGAAAAAATATTTATTTTTATTTTATTTAATATAAATAACAGAAAGTAAAAGTGGGGTACAGAAGGTTGTGCCTTCTAGTTTTATCCATCTCATGATCATCAAAAGGAATCCACTGACAAGGTTGATCAAGTCTTGTTAACGAACTCATTCCGAACAACATGGAACTGGAGAAATTTCGAATAACACTATGTTACCTCAACGAGGATATGCACATCCCCAATAATAAGAATATCATATTTCTTCTTGACAGTAGGAAGAGGAAATTCAAAACCTCCAAATATAATCGATGGAATTTTTCCAATAGAGTTGATACTATGAACTTGAGGTTGTTTCCTCGGAAAGTGTACCGTATGCTCATTGCCATTAACATGAAAAGTGACATTGCCTTTAGTGCAATCAATAACAGCCCCTGCAGTATTCAAAAAGGGTCTTCCAAGAATAATAGACATACTATCGTCCTCGGGAATATCAAGAATAACAAAGTCCATTAAAATAGTAACGTTTGCAACTACAACAGGCACATCCTCACAAATACCGACAGGTATAGCAGTCGATTTATCAGCCATTTGCAAAGATATTTCAGTAGGTGTCAACTTATTGAAATCAAGTCTACGATATAAAAAGAGAGGCATAACACTAACACCGGCTCCAAGATCACATAAAGCAGTTTTAACATAATTTCTTTTAATGGAGCATGGTATAGTGGGTACTCCTGGATCTCCAAGTTTCTTTGGTATTCCACCCTTAAAAGTATAATTAGCAAGCATGGTGGAAATTTCAGCTTCCGGTATCTTTCTTTTATTTGTAATAATATCTTTCATATACTTAGCATAAGGATTTGTTTTGAGCATATCAGTTAATCGCATATGCAAAAAGATAGGTCTAATCATTTCAGCAAAGCATTCAAAATCCTCATCATCCTTTTTCTTGGATGGTTTGGGAGGAAAAGGCATGGATTTCTGAACCCATGGCTCTCTTTCTTTACCATGTTTCCTAGCAACAAAGTCTTTCTTATCATAACGTTGATTCTTTGATTGTGGGTTATCAAGATCAATAGTAGATTCAATTTCTATGTCATTGTCATTACTAGGTTGAGCATCATCATGAACATTATTATTAACATTATCATTAGTTTTAGGTTCATTACCAGATTGTGTTTCAGCATCAGAAATAAAGATATCATTTGGATTCTCAGGTGTTTCAACAATAGGATCACTAGAAGCATGCAAAGTCCTATCATTTTTCTTTTTCTTCTTTTTAGAAGAACTAGGTGCATCTAAATTATTTCTCTGAGAAACTTGCTCAATTCTCTTAGGATGGCCTTCAGGATACAAAGGTTCCTGAGTCATTCTACCACTTCTAGTCATAACTCTAACAGCATTATCATTATTCTTACTGTTCAATTCACTGAGCAAATCATTTTGAGCTTTAAGTACTTGTTCTACTTGAGTGGTAACCATAGAAGCATGTTTACTAATAAGTTTAAGTTCACCTTTAACATTAGCCATATAATAACCCAAGTGTCCAAGCATATTTGAATTATATTTCAGTCATCTACCAAAATAAGCATTAAAGTCTTCTTTCTTAGCCATAAATTTATCAAACTCATCTAAGCATGGGCTAGCAAACTTAGTAAATGGGATTACAGCTTTATCATATCTATAGAGAGAATTTACCTTTACTACCTGTGTCGGGTTATCAAGACGGATGGAGTCCTGGATTAGGGGGTGTTCGGATAGCCGAACTATACCTTCAGCCGGACTCCTGGACTATGAAGATGCAAGATTGAAGACTCCGTCCCGTGTCCGGAAGGGACTTTCCTTGGCGTGGAAGGCAAGCTTGGCGATACGGATGTTCAGATCTCCTACCATTGTAACCGACTCTATGTAACCCTAACCCTCTCTGGTGTCTATATAAACCGGAGGGTTTTAGTCCGTAGGACAACATACACATCAACAATCATACCATAGGCTAGCTTCTAGGGTTTAGCCTCTCTGATCTCGTGGTAGATCTACTATTGTACTACACATATCATCAATATTAATCAAGTAGGACGTAGGGTTTTACCTCCATCGAGAGGGCCCAAACCTGGGTAAAACTTCGTGTCCCTTGCCTCATGTTACCATCTGGCCTAGACGCACAGTTCGGGACCCCCTACCCGAGATCCGCTGGTTTTGACACCGACATTGGTGCTTTCATTAAGAGTTCCTCCGTGCCGTCGCCGTCAGGCCCGATGGCTCCTACGATCATCAATGGCGATGCAGTCCAGGGTGAGACCTTCCTCCCCGGACAGATCTTTGTCTTTGGCGGCTTCGCACTGCGGGCCAATTCACTTGGCCTTCTAGAGCAGATCGAAAGCTATGCCCCTGGCCGTCAGGTCAGATTCAGAAATTTAAACTACACGGCTGACATCCGCGGGGACTTGATCTTCGACGGACTCGAACCACCGCCGAGCGCGCCGCACTGTCACGACGAGCATGATCTAGCTCTGCCGCTGAACAGTGCCCTGGAGGCCGCACCCGCATCGGCTCCGACCCTTAGTTCGGAGCCAACTGCGCCGATCGAGGATGGGCAGTTGGACGCCACCTCGGGGGCTGTGATCCCAACGGCGGTTGAGCCGAACACCAGCCCCGTACTCTGCGAGACTCATGACTCCACGAAGCCAGATTCTTCTCCGAACTTCAAACCCTCCGCGCCCCTGCCGATCGAATCCGATTGGGCGCCGATCATGGAGTTCACAGTCGCGGACGTCTTTCAGCACTCGCCTTTTGGCGATATCCTGAAGTCACTGAAGTCTCTCTCTTTATCAGGAGAGCCCTGGTCGGACTACGGTCAGCAAGGTTGGGGTACGGACGATGAAGAAATTCAAAACCCACCCACCACCCACTATGTAGCCACTGTCGACGACTTAACCGACATTCTCGACTTCGACTCCGAAGACATCGACGGTATGGACGCCGATGAAGGAGATGATGAAGAACCAGCGCCTACTAGGCCCTGGAAAGCCACCTCGTCATATTACATATACATGGTGGACACCCCCAAAGAGGGAGAGGGCGACGGAACAGCGGAGGATGACCCCTCCAAGAAACAGCCCAAGCGCCGGCGTCAGGGGCGCCGCTCAAAATCCCGCCAACACAAAAACGGCGATTCCAGCACGGGAGATAATAATACTCTGGAGAGTGCCGAAAAAAAACCCCTCCAGCAAGGTTTAGCACAGGAGGATGGACAAACCAGCCCTCGTGAGAGAGCGGCAGACAGAGAGGTCGAGGACGATAATTATATGCCTCCTTCCGAAGACGAGGCAAGCCTCGACGACGACGAATTCGTCGTGCCAGAGGATCCCGTCGAGCAAAAGCATTTCCAACGTAGGCTTATGGCCACGGCAAGAAGCCTCAAGAAAAAACAGCAACAGCTCCGAGCTGATCAAGATTTGCTGGTTGACAGATGGACCGAAGTCCTTGCGGCCGAAGAGCATAAACTCGAACGCCCCTCCAAGAGTTACCCAAAGCGCAGGTTGCTACCCCAATTAGAGGAGGAAGCACTTGATGCGGCCGAACGGCCACCTCGTGGCCGCGACAGAGAGGCCTCCCGGCCCTCCACTCAAGCCGCACCCCGTACCAAGGCACGAGAATATGCGACGGACTTACGAGACATGCTGGAGGACAAGGCAAGGCAAACACAATCAATCTACGGATCGCGTGGGCACCCCACGGCTCGAGACGGTAACCGTCACGCCGGCCACAAATTCGGCAGGGCCGAACACAGTAGAAAAAACTCATTGGAGCTACGTCATGATATCGCCCAGTACAGAGGCGCCGCACACCCACTGTGCTTTACAGACGAAATAATGGATCATCAAATCCCCAAGGGTTTCAAACCCGTAAACATCGAATCATATGATGGCACAACAGACCCTGCGGTATGGATCGAGGATTATCTCCTTCATATCCACATGGCCTGCGGTGATGATTTTCACGCCATCAAATACCTCCCACTCAAGCTTAAAGGACCAGCTCGGCATTGGCTCAACAGCTTGCCAATAGAATCAATTAGTTGTTGGGAGGACCTGGAAGCCGCATTCCTTGACAATTTCCAGGGCACTTATGTGCGACCCCCAGATGCCGATGACCTAAATCACGTAATTTAGTAGCCAGAGGAATCGGCCAGGCAATTCTGGACACGGTTCCTAACAATGAAAAATCAAATAGTCAACTGTCCAGACGCTGAGGCCCTAGCAGCCTTCAAGCACAATATTCGTGACGAGTGGCTGGCCCGGCACCTTGGACAGGAAAAGCCGAAATCCATGGCAACACTCATGACACTCATGACCCAATTTTGTGCGGGAGAAGACAGCTGGCTTGCTTGCAGCAACAATATGACCAAGAACCCTGGTAGTTCGGACACCAGGGACATTAGTGGCAGGTCGCATCACAACAAGCAGAAGCGCCGCATTAATGGCCACAATGCTGAGGATACGGCAGTTAATGCCGGATTCAGAGGATCTAAATCCGGTCAGCAGAAAAAGGCATTCAAAAGGAATCCTAGGGGCCCGTCCAGCTTGGACTGAATACTCGACCGCTTGTGCCAAATACATGGCACCCCCGAAAAGCCGGCCAATCACACCAACAGGGATTGTTGGGTGTTCAAGCAGGCAGGAAAGTTAAGCGCCGACAATGAAGACAAGGGGCTGCATAGCGACGACGAGGAGGAGCCCCGGCTGCCGAACAACAATGGACAGAAGGGTTTCCCCCCACAAGTGCAGACGGTGAACATGATATACGCCACCCACGTCCCAAAAAGGGAGCGGAAGCGCGCGTTAAGGGATGTATATGCGGTAGAGCCAGTCGCCCCAAAGTTCAACCCATGGTCCTCCTGCCCGATCACCTTTGATCGAAGAGACCATCCCACTAGCATCCGTCATGGAGGATTTACCGCATTGGTTCTAGACCCAATTATTGACGGATTTCATCTCACTAGAGTCCTCATGGACAGCGGCAGCACTCTGAACCTGCTTTACCAGGATACAGTGCGAAAAATGGGCATCGATCCCTCGAGGATTAAGCCCACCAAAACGACCTTTAAAGGCGTAATACCAGGTGTAGAGGCCAACTGTACAGGCTCAGTCACACTTGAAGTGGTCTTCGGATCCCCGGATAATTTCCGAAGCGAGGAATTGGTCTTCGACATAGTCCCATTCCAAAGTGGCTATCATGCACTGCTCGGACGAACCGCATTCGCCAAATTCAATGCGGTACCGCACTACGCATACCTTAAGCTCAAGATGTCAGGCCCTCGTGGAGTAATTACGGTCAATGGAAACACCGAACGCTCCCTCCGAACGGAGGAGCACACGGCGGCCCTTGCAGCGAAAGTACAAAGCAGCCTCTCCAGGTAGTTCTCCAGTCCGGCCACTAAACGTCCGAACACCGTCAAGCGCGCCCGGAGTAACCTACAACAAGACCACCTGGCACATTTCGAGCAGGCATAGTAATACGGCCCCAACCCCAACCCTAGCAAAAAGGCGACGCCAGTACTTCGTGTACATAATTACGCTCTAGAAATACCATGGGCATAGGGGGAGGGGCACCATCACGGCACGCCCAAAACACGGCTTAAACCGCACAAGGGGCTGCCGATCTTTTACTTTTCTCTTACCTCCAGGACTCTACTCTTCAGAAGGCCTGTTCGGCAGTTCAATTGCCGCACAAACGATGCATGAACCAGGGAAGTAGACAAGCCATGCCGCATCACGGAAATCCCAGGTGGTCTCTATCACGAGCAGTATACCTGTTTCGCATACTATTCCGCAGCTTTCCCCTGGAGCAGACATGTTAAATAGTCCAACTTTTCGTTTATCGCATTACTTGTATCGTTCTGCTGTGATCGCAGCTATTTCTAATAAACAATGCATAGCTTTTGTCTATTTTTGCACTATCTTTTTATAAATAAATGTTCCTTAATGACATGTTGCACCCGTACAACTTGGTACCGCCAAAATACGCCAGGGGCTTTTTAGCACCCCTCAATATGGTGTGAGAAGTCCGAACATTTTCACAAGTGTGGCACCCCGAACTTATAGCATTATATGCATCGGCTCCGAATCATGTCTTGGGTCAATAGTTGGGTTTTCCCGGCTCCTATGTTTTGGTGCCTTACGTTCCGCTATATCGGCTAAGGTAGCACTAGGAGAACCACTGCAATTGTGCCCCAGTTGAGCTGGGCCGAGCACCTCAGTGGAGAAAGCTAAAACTGACTGTCATGATGAAGCGAGAGCTGGTCACTGTTCGAGAGGTTTTTTCGAGTCCCTAAAGATTTATGCTGCTTAGGGCGACAAGTCGGCTCTGTCCGGCCAAGGCATGGATAGCGCCCCGAACTCGGTCTTCCGAATACTAGGGGCTTCGCCGAAATTTAAAATTATAGAATTCTATGGCTAAGTGAGAGTGTTCATGCATTATAGTCCGATTTCCTCGTTCGTCGGGCTGAGCGCCTCCCTCGAAGGACCCAAACATGGGAACAAGAGCACCTAGATTTATCCCCGAACACCCCAGCACTAGTGGCAAGGGGGGCAGAAGCCGACGACTCGCCATCTCTCAGTATTGATAAACAGCCGCACAAAAGGTAATATTTTAAATTCAAGCAGCATTGCTCAGCGCATATGAACAAGTTTTTAGCGCACAGGACACAAACGAGCGAGTGTTAATCAAAAATTACATCCCTAGTACATTCATCCGCCACAAGGCGGGCACCCTTCAGAACATCCTTATAGTAATTTTCGGGCTTGCGATGCTCCTTCCCCGCTGGTGGCCCGTCCTTCACAAGCTTCTCCGCATCCAGCCTGCCCCGGTGCACCTTAGCATGGGCAAAGGCCCTACGGGCACCTTCAATACAGACGGAGCGCTTGATGACTTTGAGCCTTGGACAGGCCTCCACCAGCCGCCGCACCAGCCCGAAATAGCTCCCAGGCAGAGCCTCTCCAGGCCACAGCCGAACTAGGAGGCCCTTCATGGCCTGTTCGGCCGCCTTGTGGAGCTCGACTAGCTGCTTCAGCTGGTCGCTCAGGGGCATGGGGTGTCCGGCCTCAGCAGACTGAGACCGGAACACCTTCTCCATCGAGCTTCCCTCCTCGGCTCGATAGAATGCGGCGGCATTGGATACACTTCGGGGAAGATCTGCAAATGACCCTGGAGAGCTATGGATTCGGGTAAGTATCAAGTAACTCACGTTTATGTGTTTACTTTGCATAAAGAATGCCTTACCCGTCGCTATTTTCTTCACCTCATCCAACTCCTGGAGGGTCTTCTGGGATTCGGCCTTGGTAGACTTGGCATTTTCAATAGCCGCCGCGAGCTCGGACGCTCACGCCTTCGAGTCAAGATCCAAACTCTCATGTTTCTTCATGAGAACCTGGAGCTCTTGCCGCACCTTGCCAACCTCGGCCTCATACCTCTCTCGCTCGGTGCGCTCCGCGGCCGCACTCTTCTCGGCCTCGAGCAGCGCTTGCTTAAGGTTCGCCACCTCAGATGTGGCCCCTACAATAGCCATGTTAATCCTGTCATTTCTTGCAATTGCACCTTTTTTATATACATATTCAACCAAGGTATTTCTTACCTTCCTTCTCCTCGAGCTGCTTCTTGGCACGCCCGAGCTCTTGCTCGGACTTCTCGAGGCTCTGCTTCAGCGTGTCCACTTCCGCAGTGAGTACGGCAGACGCCAGCAGAGAAGCCTGCACACACATATTGACTCCTTTTGTTAGACTCATGCGAATTTTTTGATCCTCTATTCGGCTTTTCTTCCCGAACGCCCAACAGAGAATCAGGGGCTACTGTCTATGCGGTAATATTATTTACACATTATTTACTTACCTCAAAGCCTGTCAAAAGGCTAGTACAAGCTTCAGTCAGTCCGCTCTTGGCGGACTGAACCTTCTGGACCACCGCACTCATAATAGCGCGGTGCTCCTCGTCGATGGAAGCGCCTTGGAGCACCTCCAACATATTGTTCGGCGCCTCCGGATGGACGGGGGTCGCCGGCACGGTGGACTTGCTCCTCTTGGAAGGAGGTCCCCCACCGGACTCCAGAACCCTTGAAGGTTCCGGAGCGGTGTCCGACCTAAAGCCGGACTTGGAGCCCTGGGGGGTTTCATCCCCTTTACTCGTGGAGTCCGGGAGGTCGCCTTGCGGCACCTCCGGGACCACCTCCTCCCTGCTTGGAACCTGTTGGGACAACTCCTCGGTGTCGTCCATAGGGCGGGGGGAGGAAGCCGTCCGAAGCGAGTTCACCTCCGATGAGTCCAGTCAGCTGCTCGACGACGCGTCGAGTCGGTCTTTGGGTGGGCTGCATAAGCATATTCGACATAAGGGAAAGCTGTGCAATAAACGAATACTATGAATTACTCCGGTATCCGGATACTTACGATTTTGCCAGGGGCTTGGCCCTGGGCTGCCACTCCTCTTCGCTGTCGTCGACGTCGTCGGAGTAGTCCGGACGAAGGGTTTTCCCCTTCTTGGACCCTCCGGCCTCCTCAGAGAGGGCGGCCTTCCTTTTCTTCTCTCCTCCCGCTGGAGGGGGAGAGGTCTCCTCTTCTTCCTCCTCGTCTTCACGAGAGGAAGGCGCTTCGGGACCGTCGGATGACGAATCCGACACCTCCTGGCGCCGGGCACTCTTTCGAGTCCCCATGGCCCTTTTCGTGGGCTTCTTCTCTGGCACCACATAGGGCGCCGGAACCAGCAGCTTCACCAAGCGAGCATCCGCTGGGCCTTCGGGCAAAGGAGCCGGACAGTTGATCTGTCCGGACGTCACCTCCCAATCCTATCAAAGATAAGGGAACTCAGATCCCGCATAGAGTCAAACTATGAAAAACTGATACCCTGTAAAAGGACAAAGACAGCTTACCGCATGAGCGTGATGCTGATTACTGAATCCGCGATCCTCGGCAGCGGATGCGGGAGCCTCGGCGCCCTTGAAAAGCATCCTCTAGGCATCTTCGTACGTCGTGTTGAAGAGCATGTTTAGAGTTCGATGCTGCGCCGGGTCGAACTCCCATAGGTTGAAGGCCCGTCGTTGACACGGGAGGATCAGGCGGATGAGCATAACCTGGACTACGTTGACAAGCTTGAGCTTCTTGTCCACCAGGGTTTGGATGCATGTTTGGAGTCCGATCAGCTCTCCTTTTTTACCCCAAGACAGGCCTGTCTCCTTCCGGGAGGTGAGCCGCGTAGGGGGGCCCGATCGAAACTCAGGGGGTGTGACCCATTCGGCGTCGCGCGGCTCGGTGATGTAAAACCACCCTGATTGCCACCCCTTCAGGGTCTCCACAAAGGAGCCCTCGAGCCACAGGACGTTGGCCATCTTGCCAACCATGGCACCGGCGCACTCCGCCTGGCTGCCGCGCACCACCTTTGTCTTGACGTTGAAAGTCTTAAGCCATAGGCCGAAATGGGGGCGGATGCGGAGGAACGCCTCGCACACGATGATAAACGCCGAGATGTTGAGGACGAAGTTCTAGGCCAGATCGTGGAAATCCAGGCCGTAGTAGAACATGAGCCCCCGGACAAATGGATGCAGAGGGAAACCCAGTCCGCTGAGGAAATGGGGGAGGAATACCACCCTCTCATGGGGCCTAGGAGTGGGGATGAGCTGCCCCTTTTCGGGAAGCCGGTGCGCGATGTCGCTAGCCAGATATCCGGCCTTCCTCAGCTTTTTGATGTGTCCCTCCGTGACGGAGGAGACCATCCACTTGCCTCCCGCTCCGGACATGACTGGAGAAGGCTGAGGTGGTAGTGCGGACTTGGGCGCTGGAGCTGGAGTGCGCAAGAATGGATAGGCGAAGGAGGAAGAAAGCGTAGGTGAAAAGGTGGATCCTTATCCCCTTATATGGGTGGACGCAACTACATGTCCCCACCAGCCTGGTGAAACTCGCTTATCTCCAAGCGCCGTAATCAAAGGCGCGGTTGGGTTACCCACGCCCGTATTGATGAGAATCCCGGAATAAGGGGACACGATCTCTGCTTTGACAAGACGTGCCAAGGAAACCGCCTCACATAACACGCTGAGGTGGGATAATGAAACGACTCGGATAAAGTCTTGGCCGTGGTGTGTCACGCTACGGAATACGTCAGCAGATTAGATTTGTGTAAATATTATTCTCTCTATGGCAATATGTGGAAACTTGTTTTGCAGAGCCAAACACTATCTTTGTGTTCAAAATCTTCTATGAAGTACTTGGAGGAGGAACCCGCCTTGCAATGCCGAAGACAAACTGCGGGCCGGACTCGTCGTCATTGAAGCCTGGTTCAGGGGCTACTGAGGGAGTCCTAGATTAGGGGTGTTCGGATAGCCGAACTATACCTTCAGCCGGACTCCTGGACTATGAAGATGCAAGATTGAAGACTCCGTCCCGTATCCGGAAGGGACTTTCCTTGGCGTGGAAGGCAAGCTTGGCGATACGGATGTTCAGATCTCCTACCATTGTAACCGACTCTATGTAACCCTAACCCTCTCCGGTGTCTATATAAACCGGGGGGTTTTAGTCCGTAGGACAACATACACATCAACAATCATACCATAGGCTAGCTTCTAGGGTTTAGCCTCTCTGATCTCGTGGTAGATCTACTCTTGTACTACCCATATCATCAATATTAATCAAGCAGGACGTAGGGTTTTACCTCCATCGAGAGGACCCGAACCTGGGTAAAACTTCGTGTCCCTTACCTCCTGTTACCATCCGGCCTAGACGCACAGTTCGGGACCCCCTACCCGAGATCCGCCGATTTTGACACCGACAAAGACCATAAGTTTCCTCAATAGGTAAAGGATTTGGATTATATGTTTCTTCAACAGGCGGTAAATTAAGACCATGTATTTCTTCAATAGGAGGTAAATTCTTAACATCTTCAGCTTTAATACCTTTTTCTTTCATAGATTTCTTTACCTCTTGCATATCTTCAGGACTAAGAAATAGAATACCTCTCTTCTTAGGAGTTGGTTTAGGAATAGGCACAGGAATTGGCTCCGGAGGTGTCCAATTATTTTCATTCGTCAACATATTATTCAATAGAATTTCAGCTTCATTCGGTGTTCTTTCCCTGAAAACAGAACCAACACAACTATCCAGGTAATCTCTGGAGGCATCGGTTAGTCCATTATAAAAGATATCAAGTATTTCATTTTTCTTAAGAGGATGATCAGGCAAAGCATTAAGTAATTGGAGAAGCAACCCCAAGCTTGTGGGAGACTCTCTTCTTCAATTTGCACAAAATTATATATATCCCTTAAAGCAGCTTGTTTCTTATGAGCAGGGAAATATTTAGCAGAGAAGTAATAAATCATATCCTGGGGACTACGCACACAACCAGGATCAAGAGAATTAAACCATATCTTAGCATCACCCTTTAATGAGAACGGAAATATTTTAAGGATGTAAAAGTAGCGAGTTTTCTCATCTTTAGTGAACAGGGTAGCTATATCATTCAGTTTAGTAAGATGTGCCACGACAGTTTCAGATTCATAACCATGAAAAGGATCAGATTCAAACAAAGTAATTATATCAGGATCAACAGAGAATTCATAATCCTTATCAGTAACAAAGATAGGTGAAGTAGCAAAAGCAGGGTCAGGTTTCATGCTAGCATTTAGAGATTTCTTACTCCATTTAGCTAATAATTTTTTAAGTTCAGTTCTATTTCTGCAAGCTAAAATGGATAAAGAAGCATCTTGATCAAATACATAACCCTTAGGAATAGCAAGTGGTTCTTCATCATCACTTTCATCAGTATCATCAGATTCAATATTTTCAATTTCTCTAGCCCTAGCAAGTTGTTCATCAAGAAAATCACTAAGTGGCATAGTAGTATCAGGCATAGAGGTAGTTTCATCATAAGTATCATGCATAGCAGAAGTGGCATCATCAATAACATGCGACATATCAGAACGAATAGCAGAAGCAGGTGTAGGTGTCGCAAACTTACTCATAACAGAAGGTGATTCAAGCGTAGAGCTAGATGGCAGTTCCTTACCTCCCCTCGTAGTTGAGGGATAGATCTTGGTTTTTGGATCTCTCAAGTTCTTCATAATGATAGGCAGATATATATATCCCAAGTGACTCAAAGAATAGAGCTATGCTCCCCGGCAACGGCGCCAGAAAATAGTCTTGATAACCCACAAGTATAGGGGATCGCAAAAGTTTTCGAGGGTAGAGTATTCAACCCAAATTTATTGATTCGACACAAGGGGAGCCAAAGAATATTCTCAAGTATTAGCAGCTGAGTTGTCAATTCAACCACACCTGGAAACTTAATATCTGCAGGAAAGTGTTTAGTAGCAAAGTAATATGATAGTGGTGATAACGGTAACAAAAGGTAACAGTAGTAAAAGCAATGTTTTTGGTATTTTGTAGTGATGATAGCAATAGCAACGGAAAAGTAAATAAGCGAAGAATAATATATGTAAAGCTCGTAGGCAATGGATCAGTGATGGAGAATTATGCCGGATGCGGTTCATCATGTCACAGTCATAACTTAGGGTGACACAGAACTAGCTCCAGTTCATTGATATAATGTAGGCATGTATTCCGAATATAGTCATACGTGCTTATGGAAAAGAACTTGCATGACATCTTTTGTCCTACACTCCCGTGGCAGCGGGGTCCTTACGGAAACTAAGGGATATTAAGGCCTCCTTTTAATAGAGAACCGGAACAAAGCATTAACACATAGTGAATACATGAACTCCTCAAACTACGATCATCACCGGTAAGTATCCCGATTATTGTCACTTCGGGGTTAACGGATCATAACACATACTAGGTGACTATAGAGTTGCAAGATAGGATCAAGAACACTCATATATTGATGAAAACATAACAGGTTTAGATCTGAAATCATGGCACTCGGGCCCTAGTGGCAAGCATTAAGCATAGCAAAGTCATAGCAACATCAATCTCAGAACATAGTGGACACTAGGGATCAAACCCTAAACAAACTAACTCGATTACATGATAGATCCCATCCAACCCATCACTGTCCAGCAAGCCTACAATGGAATTACTCACGCACGGCGGTGAGCATCATGAAATTGGTGATGGAGGATGGTTAATGATGACGATGACGACGGATTCCCCTCTCTGGAGCCCCGAACGGACTCCAGATCAGGCCTCCCGAGAGGTTTTAGGGCTTGGCGGCGGCTCCGTATCGTAAAACGCGATGATTTCTTCTCTCTGATTTTTTCTCCCCGAAACTCAATATATGGAGGTGGAGTTGGAGTCTGAGAGGCAACAGGGGCCCATGAGGTAGGGGGCGCGCCTCCCACCCTTGTGGAGAGACGGTGGGCCCCTGGCCTTCATCTTTGGCAGGTATTTTCCTTATTTTCTGAAAAGTGTCTCCGTGAAGTTTCAGGTCATTCCGAGAACGTTTGCTCCTGCACATAAATAACACCATGATAATTCTGTTGAAAACAGCGTCAGTCCGGGTTAGTTCCATTCAAATCATGCAAGTTAGAGTCCAAAACAAGGGCAGAAGTGTTTGGAAAAGTAGATACGTTGGAGACGTATCACGACCTCATCCTGTCGCTCGAAGCAGAGGAAGCAAGGGTCAACAACAGGTTCGCCAGGCACAGGAACGACGTGCAAGTAGGCGAGGGGCGGCGAGCTCGACCAGATCACGCGCTTGGTCGCCGGACTTGGCCGGGCGGCGCTCAGGACAGAACGGAGGTCGGCGGCGGTTGGCGAGGAAGGAGACGGCGGGGCATGTCCCGGCAGGGCGGCGCGACGAACTGCAGAAGGGCCGGCCTGGTTGGGTACTCCGGCGAGGTTGGAGGTTGCTGGTCTCCTGTCTCCTGCGGCGCGCGGGAAAGATGACGTAGGGGCGAGGCTCGGTTCGAGACGGCGCAGACGGGAGGCTGCAGGGAACTCTATGGAAGGCGTCGGCATGACAGATCGAGGCGGCCGCAACAAGAACTTGGCGCGCGGGCGAGGGGCCGCGACCTGCGGGACTCCAACTCCAGCGAGTGGCGCGGCCTGTCGGGATTCTGGACGGTGGCTCGCGGGAGGCCACGGACGGGACGGCTCTGGCAGGAGCTTGGCAGCGGCGGGACTTGGCGCAGCGACGGCAAGGAAGGGAAACAGCAGGAGGCGGTCGGGCTTGATGCAGGGGATGACCACGGCGCTGAAGGTCATGGCGGGGCGGCGCGGGACTTTAGGGCCAGGCGGCGAGCTTCCACCTTGGGTGTCAAGGTTCCCTGGAGAAGATCGAGAGGGAGAGAGAGAGAGAGAGAGAAGAATTCAGAGACAGAGAAAGAACCAGAGGGAGGGAGAGACCACGGGGAAGGAGAGGGGCGGCGCTCATCTGCTGGACGCGGGCGCGGTGCTCGAGGAGGAGCTCGATGTGGCTGCGGGCTGGAGGTAGCGCTCGATCCACGAGCGCTCGGGCTGGCTGCGGGGCGGTCCTGGCGTTCCTGTAGA
Organism: Triticum urartu; assembly: GCF_056163025.1. Classification (NCBI taxonomy): domain Eukaryota; kingdom Viridiplantae; phylum Streptophyta; class Magnoliopsida; order Poales; family Poaceae; genus Triticum; species Triticum urartu. The sequence goes on from NC_141873.1 coordinate 25,450,880, forward strand.
AAGAGAGAAAAGAGAGAGATTTGAGATGGGAGGGAGCAACGAGATGAACAGGGAGAAAGGAGGGGTGGAGCGGGGATGCGGGGTCCTGCTGGTGCGGCGGCTTGCTGCAGTGGTGGATTGGGCAGGCAACGAGTGGTTGGTCCAGTTGGAAATTCGAGGAAGGATTTGAATCGGGGAAGAACCCGAGGTGGGAGGAGACAAGAGGAGTGGCGGCGGCAGCTAGGAGGATCCCTAGAAATTAGGGATTCGGTCTCGGGTTAGACTAATATATATAGCGAGTTGGTTAGGTTAGGGGCTATCTCATCCCTCCGATCAAAATCGGACGGTCAGGAAAAATAGGCTAGGGAGTCCAAATAAGAAAACGGTAATGTTTTAGGGTTGTTTGGGGATGATCCAGACCCAACAGTGATGATGGAGCGGGTCGGGTTCGGGTGAGTTTCGGACACGCACGCGAGGGGGTTGATGCACTGTGCAAAGAGGGGTTAGGTGGCCTGGCGGTTGGTAGTGGACTGTGTAGACTGTCTAGGGAGGAAAGAGAGGGAAAGCCCGGCAACAGTTTTCGGAGACCGAAAACGTCCGACGATTTAACTGACTATATTGTCGCTATAGTTATCCGTTGGGGCGTCAAACGGACTCCGAATATGATGAAATTTGACAGGCGGTCTATCTACACTATAATAAGACCGCACGCCAACTTTCATCCTGTTCCCAGAACATTTTCCGGCCACTTATAAAATAATATTTCAGACGTGCCGCGGGCGCGTGCAAGTGTGTCTGGGCTCAGAACGGACAACGGAAAGAACGGGGAGACCGGGACGGATGCATGTTTTGAAAACATGATGATGCAATGCACATGATGACATGACAAGATGCAACACGCAAACAAATGACATGGCAACAACAGCGAATAACTGGAAGACACTTTGTGCATCGGTCTCGGGGCGTTACAATGGTCCCTCCCATCGACGGGGGGCCGAGATCCTCTGCACCTCCATGCCCCAACGCCATCGGAGGTGAAGCGGATCGCCAACACCGGTGAGAGAAGGAAGAAGACTTTTCTGGAGGAGGAGGAGGAAGGACACCCGTGGCTTATGTTGAATTATTTGGGTCTTTTATTTCAGTATAATTTCATTTTGAAGGTCATGTTATTAATTATGAAGCACATAGTCTAGTTAAATTTGCACTATCATTAGATCTGAGATGCCACGTTTGATTTGATCAATCTCATGACCAAAATTGTATCCCACATCATGTGGTTTTCGATAAATAAAACTTGATTTCCCCTTAAAAAAACTTACTGTAACCGGTAGATATGTGTGCGTCACATTCTATCTTGATTAATCAAGTTGGGGGCACAGACTCTTCCATTTGTCTCTCACGCATCCCGCTCTGTCCTGCACGGCGGCAGACCCGTTCAGCCTCGGACGGCGTCGCTGTCCGTCGATCACCTCGTGCCGGCCGGCTCGTCTCTACGCCAATATTATCCAGTAATCCGTATGCATGCCTACATACATACAAGACGCTAGCTCTGTCTGTCCTCCATCCTCACCTGCACTCGGCAGAGCACGCACCATCCCATCCGCCATGTCGTCGTCCAGACGGTGGTCCTCCTCCCCCTCCTCCGGCACGGACCAGCTAACCGGCCGCTCTGTCATCCCTGCGGCGGCGCTCTCGCCCTTGCGCCACAGCGCCCGCCGCTCCGTCTCCCGGTCCGACCCCGCCGCCCCATCAGGAACCCCCGCCGCCCCCGCACGCAGCATGTGGCCTTCCTACTCCGACGGCAAGATCAAGAAGTCATCGTCCTCGCCCTTGACCTCCGCACCAACCGCCGCGCCGTCCTCGGTAGCCACCCTCGCCGACCACCTGACCAACGACACCATGGACAGCCCCAACGCCGTTCCCGTGGCAGCGCCATCGCTGCAGTCGCTCTCCCGCCAGCGCAGCTGCACCGAGCTCCCGCGCTTCGCGGAGGCCGACGCCGACGCCGAGGAGAGGAAGATCGGCAGGTCGTCCGGGAAGGGGGCCGGCCACGCGTTCGGCCGCTCCATGCGCTTCCTGCCGTCGTCCAAGCCCGCCGCCGTCACGCTCACCCCGGGCCGCGTCGCGCCGTCGGACCTCCGCAGGCTCGCCGCCGGCTACTCCCTCGACGCCCGCGCCGACGTGGCGAGCTCCGGGTCCGAGTGCAGCGACGCCTCCAGGGGGTCCAGCGCAAGGTCGGCGATCCCCAAGCCCAACTCGCCGATGATCGCCCGGACGAGCTCCGTCCGGCTGCTCGGCTCGAGCAACTCGCAGTGGGCGCTCTCGCCGGGGCGCCGGAGTAGCTCGCCTGCCAAGACGCTGGCGACCGTGTCGGAATCGAAGGGGAAGAAGAGCTTGCTCAGCATGGGGTGGGGCCATCTGTTTAACCGGAAGAAGTCCGGCGGAGCGGATAACTCCATTCCTGCGATCCCGGCCACCGTGCCGTCCTCGCCGGTGTCACGCAGCAACGGGGTGATAGGGGAAACCGGACACCAGATGAGGATGATGCATTGCCGGCTCTTGCAGTGGCGCTTCATGAACGCCAAGGCAGACGCTGCGTGCAGGAGCAAGGCGGCCAACGCCGAGGTATGGTTAGCTCCGGAATGCAAGTCGTTCAATTTCATATCAATTTTGCATGCCTATGCATATTCATACCAACTTCATCAAAATATAAAAATCTATATATGACTGGTGCAAACAGACATAAGACATAATTGAATAATACTCTTTTCGTCCCGAATAACTTTTTGCAGAAATGGATAAGAATAGATGTATCTAGAACTAAAAATATGTCTAGATACATCTATTTCTGCGACATATAATTTCCAGACGGACGGAGTATATATCATGTAAAGTTCACACATTATATGCTCTTTTTATGTAAAGTTCACACATTATATGCCCTTTTTGTGGCAAAACAAATATGAACTTTTTGTGAAGTTAACAAATGGTTATATACGTTTGTGTATGTACACAAGAAACAACACAACCTATGTCCATGATTCATTTTTATTTAAAAAAAACTTAGATGTACCACCATAGTTTTAAATAGCCGGCTATAGCTCCGCTAAATGTGGGTGTTGCTGCTAAATGATTTCATGTACAATTTGCTGCTATAGCTCCGCTATAGCCCAGCTATAGCTGTTTTTAAGGGTCGCCGCTAAATGCGATAGCCCGCTATTTAAAACATTGTGTACCACACACAACATGGTGCAGATTGCAGTTTCCCCAAATGATGCAAGTTATTTTGCTTTGCATAGGTTCAGTTGATGGGTACATGGGCCCGCGTGTCAGAGCTAAGAGGAAAGGTAGCAAGGAAGCAAGCGCAACTCGAGAAGGGGAAGCTGAAGTTTAGGTTGAATGAGATACTCTCTCCTCAGGTACAGTTTTGCTTAAATTTGATACCCATTTATCTTTGGTCTTATAAATTTTAGACAACTTCAATCCCAAATGTTCACAATTTGATGAGATCAATCGTTGGCAAATTATTGGGCAATTCTATAGATGAGTGATTTAGAGAGTTGGGGGCAGCTGGAGAGCAAGCATGCCTTCGCTCTGGAGTCCACAGTTGAGTGCGCCAAATCAGCCATTTGCAGGCTTCCTCTTACAAATGGTGCAAAGGTATGTTGATAGCACTATGTTCAATCTTTTGATTAGAAGCAATAAACAAAACCGAACTAATCTTAGCGAAGTCAGCTGGCCGTTATTCGTTTAATTCACAAAAGTTTCTTGATTAATTCACAATAAATCCTAAACCCTATGGGAGATGAGGAGAAAGATTGCGGCCAACTAGTAGGTAGCAGGAATGATAAATATGATTGGGTGTCTGGGCTATAGTACCTCTTTCTTTAAAAAAATTCTAAAATATCATTCTTAGACACCCCCCCCCCCTAGCGAAACAAAAAAAATGTTAACGTATTTTGAATGTTATTTATTTAATAAAAATACTCATGTATTTTTATAAATGTGTGGGTAATTTAAGAAATATCCATGTTTTAAAAAGGTTATTCATACAATCAATGAAGTTTCACTATTTTAAAATAATATTCGTTTAAGATTCACATATGTTAAAAAATGTTAGTGAATTGCTCTTTTATTTTGTTTCTTAAAAAATAAAGAAAAAATAAGAAAAATACAACTAGAAAAATGAAGCCAGCAAAAGGGAAAATAGAAACAGAAAAAAATAAAACTGAAAATGAAAAAAATTCACAGAAAACAAAAATAAATGAAAGCCCAACAAAGTGAGTCGGCCCACTAGCACACAAGCACCGTGGGCTATATCGGTATATAGCATTTGGGATCTTTCTCTACGGCCGCCAGTTACATGGATGCAGGCAGTTCAATGTGTAATTTTTATCTGTGGATTTGTAAGTTTTTTGGGCTGATTTTGTACTTTGATCAATTATGCTCTAGTTTTTTCGTAAGTTTTTTTGAAAGTTTGACCAAGTTTATAGGAAAATAAATTAACATCCACAACACACTAAATTAGGTCCAATAGGGTCATCATAAAATATAATTTTATATTACATGTATTTGATGTGGTATATATTAGTATATATTTCTATATCCTTGGCCAAACTTAAAGAAATTTGATTTAGAACAAAACTACATTTTCAATTAATTTGAAGTGGAGGCTGTATATAAAAACATCCTGAGTGAGAACATGGTTACTATTGCATTGGGATAAGAACCAAAGCTATAGCGATACTTGCAACATGCATGTAATATGAACAAATTGTTTGTTTATTCATGTACAGGCCTCCCTCCCGGCAATGGCATCCATACTCGAGCAGATGTTCGAGCTCACAATGACGGCCAGGATATCAGTTCGCTCGTTTAGCCCTATGGTAAATAATTTATGTGTAGTCATCTCTGTACGTTGTACTGAATGAATGTCTAAACTGGAATCTCTCCATACTACAGGCTCAAGATACGACCGTGGTGATCTCGAAGCTGGTTCATGTGGCTAGTGAGGAGCGAGCTCTGTTACAGGAGTGTCACGAGTTGCTTGGACGGCTCTCTGCACTGCAGGTAGGTTTGGTACTTCTTTTACTGGGAAATATCATAACTTTGTATATGGCTAATTATATTAATGTACAGATTGAAGAACAGAGTTTGCATTGCCATATGGTGCAATCGTCGTCTCTGAATCTTGTGAATGTGAATTAGTATGGTTTTAGCCATATAGCCAGCGTGGGTGGACTGTGTCCCAACGCGGGATTAAAATCAGAGTTGTGGTGCATCTACAAAGGGGCTGAAAAGAGTAGTTGTTGATACGAGCTAGTGCAGAGTTGACAATTGCATATGAAATGTTGTTGGATGCTCTTATATACTCCCTCGGTCCCAAAAAAACAAGTGTCTCGGCTTTATACTAACTTTAGTATAAAGTTGTATTAAAGTTGAGACACTTACTTTGGGATGAAGGGAGTAGAATCTTAACATTCAAAATAAGACTGGATCTTAACTATGACTTTTTCTCTTTAAGTTTTTTTAGATAGCCTACCACATGCACCATGTGGTAAATTCTTCCCTGTCATAACTCAATGTCTACCAGCTGAGCAGTCGTTGTTGTTGTTGTTGTTATAATGAGAAAATTTTGAAAACATTCTATATTATATTGGACACATACTCTTTCTCTTTAGAAAATCCGCCGCAACGATAAACTTAAGTCACATGGATAAACATCATGGTCAGGCCCATGGGCATGCAGCGCCAATAATTTTCAGCCCGAGTTCAGTTCATCAAGGCAACATGCCCATTGTCCCGAAATTATTAGTTAGAAGCTACCCTTTGCAAAGGTCCTTCCCACCTCCATCCATGGTAACAAGTGGTACACTCTATGTGTGACACTTGTCGCAACCTGGCAGTTTTGTGATTTTTTATTTATTCATTTTGTAAAGGTTTTATCTCTACGATGGTGCGTCCAAATAACAAACGTTTTGACCGGACCAAATAACCAAAAAATTATAAAAACATTTTAGATGATTTTGGAACACATTTTTCTTCTGGAAAAAGTACTGGACCAATAAACATAAGCGACATGGCTAACATCAGGGCCGGGTCCATGGTATGCATGGTGCATAGTTTCCAGCCCTTAGTTTTGTAACTTTCCCAATATCTGCTGCACAAATTCCTATTCGGCGCTTTTAGCGCCGTTTAGCGCTCCTGGATCTCGACCGCGACGCCTAGCGGCCCGGCCCACTAATCTGCTAAAAAAATAGACGTGAAAAAATAGAATTAACATGGGAGACATGGGATTCCAACCCGCATGCTAAAGTCATCGACCAAAGACTTGGCGCAATAACCACTGGAACAAGATCATTAGTTGTCTACAATCTGAAAATAGTTCCATTCAATACTTCATTTAGTACAACATTAACATATATTGTGTACCCATATAAATCATTTGAAAAAAGAAAAAGGTAAATTTAAGAAAAAAACTCATAGATTCGCAATAATTTTTTTTAGGGTGTGTCTAGGGCACATCTAGATGTGCTCTAGTTATTGCACATCTAAGTGAGTGAATCATGCATAAAGAGGAAAAGGAAAAAGAAAAAGAAAATATCTACACGAATCTCAACGTAAGATCAATGACATAGGACTTAGATGTGCAATACTTATGGCACATCTAGATGTGCTTTAGCAAAACTGTTTTTTTAACACTATGGAAAAAGTCCATTTTTTAAAATAATTCAGGCAATATGAAAAGGTTGTCTATTTTGAAATAGTTTATCAAATTTTGAAAGAAGTTCATGAATTTGAAAAAGTTCAAGAATCTTGAAATAAAACACGAGCTTCAAAAAAATTCATCGATTTTGAAATATAGTTCATTGATTTTGAAGAAAAGTTCACAAATTTGCAGAAACTTTCATCGATTTTGGAAAATAGTTCATCTGTTTTTCTAGAAAATTCCACCAATTTGGAAAAAGTTCATCATTTTTTCAAAAAAGTTGATGAATTCCAAAAATTTCATCAATTTTGAAAAAAAAATCATGAATTCGAAAAATGTTCACCGGATTTTAGAAAAATGTTCATGAATTTGTAAACAGGTCATCGATTTTGATAAAAAAGTTCATGCATTTAAAAGAAGGAAAAAAGGGGAACAAGGAAATGGAAAATTAAAAAAAAGAAAAAGAAAAAGGATGGAGAAAAGGATAAACATGATGTATCTAATTACATTTGGTTTGTTTCCTCATTGGCTACCGTAGCTAAACTAGACGAGGAGATTGTGTGTTCGAATCATACCCCTCGCGCGCACTTTTTAAGTCTTTAAAACAGGAAAAAAGAATAGATAGGCTGGTTAAAACAGAAAAAAGGAACGAATCATACCCCTCGCGCGCACTTTTTAAGTCTTTAAAACAGGAAAAAAAAAGAATAGATAGGCTGGTTAAAACATAAAAAAGGAAGAATAGATGGGCTGGCCCAGGAGCTAGGGGTGCGCCAATTTGCATATTACACTGTAAACGGCGCCTTTAAGCGCTGTATAGGAAATGCCGTTGCAAAAGCAAGCAAGGGCATGACGTGCAACTCATCAAGCTAACGGGGCCATTTATGCTAATATATACTCCTCAAAAAATTGGAGTGTGGGGCCATGACCAGTGCTGAAGACCGACCATAGTCGCACCTCGAGAGACTTCCTTCAACATCTGATGTAGAAGAAGCTTCCTCATGTCCGGCCGGAGACTGAATTTACACTTCCTTGTTTCCGTTAATCTCCCTCAAGGCCCACCGTGCATGTATGACTTCCTTCCTTTGCTTCCTTTTCTCAGTCTTTGCTTATTGATTCCGAGATAGCTCCTTGATAACCAGGACAATGAAAGGCCTATATAAGTTAGTAGGATTGGATTCAAGGAGGCGAGGTGGGACTAATAATAGATGAAACACACTTTTCTTCTTAGCAAAGCATCGAGCCAGCTCAGTTGGTGCTAACAATAGGTAGGCGATGGTGAGGTCGTGAGTTCAATTCCAAGTAACATATAATATTTTTGCCTAGCGCTTTATGTGGGCTAGCTTAGTTGGGCCACAACCCAAGCTGCGTGCATCTTTCCCTCAGGCAGGCTTTGTTCGAGTCACATCGCTTCAGACGGATTTTTGTCTGGCCCTTTATGCGGGCTAGCTTAGTTGGCCACAGCCCAAGCTGCGTGCGCCTTTCCCTCAGGCAGACTTTGTTCGAGTCACATCACTCCAGATGGAAGTTTGCCTGGCCCTTTATGTGGGCTAGCTTAGTTGGGCCACAACCCAAGCTGCATGCGCCTTTCCCTTAGGTAGGCTTCGTTCGAGTCGCATCGCTCTGGATGGAACAGTCGGGCATGGCAGGGCTACATGATCACATGAATAGTACTATCTCGGATATAGAAAATAATATGGACAAAATGAACGAACGACGGACAGACGAAATTATGATGGTAAGAAACAATTAATAGCTGCTTTATTATTAGGTAAAGATAGGATAAGTAGGCTCACTGGGACATGCTTCAACCGCTTGTCCACCCCTTTGCATGGACCAAAAAACTATATCCCGCTTACTTTTTTTTTGCGAGAATGCCGCTCTAACTTTATTTATCTGCAACGTCAAAGGGATCATTACAAGATGATGAGGAGTGCCCAGCCAAAATTCTGGCCCACTGCTAAGCGAAGGGATAACTTAGCTGAACTATGAGCTTCATAATTGTTCTTTCAACCCTCATGACTAAAATAGCTAAATCAAAATGGGCGCACTTGTAGCACCAATTGGCCCAGTGCAGCAGATATTTCCCAACCTGATACACACGGAAAACGGGCAAGCATTTTTGGTCTACCTCTTCTTTTTGGGTGTGAGTGTCCAAACTGCACATGCTCTTTGTCCTAACCATGTACGACGAGGGATGTTTGTATAGTAACCAAGGCCTTGGTTCTTATTCAATTTATAGAATATCCTTACATAATACTTTTATTCCACAACAATGCCAGCTTCTCCAACGAGAATACGACATTTTTTATATGAACGGAAACACAAAACTATGACATGATGTCTCTTCTGCAATTAGCTTCTAGAATTTCAGCCATAACTCTCTTGAGTGAACGTTCCTGAATTAGAATGTGAGAGTGGTTAGTATGAGCAATCTTGATGAACTTGAAGTGTATGTTACTCCGATGTTGCTGCCTTCTCATATCTTCCACGAATGTCAACAAGCTAACTAAGTTGATGATATCGTCACCATCGCCATATACATACTCCGGCTCCACATCAAAGTTACTATCCCGGTATACTGCCTGATTTATTGTTTGGATACCCACACCATTGAGGTATGTCGTTGGCACCAATGGAGCATCAACCTTTTGCTTCATATGAAGTACCCGTTTTATGATGTTAGTGCCGAAACCGAGTGCCATGAGCAAATCTCTGTAGTCATACGCCGAGTAGTTCGTATGTTTGGTGACTACAAGCGGCTCGTGAGCAAAAACCCTAGTAGACGGTAAGGATACAAGGGAACTCGCGAAAGTTCTCCACATTGGACGCAAATCTAGCGACGTTACCGTCGGTATAAGAATGGCTGACGGACCCGAGACGAGGTTCATGAGCACCTGCACAAAGCCAGTAGGAGGTGTGGGCGCGATTAGGACCATGTGTTTGATGAATTCTTTCCTCCATGGAAGGGGAGTCCAATTGACGAAGTCAAGGGCTGCCTTTCCTCCGAAGCTGTGCCCGACGAGGATGATGGGCTTGTTCCCATTTTTTTCGCTTGCGTGCTGCACCAAATCCTTGACACGGGCAAAGTAGTCGGTGTACACCTGAGATGGCTGGCCGGGTGAAGGTGGAGCATGCCGTAAGTCATAAGGAGCTCCGAAAAGGGTATCGCGGTCACGATACCCTACTGCCTCCAGTTCTTGAATGAGTTTTGACATGCAAAATAAGTTACGTCCGTCCCTGAAGAAGTTTTGACATGCAAAATAAGTTACGGCCGCCCTTGAAGAAGGCGAATATCTGGATCAAGAACTCTCATAGTACATGCACAAGAAGAAACGGCTTTCCCCTCTTTTCGAAAAAGGGTGCAGTATAATAAATGAGTACTAAATGAATTAGTTACCAAGGGATCACTTGAATATGAACTTACACTTCGCCCTTTGAGGTGAAACCGTAGGAGGAGCCGAAGTCCGGCACGCGCGTCTCGACGCCAGGCCTGTTCCGAAAGTCATTGAGGATGGGGTCGTACACAGGGCTCATCTGCTCCTGTAAGCACGGAAGGTAATCATGGTCGAGCACGTCCCAGGTGTTGTTCCAGAGAGGGAACCATCCCTTCCCCTTGAGTGCGCCGCAGCGCGGCACCGACGGGGTGTAGGCGTCAGTGAGCCGGGCTTCCAGGTTGGGGCAACTTATGCCAGGGAACAAGATTATCGGGTGGTAGACTTGGAGCTGGCCTTGACCGACTCTGCAGCTGGCGGCTTCATCAGTCCACAGGTAATCGCGGAGGGGAGACGGAAGGAGCAGGAGCAGCAGAGGTAGCAAACGGAGGAGCTCTGTTTTCATGGCCATGGCTGCACTACGATAGCGTTATCTGTATGTGGTACCAGCTGTGGCCATGGCTACACTTGAACAACCCTATTAATGCACGTCGTAGTATTGGCCAGAGGAGCCTGAGCCGGCAATGCACGTTGAATCTTAATGCCGACATGTCTACTTCGTACTCCTCCTGCTAGCTAGGAAACCAATCATGCATGGGTTGTTACCATTATTTGGAGGCCATTAAATATCCTAGATTTATTTAGTTTTGCATCTCAGGCCTTGTTCTAATATTGTTGTTTGTGTTTGTTTTTGGCCAGTGAAATAGCACATGAGTACATTGACCTTGAGTTTACAGAAATTTTAGGATGCTCCCAACTAATATGAACCGTTCATTCTTACGCCATCCGATGGCTAGCTAGTATTACAATTACCTCTTGTAGAGTAAGATACGAACATCAATCGTGTATAACTAATATGGACTTCTCCTTGTACAAATAAGCATCACTACAGAAAAAACACATGTCGCCAAGTATCAACCTATAAGCCGAGAGTCTTTTATCGCGTACTCGGCTTAGGTTATGATAAGCCGAGTACAATCTAAAGAGCGCACAGAAAAAAAGGTACTCGACCATATCACTGCTGTCTCCCGTTCATCAGATTCAAATACCATGCCAAGAAGTTGGATCCTAGGCCAGCTGATCTCCTTGCCATCTTCCCCATGGCCGTCATCATCATCTCGCTAGGCGCAACTGCTGACGAGCAAGACCATGTGCCTATTCATTCTTACTGCCCAAGCTGGACGAGCACCCAATGAGTGCACCAAGTGTGCAGATGACGCGCACATATAGATGACAGAACGTTTTCCTAATAGCACCGCTGTTAGCATCAAGGGGTTCAGTTGCTATGTAAGATACACCACGGATCCGCTGGAGATCACCACCCGTACTCCAGGTTCAGTATTTCTCTCTTCCTTCCCTTAATTACAGGCATGCGTCTGAAATTTCAATGTTCATATCTATGGTTTTCATTTTCACTTAGCTACATTTCAGTCAGCTGACTTTTTATTTTGTGATCAGTTGATTTTTTGTTCATTGGATTGTGCTTTAAGATCTGTGCTGTTTTCATTTTTTTCTGTTTAATTTCGTTGTTGGGCCGGGCTGGAAGGAATTGATTGGCACATTGTTTTGGTCAGTCAAATCTGTACCAAGCCGATTTCTTTGTCTTGGTTGCACCCGTTTAATTCTGGGTTGCATCTTTTCTTTTTCCTTTTTTTCTTTTATTTATTGTTTTTGTGGGTTTTTCGCTGGGCATAATTATATACATACAAATAATACATAATATGTGCCAAAAGTTCATAACTATACGAATATTTTTGCATATTATGAGAAAATGCAATTTTTGTGCAAAGTTTTGCATAAGTTTTTGTTATAAATTTTATTTCTTCTTAAAGAAAATACGAACGCCACTAATTCTTTCTTTAAAAAAATCATTATTTTGGTATTGTTTTAGTCTTTACTTCATATTCACTCTACTTTAAGGTTAATACCAATGCCACTACTCATTTCTTCTTATATTTAGTTTTTGCAAAAGTTCCACTTTTATATGATTATTCTTGCATATTGTAAAGAAGAGCAATTTTTATGTATATTTTGTGCAAATTTTGTCAATGTATGTTTTAGATTCCTTTTCCCATTTTTTTGTTCTTAAATGGTAATACCAATGCCAGTCATTCCTTCTTCCTTAGGAAATTTAATTATTCCTTTTATGGGTATTTTTGCTTCATTTTTTTATTTATGTTTTTTCTTTCTATGTGTTCCCCTTTTACCTTTTTCTTTCTTTTATTGGTTATTTTTTTTGTTTTTTGTGGGTCTTTGGCCGAATATAATTATATACAAACTAATAATATATAATATGTGCCAAAATTTGATGATTATATGATTATTTTTATATATTTCGAAAACGTGCAGTTTTGGTGCAAAGTTGTGCGTAATTTTTTTAAACTTCTTCTTAAAGAAAATACATTATTGCAGTTACACTATGTGTAAAATATAGCAGAATGTGAATAATGCATTAATATTTGCTTATTCTTTGCATATTTCAAAAAGTGCAATTTCAGTGCGAATTGTGTGCAAGTTTTTTTCTTTTTCATTTTGTTTCTTCTTAAAGAGTTTAATTTTTTTGAGACTTCATTATCTTGATTTCGTTTTAGTTTTTTTTGAAAGGCTAATACCAATGCCACGAATTCATTCCTTCATAGAAAATTTTATTTTTTATTATGTTTTAGTTTTCACTATTATATATTTATTCTTGCATATTTAAAAAAATGCAATTTCTGTGTAAGTTGTATGCAATTTATCATTTGTTTAAATTATTTTTCATTTTATTTCTTTTTGAATGGTAATACCAATGCCAATAATTTGTGCAAATTTAATTTGTTTCTCCTTCAAAAAGTTATTTTAATTTTGTATTAGTTTTAGTATTAATTATGCTCCATCCGCACAACCAAAAAGCTAATAATGATTCTCTGTGGTGCATGTGTGTGTATGCATGTGGGCATGTCTACATGTTTATGTGCGCATGGTGCCTACATGTATGTGCTCTTGCATCACAGTCTACCATAGTTTTGGCTGCCAAAGCCCATGGTTTTCATGCATGCTTTTAGATGAATATATACTCACTTAATTTTTATGCAATATGTGTGCGGTTCATACCACTATTTAAAATTGCACTACCATATGCTTACTTTTACATATTATAAAATAATGCAATTTCTACAACAATCATGTTCTGTCATTATTTCTTTTATGTGCTTTATTTTCTTTCTTCTTTTGTGCAATGCAATACCATGCCATTAAGAGCATCTCTACCAGACCCCGTATAAAGCTGTGACCCATAAAATAACCGTCAAAATACGGGTCGGCGCGGAAAAAGCTACCCGACCAGACCCCGCAAACACGTCTGACCCGTAAAGGGCGCGGCAAAATCTCGGCCCCAACTCGCGAATACGAAGGTTTCCGCCTCGCCCCTACGGTGCCCCGTATCCCAGGAAAGCGGTTGGCGGGAGGGACATTTTAGCCCGCACCCTTTACCCACCTCCATCTGCTGTCGCCCGCCATTGGTTCCGCCCGTCCGGCGCCGGCGATTCCGGCCAAATTTATGGGCGGAATCGCGCTGCGAGGGCAACCCCAGCCTCTTCCACCGTTACGCTGCACCCCCCCCCCTAGATCCGACGACACGAGCCGCCCCTGGTTGCCGTCGCCGCTGGGGATCAACTGCCACCCGAACCGTCGGAGAGCCACCGCCCTCGAGCAGCCGATTAGTGTTTACTTGTGCTTTGTGGCGAGAGCTATCCATAGTTGGTTGACGCGGCGTGCGATTCTTGTTCATGTAGATGGAATTGAGCCCTTGCGAGAAGTTTTTGCTCGATGACTCGTCCGATTTGGACGACTCGAATGTTGAGACGCTGCTTGCAAACTATCGGCAGCAGACGTTGGTGATGGCCCTTGCCGTGAAGATGAGAACCGAAAGAGGCGGCGAGGATCGACCGTCGGCCCTCTGTGCATTCCTTGAAATCGCCATCTCGGGAACGAGTTGTTGATGCAAGACTACTTCACGGAGAATCCAACATATCCGCCGCACCTCTTTCGGAGAAGGTACCGAATGCGCCGATCTCTCTTTGTGAAAATTGTTCAAGCTTGCGAGGCAAATTGTCGGTATTTTACTCAAAGAAGAAATGTCGCGTGCTTGAATGGATTTAGTGCATATAAAAAAATCTCGGCAGCTATACGGGTGACTGCATATGGTGTTCCGGCTGACTATGCCGATGAGTACCTTCGCATCGGTGAAGATACCACAATTGAGTCAGTGCATAGGTTTGCCAAAGTGATTATCCGTGTCTTTGGTCCTGAATATCTTCGGGCACCCAACGAGGATGACACAAAAAATTGATGGCATCTAATGAGAGGAGAGGTTGGCCTGGCATGCTAGGTAGCATTGACTGTATGCATTGGAATTGGAAAAATTGCCCGAAGGCATGACAGGGAATGTATTGTCGCAAGTCTCGTGATGCAACAATTGTGCTAGAGGCCGTATCATCCGAGGATTTATAGATTTGGCATTGCTTTTTTGGTATGCCGGGTACTCTCAATGATATCAATGTGTTGCAATGGTCTCATTTGTTTGCTAGGCTTGCTAGTGGTGATACTCCTGCTTGCAACTACACTATCAATGGACATGAATACACAAAGGGGTACTATCTTGCAGATGGTATATACCCTCCTTAGTGCACATTTTCAAGAGTATCAAAGAACCCAAAACTAGAAAACAATGTGAATTTACAAGGGTGCAAGAGGCAGCCCGAAAAGACATTGAAAGAGCATTCGGGGCTTTGAAATCTAGGTTTGCCAGATTGTCGAAGATGAGAGAGGCATGAACTTCGAGTTCTTCTACGACAATGTGGGTAGCCGTGTCAAACCAGTTAGAGACCCTAACCGCATTAGAGCTTTTCTTCAGACATACAAGGAGATTGAAAATGCAAACACCCACTTTCAGATTCAGGAGGATCTCATTGCGCACCATTGGCAAAGGGCTGGACAGTAATAAAACTTATTTTTCTATCCATTTTCATTTAATTCATGTGTGATTTGTATTGGGGACAAGTTTTATATTGCATTATTTAGTTTGTTTCGGTGATTTGAATAATTATTTGTAATGTGGATGATTGTTGTATTGTGTTGTGGTATTAATATTTTTTTTGAATAATTATTTGTAATGCGGATGATTGTTGTATTTGTGGTGTGGTATTGATATTTGCGGACTGGCGGGAGCGGCGCAAGAGCAGACACCATAAAGCTGACCCGTAAAAGAGCATATTCCGTGAATATCCTTTTATACGGGTCTGTTTTGTGGGGTCTAACTCTGCGGCGGCCTGCGCCGGTCCGCAAAGCCGTTTTTTTTACGAACTACAAATGCATTTTGTGGGTCGGCGTTATACGGTGTCTGGTGTCTGCTCTAACCACGCCCAGACGGAGCTAGCTAGCTCACAGAGGGACGCGGCAAGCCGAGCTAGCTAGCTCACGCGCCACGGCGAGCCAGAGCTATGCACACGCCACATCACAACACACGCTGCATGTCAAAAAGAAAGGGTGACCGATCCAAATCTAATTTAATCGACTGACTGGTAGTCAGTCCATTATATACCGAGCAGGAGCTCCATCTTCTCCAGATAGGAAACGGCAACTGATTATCAGCCTGGGTGCGGCTGCCGGTTCAGTCTTGTCCTTGATCGGCCAGGGCACCTGGGTATGGCTCTTCATGCACCGGCCGAAGAAAAGACTCGACGAGATGGGAATGGACTTGTTCAATGATGTGGCGGTGGAAGACCAGCTCAGGAAAGGAACAGGACCCAAGCAGTTTCGTTACAAGAAGCTGGCAACTGCCACAGGTAATTTCGCAGACGGCAGAAAGCTCGGGGAAGGAGGTTTTGGTTCAGTATACAAAGGATTTTTCAAGGACTTGAACCTTGATATGACGATAAAAAGAGTATCCATGAGCTCAAAACAGGGGATGAAGGAGTATATCTCGGAGCTGAGGACCATAAGCCGGCTTCGGCACCGCAATCTCGTGCAACTCATTGCATGGTGCCATGGTGGCGGCGAGCTCCTTCTGGTCTACGAGCTGTTGCCCGGTGGCAGTCTCGACACTCACCTTTACAATACAGCAGATGTGATGGCATGGCCGATCAGGTATTTATTCTTGGCGTGCAGATCTTCTGGGAAGCCTGGATACAATAATTATGGAACGCTTCGCCCTTTCTTGCTAAATATGACCTGCACGTAATTTTCTGCTTTTCGTTTTCTACATTTAGGCATGGGATTGTGCTGGGGGGCAGCTCGGCGATCCTGTACTTGCACCAAGGCTGGGAGCAATGTGTGTTGCACAGGGACATCATGCCGAGCAACATCATGCTGGACACGGGACACCTCCTTCAGCGCCAAGCTTGGCGACTTCGGGCTCGCAAGGCTCGTTGACCATAGCCATGGGTCGTACACGACGGAGCTCGCCCGCACAATGGGGTATATGGACCCGGACTGCATGGTGACTGGCAGGGCCACCGCTGAGTCGGACATATACAGCTTCGGCGTTGTCCTACTCGAGATAGCCTGTGGGCGCAGGCCTGTCGTGGCCCTCCCAAACGATACTGTGATCCACCTGGCTCAACGGGTGTCGGAGTTGTACAGCCAGGGAAGAGTCCTTGACGCCGCCGACCCACGGCTGATCGGGGAGTTCAACTTCCAGGAAATGGAGCGCGTGATCGTCGTCGGGCTCTGGTGCACTGCCCATGACCGGAGCCTCAGACCTTCCATCAGGCAGGCCATCAGCGTACTAAGGTTCGAGGCTCCGCTGCCGAGCCTCCCAGCAAGGATGCCGCCGATTGGCCCACCAGGCTCACCTCTTCTTCCATCTTTGCCTATGTCTGATTCTGATGATCGTACCTGCAAAACTAGCAGAGCGTACCTGAGCTAGTCAGCTCCACTCAAACCTCTAACTTGTTATTAGATTCGAGGTACTTGGATCCTCCGCCGAGAGAAGAAACAAAGATTCTATCTAGGTATTCATAAGAATTATCAGTGGCAGAGTGAGTTTAGCTAGACTGAATAAGACGATGCAATTTAAATAAATACAGGAGAATATTGTTTGTTGCAGTTGCATGCTTTGGTTTTTTTTTTTTGTTGCGAAAGATGCTTTGGTTTGGTTGTTGTAAAAGAGAAAAGACAGACACACTTGCTCGGACCACTTCTGATGAGAGAGTACTATTGTGAAATTCCAAATTTGTCATGAATGCCGGCAGTTCAGTCTAAAATTTCATGCATTTACTACGACAAAGTTTAGTTTAAATGCCAGACCCTAGTTTATCAAAGAAATATATAACATGTTGTCTTACACAAGGTGTTGTTTCGAACTAACTGGGACGGTTACTTGAAAAAATTACAAAAGCATAAATCCATTATTGCATTTTTTTTATTTAGAAAAGGAGGCACCGTTGACGTGACCACCAGGCCCTTCATGCCACCGCCGCTGGTCCAAAGGCAAATGGCGTGCTGCCGCCGCCCGAACAGGGAAGGCGGCCTTGCCCGCAGCCCGCGCCACCTTCGACATCGCTGCGCCACCGTCATCACCGTCGCCAACACTGCCACCACAACCACCATTAGGATGTCGGCCGGCCGGCCGCCACACCGCCATAGTCTAGATCTGGGCCGTCACGAACCAGATCGGCGCCACTGCAATCTTGATCGGGGTCACACCCACGAGCCAGGGCGCCCCGCATCACCCTATGACCCGTGAGAGGGAGGAGTGCCTCCGCCGCCGTCGTCGCACACACATGCTATGCCCGGCGCCGACCACGGGTGACGACGGAGGGGTGGGAGAGGAAGGAGCGGTGACCCGACGGCTAGGGTTAGAGCCCCTCGATCACCCGTGCAACAAAAGATATCATCTATTATTGCGATTAACACTAGGTAATGTTCTACGAGTTCAGCACCACAAATTAAGCACATGATCCACCGTAAAAAAACCAAAGACATGATCTAAAATGATTAGAGGTTCTGATGAATCAGGTTGTCGAGCCATCGACAAGACGGAAAAAATTGCACTGTTACTTGGTGTCTGTGGTCATACCTTCCACAAAGTATGATAGCACAAGTCAGACAATGAACCAAAGTTTTAAATAGCGTGCTAATCTTTTTAGCGACGGACCTCTTCTAAATGATATAGCGTGCTACAACGATGCTATAACATGTTATTTAAAATGTTTGCTCATGTGTTTGGATAAAAGTTTCTTAGTGCATGACCGCTTCTAAAAACTATAGGATGCTATAGCGCGCTATTTAAAACCATGCCATGAACCCAAAGCAACATTATGCAATTTGGTAAAATTGATAAATTACCCATGGCACGAAAATTGTGTCTAGATGCGACTAGGCAAGTATCGTCATCCATAATTTCCCATAATTCATGCCCTACATATCAAGGACCTCATCCACACGAACAACTTTACAAATACATGCAGCAGCAGCATCTTTACGGTACATGATATGGCGCAGCTGCTGCCATGGCACCGGTTTCGCCCTCTCCACCCCTGAACCGAGACTGCGTGTTTGTGCTGCAATCGCCGCTTCTGCACGTCTACTCTCCTTTACCCCTGTGACGTCACGAGTCACGGCCACGGCTTATCAGCTGTTTTCCTTTCCTCTACGACCGCAGTAAGAATTTCCTACTATATTTTTGCGAGTAATTTCCTACTATTTCTAGTCGAAATAAGAATCTTTTGATTAAAAAATAAACTAGCTATACAGGGTTTAAGTTTTAGAATCTTTTAATGGCTGTTAAAAAGCATGTTGTATAGCCGCCAGATCCTTTTGATTCTCATCCAACTTATAAAAATTCCTTACATAATGGTTTTATTCCACAACAATGCCAACGTCTCCATAATATAACATTTTTAATATGAGCGAAAACTAAAAAATATCACATGTTGTCTCTTCTGTGATTTGCTTCTAGAATTTCAGCCATAACTCTCTTGAGCGGGTGTTCCTGGATAACAATAGTAGAGTGGGTAACATTATTAATCTTGACGAACTTGAAGTGTATGTTACTCCGCCGCTGCTGTCTGCTAATTTCTTTCACGAACGCCAACACGCTTACTAAGTTCACAACCTTGTCACCATCGCCATATACATACTCTGGAACCACATCAAAGTTACATTCCCAGAACATCACCTGATTTGGCGTTTGGATGCTGGCACCAGTAAGGTATGTGGTTGGCACCATTGGCGCGTCAACCTTCAGCTTCGTTGGTAGCACCCGCTTCACGACGTCGGTGCTGAAACCGAGCACAGTGAGGAAATCCGTGTAGTCGTACGCTTGAGTAGTTTCTATGTTTGGTAACTACAAGCGGCTCGTAACCGAAAACCAGAGGAGACGGCACGGATGAAAGGGAGCTTGCGAAAGTCCTCCACATTAGCCGTAAACCCAGCCGCTTAACTGTTGGGACAACAATGACCTCTGGCCCCGAGAGAAGGTTCGTGACCACCTGCACAAAGTCCGTAGGTGGTGTGGGCGAGATTAGGACCATGTGCTTGATGAATTTTTTCCTCCATGATAGGGGAGTCGAATTGACGAAGTCGAGGGCCGCCCTGGCTCCGAAGCTGTGGCCCACGAGGATGACCGGCTTGTTCTCATTCTTCTTGGGCAAAAGTCTAAAAAAAACCTTGATTTTGTTCTTCAAGTCTGAATCAAACCTTGAACTGAGAATCCCTGAAATCATCACCCTGTGTTTGTTAATCCCGGTTAATCCCAGCCCATTAGTGCTAATAGCTGGTTTGGGCGTTGGGATTGCTGACGTGGCTAGGATTAGGGTTAACTGGACGCGACGATGAACTGACTGCGGGCCTCTTTGGGTACTCACATAAGGTGCAGCGGCGGGGAAAGAACAGAGCTTTTTATTGACGGGCAAAAACAAAGCTTCAGCAGGGGAACCAAATTAGGGTCCGTCAGTAGGCTGGCTGGCTGGCGGCGGCGGCGGCGACGGCGACGGCGGCGGCGGCAACGACGGCGACGGCAACGGTGGCGGCTGCAATCGGCGATGTCTTCCTCCTCCCGCGCGTCGTAATCAGGCGGAGGTCGCGGGCGTAGGGCTCCATCAAGGTCGCCCGTGCAAGAAGTCTCCTCCCTGGAAGATACTAGTGCTGCGTCCATGAAATTGTGAGCTCCCAATCTTCTCTACCAATTCTTCCTCGTCCTTCTTTCCATTTCTTATGGTATGAACACTTGAATCAGAGGCTGGCTGTGGATTTTTTCAGTGGCATAGTGATCCCTGCTCCCCAATCCTTGCAGAACTACTGCTCGATCTCAGGGCTGCAATCAGGAGGTTTGAAGCTGCAGGTGGTGGTGACTGGCAACCATGATTGGAACAGGGCCAAAGAATTGGAACAGAGGATGCACTGAGTCAACAAGTTCTGGAGAAGAATGCAGAGATTGAACCAAAAATGTTATTGGCAGGTGTATTTACAGGATTTGTACTGCATTAATAGCTAGAAGAAAAATGTAATGCCAAAATCTTGTAATGGCTGAATGATGTAATGGTTGGATGATGTAATGATATTCCATGCTGCTATTTATGTGGTAATTGATGGTTCATTTTGTTAGACTGCAACTTGAGAAAACAACAGGAAGTGCTACTATGTGCTAAATTTCTGGTAACATATCACATAAACAGTAGGTAAATTTGTGAGAACATATCACATGTTCTCAACAACATATATGACATTTCAGCTTACACAAACACAGTTTGAGTAAACCAAAATAACAAGTAATTTATTAATATGCTAACAGAGTGACATAACCAGCAAAAGGACATAACCAGAGTGACATATCTAGTAAAATCACTAGTCCAGAGTGAGAAAATCACTAGTACAGCAGTTTAATTCCGTATTTTTGCATAAGTTCATCACACAATAGGTACTATATGACCAGAGTGACATAAGGAACAAAAGGACATAGCAATTCAGTAATATGCTAACAGAAAATCACTACTCCATCATATCACATCTTTGATTTTTTCTTGGATTGCACATTCTGTTTTTTGGTAGCCTTCCTCTTCCCACCATTTGATCCTGCTTGTGCTTGAACTTCTCCTATGCTTTTAGCTTGCTGGCTTGATCTGATTTGAGCATCAGTGTTTGCTTGCTGTTAAAAAAATATGAGAGTACATAAGCATGTGAATGCACAAGTGATTAAGAAAAAGCAAAACTATTTGAAACAAGAGAGTGAACTTGTATTTACCTCAGATGACTTCATTTTCCTGCCTGTTTTCTTCAGGAAGGCATTCTTCTTCTTCCCCTTTTCAGGATTCTTGTGGCAACCTGTCTTGTTGTGCCCCTTGTGGCCACACATGCTGCAAGTAATTTTAGTGCCATGCTTTGACATTTTCTTTCCTTTTGGTGCTTCTCCCTCTTCCCTCTTCCTGTCATTATTCCTAGGCCTACCTGGCATACTCACATACCCAGGCGCTTGTGGTCTAGGTTTGTCAGAGATAGGCCATCTCTCTTGTCCTTCTACTGGCTCCAAGCAGTGCTCATATATCTTCTTAAATTGCTCAACTGAATAGCATTTGTGAATGAAGTCAGCTATGTTTCTTCCACTCTTGTATATGGCACTGATGGCATGGCAACAAGGCATCCCTGCTAGCTGAAAGTAACCACAAGAGCAAGTCCATTTGTCCAAGTTCACTGTATAGCTCCTTCCTCTGCCACTGACATGTTTCACCTCAAACCCTTCCTTGCCATTCCAGAGCACATCACAGAACTGAGTCATTTTGATGGCCACCTTAAGCTTCTTGAAAATGTTTGGGCATATATCACTAGATGTCCACTTTTCACTTTTGCTCCTATTTTCTTGGACTCTAAGTGTCATCTTGTGTCTAATCTTCTCTAGCATAGAGATGATAGGATAGAATCTGGCCTCAACTATAGCATTGTTAAAGGACTCACATAGATTGTTATCAACTGAGTCACAAAGGGACCCAACAGGAAAAAAATGCTCTTGCCCAATGCTTAGGCTCTGTCCTCATTATGTCCCTTGCACCTTCAGATGTATCTTGAGCTAACTTGGCCTTCCTATACATGAAATCTTCTCTATTTGCAGCCTTGGCAATTGCCCAAAATTTCTTTTGCAGAGCATGCTCTCTAAACTTTTTTTTCCAGTTAGCATAGATGTGTCTAGCACACATTCTATGTTGTGCCTTTGGTACGTAGTTTTGCATTGCATTGATAAGGCCCTACATTGAAGTTGCAAAAAATATATTACAATAGGTACATAGGACAAATGTAGATGGGACAAATTAACCTAGCCTAAAAAAGTGTACCTAGCATAAAAGTGAGTCGGTCACGCTTCTACAAGGCGAGTGAACCTAAGCAACCTACCATAAAAGTGAGTAGGTCACGCTTCATCAAGGAGAGTGAACCTAAGCAACCTACCATAAAAGTGAGTACGTCATGCTTCGACAAGACGAGTGAACCTAACCAACATAGCATGAACCTAAACAAACTAGTAATTAATAGGATATCACTAACAAGTAAATAATTAACAAAAAGCCAATATGGACAACTATGTGAACAACATACCTTCTGTTGATCTGATATGAACACCCATCCTTCACCTTGATCATTAATATCCAAGTCCTTTATCAAAAGGCCAACAAACCACTCCCAAGATTCACTAGTTTCTTTCTCCACTACTGCCCAAGCTACTGGATACATTTGATTATTAGCATCTCTACCAATAGCACATAGAAGCTCACCTTGACATGCTCCTTTGAAAAAACAGCCATCAAGCCCAATAACTCTTCTGCAAGCTTTAAAACCCTTTTTCATAGCATTGAAGCATACATAGAAGCTTTGGAAAATATTTTGATCCATGTACTCAGGGTTCAAGCCAACAAGGATTGTGCTCCCAGGATTGCTCCTAAGTAGTTCAAGCTGGTAGTCGAACACCTTGGTGTACTCATCTTTCAGTCCGGCAAGTAGCTTCTCTGACACTATCTTCTTAGCAGCCTTGCACTTTGATGTTGAAACATCCGCAAAGAAATCTTTCAGAACCGTGGCTTTAATGCTATCAATTTTCCATGTCGGATTGGCTCTTAAGATGTGCTCATATCTCCTAGCAATAACTTTTGCTGTGACAAGGTGATTGTCTCTGTTAGGTCCACACTCATGTTGATCTTCATATGTGATCACCTGAAATCTAGAACACCTGCTACTATAAGCACCATATATAGTCCACGGACATCCAGGCCATCCACACTTAGCCCTGATCCTCCCTTCTTCTGACTTCATGAAGTTTATACTTCTAAATGTCAGAAGTCCATATTTTATTAGTGCCTTCCTCATCTGTTCCTTGCTCCTGAAAACCATTCCCAAGCAGAATAGTGGAATATCTACCTTAGGGTTGTACCTAGGGAACTTAGTTTTCCTCCTAACAAATTCTCCTTCATGATCACTTTCCTCATCATATGAGTAATCTTCATCATCTGAGTCAAAGTGGTCTTCTCCTACCACTTCTTCCACATTTTCCACTAGATCTATTGGAACAACACCAGATGGATTTCTCTAAGCCCATCTCTTTGAGTCTCTAATTCTCTTCTTAAAACCTTTGCTTGTTCCCTTAGTTCCACATATTCCTCTTCCAGTCCACTGTCATCACTTCCTGCCACATAATCACTATCATCCTCCTCACTGTCTGAAACTGCAGAGCCATTGTCATCATTGTCATGTTCTTGTGTTTGTTGAGCTGCTGCATTACCACTATCTATTACTGGATTAATGACCTGAGAGCTATATATCTGAACCTGAGAACTTTGTATCTGAAATTGGGAACTCGATATCTGAACTTGTGAACTTTCAGTCCTCTGTTTCCTACAGAAATTGTGATTTGTAGGGCTGCTAATCACCTGGGTAATAACAGCACTCTCATTTGGTTCGAGCACATTTTCTATTGCGGTCAATGATGATGGATCCACACTAATTATTTGCACATCATCATCTGCAGTTATGACTGCATCTGGTTCTACATCAGTCTCCCCTTCTAAATCATTGTCCATCTCATTTTCAAAATCACTACCACTGTCACTTGCACTCTGATCATCTTGCTCCCCAAAATACTCCACATAGACCTCAGCCACTCCTCCATCAGTTATATATTCAGACATCTTCATACAACCAGCATCATCACACAAAAATAATAGGCCATCCACTAGTTTTTTACCAGGCATCAGGAAGTGAATCTTCATACTTTCTTTCACTGGTATGTGATCACCAAGAAAGCCTTTGATCTCTGGCAAAGACAATCTATCCCTTTCAATCTCTGAACTTGCTTCATCTCCACCAACATAGTCTAAAGTAGGCCCAATTCGAACAAATTGGCCACCAAAATGAAACCGCACATGTAGTTTGTCGCAAGGATCCATGATGACATGAGAAACCTGCATTGCCACATATTTTTTGATAAAATCAACGAGTGATACAAGTACTCCGAACTAGATGTAAGAAAAATCTATTGTTTCTGCACAAGGTAAATGCCCTAAAAACCAGATTTTTCTGCGCCTACAAACCCTAACCAGAGACAATCATTGGTGAAAAAAACAAGGACGAGAAGACGAATAGAAGATGGAAGGGGATTACCAGAGATTTTTCCAGCCGCCGTGATCGTCTTGCCGTCCCCGTGATCAATCAATGCATGTACGCCATTGCCGCTGCAAGCTGGGGAAGGAACGGGTGACGTCCAGGGAGAGAAACAGGGGAAGGAGCAGGTTCGTGGTGGGGTTTATGAGGACAGTAGGGCCCATAGTCCGTCCATCATGGCGTCCAATTAACCCCTAATCCCAGCCACGCCAGCAATCCCGACGCCCAAACCATCTATTAGCACTAATGGGCTGGGATAAACCGGGATTAACAAAGACAAGGTGACAATTCCAGGGATTCTCAATTCAGGGTTTGATTCAGACTTGGAGAACAAAATCAAGGTTTTTTTTAGACTTTTGCCTTCTTCTTGCTCGCATGCTGAACCAGATCCTTGACACGGGCAAAGTAGTCGGAGTACACATGAGATGGCTGGCCGGGTGAGGGTGGAGCGTGCCGTATGTCGTAAGGAGCTCCGAAAAGGGTCTCCGTATCGCGGTACCCTTGTGCCTCCAGTTCTTCGCGGAGCTTTAACAGGCAAAATACGTCATGTCCCCTGGAGACGCCGAGTTACACCGTAAGGCCAATTTTCAAATCTAAGTCCACAGAGAGCAAACAGAAAAATCAATACTTACTACGTGCAGTACAAATCAGCCAAGGGATCACTTACACATCGTCCTTTGCCGTGAAACCGTAGGAAGAACCGAAGTCTGGCACGCGCGTCTCGACGCCGGGCTGGTTCCGGAAGTCGTTGAGGATGGGGTCGTACAGGAGGCTCATCTGCTCCAGCAAGCACGGCAAGTGGTCGTGGTCGAGCAGGTCCCGGGTGTTGTTCTACAGCGGGAACCACCCCTTCCCCTTGAGCGCGCCGCAGCGCGGAAGCGACGGGGCGTAGGCGTCGGTCAGCCGCGCCTCGAGGTTGGGGCAGCTTATGCCGGGGAACAAAATTATCGGGTGGTATTCTTGGAGCCGGCCATGGCCGACTTTGCTGCCGGCGGCTTGATCAGACAGGTAATTGCGGAGGGGAGGCGGAAGGAGCAGGAGCAGCAGATGTAGCAAACGAAGGAGCTCTGTTTTCGTAGCCATGGCTGCACCGCAATTGCGTTATCTGTCTGTAATACCAGCTATGGTCATGGTTGCACTGCAACAACCTGTCACTTGTCTTGTCAGGTGACACGTCTACTTCGTACTCCTACAGCTAGGAAACCAATCATGGTACGTCTTGTTAATCCTGTCATTAAATATCTACTGCTTCTGTCCCGTAATATAAGAACATTTTTGGCACTATCTTATTGTCAAAAAATGCTGTCATATTATGGGTCGGATGGAGTAGATTTTCTTTTGTTTTGCACCTCACTCTTTGTTCGACTTAATCACTTCAACCATACCAATATTTTAGTATGCATTTGGCCACTAAGATAGCACCCCTTTTTTCGAATTTCTTTTGGCCAGTAAAATACAGTATATGTTTAGGTTGTTTTTAGTGTAATCACAACTTACACCATGAGTTTATCAGTTGTGCAAAATGTATGCTTAAGATTGAGTCAAGAATATGGCGTAGGGGTGTATTTTTAAGCCTTGATCAAAGCTTTGAGCAAGTTTGATGGTACCGCTGACTGTTGGAAACTATTTAGTAACCAAATTATGGCGTTCCTTATTTGACGCTCGTGAATGTCGAGGTGTTGTGCTTCCGCTGAAGTGCTTGAGTGAGCACCGCAAAACGGGCCGGCCCAATTCGAGCGTCAAAGCAGTGCCAGGCAACTGGTTTTGGGAACCTTCTAGAAGGTTCACTCAACCGATTTTTGCTGGTTTTCTGGTTTTACCTGTTCCCTCTTTTCTTTATGCTTCTGCTTCTATTTATTTATTTTCCTTCCTTTTTTGTTCTTATTTTTATCGATTGTTTTTGAAAATGTTTGAATTTCCAAAGTTTGTTCATGATTTCAAAATTGTTTAGTTTTCAAATTTGGTCCACTTTTAAAAAAATAGAAAACTTTTTAAAATTTTGTTCACAATTCAAAAAATAATCATCGTATATAAAAACTTTTATTTAATGTGTATTTAAATTTTATTTAGTCTACATCAGAAAATGTCCAACGTATAGTTAAAAATTATTCGTCGTATATTACACAAAATGTTCAATGTATAATTAAAAGTAGTTCATCGTATATCACAAAAAAGTTCAATGAGTTTTTAATATTTTTAAGTGTATATCACAAAAAATTCAAGGTGTAGTTAAAAAGTTGTTCAGCGCATATTACAAAATATTGAATATATAGTTAAAATTTGTTTATCATACATAAAATAATTCAGTAAATGTTTGGAATTTAATAATTGTATTAATGTTTTAAATAATTGCTCATGTTTCTTAAAATAATACTTTTAAAAATTTTGTTCAAGTTCTGAAATTTGTTCCAGAAGACATTATTCATTTTAAAAAAGATTAAAAAATGGATCTGCAGGTGC
The DNA here is from genome assembly GCF_056163025.1 of Triticum urartu. Lineage (NCBI taxonomy): Eukaryota > Viridiplantae > Streptophyta > Magnoliopsida > Poales > Poaceae > Triticum > Triticum urartu. The sequence continues at coordinate 25,478,078 of NC_141873.1, forward strand.
ACATAGTACTTCAAGGGTGGGGCTATAATTTAAGACATGCCCAGCCGCTTAGTTGCAGCAGATGGCAACGTTGTTATCCACCGTTAGGTCGAGTGTCTGACACCATCGTACGCTGTTTTTTTTTTTATTACGTTTGCTCGACTCTTGGGAATGGGCTGGCTCGTTTGCGTGAAACCTTCAGCGAAACGTTATCGCTAACGAGCGTCAAACAGGAGCTCTTCCAAATTATTACAGGGCTAGGAGGAAACACGTGAGAATATTGCGCATCTTGTGCCAAGCGGCCAAGCTTCATTGGGGGCGAAATGGGTCGTGGCCCGCCAAGTATTCAAGCGAATATTTTTTATACATATATATTTCGGAGCCCTATAGGGATATTCCTGATCCCGCACCAGCCGTCCAGCCCACTGGGAAAGCCGGACGCCGCCCACTGCTGCTCCCAGATACCTACCTGCCATGGTCGGAGCGACGCCATACTCCTAGGTTCTTTCCCCGGTTGAAGCACCGTTGCATCGGAGAAGGAGAGATCCAGGAAACTAGCCTTTGGTGCTGCCTCTCCGCATCTGCACACTGCACACTGCCACTAACACTCCCACCCCTCATCTGAGTTGCTGCCGCTGCGCGAGGAAGGAGGAGGCCCCTTCCGGTGCTCTTTTCTCTCCCCATTCGGCGCTACGCTAAAGAGAAAAGAGCTAGCATCAGCTTCAATGACATGACGGATCTGAGTGTTGCCTCCAACAGGAGGGGTCATATGTTCTTGCCCATGGTCAGTTGAGATTTTAGCCTTTCTAACCTTTGCTTGCATAAGTTGGTCTTCACGTTGTCTAATGTTGTACTACTTGTTTGTCTCACACTGCATCTAAGTCGTCCCCGATGGATCTCGAATCTTTGAAAAAAGAAGGAGATTTGTCGGGTTAATTTACAGAAAACCAGACGAAAACTGTTACATTGTGCCAAAAGACAAGGCACCCAGACCAATCTGGCTATGCACAAGACCCACACACACCGCCGATAAGAGAAACACTATGGAGGATGCATGCAAAGTGGCATCGTCATCATGTCTCCCCGACAAAGCGACCGCGACTTCACCATAGACGGCCAACCAATAGCCCACAGACCAAGAAATGCCTGAGAACCCTGCGACCACGCCAAATAATTGGCCAAAACGCATCAAGGACCTGGTAGCTCTGAATATGACACTCAGCAAAACCTTTTTTCGAGCGCACGATAGAAAACACTCATTAAATATCATTTTGCCAGTCCAACCATCGCCATGTGGCGTTGCCAAGCGTAATACTCAGCCAACCCTTTGCCAAGTTTCCCCTGCCCTTTTCCAAGTGTTGCTGCCACTCGGCAAAGTAGTGGACTTCGGTAGTATGGCACTTGCCAAAAGTCTAAATTGTCATAACACCATGCATATCTTTGAATGTTTGAAACTGTATGCAAAGTGTTAGAGAACGTAGCATGCAATTTCAAAAAATATCCTACGATCACGCAGGATTTATCTTGGAGATGCATAGCAAGATATTACATGGTCTCCGGATGGCAGTTTCCATGGGCATTCAACGCCTGGAGGTGCCTGGGGATTCGAACCTCGCAATATCTCAAATAAATGGAGACTTTGATGCCAAGGATCCGAAAATGGCGGCATATCGCAACGCCGTCCTCAAAATGCCAGCTCGGTTCGAGGGGCTTGAATTCCACCATGTGGCTCGGAAAAACAATCAGGCGGCAGATATCCTCGCCCGTATTGGCGTTAAGCGCGACCCTGTCCCACCTAAAATCTTCTTGGAAAAGCTGTTTAAGTCATCCGTGCTATGGGAAGGGGACACCGGTAACAATAGTCCGGACCCGGCCACAACATCAGATACCGAACACTCTGACACAATCAGAGGCTCCGCCACCGAAATAACACCTTCAGCCCTCGTGATAATGGCCGTAATCGCCCTGTGGACAGAACCATTCCTGGCCTACCCAACCAGGCAGGAACTACCCGAGGACCAAAATGGGGCACGCTGCATAGTGCAGCGATCTAAAGCCTATAAGGTCCACGAGGGAGAGCTTTATAAGAAAAGTACAACCGGAGTCCTTCAAAGATGCATCTCCAAAGAGGGAGGGCGGAAGTTTTTGGTAGAAATCCATGCTGGACTCGGCGGCCACCACGCCGCAGCCCAGGCCCTTGTAAGTAAGGTCTTCCGTACAGATTTCTATTGGCCGACGGCCCGAGCAGATGCACAGGATCTGGTCCAACATTGCATCGGTTACCAGCGTTTTGCAAACCAAAGCCATATGCCGCCTACCGTTCTCCAAACAATCTCCATTACTTGGCCCTTTACGGTCTGGCGGCTTGATATGGTAGGACCCCTCAAAGGGGGAACCCATTGTTAGAGTTAAAAACGAATACGTATACATCCGTGTCCTAATCATGTATGTGTACCCGAATCCGTGTTGGCTTGATAATCATTGCCGAGTAGGATTACTTGTTATCTATAGGATAGCTTAGTATATATACCGGTGTACCCCTGTACTTTGTAACCGTGAGTTGAGATTGAAAGCAATAAAGAAATCAACAGGTACGAGACATACCTGCGGCCATCAATCTCGTCTACCGATTCGTGTGTGCGCGTGTGTTGTGTATTCTGGCCGGCCGCAAGAATCGATCAACAATATCGAGCTAGCTAGCTTGGACGTGGCTAGAGTAAATCAAGCTAGCTACATACAACGCATCTCGTCGTAAAGTATCTCGTCGGGCTAGGCTGACTTGGGGCAGGAACCAAGTTCATCCAGTGTTGCTTCATCATCATTCGTCGTCGGTCATCGGGTGTCGCCGGAAAGTACTCGGCAACGCCGTCTGGGCCAACAATTGGTATCAGAGCAAGATTGATCTTCTAGTAATGGAGGATCATGGCGAACGACGAGAAGAATAAGCAGCTGGCAGAGTACTTCGGTGCGGCTAAAGTATTTGCTGCTCCGGCGAATTCATCGTATCCACGGTTTGATCGCGAGAACTTCGGGGTCTGGAAGGCTCTCATGGAGTGTGGTCTCCGCGCCAACGAGCTATGGGACATAGTTGATCCAGGAGGCGACGCGTTCAAGAAGAAGGGAGCCGAGCACCGGAAGGATCGGCAGGCGGCGTCAGCGATTTACTCGGTGATGCCGATGGATGTCCTCCAACACGTAATCGCCAAAGAAACGACGAAGGAGGCGTGGGATACTTTGAAGCTCATGTTCGAGGGACACACCCGTGTCAAGCAAGCCAATCTCCAAACTCTCCTAAGGAACTATGAGACTTTGGTCATGGGCGACGATGAGTCCATGGACGCGTTCACTTCACGGGTGGCAACTCTCGTCAATCGGATTCACGCGCTTGGAGAAAACCTCACGGAGACCTCGGTTGTCCGTCGTTTCTTGCGTGCGGCCCCTCCCCGGTACCTGCAAATTGTCACGGCGATCGAGCAGTGCGTCGATCTCGCGACTCTCTCCACCGACGATCTTGTCGGAAGGTACAAGGCTCACGATGAGCGCATGAGGTACACTCTTGGGGACAGGAGGAACGACGAGCTTGTGATGCTCACGAAGGCGCAGTGGATCGCCCTAGAAAAGCAAGGGGGATCCAGGAGAAGCAGCAAGAAGAAGGGGAAACAACGTTCGGCGAGAAAGAACTTCGCCGACTCAGACGACGACTCAGACGATGAGGCTGCACCGCCACCAAGGAGAAAGTTTGACATAAAAAAAGTGAGGTGTTATAACTGCGGCCTCCTCGGCCACTTCAAGGCTGACTGCGAGGAAGCACCAAAGTAGAAGGCGCTCATGGCCCAGCAAGGAGATGATGGTGATATGATGTTGAGGAGTGAACTCGTGGACGAGGAGGATCCAGACTCTCAAGCGTTGACTAAAGAAATTGTCAAGCTTGCGGAAGAAACAGTTTGCCATCATGATCATGTTTCGGAAACTCGTGTCGAAGCTACAGATGCAGAGGGTGATTCCAAAACTTATGACAATGCTATGGACTTAAGTGCTAACTTTGCTGAAGCGGATGCAGCGAAAGCTGCATGTGCTCGTCCATGGAGAAGTAGCCTTTGCGTGGTGCGTCCGAGAGTGGCCAGCTACGGCCGAAAGAGCAGTTCACAAAATCTGAAGATAGACGAAGGTGTGGCGCCAGAAGTCCATGCCGTACAACATCTCAGCATGGTCAAAACAGAGACGGGCCAAGGCACGCAGCGAGTTGCAGTCGGACCAGACAGCGTGATGTTAGACAGTCCAGACGCAGCAAGTTACGATGGATCCGACATGGCGAGTCAAAACATTGTGTGCATCGCAACGAGCGGCAAGCCAGCCAGCTCGCGCGAGCAGGTGGCCGAGACGAGGTGCGATGGTGTGGCCGGTGCAGCGTGGATGGCCGGCTATAATGAGCGTTCCACAAGGAAGCCCAATATCACGTGGCCTAGTGCTTGGGCTAGAACGTGAGCATATTCCAGAAGAAGGAGATGGGCTAGAAGTGGGAGCTCTGGACGGAGGTACTACTACCCATAAAGGTTTTTCTAGCATGCCGGAAGAGATGCAAGGTATACTCACGGAAGGCAAGCTAGAAATTATCAGCAATTATGCAGGGCTTACAAGGAGCAGTTCGGAAGAGCCCAAATTACCAGCAACAGGAACTTTGGCAAGTCCAGACGACAGTGTGTCTTCTTTGGTAGCACGAGAATGATGCGTGTTGGACATATCTTCAGAGGAAGCGCTTCGAATAAATTCGGTGAAGATGAAGAGTAAAGGGCAACAATGTTTGCACATCAAGGAACCGGAAAATTTTGAAGACGCAAAGACGGAAGAGTGTTGGCATCGTGCTATGGATGAAGAGTTGAGGTCGATCCGAAACAACAAAGTATGGGAGCTCCTGGATCTTCCCAACGGACATGATACCATAGAGCTCAAGTGGGAATTCAAGGTCAAGAAAGATGTTGAAGGGTGCATGAAGCCAAAGCGAGGTTAGTGGCCAAAGAGTATGTGCAAGAGGAAATTATGGACTTCGAAGAAGTGTTCGTTCCCATTGCAAAGATGGAGTCGGTGAGATTAATCATCTCTCTCGCGGCTCAGGAATCATGGAAAAGTACATCACATGGATGTAAAATCCGTGATTTTGAATGGCGAGATAGAAGGAGATGTGTATGTTAATTAACCATCGGGTTTCATAAAAGAGGGAGAGGAGCACAAGGTACTGAACTTACACAAAATCTTGTATGGGCTATGGCTAGGACCTGGAGAGTGGAACATCAAGCTTGATCGGACATTGGTTTCTCTTGGATTTGAGAAATCCCCACTAGAGCATGCAATGTACAAGAGAGGTGAAGGAAGAGATCGTCTACTAGTTGGCATCTACGTCGACGACCTATTAATTACTGGAGCAGATGAAGAAGTGATTGCAAAGTTCAAGCTACAGATGAAAGAGCTTTTCAAGATGGATGATCTAGGTCTTTTGTGCTACTACCCCGGGATAGAGGTACATCAAAAGACGGAGGGGGTCACACTATGCCAGGAGGCATACACAAGGAAGGTACTTGAAAGCCCTGTCATGAGAGATTGCAATCCAGTTGACGCTCTAATGGAACCTCATTTAGCACTGAGTAAGAAAAGTAAAGCACCCGCAGTTGATGCAATAGAGTATATTGGAGCGGCCATTGCGATGCGTCAAGGTGTGTGGCTAAGGAAGCTCCACGGTGATCTCACGGGCCGAGATTCGGAACAAGTGGTGCTCAATGTTGATAGCAAGTCTGAAAGTTTTCTACGTGAGGATCCAGTGTGGCAGGATAGGAGTAAACACATTGATACGATGTATCACTATATGAAGGATGTCGTAGAAGAAAGTAAGACGAAGGTCAACTACGTTTGCAGCGATGACCAGGTTGCGGACATTCAGACCAAGGCTTTAGATCAAGAGAAGTTCTTGGGGCTGCCAAGAAGAATCGGCGTCGGCGCTGTAACGTGACGATGTCGTGTTTAGGGGGTGATTGTTGGAGTTAAACACGAATACATATACGTCCAGGTCCTAATCATGTATGTGTATCCGAATCCGTGTTGGCTTGATAATCATTGCCGAGTAGGATTACTTGTTATCTATAGGATATCTTAGTATATATACCGGTGTACCCCTGTACTTTGTAACTGTGAGTTGAGATTGAAAGCAATAAAGAAATCAACAGGTACGAGACGTACCTGCGGCCATCAATCTCGTCTACCGATTCATGTGTGCGCGTGTGTTGTTGTATTCTGGCCGGCCGCAAGAATCGATCAGCAATATCGAGCTAGCTAGCTTGGACGTGGCTAGAGTAAATCAAGCTAGCTACATACAACGCATCTCGACGTAAAGTATCTTGTCGGGTTAGGCTGACTTGGGGCAGGAACCAAGTTCATCCAGAGTTGCTTCTTCATCGTTCATCGTCGGTCATCGAGTGTCGCCGGAAAGTACTCGGCAACACCGTTTGGGCCAACACTTATAAAAAAAAATACTTACTGGTCATGGTGGATAAATTCATCAAATGGATAGAAGCCAAATCCGTTAAAACGGCTGAATCCGGACCGGTGATAGACTTCATATCTGGAGTTGTACACCGTTATGGCATCCCCCACAACATCATCACTGACAATGGCACAAACTTTACAGCCGATGAGGTAAAACTTTGGTGCAGCAATATGGGCATCAAGCTCGATTATGCTTTTGTCTATCACCCGCAAACTAATGGTCAAGTCGAACGAGCAAATGGTCTTATCATGAGCGGCATCAAACCAAGATTAGTGCAGTCCTTAAAGGAATCACACACGCACTGGGTAGAGGAGCTCGACTCCGTACTATGGGGGCTGCAGACCACGCCGAATCGTACTACCGGATACACACCGTTTTTATGGTGTACGGCGCAGAGGCGGTTCTGCCTTGTGACATAATTCATGACTCACCTCGAGTGCGCATGTACGAAGAGAAAGAGGCCGAGCTCAATCGGCAGGACAATTTGGACGCCCTGGAGGAGGAGCGCGACGTGGCAAAAGCCCGTTCCGCATTCTATCAGCAACAGGCTCGAAGGTATCAAAGCAGAGAAGTACTGGCCAAAACATATAACATTGGCGAACTAATTCTACGCCTACCGGAGAAGAAAAAGAATAAGCTCAAGCCCAAATGGGAAGGTCCCTTCATTATTGACCAGGTTCTAACCTGTGAAGCGTACCGTCTGCGGGATGCATCGGACAATCGACTCGAGCCAAACCCATGGAACGCAGCCAGACTCTCAAGATTCTATGCCTAGTGCCAGACTCTATGTTCGTCTCCTTACCCCCATCAATTTTTGCATATCCGTTATCTGTCTTTTCTCTCTTTCTCTCGTCTTTTTTATTCTCCTCAAGGCCTTAAAAGGCTAACTTGTGTCTTGACTACACAATCTTGACGCGCTAACCGCGCTCATTATACCTGGGGGCTTCTTATACAGAAGCTTAATATAACTATTTTTCTGGGCTTTATGCCCCACACATGTGTTATTCTTACACATGTACCTTTTTTTGCCATTATATGCATCGATATGACTTAAGTTTTGGCGAAGCTGAGTTGCCTGGCTCTTGTATTTATGCCCTACGTTCCCGTTAATTCGGCTAGGGCATAAGGGGAGCACCTCTGCGATTGTTACTGTCGGGTCAGCCGGATGTGTACCTCAGACTAGGTGAAGTCGAAAGCTAGCATTCTTAAGGGAATATTCGGTCGGTGAACAAAAGATGACTTTTATTTATTTTGATACATGCCCCCAAATGTTTATAGCCTGCGTCTCTTTTCGTAGTTCAGACATGTACATTAGGGCATGCGTACCCAGGAAAAGTAACCCTTAACGGAACTATTCTCCCTGGAAGATGTTTCTTACTATTTATGTAATATAACATAGCTAGTTGGGTACTTGTCTGTTCAAACACTTATGACCCATACGCCTGGTTTCCACGCATACCCCGGTTTTTACATAACCGAGCGGGTATTCGGATACACTCCGGACTATCGGGTCCAGAGGTAGAAGGGAAAAGGCCCGCCATGACAAATGATTTACAATCCGGCTAGGGACATTATATATGTCACTTACACAGTCGCTAAGACTGACTAAATTCTTCTTCTATACCATCCAACAGGCTGTCTAGCCTGCAATCCTATTGGGAATACTTTGCGGCCAATTCTACTTGGTCATACACTAAACTGACGGGGATCTCTTTGCCATCGGGGCCCACAGGTCCGACCTTGGCCATGTGGTTTGGGTCAGCTTTGGTATATCGCGTCTTCACCATGGCCCAGGCTTCCCTTGCACCTTGTCGGCAGGCTGATATCTTCCATAATCGGAAGCGCCGCCATGCTCCCTTGAGCTTCTCTATAAACTCCCCATGCCTCCTGGTGGGGAGGCGGATGGCCACAAGGCTTGGGAAATACCCTGCATCACCTGTCGAACTTGTTTGTGCAGTTGTGAGAGCTCTGGTAGAAGATCACCCGCAGACTCGGGCATCTCCTCCGCGGGACGACCCGTCAGCATACCTGCAGACATAACTCTGTTAGCCGGCTTATTCACCGAACTCTTTCAAAAGTTTGTTTAAGCACTTACTGAAAATGCCGCGTCGAAGCCGCTTATTCTCCTTCACGGAGTCCGCAAGCTGGGCTCAGACATCTTTCAGTTCCACGCCCAACTGGATATTGGCATGATACGTCTCCAATGTATCTATAATTTTTGATTGCTCCATGCTACACTACTACGGAAAAGCCTAGCAGTAGTGCGGGTTTTGGGCCTATTAGTAGCGTGGGGACTGGCGCTACTAATAAGGTAGCAGTAGCGCTTGTTGTCCCATGCTACTGCTATACTTGAATAGTTGTAGCGCTCTTTAGAAAAGGGCGTTGCTGATATTATCTGCAGCGCTGTTTACTGGGAAGCGGTACTGGTAAGGCGGCGCTACTGCTAAATTCCCCCCCTCGCTACTACTAGTTTTATTAGTTTTTTCCCTGCATATTTGTTTTGTATTTGAATAGGCTTTATACAATAATCTTTAGCATATCATACACATACAATTGTATCATAGCATATACATACAATTAGTCTCATCAAATCATGTCATCATCATAATCATCATCCAACACAAAGTGGTCTCTCGTCATCATCTCAAAAATAGCGATACAAGTATCGATTACTTGCAAATACATCGTCATCCATCTAAACAATGATATACGCAAGAAGAGCTATCACTTTGAGTACATAAGTTCGTATCCCTCTCTCGCATTAGCGTGAACCTGAACTAACTATTGCCTGTCGCTCGGAAACCGGAAACCCGTACACCTGGGCCTGACACTCCGGCCACTTGTCTTATATATACTCCTGGCGTAGCACTTTTTCGCCATCTATGATCTATGCACCTGCATCGTCACATGAGTCGATGATATGCAACATATATAGTTGAGCAACAGAAAGAGACAGACTTGGCAAAAATAGAAACAACATATCATAAGCATAAATAAAAAAGTTCATCATACCCCAAAATGCCCGAACTAGAGTGATTTTCGCTAGTCGAGGAGGAGGACGGTTTAATTACATCACAAATAAAGTTTCACCGTGCATAACTCAAAGTTTTTTCATACAGAAAGTATGGACTAAACGGACACATTGTCATATATCGACAATCACTCCAACATGTCGTTCCATCCATCCAAGTCAGGGAGATAGTCCTTGAGCTTAGTGAAAGGCTTCATGTCGAGACGCTGAGAGGCTATCCATGTTCGGACGTCTTCCCGCGACATTTGTCCTTCTCCATAGAACATCCATGTTTTTCCGACAACCTCCTTCATGATGATTTGGGCAAGTTCGCGTTGGATGTTATAGAACTCAGCTCGAAGTCGATGATCCTTGATATCTCCTATGTCCTTTGCCCATTGCAGAATATGTGCATCGCGGATCTAGATGACATGCGAAGGTTCTGGTGATCCCATCTGTACTCCATCATGTGGTGTAGGACATAGAATCCATCATTAAGAGAATCGTTCGGTTGCTGGATGCAGCAGAAGTCGGTCTTATGGCCGAAGGAGGCCCTGCCGCCCCTTGTCTTCTTGTCCCTGACCTCTCCACCCCTTGATTGGTAGTAAAACATAGCACTGTCGAGAACATCCTTGATGTGGGTGTAATCCTTTTTGTGAATGTTCTTCGACGAGTCCAAGTAAAGAGCATGGGAGAATCGGGGGTAGAGGATGACAAGGACGACGCGCCCGCCGCTGCGCAAAATAAGTACACCTCAAATTAATTAGCCTCCACCGTGCAAATGAATGATTGAAATCGAAGGAAGGATAGCAGCCCGGATGACTTACACCGGATGATAAGGCACAAGAATCGCCTCCTTGTCCTTATTGGCGAGCATGAAATTGACGATGTAATCCCTCGTGTATTCACGGTGCTTCGCGCAGACTCCCAAGAAGCCCTCGTGCATGTAGTACGGGTCAGCGACACAGATATTAGATATCTGCTCAACCCCGATGATGTAGTTCATGTGCAAGGCATAAAGGCGGACAAGCGTAAAATCCAGTTTCTTCACGTGAAACATGTCGAATATGTAATCGAATTGGAGGAAGAACTTATCCGCGAGGAAGCTGTCGACGTACGACATTTGCCGCGGAACGTTAACCACGTAGAGTGGGTATCCTGGATCTTTCGAGGCGATGGGGCCTTTCTCTACCCGCAGCACATCGTCATGAAGTCTCCTTAGATCACCGAATCTGGCCCGTACCGCTGTTGCAGGTTTGGTTGACCGGGGATATGCCAATTTTCCGCATCGGGGATATCTATACGGTCCTGAAGCCGAGGCTGCTGAGGCGGCTGGATCATAGAATCAGCTTTTTTGCCTTTCCTCGCTCTCTTCCTAGACTTCTTTACTACCAGAAAGTCGTCCATAATATGTTGAGACGGCAATTCAGGCACCGACTCATGACGCTCAAACCCTGAGAAGGCGCCAGTATAGACATACTGTTTAGCGCCATCGCCGTCCTCGTCCTCATCCTCATCCATGGCGACGTCATCAGCGACTAATGGAGCCTCCTCCTTACCCCGTCCGCTATCACCCAAACCGACACCCGACGCTAATTGGCTAGGTGGGGTGTTGATGTTCATACCTTGCTGAGGCTGCGTGCTCATGGGTGTGCTCCCGGCCGCCTCCAGACGAAGCAGACTCTTTGGCCACAACAGGACCCACCCATTGCAACAATCACCAAGCCGCCACGGTGTCTCGTCGTCATCCCCCGCTAGTATTGGAGGAGGCAAATTCTCGTGGCCCGGTTTGACACTGGCCACGGAAACCTTGAAGACGTTCGGGGGGATCGGCCGGTTGTGGAACAATGGTTCCTTCGGCTTCATTATCATCGCCTTCCCCATGTCCACCTTATGGTCGCCGATGGTGTACAATATGGTGCACGGGGTTTCGTCGGCCTGTAAAGAAAAGTCTGCGACGTGAGACATCCGAAAGGAAACGAAAACGGGAGATTATACATTTATATTGAAGGGGGGCGGTGTGACAGATACCGTGAGGGCGTCGAGCTCAGCCAAAGACGAAGCACCACCGAGCACGTTTGGTGCGGGAGCAGGTGCAGGAGCCGGTGCGGGAGCAGGTGCCGGTGCAACGCTAGTCGAGCTGCTCCCCAAGAAGTCGGCAAGGGGAAAGTCCTCTGCATTTTTTTTCTGGATTTTTCCTTGTCCAAGGGATAACGCCCGTCACCAAGGAAGTAGACAAATCTGCAACCACCTGTTTTGCGGCAGCTACCGCTGTTGCGACTGTCTGAGATGATTTCTTCTCAACCGCAATCTCAACCTTCTTGTCGATGTTTTCTTCAGTTAACCTCCGTCTTTCCTTTCTCTCCTCCGTGGTCTCACGGTAGTACTTCTTCCACGTGGCGCCGTCTCCGACACCGTGCACGCGTCCATACGATGGTCAAGTATCCACCGGTTGCCGTTTCAATATGTTTAACGCCCGGTTGAATGGAGTGTCCCACTTGGGCCTCGCCAATGCCTCAGACGGCGAGTCGCTTTCGGCCGCAATCTGGTGCTGCTCTCTCTACAAAAGGCACAAGGATCGTTTACAAATATGACTAACGTGTGCAGTCGAATTGATCAGAAACTAAAATTACCAGCAGTCTCATGAACTCCGTAATGACCGGTGTTGTCTCGTAAACCTTCTTCACTGGGTCCCAACGGTGCCGGGCCCTGATGACGTCACGCTCCTGCGGGACGGTGAAATCCGCCAAGGGGTCTGGGATGCCAAGACTCGCGGCTTCCGCGTCCTCCTTGGCCCATTTGGACCTCTTTCCGCCGTAACCACGGCTTCCGAGGTGGTGGCTCCCAATGTTCCTCTCTTGAAGCCCCTTCATGTACTGAGACTTTTTTTGGCAGCTTCGGCCTCGCAAGCCTCCTTCAATATTTAAAACTGCTCTTCCGTGATTGTCGGATTATCCTTTACAATCTCGGAGTAGGGTTACTTCTTGTCGATGATCTTTGCTTTCACTCGATTTTTCCAGGCGGCCAATGCGTTGCTAAACTTGTTCATGGCGTGTTTGTTTATCTTCTTCATTGCCAGGTCCTCATCTGGATCTTCATAATCCTTCTCATTCCGGCCCGGGAACAACAATATCTGGTGAAACTTCTTTAGGAGGGAGCTCCTCATATTTTCTATCTTCGGTAGTTTCTCATCATTGATGGTGGCGGTTGTCCGTACGATGCAGCCTATTTGATTGCCGTAGCATCGACGCGCTTCCTCGGGTGCCTTTGGCTCAAAATTGCCATCGTCCACCTCCGTGACCACCAGTCTAGTAGTCTTGAGTTTGTTAGGAAGCCGTTGCCTCTTTGCTTTCGGTTCTACACCGGCTCCACTCCCCGAGGCAGCGTCGGTCTCAGTCTCAGTGCCGGTCTCGATGCCGGTCTGAGTCTCAGCGCCGGTCTCAGTCTCAGCACCGTTCTATGTGTCGATCTCAGTCCCCGATGCCACCGGTTGATCATCGGCAAGGCTAAAAAATTCGTCTGCCGCCCGATAGACGTCGTCGCAATCACCAGAACCCTGCCCTTCATCGTTGCTAGCCATGTTTCCTACGATTAAATCTAGTAAATTAATTCTAGACCTAATAAAATGAATAATGACATACAAAAGGCCTATGTTTTGCAGGAACGTTGACTCCTTCCTGGTGCGGCAAATCCCGGGCACTCGATATGTCCTAGTTTGTAGCACAAGTCATGCCGAAATTCACGAAAATTTTTGGCATGACCTTTGCTAAAAAGTGGACAAATCAAGAACCTGAAATTTGCCAGAACGGAAATGAATCAACATTCCGGCAAAACATAGGCCACTCAGCTTCATTCCCTGGAAACAACAAAAGGCCACTTGGGCACAATCTAAACATGGGCAAACACAATTGAGGAATTTGCATATATCCTAACCACTTCAAATTTGCATGTCCTATAGCGTTTGACACTTCAAGAAAATCTACACAAATCATACATGCTCTCTCAAACTCAATTCAAAAACCAAATATAGATTATATTTAGTTAACTACTGAACTAAACTTTACTCTAAACTAAACCCTACTGCCCTAATTAACATCTAGTTAAACAAACTCAATTCAAAAACTAAACCCTACTGAACTAATTAACATCTACATTATCTACTACTTAACATCGTCTTTTATTACCCTAACTAAAAACATCAACATTATCTACTACTTAACATGAACATCTATTAACTAAAAAGGATGGGTTGGGGGGCTTACAGAGAGGGGAGAGACGGTGGCGGGGAGGTTCTTGGCGATGGAGGTAGGGGCGGGGTGGGCGGGCTCAGGATCGGGACGCGACAGTCTTGGCGGGCTCGGGGGCGGTGAGGTCGAGGGCGGCGGCGGTGAGGTCGAGGGAGGCGACGGTGAGGTCGAGGGTGGCCCGAGAGGCAGCGGCGGTGATGCTGGGCGGCCTCGGGCGGCGGCCGTGAGGATGAGCGCGACGTCGACGCCGGCAGGAGATGGCGGCGAAGTGGGGGCGACGGCGAAGTGGGGGAGACGGCGGCGAAGCGAGGGATCGATTTGGGGGAGAAGTGGTGGCCGGGGGAAACCTTTTTTTTTGCTTAAGTCAAAAGTAACAGTAGCGCGTTACAGAAAACGCGCTATAGCTAAGTTAGCTATAGCGCGTTTCAGAGAGCGCGCTATTGCTACGTCTTCATCATTTTTTTCCCTTTTTCATTTATTTTTCTTTACATTTTATATTTTCCTTTCTCCTTTTTCTTTCATTTTCATCTGCTTCTCTATTCGTTTTTCATTTCATTTTCTTTTCGTTAGCAGTAGCGATTTACACATAAACGCGCTGCTATAAGTTTATTAGCGGTAGCGCGGTTTTTGGAAGATCGCTACTACTATGTGTAGCCCATCGGCTAAGTGATTGGAATTTTAGTAGTAGCGAGTTTTTGGTGAGACACGCTACTGATATATGTCCATCTGCAGCGCGCTTATTTTGCACGCGCTACTGCTATCTAGTAGTAGCGTGCTCTTTTAACAAGCGTTACTGCTAAAGTTCTGTGTATAACGTTTTCCCTAGTAGTGCTATATTATCTACTGTTTTGGACTATATTGGGCTTTATTATCCACTTTTATATTATTTTTGGGACTAACCTATTAACCGGAGGCCCAGCCCAGAATTGCTGTTTTTTTGCCTGTTTTAGGGTTTCGAAGAAAAGTAATATCAAACGGAGTCCAAACGGAATGAAACCTTCGGGAACGTGATTTTCTCACCGAATACAACTCAGGAGACTTGGACCCAACGTCAAGGCACGTAACAGGAGGCCACGAGGTAGGGGGCGCACCCTACCCTACCAGGCGCGCCCCCACCCTTGTGGGCCCCCTATTGCTCCACCGACGTACTTCTTCCTCCTATATATATCCACGTACCCCCAAACGATCAGATACGGAGCCAAAAACCTAATTCCACCGCTGCAACTTTCTGTATCCACGAGATCCCATCTTGGGTCCTATTCCAGAGCTCCGCCGGAGGGGGCATCGATCACGGAGGGCTTGTACATCATCATCCAAGCCCCTCCGATGAAGTGTGAGTAGCTTACTTCAGACCTACGGGTCCATAGTTAGTAGCTAGATGGCTTCTTCTCTCTTCTTGGATCTCAATACAATGTTCTCCTCCTCTCTCGTGGAGATCTATTCGATGTAATCTTCTTTTTTGCGGTGTGTTTGTTGAGACCGATGAATTGTGGGTTTATGATCAAGTCTATCTATGAATAATATTTGAATCTTCTCTGAATTCTTTTATGTATGATTGTTTATCTTTGCAAGTCTCTTCGAATTATCAGTTTGGTTTGGCCTACTAGATTGGTTGTTCTTGCCATGGAAGAAGTGCTTAGCTTTGGGTTCGATCTTGCGGTGTCCTTTCCCAGTGACAGAAGGGGCAGCAAGGCACGTATTGTATCATAGCCATCGAGGATAACAAGATGGGGTTTTTATCATATTGCATGAAACTATCCCTCTACATCATGTCATCTTGCTTAAGGCGTTACTCTGTTTTTAACTTAATACTCTAGATGCATGCTGGATAGCGGTCGACGAGTGGAGTAATAGTAGTAGATACAGGCAGGAGTCGGTCTGCTTGTCTCGGACGTGATGCCTATATACATGATCATACCTAGATATTCTCATAACTATGCTCAATTCTGTCAATTTCTCAACAATAATTTGTTCACCCACCGTAGAATACTTATGCTCTTGAGAGAAGCCACTAGTGAAACCTATGGCCCCCGGGTCTCTTTCTCATCATATTAATCTCCATCACTTTATTATTGCTTTTCTTTTACTTTGCTTTTACTTTTTACTTTGCATCTCTATACCAAAAATACCAAAAGTATTATTTATCATCTCTATCAGATCTCACTTTCGTAAGTGACTGTGAAGGGATTGACAACCCCTAAGCACGTTGGTTGCGTTGAGATATTGTTTTTGTGTAGGTACGAGGGACTCGTGCGTAGCCTCCTACTGGATTGATACCTTGGTTCTCAAAAACTGAGTGAAATACTTACGCTACTTTGCTGCATCATCCTCTCCTATTCGGGGAAATCCAACGCAGTGCTCAAGAGGTAGCAAGAAGAATTTCTGGCGCCGTTGCCGGGGAGTCTGCGCAAAAGTCAACATACCAAGTACCCATCACAATCCCTATCTCCCGCATTACATTATTTGCCATTTGCCTCTCGTTTTCTCTCCCCCACTTCACCCTTGCCGTTTTATTCACCCTCTCTCTCTATCCTCCCTCTCTATTTGCTTCTTTTTGCCCGCTTGCTTTTTGTTTGCTCGTAGGGTTGGAATAGTCGTTTATTTATTACTAAATAGTGAACCTAAGATCTATGGATCCTCATCCGTTTGCTAATCTTTTTAAGAGATCCATTTATGTTGAACCAATTGCTAGTGAGTTTTGTGCACTAGATTATCTTTATGAGGTTTTGCTTGAAATTCGTGAATCTGAAAAGTGTGATGAAGTACTTCATGAAGTGATTCACGATAGATATTTGAATAAAAATCATGATTGCAATGATGACAGTATAAATTCTATTAATATAAATTGTGCTAATAATATTCAAAACCCTAAGCTTGGGGATGCTAGTTTTGCTATGTCCTCTACTTGTTGCAATGATCATGATTGGGGTGATTCTTCTTATGATCTTGAAAATTTATTTAAGCCCCATGATGAATATGAGATTGATTATAATGTTTGCAATAATATTGAAAGTGGGTTTGGAAGAATGTCAAATTTAGATCCCACCTATTTGGAGAATGTTCAATCTTATGAAGTTTTTGATAAAAGTGTGTTTGGAAAGGTCATGACTTTAGTTAATGTTAATTCCACTATTTTGGAAGAGTGTCAACTTTACATGCATGTGGATCATGTTGAAAGTATTCTATGTGATAGCTATTTTGTTGAATTTTCTTATAATCCTGCATGTAATTATTACGAGAGAGGAAAATATGGTGGTAGAAATTTTCATGTTACTAAATTACCTCTCGTTATGTTGAGATTGCTATTGTTTCTTTACGCTTCCTTGCATATGCTAGTTTTTTATTGCCTTGATAATTTGTTTGCCTATAATATGCCTATGCATATGAAGTATGTTAGACTTAGATGTGTTTTTCACGTGTTTTATGATGCTCTCTTTGTGCTTCAATTCTTGTCTTTCATGTGAGCATCATTGAAATATTATGCCTAGCTATAAGGCTTTAAAGAAAAGCGCTTGTTGGGAGACAACCCAATGTTTATACTTGCTGTTATTTAATAAATAAATTATCTAGCCTCTGTTTTGGTTGTGTTTTTTGTGTTTAATTAGTGTTTGTGTCAAGTAAAACCATTGGGAAGACTTGGGGAAAGTCTTGTTGAACTTGCTGTAAAAGACAGAAACTTTAGTGCTCACGAGAACTGCTGTAATTTTTATTTGGAGAGTTCTATTTAGTTAATTATTTTTTCAGATGATTAATATATAAATTCCTCACGTCAAGCAATTTATTTTAGAATTTTTGGGGTTCCAGATCTTGCCCTAGCTACAGATTACTACAGACTGTTCTGTTTTTGACAGATTCTGTTTTTCGTGTGTTGTTTGCTTATTTTGATGAATCTATGGCTAGTAAAATAGTTTATAAACCATAGAGAAGTTGGAATACAGTAGGTTTAACACCAATATAAATAAATAATTAGTTCATTACAGTACCTTGAAGTGGTCTTTTGTTTTCTTTCGCTAACGGAGCTCACGAGATTTTCTACTTTAAGTTTTGTGTTGTGAAGTTTTCAAGTTTTGGGTAAAGATTTGATGGATTATGGAACAAGGAGTGGCAAGAGACTAAGATTGTGGATGCCCATGGCACCCCCAAGATAATATAAGGACACCTAAAAGCCAAAGCTTGGGGATGCCCCGGAAGGCATCCCCTCTTTTGTCTACTTCTATCGGTAACTTTACTTGGAGCTATATTTTTATTTACCACATGATATGTGTTTTGCTTGGAGCGTATTTTATGATTTGAGTCTTTGCTTGTTAGTCTACGACAATCATCCTTGCTGTACTCACCTTTTGAGAGAGCCATACATAATTTGGAATTTGATAGAATACTCTATGTGCTTCACTTATATCTTTTGAGCTCTATAGTTTTACTCTAGTGCTTCACTTATATCTTTTGAGTTATATAATTTTGCTCTAGTGCTTCACTTATATCTTTTAGAGCACGGTGGTGGATTTGTTTTATAGAAACTATTGATCCCTCATGCTTCACTTAGATTATTTTGAGAGTCTTAATAGCATGGTAATTTTCTTAATAATAATATGCTTGGTATTTAAGATTTGTAAAACTTTCTTTTGAGTGCGTTGAATACTAAGAAAAAAATTGATGCTTGATAATTGTTTTGAGATATGAGAATGGTGATATTAGAGTCATGCTAGTTGATTAGTTGTGAATTTGATAAATTCTTGTGTTAAAGTTTGTGATTCCCGTAGCATGCACGTATGGTGAACCGTTATGTGATGAAGTCGGAGCATGATTTATTTATTGATTGTCTTCCTTATGAGTGGTGGTTGGGGACGAGCAATGGTCTTTTCCTACCAATCTATCCCCCCAGGAGCATGCGCGTAATACTTTGCTTTGATAACTTCTAGATTTTTGCAATAAGTATATGAGTTCTTTATGACTAATGTTGAGTCCATGGATTATACGCACTTTCCTTCCTTCCACCATTGCTAGCCTCTCTAATACCGCGCACTTTTTGCCGGTATCATACACCCACTGTCGGTGTCAAAACCGGCGGATCTCGGGTAGGGGGTCCCGAACTGTGCGTCTAGGCCGGATGGTAACAGGAGGCAAGGAACACGATGTTTTACCCAGGTTCGGGCCCTCTTGATGGAGGTAAAACCCTACGTCCTGCTTGATTAATATTGATGATATGAGTAGTACAAGAGTAGATCTACCACGAGATCGAGGAGGCTAAACCCTAAAAGCTAGCCTATGGTATGCTTGTTGTATGATGAAGTTGTCCTACGGACTAAAACCCTCCGGTTTATATAGACACCGGAGAGGGTTAGGGTTACACAAAGTCGGTTACAATGGTAGGAGATCTAAATATCCGCATTGCCAAGCTTGCCTTCGACGCCAAGGAAAGTCCCATCCGGACACGGGACGAAGTCTTCAATCTTGTATCTTCATAGTCCTGGAGTCCGGCTGAAGGTATAGTCCGGCTACCCGGACACCCCCTAATCCAGGACTCCCTCACCCACCAAATACCTTCCTCAAAACAGCCACCATACCTACCTATCATGGCACTTCCATAGCCATTCCGAGATATATTGGCATGCAACTTTCCACCGTTCCGTTCATTATGACACACTCCATCATTGTCATATTGCTAGCATGATCATGTAGTTGATATCGTATTTGTGGCAAAGCCACCGTTCATAATTCTTTCATATATGTCACTCTTCATTCATTCCATATCCCGGTACACCGCCGGAGGCATTCATATAGAGTCATATTTTGTTCTAAGTATTGAGTTGTAATTGTTGAGTTGTAAGAAGAAAAAAAGTGTGATGGTCATCATTTTTAGAGGATTGTCCCAAGTGAGGAAAGGATGATAGAGACTATGATTCCCCCACAAGTCGGGATGAGACTCCGGACGAAAAAAAGAGGCCATAAAAAAAGAGAAGGCCCAAACAAAAAAAATGAGAGAAAAAGAGAGAAGGGACAATGTTACTATCCTTTTACCACACTTGTGCTTCAAAGTAGCACCATGACTTCATGATAGAGAGTCTCTCATTCTGTCACTTTCATATACTAGTGGGAATTTTTCATTATAGAACTTGGCTTGCATATTCCAATGATGGGCTTCCTCAAAATGCCCTAGGTCTTCGGGAGCAAGCGAGTTGGATGCACACCCACTTAGTTTCTTTTGTTGAGCTTTCATATACTTATAGCTCTAGTGCATCCGTTGCATGGCAATCCCTACTCACTCACAATGATATCTATTGATGGGCACCTCCATAGCTTGTTGATATGCCTAGTTGATGTGAGACTATCTTCCCCTGTTTTTGTCTTCTCCACAACCACCATTCTATTCCACATATAGTGCTATATCCATGGCTCACGCGCATGTATTGCGTGAAGATCGAAAAGGTTTTGTAAATGTCAAAAGTATGAAATAATTGCTTGGCTTGTCATCGGGGTTGTGCATGATTTAAATACTTTGTGTGGTGAAGATAGAGCATAGCCAGACTGTATGATTTTGTAGGGGTAGCTTTCTTTGGCCATGTTATTTTGAGAAGACATAATTGCTTTGTTAGTATGCTTGAAGTATTATTATTTTTATGTCAACATGAACTTTTGTCTTGAATCTTTTTGAATCTGAATATTCATACCACAATTAAGAAGATTTACATTGAAATTATGCCAAGTAGCACTCCGCATCAAAAATTCTGTTTTTATCATTTACCTACTCGAGGACGAGCAGGAATTAAGCTTGGGGATTCTTGATACGTCTCCAACGTATCTATAATTTTTGATTGCTCCATGCTATATTATCTACTGTTTTGGACATTCTTGGGCTTTATTATCCACTTTTATATTATTTTTGGGACTAACCTATTAACCGGAGGCCCAGCCCAGAATTGTTGTTTTTGCCTGTTTTAGGGTTTCGAAGAAAAGGAATATCAAACGGAGTCCAAATGGAATGAAACCTTCGGGAACTTGATTTTCTGACTGTCGGTGTCAAAACCGGCAGATCTCGGGTAGGGGGTCCCGAACTGTGCGTCTAGGCCGGATGGTAACAGGAGGCAGGGGACACGATGTTTTAACTAGGTTCGGGCCCTCTTGATGGAGGTAAAACCCTACGTCCTGCTTGATTTATATTGATGATATGGGTAGTACAAGAGTAGATTTACCACGAGATCAGAGAGGCTAAACCCTAGAAGCTAGCCTATGGTATGATTGTATGTTATGGTTGTTGTCCTACAGACTAAAACCCTTCGGTTTATATAGACACCGGAGAGGGTTAGGGTTACACAAGGTCGGTTACAAAGGAGGAGGTATCCATATACGTATTGCCTAGCTTGCCTTCCATGCCAAGTAGAGTCCCATCCGGACACGAGACGAAGTCTTCAATCTTGTATCTTCATAGTCTAACAGTCCGGCCAATGGAGATAGTCCGGCTGTCCGGAGACCCCCTAATCCAGGACTCCCTTAGTAGCCCCTGAACCAGGCTTCAATGATGATGAGTCCGGCGCGCAGTATTGTCTTCGGCATTGCAAGGCGGGTTCCTTCTCCGAATACATCACAGAAGAATTTGAATACGAGGATAGTGTCCGACCCTGCAAAATAAGTTCCATATTCCACCACAGAGAGAATAATACTTTCATAGATCTAATTTGCTGGCTTGTTTTGGCAGCATGATGTTACGTCATGGCCAAGTGATTATTCGAACTGTTTCTTTTAACCAGCCCCGCACATAAAGCGAGGCAGTTTTTCGACACGTCTTGTCAAAGCAGAGATCGTGTCCCCTTATTATGGGATTCTCATCAATATGGGCGTGGGTAACCCAACCGCGCCATCAATTGTGGCGCTTGGGGGATAAGCGAGTTTTACCAGGCAAGTGGGGACGCTTAGTTTCGTCCGCCCATATAAAGGGATAAGGATTCACCTTTCTATCAACGCCTTCTTCCTCCCTTACCCATCCGTTTTCGCACACTCGAGCTCTAGCGCCCAAGTCCGCACTTTCCACCTCGACCTTCTCCAATCATGTCCGGAGCGGGAGGTAGGTGGATGGTCTCCTCCGTCACGGAGGGAGACATCAAGAAACTGAGGAGAGCCGGATACCTGCCCGACGACATCGCGCACCGGCTCCCAGATGAGGGGCAACTCATCCCCACCCCCAGGCCCCATGAGAGGGTAGTATTCCTCACCCATTTCCTCCGCGGACTGGGATTCCCTCTCCATCCCTTTGTCCGGGGGCTCATGTTTTATTACGGCCTGGATTTCCACGATCTGGCCCCGAACTTCATCCTCAACATCTCGGCGTTTATCGTCGTGTGCGAGGCCTTCCTCCGCATCAAGCCCACTTCGGCTTATGGCTGAAGACCTTCAATGCCAAGCCGAAGGTGGTGGGCGGCCGCCAGGTGGAGTGCGGAGGTGCCATGGTGGGCAAGATGCCCAACGTAACATGGCTCGAGGGCTCCTTTGTGGAAACCATAAAGGGGTGGTAATCGGGGTGGTTCTATATCACCGAGCCGCGTGACCCTGCATGGGTAGCGGCCCCCGAGTTCCGATCTGGCATCTCCGCGCGGCTCACCTCCTAGAAAGAGAAGGGCATGTCCTGGGGTAGTTTGAAAGAGCGGACCGGACTCCAAACATGTATTCAAAACATGGTGGACAAGAAGCTCAAGCTTGTCAACATAGTCCAAATTATGCTCATCCGTCGGATACTCCCGTGCCAACAACGGGAGTTCAACTTGTGGGAGTTCAATCCGGCGCAGCACCAAACTCTGAACAGGCTCTTCGACACGACTCATGAAGACGCCTCGAGGGTGTTGTTCAAAAGTGCTGAGGTCCCCCCCTATTACTGAGGATCGCGGATTCAGCGCGAAGCGCCAAGCTAGTGCGGTAAGCTGCTTTACCTTTCCAAGGATACTTATTTTTTTATATAGATTGACTCTATGCGGGATCTAAACTCCCGTACCTTTGACAGGACTTGCAGAAGATGGCCGGGCAGATCGACTGTCTGGCTCCTTTGCCCGAAGGCCCCGCAGACGCTCTTCTGGCGAAGATGTTGACTTCGGCCCCTTATACGGTGCCGGAGAAGACCAAGAAGGCCAAGGGAACCCGAAAGAGTTCCCGACGCCAGGCGTCGTCGGACTCACCGTCCGATGACTCCGCGGTGCACTCTTCCCCCGAAGACGAGGAAGAAGAAGAAGAAGATGCTCCCCCATCGACTGGGGGAGACAAGAAAAGGAAGGCCGCCCCAACCGGGGAGGCCGGAGGGTCCAAGAAGGGAAGGACTCTCCTTCCGGACAGTTCCACCGCCGCTGACGAAGGCGAAGACGAGTGGTTGCCCAGGGTCAAGCCCCCGGGGAGATCGTAAGTATTCGGATACCAGAGTAACTCATAGGATTCCTTTGTCGCACTGCTTTCCCTAACGCCGAACGCAATTATGCAGGCCGCCACGAGCCAGTATCGATGTATCATCGGACGGCTCCTTGGGCTTGTCGGACATGGATAGCGATCCAGTCCCGACCGCCACCTCCCCTCATCCTACCGATGACACCGAGGTGTTGTCTCAAGAGGCACCGGATCGAGGGGAGACAGTCCCGGAGGCGCCTCAAGGCGACCTTCCGGACTCCGGGAGCCGAGGGGACGGGGCCCCTAAGAGCTCCGACTTCGGCCCTCAGCCGAAGACCACGCCGGAACCTCCAGCGGTTCCAGGCTCGGGCAGGCGGTCTCCTTCTAAGAGGGGCAAGACGCCTGTGACGGTGATCTCTATCCATCCAGAGGCGCCGGACAATCTGCTGGAAGCGCTTCGCAGCGCTTCCATCGACGAGGAGCACCGCACTATCATGAGTGCTGTGATCATGAAGGTTCAGTTCGCCAAGAGCGGATTGACTGAAGCCTGTGCCAGCCTTCTAACAAGCTTCGAGGTAAGTGTTTTAAAATGTAGTAGAAATATTACCGCATAGACAGTAGCCCCTGATGCTTTGTTCGGTGTTCACAAAGAAAAGCCGAACAGAGGATCAAATAATATCGCAGGAGTCTAATATAAGTGTGTCAATATGCATATGCAGGCTTCGCTGCTAGCGTCCGCCGCACTGACTGCGGAGGTCGCCGTACTGAAGCAGGACCTCGAGGGGTCCAGGAAAGAGCTCGGCCTTGCCAAGAGGCAGCTCGAGGAGAACAAGGGTAAGTAATACCCCGTCTATAGATATGTATATATAAAAAGGACGCGATTGCAAAATGACAGGATCATTGTATGTTTGCCAGGGGCCACGACCGAGGTGGCAACCTTGAAGCAAGCTCTAACCAAGGCCGAAGATAAAGCGGCCAAGGAGCGCACCGAGCGAGAGAAGCACGAGGCTCGGGTGGGCGAGGTGCAGCAAGAGCTCGAGGCTCTCGTGACGAAGCACGAGGTGTTGGAGCTTGACTTGAAGACGCGAGAGTCTGAGCTTGCCGCGGCCCTCGAGAGCGCGAAGAGTGCCAAGGCCGAGGCCCAGAAGGCCCTCCGTGAGGTCGATGCAATGAAGAAGATAGCGGCGGGTAGGGCATTCTATATGCAGAGCAAGCATGTAAAAGTAACTTACCGATTACTTACCCGAATTCGGAGCTCTCCAGGAGCATTCGCAGATTTGCCCCGCAGCGTGTCCGATGCCACGCAGTTTTACCAGGCCGAGGAGGGGAGCTCAACGGAGAAGCTGTTCTGGTCTCAGTATACTGGGACCGAACACCCAATGCCTCTTGGCGACCAGCTAAAGCAGCTGGTCGAGCTGCACAAGGCGGCCGAACAGGCCATGAAGGTTCTTATAGTCCGGCTGTGGCCTGGCGACGTCCTTCCGAACAGCTACTTCGGCCTGGTGAGGAGACTTGTGGATGCCTGCCCACGGCTGGAGGTCATCAAGAAGTCCGTCTGCATCGAAGGTGCATGCCGGGCTTTCGCCCGTGTGAAGGTGCAGTGGGCCAAGCTAGACGCTGTGAAGCTGATCAAGGAAGGGCCGCCGCAGGGCAAGGAGCATCGCACCCCCGAAATTTATTATGAGGATGTCCTGAAGGGTGCCCATCTTGTAGCGGACGAATGTTCAAATGATGTAATATTTGAGTAAACTTGCTCGTGTGATCCTGTATGATGAAAACTTGTTTCATATGCGCTATGCAACGCTTGTGTGAATTTAAAATATTACCTTCTGTTTGGCCATTTGTTCAATCTGAGAGATGGCTAGTCCTCGACTTCTGCCCCCATGCCACGAGTGCTGGGGTGTTCGGGATAAACCTGAGCACTCTTGTTCCCATATTTGGGTCCTTCGAGGGAGGTGCTCAGCACAACGTACAAGGCAACCGGACTAATAATGCTTTCTCACTCTCACTTAGCCATAGAATTCTATAATTTTAAATTTCGGCGAAGCCCCTGGTATTCGGAAGGCCGAATTCGAGGCGCGATACACGCCTTTAAGCCGGATAGGGCCGGCCCCTCGCCCTAAGCGGCATAAATCTTTAGGGACTCGAGAACCTCACAGAACAACGACCAGTCTCTCGCCTTATCATGACAGTCAGTTTTAGCTTTCTCTACTGAGGTGCTCAGCCCGGCAAAACCGGGGCACAATCGCAGTAGTTCTCCTAGCGCTACCTTAGCCGATAGAGCGGAACGTAAGGTACCAAAACATAGGAGCCGGGCAAACCCAACATTTGACCAAAGACATGATTTGGAGCTGATGCATATAATGCTATAAGTTCGGGGTGCCGCACTTGTGAAAGTGTTCGGATTTTTCACACCGCATTGTGGGGTACGTAAGCCCCTGGTGTATTGGCCGTACCAGAGTGTACGGTTGCAAGGCATCATTAATGAACACATAGATATATATATATCTTATCTTATCTTATATCTTATATTTACTAATTAGAAGCACTAATCGAGGCACCACGTTAATCCTCAAGACTAATCATATTAGCCACCCGATCTCCATATTAAATACCTATAGCCGTTGGATGAGATACCTTAAGAGTCCTGACCTACTATCCCACCTTCCTGTAGAAATAAGGCATCTCTCCCTCACGTCATAAAAAGGGCATCTTCCATCTAAGAAAACATTAATCCTCAAGACTAATCATATTACCCATCTGATCTCCGTACAAACCATCTCCCTCATGTAAAAAAAGGTCATCTTCCGTCTAAAAAAAGGTCATCTCCCTTGCGGACTGCTTCCTGCATCGATCCTACCCTACGAGGTACCCGCACATCATGCAAATCCCTAGGGCTGCTGCTCCATCTGGTCCTCCTCCCTCCCTCCCATCTCCAATCTTCATGTAAACAGCCAAATGAGCCTCTTTTGGATGTAACCAATTCTTCCGGCGAGTCTCACCTCTTCACAAGAGGCTGAACGCGCATCACCTCCCTGTAATCCTCAACATATGGCAGATCAACTAAAAAGAAGGTCACGAGCAAATCAAGTCCCTCAGTGATCGTGTTATTGTGCAGCCCTTCAATCTCCCCTGATTTCAGATTTTGACCATACTGCAATCAAGTTTTTCGTTTTGGTAAGATCAATTTTTATGATGATTGATGAAGAGGAGCTGATGTACTGATGGCCGTTTCAAAGAGAGATAATGATTATTGTGTTCGGAGAACTATGGTTGAAATTTCTCACATACATCGTCTCAGATTCCCCGTCCTGATCTAGGAAGTATTACGGAGTAGTTTGTCCCTTCGCTCCTATCTCCGACCTGCCGCTCATCCTACGTGCAGCGCTGCCGTGTTCATGACGCCTGCTCGATCTCCAGCGTTGCCTCTTCCTCTCTCTCTCTCTCTCCTGCCACAGGATGCTCGCTCTCCTTCTAGCCTCTGCGTACTTTTGTCTCTGAGTTGGTGCCATGCATGAGGTTCAAAGCTCACGAAACCATCTGACCAAGCATTACTTAGCCGGCATCATTAACGTAGTTCGTAGGAAGTTGTTCTCATACTGCTCCGTCTGAGTCCTGCTGCCCATGTGAAATTTTTGTCCATGCTTTGTTTGTTGTTTAACAGTTATTATTTCATTGCAATACTGCTTAATTACTGATCCAGGTTTCCCTTCCTGCAGCTTTTAATGTAATATTAATGTAGCATGGAAGTTGATTGTGCTGCACTGAAATAGGTTTGTCTTCTCTGCTGGTATGGTATTTCTTATAAAGAAAAAAATCGGGAATAAATATAGATCCATACATGAACGGTAAATAAATTAGTTCATATCGATAGAGTGGTAAGATTTAATTATGTGGACATGACATTCCAAGATTTCCTGTTGTACGAAGATATCATGTGTTTGATTTGTTCAAAAGATTTCCCTGCTACTCTATCAGGGATCCGGCTTGCCTGCTCCCTTTCCATGCTCCCATCCATGTTCCCACCTCATCCAACGATTGTCTTTTTTCCTTTTTTCTTTCTAATCTAATCATCTCCCCCCTGATTTTGAAGGGGTGGGGCCGGGCCTTATTTTGTTCCAATCAAATCAAGCCACGTATGCGGGAGCATGGATGGGCACACGGGAGGGGAGCAGGCAAGTCTCGTCCCTCTATCAGTGGCTGGGATTTACTATTGCTAATCCCCGTAGAAGAAGTAGTGAAAGAATCATGTGTACACATGCATCAACGT
Organism: Triticum urartu; assembly: GCF_056163025.1. NCBI lineage: Eukaryota > Viridiplantae > Streptophyta > Magnoliopsida > Poales > Poaceae > Triticum > Triticum urartu. Next base: position 25,505,479 of record NC_141873.1, read on the forward strand.
GAATTCTGGGGCAGAACGTCTTCTTTCTATTCTCTGAGCAATAAGTGCTTTTTTACTAATCTGCAAATAGAATAACACAATCAATAAGAATCCTCCGCTTCTTCCACCTAATCAAGTGTTCTTTTTCCCGTGCCACAACACAATGGATATTTTTTTTTTGCAGACTCCACCATTTTTGTGTGTCCCATGTTTTTTTGCAAAGTTAGAATCAACAAAAAGCAACACTAAGCATTACGACAAGGATGAGTCGAGTGGCCGGCGACGCGTTACGAGATGGCAATGTAGCTTTTCCTCTTGAATTTCCATGATGCATGATGCAGAGGGGGAGCCAATGTACTGATGGAAGTTCAAAAGAGAAATGTAGGTTTGGTCAGTGAAATACAGTAGAAATTTCTACCATACTTGCTCTCATCCTCCTACCACTAGCGCAGTACTAAGTATTACGACAAAAAGGAGTCCAATGGCCAGCGGCGCGTCTCACCTAGCTTGGAGAAAAGGGCCAGTGCCGCGCATGTTTCATTAGTCCATCTCATTTTAATTGATGATTCTCATATATTCAAATTTCTACTACTTATAATTAATCCTCCTCATGTCTTGATAGCCAAGTATTTGCTGATTTCTTCGGCTGAAAACTGGACCGATTGTGACTTTGTTCCAGTTTCGCTAATGTGTAGCTGGGATTTCTACTGCTGTAAGGCGTGAAGTACTGATAATGGTATTTATGATGCTGCGAATTCAATATATAATTTTGCTATTTTCATGCCTTTCTCCGTGTTCTTTTCTTGGTAGGTTATCCTTGCTGATCAGTTTATTCCTTTTTGTAAAAGGGCAGCCGGTGCATGTAGCTCCCACTTGCGCAGTGTCCGGGGAAGGGTCCGACCACTTTGGGCTTATTTGTAGTATATTAAAATTCATGAACAATGTCAGTTGAATGCATGATATTCTTAGGTCGTATTTTCTCAAACATGAGTTTTTCTGTATTTTCCTACTTTATATGATTTGATTCATGGTTATGCCCGGTAGAGGAATGGATTTGTAGTTATGCACCCTTTAATTTTCATTCGTCTGTGCCTTGAGCGGAATTCGGTTACCTACATAGAGTGTACTTATGGTCTAAGGATTTACACCATGGAATCTATGAAAAGTAGAAAACATAACCTTCAGATTCATATAACTTGCGGTTATCTCTCTTCCAGGTACTTCCTCTGATAATCTGATATGTACTCTCAACAAAATAAGTGACAACTTATGTGTGCAGATTCACCACATTCGCCTCAGTTAATGAGTTTCTCATGTTGAGATTACCTTCGTAACATCGTCATCGTTTTTGTAACGAGATGGAGTCCTGATTTTGCATCTACACCATATTGTCCTTTCTAAGTATTTAAAAGCTCCTTTGAGATAGCTAACACTGTATTTCTTTTAGAGCTCGCAGATACATATATTTGGTGTTTCATTGTCGATTTTTTTGCTGCAGAGTCCTACCTTTTTCTCAACCCTATCATGTTCATGTTATCAAAACATGACACTTCACATGGTCCTTTTTTCCCACATAACTTCTCTTTTGGCCGCAAATGTTTGTCATTTTTTCCTTCTGTCGCATTACACCTAAACAAATTGAAAACAGTAATGAGATGTTGCGTGGATCCATAAACAAATGATTGTTGAAACATTTCAATCCCACTAATCATGGTTGTTGTGATGTTAAAGGGACATGCTTCTATTAGCAACTCATCAATACATACTTATATTGTAATATCCTACTAAAACCCATGTAGATCCATAAGCATACTATTTGTTTCCTGTCAAATTGGCGAAGTATTCTGAAAAATAAGTTGTTCGACTCAATAATTATATTCTCTCTACTTGAAACCATAAGAGATTATAAATGTTATGTTAATATTTCAATATATACTTATATAGATTTCCCGATATTCAACTTTTTGAGAAATAGTTCCCAACTAAGTTGAAAACTAATTCAGTTTCTTAATATCTACAGGTTCCTCAAAATGGCTAGCCCGTGCAGGTGCACGGGTCGATGACTAGTATATATATATAACAAGAATGCAATAATAGTCATAATGCCATGCATTGTTTTATTAAAAAATTGCGTTAAAGAGTTATACAGATAGTGCGATAAGAAAAGAGTAGGACTATGTCCCTTCCAAGGGCAAGCTGAGGAATGATGTTAAATTGAATATTTCACTCGTTACTGTAATCAACCTGGAAATTCCGTGGTATAACGTAGTTGTCTGCCTCCTTGGTTGCTGCATTATGTGTTCGGCAATAGTGCTGTCGGACAGTGTTTCCAGAGATTAAGGTCCTGAAAGAAAAGGAAAAATAACCGAACGGGAAGCCCCTAGTGCGGTTTAGGCCACGTCTTGGGGCGTGCCGCAGTTTTGCCCCCCTCCCCACATGTGCCCATGATATTTTTAATGCGTAATTATGTACGCGCGGCACGAGTTTCGCTGCTGGGCTGGGATTGGGGTGGCCGCCGTATTGCTACGCGAGCTCAGATCGCGCCAGGCGGTCTATTTGCCGATTGCCCTGAGCGCGCTTGAAGGTGTCCGGGCTGTGAAGCGCCGAACTGGTTGATTGCCTTGAGAGGCTGCTTTGCATTTCTACTGCGAGGGCTGCGGTGTGCTCCTCTGTTCGGAGAGAGCGCTCTGTGTCTCCATTGACTGTAATAACTCCACGAGGTCCTGGCATCTTGAGCTTGAGGTATGCATAATGTGGTACCGCATTGATTCTAGCAAATGCGGTTCGCCCGAGCAGCGGTTGATAACCACTGCGGAACGGGACTATATCGAAGATTAACTCTTCGCTTCGGAAGTTATCCGGGGATCCGAAGACCACTTCCAGTGTAATTGAGCCTGTGCAATGGGCCTCTACACCTGGAATGACGCCCTTAAAGGTCGTTTGTGTGGGTTTGATCCTTGAGGGGTCTATACCCATTTTGCGCACTGTGTCCTGATAAAGCAGGTTCAGGCTGTTGCCGCCATCCATAAGGACTCGAGTGAGGTGAAATCCGTCAATGATTGGGTCTAGGACCAGTGCGGCAAATCCGCCATGACGGATACTAGTGGGATGGTCCCTGCGGTCGAAGGTGATCGGGCAGGAGGACCAAGGGTTGAATTTTGGGGCGACTGGCTCCAGTGCATATATGTCCCTAAGCGCACGCTTCCGCTCGCTCTTGGGGATGTGGGTTGCGTATATCATGTTCACCGTCCGCACTTGCGGGGGAAACCTCTTCTGTCCTCCAGTGTGCGGCTGCCGGGGCTCCTCCTCGTCATCGCTATGTGGCCCCTTGTCCTTGTTTTCGGCAATTAACTTGCCGGCCTGCTTGAACACCCAACAATCCCTGTTGGTGTGATTGGCTGGCTTGTCTGGGGTGCCGTGTATTTGACACGAGCGATCGAGTATACGGTCCAAGTTGGACGGACCCGGCGTACTTTGTTTGAATGGCTTTTTCCGCTGACCGGATTTAGAGCCTTTGAATCCGGCATTGACTGCCGTATCCTCCACTACAAGAAAAAGGGCTATAGATAGGATTGATACTAATGGCGCACCAGGGAAGTAGTGCGCCACTACTAAATACTAATGGCGCACCTGTTGGTGATGCGCCATTAGTGTGAAAGACACTAATGACGCACCAGAAACAGGGTGCGCCACTAGTATTAATTTTTTTTCCATTTTTCCATACATACTAATGGCGCATCAGGTCGACAATGCGCCATTACTAGTTCTAACTAGTAATGGCGCACCAAGCAGAGAGTGCGTCATTACTGTAATTTTTTTCTTATTCTTTTTTTTTGCAAAATTACTAATGGCGCACCGTTTCACAGTGCGCCATTACTAGTTTAAACTAGTAATGGCGCACTATTGCCCGGTGCGCCATTAGTATATATATTTATTTTTTTACTTCAAGATTCACGCGTTTCACTCGTTGTTTAAACTAGTAAAAAGCACAACTCATGTTTCACGCGTTGGTTCAAGTAGAAGCTTCTGTCGTACCCTTTACATGAAGATTCTTCCGCGGAAGAACAACTCATATTCGCCTTGTCACATGGCACCGAGCACAACCTGATGACCTATGAGACGTACGATATCAAATTTGAACTCATGAATATTTTTAAACTCATGAATATTTTTAAATTTCATGGGCACTTTTCGAATTCATGAATATTTTTTCAAATTTGATGAATATTTTTAAATCTCGATCGCTATCCCCCTTCATCTCGATCTCGACCCCCCCCCCCCGCACCCTCCCCCGCTAGCTCCACCGCCGCCGACGACCCACCGCACCCTCCCCCGCTCCACCGCCGCCGCCGACCCACCGCACCCTCCCCGGCCCGCTCCACCACCGCCGAACACCCCCCGCACCCTCCCCCGCTAGCTCCACCGCCGCCGACGACCCACCGCACCCTCCCCCGCTCCACCGTCGCCGCCGACCCACCGCACCCTCCCCGGCCCGCTCCACCGCCGCCGAGCACCCCATTTGATGATATTTTTTCATATTCATAAAAAAATTATTACTGTTTTTATAAAAAAAATATTAAAAAATAGCAACAAAAAATAATAATAATAATAATAAACATACTAATGGCGCACCGCTCGTGTAGTGCGCCATTGCTATCTAAAAAAACATTCTGATGGCGCACCGCTCTAGGATGCGCCATTGCTATCTAGAAAAAACATTCTAATGGCGCACCGCTCGGGGGTGCGCCATTAGTAATCTTCCCCCCTAGCCCGACCCCTTTGTCCCTCCCTCTCGCCAGATCTAGTCCCCCCCCCCCCCCCGCGCGCTGCCCCGCCCCACGTCACCGCCGCCCCCACGCCCCCACCACGACAGCTCCGCCATAGCCGACGCCTCCGCAACCTCGCCGTCGCCGACAGCCTCCCCACGTCGGCCCCTGCCCTGCGCCGCCTCTACCTCAGTCCGGGCACGGGGTGCAGGACGACGACCCCGGCCGCCGGCCTCCCCACGACCAACCGAGGCACCCAGGAGGCCTCCCCAACGACCAATCGAGCCATCCCTTCGACGACGCCGCCGCCAACCCCAACCCTGACCCCAACCCCTCCGGCGACCGGCCGCGCCCGCCCAGGTACCTCTCCTCCTTCCTCCTTCCTCCCTCTCCTCCTTCCCCATGGAGAAAATGATATAGCTCCTCCTACAACATGTATAGATCAATCAGTTCAGTTCTAGTGCTGCTGGACTTTTCCACCATACAAAAATGTACTACTAGTTAAAAATCTTTACTTGAGAGAGATTCATAAGTAGAAGGTTCCAAAGAATAAAAACCAGTACTAGCACACTAGCACAGTAGTACTGCCACCTCCCAGTAAACAGCAGGGTCTCTGATCAGCAATGTAGTTAATTAGTCAGGGCCTGAAAGCCTGCAAATGCATGTACACATAGGTAGGGAATGTAAGATGAAGCATGTACTTTACCAACTAATCTAATGGGCTGGCACAAAGTGAAAACCAAAATAATAGTTAATCAAGCAGAGGTAGATTAGATTAGATGGCAAAAGGCACAAATGTCCCTGCCTATCCATTTTTTTCTCAAGTTGAGCTGGTAAGTTTTAGATGTTCAATGATGCTGTAGGAAAAAATTGGATGAAGAAAGATGTGTGTGGCTGCCTGAGAGAAGTATTTGCACAAACAAATTATAATTAATGTGTTGATGAAATTTTGGGTTTTCAAATTGGAACCAAAAACCAACCCATACCTTTAGACTCTTTTGGAATTTCCCGAACATTTTTTTGTTTGTTCCCTTTCACTGTTTGGGGACTTTTGACTTCAGAATGAACCTTACTAAGATTCAATTAAGACTAATTAACTGCATTTGATGTCACTATATTCTATGAATAACTTCAGTTATGATCTGTACTGGAAAACTTCAGTTAACACTCATTTTTCAGTTAACTCCTTACAGTTCAGATCATATTTTGATTGTCAATAATAGTGGACTTTTAAGGCTTTCTTAGAGGCAATACTAGTGGATTTTAGGCTTTTTTACATGCAATAATAGTGGAATTTTAGGCTTTTTTGGAGGAGTGTGTTTCATGCCGGCCTACAGTGATGAATTAGTCAGAGGATAGTGCCTTAGGATTGTGCCAAAGCTACCCATTGTATCTATTTGCTTGTCCTTCAAATAGGGGCAAGACTGTTACAGAAAAATTACTTGCAAGCATATTGTGATTTACTTGCAAGCATATTGAGAGGCCCTTCGTGTCGTGATGATTTTGCAGGTACCCCGAGAGGCCCTTGAGTTTGCCGGAATGTCGATTAACTTCTGTTCCAGCAAATTCGGGTACTCCATATGTCCTATTTTCAGCAAAGGTCATGCTGAAATTTTCCGTGAATTTTAGCATGACTTTGCTAAAGATCGGACATATGGGGTACTTGCTACTAATGCATGGGCCGGGGTATCTTAGTACTTAATTAAGTAGGATCAACTGCCCCTTTATTCTTCCTGTATTAAACCATAGGTGGCAATAGAGCCAAGTGATTAGTGCCAAGTGATTAGGCCTAACCTAGGGTGCCTCGGCATCGATAAACCCTAAATGATGAAAACTTAACTTGGCTGCCCCAGATGCCTCGGTGTCAATGAGAAACTAAATGATGTATGCTTAGGCTTTTAGGGTGCCTCGACGTCGACAAACCCTAAATGATGAAAGCTTAGGCTTTTAGGGTGCCTCGGTGTCGACAAACCCTAAATGATGAGACCATGATCTTGTTCCTTGACAATAACCAACTTTTTGACCAAACTTTTTTCCTATTTAGAGTGAAACATGGCCCACAACGATGAGGCCGGTGGTTCGGGCGGCAAGCAATTCTAGGAGCTGTCCCAGGATATGTCGTCATCATCATCGGACGACGAAAGTCTCCCAGCGGAGTGCGACTGGTGCCACGACGATCGAGGTCTGTGCAACATGCCTCACCCGGACGATGATCGGCGCTTCAGCATTAAGCTCGAGGAGACCTTCGAAGTTGAAACGGTACACAACGACAACAAGTGTTATTTTCATAATTAAGCATGACTTCAACTATTTCAACGTGTAATTTTCATCTTTTACAATTTGAGTATAGCTTATCCCATGCCATGCAAGATTCTATGTCTTGGAGAGGATGGATTTTGAAGACCATGAAATTTCTGAAACAAAGAAAATTCACCTAAGGACTCATCACGATGTGGACTTTGAAGTAAATCTATATAATTCTGAGAGCGTAGCCCATTTTGGTTGCAAAAATTGGGAAGCATTTTGCAAGATGTATGGTTTTGATGAGGGTATGCTTATCTCCATGGATCTTGGTAATCCTGACATCAACCAAGACAATATGGACATTTGGGTCCTTGTTGATACGCCTGCAGTTCTACCGCTATGTGAGTTTCTCAAACATAGTTATTAGCTAATTTATATTGTTTATTTCAAAATAGTTGACAGCTTATTTCCATTGACAGCTTATTTTTATTGTTCAAAGAATGTGTGGGAGACGGTAGACAAAACCCACTACACCGATGGCTCCGAATTAACAACTTACAACGAGAAAAATCATTTGGTCGGATTTTGTACTGACATTGAGAATTACAATATCTACAATCAAACTCCTCAACATTATGGTAAATACGTGCCACTAGTGCATGTGTTCAACTACGGTAACTACCATGGAGATACCCTGGTAAGATTTTTACTATTACGACATCCGTGCATCTTTTGCATACTTCTAAAACTAGTACATCATTGCTAACTATGAAGTTATTACTATGTTTTTCAACAGATAATCCCAGAGAATTGTGTGCCTCATATGATGTATCTGAAAGGTAGTGTTAATGTTTTGAACATACAGCCAGGTCGTCCTACGAATCTCAACTGTCCATACGAGATTTCTAAAAGAAGTGGAGACGTGAAAATCAAAGGATGGAAAAAATGTATGGACAGTCGTAAGGAGCTTCTTGGAAGCAAAAGGAAGCGAAGCGCAAGAATTGGAGACAAGATGTTCTCCATTCTCCATAATGGAGAGTCAGGGTCTATATTGTTTTATGCTATTTTAGCTTAAATAGGGTATTTAGGTCCTGCCTAATACTGATGATCATGTGCTAAGAACAATTAAGTAGGGTTGGTTCGAAGACTATCAAGATGATGATCGTATGACTTGTTATGACTAACGAGTAGAAGTTGTATGATGATGATGATTAGTAGGACTTGTTAGGATTAGTATTACTTTCGACAAACTCGATACTCGCGGTCTTGAGACTTGTAATGTTTTATCTTTGTTCGGTCTTTTGAATTCGGAGACTAATATGATGAATTGTATTCGGAGACTAATCTTCTATTGTATTCGATGAATCTGATGTTGCTGTGTGCTGCTGTCTATATTCTGTCTAATAATATATTTTATATTCTGTCTAATAATATATTTTGTAACCTGCGCAAAAATCAGAAAAGGAAAAAAACCAAATATTCATACTAATGGCGCATCACCACCAGGTGCGCCATTAGTATGCCAAAGGATACTAATGGTGCATCAACAGAGAATGCGCCATTAGTATGACAAAGCCATGCTTATGTATGGCCCCCCGGGAGGCACACTAATGGCGCATGCTGTTTCATATTAATGGCGCACTAGTTGGTGCGCCATTAGTATACCTGTGGTGCGCCATTAGTAAGATATACTAGTGGCGTGCTACTAATGGCGCACTGGTAATGCGCCATTAGTAGGCAAAACAAGTGCACCATTATTAGGCCTTTTCCTAGTAGTGCTTAGTATTTTCACTGTTAATGCGGCGCTTATACTTGTTGCGACGTGACCTGCTATTGCCGTCCTTGGTATCTGAGGTACCATGGTTCTTTGATATGTTATTACTGCGAGCCAGCCAGCTGTCTTCTCCCACACAAAAGCGGGTCATGAGCGTCGTGAGAGCTGCCATACATTTCGGCTTTTCCTGACCAAGGTGCCGGGCTAGCCACTCGTCTCGGATGTTGTGCTTGAAAGCCGCTAAGGCCTCCGCATCCAGATAGTCGATGATTTGATTTTTCTTTGTAAGGAACCGAGTCCAGAATTGCCTGGCCGACTCTTCTGGCTGCTGAATTATGTGGCTCAAATCATCGGCGTCTGGTGGTCGCACATAAGTGCCCTGAAAGTTGTCGAGGAATGCGGCTTCCAGATCTTCCCAATAGCTAATGGAGTCCGCTGGCAAGCTGTTAAGCCAATGCTGCGTTGGCCCCTTGAGCTTTAGTGGGAGGTATTTGATGGCGTGTAAGTCATCATCGCGGGCCATGTCATGTGGAGGAGGAAGTCCTCAATCCATACTGCGGGATCTGTTGTGCCGTCGTATGATTCAATATTTACAGGTTTGAAACCTTCTGGGAATTGATGTTCCATTACTTCGTCTGTGAAGCATAAGGGGTGTGCGGCGCCTCTGTATTGGGCTATATCGCGATGCAGCTCGAATGGGTCTTGCCCGCTGTGTTCGGCCCGGCCGGATTTGCTTTTATTGTATTCGGCGTGACATTTGTCGTCTCACAGAGTGGTGCGCCCTCGTGATCCGTAGATCGATCTTGAATGCTTTTCCTTGTCCTCCAATATGTCTCGCAGCTCTGGCGTATCTCCCCATGCCTTTTTATTTGAATGGCGTTGGGGTGGAGGCTGAGCTTTTGGCTGGAATGCCTCTCTATCGCGGCCATGAGGTGGCCGATCAGCCGTATCATACGCTTCTTCCTCCAGTCGGGGTAGTAACCTGCGCCTTGGGTAACTCTTGGAGGGGCGCTCGAGTTTATATTCCTCGGCCGCGAGGACTTCAGTCCATTTGTCAGCTAGCAGATCTTGATCAGCTTGAAGCTGCTGCTTCTTTTTCTTCAGGCTATTTGCCGTGGACATAAGCCGGCGCTTGAAGCGCTCTTGTTCGACGGGATCCTCTGGTACGGCGAATTCATCGTCGCCGAGGCTTGCCTCGTCTTCGGAGGGGAGCATGTGATTGTCATCCTCCTCCTCTCCGTCTGCCGCTCTCTCAGGAGAGCTGGCTCCTCCATCCTCCTGCTCTAAATATTGCTAGAGGGGTTTGTTGTTTTCTTCAGCACTATCCGGAGTGTTATTATCTCTTGTGCCAGTATCACCACTTTTGCTTTGGCGGGACTTAGAGCGGCGCCGCTGACGTTGGCGTTTGGGTTGCTTCTTGGAGGGGTCATCCTCCGCTATCCCGTCGCCATTGCCTTCTTTGGGTGTATCCACCATGTATATGTCATATGACGAGGTGGCTTTCCAGTGCCCTATAGGTGCTGGCTCATGTTTGTCTCCTACATCGTCGTCCATACCATCGATGTCTTCAGAGTCGAAGTCGAGCATGTCGGTTAAATCATCGACAGTGGCTATGAAGTGGGTGGTGGGTGGGCGTCGAAATTTTCGTCGTCCGCATCCAATTCCTGTTGGCCATAATCCGGCCAGGGCTCTCCTGACAAAGAGAGAGACCTTAGTGAATTCAGAATGTTGCCAAAGGGCGAGTGCTAAAAGATATCCACGGCGGTGAATTCCATGATCGGCGCCCAATCGGATTCGATTGGCAGGGGCACGGATGGTTAGGAGTTCGGAAAAGAGTCCGGCACCTTGGAGTCATGGGCTGCGCAGAGGGTTAGGCTGGTGTTCGGCTCGATCATCGCTGAGACTGCAGCCCCTGAGGCGGTGTCTAACCACCCGTCCTCGACTGGCGCAGTTGGCTCCGAGCTAAGGGTCGGAGCTGATACGGGCGCAGCCTTTGGGGTACTATTCGGCGGCAGAGCTAGGTCATACCCATCGCGACAGTGTGGCGCGCCCGGCTGTGGCTTGAATCCGTCGAAGATCAAGTCTCCGCGGATGTCGGCCGTGTAGTTCAAACATCCAAATCTGACCTGATGGCCAGGGGCGTAGCTTTCAATCTGCTCCAGATGGCCAAGCGAATTAGCTCGCAGTGCAAAGCCGCCGAATACGAAGATCTGTCCGGGGAGAAAAGTCTCACCCTGGACCGCATCTCTATCGATGATAGTAGGAGCCGTCAAGCCTAACGGCGACGACACGGAGGAACTCTCAATGCAAGCACCAATGTCGGTGTCAAAACCGGCGGATCTCGGGTAGGGGGTCCCGAACTGTGCGTCTAGGCCGGATGGTAACAGGAGGCAGGGGACACGATGTTTTACCCAGGTTCGGGCCCTCTTGATGGAGGTAAAACCCTATGTCCTGCTTGATTGATATTGATGATATGGGTAGTACAAGAGTAGATTTACCACGAGATCAGAGAGGCTAAACCCAAGAAGCTAGCCTATGGTATGATTGTATGTTATGGTTGTTGTCCTACGGACTAAAACCCTTTGGTTTATATAGACACCGGAGAGGGTTAGGGTTACACAAGGTCGGTTACAAAGGAGGAGATATCCATATACGTATTGCCTAGCTTGCCTTCCACGCCAAGTAGAGTCCCATCCGGACACGAGACGAAGTCTTCAATCTTGTATCTTCATAGTCTAACAGTCCGTCCAATGGAGATAGTCCAGCTGTCCGGAGACCCCCTAATCCAGGACTCCCTCACTCACCGAATACAAGTCAGGAGACTTGGACCCTACGTCAAGGCACGTAACAGGAGGCCACGAGGTAGGGGGCACGCCCTACCCTACCAGGAGCGCCCCCACCATCATGGGCCCCCTGTTGCTCCACCGATGTACTTCTTCCTCCTATATATATCCACGTACCCCCAAACGATCAGATACGGAGCCAAAAACCTAATTCCACCGCCGCAACTTTCTGTATGCATGAGATCCCATCTTGGGGCCTGTTCCGGAGCTCCGCCGGAGGGGGCATCGATCACGAAGGGCTTCTATCATCATCCAAGCCCCTCCGATGAAGTGTGAGTAGTTTATTTCAGACCTACGGGTCCATAGTTAGTAGCTAGATGGCTTCTTCTCTCTTTTTGGATCTCAATACAATGTTCTCCCCTCTCTCTCGTGGAGATCTATTCGATGTAATCTTCTTTTGCGGTGTGTTTGTTGAGACCTATGAATTGTGGGTTTATGAACAAGTCTATCTATGAATAATATTTGAATCTTCTCTGAATTCTTTTATGTATGAATGGTTATCTTTGCAAGTCTCTTCGAATTATCAGTTTGGTTTGGCCTACTAGATTGGTTGTTCTTGCCATGGGAGAAGTGCTTAGCTTTGGGTTCGATCTTGCGGTGTCCTTTCCCAGTGACAGAAGGGGCAGCAAGGCACGTATTGTATCGTTGACAACGAGGATAACAAGATGGGGGTTTTATCATATTGCATGAAACTATCCCTCTACATCATGTCATCTTGCTTAAGGCATTACTCTGGTTTTAACTTAATACTCTAGATGCATGCTGGATAGCGGTCGATGAGTGGAGTAATAGTAGTAGATGCAGGCAGGAGTCGGTCTACTTGTCTCGGACCTGATGCCTATATACATGATCATACCTAGATATTCTCATAACTATGCTCAATTCTGTCAATTGCTCAACAGTAATTTGTTGACCCACCGTAGAATACTTATGCTCTTGAGAGAAGCCACTAGTGAAACCTATGGCCCCCGGGTCTCTTTCTCATCATATTAATGTCCATCACTTTATTATTGCTTTGCTTTTTCCTTTGCTTTTACTTTTTACTTTGCATCTCTATACCAAAAATACCAAAAATATTATTTATCATCTCTATCAGATCTCACTTTCGTAAGTGATCGTGAAGAGATTGACAACCCCTAAGTGTGTTGGTTGCGTTGAGATATTGTTTTTGTGTAGGTACGAGGCACTCGTGCGTAGCCTCCTACTGGATTGATACCTTGGTTCTCAAAAACTGAGGGAAATACTTACGCTACTTTGCTGTATCATCCTCTCCTTTTCGGGGAAATCCAACGCAGTGCTCAAGAGGTAGCATGGCGTCCTGGAGATTATTTTCTCCTGCCTGACCCGCGTAAGCACGCGCTCACCAGCATTTAGCTGTCGACTAGCACGCTGCGTATTCTCCGGCACGGCCTCCGGATTCACTCCGGAGTCAACTACAACTTCTATTGTTAGATTTGCATGCCTGTCGCATACTATCTGGTACCTGTCACTCTTTGCAATGGAAACAAGTGTTACCAGAGGGGGCCTTCTCGGAGTCCTTCAATGCGGCAACCGCGGCCCGTAGCTGGGCTTTGCACTCTTCCAGCTCTTGAGACAATTGGGTATTCTTCTCTGTAAGAACCTGCACAATTCATGATCCTTAAATCAGTTGTGTCAACTGTTTCGAGTCTTAGGGGCTACTGATATATATAATCGTAAGATTTTCTTACCCGTATATCCTTTACATACTGGTCCGTGGCTCTCGCAAGACCGTTTTGAGCAGCATGGATGTACGCGTCTCCTGAGTTGAAGGCATCGAACGCCTCTTGGGAGAAACAAGCATCACGGAGTACGGCCCGGCGACGCCTGTGATTCATGGCGCTCTCCACTTCGGAATTTGTAGCAGATAGTCTATCCGCATCCTCTGAAGGAGGAGCATCCGGCGTTCGTCCCATGTTAGCTTCCGCCTCTATATCCGGCCCTGGAGCCCGACTAGTGGTGGCGTGATCGGCAACCTCTCCGGATATAGTCCGGCGAGCATTTTTCCTACTAGGAAGCATGGACGTCATTATATTGAAAAAAAAGACGAGAACCATGGAGCGAGGTTCTGTATCATACCTCTGCGCCGGCGTCTCAGTCCTGACCGCCTTCCTTTTTAGCCTACCCGGCTTCGGTGTCCCTTGTCGGCGAGTCACTACGGGTTCGGCATGGCGTCCCGAGGGCCTTCCCTGTAAAACACCATATGTGTACGGTAGGTGAAGTGCATAAAGGGGATCCTTCTTGGAAGTTGGGACTTCGGTTTTTCTTACATGCGATGCAGGGAGTAGCCCAGGATAGTCGGCTATGATGGCCACCATGGCATCATCGCAGCTCAATTGATAGAATGTCATGTCGATCAGCTCCACAAATATGTCCAGATCCTCTTCGAGTCCGGGATCGAGGGCCCGGTCAGGGTCCTCCAGTTGTGGAGGTGGGCTGTTGACCTCCCTTACAACTTTTCGCAGTTCCTGCCATGAAATGGCAAGGTGAGTATTTATGACGAAGAATGCGGGAAAGTTGGGAGTAAAAAGTGACAGCTCACCCAGCTTGGAGGGTTGTACATGGAGAATCCATCCCGTGGCTTAATACGGATGAACTCCTCTTCCTCTCCCTTGAACAAGTTGTACAGAATTTTTACTAGAGCAATAGCTGAGTCTGGTCCCTTACGCCGCAGCGGGTGGCATCATCTTTCCCGTTAAAGCGCCACATGGGGTGCCCTCGATATTGAAGTGGCTGCACCCCCCGCATTATACATATTGACATAACCTCGATTATTGTCAGTCCTGATTGAGCCAGCACTTTTATTTGCCCCAGCAGGTAAAGGACTTCTCCATTATCTTCCTCCTGAGGGCTCCGTGGGCGCCAGCTTCGGCGTTTCTTCAAAGGGGAATTGTCAAACTCGGGAAGACCCGCCCGAATAGGATCTGGAAGGGGAACGTCCTCCATGTAAAACCACTCCGAAGGCCAGTCTTCGGACGTCTTCTTCAGGGTACCAGATAGGTATCCAGTCCAGGCGATGCGCCATATTTCGGCTCCGCCCACTTGATATATTGACCCCTTCTGTGTACAGGGCACAACGCAGAATAGCCTCTTCCACAGCTCGAAATGAGCTTCGCAGCCCAGAAACAGCTCACAAAGGGCAACATAGCCATCTATGTGTAATATGGAAGCAGGGGTGAAATTATGCAATTCGAGGCCATAAAACTCCATAAGCCCGCGGAGGAACGGATGGATTGGAAATCCAAGTCCCCTTAGTAAATAAGGGACGAGTCATACCCGCTCCCCCTTGGAGGGATTGGGGAAGTTCTCCGCTTGCTCCCCGCCATTATAGGTGGCGAGCCCGGCTCGAATGGGGACCATATACGCTGGGGGAGAAATCCCTAGGTTTGTAACTCTACTAATTGGCTGTGCAGGATGGAACACTTCTCCCAATCACTGGGCTTAGGGCTACGGGAGCGGGAGGAAGAGCTGCGATGGTCGGCCATGTTGGAATGGATTTTTTTCGAGTGCACTCCGATGGATACTCGCCGTGGGAGGATGGTGTGGTCTGGATCTAAGAATCCCGTCTCTTTAATAGGCAGTTTACTTACATGACTAGGGTGGCAAATGTAAAAATGCCCTGGCTCCTCGCATTCGCTCGACACATGGAAGATAGCCCTTATTGGGCACGGAAGCCAAGAAGTGCAACATTTATGGGGAGCCGGACACTACTCAACAGATATTCAGAATTTGGAGAAGAACCCGCCTTGCAATGCCGAAGACAATCTGCGTGCCGGACTCATCGTCATTGAAGCCTGGTTCGGGGGCTACTGAGGGAGTCCTGGATTAGGGGGTCTCCGAACAGCCGGACTATATCCTTTGTCCGGACTGTTGAACTATGAAGATACAAGATTGAAGACTTCGTCCCGTGTCCGGATGGGACACTCCTTGGTGTGGAAGGAAAGCTTGGCAATACGGATATGTAGAACTCCTCCCTTGTAACCGACTCTGTGTAATCCTAGCCCCCTCCGATGTCTATATAAACCGGAGGGTTTAGTCTGTCGGACAATAACAATCATATCATAGGCTAGCTTCTAGGGTTTAGCCTCTTCGATCTTGTGGTAGATCAACTCTTGTAATACTCATATCATCAAGATCAATCAAGCAGGACGTAGGGTATTACCTCCATCGAGAGGGCCCGAACCTGGGTAAACATCGTGTCCCCCCGCCTCCTGTTACCATCTGCCTTAGGCGCACGGTTCGGGACCCCCTACCCGAGATCCTCCGGTTTTGACACCGACATGTACCCAACAGTTTCTTTTGGGTATCCTATGAAGACACACTTCACCGATTTGGGTTCGAGCTTACCAGGCTGAAGCTTTTTCACATAAGCATCGCAACCCCAAACTTTAAGAAATGATAGCTTAGGTTTCTTGCCAAACCACAGTTTATACGGTGTCGTCTCAACGGATTTAGATGGTGCCCTAGTTACGTGAATGTAGCTGTCTAATGCATAACCCCAAAACGATAGCGGTAAATCGGTAAGAGACATCATAGATCGCACCATATCTAATAAAGTACGCATATGACGTTCGGACACACCACTACGATGTGGTGTTCCAGGTGGCGTGAGTTGTGAAACTATTCCACATTTTTTTAAATGAAGGCCAAACTCGTAACTCAAATATTCGCCTCCACGATCAGATCGTAGAAACTTTATTTTCTTGTTACGATGATTCTCCACTTCACTCTGAAATTCTTTAAACTTTTCAAATGTTTCAGTCTTGTGTTTCATTAAGTAGATATACCCATATCTGCTCAAATCATTTGTGAAGGTCAGAAAACAACGATACCCGCCATGAGCCTCAACACTCATCGGACCGCATACATAGGTATGTATTATTTCCAATAAGTCAGTGGCTCACTCCATTGTTCCAGAGAACGGAGTCTTAGACATCTTGCCCATGAGGCATGGTTTGCAAGAATCAAATGATTCATAATCAAGTGATTCCAAAAATTGATTAGCATGGAGTTTCTTCATGCGCTTTACACCAATATGATCTAAACGGCAGTGCCACAAATATGTTGCACTATCATTATCAACTTTGCATCTTTTTGCATCAATACTATGAACATGTTTATCACTATGACCGAGATTCAATAAACCATTTACATTGGGTGTATGACAATAGAAGGTTTTATTCATGTAAATAGAACAACAGTTATTCTCTGACTTAAATGAATAACCGTATTGCAATAAATATGATACAATCATATTCATGCTCAACGCAAACACCAAATAACATTTATTTAGGTTCAACACTAATCCCGAAGGTAGAGGGAGTGTGCGATGGTGATCTTATCAACCTTGGAATCACTTCCAACACACATCGTCACTTCGCCCTTAACTAGTCTCTGTTCATTCTGTAACTCCTGTATCGAGTTACTAATCATAGCAACTAAACTAGTATCAAACACCCAGGGGCTACTACGAACACTAGTAAGGTACACAATAATCTGTATATCAAATATACCTTTTTTCACTTTGCCATCCTTCTTATCCACCAAATGTTTGGGGCAGTTCCACTTCCAGTGACCATTTCCTTTGCAGTATAAGCACTCAGTTTTAGTCTTGGGTCCAACTTTGGCAGTGAAGGGATTGACAACCCCTTTATCACGTTGGTTGCAAGGTTCTTATTTGTTTCTGCAGGTACGAGAGACTTGCGTGTAGTCTCCTACTGGATTGATACCTTGGTTCTCAAAACTGAGCAAAATACTTACGCTACTTTGCTGCATCACCCTTTCCTCTTCAAGGGAAAACCAACGCATGCTCAAGAGGTAGCAAGAAAGATTTCTGGTGCCGTTGCCGGGGAGATTTGCACCAAGTCAAGTCGAGATTTGATCTCCCGACAACTAGCCATTTCTGGCGCTGTTGCCGGGGAGATCTATGCACAAGTCAAGACATACCAAGTACCCATCAGAAACTCTTATCCCTCGCATTACATTATTTGCCATTTTCCTCTCGTTTTCCTCTCCCCCACTTCACCTTTGCCGTTTTATTCGCCCTCTTTTTCGTTCGCCTCTTTTTCTTGCTTCTTATGTGCTCGTGTGTTGGATTGTTTGTCATGATGGCTCAAGACCATACTAAATTGTGTTATCTTTTCAATACCAACAACAATGATTTTCTTAGCACTCCAATTGCTCCTATTATTGGTGCTGAATCTTGTGAAATTAATGCCGCTTTGTTGAATCTTGTCATGAAAGATCAATTCTCTGGCCTTCCTAGTGAAGATGCCGCTACACATCTAAGCAACTTTGTTGATTTGTGTGATATGCAAAAGAAGAAATATGTGGATAATGATATTGTTAAATTGAAGCTATTTCCGTTTTC
Organism: Triticum urartu; assembly: GCF_056163025.1. Lineage (NCBI taxonomy): Eukaryota > Viridiplantae > Streptophyta > Magnoliopsida > Poales > Poaceae > Triticum > Triticum urartu. The sequence goes on from NC_141873.1 coordinate 25,523,473, forward strand.
GCTCAGAGATCGTGCTAAAACTTGGTTTTCGTCTTTGCCTAAAAATAGTATTGATTCATGGAATAAGTGCAAAGATGCTTTTATCTCTAAGTATTTTCCTCCCGCTAAGATCATCTCTCTTAGAAACAATATTATGAATTTTAAGCAACTTGATCATGCGCATGTTGCACAAGCTTGGGAGAGGATGAAATTAATGATACGTAATTGCCCTACTCATGGATTAAATTTATGGATGATCATACAAATTTTTTATGCTGGATTGAATTTTGCTTCTAGAAATCTTTTAGATTCAGCCGCGGGAGGCACTTTTATGGAAATCACTTTAGGAGAAGCTACTAAACTCCTAGATAATATTATGGTTAATTATTCTCAATGGCACATCGAAAGATCTACTAGTAAAAAGGTTCATGCAATAGAAGAGATTAATATTTTAAGTGGAAAGATGGATGAACTGATGAAATTGTTTGCTAATAAGAGTGTTTCTTCTGATCCTAATGATATGCCTTTGTATACTTTGATTGAGAATAATAATGAATCTATGGATGTGAATTTTGTTGGTAGGAACAATTTTGGTAACAACGTGTATAGAGAAAAGTTTAATCCTAGGTCGTTTCCTAGTAATTCCTTTAATAATTATGGTAATTCCTACAACAACTCTTATGGAAATTTTAATAAGATGCCCTCTGATTTTGAGACTAGTGTTAAAGAATTTATGATTTCGCAAAAGAATTTCAATGCTTTGCTTGAAGAAAAATTGCCTAAGATTGATGAGTTGGCTAGGAACGTGGATAGAATTTCTCTTTATGTTGATTCTTTAAAACTTAGATCTATTCCACCTAAGCATGATATCAATGAGTCTCCCAAATCTATGAGAATTTCCATTGACGAATGCAAAGAAAGAACCGCTAGGATGCGTGCTAAAAAAATTTGCTTATAAAAGCGTGTTCTAGTTTTCACGATAATAAGGATGAAGATCTAAAAGTGATCGATGTGTCTCCTATTAAATCTTTGTTTTGCAATATGAATCTTGATAATGATGGCACTGGAGATGAGTCAACTTTAGTTAAAAGGCGTCCCAATGATTCGGAGTTTTTAGATCTTGATGCAAAAATTGGTAAAAGTGGGATTGAAGAGGTCAAAACTTTACATAGCAATGAACCCACTATTTTGGATTTCAAGGAATTTAATTATGATAATTGCTCTTTGATAGATTGTATTTCCTTGTTGCAATCTGTGTTAAATTCTCCTCATGCTTATGATGAAAATAAAGCTTTTTACCAAACAAATCATTGATGCCATAAAGCTTGAATTAGAAGTTTATATCCCTAGAAAACTTTATGATGAGTGGGAACCTACTATTAAAATTAAAATTAGAGATCATGAATGCTATGCTTTATGTGATTTGGGTGCTAGTGTTTCCACGATTCCAAAAACTTTGTGTGATGTGTTAGGTTTCCGTGAATTTGATGATTCTTCTTTAAATTTGCATCTTGCGGATTCCACCATTAAGAAACCTATGGGAAGGATTAATGATGTTCTTATTGTGGCAAATTGGAATTATGTGCCCGTAGATTTCATTGTTCTTGATATAGATTGTAATCCTACTTGTCCTATTATTCTCGGTAGACCTTTCCTTAGAACGATTGGTGCAATTATTGATATGAAAGAAGGAAATATTAGATTTCAATTTCAGTGAAGGAAGGGCATGGAAAACTTTCCTAGGAAGAAAATTAAATTACCTTATGAATCTATTATGAGAGCCACTTATGTATTGCATACTAAAGACGACAATACCTAGATCTACTCTTGTTTTTATGCCTAGCTAGGGGCGTTAAACGATAGCGCTTGTTGGGAGGCAACCCAATTTTATTTCTGTTTCTTGCTTTTTGTTCCTATTTAGTAATAAATAATTCATCTAGCTTCTGTTTAGATGTGGTTTTATGTTTTAATTAGTGTTTGTGCCAAGTAGAACCTTTGGGAAGACTTGGGGAAGTCTTTGCGATATTGCTGTAAAAAACAGAAACTTTAGCGCTCACGAGATTAGCTGCCATGTTTTACTGGAGAGTGCGATTTGGTTGATTCTTTTTGCAGAAGATTAATAGACAAATTCCTCAAGTCCACCTGTTTATTTCAGAATTTTTGGGGTTACAGAAGGATTCGAAACCTACAGATTACTACAGACTGTTCTGTTTTTGACAGATTCTGTTTTTCGTGTGTTGTTTGCTTATTTTGATGAATCTATGGCTATTATCGGGGGGGGGGGGGGGGGGTATGAACCATAGAGAAGTTGGAATACAGCAGGTTTAACACCAATATAAAAAAAGAATGTTTCAGTACCTTGAAGTGGTGGTTTCTTTTCTTATACTAACGGAGCTCATGAGATTTTCTGTTGAGTTTTGTGTTGTGAAGTTTTCAAGTTTTTGGTAAAGATTTGATGGATTTTGGAACAAGGAGTGGCAAGAGACTAAGCTTGGGTATTCCCAAGGCACCCCAAGGTAAAATTCAAGGACAACCAAAAGCCTAAGCTTGGGGATGCCCCGGAAGGCATCCCCTCTTTCGTCTTCCTCCATCGGTAACTTTACTTGATGCTATATTTTTATTCACCACATGATATGTGTTTTGCTTGGAGCGTCTTGTATGATTTGAGTCTTTGCTTTTACCACAATCATCCTTGTTGTACACACCTTTTGTAGAGACACACATAAATCGGAATTTATTAGAATACTCTATGTGCTTCACTTATATCTTTTGAGCTAGATAATTTTGCTCTAGTGCTTCACTTATACCTTTTTAAGAGCACATTGGTGGTTTTATTTTATAGAAATTATTGATCTCTCATGCTTCACTTATATTATTTTGAGAGTCTTATAGAACATCATGGTAATTTACTTCGGCTATAAAATTAGTCATAATATGATAGGCATCCAAGATGGGTATAATAAAAACTATCATAAAAAGTGCATTGAATTCTATGAGAAGTTTGATACTTGAAAATTGTTTTGAGATATGAAGATGGTGATATTAGAGTCATGCTAGTTGAGTAGTTGTAAATTTGAAAAATACTTGTTCTAAAGTTTGTGATTCCCGTAGCATGCACGTATGGTGAACCGGTATGTGATGAAGTCGGAGCATGATTTATTTATTGATTGTCTTCCCTATGAGTGGCGGTCGGGGACGAGCGATGGTCTTTTCTTACCAATCTATCCCCCTAGGAGCATGCGCGTAGTACTTCGTTTCGATAACTAATAGATTTTTGTAATAAGTATGTGAGTTCTTTATGACTAATGTTGAGTCCATGGATTATACGCACTCTCACCCTTCCACCATTGCTAGCCTCTCTAATACCGCGCAACTTTCGCCGGTATCATACACCCACCATATATCTTCCTCAAAACAGCCACCATACATACCTATTATGGAATTTTCATAGCCATTCCGAGATATATTGCCATGCAACTTACCACCGTTCCGTTTGTTATGACACGTTACATCATTGTCATATTGCTTTGCATGATCATGTAGTTGACACCGTATTTGTGGCAAAGCCACCTTTATAATTCTTTCATACATGTCACTCTTGATTCATTGCATATCCTGGTACACTGCCGGAGGCATTCACATAGAGTCATATTTTGTTCTAGTACCGAGTTGTAATTTTTGAGTTGTAAGTAAATAAAAGTGTGATGATCATCATTACTAGAGCATTGTCCCAAGTGAGGAAAGGATGATGGAGAATATGATTCCCCCATAAGTCAGGATGAGACTCCGGACGAAAAATAAAAAAGAAAAGAAAAAAGAGGCCATAAAAAAGGCCCCAAAAAAGAGAAATGGGAGAAAAAGAGAGAAAGGACAATGTTACTATCCTTTTACCACACATGTGCTTCAAAGTAGCACCATGATCATCATGATGGACAGTCTCCTATGTTGTCACTTTCATATGCTAGTGCGAGTTTTACATTATACAACTTGGCTTGTATATTCCAATGATGGGCTTCCTCAAAATGCCCTAGGTCTTCATGAGCAAGCGAGTTGCATGCATACCCACTTAGTTTCTTTTGTTGAGCTTTCATACACTTATAGCTCTAGTTCATCTGTTGCATGGCAATCCCTACTCACTCACATTGATATCTATTAATGGGCATCTCCATAGCCCGTTGATACACCTAGTTGATGTGAGACTATCTTCTCTTTTTTTGTCTTCTCCACAACCACCATTCTATTCCACATAAAGTGCTATGTCCATGGCTCACGCACATATATTGCGCGAAGACTGAAAAAGTTTGAAAACATCAAAAGTATGAAGCAATTTCTTGGCTTGTCATCAGGGTTGTGCATGATTAAATACTTTGTGTGATGAAGATAGATCATAGCCAGACTATATGATTTTGTAGGGACAACTTTCTTTGGCCATGTTATTTTGAGAAGACATGATTGCTTTGTTAGTATGCTCGAAGTAGTATTATTTTTATGTCAATATTAAACTTTTGTCTTGAATCTTTCAGATCTGAACATTTATGCCACAATAAAGAAAATTACATTGAGAATTATGCTAGGTAGCATTCCACATCAAAAATTCTGTTATTATCATTTACCTACTCGAGGACGAGCAGGAATTAAGCTTAGGGATGCTTGATACGTCTCCAACGTATCTATAATTTTTTATTGTTCAATGCTATTATATTATCTGTTTTGGATGTTTAATGAGCTTTGTTATGCACTTTTATATTATTTTTGGGACTAACCTACTAACCAAAGGCCCAGTGCAAATTGCTAATTTTTTTTGCCTATTTCAGTGTTTCGCAGAAAAGGAATACCAAACGGAATGAAACCTTCGGGAGTGTTATTTTTGGAACAAACACAATCCAGGAGACTTGGAGTGGACATCAAGGAAGCAACGAGACGGCCATGAGGTAGGAGGACGCGCCTAGGGGGGTAGGCGCGCCCCCACCCTCGTGGGCCCCTCGTGGCTCCACCGACCTACTTCTTTCGCCTATATATACTCATATACCCCGAAAACATCCGAGAGCACCACGAAACCCTATTTCCACCGCCGCAACCTTCTGTACCCGTGAGATCCCATCTTGGGGCCTTTTCCGACGCTCCGTCGGAGGGGGTATCGATCACGGAGGGCTTCTACATCAACACCATAGCCTCTCCGATGATACGTGAGTAGTTTACCACAGACCTTCCGGTCCATAGTTATTAGCTAGATGGCTTCTTCTCTCTCTTTGGATCTTAATACAAAATTCTCCTCGATTCTCTTGGAGATCTATTCGAGTAATTCTTTTTGCGGTGTGTTTGTCGAGATCCGATGAATTGTGGGTTTATGATCAAGATTATCTATGCATAATATTTGATTCTTCTCTGAAATCTTTTATGCATGATTTAATATCTTTGCAAGTCTCTTCGAATTATCAGTTTGGTTTGGCCTACTAGATTGATCTTTCTTGCAATGGGAGAAGTGCTTAGCTTTGGGTTCAATCTTGCGGTGTCCTTTCCCAGTGACAGCAGGGGCAGCAAGGCACGTATTGTATTTTTGCCATCGAGTATAAAAAGATGGGCTTTATATCACATTGCTTGAGTTTATCCCTCTACATCATGTCATCTTGCCTAATGCGTTACTCTGTTCTTATGAACTTAATACTCTAGATGCATGCTGGATAGCAGTTGATGTTTGGAGTAATAGTAGTAGATGCAGAATCGTTTTGGTCTACTTGTCACGGACGTGATGCCTATATACATGATCATGCCTAGATATTCTCATAACTATGTGCTTTTCTATCATTTGCTTGACAGTAATTTGTTCACTCACCGTAGAATTTGCTATCTTGAGAGAAGCCACTAGTGAAAACTATGCCCCCCGGGTCTATCTTCCATCATATTATTTTCCTATCTACTTGCTATTTTTGCCGCCTTTTATTTTGCAATCTTTATTTTCCAATCTATACAACAAAAATACCAAAAATATTTATCTTATTATTTTATCATATCTCACTTTTACAAGTGGCCGTGAAGGGATTGATAACCCCTTTTATCGCGTTGGTTGCAATGTTCTTATTTGTTTGTGCAGGTACGAGGGACTTGCGTGTAGTATCCTACTAGATTGATATCTTGGTTCTCAAAACTAAGGGAAATACTTACGCTACATTGCTGCATCACCCTTTCCTCTTCAAGGGAAAACCACCGCATGCTCAAGAGGTAGCACTATCTTCTATGGAAGATTAACTCCCACTTGATTCAAGCGATTGTACTACCCAAACATTCTGAGTGCATGCTCACTGGCTGAGCCATTCTCCTCCATCTTGTAGGCAAAGTACTTGTCAGAGGTCTCATACCTCTCGATTCGGGCATGAGTCTGAAATACCAATTTCAGCTCTTGGAACATCTTATATGCTCTGTGGCGTTCAAAACATTTTTGAAGTTCCGGTTCTAAGCCGTAAAGCATGGCGCACTAAACTATCAAGTAGTCATCATACCGAGCTTGCCAAATGTTCATAACGTCTGCATCTGCTCCTGCAATAGGTCTGTCACCTAGCGGTGCATCAAGGACATAATTCTTCTGTGCAGCAATGAGGATAATCCTCAGATCACGTACCCAGTCCACATCATTGCTACTATCATCTTTCAACTAATTTTTCTCTAGGAACATATCAAAAATAAATGGGGAGCTACATCGCAAGCTATTGATCTACAAGATAGATATGAAAATACTATCAGGAGTAAGTTCATGATAAATTAAGTTCAATTGATCACATTACTAAAGAACTCCCACTTAGATAGACATCCCTCGAGTCTTCTAAATGATCACGTGATCCATATCAACTAACCCATGTCCGATCATCATGTGAGATGGAGTAGTTTTCAATGGTGAACATCTCTATGTTGATCATATCTACTATATGATTCACGTTCGACCTTTCGGTCTCAGTGTTCCGAGGCAATGTCTGTACATGCTAGGCTAGTCAAGTTTAACCTAAGTATTATGCACGTGCAAAACTGTCTTGCAACCGTTGTATATGAACGTAGAGCTTATCACACCCGATCATCACGTGGTATCTTGGCATGATGAACTATCGCAACGGTGCATACTCAGGGAGAACACTTATACCTTGAAATTTAGTGAGGGATCATCTTATAATGCTACCGTCGTACTAAGAAAAATAAGATGCATAAAGATAAACATCACATGCAATCGAAATATGTGACATGATATAGCCATCATCATCTTGTGCCTTTGATCTCCATGTCCAAAGCACCGTCATGATCTCCATCGTCACCGGCTTGACACATTGATCTCCATTGTAGCATCATGGCCGTCTCGCCAACTATTGCTTCTACAACTATCGCTAATGCATAGTGATAAAGTAAAGCAATTACATGGTGTTTGCATTTCATACAATAAAGCAACAACAATAAGGCTCCTGCCAGTTGCCGATAACTTTTATAAAACATGATCATCTCATACAGTAACTTATATCACATCATGTCTTGACCATATCACATCACAACATGCCCTATAAAAACAAGTTAGCCGCCCTCTATTTTGTTGTTGCAAGTTTTACATGACGCTATGGGCTTCTAGAAAGAACCATTCTTACCTAGGCATCAAAACCACAACGATTTTTCGTCAAGTGCGATGTTTTAACCTTAAACAAGGACCAGGCGTAGTCAAACTCGATTCAACTAAAGTTCGAGAAACAGACAGCCGCCAGCCACCTTTTGCAAAACTGGTTGCATGTCTGTCGGTGGAACCGGTCTTATGAACGTGGTCATGTAAGGTTGGTCCAGGCCTCTTCATCCAACAATACCACCGAATCAAAGTAAGACGTTGGTGGTAAGCAGTATGACTATTATCACCCACAACACTTTGTGTTCTACTCGTGCATATCATCTACGCATAGACCTGGCTCGGATGCCATTGTTGGGGAACGTAGCATGCAATTTCAAAAAAAATCCTACGATCACGCAAGATTTATCTAGGATATGCATAGCAACGAGAGGGGGAGAGTGTGTCCATGTACCCCTAGACCGAAAGCGGAAGCATTAGTTTAACGTGGTTGATGTAGTCGAACATCTTCTCGATTCAACCGATGAAGTACCGAACGTACGACACCTCCGAGTTCAGCACTCGTTCAGCTCGATGACGTCCCTTGAACTCTTGATCCAGCAGAGGGTCGAGGGAGAGTTTCATCAGCACGACGGCATGGTGACGGTGATGGTGATGTGATCCACGCAGGGCTTCGCCTAAGCACTACGTGAATACGACCGAAGGAGTAAACCGTCGAGGGAGACGCCGCACACGGCTTGGAACAATTGGTGTGTCTCCAAGGGGTGCCCTGCTCATGTATATAAAGGAGGGAGAGGGAGGAGGCCGTCCCTAGGGGGAGCACCAGGAGGGAGGAGTCCTACTAGGACTCCCGGTCCTAAGTAGGATTCGGCCCCCCTCTTATTCCTTCTCATGGAGGGGGAAAAGGGGGAAGGGAGAGGGAAGAGGAGAAGGAAAGGGGGGCGCGCCCCCTCCCCTAGTCCAATTCGGACTCCCTATGGGAGGGGGGTGCAGCCACCCCTTGTGGGCTGCCTCCCCTCTCCCCTATGGCCCATGTAGGCCCAATACTTCCCCGGGGGGTTCCGGTAACCTCTTGGTACTCTAAAAAATACCCAAACCATTCCGAAACCATTTCGGTGTCCGAATACTATCATCCAATATATCAATCTTTACCTCTTGACCATTTAGAGACTCCACGTCATGTCCGTGATCTCATCCGGGACTCTGAACAATCTCCGGTCACCAAAACACATAACTCATAATACAAATCGTCATCGAACATTAAGCGTGCGGACCCTACGGGTTCGAGAATTATGTAGACATGACCGAGAGACATCTCCGATCAATAACCAACAGCGAAACCTGGATGCTCATATTGGTTCCTATATATTCTACGAAGATCTTTATCGGTCAAACCGTAATGACAACATACGTTATTCCCTTTGTCATCGATATGTTACTTGCCCGAGATTCGATCATCGGTATCCTCATACCTAGTTCAATCTCGTTACCAAAAAGTTTCTTTACTCGTTTTGTAATGCATCATCCCGCAACTAACTCATTAGTCACATTTCTTGCAAGGCTTATCATGATGTGCATTACCGAGAGGGCCCAGAGATACCTCTCCGATACTCAGAGTGACAAATCCTAATCTCGATCTATGCCAACCAACAAACACCTTGGGAGACACCTGTAGAGCATCTTTATAATCACCCAGTTACGTTGTGAAGTTTGATAGCACACAAGGTGTTCCTCCGGTATCCGGGAGTTGCATAATCTCATAGTCAAAGGAATATGTATATGACATGAAGAAAGCTATAGCAATAAACTGAACGATCATTATGCTAAGCTAATGGATGGGTCTTGTCCATCACATCATTCTACTAATGATGTGATCCCGTTCATCAAATGACAACACATGTCTATGGTTAGGAAAGTTAATCATCTTTGATTAACGAGCTAGTCTAGTAGAGGCTTACTAGGGACGCGGTGTTTTGTCTGTGTATCCACACATGTATCAAGTTTCCGGTTAATACAATTCTAGCATCAATAATAAACATTTATCATCATACAAGGAAATATAAAACAACAATTTTATTATTTCCTCTAGGGCATATTTTTCTTCACAAAGATGTCTCCTATACTATTTTTTACCCTAACCTTCTCTCTCTAATTCAGCAATAACGCATGGGAATTTCTGTCTCAACCTCGTAAAAATCTTTGTTAAGACAGCCATCTTGAAATTCTTCTCTCCAACAAAGAAGTCAATGCACCTTTCCTTTTTGTTTTTTTGTGGGGAATGCACATTTTTTTTAACTCTGGGCATCTGTACATTTTAGCAGAAGCTAAAATATACTAGATATACCGACACATTATCTCATAACTTTTGGACACACATACATTCCAGTCAGTCTATTTCAAAGAAAACCACAGCAGCAAGGAGATCTAGAAGCATCTAAACTTTAGAGTCTTCAAGTTCGTCATCTCCAGGCAAAAGAAACACAAGTGTAAACGTTGTGGGTGCTATGAGTGCGGCGTTGCAGAGGCCGGGCTCCATTGAGCCCGTTTTGCCAAAAAAAATTCAAAATATACTTAAAAGTTTCAAAAAATATCAATTTTTTTATACAAATACATATGCATGTTTGTCAAGTAGGTCAAAAGTTTTATCATGTAATTCAGTTATTTGCGTGCTACACAAAAAAGATAAATATCTGACATAAAAACAACAAAGATATAGCCTATATTAATCTGTGTATTTATCTTTTTCATATACACTACATGAAAACATATATGTTCATGAAATTTCATACGTGTATAATACAAATACACATGTATGTATAGACTTTTTTTCAGATTTTTTCAATGTGTGAAAATAGTATTTTCGCTGAAAAAAAATAAAGAGCTATGTGGAGCTATGTATAGACTTTTTTTCAGATTTTTTCGTGGGTGCTATGCCTTATATGGCGATAAATGATGTTGTTGGCTCAACCACATGGTGCCAAATAGCTCAGCTTTGAAGGCCGTCGAGTGAGCGTACCCATTGCTCAGTGCCCTTAGAAATGTTTGTCCATTGATAATCAATGACACATCAATGCCATACGGTTTTTGCTACTGCCTCCCAATTTTTTATCCAACCCTATTGCCACTGTCGAATGAACTCATAAAGGATCGAAATATCATCTATGATGACGGTTTTAAATTCTGTAAAATGACTTTTTTTAGTAGTCAAAATAATAGTATGATGAAAATCATGCCAAAGGCCATTTCCACATTTGCTCCATCATGGTGGTGATATGTTGTCACTACTGGAAAATGTTTGTTTGCCTACTGCCAAGTACACTTGCCAAAAAGCAAAAGACATTCGACAAACCTCGTTCAACATACACCCTTCATGCAAAGCGAGCTTTTGCAAGTGTTTTTCATCGTGCACTCGGCGGTATGTTTGCTGAGTGTTTTTTATGGCACTCGGCAAATGTTTGTATTGGGTAAAAATCATTTAATGGAGGATAGAAACTGCGGAAATGAAACGGTTTCCCGAGGGTAAAAACTCGGGAAAGCTAATGAACAGCACAAAATAAAAGCCCATCACCGGACTCGTGCTCCATTTCAAACAGTTACTGCACAGCACCGCTGAACCATCAACCGAAAGTGTCCGGTAAGACCACATATGCAACAGTGTGGAGTGACATGCACGTTGTAAACATGCATTTATCAAAGTAGGAACTGTGACTTATGTGGACATTCACACTGCAGACGGTCTATCAGGCTTGAATGACAGCGATGTGCATCAGACCACAAACGATCATTTTTTGGCCTAGCTCATCGCACATGTTCAAGTTGTAGGGACCTTGTATGTTGTATAAATTGCACATGGTTTCTAACCTAACCATGGGCGACGAGGTGTGATAAAAGACTTGTTGTATACTAGTGAGATCTTGGAATCTCATTCAACTTTTAAAAAATCCTTACATAATAGTTTTATTCCACAAAAATGCCAAATTCTCTAGCGAGAATAAAACGTTCTTACTATGAACAAAAACATAAAAGTATCACATGATGTCTCTTCTACTATTTGCTTCCAGAATTTCAGCCATAACTATCCTGAGCGGACGTTCCAGGAAAACAATATTAGAGTGGGTAACATTAACAATCTTGACGAACTTGAAGTGTATGTTACTCAGTTGTTGTTGCTTGCTCATTTCTTTCACGAATGCCAACAAGCTAACTTTGTTGATAACAAGGTCACCATCACCATACACATAGTCTGGCTGCACATCGAAGTTACTATCCCAGTATACTGCCCGGTCTGGGGTTTGGATACCGACACCACTGAGGTATGTTGTTGGCACCATTGGAGCATGAACCGTTAGTTTCATCGGAAGAACCTGTTTTATGATGTCAGTGCTGATACCAAGTGCTGTAAGAAAATCCGTGTAGTCATACGCCGAGTAGTTCCTATGTTTGGTGACTACAAGTGGCTGGTGACCAAAAACCCTATGGGACGGGAAAGATGTAAGGGAAGTCGGAAAAGTTCTCCACATTGGCCTCAAACCCAGCCACGGCACCGCCGGTACACGAATGACTGAAGGCCCCGAGGCGAGGTTCCTGAGCACCTCCAAAAATCCCGTAGGAGGTGTGGGCGCGATTAGGACAACGTGTTTGATGAATTTTTTCCTCCATGGAAGTGGAGTCAAATTGACAAAGTCAAGGACAGCCTTGCCACCAAAGCTGTGCCCGAGCAGGATGATGGGCTTGTTTCCATTCTTCTTGCTTGCATGATGCACCAGATCCTTCACACGGGCGAAGTAGTCGGTGTACACACGAGATGGCTGGCCGGGTGAAAGTGGAGCGTGACGTATGTCGTAAGGAGCTCCAAAAAGGGTATCTCTGTCGCGATACCCTACTGCCTCCAGCGCTTTGCGGAGTTTCAACATGCAAAACATGTCAAGGTTACCCCTGGCGAACATATATATTAACATAAGGCCAATTTCCAGATCAAGAACTCTCAGAGTACACAGGAAGAAACAATATATACATACCAAGTACATGTAGTAAAGGAATTAGTTGCTGATCAAGGGATAACTTGCATATCAACTTACAGTTTGACCTTTGAGGTGAAACTGTAGGAGGAGCCGAAGTCCGGCACACGTGTCTCGACACCGGGCTGGTTTCGGAACTCGTTGAGGACGGGGTCGTACACGAGGCTCATCTGCTCTTGTATGCACGGCAGGTAGTCATGGTCAAGAACGTCCTGGGTGTTGTTCCAGAGCGGGAACCACCCCTTCCCCTTGAACGCACCGCAGCGCGGCAGCGATGGGGTGTAGTCGTCGGTGAGCCGTGCATCCAGGTTGGGGCAGCTTATACCGGGGAATAAGATTATCGGGTGGTAGACATGGAGCTGGCCCTTGCTGGCACTGTCGCCGAGGGCGCCGTCATCCGTGAAGAGGTAATTGCGGAGGGGAGGCGGAAGGAGAAGGAGCAGCAGCGGTAGCAACCGAAGGAACTGTGCTTTCATGGCCATGGCTGCACTACAACAACCCTGTTAGTACACGGTTGTTAGATGCGGGTCATTTATATATAGTGTTGGGCAGTGGAGCCTGATCCGAGAATGTGCGTTCAATCTTAACGCGGACACGTGTACTTCGTACTCCTACAGCTAGAAAATCAATCATGCACGGGCTGTTACTTATATATTTGGAGGTCATAAAATATCTTGATTTATTTAGTTTTGCACCTCACTCTTTGTTCTAACTAGATGACCCGTTACGCCAATGGCACAAAGGCCGACAGCAAGCCAAATATTGTAAGAGTGGTGATACGAAAACTTAGTCACAGATCGAAATAATGAGTACTTACTGCTAGTTATTGTTTCTGTTCGTGATTATTGTTTCTCTATGCTAAATGATAGTGCTATATCCCTTGAGTGGAAGGTGGACGCTGCCAGGTAGAGCATGCCTCTTCCTTGCTTAGCATATTTGTTGTTCCTGGTGAGTACTCAATGTTTGAAACAGAGAAAGTAGTAAAAACAGATAAGTATAAATAAAGGTGGCATTATGCATATTAATAGATCGATGAGGAACAGAAGCAGAGGTTATATAGGTAAAAGCATAGGTGGTAGCTGTTCAAAAGCAACAGATAGCATCGTCAAAAAACAGAGGAAGGTTTCATCCTATAACAGAGCTTGAATAGTAGTCCTTAGAATGCTAGATGATAAGCAGATGGGCAAAGTCGGGCTATGCATTTATGCATCAACACTCTCTCTCACGTGTGGCTCACTCATGCTTGCGCCAGCCGAGAATTAAACTCAAGACCTCTTTGCTCCGATACCTTGTAAAGATATTCCTATCAACCAACTATCCAGAAGACTGGTCTGATAGGAGGAGAAGATATAATATACTTAACACCCCCCTTCACATCCGACGTGGATATGGAATGATCAACACCTCCCCCCATGCCCGACATGAGCGTGGATAAATGATTGGGGGAAATGCGATGACTGAGACTTGAACCCAAGAGCTCAGCACTGATACCATTTTGAATTTATGTTCCAGCCAACTCCTTCAAAAGTCTGAATTGATGAAGAGAAGCGGGCAATATATCTCAATACTCCCCTCACGTCTAGGATGATTTTGTCCTTAGATGTGGGATTTTATGTAGGCCACAAAATGAATTTTTAGGACTGTATTGGCAGGGTCTTGAACTCAAGAGCTCCTAGCTCTGTTACCATGTAAAACTGCACACACCAGCTAGTTCACCCAAAAGCTCAAGCTGATGGGCAAAGGTGGGTATGCATTTATACGTCAGCATTAGGTATGAAGAAATTTGGCAACAAAATATCAGGAAGACTTTCTTGAGCCAGCCTGGTCGACTCTGCCCCCGGTGGCTTTATCAGTTGAGATGTAATTTCAGGCGAAAGGAGCAGGAACTGCAGAGGTAGCAACCGAAGTAGCTTTGGTTTCATGGCCATTTGTGTACCCACTTCAATATTGTTGTTTAATAGAAACTTAGAGTAATTTTAGTAGAGTCATCATTTTGGCAGGCACTATCTGCATATAGGGGGTGCTCCATAGGATTTAAGGAGGTTACCGAGGTGATGCACAAACTCAGAGTCTCCATATTGGTTGCCTTCATATCATGGGACACACTCTTCAATGAGACATCCTTTTTCCTCAATCTTTCCGTTATCTCCTTGTGAGGTAGGGGACTACACGAAGTTTACTGCGTGCCAGACACAATTGTCATATCGAGTGTGTTTCAAAAGTTGGCCGCGAGATGCCAAATATGAAGGTTGGGAGGCCAGATATGGAGGACGCTCCATAAACTATGGCAATTCTGACTGGTATGGCGACTCTCCTAGAGTACTATCTTTTTCATCTCAAAATCGTCTTTTTGACAATGGCGATTGACCCATTACATCGACTCTTCTAGAGTTGCTCTTACAAGTTATTACTACCAGGTGGCGATGGCTGCACTGTGACAACCTTATCATAGTCAGTACCGGATACAGATCATAGATAGTGATGATGATGTCATTCTCAGGGACCCCAATCTTAATGCAGACAAGTATATATTACCTATATCTACAGGGAAATCAATCATGTCACATGTTCTTGCAATATTACCACCACCTGTTGGTTGGGAATCCTGTATGATGGTCACTAGTATCTAGATTTTCTTTATTTTTGTACCTTGCTCTTTTTGCTATAATTAACAGGTTCCGCCGTATCAATATTATAGTTTGTCCTCTGCCACTAATGTAACCGGGTGTTCGCGTACGGCGGTACAAGCGCTATACCATCGATATAGCAGTTTCGGCGTCCGAGTCACGCAGACGAACTGTCGTCTGTAGTCGAGGACAGATTGGAAATTTGGAAATAATGGGGTGGTTATGAACGTATTGCACTTAAGCCCTCGTGTGCCCATTCTATCCCATCAATTTTTTTTATCTTTTTTTTTGCAAAATCTCATTCCTCAGAAACCACCTCATAGCACAATTAGAATCCGCAACTTGGCTGAGTGCCCTAGTGTTTGTCAAGTGTATTTTATCTGGCACTCAGCAAAGCAAAAAAGAATGCCGCGTGCATGAATAAACAATTCGGAAACGACCTAGCCCTTGGCAAAAACGGCACATTGCCAAGACACAACACATAGAATTCGGCAAACACCAGTGCTCTTGGCAAAGGGCTGAACATTTTTCACTAGTCGTCACGGTTACGAAAACATTAATAGGGTTGCAATGTTTGCCAAGTTCGGTATTCGGAAAAGAATTTGCGCCATTAGTATGTTTCACTTTGCCGAGTGGGACCCCGCAAATATTTTCTTTTCTTTTCTTGTATACTCCCACCGCCTTAAAGTAAGTGTCTCAATTTTGTCCTAATTGTATCTCAAGTTTGTACTAATTTTAAATAGCTTGGCAATGCGTCTACCGAGTTTTACACTCGGCAAATATCACTCAACTGAACCGGGTCATTTCTCATCAATGTCACTTATTTTTTGACGGAGGGAGCATTATTTTGTCGAGTTCACTAATATCTGCACTCGGCAAAGAAT
The DNA here is from genome assembly GCF_056163025.1 of Triticum urartu. Lineage (NCBI taxonomy): Eukaryota > Viridiplantae > Streptophyta > Magnoliopsida > Poales > Poaceae > Triticum > Triticum urartu. The sequence goes on from NC_141873.1 coordinate 25,539,569, forward strand.
TTGCAGGTGTTTGTTGAGTATCGATGAAAAATGACACGGTAAAAATAACTTTGCCGACAAGGTTCAGCTGAGTGACATTTGCCGAGTGTAAAACTCGGTAGACGCATTGCCAAGCAATTTTTGGCACTCGGCAAAGTCCCAAACTCAGCTAGTGTGGGCTGACTCACTGGCCGCATCTGCAATTTGGACGAGTTATTGTCTAATGATTATCATATTGCGAGTTTGTGGATTAAAGTAAACATGGTTGACGCACTAAAAAAAACTTGCTTGACAAAGTCTTGGACCGCCAGTGCATTCGACTCAGTTCAAACAGAACGAAGTAAGTGGTGGATCATCGGCTTCGGCGACGAGGCATATGACTTTCTAGGATTGGGCCATCCTGCGCCTCTAAATCCAGCTACCACGATACTCTCGGCACCTCAAAATCTAGCTACCACAAGATACTCATCACCGACAGATAAGGTCGCTAACTCGCTAGGACATCTAGCTTCCTCCGCCCATGTGCACCTCGTGTGTTCCCTTCCTCAGAAATAAAGTCCGGTGCCTCCCCATCATCATGTACTATCCAGCAACTACGCTAGAAACTTAATTCTGGACTGACTACATAAGTACAGTCAAGTGACTGTAAATGTATTGAATGGCTGGAGGCGTCGCATACTTTATTTTCTCCAGTTGGTCGCGTATAATATTTATGCTTTAATCTATCTATCTATACTTCTATCTATATCTATATCTATATCTATCTATACTTCTATACTTCTATATCTATATCTATATCTATACTTAAATGGAGAGTCCTGTTTCTTTAGGACAAGTTTAGCTTAGGACATCACTGATTATTTGTTGGCAGAACAGTTCAACATGGAGATAAATTATTTTTATTTGTCGACCAAATTGAGTGTTTTTTCTGCGCTAGAATTACATGGGTTAATCTACACCGTTATAATTCGGTCCCACCAAATTAATGATTCATAAATTCTAATTAATATGGGAATTTATATATATAACAAGCCGCTCGGCTGATGGGGCCCTCGGTAAAAAAAAGAAGCAAACACCGTCTCAAACTCTCAATCTATCTACAAGTCCCATTAAAAAAATCTATCTACAAGTTACATCGTCTCAAACTCTGAATCTAGATCCAGGGCTCCATTTCCTCACTGCTGGTGCATATAATTTGGTTCAACAGTCATACTTCTTCTCTCCACCAGCACGCAAGTAAGTATTGGCTTGATTTTTCCTCAGTTGATCAACATTGTTTTTTTTACCTGGAAACTGTAGAACAATCGTTCCACGGTGTTATATTAAGCCAAACAAAGTGTACAAGTACAAGCCTCCAGGAGGCCAAAAGGGAACAAAAAAAATCAGCCAACACCTTTTCTAGGTAAAGAACCAATCATTTTACAGATTATTATTGATCCAGAGCTTGAAACTGTCAATATGTTTTTCCTTAATCTTGAATTGAAGCATATTCATATCTTGCTTAAGGAAGTATCTCCAACTTCGAAGTGTCTGCTGCAGACCTCTAAATACTTTGCCATTTCTTTTGGTCCAAATGTTCCAACATCCAAGAATTACAATCTCTGCAGCAAATTTCTTGGGTAGATGCTCTGATGCAAGGACTAGTTCTTCATAAAGTGATGTTCCTCTTTTCTTACCAAGAATTAGCGAATCCCAACAGTATTGGGAAAAAGGGCAGTCCCAAAGAAGATGCATTACTGTTTCTTCAGCACTTTGTCTACAGTTTGGACAGTGAGGGTCGTCTAGGTGCATCCCTTTCCTTTGAAGAAAGGCTCTGGTGTTGATTCTTTCATGGGCAGCTAGCCAGAAGAAAATCTTGTGCCTTAGCCTGTTTTTACTTTTCCAAATCTTCTTGAATATTGGATGCTCCTCTGAGTTTGGGATCAAGCTGTTATAGACTTTGATAGATGAGAAATTAGCCTTCCCTTCATGGCTCCATTGATCATTTGCAGAATTTGTCAACTGTGGGAAAATATTATCCAGTTGATGTACTTGACTGTAAGCTTGATTTGATAATCGAAGCCGGAAGTTATCTGTACTGTCATCTACCTCCTGGTATTGTTGAACGGAGATAGAATGATTTGTGGAGAAGGAGTGAAGTTGTGGAAATTGGATGTGTAGTGGTTCACCCATCCACTTGTCCTGCCACAATAGAGCAGTAGCACCTGAGACAACCTTACATTTCATAATGTTCTTAAAATCACCCAAAAGAGAGATGTGAGCTTTCCACCAGAAGGACCTAACCCTAGTCTCAGTTGGGGGTCCATGTTGATAATGCTTTTTCCAAATCAAATTAACCCAAGGGATATCTGCCATGTTTAGGAACTTATGTAAATTCTCCATGAGAAGTGCCTTGTTGTGGGTTGCAATATCTAGAATGCCAAGTCCTCCCTGCATTTTGGGCTTGCAAACTTTCTGCCAGGAAATAAGTGTTGTGCCTCCCTCCTCCATACCATATTTTCTCCAAAAGAACCTCCTGAGGAATTTATTAAGCTGATCAATAACTCACGCTGGCAGAGCCAGTGTACTTATGTAGAAAATTGGTAGTGAAGCAAACACTAACTTGATTAGAAGCAGTCTACCATCATAGGACAAAAGTGTTGAGCATACAGACAACCTTCTGTCAATCCTTTGTAATATGGGGTTAAAATCTTCAATTTTTAGATTTGATGTACTCATTGGCAGGCCTACATAGGTGAAAGGAAAGCTTCCACGCTTGCAACCTAGCAGTAATAGCAGAGTGGGTAGCTCATCTTCGGGTACATTGATTGGAACCAAGATTGATTTCTCATGATTCACCTTGAGACCAGTGAAAGCAGTGAAATGCAAAAGGAGGTTTTTAATATGAGCAAGTTGCACTGACTGGGCAGGTAAGACAAGGATGGTGTTATCTGCATATTGGATTACTGGGAATTAAGGGAAGGCTTGACTTGGGATTGGAGGACTGATAAGGTTATTTCTCATAGCTTCATTCAGGATGGATTGGAGGATATCTGCTGCCAAAAAATAAGAGGGGGATAAAGGATCACCTTGTCTTACTCCTTTCTTACAGAAGAAAACTTTTCCTGGCACACCATTTAGAAGAACAGGGGAACTACCAGATGAGAATATCATGTTCATGCAATTGATCCACTTGACCCCAAAGCCTCTTGCTTTTAGAATAGCAATTATTGTTTTATGTTCAGTTAAGTCAAATGCCTTTTCAAAGTCCAGTTTGAGCACTATAGTGGGTCTTTTTGACTAATGACATTGATGAAGATATTCAAAAGCCCATCCTAGGCAGTCTTGAATAGTTCTCTATTTGATGAAACCATACTGATTTTTATGCACCAATTTTAGAATCATTGTCTGTAACCTGTTGGCAAGGAGTTTTGTGATGATCTTGATGGTGCAGTTAAGCAGAGAAATGGGCATATAGTCATTGGTGTTCAATGGAGAATCTTTCTTTGGGACAAGGGTTATGAAGGAAGCACTGATGCTCTGCAAGGAGATTTTTTCTTCATGAAAATCTTGGATTAACTGATAAAAATCCTTGGCCAATATCTCCCAACAAGCTCTGATGAAGTCACCATTAAATCCATCTGGCCCAGGAGCCTTGTCTGAAGGCAGTTTCTTAACTAGATCATCAATTTCCTCTTTGGAGAAAGGCCTTTCTAGGTCTTCCAAACCATCAAATCTTTGAATGACATTTATCAGATTTAAGGGGTCAAGGGTGACTGCAGTTTCCCCTAGTCTTTTCCAAAAAGAATTCCAGATAACAGTTGCCTTTGCATGATGCTCAAAATGCTCCTGTCCATGATCATCCTGCAGAGTTTGAATGAAGTTGTGTCTATATTTGATGGAGGCTTTAGCTTGGAAAAAAATTTGAATTTTCATCACCAAATTTAACTGTTCTGATTGCGGCCCTCTGCCTCCAATAAATTCTCTGATATGATAGTAACATGAGGAGATGCTCTTCAAAATTTCTCTGGCAGTTCCTTCATCTGCAGAAAGGGGCATGTATTCTTAAAATAAATCCCACATAAAAATGGTGCTGTTTGTGGCCTTAATAAGAGCAGACAGATTTGACAGATTTTTACTCCAAAGTTTAAGCCCTTTTCTTAGCCTCTTGAACTTTGTTGTGATCAATTTGGCACTATTTTCCTCATTAATTGGCTGGTTCCAAATGCCTGCCACAGTGTCTTTGAAGCTGTGATGTTGGAGCCAGAAATTTTCAAACCTGAACACTGTGAATTTTGGTATGCTGGTGCCAATGGTTATTACAAAAGGAATATGATTTGAGATAGGTTTGGCTAGAGGGAGAACTAAAGTGTTCGCATACTTGAGAGTCCAACATTCGAAGTGAAAACCCAATCAATTTTTTCTAGCAATGGAGCATGTTGCACATTACTCCAAGTAAATTTTCTTCCTTTCAGAGGAATTTCACTTCTAAATGTTGGACTCCAGTAGCCGGACAAGTGTCAGGTATGAAGAAATTACAAGCAGTCTCATGATCCACTTCTTCACTCAGGATTTTCCACATAGGTGAAAACAGGCACATTTTTGCCCACCCAAATTTCTCAGGATTCAGAAGAGTAGCACAAATAAAGTTAACCCAGTTGGGAGATACCTTGACTGCCTCCTGGTCTTTGGAGCTCATAGCAAAAAAAGTCTTCCAAGCAATCAAGCTCTCCTGTCCAATTTCTGAGAAACATTGAGAATCACCAGAAATTCTATTAGAGCATAAATACTTTCCTTTCACATCATAACTAGGAAGAGGACCTAAAGAATCAGAGGTAGAATTAAGAGGGGGGGGTTCATACTGATAGAAGCTTCTTTGAGCATAGAGAAAACTTCATTGTCAGGCTCAATGATTTCAATCTCTTCATCTACTCAAGTGCTCTCAGTGTCAATAGATGAGTTAACTGCCTGTTGGAACTCTGCCTGAGAAGAAAGTCTGTGACAGGATCATTTCCAGCTGCCAAGTTGAGTTGAAAGAAATCATTTTCCCCCTCTAGCAGCGGGTCATAGAGAGGGCTGACTTCTAGTTGGATATCCAGTGCTGGGGGGGGTGCTAAATTCATATCCAAGCCCAAAATAGGAGCATTAACGGGAGCATGAGCAGCCACATGGGCAAGGGGCTGGTCCCTAGGAAGCAGGCCCGTTGGATGAACAGGACCCAAGGCCAAATTTAGGTCATGGAGCCCAAGCTTTCAGTGGGCTTGGCCCAAAACATTTAAATCCAAGTTTCCCTCCTCCGCCTGATCATTGAGAGCTCCCAAATCTGCCAAACTGTTATTTGAACCCACTGAGTCAGTGATTGCACTATTATTATCCATAATATGAGGCTCAGGTTCAACTGGATTATCTTCCAAGGGCTGCATTAAATCTGCCAGTTTCAAAAATTCTACATCTTCAAGTTCTTGGTCAACAAAATTATGCCCATCTGCAGGCATGGCCCAGTGTCCCCAACCAGGCAGGTTTTCATCCATTTCCTCATCTTCCTCTTCTAGCAGAGCATGTTGATGTATACCTTGCTAGTTAGGCTGCATGTTATCTTGAGCTTGGTGTTCCATGATAGGGCCCACAAAGTGATTCAGCTGGTTAACAAGTTGAGGGTGAGGATTGCCATCAACAGGAATAGGATCCTCATCAGGAGCCCGCCCTCCAATAAGCTCCTGCTGAACAATTATTACAAGGACAATCCATGATTCAGAGTGCTCATCTTCAGATTCTCCTACTACAATGCTAATTGGAACATCTCTCAGGGCTTCCACTCTAATTTTGACCATTAATGTAGCTTTTGTACTTCTTGCCCTGTCCCAAAGTAGCATCTTGCCCAAACTCCTAAGTGAGTTAGCAATTTCATGGATTTCTCTCTTGTCAGACAGAAAATCCACGAGTAAAGCCCAGATATCTCTATCCAACGCAAGATTTCTCCAGTTCTGACCCTGATGTCTTTGGAAGATGATATGGACATCTTCGAAAACATGAGGACATTGAAGCACCCTGGAATCTTTGTCAAAAGGCGAGTTGAATCTAACGTAGGCCTGACCAAACGGGATAGGGCAGATCTCTGAAATCCCTAGATGCTTGACCTCTGTGATGAACTAAGAAAGAAGTTGCCTAATATTGGGGAACATCACCTGTAGTTTGGGCATCGGCACCAGCGTGGCAATCGCCCATTCTTCATGAACAGGCGCAGAGGGAGCAGAGATGACACGAACACGAGTAGGCCTGCCCTCCACATTGATAGCTTGATGATGCGGAGGCAGGAAAGGAGCTGGGTCGAAGGGAAAGTTGGCCATGGCCTGACCAGCTTCTTCTCTAGCAGAGGGGATTGGTTCGTCTGGATGGGAGGCAGAGGCTGCACTGGTGGAGAAGGCGAAGCTGAGGGGATCACCAACGAGCTAACAATCTGATTAGGTAAGGAAGTAATTGGCACTCCCCGATTTGGGGCAATCTCTTCTCTCGGGGAAGGAGTGCCACTCACTCCATTAACTTGCCGGGGGGGGGGGGGGGTGCTGGCGCAGCAGAGAGGAGTTGATTTGACTGGACGAGTGGCTGGAATGCCGAACGGCAGTCCCTGACAATGTGACCCCACTCCTTGCATTTCCTACACCGAATTCGACTCTGACAGGCCGGCCTTTCATGGCCCAGGAGAAGACAACGGACACAAAATTTCCGGGCTGAGTTAGCAGCTGAAGTAGCCAGCCCATTATTGCTAGGGCCACCTCTAATTGAGCCCGAAGAATTTTGAATTGCCAAATTTCCCGCTGCATTGACTCCAGCATTAACCCCTGTATTGATAGGGAATTGAAGCCTGCTGAATACCGTAGTTACTGGAACCGATGATCTAGCATTTGCATGTTGAGTATTGTTCATCTGCCTAGCTTGAGATCGATCAAAGAACCTTGGATCACGAACAACATCCGCATATGAATTAGAATGATCTTTAGAACGGGAAACCATAGTCCAACCTTCTACCCTCTCAGGATCTGAAATTTGCCTTGTCTTGGGTCCAGAACACCCCCAAAGAAGAAAACCCAAATTGAACTCCGGAGTAGAAATATTTCCACCATTGTAAATTGCAAACCCAACATCCAGGGAAGAAACAGAGAACTTGAACATATGATCTTCAAGCTTACACACCTTAAAAAGAGATGATCTTCCCCCAAAGCAGGAAAGAAGTACTGTACCTGCCGAGTCTTCAGAGAGACTGATTCTTGATTGAGTGAATTCCGCCATCAGAAAGAATTCTCTTAGGCCAGCTCCTTCAGAGAAGTTGATTGGCAGATTCAAACGATTCCTGATACGATCAAAAAGCATGGCCTCTTTCGAATCTCAGATCCGCCAGTGACATGATGACTCCCGAGAAGAAAGGCTAAGAGGAACCCCTCTCGAAGAAGAGGACAGAGCTACGTGGATGCCTTGATCAACACTGTAGAGAGTTCTCATCTATTTTATTTCCTCCCTCATACCTAATCTTGCACGCGTGACTCGCATGTCACAGGTAGGTACTGACTCTTTTTTTTCTAAGCCGATCGACGTTACAGAGAAACGGAAGTATTCAGCGAGGCACACGTTGTACCTAAGCAAGCAGGTGGATCGATTATTCCCTGAGCAATAACATGTACGTGGCAAACTAGGTGCTGCCGGCTAGCTTAATTGATCCGGATTAGCAAATCCTAGAACATGCACACATGCAACATGGAACATCCACGTGCCTGTTGTTTTTTTTATTTCACCCAATCGGATGATTCTCAAATGTTCTATTTCCTCCATCTCAATCAAATCTAAGATGACTATTGGCACAAATTTCTGTAAAGAGCCTAGCAACCCCGACATTTTTCATCTTTCACGTTTTCCTTTTGCTTCATATTAAGGCCAATCTACAACATCATGTCAGTATGGTATGAATTTTGCATGTGTCTCTTATAAGCTATGTACTAACAAATGGAACCCTCTATACTCCTTTTTCATGTATCTTAATTTCAACTGAAATACAAATACGTGAAGACGAAAGCATTCAAAAAAGTTACGACATACATGATGCGAAGCCAAGGATAAAAGTAACTTGACCACGTGTATTCTCCTACTAAATTAATATACATTATTTTCAACAAATTCTATCTGGTTTCTCCACTATACATGTATAACGATGACACACGGGTGGACCAGTGAGGTACTTCGGCCGATCACCAGAGCTGTTCACCTCGCCGTCATCGATGAATTGGGGTTTGATTGAAAATTTCTACAGTTGCATCACATCCCGGGTCCAGCTTCTATGCCCACTATCTAACCATATTTACATACATAGACCAGGCTCCACCAGCTGGACAAGAGAAAACTGCCCTCCCGAGTCGCCCTTGCGAGGCAACCGGGAGGCGCCCCCAAATCCCCGCCGGCAGGCTTCCCGTCTCCCGTCCCTTCCCTCGCCGCCGCCATAGGGCGCGACCGGGCGAAGCCCGGCCAGCGCCGGCCGCGGCGGCGCCCCCTTTGCCTCCTCGTGCAGCAGTTCTTCGCGGGCGGACGTGGCTGCTCCGAGGTGTGGTGCGGCGGCGACGGGGCACCACAGCGCGGCGCACGCCGGCGGTTCGGGGCGGCGGCAGATCGGCCGCACGGTAGGCTATGGATGGTGGCGCATCGGCGACCTCGCTTCCCCGCGGCAGGAGGTCTCGCGATCTGATGCGTCGCGGCCTCCAAGGACGGCGGCGGCGTGACCGGATCGGTTCACGGCGGCGCGGCCGGATCTATGCCCATGCGTGGGCCTTGATCGCTGGTCTGCCGTCGGCACGATGGTGGGTGCGACTCATCGGCAGCTTGGCAGATCCGCGGGATTCTACCCTTGTTTGGTCCTTGACAGGGCGGGCAACTCCGGGGGAAACCCTATATCTCTTTGGGATCGAACGATGGCGGCGCTTTTGCGTCATAGTCCCTCTTTAGGGCATTGTTTTGGAGTTTGCTCCGGTTGAAGGGGCCAGTGACGTCAGCGGCGCACGTCTGGTGGAGCAACTGCCGATGAAAATCGCGCCGACTACGGTCATGGCGGACGATGGCGGCGTCTTAGATGTCGTTCCCTTGTCGAGGCATCGTCATTGCAGTCTGCGTCATCAGGTTCGGGATGCTCCGGGGGAAACCCTAGATCTGGGTCTTCCGGATCAGACGATGATGGCGTTTTATCGCTTTCCCTCCTGGGGGCATCGTTTTGGAGTAAGTGCTGGCTAGGGGGATGGTGGAGCGGTGCTTCATCTCACACATTGATGGCGGCGGATATCGGCGGCATGGCGCTGTGGGGGCTCGGCGTCCGATGCATGGAGATGGACTCGCGCAGGAGGAGGTTGTTGTCTGTCGTCATGGTGACGTCGATGGCAGAGTGGCCAGACAAGGTAGAAGCCTCAATATGATCTGAAGACGGACCTGTGGAAGATGGCGACGACGACACACGAGTGCGTCTGCCCGGATTGTGTCCCAGACCCGGTATGTGGCTCGGTTGGGGCTTCCGAATGAGTTTCGGCTTCTGGCTTTTGATGTTAGGCTTAGGTGAGTGGTTTGGGTAGTGACCCAACTAGCACCCCTTCATCATTTTGAATAGGAGTAGTGGCATATGCTGCCAAGATGGTAGATTCAGACACATTGTTGTAATACTTTGTAAGGTCCTTGAGAATAATCAATAAAATGGCCGTATGCATCTTGCAAGAGGCCGGGGGTCATCCTCCTTTTAAAAAAAAATACATACATAGACGAGACGTATGCAACCATTTTACGCTCAACAATGGATGCATGAGATTTCATAGGTGATGGCGTACCGTTCAGGCCACACATTGCTACTGTCCATTAATTTTCATGACTCCTTTGCTCCTTTCTTTTCTCGACCCAGTCCAATAAGAGGTCAACATACATATGGCATGTCATACATGGGCTATGATGCTCGATGCAGGATGCCATGATGAAGTACATGTTTATAATTTTTTCCATAGGCCCTTAATAAGTGTTATTTGTCTTCGTACTACATACATAAACATTACACCGTTCTTCCCTATCTTCGACAACATAGACTCTCTGGAAGTTAAGATGTTCTCTTATTTGCAAATTCGTAAGTTCTTATGTCATTTAGTTCAAATTTATTCGGTGTACCATCAATCATTCACATTTATTCACTCACTTGAGTAAGCATTCCCCTTAAAATATACGGATCTGATACATCCCCTTCTGAACAACCATCTTCTATAATATAGAACCTAAGATAAGAACACATAACCAAGCCGTGCGAACGCACGGGTTGACGACTAGTTTCTCCAATTGTCCCAAGAGCCGAGGGAGAGGGGGTTGACGACTAGTTTCTCCAATTGACAACTAGTTTCTCCAATTGACGAACAACCATCTTCCAAAATGTTAATCAATTTTAAAAACAACCATTGATTTTGAAGAAAAGTTTACCAATTTGAAAACAGGTTCACGGTTTTGGAGAAAGTGCATCAATTTTTTAAAAATTCTTTTAGAAAAAGTCCATGAATTTTGGAAAGATATTCAAAATAGTTCATCATTATTTCTAAAAAGTTCTCAAATTAAAAAGTTTATCAACTTTTTATGAAAAGACCAATTATTCAAAAAAGTTCTTCAATGTGGAAAAAATAGTTCACGAATTCAGAAAAGTTCTTCGGATTCTAAAAAAATGTTCATGGATTTGGAAAAATGTTCATGGATTTGAATTTTTTATCGATTTTGATAAAAATATTCATTAATTTTGGAAAAAAAGAAAATAATAAAAAGGAAAAAGAAAAGGAAGGAAGAAATAAATAATAAAATGGATGTATCTTTTTACATTTGGGTGGCTTTCCTCGTTGGCTACCATAGGTAAACTAGACAAGGTGGTTGTGTGTTCGAATCATACACCTTGCTCGGACTTTTTTCGTCTTCAAATCACACAAAAAAAATACGTGGTCCGCTTAAAGCAGGAAAAAGAGAATAGATGGGCTGGCCCAGGAGCCGAGGGGCGGGGGTTGTGCGCCAATTTGTGAAACGCACTGTAATGATGCCTTAAGCGCCGTATAGGGAATACTGTTGCACCAGCAAGGAAGGTCATGACGTGCAACTCGTCAAGCTAGTGCGGCCACTTATGTTGTTGGATTTCTAGGCCCACTGGAGCATGCTTACATAATACATTGAAATTGCACATGGAATCATTACAAGACCATGAGGACTGCCCAACCAAACATAAATAGGCCTACTGCATATGGTCTAGCTTACTTTTTCTGTCCACACAAACTGCACATGGTGTCTGAGGGAATCTCCAGCCGTTGGCCCTTCAGGGGGCGTCTAAAATCGCCGCCTGAGGGTGAGCCGGCGCACAAATTGGGCCTGGGGACGAGTTGGTCCCCAGCCGCCGGCCCCAGGGCCGCCCCCAGGCACATTTTAAAATAAAAGAAGTTCGGCGAAGTTCGACTTAAACACGATAAAATTCGGCCAAACACGATAAATTTCGGCACATTTCGGCGAAGTTCGCGGATTTTCATTACATAGCACATATACATAAACTAATCTAAAGGAAAAACTGGCTGAAGTCGCCGCCGGTGCCGCCATCGTCGTCGTCGGCCTTCTCCTCCTTGACGCGGGCGCCCCTGCTGGACCCCTGCCCGGCGTCGCCATGGCGGACTGGTGGCGGCGCATCGTCGTCGTCGTCGCTGTCGCAGATGACGACGACTCCGCCTTCGTCGCGGCCGCGTCGACGCTCCGCGAAGCGAAGCAGGGCGGCGCGCTGGCGCTCCTTCGCCTTCTCCAGGCGCTCCTTCTCCATCGCTATGGAGTCCTTGCGCACCCATTCCAGGGCCGCGTCGTCGTCGTCGAGCTCCGTCGTCACCGGCGCGACCGGCTCCTTCTTCACCGGCGCGAGCCCCGGCTCCGTCTTCACCGGCGCGAGCCCCGGCTCCGTCTTTGGCTTGACGAAGCGCGGAGGAGGAGCCAACGAGTAGGCGCGCCGGCCGCCCTCGTTGATGACGATGCCGGCGCTGCGAGTGCACCGGCCGAGCGGCATCTCCGCCGCGGGCTCGGCCTTGACGCCGAGCAGGGCCGGAGTGCCGGAGGAGTGCGATGAAGATCGGGAGCAGGAAGAAGAGGAGGAGGACCCGAACCTCCTTGGCGCCCATGGCCCGGCGCGTCGGTGCTGCGCCGGGGCGGCCGCCCTCGCCGGGTACGCCAATGGCGGGTTGTTGCCGCCCTCGAGGTACGTCAGCACGCCCTCGGTGCGGCCGAGGACGCCCCACCACAGGTGGCGCCCCTTGCTGTTCTCCCGGCCGCCGACCACCGGCGCGCCGTTGGTGAACGCCAAGCGCTGCTGCTGGCGGCGCTCGAAATACGCCGCCCAAGCCGCGTGGTTGTCGGCGGCGTACTGGGGGAGGGAGAGTTGGGCGTCGGTGAGGGAGGCGCGCACGACCTCGACTTCCTCGACGAAGTACTTCGGCTTCGCCACGGCGTCGGGCAACGGGGGAATGGGCACTCCCCCGGCGCTGAGCCTCCACCTCGTCGGCCCGGCGCGCATGTCCGGAGGTGCCGGGATGTTCGCCTGGAACAGGAGCTAGGACTCCTGTTCGCGGAGCGAACGGCGGCCGAAGCCGTTGGCCGCCGCCTCGTCTCCGGGGTAGCGTTCCGCCATGGCAACGGGCTTGGGAGAGGTAGAGAGATAGAGGGAGGGGCTGGGCGGCGGCGCTCGGGAGAGGTAGGGAGAGGGAGGAGCTGGGCGGCGGCGAGGGGCGGGGCTGGTGTGGGCACAGGCGAGTGCAGGCCACCAGCTATATAGCCGCGCCGCACCCGTGTGTACGCGTGCGAGGGAGGGGAGGCATCGGCGCGTCGTCCCGTGACGCGCCGCCTGTGAGGAATCAATGGCAAGGCTGACCGGCGGCAGCCTTGCCATTGATTCCGCACGGGAACCGAGGCCGTTGGGGGAAGACGAGGCGCCGTGACGCTGACGCGGCGGGACCGCGGCTGTTTCGTGCCAAAATAGTTCGCCCCAGCGTCCCCGGGCGCCCCCAGCGCGCCGGGTTCGGCCTGGGTCCGCCGGCGCTTTTTTCGGCTAAGGCCTACGAAAATCAGGCTTCTGGGAGCGCGACTGAGCCGTTTTTTTGGCGCCGGCGCGAAAAAATCGTTTGGGGAGGCCTTCCTGGGGACGCGACTGGAGATGCCCTGAGTGTCCAAACTACACAAGGTCTTTCTCCTTGGTACGACGAGGGGTGTTTGCATGACATATAGTTTCCAGCGCTTACTTTTGTATCTTTCCCAATATCTATTCGGCGGTTTTAGCCGGCTTAGCGTCCTGGCACTCGCCCCACTACCGGACTCGCGGGCTATTCCTACGGCCCATGGCCGTCGGCATAGGTCCTTTGCCGTCGGCATAGATCTATGCCTACGGCTGCCGTCGGCATAGCCCCGTCGGCGTAGATCACGTCAGCGTAGATGTGTCAGACCGTCGGCGTAGTATAGCCGTCGGCATAGGTGCATATGCCGACGGCCGCAGGGATAGCCATCGGCATAGTTTAGCCGTCGGCGTTGTTTTCCGTCTGACGGCAACGGACGGCGCCGTCAACAGCGCTGGCGATTCAGGGGACGACACGTGACGCAGGTATGCCGACGGCTTGGCCGTCGGCATAGGTGGAAATCTATGCCGACGGCCTAGCCGTCGGCATACCTGCGCCACGTGTCGTCCCCTGGCTTCTCCTGGCGGCAGGGCTATGCCTACGGCTAATCTATGCCGACGGCTTTGCCGTAGGCATATGTCTGCCACGTGGCAGGTGCTGGTTTCTCCTGGCAGCAGGGCTATGCCTACGGCAAAGCCGTCGGCATAGTTTGCCACGTGGCAAGCCCTGGTAACTCCTGGGCGTATATATGCCGACGGCTTTGCCGTAGGCATAGTTTTTTTTTATTTTCCCTGTTTTCTCTTTTCCAATTCATTTGACAGCATTTCAAAACAGAACAATATGAAATTATGCAGAAATATGACAATTCATCATGTGAACATACTCAAGTTCATCTAAACATACTCAAGTTCACCATCATCATCTAAACATACTCAAGTTCATCACATCATCTAAAGATCATCACCGATGGAAGTTCATGAACATAAAAGTAGTGCAAGACATGAAACATGATAAAAGTAGGAATATGAAAGGCATGGCACGATGGCCACATGCACGGAATCATCAAGCAAGAGCACCCCCGCCAAAACCACCACCTCCGCCATAACCACCACTACCTCCGCCAAAAGCACCACCTCCGCCAAAACCACCACCACCACCTCCGCCAAAACCGTCATTGCGACCACCACCACTCTGCCAGATCGGAGTGACTGGGGTCGACGGAGCAGGAGTCGAGCCACCGGTCCCCTACATGTTTCAGAAAAGATTCTAACGGTAAATATGATATGATAGTGTTTCATGAACGAGAACTAGTTTGCTAGTAGTTAGGCAAATGTACTAACCGAACCATCACTGCCTAGTGCCACCCATTCATCGAACGTGGGCACGTGTGGGGGTTCTCCCGCAGGTGGTGGTGGGGGTCCCATTTGTGGTGGATCCGTGCGGTTAGTCCAAGACGCCAACATAGCGTGAATGTTAGTTAAACAAGCAAACTAGAAGATCAGAAGGAATGAAAGTGCAAAAATTTAGGTTGGTTTTAAGAGGGCAAAACTAACCGTCATCATCTGACGGTTGTAATCATCGTTTGCCTTCACTCGTTTCAAGTACTCCCGCACCTCGAGATTCCTATGCTCGACAAACTCCTTATATGCCTACATAATTTAGGTTGTTTCTAAGTGAGCAATGCTGAAAATAAACTGAGAATGCAAGATAGAAAAAGATAAAGAGGAAGTACTTACAGCATGCTGGCGGGCTAAGGGAGTCTGTGAACGCCCTGTACTCTCTAACTGGCTCGGGTTGCTAGCCCGAAGCCGTGTGTACGAGATCGAAGGAGTGATCAAGCCATCGAAACACGGATACCGGCCATTCTTCTTCCCCTGGATGGCCACCACCGCCGTGTCGTCGATCTGAGACTGGGCGACCTCAGCAACAGGAACATCCGGATGCAACTCCTGATAGTGATGAATGTAAGACCCCAGGTGCTCCTCGGTCTTGCCGTAGTACTGGCTCTCGCCCTCCTTGCGATGACTCCGCTCGCGGGCCAGCTTCCACGACTCCATGTCTGAGAGCGGCCTCTTCAACTTGTCCTCCTACAACGTCAAATAGAAGTCAGCCATACATAAGAACATGACGTAAAGAAGAACAAAAATGCATCATGCACATAGATATACCTTCATGGCCTTGAAGCCCCAGTGGTTCCTGTTTCCTTGGCCGTGTGTCCCGTCGTCTCCACGGTTAGCCCGGGCCTTGATGCTCTTGGCAGCAAACTCTGCATCGGCGCCGAGCCACCTATCCACCAAACTCGCCCATCCGTCATGCCTTCCATAGCACCAACGAGGAACAACCTATGCAAATTTTGGAAGCATGACATGTGAGCACGAAACTTATAGTTGACTGCTTGAAACAATGAAAAGTTAGTAATAGTTACCATCATGAACTGCTCCTTGCTCAAGGTAAGTCGTAGCTTCTGCGCTTGAGTTTTGGGCATCTTTTGGTGCAGGTAGTAGTGGTAGTACTGCGAGACGGCAACCCAGCGCACCTCGTACTGCAACTGACGAGCTTTCTTCTTCGCAGCCGCAAGCAAGACCACATCGGCTCTGGCCTTGTGCTCGTCAAGAACTCTATAGAGTTGCTGCAATCATGCAAAAACCAGAAGGAAACAAGGCATGAGTTGAGTGATTCAATGATAAACTATGAACGAAACTGAAGACAAGTGATTCAGAAGAGAACTTACCCAAAATTTGGTGATCACGGCCTTAGCGGTCGTCCCGTACTCCGCGTTGCTGCAAGCCTCGTAGTGGGCCCAGCTCGTGGCCAAAACCCGCTGTTGTGGGTCCCTGTCTGGCCGCGGGCAGAATAGGCCAGGCCAAAACTCCTTCAACAGGACAGTGATAAGGCCGTTCGGTTTACGGCCCTTTCCGTGAAGGATCCAGTTTCTGCAAAAGAATCAAATGATTGCCATGTGTACAATAAGAAAATGTTGTCATGTGTTGAAAATATGATTGAGAGGCACTTACTCTGTCCCACAGGTTCAATGAGCCACTTGTGCTCCTCGATAGAAGGTGGTGTAGGTAGTCCGGCATTACCACGCAGCCACCCCTGCGAAGAACCCGGTGTCAAGTCACCCCACAACGCGGGATCAACCTCCCCTCCACCCTCCTCGGCCTCCTCCTCACCCTCCTCCTCGGCCTCCTCCTCCTCACCCTCCTCCTCGGCCTCCTCCTCCTCGCCATCAGGAACATACTCCTCCTCCTCAGACTCAGAAGGTGCCTCTGTATAGGAGGGCATCGAAGAAGACCCTCCTATTTCAGACACGGCCCGGAGTTTTTTGCCCCGGTTGCCTCTCCCCCCACCTCCTCCTCCTCTAGGGGCTCTCCCCCCACCGCCTCCTCCTCTAGGGTCTCCTCCCCCGACCCCTCCACCTCCCTGTGAGGTGTCATCCTCGCGTAGTCGGGAGGGAACCTTGTGGGCTCGTCCACTCCGAGTAAGTCCTTTAAATTTACTGAGGAAACTAGCGCCGCTGGACTTGCCCATGATTATTAAACCTGCATTGAGAAGAGAATAAACAATTAGTAAGGATATCAATTAAACAAGCATACAGGAAAAACATTAATACCAGAAGAGCACATTAAGCATACTATTGTAATGATCATTAAAAGAACTTACATTTTCTAGAACCCATATGAATCATCGCTATTGTAATCTATTTGTGGACCGGTCTCATCATCACTATCACGCATATCTTCTTCGTTGTCTGACGGAGGTGGAGGCTCTTCCTCATCGTCAGCGTCTTCATTTAACTTTTCAAGCATAATTATGTCTCTTTGATTCACAACTGCCTCACCATCAATCCGTGCGTCGTCGTCGTTTGGGTCCAGGTCAACATAACCCAAGTCATCATCCTCGTTGTTTCGGACCACGTCATCATGTTCCTCTTGATAGAACACTCCCTCGTATGTCATGGGGTTTATGTTGTAGTAATCATCATCGTTCGGGTCCGGTAGCTTACCATGCGGCGACACCTTGAACACAACTTCCCAACCCTTTAGGTACTCTTTCTGGCATGGGTAAGGCAGATAATATATTTGTGTGGCCTGGGTAGCGGCGATAAAGAGATCAGCTCCGGCATAGACGGTTGATGGTTTAACTTCAACTAAACCAACAGAAGGCGTATGTCTCAGACCCTTTTTGGGGTCGAACCATCGGCATTTGAACATAGTGAGACTTAGGTGTTCGCGGCCACGTTTGAATGTAAGCTCGTATATTTTTCCTACCCTTCCGTAGTAATCTACTTCATTATCTCCTTCAGTGAAGACTCCGGTATTTATGGTTTTGGGATCAGGCCGACTGTTCTGTGCTCCTCTGTATGGAAGCGATACACATTCACATCATACTTTTCGCATGTCATGACGACAGGATCAAAACCCATGGAAACCCATCTCAATTCTTCATCCATTGATTCGGTCGGATCATTTCCCTACAAGTTTAATTGAAATTATAGGGTGCATGAGTTTAATTGAAATTATAGGGTGCATGAGTTTAATTGAAAGTGTGAAAAATTACTTTCTCGATGAACCACGCAACGAAATTTTTCCTTCCATCAGCACCCTTTCGGAGAAGAGCAAGTGCCTCCGCTTCAGAAGGAGGCAGCATTCCCGTCCATTCTTCTTCAACGAATCGACTACAATAAGAAAAGCGGTATAAGAACTAGGCAAAGTGAACATAACGAATTGACTAAAAGAATGGTGCAAAGGTATTACCTCATCCACTCATCCTCAACTTCCTTGATGTTGTGCAAGATATAGAACATGACATCCTCCCACTCATCTCGTGGCATGAGATAAGATTTCGAGCATCCAGCCCTACTACCTTGCCCGATGAATAGAGGCAACTTGGGTTTATACTTGGGTTCTTCTGTATTGTATCGAGACACCTTATTGTGCAACGTGGGAACATGGTCCGGATAGTAGGCTGTCCTGAGGTCTGCCACCTCCTCTAGGATAACTGCCTCAGCTATGGAAGCTTCAATCTTAGCTTTGTTTCCACATTTCTGTCTCAGATGCTTGTTCTGTCTCTCAGGGCCATACTGCCAACGATTCTGCACAGGGCCCCCCAACAATACCTCGTTCGGGAGGTGCAAAAGGAGATGTGTCATCGGAGTAAAGAAGCCTGGCGGGAAGATCTTCTCTAGCTTGCATATCAACTCCGGCGCCTTCTTATGCATTTCTTTTATCTTCTCAGGACATACTTCTTTAGCACAAAGCGTGCGGAAGAAATGGCTTAACTCCGCAAGCACACGCCAGACACGCTCGGGAACATACCCCCGAACCATCACCGGCATAATCCGCTCAATCCATACATGATAGTCATGACTCTTGAGCCCGATCACTCTGACCGTTGAAAGATTGACCCCCTTACTTATATTCGACGCATAACCATCAGTGAACTTCACGACGTGTTTCAGCCACTTGAATGTCTCCATCTTATGATCCTTTTTAAGTACGAAGTCAGCATCTGGCTTGAACCAAGATTTTCAACTGCCTGTGGGAGGCTGCATGTGTAGACGTGGTCTATCACAAATATTCTGTTGATCAACTCTAGCATTAACATTATCCTTTGTCTTATCAGGAATGTTGAGGATCGTGTGAAAAAGGGACTCTGCGACATTCTTTTCGGTGTGCATCACGTCTATGTTGTATGGAAGTTTGAGGTCCTTAAAATAGGGAAGCTGCGTGAAGGGGGTAATGTGAGTCCAGTTGTGCGTCTCACCATATCCTTCAAAAATTTTCCCTTTACTCTTTCCTTTGCCCTCGCCCTCGTCTTCGCCTATGGCTTTGCCTTTGCCTTTGCCTTTGCCTTTGCCGTTTCCTTTCCCCTCACCGGCAGGCTTAAGAGCTTTCAGCTGAGCAAGCACATCCGCACCAGAAAACGTTGGAATCTCGTTTACTTCATGGACAACTTTGCCTTTTGTGAAGTTCTTCTTGTCTTCCCTATCAGGATGGTCTGGAGGGAGGAACTGTCGATGCAGGTCAAATGCAACATACTTGCCACCCTTCTTCAGCCAAATGAAAATCAAGGCCTGCATGCACACTGGGCAAGGCATCTTTCCACTTGTACATCATCCGCAGAACAAGGCATAACCGGGAAAGTCATGGATGCAATATTGTAGCCAAACTTTCATCAAGAAATTTTTCTGCAGATGTCGGTCGTATGTCAACCTCGGGAAGTACCAAGAATGGTGCAAATCATCCACCAACGGCTACATAAACACACTCAAATTCTTCCCCGGATATTCAGGCCCCGGAATTATAAGCGACAGGAACATGGTCTTGCGTTGCATTATGGCGCCGGGAGGGAGATTCAGCGGAATAACAAATACGGGCCAACAGCTGTATGGATTAGACGACATACCATATGGATTGAACCCATCACCTGTTATAGCAATTCTGACATTCCCAGCCTCGGCTGCTTCCTCCGGGTACTCTATATCGAATGACTTCCATGCTTCACCTCCTGATGGATGTACAATTTTTTTTGGATTGTACCTTTTCCCTTCCTTGTGCCACTTCATCATTTTGGCAGACTCCTCGGTGATGAAAAGGCGCTGCAGTCTTTTTATAAAATCAAGATACCAAAGAACCTTCACAGGGATTTTTAGCTGCTGCTTCTGACCATGCTTATCGACCACCTCAATATACCGAGAGGAACCGCACTTCCTACAGTACTTGTCATCCGCATACTCATGCCTAAACAAACGGCAATTCTTTGGACAAACATGTATTTTCTCATAGTCCATCGAGAGCGCCTTCATGATTTTCTTCGTACCGTACATGGTTTTCGGCAGTTCATGGCCCTCAGGCAGGCTGTTAGCCCATACTCCCAGAAATGCTTCGAAGCAACCTCGGCTACAGCCGTACTCAGCCTTGACTGCCATCAGTTGCGAGATGGCATCCAGCACAGACAGCTTGGCACCCTCATAGAGAGGTTTCTTTGACGAGGCCAAGATTTCCAGGAAGGCCTTTGCGGTTTCCTCCGACTCCTCCGGTTCATTCGCTGAATGTGACGGAGGTGTCGGCTGTGCAGCAAAGACATCATCTAGCATGTCTCTAACCCCATCATCCTCATAACCAGCGACACGTTGTCGTATCACATCCTCTCTACCACGGTCCCGCTGGGCAAAGTTTATCGGCATATTAAAGTTGGGCATAAATCCATGCGTGCGAAGGTGCTTAGTCATCTCACTCTTATCTCTGCAGATACGCATCTTACATCTGGCACACGGGCATTCTGGCACCATCCTCATTGGACTACGGAATATCTCTTTCAAAAACACATCAGTTTTCTCGACCCACTCTGTTGTTACTTGATTCCGACGGAAAAACCCACTATACATCCACTGATTATCTGCCATCTCTGCTTTATTGGAAGCCACACAACAAAATTAAGGATTCATTTAAATTACTCACATCAATATTTTATTTTTTACAAGGTTGACGAGAAACGACATTTAATCCACCTACATCTCTAATAGGTAAAGATGGGTCCTAATCCCACCCGAGAATGTGTAGATTGAGTACGTTGTCCATGCTCTACCCCATTCCGAGACAAAATTTCGGCAGCACCTCCCCGCTGTTCTCCAAATACACGTCTCGACAAAATGCCGAGAGAATGTGCATCCGGAGAACAACAGGGAGGTGCCGCCGAAATCCTGTCTCGGAACGGGGTAGAGCATGAACAACGTACCCAATCTACACATCCTCGGGCTGTCCGTGGAAAGCGCTGGACAATCCGAAAGAGCTGCGGTGATAAATATGCAATTGAATGCATATTTATCGATGCAACCCTTTCGGACGGGAGACCTAGGTTACGCGACTTGATGTGAAAATTTAATCTAGTGACATGATTAAAAGAACGTATGAGGTGGTGGATTTGTAGCTCACCCTCGGATGTAGATGATGTAGTCGATCAGCGAAGGGACAATCAAAGACCAAGAGCTCCAACGTCAATGATCACTCCACCGGAGGCAACACCAGAAATCCTCTAAATTCCACCAAATGAAAAAAATTAGGTCATCACATCACATATAAAGCATCATCACACATCACATCATATCACGAACTTGTTTTAGCAAGACCAACTTGATGAAGTAACCACTCATCATATCCAAATTTTAACTTTCGTCTCTCTATCTTCACAAAAAAATTACTCTTCCCTCTCATCTCATCTTCACAATACATATATCTATAATATTGAGTATGTATCTAAAAACATAGTAAAACTACACAAATATCCATTCATCTCATCTATCTATCTCACATTGTGCACTTAATTTTTTTCACATTTATACTCTCTTTCATTTCATTCATCTATCTAACATCCATCTATCTAATCATCTATTACTATACATATATATGCATTCATCTACAACATTACTACACAAAAAGGTAAAAAAATCTTACCTACGGATGAGGGGGCGACCACCGGAGCAGGGGACGACCACCGGAGCAGGGGGCGGCCGGTCGGGGCAGGGGACGACCACCGGAGCGGCAGGGGGCGGTCGCCGGAGGGGCCGGCCGGTCGGACCAGCAGGCGGCCGGCCGGGGCGGCGTCCACGCAGGGAGGAGGAAGGGGCGGGGCCGGGGTCGAGGAGGAAGGGGCGGGGGCGGCTGGAGCAAGGGAGGGGCGGGGGCGGCTGGAGCGAGGTGCGGCGGCGGCGGCTGGAGCAAGGGAGGGGCGGGGGCGGCTGGAGCGAGGTGCGGCGGCGGCGGCTGGAGCAAGGGAGGGGCGGGGGCGGCTAGAGCGGGGGCGGCTGGAGCGAGGTGCGGCGGCAGCGGCAGGTCGGGGTGGGGGGTGCGGCGGCGGCGCAGGTCGGGGTCGGGGGGTGCGGCGGCGGCAGCTCGGGGCGTGGGGGAGTAAGTGAGTGGATGGGGAAGAACGTGAGTGGATAAGGTCAACTATGCCGACGGCTAAGCCGTCGGCATAGCTCAGGGCGCCACGTGGCACCTATGCCGACGGCTTAGCCGTAGGCATACTTTATTTTTATTTTTATTAGCCACGTCACCGATCCGCGTATAAGCTTCCCTATGGCCGCAGCTATGCCGACGGCTTTGCCGTCGGCATATTTTTATTTTTACTTTTCTTATTTTGTATAAATTTTGTAATGTTTTCTTATTTTTTATAAATATTTTAATGTTTTCTTATACATATTTTTTACATGCAGAACATTATTTAAAATGTACCATACATTTTCTTTAATGATTTGAAACATTATTTTTAATGACATGATCTTTTTTTATATTGTACAACAATTTTCTAAAATATCACGTATATTTTTTTCTATGGTCTCGTGAAAGGTGATACATAGGAAAGCAACTGACTGAGGGGTACCGTTACCGAGTGCCTGATCCGGTAACTATGCGAGTGCCTGATCCGTCTACTACCGTGTCATCGCCGTCCGTGAGGGGGGCACGCCCCGGAGACACGTGCCGCCTCTTCGGACATGCCACCACACCACCCCGCATGTATGAGGGCCCGGTGCGACGCTCCGGTGGCATTGCTACCCCCCAGGGCCCCCGACCCGCCTAACCCTGTAGCGTTTGACCACGGGATCTAGCCCTTTGACTTTGCACGGACGGGATTTGACCAGTGGACCTCTCCACCCGGTTGTGTTAGGTCAGCCCATAGGAACACTTTGGAGCAACATCTGGGCCAAACCCACAGATAAATCCACTCCGTGTAGACCCGATGCGGTAGTTTCCCCCCTCCAGGTGCCGGCGGCGGCGCCGTCCGTGAGGGAGGCCACGCACCGGAGAC
The DNA here is from genome assembly GCF_056163025.1 of Triticum urartu. Classification (NCBI taxonomy): domain Eukaryota; kingdom Viridiplantae; phylum Streptophyta; class Magnoliopsida; order Poales; family Poaceae; genus Triticum; species Triticum urartu. The sequence continues at coordinate 25,562,506 of NC_141873.1, forward strand.
GCGTGCGGCCTCTTCGGACATGCCACAACACCACCCCGCATGTATGAGGGCCCGGTACGACGCTCCGGTGGCATTGCTACCCCCCAGGGCCCCCGTCCCGCCTAACCCTGGAGCGGTTGACCACGGGATCTAACCCTTTGACTTTGCACGGATGGGCTTTGACCAGTGGACCTCTCTACCCGGTTGTGTCGGGTCGGCCCAGAGGGACACCGAGGAGCAACATCTGGGCCAAACCCACAGCTAAATCCACTCCGTGTAGACCCGATGCGGTAGTTTCCCCCCTCCAGGTGCCGGCGGCGGCGCCGTCCGTGAGGGGGGCCACGCACCGGAGATGCGTGCGGCCTCTTCGGACATGCCACAACACCACCCTGCATGTATGAGGTCCCGGTACGACGCTCCGGTGGCATTGCTACCCCTCAGGGCCCCCGTCCCGCCTAACCCTGGAGCGGTTGACCACGGGATCTAGCCCTTTGACTTTGCACGGATGGGCTTTGACCAGTGGACCTCTCCACCCGGTTGTGTCGGGTCGGCCCAGAGGGACACCGGGGAGCAACATCTGGGCCAAACCCACAGCTAAATCCACTCCGTGTAGACCCGATGCGGTAGTTTCCCCCCTCCAGGTGCCGGCGGCGGCGCCGTCCGTGAGGGGGGCCACGCACCGGAGACGCGTGCGGCCTCTTCGGACATGGCATAACACCATCTGATTGTGGTAGGTCATCCGATATATATGAACACTTGGAGCAAAGTCCCCTTCGTATAGACCCAATGCGGTTGTTCCCCATTCCAGTTGCCGGCTGGCGGCGGCACCGTTCGGGAGGGGGGTCACACCGCTCTGTACAGAACCGAAAAATAATGTATGTATGCTTATTAACACATACTATATACTTATTAACACATACTATATGTATGCTTATTAACACAATCTATATGTATGCTTATTAACACATACTGTATGCTTAATAATAATAATAATAATACTATATGAGAAAAAGAAAAAAAGAAAAAAAACTATGCCGACGGCAGATGGACAGCGCCGCGGATGGATGACGTGTCAGTTATGCCGACGGCTGCCGTCGGCATATGTCCTGGTCGGTGCGCTCTGGATCGGTGACGTGTCACCCGTATCTATGCCGACGGCCACCCGTCACGGCCGTCGGCATAGATTTGACGTCGTTAGCCGGCCGTGATGAGTGTTGTCGGCGGGCCCGCATCTATGCCGACGGCCTATATATGCCGACGGCAGCTGTAGGCGTAGTCTGGGATAAGCCGACGGCTGCTATGTGCCGACGGCTGCTGTCGGCGTAGATGGGGATAGCCCGACGGCCATTGTACGCCGACGGCCAGGACCTAGCTGTCGGCATAGCTCTGGTTAAGCCGACGGTGGCCGTCGGCATACATTTGGCTGTCGGCTTAGAGCCCTGTTCCGGTAGTGCCCCTAGTGGGCCGCCCTAGCAACCTGCTAAAAAAATTATTTTTAGAATTAACATGCGAGACGTGGGATTTCTTTTGAGCATACTACGGTAGGGAAGGCCCCTACTATGTCTCATTTATATTAATATATGAATGTACAGAGTGGAGTTACAGAGAAAAAAAAAGTTATACAGAGTCTATCCCACATGCTAAAGTCATCGACCGAAGACTTGGTGCAATAGCCACTGGAACAAGATCATTAGTTTTCCACAATCCGAAAATAGTGCTATTTAATATTTCATTAAGCACAACATTAACATATATTATGTGCCCATGTAAATCATTTGAAAAAAAACCGTAAATTTGAGAAAAAAAATCATAGATTCGCAATTAAAAAGTTCACCGTATGGAGAAAAGTTCAATTTGTTTTCAAAAATTTCATGCAATACGGAATATGGTCATCGATTTGGACAAATTTAATCAAATTTCGAAAAAGTTCATCAATTTTGAAATAAAATCATGAGTTTCCAAAAAGTTAATCAATTTGAAAGACAATCATTGATTTTGAAGAAAAGTTCACAAATTTGAAAAAAGGTTCACGATTTTGGAAAAAGTGCATTAATTTTTATTAAATTCTTTTAGAAAAAGTCCATCAATTTTGAAAAGATATTCAAAATAGTTCATCATTTTTTCTAAAAATTTCTCAAATTTAAAAAAGTTTATCAACTTTTTATGAAAAGACCTGGAATTCAAAAAAGTTCTTCAACGTGGAAAAAATAGTTCACGAATTCAAAAAAGTTCTCCGGATTCTGAAAAAATGTTCAGGAATTTGGAAAAATGTTCATGGATTTGAAATTTTTATCAATTTTGATAAAAATATTCATGAATTTTGGAAAAAGAAAAGAAAAAGGAACAAGAAAAAAAGAAAAAAGAAAAAGGAAAAAGAAAAGGAAAGAAGAAATGAAATGAAAAGTAATAAATAATAAAATGGTTGCATCTATTTACATTTGAGTGGCTTTCCTCGTTGGCTACCATAGCTAAACTAGACGAGGAGGTTGTGTGTTCGAATCATACCCCTTGCTCGCACTTTTTTGGTCTTTAAATCAGAAAAACAAAGAATACATGGGCCGCTTAAAGCAGGAAAAAAAAGAATAGATGGGCTAGCCCAGGAGCCGAGGGGCAGAGGGTGTGCGCCAATTTGTGAAACACACTGTAATGACGCCTTAAGCGCCGTATAGGAAATACTGTTGCACCAGCAAAGAAGGTCATGACGTGCAACTCGTCAAGCAAATGCGGCCATTTATGTTGTAGGATTTGTAGGCCCACTCAAGGTAGGCAGAGTCGGGATTCGAAGTCAGAACGGTTTTCCTCAGACAGAATCGAGTTATAAGATCGAGTCGTGGAATCGAGGATTCTACTAGATTTACTCAAATAAGATATTTTGTATGCACATAAGAAATTTATATGGGTTCTATAGAGTTTTGACACTAAATATGGAGCAAAAAACGTACACATCAATCCTAGTTGTATTCCACTTCCTTTTATGGCTAACGTACCATCTAGCTCGCATGTATGGAACATATATGAGAGGGAAATATATAGAACATTTAAACCTTCAATGCACGAAATTTACTTATGTTCCTTTTAGAGTGTGTGAATAGTCGATCACTTGTCTATCTGACCTACAGTGCTAAACCTTGAAGGGTCTTGCTCTCCTTCTCCGATCAATCTTGAAGCATCCTCCTTTTCACGCCAATTCCATATGTCGACCAGTCTGATCCTCAATTTTGATCTAGGGTGAGAGCTAGATCAAAGTTGTCTGCGGCTGGGCATTTAGACTTGGGAGGGGAATAAAGGTCCATGAGGTATATGAAAAGGGGTTTGGATGATGGCATACTATTTTGCTACAACTAAACAAACGGCTTAGATAAGTTAGTAGAATCAGATGTAGTCTATAGCATACTCGGGATTGTACAGTTTTGTACATAATTCTATGATTTGGATCACGACCCAACATGGATTCTACCTGATTCGGATTTATAGTGGGATTTGGATCGACATGATTCCGTAGGGTCGTGAAGTCGTACTTCTCCAGCAGTCGAATCAGGATTCTGACTACCTTGGGCCCACTGGAGCATGCTTACATAATACATTGAAACTGCACATGGGATTATAACAAGATGATGAGGACTGCCCAACCAAACATAAATAGGCCTAGAACACATGGTCTAGCTTACTTTTTTGGTCCAGGCAAACTGCACATGATATGTGAGTGTCCAAACTGCACATGGTCTTTGTCCTTGGTACGACGAGGGGTGTTTGCATGACGTATAGTTTCCAGCGCTCAGTTTTGTATCTCAGTTTTGTATCTTTCCCAATATCTATTCGGTGGTTTTAGCCCGGCTTAGCGTCCTGGCACTCGCACGCCCCCCTAGTGGGCCGCCCTAGCAACCTGCTAAAAAAAATTATTTTTGGATTTAACATGCTAGATGGATTTCTTTTGAGCATAATACGGTAGGGAAGGCCCCTACTATGTCTCATTTATATTAATATATGAATGTACAGAGTGGAGTTACATGGGTGTTATAGAGAAAAAAAAAGTTATACAGAGTCTAGCCCGCATGCTAAAGTCATCGACCGAAGACTTGGTGCAATAGCCACTGGAACAAGATCATTAGTTTTCTACAATCCGAAAATAGTGCTATTTAATACTTCATTAAGCACAACATTACATATATTTTGTACCCTTGTAAATCATTTGAAAAAAAACCCATAAATTTGAGATAAAATTCATAGATTCGCAATTAAAATGTTCACTGTATGGAGAGAAGTTCATTTTGTTTTCAAAAATTTCGTGCAATACGAAATATGGTCAGCGATTTTGACATATTTAATCAAATTTTGAAAAAGTTCATCAGTTTTGAAATAAAATCACGAGTTTCTAAAAAGTTAATCAATTTGAAAAACAATCATTGATTTTGAAGAAAAATTCACAAATTTGAAAAAAGGTTCACGATTTTGGAAAAAGTGCATCAATTTTTTTAGAATTCTTTTAGAAAAAGTCCATCAATTTTGAAAAGATATTCAAAACAGTTAATCATTGTTTCTAAAAAGTTCTCAAATTTTAAAAAGTTTATCAACTTTTATGATAAGACCAAGAATTCAAAAAAGTTCTTCAACATGGAAAAAATAGTTCATGAATTCAAAAAAGTTCTCCCGAATCTGAAAAGATGTTCATGGATTTGGAAAAATGTTCATGGTTTTGAAATTTTTATCGATTTTGATAGAAATATTCATTAATTTTGGAAAAAGAAAAGAAAAAGGAACAAGAAAAAAAAGAAAAAGGAAAAAGAAAAAGAAAGAAGAAATGAAAGGAAAAGTAATAAATAATAAAATGGTTGCATCTATTTCCATTTGGGTGGCTTTCCTCGTTGGCTACCATAGCTAAACTAGACGAGGAGGTTGTGTGATCAAATCATACCCCTTGCTCGCACTTTTTGGGTCTTTAAATCAGAAAAAGAAAGAATACATGGACCACTTAAAGCAGGAAGAAAAGAAATAGATGGGCTGGTCCAGGAGTCGAGGGCGGAGGGTGTGCGCCAATTTGTGGAACACACTGTAATGATGCCTTAAGCGCCGTATAGGAAATACTGTTGCACCAGCAAGGAAGGTCATGACGTGCAACTCGTCAAGCTAATGTGGCCATTTATGTTGTAGGATTTGTAGGCCCACTGGAACATGCTTACATAATACTTCCTCCGTATAAAAATATTTGTCATCAAAATGGATAAAAAAATATGTATCTAGAACTAATATACTTGTCATTTTAATGATAAGTATTTCCGGACGGAGGGAGTACATTCAAACTGCACATGGGATCATTACAAGATCATGAGAACTGCCCAACCAAACATAAATAGGCCTACTGCACATGGTCTAGCTTACTTTTTCGGTCCACGCAAACTACACATGGTGTCTGAGTGTCCAAACTGCACATGGTCTTTGTCCTTGGTACGACGAGGGGTGTTTATATTTTTAATATACTAAACCTAGCTAGGTTTGATCTACTCTGTTTTTTTTAACTTTTTTCTATCAGTAAAAGTCTGGCCAACCGGGACATGCCACGTGCTTTATTGGGGGACCTGGCCGGGTAGATGTTCGGTGTTCGTGTAGCGATTGTGGGCGGCATTCTGGTCCAGCACGCCATTGGTTTGCATGTGCATGCACGGTTCGGCAGTTCCCATTGGCTAGGTCGTCTCTGTCGCTTTGCGGCTGGTTGTGCATGCATCTCCTTGTTTGCCGCTTTGTTTAATTTTCTCCCGATGAGTTTTGTTTTCTTTCGTTTGTACGTGCTCGCTGAAGTCGGTAGCCGCTTCGGGCCGTGCTTCTTCGAAATTGCTTCACTTACGGATGATGCTTACGGAAACTGTTGTATGGACAGATGTGCCAGCGCCTAATTCATCCCTTCCTCCTGAATTTTCGAGATGGGGCCCTCCTCCTCCCAATCAGATGATTTCATTTCAGTCGGTAAATGAAAACGCGTTGAAAGTTGCTTGTAAGTGTAGCATTGGTCGTGCTTCTTTGCTGAGCAATGCTACACCTACATACAGGTCTTACGTAATTAATCCTACGTGCTGATGTGGCGTAGATTAGTTGGGTCAGGATTAGCGCCCGGGCCCCACGCTTGAAATGAGGGGCGGAGAAGAGGATTTAGGAAGGTTACATAAGTTGGTTTACGAAGGTTTACCAAGGTGTAGCATTTTTTATGCTTTCCAGGCCTGCTACATGGTGGGCTCTCCCTTTTCTCCATCTTTCTAGCTGCTTCTTTGCTGCATTCGGTGGTTGTCTTCAGTTATTCTTTCAGTTCACGGTAGTTTCTATAAAAACAGGGCCCTTCCATCCATCTTCCTCCCATTCTGGTTTCAGCCCAGGTGACGTAGATTTCACCGGCGAGGCCCTGTCTTCTTTTCCGCTGCGTGTCCATCGGCTTAAGGGCACGACGACGGCGGCTTGCTGGAGGCCTCCGGCAAGTGGTGCCAATGGTTGGCGAGCTCCTGACGGCGCGCGACGCTCCTCGGCCATGGTTACGACCAGTGCGGGGCGCACACGACTCTGCGGCGGGGAACACGAGGCCACGGAGAGGCTCAGGTTGCGCGTAGTGGCGCTGTTGGTGGCTCGCAGGTCGACCCTGCACGATGGGCGTCGACAAAGCTTAGTGTGTTTGCGCCGGTTCATGGCCAGGCAGAGCTCGCGGCACCACAACTGTTTGTTCATGCGCACGGTGGACGGGAGAGCACACGTCGGCGACCATGCAACCGTGAGGTCGTCTTGTATTGCAGCCGCGGCCTGCTGCAACACAAGGAACTCGCCGAGCTCTGGCGGGATCGGGCGGTGAGTAGAGCCGGTCGTGTAGATGGCCAGCGTGCCCACGTTCTTGAGTCGGCCGAGTTCGCCGAGATGGGACCAGAGATAATGGTCTTCGCGAGGCCGTTTGCTGCCGTCTCCGTCTTTTCGTCTCATCCTCGGTCGGTGCCGCTGGCGGCGGCTCAGTCACTACCTCGGCTTCCCGTGGCAGCCCGTCTGTTGCATGGTGAGATTGGAACAGTTGCTGATCTCCGGCGAGAGCGCACCTGGAGGTTATTGTTGCCGCCGCCGCGGAGGCACTCCACTTTGTTCGACAGAAACGAACAGTGGCGCACGAAACGCATGAAAACGTTCGATAGAGCATAGATGTCCCGGTCGGTTTCTCCGGGATGTGGACCACGTGAGCGCCAGCAGGTCGCCAAGCTGCGGCGGGATGTGAAACATGTTCGCTTCTGAACATGTTTCCGGAGTCTCCGGACATGTCTGTCCCGGTGAGCACCAGCAGTTCCAGCGTGGCGTCCAAGGCCGCCCAGCAGGTCAAGGAATTGCAGACTCAGCTCCGTCCATCGGACGACTTGTCCGCCCAGTCCGAGTGCCGTGGCACCGCCGCCTAGCATGCGCCGCGGCCTGCGTGTCCATGGCGAGGGCGTCGCCCTTGCACGCCATGGCGACCGCGCAGCACAGCACCAGCCGCGGCGCCACGCACCCCTCCCCTGTCTACAACCGCCCACTTCAGGATTCGGGAGGCATGTAGGTCATCTTTTTTCCCCCTCTCCCCACCCGCGCCGCCCCCGTGAGCCGACGGGGAGGGCTTCCGACAGCGCCGCCTCCAAGCCCTCCCTCCCGCCTTCTGCGTTGCTGCCGCTAGAGGGCGCGGCCGGGCAAACCCCGGCCAGCGCCGGCAGCGGCGGGGCACTGGTGGTCTCCCGCGAGGTGGCTCCCGGGTGCTGCGGTGGGCGGAGAGGTGAAGGAAATATGCCCTAGAGGCAATAATAAAGTTATTATTTATTTCCTTATATCATGATAAATGTTTATTATTCATGTAGAATTGTATTAACCGGAAATATAATACATGTGTGAATATATAGACAAACAAAGTGTCACTAGTATGCCTCTACTTGACTAGCTCGTTGATCAAAGATGGTTATGTTTCCTAGCCATAGACATGAGTTGTCATTTGATCAACGAGATCACATCATTAGGAGAATGATGTGATTGACTTGACCCATTGCGTTAGCTTCGCACTTGATCGTTTAGTATGTTGCTATTGCTTTCTTCATGACTTATACATGTTCCTATGACTATGAGATTATGCAACTCCCGTTTACCGGAGGACACTTTGTGTGCTACCAAACGTCACAACGTAACTGGGTGATTATAAATGTGCTCTACAGGTGTCTCCGAAGGTACTTGTTGAGTTGACGTTTTTCGAGATTAGGATTTGTCACTCTGATTGTCGGAGAGATATCTCTGGGCCCACTCGGTAATGCACATCAATATAAGCCTTGCAAGCATTGTAACTAATGTGTTAGTTGCGGGATGATGTATTACGAAACGAGTAAAGAGACTTGCCGGTAACGAGATTGAACTAGGTATTGAGATACCGACGATCGAATCTCGGGCAAGTAACATACCGATGACAAAGGGAACAACGTATATTGTTATGTGGTTTGACCGATAAAGATCTTTGTAGAATATGTAGGAGCCAATATGAGCATCCAGATTCCGCTATTCGTTACTGACAGGAGACGTGTCTCGGTCATGTCTACATAGTTCTCGAACCCGTAGGGTCCGCACGCTTAAAATTCGGCGACGATCGGTATTATGAGTTTTTGTGTTTTTGATGTACCGAAGGTAGTTCAGAGTCCCGGATATTTTCACGGACATGACGAGGAGTCTCGAAATGGTTGAGACGTAAAAATCGATATATTGGACGACTTTATTCGGACACCGGAAGTGTTCCGAGTGGTTTCGGATAAAAACCGGAGTACCGGGGGGTTACCGGAACCCCCCGGGTAGTTAATTGGGCCTCATGGGACTTAGTGGGAGAAGAGGAGGGGCGGCCAAGGCAGCCGCGCGCCCCCTCTCCCCCTCTAGTCCGAATTGGACAAGGAGGGGGGGGGGCTTTTTCCTTCTCCTCTTCTCTCACTTCCTTCCCTCTCCTACTCCAACAAGGAAAAGGAGGAGTCCTACTCCCGGTGGGAGTAGGACTCCCTCCCTGGTGCGCCCTCCTCCTGGCCGCCGCCTCCCCCCCTTGCTCCTTTATATACGGGGGCAGGGGGCACCCTAGAACACACAGGTTGATCAGTTGATCTATTCCAGCCGTGTGCGGTGCCCCCCTCCACCATATTCCACCTCGGTTATATCGTAGCAGTGCTTAGGCGAAGCCCTGTGTCGGTAGCAACATCATCATCGTCATCATGCCATCGTGCTGAAGAAACTCTCATGTGAAGCTTTGTTGGTTCGGAGCTCGCGGGACGTCATCGAGTTGAACGTGTGCAGAACTCGGAGGTGTCATGCGTTCGGTACTTGGATCGGTCGGATCGTGAAGACGTACGACTACATCAACCGCGTTATGCTAACGCTTCCGCATTCGGTCTACGAGGGTACATGGACACACTCTCCCCTCTCGTTGCTATGCATCACCATGATCCTGTGTGTGCGTAGGAAATATTTTGAAATTACTACGTTCCCCAACAGTGGCATCCGAGCCTGGTTTTATGCGTAGATGTTATATGCATGAGTAGAACACAAGTGAGTTGTGGGCGATACAAGTCATACTGCTTACCAGCATGTCATACTTTGGTTCGCCGGTATTGTTGGATGAAGCGGCCCGGACCGACATTACGTGTACGCTTACGTGAGACTGGTTCTACCGACGTGCTTTGCACACAGGTGGTTGGCGGGTGTCAGTTTCTCCAACTTTAGTTGAACCGAGTGTGGCTACGCCTGATCCTTAAGAAGGTTAAAACAACACTAACTTGATGAACTATCGTTGTGGTTTTGATGCATAGGTAAGAACGGTTCTTGCTCAGCCCGTAGTAGCCACGTAAAACTTGCAACAACAAAGTAGAGGACGTCTAACTTGTTTTTGCAGGGCATGTTGTGATGTGATATTGTCAAGACATGATGCTATATTTATTGTATGAGATGATCATGTTTTGTAACGGAGTTATCGGCAACTGGCAGGAGCCATATGGTTGTCGCTTTATTGTATGCAATGCAATTGCCTTGTAATTGCTTTACTTTATCACTAAGCGGTAGCGATAGTCGTAGAAGCAATAGTTGGCGAGACGACAACGATGCTACGATGGAGATCAAGGTGTCGCGCCGGTGATGATGGTGATCATGACGGTGCTTTGGAGATGAAGATCACAAGCACAATATGATGATGGCCATATCATATCACTTATATTGATTGCTTGTGATGTTATCTTTTATGCATCTTATTTCGCTTTGATTGACGGTAGCATTATAAGATGATCTCTCACTAAATTTCAAGATAAAAGTGTTCTCCCTGAGTATGCACCGTTGCCAAAGTTCGTCGTACCGAGACACCACGTGATGATCGGGTGTGATAATCTCTACGTTCATCTACAATGGGTGCAAGCCAGTTTTGCACACGCATAATACTCGGGTTAAACTTGACGAGCCTAGCATATGCAGATATGGCCTCGGAACACTGAGACCGAAAGGTCGAACATGAATCATATAGTAGATACGATCAACATAGTGATGTTCACCATTGAAAACTACTCCATTTCACGTGATGATCGGACATGGTTCAGTTGATTTGGATCACGTGATCACTTAGATGATTAGAGGGATGTCTATCTAAGTGGGAGTTCTTAAGTAATATGATTAATTAAACCTAAATTTATCATGAACTTAGTACCTGATAGTTGCCTGTCTACGTTGATTGTAGATAGATGGCCCGTGCTGTTGTTCCATTGAATTTTAATGCGTTCCTTGAGAAAGCAAAGTTGAAAGATGATGGTAGCAATTACACGGACTGTGTCCATAACTTGAGGATTATCCTCATTGCTGCACAGAAGAATTACGTCCTGGAAGCACCGCTGGGTGCCAGGCCTGCTGCAGATGTTGCTGATGACGTTAAGAACGTCTGGCAGAGTAAAGCTGATGACTACTCGATAGTTCAGTGTGCCATGCTTTATGGCTTAGAACCGGGACTTCAACGACGTTTTGAACGTCATGGAGCATATGAGATGTTCCAGGAGTTGAAGTTAATATTTCAAGCAAATGCCCGGATTGAGAGATATGAAGTCTCCAATAAGTTCTATAGCTGCAAGATGGAGGAGAATAGTTCTGTCAGTGACCATATACTCAAAATGTCTGGGTATCATAATCACTTGACTCAACTGGGAGTTGATCTTCCTGTTGATAGTGTCATTGACAGAGTTCTTTAGTCACTGCCACCAAGCTACAAAAGCTTCGTGATGAACTATAATATGCAAGGGATGAATAGGAAAATTCCCAAGCTCTTCGCAATGCTAAAGGCAGCGGAGGTAGAAATCAAGAAGGAGCATCAAGTGTTGATGGTCAACAAGACCACCCGTTTCAAGAAAAAGGGTAAAGGGAAGAAGAAGGGGAACTACAAGAAGAACAACAAACAAGTTGCTGTTCAGGATAAGAAGGATGACAAGATGAACAAAGGTATATGTGATATACATGTTATTGATGTGTACCTTACTAAAGCTTGCAGTAGCACCTGGGTATTTGATACTGGTTCTGTTGCTAATATTTGCAACTAAACAGGGACTACAGATTAAGCGAAGACTGGCTAAGGATGAGGTGACGATGCGCGTAGGAAATGGTTTCAAAGTCGATGTGATCGCCGTCGGCATGGTACCTCTACGTCTACCTTCGGGATTAGTTTTAGACCTAAATAATTTTTATTTGGTGCCAGCGTTAAGCATGAACATTATATTTGGATCTTGTTTGATGCGAGATGGTTATTCATTTAAATCTGAGAATAATGGTTGTTCTATTTATATGAGTAATATCTTTTATGGTCATGCACCCTTGAAGAGTGGTCTATTTTTGTTGAATCTCGATAGTAGTGATACACATATTCATAATGTTGAAGCCAAAAGATGCAAAGTTGATAATGATAGTGCAACTTATTTGTGGCACTGCCATTTGGGTCATATTGGTGTAAAGCGCATGAAGAAACTCCATATTGATGGACTTTTGGAATCACTTGATTATGAATTACTTGGTACTTGCGAACCATGCCTCATGGGCTAGATGACTAAAATGTCGTTCTCCGGAACAATGGAGCGAGCAACAGACTTGTTGGAAATCATACATACTGATGTATGTGGTCCGATGAATATTGAGGCTCGCGACGGGTATCGTTATTTTCTCACCTTCACAGATGATTTGAGAGGATATGTGTATATCTACTTAATGAAACATAAGTCTGAAACATTTGAAAAGTTCAAAGAATTTCAGAGTGAAGTGGAAAATCATCGTAACAAGAAAATAAAGTTTCCACAATCTGATCGTGGAGGAGAATATTTGAGTTACGAGTTTGGTCTACATTTGAAACAATGCGGAATAGTTTCGCAACTCATGCCACCTGGAACACCACGACATAATGGTGTGTCCGAACGTCGTAATCGTACTTTACTAGATATGGTGAGATCTATGATGTCTCATACTGATTTACCGCTATCGTTTTGGGGTTATGCTTTAGAGACGGCTGCATTCACGTTAAATAGGGCACCATCAAAATCCGTTGAGACGACGCCTTATGAACTATGGTTTGGCAAGAAACCAAAGTTCTCATTTCTTAAAGTTTGGGGCTGCAATGCTTATGTGAAAAAGCTTCAACCTGATAAGCTCGAACCCAAATCGGAGAAATGTGTCTTTATAGGATACCCAAAGGAAATTGTTGGGTACACCTTCTATCACAGATCTGAAGGCAAGACATTCGTTTTTAAGAATGGATCCCTTATAGAGAAGGAGTTTCTCTCGAAAGAAGTGAGTGGGAGGAAAGTAGAACTTGATGAGGTAATGATACGTCCATTTTGCATCATGCTTTTATATCGATATTTATTGCATTATGGGCTGTTATTTCACATTATGTCACAATACTTATGGCTATTCTCTCTTATTTTACAAGGTTTACATAAGGAGGGAGAATGCCGGCAGCTGGAATTCTGGGCTGGAAAAGGAGCAAATATTACAGACCTATTCTGCGCAACTCCAAAAGTCCTAAAACTCCATGGAACACCTTATAATAAATAATGAAAAATCCTCGCCAAAGATGAAGACCAGGGGGCCCACACCCTTTCCACGAGGGTGGGGGCGCCCCCCCTAGGGAGCGCCGGGCGCCCCCCCTAGGGAGCGCCGGGCGCCCCCCCTAGGGAGCGCCCCCTACCTCATGGGCCCCCTGGTGGCTCTCCGATGACCACCTTCTCCTATATGAAGTCTTTCGTCGAGAAAAAAAGAAGAAGCAACCTTTCGGGACGAAAATTCGCCGCCACGAGGCGGAACCTTGGCGGATCCAATCTAGAGCTCCGGCAGAGCTGTTTTGCTGGGGAAACTTCCCTCCCGAAGGGGGAAATCATCACCATCGTCATCACCAACGCTCCTCTCATTGGGAGAGGGAAATCTCCATCAACATCTTCATCAGCACCATCTCATCTCAAAACCCTAGTTCATCTCTTGTATCCAATTCTTGTCTCCAAGTCCGGGATTGGTGCTAGTAGGTTGCTAGTAGTGTTAATTACTCCTTATAGTTGATGCTAGTTGGTCTAATTGGTGGAAGATCATATGTTCAGATCCTTTATGCATATTATTACCCCTCTGATTATGAACATGAATATGCTTTGTGAGTAGTTACGTTTGTTCCTGCTGATTTTCTTGTTCTTAGTTCCCCACAAGATAGCTTTTGTCCCATTATATTTGGTAGACCCTTCTTGAACACTGTTAATGCTAAGATAGATTGCGAAAAGAATGTTGTTACTATTGTCTTGGATCATATGACTCATGAATTTAATTTCTCTAAATTTCGTAAACAACACCGTGAAGAAGAATTGCCTAGTAAGGATGAAATTATTGGTCTTGTTTCTATTGCCGTACCTCCTAGTGATCCTTTAAAACAATATTTGCTAGACCATGAGAATGATATGTTTATGAATGAAAAAAGTGGTAAGAAAAGTGTAACATCCCAAATTTTCAATTTGCAATGTTATACATTAGATCATCATTGCATATCATATTTTATTTTGCATTTTGGTTGATCCTAGAAATTCTACGCAACTCAATGACCCACGAAGAGAGTTGGGGGTTTCGTTATTTTCATATTTGAGTTTTCTCAAATTTTGAGAATAGGATCATTTGTTTTTATTTATTTTATCATCAATTATTTCTATTACAAAAATATGAGAGAGGGAATAAAATGACTTTCCCAAAATAAAGAAATATTGAGGATTTAATAATAAAATCAAATAATATTTTATTTCGCAGTTTTTCGGTGTTTTATTTGAATTTAGGAAAAATGTGCGTTTTTAAAAATTGCATTTAGGTCTCAAATAAATGTTCACCTTGTGCGGCTGGATTTTAGAAGCCCGTGAAAATTTATTTCGGAATTTTTGGAGTCCGTTTAGTATTTCTTTTTATTTTTCTTTCGAGTGGAATAATTTAAAAAAAACCGAACAGACCTAACGGGCCGTGTCCGACTAGGACTCCGGCCCGACTAGGGTATATAAGCCGGGGCAGCCCACCCGGGGGAAACCCTAGCCCAGCCACCCGACCCCGCCCCAGCCGCCACCCGCGCCGCCGCCGCCGCAGGCGCGCCGCCTCGCCGCCGCCGCCCACCGGATTCCGCCGCCGAGGTTCGCCGCCGCCTCGACTTCCGTGCCATCGTTTAAAAAAAGATCGGTTTTCGTCGGTTTTTTTAGTTTCGGTTTTTTAAATAGATCGGTTTTTCCGGTTTATTTATATAGCGAGCGTTCGTCCGTTCGTTCGTTCTAGCGAGCGTTCGTCGTTTTTCTTTTTCTCGGATTAAATCCGCGATTTTTCTGATCGCGATTCCTGATCCGATTTTTGTTTTAGTCTAACTTTTCGCTCGTTTATCGGAATCAGGCGATTCAAGCGCCTAGAGTTTCATCTCAAAACCCTCTATCCGTTTAACCAACTTAAACAAGATTTTGCTACTGTAAAATTTGCCCTAGATCCAGATTACTAGAACAAAGTTGTTTTCTTTCGCCGTTTGACTTTCTTTGCTTCATTCGATTTGATTCTTTTGCCAACCGGAGTTCTTAAGTTGAACCTTCTGGTTAGATCTCTTATCTGAGTTTTACCTGTGCATTAGATGAGTACTTATTGTATGCTTGTTTGTTTGTCTGCGATAGATTAACCGGAGTGCGCCGCTTGTTACTTCGAATCTCTCGGTTTCGCGGATCATCAGCAACGCAAGTAACACTTTGATCATACCTTTTCTACTACCCAGTTTTATTGCATTAGATCAATCCTCACACATTGCATGATTATGATCTAATTAAATTGTGGGATGGGAAGTAGTTGAGGTAGTACCTAATACCTGTTTATTATCAAACCTTTGGGAGTTACTTCTATGTTTGCTTATTATGCCATGCTATGCTAGTAGACGTGGATTGGGTGAGTGATATCCATGACAGATGTGAGATTGTTAATTAATGGTTTATCTAAGGTGGCAACTTAAACACACATCTGGATGGATTGAGGCACCTGGGTATTCCAGGACTTGCCTGTTTTCTTTTGGACCGCCACCCAGGCTCAAAGGGATCATGAGATTATTCATACTAGAAACTTCCGTGTGCAGCCACAAGCTATTATGGGCTCTAGCATAGTTGACTAAGTTGTGCGAACTCTTACAGTGATAGACTAGCAGATGTAGGGGATGTAGGTGGTACGGTCTACCCGATCGTAAGGTGCAAGCGCTTCTGAAAGACTATGTCTCGGTCATCCGTCTTCTCAAACACCATGTAGTGCGAGAAACCAAACGGAGGCGATCGAGTCTTGTGGAGAAAAGTGCGCAAACCTCTGCAAAGTGTAATAAACTAATCATGGTTAGCAGTGTCCCCGGTTATGGACATCTTGAGTATCTAGTACTTGGATTTTCATGTGAATCTCAACATGTTACTCTAAATTAATTTTGTTGGGTTATGTTAAATGATGATGCTTAATTGGGATTGAGAATGCTGTCAACCATTCTCAATGTTTAACCACTACCATGATAGTTAAATAAATTTATTCCTTTGAAGTAGGGAAAAATTGGCTTTACGCAAAACTGTAACCATAGAGCTTTCCACCAGCCAAATATGCATATAGTATAGCTGTTTTATTCCATTACTCTCTATGTCTTACCTTGCCAGCATATTCCATGTGCTGACCCGTTCCCGGCTGCAACGTTAATGTTGCAGACTTTTCAGACGACGATTAAGGAGTTTTTAGGTCGTGGTTCTATACTCAGTGATGCCGTTGGAGTTGATGGACTCACTTATCTTCCAAGCCTTCCGCTGTTAACATTATTAGATGGCCTTAAGCCATAGTTATTGTAATAAGTTCTCTTTTGAGACACTCGATGTAATAAGTGTGTGATTGCTACTCTGCTATAAATCCTCCGAGTACTGTGTGGTGTCAGCATTACTGATCCAGGGATGACACCGGAGCACAGAGATCAGACCGTTTGAGGTCTGGTTGCTACAGAGATGGTATCAGAGCACACGCTGACTGTAGGACACGACCACTAAGTTAGAGACCTAGATCACTATCCATTCTCTTCTCTTCTGACTTCTCATATTTTCTACTCTTTAGGATGGTGGATGCAAGGAACAAGTTCACGCAACCAGATGAAGATACACCCTTTGGACGTCACTTGAAGGAAGTCACTAGATACCTGAACACAGGAGTACCAAGCTTCACAGGAACCTACAACGCCACTTTACCTGAAGAAGAGCGCTGGATGATTCAAGTTCAAGTTCTAGGAAGGACGTTCATGCCAGTCACCGAGCCCATAGAGTTTTCTTTTGATGCACCAACTTGGAGTCTAGGAAAGAGCATGGCAGCTCACATCGCCATGGGACGCATTGGAGAAGTCTACCGCAAGGATCTCAAGTATGCTATCTACCAGATTTGTGGACGCCGAGATGAGCACTGGGAGATGATCAGCACCAGGAAGGATAGGTCAATCGCAACTTTTATCTAGGAGTTAAATCAGCACATTCGACGACAGGAGAACCAGATGTGCGCCGACATGATAGATCTGAAGAAGGCTAAGACAAGAATCAAGGAACTGGAGGAAGAACTAAAGGCTACACGTGAAGATTATGAAGAGGAAATTGAAGTATTGGTGGATAAGAATGACGACCTGATCAAGAAGATTGGAATATTTATGGGAGGCCCTACGCCAGTAGATGAAGACGAAGAACCCAAGGAAATTAGCCCGGAAGACTACATCATCATCGACGGCACCGACTCGGAACCAGATAGTAGCGATGATGACTATGTTGATGAAGCTGGAGCAGATATCATGGAGTCTGCAACCGAAGAATATTTCTAGTAGACCACCCCATTAGTAGTAGTAGTCCACCATGTAAATATAGTAGTCCGAGCACTTTTTCGATAGTTAGATCGATTGTATGCCTTTGTTTGATTGATTGAAGTGAATTGTTTGCTTTTGCCTCATGTCCATATGGGTAGTGTTTTCTCTTTAGACCCCCTCTATTCTTATATCTCATCTCTTCTAAACCCTCAGATGCCTCCGAGACGTGAACCCGGATTTTCCTTTCCACCGAAGCTCACCCAGTTGATCCAGCAGCAGAACACATCGATGCAGTTGCTAGTCCAGAATCAGAATCAAGGGAACAACAACAACAACCCACCACCACCACCACCTATTGACCACTTAGCCCGTTTTCTTAGGCTGAATCCGTCGGTGTTTTCCAGTAGCACCGAGCCGATAGTAGCAGATGATTGGCTCCGCAAGACAGCTAGGGAGTTGACCACAGCAGGATGCACAGATGCGGAGAAGGTGAAGTTTGCCGCACATAAGCTAGAAGGACCCGCGGCATCATGGTGGGAGAATTTCACAGCCACTTTCCCAGTTGACACTATCACATGGGACCAGTTTCAGCAGGCTTTTCGTACTGCCCATGTTTCAGCAGGAGCTATGGCCATGAAGAAGCGTGAGTTTCGCAACTTGCACCAAGGAGGACGGACAGTTGGCCAGTATGTGGAGGAGTTTAGTAAGTTAGCACGTTATGCCCCAGATGACGTCGCTACGGAGGCAGCTAAGCAGGAGAAGTTTCTGGAAGGACTAAATGATGAGTTGAGCATGCAGTTGATGGTAGCAACCTTCAACAATTACTAGGAGTTGGTAGATCATGCTCTTATGATTGAAGGGAAGCAGCAGCAAATTGAGAATCGCAAGAGGAAGTATGGACAAGGGAAGTACAATTCAGGAGCTCAGCAGAAGCCACGTTTTACCTCTAGACCGGGAGGACATTTTCAGCATACCCATGGAGGAGGTAGCTCGCACAATCACAATGGCACCAAGAATGGTAATGGCAATGGAGGAAGCAACGGCCAGAACCGCACCAACCCATCAACCCCAGCCAAGAAGGACCTAAGCCTAGTCACTTGTTTTAAGTGACAGAAGACCGAACATTATGCCAATGAATGTCCTGAAGGCCAAAATGGCAATGGAAGTTCTGGGAAGAAGCCGAACCCTTTCAATAGGGGACAGGTGAACCACGTTAGCGTGGAGGAGGTTGAAGCTCAGCCCGATGCAGTAATAGGTAAGTTTTTGGTTAAGTCATTTACTGCACTCGTTCTTTTTGATACTGGTGCATCGCATTCATACATCTCAAGGGGATTTGTGGATAAGTATAACCTACCAACCCAAGCCCTTAGGTCACCCATGTTAGTAACCTCGCCTGGAGCAGAGTATGTGGCTAGTCTATGGTGTGATCGGTTACCATTAAGGATTGGTAACTATGTTTTTCCCTCAGACCTAATAGTATTGGAATCCCAAGGATTGGATGTGATATTAGGCATGGATTGGTTATCAAAGTATGAAGGGAATATAGAATGTGCTAGTAAGTCGATTTTGCTTACCACCCCAGAAGGGAGAAGGATCATGTATGTATCCCGGCATGTGCCAAAGAGGACTCAAGTAAATTGCTTAACAGGAGTTGTGTAGGAGGAAGTACCAGTGGTAAGGGATTTCCCTGATGTATTTCCAGAGGAGTTGCCAGGCATGCCACTGGATAGAGATATTGAGTTTTTGACTGAGCTATTGCCAGGCACAGGTCCAATATCAAAGAGACCATATAGGATGCCAGCAAAGGATTTGGTGGAAATTAAGAAGCAGATTAAGGAGTTACTGGATAAATGATATGTTCGCCCAAGTTCTTCACTTTGGGGATTGCCAGTACTACTAGTGGAGAAGAAGGATGGATCGTTAAGGATGGTTGTTGATTATCAAGGATTGAATGAAGTAACGATCAAGAACAAGTACCCACTACCAATGATCAACGATCTGTTTGATCGATTGCAAGGAGCTAAGGTATTTTCCAAGATCGATCTGCGATCAGGATACCACCAGTTGAAGATTCGAGAACAGGATATTCCGAAGACGGCTTTTACCACCAGGTATGGGCTGTACGAGTATACCGTCATGTCATTTGGTCTGACTAACGTACCTGCCTATTTTATGAACATGATGAACAAAGTGTTTATGGAGTTTTTTGGATAAGTTCGTCGTAGTGTTCATTGATGATATCCTGGTTTATTCAAAGAATGAAGAGGAGCATAAAGAGCATTTGCGTTTGGTACTCGGAAAGCTCAGAGAACATCAATTATATGCCAAGTTCAACAAATGCGAGTTTTGGTTGAAGGAAGTAGGATTCCTCGGACACGTTATATCTGGAGAAGGTATATCAGTTGATCCCACTAAAGTTGATACCATGACCAAGTGGGAAGCCCCAACAACAGTTGGAGAGATACGGAGTTTTCTTGGACTCGCAGGATACTACCGGAGATTTATTGAAAATTTCTCAAAGATTGCGAAGCCTATGACTGAGTTGTTAAAGAAGGATACCAAGTTCATATGGACAGAGGAATGCGAGGCTAGTTTCCAGGAGTTGAAGAAACGCTTAGTTACCTTACCAGTATTGATTTTGCCAGACCAGACCAAAGATTATGAGGTGTATTGCGACGCGTCATGTCGAGGACTTGGAGCAGTGCATATTCAGGAAGGGAGAGTTGTTTCATATGCCTCAAGACAACTGAAACCTCATGAGTTTAATTATGCCACGCATGACTTGGAATTAGCAGCCGTAGTGCATGCATTGAAAACATGGAGACATTTCCTCATTGGAAATCATTGTGAGGTGTACACGGATCATAAGAGTTTGAAGTACATTTTCACCCAGAAGGAGTTGAATCTCAGACAAAGGAGATGGTTGGTGCTTATCAAGGATTATGACATGAGATTGCATTATCACCCCGGAAAGGCTAATGTAGTAGCTGACGCATTAAGCCGTAAGAGCCATGTCAATACGTTAATGACGGGAGAAATACCCAAGGAGTTAGCCGAAAATCTTCGTGAACTGTGTTTGGAAATAGTTCCGAGAGGCTATGTAGCAGCATTGGAGATTCATTCAATTTTGATGGATAGAATCAGAGAAGCTCAGAAAACTGACAAAGAGATTGCTGCTATAAAGGAGAAACTGAGCAAAGGAAAAGCTAAAGGATTTCGTGAGGATGAGCAGGATACCCTATGGTTTGAAGACCGCGTTTTACGTGCCCAATGACCTGGAGATCAGGAAGTTGATTTTGCAAGAGGCACACGATTCACCATATTTGATTCACCCAGGAAATACCAAGATGTATTTGGATTTGAAGGATATTTTCTGGTGGACCGGAATGAAGAAGGATATTGTGGAGTATGTAGCAGTTTGTGATGTATGTCAGAGAGTAAAGGCAGAGCATCAGAAGCCAGCAGGATTGTTACAACCATTGCCGATACCCGAATGGAAGTGGGATAAGCTAGACATGGATTTTATCACGGGATTGCCCAGGACTCGTTCAGGCTATGACTCGATATGGGTTGTAGTCGATCGATTGACGAAAGTAGCTCATTTCATCCCAGTAAAGACCACTTACACCAGTGCTAAGTTGGCAAAGATATACATGACCAGGATCGTATGTTTGCATGGAGTTCCAAGGAGTATCGTATCAGATAGAGGAACCCAGTTTACCTCAAAGTTCTGGAAGCAGTTGCACGAAACTTTGGGTACCAGGCTAGAATTCAGTACAACTTTTCATCCACAGACAGATGGACAGACCGAGAGAGTCAATCAGATTTTGGAGGATATGCTGAGAGCTTGTGCGCTAGATTATGGATCTAGTTGGGACGATAATTTGCCATATGCAGAGTTCTCTTACAACAACAGTTATCAAACCAGTTTAAAGATGGCCCCTTTCGAAGCTTTGTACGGAAGGAGGTGCAGGACACCGTTATTGTGGGACGAAGTTGGAGACCGCCGGTTGTTTGGACCTGACTTGATTAAAGAGTCTGAACAGAAGGTGAAGTTGATTCGCGATAGGCTCAAGGTAGCCCAGTCCAGACAGAAGAGTTATGCGGATTCTAAACGTAAGGAGACCGTTCACGAAGTTGGAGATAGAGCTTATCTTCGAGTATCTCCACTTCGAGGAACAAAGCGTTTTGGAGTTAAAGGGAAGTTAGCGCCACGATTTGTAGGACCATATCGAGTTTTGGAACGTATGGGAGAAGTGGCCTTGAAGTTGGAATTGCTAGAAGGATTGTCAGGAGTTCATGATGTGTTCCACGTTTCTCAGTTAAAGAAGTGTCACACGGAGATGGCTGACGTACCTTTGAGAGACACAGTGCCATTGGAAACAATTCAGTTGGATAACGATTTGACCTACGAGGAGAAACCAGTTAAGATCCTCGAATTTGCCAGCCGAGTTACCCGCAACAAGGTTATCAAGTTTTGCAAAGTTCAGTGGAGCCACCACACAGAGGATGAAGCCACTTGGGAGCGAGAGGAAGACTTGCTCAAAGACCACCCTCACCTATTTTCTAGCCAACCCGAAGCTCGAGGGCGAGATTCATCTTAAGGGGGGTAGGTTTGCAACATCCCAAATTTTCAATTTGGAATTTTATACATTAGATCATCATTGCATATCATATTTTATTTTGCATTTTGGTTGATCCTAGAAATTCTACGGAACTCAATGACCCACGGAGAGAGTTGGGGATTTCGTTATTTTCATATTTGAGTTTTCTCAAATTTTGAGAATAGGATCATTTGATTTTATTTATTTTATCATCAATTATTTCTATTACAAAAACATGAGAGAGGGAATAAAAGGACTTCCCCAAAATAAAGAAATATTGAGGATTTAATAATAAAATCAAATAAGATTTTATTTCGGAGTTTTTCGGTGTTTTATTTGAATTTAGGAAAAATGTGCGTTTTTCAAAATTGCATTTAGGTCCCAAATAAATGTTCACCTTGTGCGGCTTGATTTTAGAAGCCCGTGAAAATTTATTTCGGAATTTTTGGTGTCCGTTTAGTATTTCTTTTTATTTTTCTTCCAAGCGGAATAATTTAAAAAAACCGAACTGACCTAACTGGCCGTGTCCTACTAGGACTCCGGCCCGACTAGGGTATATAAGCCGGGGCAGCCCACCCGGGGGAAACCCTAGCCCAGCCACCCGACCCCGCCCCAGCCGCCACCCGCGCCGCCGCCGCCGGATTCCGCCGCCGAGGTTCGCCGCCGCCTCGACTTCTGTGCCATCGTTTAAAAAAAAGATCGGTTTTCGTCGGTTTTTTTAGTTTCGTTTTTTTAAATAGATTGGTTTTTCCGGTTTATTTAAATAGCGAGCGTTCATCCGTTCGTTCTTCTAGCGAGCGTTCGTCGTTTTTCTTTTTCTCGGATTAAATCCGTGATTTTTCTGATCGCGATTCCTGATCCGATTTTCGTTTTAGTCTAACTTTCCGCTCGTTTATCAGAATCAGGCGATTCAAGCGCCTAGAGTTTCGTCTCGAAACCCTCTATCCGTTTAAACAACTTAAACAAGATTTTGCTACTGTAAAATTTTCCCTAGATCCAGATTACTAGAATGAAGTTGTTTTCTTTCGCCGTTTGACTTTCGTTACTTCGTTCGATTTGATTCTTTTGCCAATCGGAGTTCTTAAGTTGAACCTTCTGTTTAGATCTCTTATCTGAGTTTTACCTGTGCATTAGATGAATACTTATTGTATGCTTGTTTGTTTGTCTGTGATAGAATACCCGGAGTGCGCTGCTTATTACTTCGAATCTCTAGGTTTCGCGGATCATCAGCAAGGCAAGTAACACTTTGATCATACCTTTTCTACTACCTAGTTTTATTGCCTTAGATCAATCCTCACACATTGCATGATTAGGATCTAATTAAATTGCGGGATGGGAAGTAGTTGAGGTAGTACCTAATACCTGTTTATTATCAAACCTTTGGGACTTACTTCTACGTTTGCTTATTATGCCATGCTATGCTAGTAGATGTGGATTGGGTGAGTGATATCCATGACAGATGTGAGATTGTTAATTAATAGTTTATCTAAGGTGGCAACTTAAACACACATCTGGGTGGATTGAGGCACTAGGGTATTTTAGGACTTGCCTGTTTTCTTTTGGACCGCCACCCAGGCTCAAAGGGATCATGAGACTATTCATACTAGAAACTTCCGTGTGCAGCCACAAGCTATTATGGGCTCTAGCATAGTTGACTAAGTTGTGCGAACTCTTACAGTGGTAGACTAGCAGATGTAGGGGATGTAGGTGGTACGGTCTACCCGATCGTAAGGTGCAAGCGCTTCTGAAAGACTATGTCTCGGTCATCCGTCTTCTCAAACACCATGTAGTGCAAGAAACCAAACGGAGGCGATCGAGTCTTGTGGGGAAAAGTGCGCAAACCTCTGCAGATTGTAATAAACTAATCATGGTTAGCCGTGTCCCCGGTTATGGACATCTTGAGTATCTAGTACTTGGATTTTCATGTGAATCTCAACATGTTACTCTAAATTAATTTTGTTGGGTTATGTTAAATGATGATGCTTAATTGGGATTGAGAATGCTGTCAACCATTCTCAATGTTTAACCACTACCATGATAGTTAAATAAATTTATTCCTTTGAAGTAGGGAAAAATTGGCTTTACGCAAAACTGTAACCATAGAGCTTTCCACCAGCCAAATATGCATATAGTATAGCTGTTTCATTCCATTACTCTCTATGTGTTACCTTGCCTGCATATTCCATGTGCTGACCCGTTCCGGGCTGCAACGTTAATGTTGCAGACTTTTCAGACGACGATTAAGGAGTTTTTAGGTCGTGGTTCTATACTCAGTGATGCCGTTGGAGTTGATGGACTCACTTATCTTCCAAGCCTTCCGCTGTTAACATTATTAGATGGCCTTAAGCCATATTTATTGTAATAAGTT
This sequence comes from Triticum urartu, assembly GCF_056163025.1. Taxonomy (NCBI): domain Eukaryota; kingdom Viridiplantae; phylum Streptophyta; class Magnoliopsida; order Poales; family Poaceae; genus Triticum; species Triticum urartu. The sequence continues at coordinate 25,586,807 of NC_141873.1, forward strand.
CTCTTTTGAGACACTCGATGTAATAAGTGTGTGATTGCTACTCTGCTATAAATCCTCCGAGTACTGTGTAGTGTCAGAATTACTGATCCAGGGATGATACCGGAGCACAGAGATCAGACCGTTTGAGGTCTGGTCGCTACAAAAAGAAATACTAAAGCTTCTAGAGGCAGGTATAATTGATCCCGTTGCTGATAGTCAGTGGGTAAGTCCTGTTCACTGTGTCCCTAAGAAGGGAGGTATTACTATTGTTCCTAATGATAAAGATGAATTGATTCCACAAAGAATTATTACAGGTTATAGGATGGTAATTGATTTCCGCAAATTAAATAAGGCTACTAAGAAAGATCATTACCCCTTACCTTTTATCGATCAAATTGTAGAAATATTATGCAAACATACAGATTACTGCTTTCTAGATGGTTATTCTAGTTTCTCTCAAATACTTGTGTCAGCTAAAGATCAATCAAAGACTACTTTTACATGCCCTTTTGGTACTTTTGCTTATAGACATATGCTTTTTGGTTTATGTAATGCACCTGCTACCTTTCAAAGATGCATGATGGCTATATTCTTTGACTTTTGTGAAAAGATTTGCGAGGTTTTCATGGACGACTTTCCCGTCTATGGATCGTCTTTTGATGATTGCGTGAGCAATCTTGATCGAGTTTTGTAGAGATGTGAAGAAACTAATCTTGTCTTGAATTGGGAAAAGTTCCACTTTGTGGTTAATGAGGGTATTGTCTTGGGGCATAAAGTTTCTGAAAGAGGTATTGATGTTGATAAAGCCAAGGTTGATGCTATTGAAAAGATGCCATGTCCCAAGGACATCAAATGTATAAGAAGTTTCCTTGGTCACGCCGGATTTTATAGGAGGTTCATTAAGGACTTCTCAAAAATTTCTCGGTCTCTGACTAATTTATTACAAAAAGATATACCATTTGTCTTTGATGATGATTGTGTAGAAGCATTTGAAATACTTAAGAAAGCATTAGTCTCTGCACCTATTGTTCAGCCACCTGATTGCAATTTACCCTATGAAATTATGTGTGATGCTAGCGATTATGTTGTAGGTGCTGTTCTAGGGCAAAGAGTTGATAAGAAATTAAATGTTATCCATTATGCTAGTAAGACTCTAGACAATGCTCAAAGAAATTATGCTACTACTGAAAAAGAACTTTTAGTTGTTGTATTTGCTTGTGATAAGTTCAGACCTTATATTGTTGATTCTAAAGTAACTATCCACACTGATCATGCTGCTATTAAATATCTTATGGAGAAGAAATATGCTAAACCTAGACTTATTAGATGGGTTCTCTTGCTACAAGAATTTTATTTGCATATTGTTGATAGAAAAGGAGCCGAGAACCCCGTTGCAGACAACTTATCTAGGTTAGAGAATGTTCTTGATGACCCACTACCTATTGATGATAGCTTTCCTGATGAACAATTAAATGTCATAAGTACTTCTCGTAGTACCCCTTGGTATGCTAATTATGCTAATTACATAGTTGTTAAATTTATACCACCTAGCTTCACATACCAACAAAAGAAAAAGTTCTTCTATGATTTGAGACATTACTTTTGGGATGACCCACATCTTTATTAAGAAGGAGTAGATGGTGTTACTAGACGTTGTGTACCTGAGCATGAACAGGAACAGATCCTACGCAAGTGCCACTCCGAAATTTATGGAGGACACCATGCGGGAGATAGAACTGCACATAAGGTATTGCAATCCGGTTTTTATTGGCCTACTCTCTTCAAGGATGCCCGTAAGTTTGTCCTATCTTGTGATGAATGTCAAAGAATTGGTAATATTAGTAGACGTCAAGAAATGCCTATGAATTATTCACTTGTTATTGAACCGTTTGCTGTTTGGGGCTTTGATTATATGGGACCTTTTCCTGCCTCTAATGGATATACACATATTTTAGTTGCTGTTGATCATAATACTTCTATTAAAATGCTTAAAGAAGTTATTTTTATGAGGTTTGGAGTCCCTAGATATTTAATGACTGATGGTGGTTCACATTTTATTCATGGTGCTTTCCGTAAAATGCTTGCTAAATATGACGTCAATCATAGAATTGCATCTCCGTATCACCCACAGTCTAGTGGTCAAGTAGAATTGAGTAATAGAGAACTCAAATTAATTTTGCAAAAGACTGTCAATAGGTCTAGAAATAATTGGTCCAAGAAATTTGATGATGCATTATGGGCCTATAGAATGGCATATAAAAATTCTATGGGTATGTCTCCATATAAAATGGTATATGGAAAAGCATGTCACTTACCTCTCGAACTAGAACATAAGGCATATTGGGATATTAAAGAGCTCAACTATGATTTCAAACTTGCCGGTGAAAAAAGGTTATTTGATATTAGCTCACTTGATGAATGGAGAACCCAAGCTTATGAAAATGCCAAGTTGTTTAAAGAAAAGGTTAAAAGATGGCATGACAAAAGGATACAAAAGCGTGAGTTTAATGTAGGTGATTATATATTGCTATACAACTCTCGTTTAAGATTTTTTGCAGGTAAATTTCTCTCTAAATGGGAAGGCCCCTATGTTATCGAGGAGGTCTATCGTTCCGGTGCCATAAAAATCAACAACTTCGAAGGCACAAATCCGAAGGTGGTAAACGATCAAAGAATCAAACATTATATCTCAGGTAATCCCATAAATGTTAAAACCAATATTATTGAACCCGTAACCCCGGAGGAATACATAAGGGACACTTTCCAGAACGTTTCAGACTTCAAAAAGGAATAGGTATGTGGTACGGTAAGTAAACCGACTCCAAATCAATTTTTAAGGCAATATTTCTCCGTTTTGGAATATTTAGAAAAATAGAAAATTAAGTAGCAGTCCGGGAAGGACACGAGGGCCCCACGAGGGTGGAGGGCGCGCCCCCTACCTCGTGAGCACCTCGTGTGCCTTCCGGACTCTTTTTTCTTGCACGATACGTATTTTGGTCGGTAAAAATTCACTATATATTCTCCCAAAGGTTTTGACTCCCGTATGACGCAAATATCCTCTGTTCTTGTTTTGGGCTGTTCTCTGTCAGGGTTGTCAAGGCCAAGCATCATGTCGTCCCCCTCCAACAACGGTGACAAAGATGCCTGGCTAATGGAGATAGAGCTGAAGAGGGAAGAACCCATGGAGATCAACAAGGATGAAGGGATCAAGAAGGCCACAGAGAACCAAGCTCCGGCAACAGAAGACATCCTTCAACTTGATCACAACCTTCTTACCCCAACTGAGATCGAAGCTTTCCAGATGATTGAGTTAACTCGTATTCAAAACAAGTATCTCACAAGTGAAAATATTTTGTTGAAGGAGCATATCTTAGCACTCAAGGGCATTATTCGCAAGCTAGAGGACCTCTTACGCTCGATGTGCGACTATCCACCTCCACCTTCTTCACCAATCAAGGAGATATAATCACGTGGGTATGGGCACTCCCCTTGGCAACCACCAAGCTTTGGGGAGGTTCCCCGGTATCGTATCACAATCACAACTCCTATCTTTACCGTTTTCCTTAGTTCGATCCTATTAGTAGTATTTTGATCTAGTAGAATAAAGTTTATGGCATGATCTAGTTTTAAGTTTTGCTTTATGATCTCTCTATGTAATCGATTCCGTGAGCTATATAATAAAGATTAGTGTTGAGTCAAGGGCTTGATTTTCTTGCTATGATCTTGGGTGAATAAAGAAAAGAGAAAAAAAGAATAAGAAGAAACAAAAGTTCATATTGATCTTATTGATAGTAATGACTTCACATAGAAAGAGTGTGATGATTAAAAGTTGTTGGGAGTTGGCAGACATAGCTTTGGTCATCGTTGCAATTAATAGGAAGTAATAAGGAAAGAGAGGTTTCACATACAAATATACTATTATTGACATCTTTTATGATTGGGAGCACTCATCAAAATATGACATGCTAAAGTGTTGATGTTGGACAAGGAAGACAACATAATGGGTTATGCTTTCTTATATCTGAGATAAAGTATGTTGTCATGGATCATCCAACATGTTGAGCTCGCCTTTCCCCCTCATGCTAGCCAAATTCTCAGCACCAAGTAGAGATACTACTTGTGCTTCCAAATACCCTTAAACCAGTTTTGCCATGAGAGTCCACCATATCTACCTATGGATTGAGTAAGATCCTTCAAGTAAGTTGTCATCGATGCAAAGCAATAAGAATTGCTCTAAATATGTATGATTAGTGTGGGATAAATAAGCTTTATACGATCTTGTGATGTGGAAGTAATAAAAGCGACGGACTGCATAATAAAGGTTCATATCACAAGGGGCAATATAAAGTGACGTTCTTTCACATTAATATTTTATGCATCCGACCATAAAAGCTCATGGCAACCTCTGCTTCCCTCTGCGAAGGGCCTATCTTTTATTATTGTCTTCTACCTTATGAAAGTGTCATGGTGATCTTCACCTTTCCTTTTTACATTTTATCCTTTGGCAAGCACAGTGTGTTGGAAATATCCTGATAGATATGTCTAATTGGATGTAGGGGAGCATGAGTTATTATTGTTGACATTACCCTCGAGGTAAAAGGTTGTGGGGCGAAACTATAAGCCCCTATCTTTCTCTATGTCCGATTAAAACTCCGTAACCACAAGTATTGCGTGAGTGTTAGCAATTATGAAGGACTAGATGATAGTTGAGTATGTGGACTTCCTTTTTAGCTCTGACATAGACTCTTTCTGATGTTATGATAAATTACAATTGCTTCAATGACTGAGGTTATAGTTTGTTGGTTCTCAATAAGGTTTCTGATTCATACTTTTGCATTGTGAATAGATCATCACTTGAACATAAGTAATCATATGACAATATCTATATATGTTGCTGTTATGAGAATAATCATGAAGCCCTCATGTCCGTATTTTATTTTTATCGACGCCTCTACCTCTAAACATGGGGACATATTTATTGTTATCGGCTTTCGCTTGAGGACAAGCGAGGTCTAAGCTTGGGGGAGTTGATACGTCCATTTTGCATCATGCTTTTATATCAATATTTATTGCATTATGGGCTGTTATTTCACATTATGTCACAATACTTATGGCTATTCTCTCTTATTTTAGAAGGTTTACATAAGGAGGGAGAATGCCGACAGCTGGAATTCTGGGCTAGAAAAGGAGCAAATATTAGAGACCTATTCTGCGCAACTCCAAAAGTCCTGAAACTCCACGGAACACCTTATAATAAATAATGAAAAATCCTCGCCAAAGATGAAGACCAGGGGGCCCACACCCTTTCCACGAGGGTGGGGCGCGCGCCCCCCTAGGGAGCGCCCCCTACCTCGTGGGCCCCCTGGTGGCTCTCCGATGACCATCTTCTCCTATATGAAGTCTTTCGTCGAGAAAAAAAAGAAGAAGCAACCTTTCGGGACGAAACTCCACCGCCACGAGGCGGAACCTTGGCGGATCCAATCTAGAGCTCCGGCAGAGCTATTCTGCAGGGGAAACTTCCCTCCCGGAGGGGGAAATCATCGCCATCGTCATCACCAACGCTCCTCTCATCGGGAGAGGGCAATCTCCATCAACATCTTCATCAGCACCATCTCATCTCAAAACCCTAGTTTATCTCTTGTATCCAATTCTTGTCTCCAAGTCTGGGATTGGTGCTAGTAGGTTGCTAGTAGTGTTAATTACTCCTTGTAGTTGATGCTAGTTGGTTTAATTGGTGGAAGATCATATGTTCAGATCCTTTATGCATATTATTACCCCTCTGATTATGAACATGAATATGCTTTGTGAGTAGTTACGTTTGTTCCCGAGGACAAGGGAGAAGTCTTGCTATTAGTAGTCATGTGAATTTGGTATTCGTTCGATATTTTGATGAGATGCATGTTGTCTAGCCTCTAGTGGTGTTATGTGAACGTCAACTACATAACACTTCACCATTATTTGGGCCTAGAGGAAGGCATTGGGAAGTAATAAGTAGATGATGGGTTGCTAGAGTGACAGAAGCTTAAACCCTAGTTTATGCGTTGCTTCATAAGGGGCTGATTTTGATCCATATGTTTCATGCTATGGTTAGGTTTACCTTAATACTTTTGTTGTAGTTGCGGATGCTTGCAATAGAGGTTAATCATAAGTGGGATGCTTGTTCAAGTAAGAGCAGCACCCAAGAACCGGTCCACCCACATGTCAAATTATCAAAGTACCGAACGCGAATCATATGAACGTGATGAAAACTAGCTTGAAGATATTCCCATGTGTCCTCGGGAGCGCTTTTCCTTATATAAGAGTTTGTCCATGCTTGTCCTTTGCTACAAAAAGGATTGGGACACCTTGCTGCACTTTATTTACTTTTGTTACTTGTTGCTCGTTACAAATTATCTTATCACAAAACTATCTGTTACCACTTATTCCTGTGACACCTACACCAACTAGTTAGGAAGCTAATGATGATGATCATGAAACTTCAGATCAAGTTACTATCGAACCTCGTAGGTCAACCAGAGTAATATCCGCACCAGAGTGGTATGGTAATCATGTTTTGGAGGTCATGTTGCTAGATCATGATGAACCTACGAACTATGAGGAAGCGATGATGAGCCCAGATTCCTCAAAATGGCTTGAGGCCATGAAATTTGAGATGGGATCCATGTATGAGAACAAAGTGTGGACTTTGGTTGACTTGCCCGATGATCGGCAAGCCATCAAGAATAAATGGATCTTCAAGAAGAAGACAGACGCTGATGATAATGTTACTGTCTACAAAGCTTGACTTGTTGCGAAAGGTTTTCGACAAGTTCAAGGAATTGACTACGATGAGACCTTCTCACCCGTAGCGATGCTTAAGTCCGTCTGAATCATGTTAGCTATTGCTGCATTTTATGATTATGAAATTTGGCAAATGGATGTAAAGACTGCATTCCTGAATGGATTTCTGGAAGAAGAGTTGTATATGATGCAATCTAAAGGTTTTATCGATCCAAAAGGTGCTAACAAAGTGTGCAAGCTCCAGCGATCCATTTATGGACTGGTGCAAGATCAACCAATTCTCACACATGAGGTGCTTCCTTTTTGAAAGAGCCCCAAGTTAAGAGGAAAAATATAGATGCACCAGTAAAAAAATTATGCAAAGAGAAGCTTCCACACATGTATATGTTTGCTCCCATGTCCCACCATCAATCCATAAAAAGGATTTTCTAAAAGAATAATAGAACTGGCATAACTAAGGTAAAAATTCACTTGTGTTCCTCTCAAATAAATCACTTGTGTTAACCAATGTGATGACTCAGTGTCTACAATCCTGTAGTTTCTAATTAATAGTGGTGAAAATCAGATTATATGTGTGAAAAGAAGCGTTACCAATCATGGAAATTTTGTGAGCAAGCTATTGTTTCTTTATTTGCTTGCAAGACTGCTGTTTCCTTCTTCTTTTTCCCTATGTATTCTACTCCCTTCCTCTGCAGTGGAAAAACAGAGAATCATATGTATATTGTTAGATGATGAATATTTGCTAAGAAACAATGTGGCCAAATATAGGCACAAAAAAGCAAAGTGTCAGCTCTCCAAGCTCACGAACAGACAAAAGTTCAGAGGCCATGGTGGCTGGCTGTCCATGGTAGTAGGAACAAAATCGACCAAACAATAAGTTGGGAATAACTCCCATCAAACAAAAAAGACTAACAGCCTCGCATCCTCTGAGCAGCCAACAAATTAGACAGAAACCAAAAAAGATCTGAAGGAAGGCCACCTGTATCGGGTTTCCACCATGATGGATCTGAGCAGCGTGGTGTGCCGGCGTAGTGCAGAGCGGGCACCACTCCCCCTGCTGGGTGGAGGAAGCAGTGGCGGGGATCCCGTCTGTCCTCGTCAGCGCTGGGGCGTGGAGGGCCACGGAGAATAGGAGCGCGACAGCATGGTGGTGGCGCGACGACCCTGAGATAGCGGAGGAGCCAAGAAGCAACGGTTCCTCTATCGCTTCTCATCACCACGCTCGCAGGCCAATGGAGGAGGCTCGGACTTCTCCGTGGGGTCTGGTGCGGGAGAGGGGAGCGACATCGACCTCGACACACCATCGGTGGTGCCGAAGGGAGGGAGCCAAGGATTCAACCTTGCACGACTATGGAAGGAGGCGACGTCGACCTTGACGCACCGGGCACCATCGACACTGATGGGGGTCGCATAGGTCGGTGGAGGAGATCGAAGGCGGACGGCGGCGGGGGCGGGGAAGGCGGCGTTGGTGTGGGAGAGGGCATTGTGGATAAGGGTTCGATTTGGGGAAGATCTATTTGGGGCGGCGGCTATTAGGTGCAAACTTTTCGCGGGCCTCTCGCGCGGTACGAGCGCAACTGGGCCAATTTCAGTCTCGCGCCCTACACACACACTCCGGCAGATAGTGGGCCATAATTTAGTTGTGCCGGCACATACTGTGTCCTTACAAATGAAAATCGTTGCCGGCAGTCTGTGCGTCCTCATTCCTACACTTCTGCTGGCAGTTCTTCTGCCCTTAAGTACTTTTACCGACATACCAACATCCCCGGCAGATAGTTTGCCCTTATTCAACTATTTATCCCGGCAGTTAACTGTCCTTAATTATGTGTTGTGGTGTAGTGAAAGCAATCCAGATTTCACAAGAGAACCAAGCACATCAAGAGATGCTTCAACTCCATCCGGGATCAAGTCCAGGTGGGAGACATAGAGATTTGCAAGATACATACGTATCTGAATGTTGCAGACCCATTGACTAAGCCTCTTCCACGAGCAAAAACCGATCAGCACCAAGGCTCCATTGGTGTTAGAATCATTACTGTGTAATCTAGATTATTGACTCTAGTGCAAGTGGGAGACTAAAGGAAATATGCCCTATAGGCAATAATAAAGTTATTATTTATTTCCTTATATCATGATAAATGTTTATTATTCATGCTAGAATTGTATTAACCGGAAACATAATACATGTGTGAATACATAGACAAACAAAGTGTCACTAGTATGCCTCTACTTGACTAGCTCGTTTATCAAAGATGGTTATGTTTCCTAGCCATAGACATGAGTTTTCATTGGATCAATGGGATCACATCATTAGGAGAATGACGTGATTGACTTGACCCATTCCGTTAGCTTAGCACTTGATCGTTTAGTATGTTGCTATTGCCTTCTTCATGACTTATACATGTTCCTATGACTATGAGATTATGCAACTCCCGTTTGTCGGAGGAACACTTTCTGTGCTACCAAACGTCACAACGTAACTGGGTGATTATAAAGGTGCTCTACAGGTGTCTCCGAAGGTACTTGTTGAGTTGGCGTATTTTGAGATTAGGATTTGTCACTCCGATTGTCGGAGAGGTATCTCTGGGCCCACTCGGTAATGCACATCACTATAAGCCTTGCAAGCATTGTAACTAATGAGTTAGTTGCGGGATGATGTATTACGGGACGAGTAAAGAGACTTGCCGGTAATGAGATTGAACTAGGTATTGATATACCAACGATCGAATCTCAGGCAAGTAACATACCGATGACAAAGGGAACAACGTATATTGTTATGCGGTTTGACCGATAAAGATCTTTGTAGAATATCTAGGAGCCAATATGAGCATCCAGGTTCCGCTATTGGTTATTGACCGGAGACGTGTCTCGGTCATGTCTACATAGTTCTCGAACCCGTAGGGTCCGCACGCTTAAAGTTCAGTGACGATCGGTATTATGAGTTTCTGTGTTTTTGGTGTACCGAAGGTAGTTCAGAGTCCCAGATATGAGCACGGACATGATGAGGAGTCTCGAAATGGTCGAGAAGTAAAAATCAATATATTGGATGCTTTATTCGGACACCGGAAGTGTTCCGAGTGGTTTCGGATAAAAACCGGAGTACCGGGGGGTTACCTGAACCCCCAGGGTAGTTAATTGGGCCTCATGGGCCTTAGTGGGAGAAGAGGAGGGGTGATCAGGGCATCCGTGCGTCCCCCACTATAGGAATCCAGTATTTTGCTGTCTGCCACGGCGGACGGCAAAGGCACGGACAGCGGACGGAAAAAAGCTTTGCCGTCAGCGGCGGACAGCAAACAGTGACGACAAAGACAGGGTCGGCAAACAGGTCCTTTGCCATCTGCTTTTTATGGCGGACGGCAAAGAGCCCTTTGCCTACAGCGGCGGACGGCAAAGAGGAGGGACGGCAAAAAAACTGGACGTCCGCCAGCGTTAGTCCATTAGGCGGCTAACGGCGGCCTTTGCCGTCCGCCAGCGGACGGCAAATTTGAGCACCTCTTTGCCGTCCGCCAGTTGACGTCAGCAATGCGTCAGCGCCCGCTGTGTTTTGCCGTCTGCCACGGCGGACGACAAAGGAAAAGTCTTTGCCATCAGCTTAGCTTTGCCGTCCGCCACGATAGGCAAATTTGCCAAATGGCCCATCCCTCAGGAAGCACAGGTGGGCGCCACGTGCCCCCTTTGTCGTCTACCACTGAAGGCAAAGGAGTCTTTGCCGTCTGCCGCGGACGGCAAAGAGCCTGCACTGCCTCTTTTTTATTCTGTTTTTCTTATATCCAACAATTATCACAGCAAATATATCACAGCACATATATATCCATCACATAAATATCCAGCACATATATATCCAACATAATAAATATCCAGCACATATATATCCATCCATACATACATAGTAGGTTGCACATAGTTCCATCGATCCATACATATTACAATATGCAAAGTTTCATCGTAGCAATCTAGTTTCATCATAGCGAGCGAGCAGAATACAAGAAGTGCATCAAAGGAAAAAACAAGCAATCCATCATAGGAAGCTGACTTCCGTGAAGTGAATGAAACCTGCAAAATGACAAATAAGAAAGTTAGAAAAAGAAGACTAGAAGAAGAATTAGACTAGAAGAAAAAGAATAGCAGAAGAAGAAGACTAGAAGAAGAAGTATATGCCATTTATTAGCTAACTTAGGTGAACTGGATCATTTATGAGCTAAATTAGTTGAAATGGATCGTTTATGAGCTAACTTAGGTGAAATGGATCGTCTATTAGCTAACCTAGGTGAAATGGATCGTTTATGAGCTATCTTAGGTGAAATGGGTCCTTTATGAGCTAACCTAGGTGAAATGGGTCGTTTATGAGCTAACCTAGGTGAAATTGATCATTTTGGAGCTAACTTAGTTGAAATGGGTCGTTTATGAGCTAACTAAGGTGAAATGCCACGTTTTTGAGCTAACTAAGGTGAAATGGATCGTTTTTGAGCTAACTTAGGTGAAATGGGTCATTTTGGAGCTAACGTAGGTGAAATGGGTCATTTTGGAGCTAACCTAGGTGAAATGGGTCATTTTAAAGCTAATGTAGGTAAAATGGATCATTCAGGAGCTAATCTACGTAAAATGGGTCATTTTAGAGCTAACTTGGATAAATTGGATCACTTGTAAGCTAACTAAGGTAAAATGAGTCATTTTAGAGCTAACTTAGGTAAAATGGATCGTTTATGAGCTAACTAAGCTAATTATGCAATTTTTGACATAAGTAAGCTAAGTACATATCGTTTTCGAGCTAACTTAGGTAAAATGGATGGTTTATGAGGTCAGTAAGCTTATTAGGTCATTTTGGAGGAAAAGAAGTTAACTCTAGGTCATTATGGTAAGCATATTGGAGGAAATAAAGGTCTTTATGCATTTGTTAAGCAAAACACTAGAGAAACTTACCGTGATCAGGGAGGTGTAGGAGCGGCTGGCTCTCACCGGTAGCTGGAGAAGGATCGTGCGATGCGTTTCTGGAGTTAAGATGCACCAAAGATCATTATGTCTCGTTAGCATTATGACACTCAAATGTTAAGACTAGCAAGTAATGTCCATTCAAATTAAACTCACCGTGCTCCCAGGAGCAATCACTGGCATCGGCGGAGCGGTCTGACCGGACTTCTCGCACACAGACTGCACATTTGGTTTTCACAACAGAGTCATACTAGTTAGTAATGAGACTCAAATGTTAAGACCAGCAAGTAATCTGCAGAAGAAACTTACCACAAGGAGCTCGTACATGGCCCTTGCCTGCATGTCATTCCGTGCCCTCTCCTCCTCCAACATCTTTGTCGTCCTCTCCTCCAACTCCTGCTGCCTCTCCGCCGCCTCCGCCAGAAGTTTCTCCATTCTATCTCTCTCACTCTGTATAGCAGCCTGCAACACCACTCACATGACCATTTGTAATCATTGATGGAAGCGCACACAATGTAATGGAGAAAGATAGCTAAGTACGTATAACTAACCTTGAAGGCGAGTTGGACTGGCCGTTCACGAGGCCTTATCTTAGGAGCGGAGCTCGACTGGCGCACCTTGATCTCCGGGAGAGTGCTAGGACAACGGATAAGTCCATCTCCCATGGCTATGGAGCCATGGGACCTCCCGCCACCAGATATCATCAGCAGCTCTGTATCAATGGGACCATGGCTCGGGTTAAAGTCCTCCCCTTTCCTCGCCTTCCCCTGATCTCTATATTGCACGAGCTTGTCATGGGCGGAGATGTTGGTGAAGTTCTTTGGATCATCGAGGTCAGACGCAGAGAATGCCTTGACTTTCTTGTAAGGGCCAGTGTGGGCCATGGCATATAGGTCGTACACCTCTGGCACCTTATCCGCCTTATTGTAGCGTGCCTGAAAGAGAGAAACAAAGTAAATTAGTAATTAAAGGGCTAAAGCTAGCATGATGAATGAATTGCATGAATCATGAAGCAAACCACATACCTAGTTCTGGCCGTACTAAAATAAGTTGGAGCTGCCTTGGTGGTGTGGCACACCTTCCATTTGGGCACGTTTTTCCTTGGCCTCTTTGGGGGTGGCCCGCCATTCTTTTGAGCACCACGCATTGACCAACACCTCCCAACAATCCATCCGATCCGCACACCACCTCGGAGGGGCCTAAATTAGCAAATAGAAACTTGAGCGCTACGGCTATGAATTACTAAATGAAGGAAGTAAGTACAAGGCCTTAAGAATTACCTTCATGTACTGCTCCTTACTCAAGAACTTATCGCGGCACTCCTGCTTGGTCTTCTTGATACCATGCCCGGCGTAGTAGTCTCGAACAGCCTGCACCCGAACCTCATGCCGTAAGTTCTGAAGTAGGCGCTTGCACTCCTTGTGGATAACATCTGCCGCCTCCTCCTCGTATCCCTCCTCACACATGTAGAATGTCTGCAATCAAATGAGACAATATTGATTAGTACAATTAATAATAGCTAGTTGAAGATTTTTAATTGTGTAAAGGAAAAATTACCCAGAACTTTCTGATCACCACGTCTGCCCTCGTCTTGCACAAGACACCGTCGATAATCTCACCCCGCGGGGCCGGGGCAGCCAAGTAGTGCTCCCAACTCAATCCAACCTCCGGAAGCCGACCCTCACCAGGCAACGTGACAAACCCCGGGAAGTTTTGCCGAATCAGAACTCCAAGGACGGAGTTGGGCTGGCAGACACTTTCATGGTGGTCCCAACCCCTGCAGCATGACAAGGCCAACACATCAGTTATTTGAAGAAACATGAATGCAGAAGGTACAAAAAGATTAAATGCACTTACCTCTCCCCATCAGGGAAAATCAACCACCTCTGCTCACGGGTCACCGGCACGGACGGGAGCCATGTAGCACCACGCTGGTAGACGTTGCACCCCTCCTCCCCCTCCTCCTCAAAATCAGTCGGCTCCCCGCCATCATCAGCATGGCCACTCGGCTCCCCGCCATCATCAGCATGGCCACTCGGCTCCTCAGGCTGACCCGACCAGGTACCCCATCCAGACGTGTGCTCCTCCGGGGTCTCGTGGACCCAACTCTCGTGGGCTGAAGGCTCGTCGACCGAGGCTCATGGGCCGAAGACCCGTGGACCGGAGGCTCATGGACCGGAGTCCGTGCAGCCTCCTCCTTAGACGAGTCCACCCTAGTAGTCACGTGCTCTGGTGAAATAGCTAGGGGCGGCAGCGAGGAAGGCGCCATAAGAGTCACCCTACCTCCTCTCCCGCGACCACGTGCTCCACCTCCTCTCTTCTTCTTACCTCGTCCCTTGCTGGGCGCCGCGGTCGACGAAGAAGGGCCCGGCGGTGTCGCCATACTATCCAGCAACGCTCGGCGGGAAGGTGCGTGTGGAATGGAAGACCTCGCACCACGCGCCGACGAAGAAGGGGCCTCGGCGCGCTCCCGACCAGCGCCCACCATCTTTCAATACCTGCCATGATAAAGAATAAACGAAATTAGTACAACATAAAAAAAGTACCGACATGAATAATAATATGTATATCACTTAAGTGTATCATCATCAAGTACAACCTAAAAAATTGAATACCTGACACTACTAATAATCTCGATCAGTATCATCAATAAATGCATAATCATCATCATCACTATAATCAATAATGGGCTCATAGGGTTCATTGGCATCAACATGTGCAAGGCCACCTTGACGTAATCGGTCAAGCATTGACAGGTCATCTGCAGCAGTAACCTCTTCTTGTTCCGGCTCTTCTTGTTCCTCCTCTGGTGTGATGTCGGATTCATTGTCGCTGTCTACTTCAATGTTTTGGGGTGAAGTATAGCGGTTCTTGAAACGCTTTTTGGAAAGACGTGTCTCTTGCAAGAATTCTCCTTCATATGTGTCTGGGTTAATGTGAGGTTCATAATCCTCTTCCTTTGGGGGAGAAAGTCTAGCACGTGGCGGCACTTCATAAACGACATCCCAACCTTTCAGATTTGGATTAGTTTGGCAGGCCCATGGTAGATAGAATACTTGGGTCGCCTGTTGAGCCGTAATATAGACATCAGGAACATCTAAATGGGTGCTTTGGTTGATTTCAACTAGCCCTATATGTTCATGAGTCCTTCTAGTCTCCTTCGGCTGAAACCATTAACATTTGAAGACTACGACATTCGGTGGGTTTTCACCATAGAACAGAAGTTCATAAATTGCTTCAACTCTCCCATAATATTCGGTACCTCCTTCGCCGATAGCAGATACACAACAATTTGTAGACTTTCGGTCGGCCATAGATAGCTCTTTGCCATAGGTACTAAAGCGATACCCGTTGATGTCGTACTTGTCAAATGAACGGATCTTATAGTCAAAACCATTAGCGACTTGTCTCAATTCGGCCTCCATAGACTCTGAATTAGCCTACAAGTTTAATATGAAAGGATTGTTGCATTATGCACAAATTAGCGAATGAAATGAAATTGTCTAATAGAAATTACCGTTTGTTTGAACCAAGAGATGAAACCGGGATAGCCTCCTCCTTGCTTTGCGAGAAGCTCATACTCTTCGACGGAATCCTTTTGGATCTCCGCTCCATACGAGAATATGGCGACGTATCGACTGTATGACATATCCAGGAATAAGAGCAGTTCAAAGGAAATAGAAGTTGCAAAACAATGTACCGAGAACTTACTCGATGTACGGCCACACTTCTATCAGGTTGTTGAAGATATACAACGAAATGGTCCGCCATTCTTCGTTATCCAAAGATACTGGATGTGAAACACTAGCTGGTGCGAGATTCCCTTTGAATAGGCTAAGGTTGGATCCACCCTTTTAGGGTTGTCAGCATTGTACCGAGGCTTCGGATTATGCAAATGACGATTTTTGGCTTCGTAGTGTGCTGTTACGAAGTTTGCCACCTCTGTGATTAATGCGTCAGCCATCGATGCTTCAATTCTACGTTTATTTTTACATTTTTCTCGAAGCGTCTTCTGCATCCTCTCAGTTGGGTAGCACCAACGATTTTGCATGGGCCCCCCAATCTTTCCTCGGTCGGGAGATGCAAAATCAAATGCTGCATTGGATTAAAGAAGCCCGGTGGAAAGATCTTCTCTAACTTGCAGATCAACTCTGGCGCCAACTCTTCCATTTCTTCTAGCACGCCAGGCGATAGTTCTTTCGCACAAAGAACACAGAAGAAATAGCTGAGTTCTGCCAGTACTAGCCATTCATCCTCAGGGATGAAGCCACAAAACATCACCAGCAGTACCCGCTCAATCCATATGTGCCAATCATGACTCTTGAGACCAAATATCTTCAGTTTATCAAGATTCGCTCCCCTCTTTAGATTCGCTGCATACCCATCGGGGAACATCAACTGCTGTTGCACCCACAAGATAATTTCCCTCATAGCTGGCCTTCCAAGATTGAACCATGCCTTTGGCTTCATCCATTTCTTCTTTCCTTTAGATTCTTTCATGTTTTGTAACAGCCTATCACATAGAGCCTCCAGATCGATTCTAGCCTTAGTATTATCCTTTGACTTCCCATCTATGCCGAACAATGTACCAAAAAGGGCCTTGACGATATTCTTCTCAGTGTGCATCATGTCGATGTTGTGTGGGCAAAGGAGGTCTTTGAAGTAAGGCAGATCCCATAAGCATGTTTTGTGAGTCCACGCGTGCTTAGTATTATACCCCTTGAAGTACCCTGGACGTTGTGGATCTGGCTCGAGAGCGTTTAACTGATCCAGGGTCTGTTGGCCTGTCAATGCAGGTGGTGCAGAGTTTTTGACAACTCTACCTCTGATGAAGTTCTTCTTGTCTTTCCTGAACTTATGGCGAGGATCCAGGAACTGTCTATGCATGTCGAAGCAAGAAAACTTGCGACTGGCCTGAAGCCAACGAAACTCAAGAGCTCCCTTGCATGTGGAGCACGGGAACCTTCCATGCACACACCAGCCAACGAATAGCGCATACGCCGGCAAGTCATGCGTTGAGTACATGTACCAGACACGCATTATGAAGTTCCGTTTTCTATAGGCGTCGTATATCTTGAACCCATTATCCCAGTCTTCTTGCCATTCGTCCTTAAGCGGCTGCATGTACACATTCATATTTTTCCCCGGATAGTTGGGCCCTGGAATTATCAACGTCAGGAAAATGTTCTTTCTTTGCATAATCCATCCGGGGGGCGGTATTGAGTGGAAAGACAAATACGGGCCAACAAATGTATTGGGCTGCCATCATACCAAACACACTGAACCCATCCGTGCTGCTGCCGACTCGAGGATGCCTTGGATCTGCCGCTTTGTCAGCATGTAATTCATCAAACTTTTTGCACGCAACAGCATCCGATGTGTGTACCATCATCAGATTCCCATCTGCATCTAGTTCGGTTCTTTTGCCTGTTTTGTGCCATGTCATCTGTCTGGCCGTCTCTTCGACCATGAAAAGACGTTGAAGTCTTGGTACGATTGGCATATACCGAAGAACACTAACGGGGATTTTGGTCTGTGTCTTCTCACCCATACCGTTGTCTACCACAATATACCTGGAAGACTTGCAAATGGGACAATAGTTCAAGTCCGCATAGTCAAGCCTAAATAAGGCACATCCTTTCTCACAGGCATGTATCTTCTCATAGGGCATCTTCAGTGCACGGAGGATTTTGTCCGACTGGTACAGGTTTGCAGGCATTATATGGCCTTTGGGTAGAAAGCGTCCAAATATTGTCATAATTGCGTCATAGCATTCTCTGCCCAAGTTGAACTGAGCCTTCAGAGCCATTACTTGTGAGATGGCATCCAACTGACAAAGCTCAGTGTGCTCGTGGAGCGGACGTTTTGAAGACTCCAACATTTCATTGAAGGCCTTTTTAGATTCCTCCATCTCCTCGTCCGAATCCCGAGCATCATCATAGTCTTGCACCATGTTTTCCATCCTGGTACCATGCTCATCGGTGCGACAACGATCCACCTCAGCTCGGTCATGTTGGGCAGACTCACCATGAAATGTCCACACCGTATAATCGGGCATAAAACCACTCTTCTGTAGGTGTTTGCCCATTTCAGCCTCTGTCCTCTTTTCCCAATTGCCGCACCAGAAACAGGGGCACCAGGTTTTCTTCTGGCCATTTGGAAATGCGGCTTGCACAAACCCCTTGGTTTTTGTGAACCATTCATCGCTCCATTTGTTCTGACCAGTGTGACCGGTATACATCCACGCACGATCACTCATCTTGACTTTCAGAGCTACTGGACACACAACAATTATATATGTAATTCACCATGTATATATTCATCAGTTGATCTACTTTGTCAATTTTATTACGTCCATGCAACCTACACTCTAATAGGTAATGATAGGTCCTAATCCCACCCGTGTATGTGTAGATTGCGTTCATTTTCCCATGCTATGCTTCGGATCCGATGCAAAATTTCGGCAGCACCTCCCCGCTGTTCTCTTGATACATGTCTCTGCAATAAACAGAGAGGATGTGTACCCGGAGAACAACAGGGGAGGCACTAACGAAATTTATGCGTCGGATCCGGAGCAAGGCTTATGGGAAAACCAACCCAATCTACACATATGCGGGCTGTCCATGGATAGCATTGGACAATTCGAAAGAATCAAGGTTATAAATATGCAAATGCATGCATATTTATAACTATGATGCTTTCGATTGGGAGACACATATTGGTTACGCATACTGATGATTCAAGACACATATATAGCTAGCTATCAAGTTTAATCGGAATAGATCAAATAATTAATGGGGGAGGAGGACATGTCATTTGTGCTCACCCACGAACGAAGGGGCAGAGCTCGTCAAACGCACGGCGAGGTCGTCGAACACCAAACCTCACAGCGATTAAACAACTGCACATTTAAAACTAGCTGATCAACACAATTATATATGATGTTTTTCATAACAAAATCGAAAAATATGTGACCTAACTAATAATTCACAAATATATGGCCCCGTCGGCCTCTAGAAGGCCAAAGAACACCTTTTCGGGTGGTGTCAGGGGTCGGGGTGTCGTGCCGGTGTCGGGGTCGGGGTGCTGTTTCGGGGTCGGGGGGTCGGGGTGTCGTGTCGGTGTCGGGGTGCCGTGTCGGGGTCGGGGTGCTGTTTTGGGGTCGGGGGGTCGGGGTGTCGTGTCGGTGTCGGGGTGCCGTGTCGGGGTCGGGGTGTTGTTTCGGGGTCGGGGTGTCGTGTCGGGATCGGGGTGTCGGGGTCAGAGGGTCAGGGGGTCGGTTGTCGGGGTTGGGGTGTCGGGTCAGGCTCGGTGTCGTGGTGTCGGGTCAGGCTCGGGGTCGGGGTGTCGGGGTCGGGGTCGGGGTCTCGGGGTCGGGGTGCCGGGTCGGGGTCGGGGTGCCGGGTCGGGGTCGGGGTCGGGGTGTCGGGTCAGGCTCGGAGTCAGGGTGTCGGGGTCGGGGTGTCGTCTCGGGGTGCCGGGTCGGGTCGGGTTTTCCCCCTCTTTTTTCCTTTTCTTCTTCTTCCTCGGGGTGCCGTGTCGGTGTCGGGGTCGGGGTGTCGGGTCAGGCTCGGAGTCAGGGTGTCGGGGTCGGGGTGTCGTCTCGGGGTGCCGGGTCGGGTCGGGTTTTCCCCCTCTTTTTTCCTTTTCTTCTTCTTCCTCTTCTTCCTTTTCTTCCTTTTCTTCCTTTTTTTCCTTCTTCTCCTTCTTCTTCTTCTTCTTCTTCCTCCTCCTCCTCCTTTCATTTTTCCTCTTCTTGTTCTCCTCCTCTCCTCTTTCTTCTTCTTCCTCTTCTTCTTTTTTCTTCTCCTCCTCCTCTTCTTCTTCTTCTTCCTTTCCTTTTTCCTCTTCTTCTTCTCCTCCTCTCCTCTTTTTTTCTTCTTCTTCTTTCCTAAAACTAAACTAAACCTAAACCTAAACCTAAACCTAAATCTAAAACTAAATCTAAACTAAACATAAACCTAAAACTAAAAAAAATAGAAAAAGGAAAAAACTAAATCTAAACCTAAGACTATACTAAAACTAAACCTAAACCTAAAACTAAACCTAAAACTAAAACTAAAACTAAATCTAAACTAAACATAAAACTAAAAAAATAGAAAAAAAGGAAAAAAGAGGAGGAGAGCTCACCTGGGGCAGGGCCGGTGGAGGAGGGGGGCGGGGCGGCTTGGGGTGGCGGGGCTGGGGCGCGGCGGCGCCGAGAGAGCAGGGCAGCGGGGGCGAAGGGGCGGGGGACCGGTGGGGCGCCGGGTGGTGGGGCGATGGCCCCGGGCGGCAGTGGCGCGGGGCGGGGGGCCGGTGGGGCGGCGGGGTGGTGGGGCGACGGGGCGGCGGTGAGTGGTGGGGGCGGCGGCACGCGTGTGAAGAGCAGGGAGAGAAACAGCGAGAGAGAGGGGCGGGGCGGGGCGCGGCCGTTAACGTTAGATATGTTAAATCTTTGCCGTCCGCCCCCCTTTGCCGTCCGCTTATTTGCTCTTTGCCGTCTGCTAGCAGACGGCAAAGAGGGGGGGGGCGTTAAGTTTTTTTTAAGCAGCTCGTCAGTGGGGCCCCCTCCCTCTTTGCAGTCTGCTAGCGGACGGCAAAGAACTGGCTGATGGCAAAGAAGGTCTTTGCCATCAGCCAGTTCTTTGCCATCTGCTTTTGGGTAGCTGATGGCAAAGGGCCTCTTTGCCGTCTGCTAGCAGACGGCAAAGGGCTGGCAGATGGCAAAGTAGCTGATTCCAGTAGTGCCCTCCCCCTCTAGTCCGAATTGGACAAGGAGGGGGGGGGGGCGCCCCCTTTTTCCTTCTCCACCTCTCTCACTTCCTTCCCTCTCCTACTCAAACAAGGAAAAGGAGGAGTCCTACTCCCACCTGGCGCGCCCTCCTCCTCCTGGCTGGCCGCCTCCCCCTTGCTCCTTTATATACGGGGGCAGGGGGGCACCCTAGAACCTGCAAGTTGATCAGTTGATCTATTCCAGCCGTGTGCGGTGCCCCCCTCCACCATATTCCACCTTGGTTATATCTTAGCGGTGCTTAGGCAAAGCCCTACGTCGGTAGCAAAATCATCACCGTCATCACGCCATCGTGCTGACGAAACTCTCCTGTGAAGCTTTGCTGGATCGGAGCTCACGGGACGTCATCGAGTTGAACGTGTGCAGAACTCGGAGGTGCCGTGCGTTCGGTACTTGGATCGGTCGGATCGCGAAAGACGTATGACTACATCAACCGCGTTGTCTGATAACCCACAAGTATAGGGGATTGCAACAGTTTTTGAGGGTAGAGTATTCAACCCAAATTTATTGATTCGACACAAGGGGAGCCAAAGAATATTCTCAAGTATTAGCAGCTGAGTTGTCAATTCAGCCACACCTGGAAACTTAATATGTGCAGCAAAGTGTTTAGTAGCAAAGTAATATGATAGTAGTGGTAACGGTAGCAAAAGGTAATGATAGCAAAAGTAATGTTTTTGGTATTTTTTAGTGATGATATCAATAGCAACGGAAAAGTAAATAAACGAAGAACAATATATGGAAAGCTCATAGGCAATGGATCGGTGATAGAGAATTATGCCGGATGCGGTTCATCATGTAACAGTCATAACCTAGGGTGACACAGAACTAGCTCCAATTCATCAATGTAATGTAGGCATGTATTCCGAATATAGTCATACGTGCTTATGGAAAAGAACTTGCATGACATCTTTTGTCCTACCCTCCCGTGGCAGCGGGGTCCTAGCGAAAACTAAGGGATATTAAGGCCTCCTTTTAATAGAGTACCGGACCAAAGCATTAACACATAGTGAATACATGAACTCCTCAAACTACGGTCATCACCGGTAAGTATCCCGATTATTGTCACTTCGGGGTTAATGGATCATAATGCATAATAGGTGACTATAGACTTGCAAGATAGGATTAAGAACTCTCATATATTGATGATAACATAATAGCTTCAGATCTGAAATCATGACACTTGGACCCTAGTGACAAGCATTAAGCATAGCAAAGTCATAGCAACATCAATCTCAGAACATAGTGGATACTAGGGATCAAACCCTAACAAAACTAACTCGATTACATGATAAATATCATCCAACCCATCACCGTCCAGCAAGCCTACGATGGAATTACTCACGCATGGTAGTGAGCATCATGAAATTGGTGATGGAGGAAGGTTGATGATGACCATGGCGATGGATTCCCCTCTTCGGAGCCCCTAACGGACTCCAGGTCAGCCCTCCCGAGAGGTTTTAGGGCTTGGCCGCGGCTCCGTATCGTAAAACATGATGAATCTTTCTCTCTAATTTTTTTCTCTCCGAAACCAAATATATAGAGTTGGAGTTGGGGTCGGAGGAGCTCCAGGGGGCCCACGAGGTAGGGGGCGCGCCCTAGGGGGGCAGGCGTGCACCCCACCCTCGTGGACAGGTGGTGGCCCCCCTGGTCTTCATCTTTTGCAAGGATTTTTTATTATTCCAAATAGACGTTTCGTGAAGTTTCAGGTCATTCCGAGAACTTTTGTTTCTGCACATAAATAACACCATGGCAATTCTGGTGAAAGCAGCGTCAGTCTGGGTTAGTTCCATTCAAATCATGTAAGTTAGAGTCCAAAACAAGGGCAAAAGTGTTTGGAAAAGTAGATACGATGGAGACGTATCTTTGTGCTAACGCTTCCGCATTCGGTCTACGAGGGTACGTGAACACACCCTCCCCTCTCGTTGCTATGCATCACCATGATCCTGTGTGTGCGTAGGATTTTTTTTGAAATTAGTACTTTCCCTAGCAAGAGGGTGGTGCGGGCTAGTGATGGCTGCAGCGGCTAGTGATGGATCCTGTGTGTTTCCTTCCAAAAATAACTTCTCTAGTTGATTTCGTTACGTTTCGACTCCGTCTGATATTCCTTTTCTTCGAAACACTGAAATAGGCATAAAACAGCAAATCTGGGCTGGGCCTCCAGTTAATAGGTTAGTCCCAAAAGTAATATAAAAGTGGATAATAAAGCCCAATATTGCCTAAAACAGTAGATAATATAGCATGGAGCAATCAAAAATTATAGATACGTTAGAGACGTATCACTCTTCAGCCCGCCTTCTATGCTTGTCGGTTATTACCAGCTAATCAGCGCCTATACTCGCATGTGTTGGTACAATGAGAGGGGGATCGATTGCACCGCCTGTTCTCCTAGCTGGGGAATGGTTTTCTCGCTTTTTTGGCAGCTGCTTGGCTCGAGCTTGAGCTTGACTCCTTCTTTCATTGTGCTCGATGTGCCTTTATTATTTGGCGCTCATAGTCTGGATCAATAGGCTTGGGAGGTGGTGCTTCGGACATAGGAATAAAGTGGTCAACGACACGCTCAGGCACTTTCTCCTTTGGCGGCGGTGCCAGTTTCGGTACAAAATGGGCCCTCACTTGGTCTTGGCATTCGGCTTCGTTTTCCTCCGCAGTCAGGTCGTAAGGCCTCTTTGGAAGAGGCGCGAGGCTTGAACCAAATTGGAATCTCTTTCCTCGTGTAACCAAACCTGTACCTTGACATATACCGCTATGCACCATAGCTGCGATGGCTCTCTTCCGTTGTTCCTGAGGCGGCGAAGATGGCTGACGTGGCTGACTTGGAGGAGGAGGAGTGGGCTGACGCGGTGCCGGGCTTGGAGGTGGAGGAGTGGGCTGACGTGGTGCCGGACTTGGAGAAGGAGGTGTGGCCTGACGTGTTGGTGGACTTTAAGGAGGAGGACTGTGCCGAGGCGGTGGCTGATGACTTGGAGGAGCGGGAGTCTGCTGACACGGTGGCAGACTTCAAGGAGGAGTCGGCTAACGCGGTGTCGGTGGCCTTGGAAAGATGATGCAATCCTTTCTCCATAGGATGATACAATGTTTGGCCTCTCCCAGTGTGTGCTCCTCGTCACCTCCAGGAATGTCAAGCTCTAGCCCCGAATATTGGTCCACCACTTCATCAACCATGACACAAGCATAGCTAGCTGGAATTGGGTTGCAGTGGAAGGTTTTTTCAAGGGGATTTGTAAAAGCAATGGCGTCCGTCACCTTCATGGATATGTTCTTCATTTTGAAGTGTAGCTCACAATTAGTGTTCTCCATGATGTCATCCACAGGGTATCTATCAAGCAGTGCCTCGTCCGGGGCGGAACCCACTCTGCTTCTCGGCATGCATGGGATGGTGCTATCTAATGCTGGATCATCCGCTAGCAGCTGCCGCTGCTGAGACCCCCTTTCTTGGCTAAGTGAGTCGATCTGATGCTGCTGCTGCTGGAATCGAAGTGCCAGCTCCGCGTGCTTCGATTCTAGGTCTTTAAGGCGTTCTACTTCCTGCTTCCTATGCTCATCCTCCAGCTTCCTCTTCTTCTCCTCCTCCATCTTCCTTCTCGCATGGCTTCTGTAGTCGGCGTTCTAGTCCGCAAACCCCTCGTACCACGGAACAACGCCTTTGCCTCGTGTTCTTCCCAGGTGTTTAGGATTTCCCAGGGCGCGCATAAGCTCGTTGTTCTCTCTGTTGGGCGTGAACACCACCGTTTGTCATGGGTTTGTCACGGCAGATGTCCTTGTGAAAGGACTTAGTCGTGGAGCCATCGCAATGGGTTAGCTTAAAGGGGTTAAACCGGACAAGGGGACACGGGAGGTTTATACTAGTTCGGCCCCTTCAATGAAGGTAAAAGCCTACGTCTAGTTGTGATTGGTATTGCTAGGGTTTTGAAGGCCAGGGAGCGAATCCGCTTTGTCTGGCTCTCGAGTTATTGTCTATCTGTGTCCCTAAACCGCTGCCGGGTCGTCCCTTTATATACATAGGTTGACGCCCGCCGGCTTACAGAGTCCCGAAGCCAGATCATAAACGTGTCCGGTTCGGTCTCTATCCTTCCTACTTTACAATACAAGCTACAAAATAAGGTCGGTTTACATCTACATGCCTTAACTCGCCTCTAGGCCTTGGGCCTTCATAAAGTGCCATCATTCTCACATCTTCATGGGCTTCTAATCTTCATAAAGCTAATCCGGTTACCCTTGGCCGGTTTACGTCCAGTAGTAATATCCCCAACATTAGGCCCCAGATTGGTTTGAACTTGTTCATGTCAATCTTAAATACTTAGAAAAAACTCCTCCTTTGCATCTTCGCATAAATTTTGTAAACCGCCATGACGTCATCCTCCAGATCTGCAGTAAACCGCCGTGACGTCACCTATTCATTGAAGCCGAAGATACCCTTTATTAATGAGCATCCAACCATTGAGGCGACAACTTTATTAAATATCCATTTTTTGAGCTCCTCGATTCCCGCGCATGTCGCTTATCTCTTTGCCTTATAAATAGGGTTGAGGATCCCTTTCCTTTTCCTTCTGTTGCCTCTTCGTCTCTTCTTCCTCCTCGCGGCGCCTCTGCACCTGAGCACCGCCGCCGTTGTCAAACTTCACATCTGCCTCATCGTCGGCCGCTGCATCAACCTGACTGGACCAGAAAGAACGTGGCGCACCTCCTCCGTTCCTGTGACACTGGTAAGCCTTCTCTCCTTCCACCCTGGATCTTGTCATTATGGTTTATATTCACCGGAGTTCGTCGAAGTCCTAGAGTTGTTCTTCCCTGTTCTTCTCAGTAGCGTACGTGGCAAGATAGATCTGATATTTTCTTGTGCCATTGTAGCTTATAGTTCCTATTTCCTTATTAGAGCATCCCCTTCATATAGAAAAAACTCATCCAAACCTGATGAACTGTTACCTGAAATTTAGGTCTGAATATATTCTAGTTTTCTGTCGTACCGCAGATCTGAAATCATCATATAAATCTGTGAAACTTGTTTTCCCTCACTTAGGTATTTTTAGATCTGTACTCTTCATGCCAATATGGGCGGTTTAACTTTTTGAAATATGATAATCCGGCATATACCATTAGTCCCCTAGTAAACCGGCAAACCTTCTTTATGTTGATTGTAATAGTCTGGTTTAACAAACACATGTATGCCCTTGATATGACCTTGTCATTCACTGTTGTATTTGTCTCCGGTTTACGCAATTTCACATACCTATATACCTTTATTCCACTACATCTTGTATACCAACGTGAATGATTTGTAAAGCGGCATTTCTTTTCCAGCTTTTGTTTCACAATGGCCAAACAATTTGCCGCTTGCAATTGGGCTCATTCCCGGGTCACCGAGGAACAGTTGAACGGGATGGTCATCATTGTCACCTTGCCTAAGAAAACTGAAATTCGATGGCGAGTTCCCAGAACAAAAAATCCTCCAACCCCAGGGTGAGGTTGTGGTCTTTGTCGACCAGATAGGCCGTGGTTTCAAACCGCCAGGGTCAAAGTTCTACCAAGATGTGCTTGCCAGTTTCCAACTCCATCCTCAAGATATCAGACCCAACTCGGTGTCCAATCTATGCAACTTCCAGGTCATCTGTGAAGTGTATTTACAAGAAGAACCGACTGCTGAACTGTTCCAGGACTTCTTTTCATCTGAACCGGCGCATAGAATTTGTAAATGGTCCCAACACGGAACTTGGTGGTGTTTCTATTCAAAAGCGGAAGGAAGTTAAATTCCCTCATGCCAAACTGCATAGCCATCCTAAGGAATGGAACCAAACTTGGTTTTACTGCAGAGATACTTCTCCTGAAGATGAAAATCCCCTTCCAGGCTATCATGATCACCGACTTTCCAACACCCATCCAATGCCGCAACGCTTAAGTTTTGCAGAACGGGCCAAGTATGCCCCTCAACTCACCAAGCTCCGGGCTTTTATGGGCAACGGTTTAATAGGCGTTGATTTCGTGCGCTGTTGGATTTCTTGGAGCATCTTGCCGCTAAGCCGGCGCCCCGGTTTAATGTGTGAGTACACCGGTGATGTTGAAGACCCTCAACACCATATCAACATTCAGGTGACCGATGAAGAGGTCACTGAAAGCACAAAGAAATTTTTGAATGAATCGGAATTAGTCTGAAGTCAAACCGGCTTAAACCCCTTCTATACCAAGAACAAACCGCCTGCTATAAGCACTATATTTCCTTTTCATCTTTGATGTCTTTAACTTGTTTCAACTTGTAATCCTTCTTCTGTTTATGTATGAATAGGGTGATGATCCCTTCTGGAAACGGAAATCCGTAGAGAAAGCAATGAAGCCAACCGGGGATGAAGCGGTCAAACCATCTCGTCCCAAAACCAAAGCCGTCAAGCGGACCTCAAAGCGGAAAACGGCTGACCGGATCAACATGGAACTTGATGACGATGATGATGATCCGAAAGTTGAGGTAGAACTTGACTCACTTGGATCCCTTTTCATGCACCTCATTAACAATGATCTTTACCAGGAGGACGTAGAAGGCAGCCAAGCTGATGATGTAGAGGTAATTACCCTTTCCTCCGGTTCAGACTCTATGCCAACACAAAAAACTTGTCAAGCATTCCGGAAAGTAAGCTTTTCTCATCCTCTTGCTTACTTGGACCCAACATTTATTTTGAAGACACAACAGCATGAAGCTCGCCGGATAACCCGACACAGTGGCCAACACTTCACTTCGACCGATTTACCTGATACCCCGGTTCGGAAGTGCCAGTCTGAGGTCTCTTCCACTTCTGACCATTCTTGTCCCAAGGAAGGTTATTTCAGACAACCTCTTAATCTGTCTGATTCAAATTATCAGGTGGCACCTCCCTCATCATCTAGCTAGTGAATAGCAACCCATCTCCCTCCTCTAAAATCTGTGGCTGGGTAAGTTTTCAATGTCTTTCTTCCAATGCGTTACAAATCTTGAATAAGATGCTAACCCTCTTTAATTTATTTGCAGAGTCAAAGCCAGACCCAGCAAGAAAGCTCGGGTCAACAATCCTTCAGAAGACCAGGCAGTTTTTGAAGAAGAGCAGAGAGGTGAACCGGACCAAACTCGTGAACCGGAGGGTCCTCATCCTGAAACCACCGCTGATGAACTGCCCCTTCAAGATCGGAATACTGATGAACCACCAGAAGCTGACCCTGCCGTACCTGACACTGAACCGGCAGCTCCAAACCGGGCTAGTCCAACAAGAGATACTGAAACTCCGTCATCACCCGCAAAAACCACTGAAGGCCAGGGAGATGATGTTATTATTACTGGTATGGGCCATAGCTCTCCTGGCCATCCCGTAATTTTGGCCCAACATAGCGCCAAAGAACGTGCTGCTAGGGAGAAGGGCAAATGGAGTACTGACTTATCAACTTATTCCCATCTTAATGCTGAAGAGCTTCATTTCGGTTTCTTAAACCGTCTGCAGTCAAACTGTGACTATGAAGCCGGTTTGGTAAATTTAATGAAAGAACGCTATGAGGTATTTTCATCTCCCATTACTTCTTGATTCCAACGTTGACATGCCAGCCCAAGTAGCCCCCAAGGGCCGTTTTATGATGTTAATCGTGAACTGGGTCTTTGTAACACTGTAAGTCTCTCCCACTGATCCTCAAAATGTTAGGTCCTTAGTGAAAACCAAGGCCGATACTTTACCAATGTAATGTTACAGTTTTCCTCAGCATAGCCCCCAAAGGCCAGTTTAGCTTTGCAAGGTAATCCGGGTTTTAATCCATCCGTCCATTTTGAACAGATGTACATTAGCCCCCAAGTGTCAAGGATAATGCTTGCATTGTTCTGGAGACTTTATGAAAGAGGTAGTGAATCAGAGCAAATAGGCATTAGCCCCCAAGTACGAAGTGCATAACTTGTTATACGCTTTGTACTTTAGAAAATATATATCCTGCTATTTGACATTTCTTCATTGTTGTAGGCCGAACTAAGCAATAGAGATGCTCGAACTGCTGATTTGTAAGAGAATGTGAAGTCTCAACAAGCAGAAGCGGCAAAAGCTAAAGAGGAGCTGACCAAAGCCCTGGCAGCGATGGAAAAGTTAAAAGAGTCTTTTAACAAAGATCGTGCTGACTGGGAAATCGAGAAAACCGGTTTAACCAAAAGGGCTGAAGATGTTGAAGCGGCCCTGAAATCAGTTGTGGATGAACAAACTGGGTTGAAACGGCAAATAAACGCCATGACTTCTACTATATTTGGTAAGTATCTCTTTATGTAGTTTGTCCAATTCATGTAACCTTATCATTGACCAGAACGCTGATTTTAAACCATAACAGGCACTCGTATTGCTCATCTGGGCACAGATATGCGGATGAAGCTTAAAGCGGCTTATACCCTTATTGAACAGCTGTACTCTGGGTCCCAGCGTGCGATTTGTACTGCGGCTTACAATAAACCGGCGCCATCACTGATAAAGGAAACTCTTGAGAAGCTGGCCATGTTACCAGCCCGGATTACCGAACTTAAGAAGGCAGCTGCAAGAGCAGGAGCTTTAACCGCACTAATCCGAGCCAAGGCATGGATTCCAGATCTTGCAGCGGAGGACGTCATCAAAGGATATCTAGGTGTGAAAGAGGACGGTTCAAACTTCGACAATGATGACCTCCGAAGGCTGACCAAAGAAATGCGGCGAATAGCTAGCAAGCTGGCAGAGGACACAGACTTGTCTCATTTCCAACCGGATTATGACGCTGAAGGGAAGAGACAGCCTGCCGAAGACCATGAAGTCGAAGAACTTATACCTCCATTTTGTAAGCATACCTACGCTCCTGATATTAACCCTTCCAGCCTTATCCATGAAGAGGCTGTGTGTCAAGAATTAACTGGAATCGATTGGTCGACGGTTGATTTCCAGCGTCTGGGAAGGGATGAAGAAGAAGTGATCGCACCAACTGACCCTCAACCATCAAACCGTCCAGACAAAGCATCTTAAACCAGCCGCCGTTTTATCAACTACTGTGTGCCAATAAAAACAACTATTCAATTGGAGCCGTTTGAAAGCTTCATGTAATAGGATAGAAAAAAATTCCTTTATCTGTCATGCCATCGAGCATGTTTTGTGACGCTTTCACAATGTGAAACTTTGCTCCACCTTTTGGGATCTATTTATGCTTAACCCATATGAATTGTGTTCCTGGATACAAGAACGTGAAACGTGTCCTAGTGGTTTACCACTGGATGGGTCATGATGCCCAAGAAGAGAAAACACTTGGATTGATAATCAAAGTTTTGTATATAAAAATAACATATGTAACATACCTCGTTGGCTAACCAACTGCTCGTATAGTAAGGGTGTAAACACCAATCCGGAGCAGTGATAACTCCGTCCTTAATGCGCCAGATTATGATAATAATCCGTACCGGTATATAATAAACACCGGGTTTTCCTTATAACACTGGCGACTTGTTAGTCAAAACCAGACCGGGGTAACGAAAACCAATTTATAACTGATCATGTACTGACAACTCGTAGTTGAGAGCCAAGCTGGGTCAAGGACACCGGTTTATCAGAAGACATTATGAACCTCTATAAAGTCAAAAAACTTAACAAATAAGAGTCAAAAAAGAAATATGCAAGGCTTTTTACGAGCTGCCAGGCTCCAAATCGAGGCTTTTCATGGGCTGCCAGGCCTCTGAGTTAAACCATTTGACAAATCCTTTTAAGATGGGCCTCCAATTAACCAATCGTTGTTTTAACTTTGACAAGTTCAGGGTCTTATATAAGATTGACTTGTAAAACGTTCGGCGGGTCATACCAGGATTACCTGGATAGGAGTGGCTTACTTGACGAAGGCAGGTTAACCCGGGGTTTTAGGTGAATACACCAGGCTTCCAAGCCGTGGCTTGATAGCCAATTACAAGGGTCCTTTCAAACTCTTTGTTGCTTTGCACAAAAAGCCCCCAAGTAACTTTGTGAGCTGTGCTCAGTGGGTGCCCATGTTTGAGTTTGTGCTTTGTGCAACACTCTCTTTGGCCCCACATAATTTCCTTTGTGGCTAAACGCCTATCAAGAGGTGTAGCTATGGTGTGATAACAACCAAGCCCCCTAGTGATATCCCTTTGTAGTTTCAAACCGATCAAGAGGTGTAGCTATGGTTCAGATAGGACCAAGCCCCCTAGTGATTTTCTTTATATTCGTGCGGCTGCAGAGACCGGTTTAACAAAAAGCTCCGCTTTGTCAGTAGAAACTCTTGTAAGCACACACATGATGTAAAAAGAACAGATACCCCGCTTTAATGGAGGCTCTGGTTTATTATATAATATATACATCATCATAAATATGTACATATGAAGAGCCTATGGCTCAAGTATAGTAAGGCCGAAGAAGAGCTATGTTCCATGGCCGCTTGGTCTCCTCCTCCGATTTACGTGAGTCTTTGTGCTCTCGAACATCAATGAGGTAGTATGACCCATTGTGCAGATTCTTGCTGACCACAAAAGGACCTTCCCCAGGTGGGGATAACATGTGCATATCAGTTTGATCCTGGATGAGCCGGAGTACCAAATCACCCTCTTGAAAGGTTCTGGTCTTAACCCGGCGGCTGTGATAACGTCGGAGATCTTGTTGATAAATCACCAAACATGCTGCTGCAAGATCACGCTCCTCATCTAACAGGTCCAGAGAATCCTGGCGAGTTGTCTCGTTATCCGCTTCAACGTAAGCTGCCACACGGGGCGAGTCGTGACGGATGTCACTGGGGAGAACCGCCTCCGCTCCATAAACCATTAAGAAAGGTGTGTAACCTGTCGATCTGTTAGGCATGGTGTTGATGCTCCATAACACAGAAGGCAATTCCTCCACCCAACAACCCGGTGTCCGCTTCAAAGGAACCATAAGCCGGGGCTTAATACCTCTCAAAATTTCTTGATTTGCCCTCTCTGCTTGACCATTAGATTGGGGGTGAGCCACCGATGCTATATCAAGCCGGACATGCTCACGTTGGCAGAACTCCTCCATCTCTCCCTTTGACAGATTAGTACCATTATCAGTTATAATACTGTGTGGAAAGCCAAACCGGAATATCACATTTTTGATGAATTGAACCGCCGTCGCCGCATCACACTTACTGACTGGCTCTGCTTCCACCCATTTGGTGAATTTATCAACTGCCACTAACAAGTGGGTCTTTTTGTCCTTTGATCGCTTGAAGGGTCCAACCATATCAAGCCCCCACGTCACAAACGACCAAGTTATTGGAATCATCCTCAACTCCTGAGCCAGAATGTGGGCACGGTGTGCGAATTTTTGACAACCGTCACATCTCTTGACCAAATCCTCCGCATCAGCATGAGCTGTTAACCAGTAAAAACCGTGGCGAAAAGCTTTAGCAACCAAAGACTTTGAACCGGCGTGGTGACCACAATCCCCTTCATGGATTTCTCGCAAAATCTCACATCCCTTTTGAGGAGAGACACAACGCTGAATTGCTCCTGAAACGTTGTAACGATGTAACTCCCCGTTGAGTATGGTCATGGACTTGGAACGCCGGATTATATGTCGGGCCAA